>NW_028258303.1:10000000-11395453 GCF_053883595.1 Heterocephalus glaber
TTTTTTATTACTATTCTTTTTTAAATTACCAGTCATCTCCTTTTAATTATACTTTGCCTCTTTTATTTATTAATAGATCATTGAATGTATGTCATATACTATATTATTTAAAGCTTTAAACTTTAGTTCTAAAATATAAATGTTTTAGCACATTATAGTTCAGTGAATATATCACATTGATTTTATTAGCTGAACTTTTATATATATGTTTAGATGTGCAAGAATATAAGTTAAAAGAATTTATCAAAGCATAGTTTAATCTTTATGAATTCTAATACTCTTAGAAATTTTGTAGATTTAAAAAAGTCTTATTCACTAATTACTGTCAAGTTCTGAAAGTCAAATAGAGACCATAGAAATTAATTTCAAGTTGACTTGTCTTTAGGACCCAGCGACCATGACCCCGCGGCTCCCTGAGGCCCAGCGAGGCGGCTGCGGCCGCGGACAAAGGAGCATGTCGGCGCCAAGGAGCGTCGGCCCCGCGGCCGCCTGGAGGCCCCATGTGCCCACCCGTCCGCCTGCGATCTGAGGCCACCTGCTAGGCTGGCGCTCCCCGCACGGCCCCGCAGGCCCGGCCCGCAGCATGGAGCGGTCCGGGCGCCCCCGGGGCCGCGCGCCGCCCCAGCTCCTTCTTCAGCTCGCCCTTTTCGCCTTGCTGGGAGGAGGAAGAGGAGGCAGTGGCAATGGGGTCGCGGCACTGCCCCTCGGGCAGCAAGCAAGACGGGTGGCCCGAGGGAGAAGCAGGGCAGAGGCTCCCGCCGAGGGCAAGGGGGTGTGCAGCAGCCTGGAGCTCGTGCAGGTCCTATCCCCGGACACACTGCCCAACCGCATGGTCACCCTGGACTGGAGTCATGGCACCAGAAGGTACTGGCCCCCCAATGAACACACTGGCTGCAGCAGGAGTCCATGGCTCTCCTGCCACCACACACAGGTTCTCAGGCCTTGGCGTCCAGTGGCCGCTGGGCTCACCTCTGAGGCACAGCTACAACTTCTGCTGTGATATTGAAGAAAAATTGTGAGAAGAGAAATCTTTGCCATATTTCTGATCTCAGCAAGAAAGATTTGTGCCTCTCATCATGCACAGCAGCGATGGTATCCATCAGTGTCTTGTAGATGTTCTTTCAAGGGATGCTACTAAGAATGTCCATTAATGGAATGTTGCTCCAAGAATGATGCAGGCAAGGTCAGCTGAAGAAGTCACGTTGCAACCAGACTCATAGTCACTAATACTGAAGATATTTGAAGTCTTTATATTCTGAGATGGTTCCTTATGCAGTGATAATTGAACCAGGATGCTGATTTCTGTGATGACATCAGGATCTGGGAGTGAGGGGAGGACAAGGAGCTGTGCTGCCTCCTCTTGGACATCAGAGAGCCCCTGTGATGGAGGAGTGGAAGCCACACCAGCCCTGTGCACAGGATCTTGCTATGTAGTTCAGGCTGGCCTTAAACACAGTATGTAGCTAAGGCTGACTTCAAAGGCATATCCTCAGTCTCCCAGTGCTGGGATTACAAGCATCCTCCATCACATCTGGAAGCAGTTAACAATTTGCTGGCAACACATGAGCTGATACTGTCTTCCTGATAAACGCTGCTGCCGCCAGCCAGCCGCACAGTCATGAAGGGTAAACAAGTGGTGCTCCAAAGGGGACTGTCCTGTACAAGCTATCTTCTTCAGGTCCACCTCTTTGCAGATCCTGAAATCAAGATTTCAGTAGCTCAACATTGCTGGTATCAGGTTGACCATCACATAGAAGAAATTTGTTATACAACTTTCTAGAGTAGGCTCAGGTATACCATAGCCACATAAAATCCTCAGATGCACTTCACAGTGCAAAACAGAAAAAAACTGGAGGAGCAGAGCCCCCCCCCCCTGCCCCTGGTGCCGAGGAGGTGAGCTGCGCAGGTGCCAGCAGCACCACTCTCCCCCCACCCTGGTGGCTGGGCTGAGACAGTATTTGGATTCACAGCACAGAGGTGCAGGGGGTCATAAAGGACATTGTTCTGAGCTCCAGAAGATAGAGCAGAAGTGAGCAACAGAAAGAGGGCCTCTCTCAGGCTCTTTGATGAAAAGGGAAGCCCATTGGAAAAGTGAAGAAAATCTCTGCAATAAAGGCACACCAGACCACTGTAGTTGCACACTGAATCAGGCAGGATGGTGTGTGACTGCAGTCCCCGCACTCTGGACAGCTGAGGTAAGAAGGTCACATGGTGGAGTCCAGACCGACCAATTTGGTGAGTTAGTGAGACCCTTAGTGGGTATCTGAAGCAAAATGTCTGAGGATATAGTTCACTGAGGAGATGCAAAGTACAAGCCCCCATAACATAAAAGTGAAAAAATAACAGATAGATGAAAAATAGAAAAAAATATTCGGAGATACTTAGATAAAAATAACAAAAGAAGTGGCCACTGATTTATTTAGTATGAAGAAAAAATGGCTGTCATGGGCGGAGACGGGGGAGAGTACCCACAGTTCTGGGCCTGACTCTTCTGACGACGCAGAAGGTTGTGGAAGAATCAGAGACCGAAAGTGTAGAAGCAAAGTTTTACTTTTATTCAGCAAGCATGCAAGAGTACAGCTGCCTTCTCACAGGGAAACAAGCAGGGATGCCTGAAACGAGCCACCATTGCAGGGGGGCTCAAGATGCTGGTTTTCTAGTAGTTGGGGCCTATCCTGCCTCTGGGCTTAGGGTGCCCCTACTTGATTGGTTAATGATTAACTTAGCTCATTACTAGGGACAACAGGGAAGGGTCTTTTCAGGGGCCATTTACATCTTAGGGCCAAGGTTCTTTTTCCTTTTGATCTTAGCAAACCAAGCTTTTCAGGGTACAGCGTGAAGAGGAGGTGCAGCCTCAGCAGACTGTCAGCTTTTTATGGGTGGTTAAGCCTGTTCTGCCAGCTATCTGAACTCCTTTGGGGAGGGGCTCATCTCTTCCTGCCTAGGGGTCTCTATCCCTACAGGACTATAGGCCTTTCTATTACATGGAGACTCAGGTTATGGAACCCCCAAGACATGAGCTCACTTCCTTGGCAACATCTCCAAACAAAACTTGGATCCCTTGTTAATGGGTGTCACAATCTAGTAACAGCCGTCTCCCAAGCTCACTTGGCCAGAGATGGTCAACAGCAAACATGCTGAGCTGCTTCTCCACTTCGAGAGGCTGCATCCTCAGGACCCCAGGCAGAGAAAGTACCTGTGAAAGATTAAGAAGAGGGCTGACTCCATCCAGATGCCACAGGCCACACTGTAGCAGCCACATGACTGTCACAGACACCCCAGGGATGGTCTCCCTGGGAGTGACCACCAGTGACCTACCAAAATCAAGGTACCCCAGTGAAGACTCCCTAAGCCCAAATATCAATGGCAGAGAAACTGGGAAGAGCACGGGGCAAGTATCACCAGGCCCAGAAACACCCAGTAGCTCTGGCCAGGCCTCCCCAGAGCTGGGCACAGAAAACCTAGAGAGTCAAAGTCCAGGGGGGGAGACCAAAGTCACAGCCACTGGCCCCCAGAGACACACTGAGAAGCCTGGTGTACATCCATCCAGGCCTGACCGCCACTATTGGAAACAACTTCACAAAGAGCCTTGCAGAATTCTGGCCGATGTGGTCTCTGCAGGCAGTCAGGCCACTCTCATTCTCTGAGCCCTGCCTGTCTGTTTCCCTGAGCAGCCAACCCATGTATGGTCCCTTCTTCCCAGGCATCTCCACTACCCACACCTCTACCCTATTGGCCCTGATTTTGGGAAGAGACATCATGACAAGATCTCTTGAGAATTCCATCCTGTTTGAGGGCCTGTGTGATAAAGATGGAGATGTATTGTGTTTGGACCATAAACAGCTTTTCACCACACACTGGGTAGAGGAGGAAGGAGACCCATATACTGTGTCACCTCAGTTGGAGTTAGAAGAGGTCATTAGGCTTTCTGAGCTAAAGAAAGATTCTGAGCTCTCAATTCATTCATTGCCTCGTATACCAGAACATCCTAAAGTGCCTTGTCCAGGAGAAGAGAAATCCATCCATCACAGAGTTGCAGGCTGCTGGAGAAAGCTGTATTATGTGAATGGCCACACTTTTCAGGCCAAACGCTTCAGCAGGCGAGCTCACTGTACTGTCTGCACAGACCATGTAGGGGGACTTGGCACCAGGTGTATAAGTGCACCAACTGTAAACTCTCGGTTTACAAGAAGTGCCACAAACTTGTCACAATTGAATGTGGGTAGCGTTCTTTACCATCAGAGCCCATGGTGCCAGTTGATCCATTATCCATGGCTTCAGACCCTGCACACACAGCAATCCCACATAACCTTTCAACTCATGAGGCTTTAGAACAAGTTGATGAAGAGAATGAGACAGGGAACACTGGGGAAGGTGGCAAAGCTTCATCTGGTCTAGGTCTTGAGGACTGATTTGATCCAAGTGATTGGCAGAGGAAGTTATGGGAAAGTACTGTTAGTCCAACAGAAAGAATCAAATCATATGTATGCAATGAAAGCAGTGAAAAAGGAGCATGTCAACGTTGATCGGATACAGAAAGAGAAGCACATTCTACAGCAGGTATCCAATTGTCCTTGGACGGCATGCTTGCTTCCAGACAGAACGCAGACTGCTCCTTGTTCTAGACTACATCAATGGGGGAGATCTACTGTTTCATGTGCAGCAACAAAGATGGCTTCCTGAAGAACACACCAGGTTTTACTCTGCAGAAATCAGTTTAGCAGTCAACTACCTCCATCGGCAAGGAATACTTTACAGAATTTTTAAATTAGAAGACATATTACTCAACTCAGAAGGGCACATTAAACTCAATGATTATTGCTTGTGTAAGGAAGGCTTACAGCCAGGAGACATGACCCGCACTTTCTGTGGCACCCCTAATTTTGTGACTCCAGAACTTATAAGAAGGGAAGATTACAGTTTCAGTGTGGACTGGTGGAATCTTGGAGTCATGATATATATCACGATGATCGGAGAGTCTCCATTCAATCTTGATGAGAGCTCTGATAACCCTTATGAAAACTCAATCGAGCATGTCTTGCAAGTAATTTTGGAAAGAGACATTGTCATACCTCATTTTCTGTCTGTACAAGCTGCAGGTGTCCTAGAGGGTTTTCTGAACAAGGACCCAAAAGAACGACTGGGTTGTCATCCTCACAGGGGCTTTGCTGATATTCAGGCAGATCCATTCTTTCAAAATGTGGACTGGGACATGATGGAGTGAAAGCAGGTTGTGCCTCTGTTTAAACCAAATATCTCTGAGAGATTTGGTTTGGACAACTTTGATCCTGAATTTACTAATGAACCTGTCCAGCTCACCCCAGATGATAATGACATTGTGAGGGAGCTTGATGGATATGAATTTGCAGGTTCTGAGTATATCAGTCATCTTACAATGTATGAAGAAGAAGGGGTCTGAAACCCATTTTTCAACTATGCATTTTGCTTATGTTCCCATTCAATGCTTGGAAAAACTTGTTGCCAGCCTAGATAGAATTAACCATTTCAGAGATGCCTAGAAGCTAATTTTAATTTATTGTTTTGAAGCTATATTTAGATGTAATACTTGATTCTTATAGTCTATAGTAGAGAATATAGAATTTTTTGTTCTTAGATTAGATTTTTATGAACTGATTTAAATAACAATGAGGCAATCGCTTGTTAACCACACTTGTATATACATTCCATTTGTTGAGTGGGACATAATGCCTAATATTTTTTCTTTTTACTTATGATACAAGAAAACAAATTGTCTTTTCAGTAAAATATCTTACCTATGCTAGTTTCTCTCCAACCATACTTTTGAAACTGACCACCTTTTGGGGTCATTTTATATACTCTTCAGGAAAATCCAAAAATACCAACAATTGTGAATAAAAACACATATACTTGTATCTTTTTTATATGAAGAAAATACAATATACGACTATAGGCTTTGGAAGGATAGTAGTTCTCATGAAGTGGGGCATCTGAAAGGGATTAAAAGATGATTTATTAAATGTTTATAAAGTTTGAATTGTTCTAAATTTAAAACTAAAGTGTTAACTAAAATTAAGTTAAACTAAGATTGTACCATTATAACTTATTTACATTTAGATGATGATGGTTACCTTTCACATCCTTGGCATAAAAATGATACTAAAACAGAAGGATGACATATAGGATCCTAATTTTAGTTAATGATCTAGTTTTAAGTTCAGAATGATTTAGAATTTGTAAACATTTAAGAAATTGTCTTTTGACCATTTTTAGATGCCCTATTTCATGAGAAATATTACTTTTCCAAAGCTTGAACTCATGTATTGTCTTTTCTTCATATAATTTAGTTTGAAACTAATGAAAGCATCAAAGGAAAATGTTTATAGACATTCTCCTGTTCATTTCCGAGGCATGTACGTTTCTCTTAATGCCTGGAACTTGTTTTAAAGCAAAAAGCAGTATTCACAACATCAACTTATAGAGAATTCTAACATGTCAGAGATATGTTTAGGATCTCGCGTTTAAGTGTTGCTCTTTTCCATAGGGCACTTCAGAGTGCAGAATAATCACCCAGGGTGTTTGTTTACCATGTTTATTACTGAGCCCACGTTAGAACTCTTTTGGACTTTTGAACCTCATTTTGAGAAACACTTTCTTCAAGATATTCTTTTGTCCTCCAGTTTAATAGTAGAAAGTGTGTTCATGGTATAATATTTTAAGATGTTACAAGCAGAAATTTACAACTTTATGAACATTTTTGAATGAATTTTACATGAATGACTTCATTAGATACCTTCCTTGTTCCCCTCAACCAAATTTTATCAGTTTTCTGCCAATGATATCCAAATGATGAGCATTTTTCTTTGTTGAGATTTTCACCATTATTCAGGGTGGTCTTTAGCTTTTCAAATTTTTAAGTAATAAGATTAACTGTATATTTTATAGAGAACTGCATTACAAATATGTTTTCAACTATTTTTGTCAGTTCTTTTCATGTCATACAGAAATTGTCTCAAAATACTCTTTAGGGGAATAAGTCACTTTATAGTCAGAATAGTTGACATTCTGGTTTTCTAAAAAATTTATTTTGCATAATCCTGTAGTCAGATAATTTTATGCATGTGCAGCTTGGGTAAAATTTCAAGTACTGTGTTCAGCACTGGTATATTTACTGTATACATTTGTTTTGTTTTGATTTCTGTCATGTAGAACATTGCCTTAGTCATCATAATGTAATCTGTGTTGTGTTCTTCTTTTTTCATGTTACACCCTTTAAAAAAAACATTTAATATAAATTCAAAACAAAAAAAAACAAAAAGAAAAAAACCAAATCCCTAACTTATATTTTGACCTTAATATGTAGCAAGTCATACATTTGGAAACGTTCGGTATTATAAGGTCCATATTTTACCATGTATAAAATCTTGATGCAATGCAATTATCATTACATTAGAAAACAGTAATGTGTTTGTCAAAAAAAAACCTTTCAAGTTGACTTAAAGAAAATAATCACCACAGATATTAATAATTTATCAGAGTGAGGACTATGATTTTTTAAAATTTTACCCAGACAAATTATAATTCTTATTTGATCCAAATCTAATTGTAATTAATACATCTATGCACACCTCGACCTCTCAGATCTTTGCACATATTTTCCTCTTACAAAATTCCTCTATTAAATGTTATATTAGTTAATTCAAGTTGGCAAATACAATATTTAAATACTAATATCATTCCTGTTCTATTTTTGACAACGTGCACTAAAATCTCCTTACAACTATTTTCCTATTTTTTTTTCATTATTCACTCTCAGATTGTCCCCTACTTGTTGGACCAGTCTTTCTTTTTCAGTCATTGCTCTCTTCTAGCTTTCTGTTAAATATCAGCTCCCTTATAGTTCATGTTAATCATTTCTTCTTATTCTATGTCTCATACCATGCCTAAACTTTACTTCTTACTGTTATTCTAAAATTTATATCTCACCCATGACATTTCCCTTGAACTCCACGTGGGTGTTTCATAGTGGCTACAGCCATTATATCCTCGAAACAGTTTAAAGTTTCTAAATAGGATTTCCTCTATTGAATGTGTGTAAAACTCACTGTCATTCCCAAGATCCTCACTCAAGAGGAAGTGATAAAGATAACCTGTGCCCATGAGTTAAGGCTCTTACTGTATCAAGTAAAAGAAAAGCCCACATGTATCTATCTGGTTTAAATAAATAAAGAACATATTGGTTCATAAACCTGAACAGTTCTGGAATGAAGTAGCTGCATCGCGGTTTGGTCCAGTTGTTTAATTGTTGTCTTCAAAAGTATTTTTTCTGTCATAGTTGGGCTTTCCATTTTGCCAGCTTCCTTCTCATATTTATCCCCTGCTTTCCAAAAATGGGCAACAAAATCTATACACTTATACTGCAGAGATTTGAGAATTTCAGTGGAAAAAAAAAATCTGTTCTTCAATTATCCATGCAAAAGTCAAGGAATGATTCTCATTGACTTGCTCCATCATTAAAAGCTTTTCTAACTTCCATAGACGCAAGTCAGTGGGACCCTGACCTGTACACTTGTGATATTATGTATAAGAAATACATATTCATTCATTGTTTGTTTCTGACAAAAGCCCCTAAACCAAACCTCTTATAATTTCTTAAGAAATATCTGTTAAAGAGCATCTTTTTAAAAAATAGCACTGGTTTTTGTTCCCAGTTCCTGACCCCAGAGCTTGCAAAAGTCTTGGATTTTTCCTGCATAATGGAGCAGGACGAGAGTCTTTTTGTGATCCATTATAAACCCCTTTCAGCCATATCTGAGTTTATGTAATGAGGTAGCTCTTAGTAAGCTCCTGAATATCTTCAGGATGGGTTGCTAGTTTCCAGAGGAACCAAGCATGTGACAAGAGAATTGGAACTTTTCTTGCTCTGCTCCTCAACATCTGGAGAGAAAAAAGGCGCAGAGGACTGAGTTACATACCAATGGTCAATTAGTTAATCAAGTATGCCTGTAAAATGAAGATTCCACAAAGACAAGCAGTGAAATCCAGAGAGCTTCCTAGTTGGTGAGCATACCCACATTCCAGAGTGATGGTGCACCCCAACTCCACAGTTCAGAAAACTCCTCCACTCAGTACCCTTTGGACCTTACCCATTAATCCTCTTCATTGGGTATTCATCAGTATCCATTATAATATCCTCTATAATAACCAGAAACTCAGTGAAGTGCAGTCATCACCTCTGTGAGCCATTCTTGCAAATTATTAAACCAGAGGAGGGGCTGCAAATGCCCCATTTTGATTGTGCATTCTGCTGTGGACTCTGTTTGCAGTTTTGATTTATCTCCAATCTGCTTGTCTCCTACCCCAAGAGTGGGATCACTTCCTCTACTTAAGATGCGGTGCTAAATGTGCTCCTTAATCCTCCTCTTCCTCAGTTCAATGTCTTCCTCTCCTAGAGGGAGGAATAACCAATAGCTTTCTTGAATCAATGGTCAGACTGGTGTGGGTTCTGGCACAAGGATACCCTGATTGCCGGTTGTGCTTCCAGGGACTCAGTACCACCTCCCAGCCTCTGATCTTACAGGACCGGGTAATTAAAAACAAGGATGTATTCCATAAGGAGAGACCTTTAAATTTCTCCAACCCTCAACTAGATCTTACAGGACTACTTTCCCCGGAAAAATTAAAACCTACCTGTGGAAAATACCCTAGTGAGTCCCTGGTAACCTGGCACCCCCAGGGGCCACCTGTGCTCCAGTCCCACTTATCAAGAGCTTCATCATGTCAACAGACATGGATTCTTGGAAGGGTACAAAAATGTATGGAACTAACCTACTTTACTATACCTGATTTCAACACAGGAAGGAAACTTACTTTCCCTAACAGCACTCAGATCCTGACCCTGCATGATGGTCAATTCCATCATGTGCCAGAGGGAAGATCCTGTATAATCTTCCCAAAAACTAACTTGTGAGTCAAAGACTAGTTTCACTTTGAGTCATGGTTCCAAAGTTTTTCTAGAAATGGGATTTAAAAGGTCTAGAGCAAGCTTCAGGGAGAGGGAAAAGGGAAATTCTTCTTGCCTTAGTCATCCTAGTAAACAAACAGACCCATCTTCTCTGCACCCTTCAAGTTATTTCTTTTATGAACATCAAAGGAGCACCAAAAAGGCCTGGGGCTACAGTGCTTAGACTCCTGATTTTGCAGGAATAATAGGGGCCTGATCCAATTGGGGTCAAATGAAGGGGGCTTAGAGTTCCTAACAAGTCCTCTGTGGAAGGGCTGTACCAACAATTTAATGAAAAGGAAATTAACACTGGGGTTGCATGAAAAAGATGTGAGCCTGTGACCATGACCGTCATTATGCAGGAAGTAACTGCACTGATAGGTAGCTTGAGTGGACTCGATTATGGAGCTGTGGCTAAAGCTGTGAAAACAAACAAACCAACAACCTTATTGTGGCAGCTGCTGAGGTGGCATAGTCTTTAGGCAGTAATTTGAGAGATTCAGCAGTTTCTGGACTCACTGGCTAGTATGGTCTTATGACAGTGGCAGGTACTGGATTGGATGCTCGCCCATCAGAGGTGTCTGTGCTGTCCTTAACATCACTTGTACTTCTTGCTGAGTTATGACATGATAAAGGATGTCTAAAGGTGAGATAGAGCAAGTATGCTAGCTCCAGTCTTTCTTATTCTTCTTCTTATAAAGCCACAAATGCCATCATGGAGCCTGCACTATATGACTCCGTCTAATCCTAATCACATCCCAAAGGGTCTGTCTCCAAATGCCATTCGAATGAATTTGGAGATTAACTTTCCAACCCATGGAACTTTGGGGGAAACAAAATCAAACCATAGCAAGAACTAAGGACCTTGATACATAAATGGGGACCTAGAATCCCAATTAGAATTAAGAAACTCCAAACTGGCATCTCAGCTAAACAAAGTGGGTGGTTGAAGGCCATCAGGATAATTCATTGATCAGAAGATTGCAGTTATTTTCTCACATTCATGAAAATAATAATCATTTTTTTCCTTCTGTACCCTTCAGAACCAAACCATGTAGACATTAAAGCTTCAGCATTTAAGATATTTGGGAGAAAAAAAATTTAGGGTGTTGGCATAGCCTAGCTACTTGTATTGATCTTCAATAAATTCCTACTTGAAAGAGATAAGATACTTTTAATGCTGTCAACTGAAAGCAGAGAGAAGGATACCTTGTTAGAGAACTCCATTCTTGGTTACTAGAGAGTCTGCACACTTGAAAGAATGGAAACACAATTCCCTTCTGAAAATGAGTGCCAGCAGAAACAGGGGTGAGCAACTTGGGATCAGACTGTTGCTCAGGAGAATGGTGCTGCTCCCTGTCCTCCATACAGGCCCCTGTTAATTATCTTCTATTAATAAGAAAGAAAAATGACTAATTGCTCACTTTGAGAAGAAGCTGCTCAGCCTGAAAAAGGGGAAGATTTTAATGCTCTTTTTTGCCCTAGCTTTTTACTTCAAAATACTCCCAAAGGGCAATTGTGAAAGCTGTGATCTTGGACTTTACCATGCCCCCAAATCACCATAAGTGTTTATTATAACACAGATCACAAGACACCATCCCAAGTGTCCAAGTTGATCTGGAACAAAATCCTAGAATGTACCAACTTCTCAGGTGATGCTGCTGCTGATCTAAGAGCCATAGTGCTAGAGGAACAAGCAAAGCAGTGGGATGGAGATCATCACCAAAGGAACTCTGATGGCTAGAACTTGACTTCAAGATTTCTCCCACCAGCCTCTGGCTTTGGCTACTTTCCTATATATAAATAGCTTGGAAATAAATAGCTAGGCTGCCTCTAAAATTTTAATGGAGCTCTACTGAGAAATGACCTCAAATCCTATGATTTTTTTTTTCATTAAGTTTATTGGTACATTTTATGTGTACAATATGATGACATTCATCATTGGGAATTTGTACCTTTACATGATATATCTTGGTTCTGATTTTTTTCCCCATTCCCCTGCCCACCCCTCCCTATTTAAAGAGACTTTGTTTCCATTTTTTCCTTTCTCATATTTTTCCATTCCCTTCTTTCCTTTCCCCTACCCCTGCCACTTCCCCTACCCATTTACACCTTTTCTTCCTGTGTCACATTATCTATTAAACATTTTGATTCTTACTTACACTTGCAGTTTCTCACACCAGAGAAACTGTTCAGTATTTACACATGTGTGTCCTATTTATTTCACTTAAGAGTATGGCCTCAATGTGCATCCACTTAGCTATAAAAGTCTCTAATTTCTCATTTTTTATGGCTGAGTAGTACTCCACATCTTCTTTATTAAAAAATCACATCTTCTTTATCCAGTCTCCATTTGATGGGCAATAGCTTTAGCTATTACAAACTGTGCCACTATAAACATGGGAGCACATATATCATTGTGGTATGATTCTTTCAATTCTTTTGGGAAGATCATGACAGGGGGTATCACAGTCCCCAACATGAAACAATACTGCAAAGCCACTTTGATTAAAAAAAAAAAAAACCAGCATGCTAATCACAAAGAAACAGACCTGAGGATCAGTGGGATAAATTAGAAGATGTAGAAACAACTCCAGACTTACTCAGCCACCTCATCTCTGACAAAGGAGCCAACCACCCTCACTGGAGAAAAGAGCCTCTTTAATAAGTGGCGCTGGAAAAAAACTGGATTTCAACCTTCCAAAGATTAAAACTAGACCCATATCTTTCACCATGCACTAAACTAAAATCAAAGTGGATCAAAGATCTAAATATTAAAACAGAAACACTAAACTGGGTGGAAAAGAGGTTAGGTAGAACTCTTGAAGACATTGGCATAGGAAAAGACTTTATGAACAAAACCTCAGCAGCATGGGAACTAGCACAGAGAATCAACAACTGGAATCTCATCCTATTAAAAAGCTTCTTCACTGCAAGGGAAACCACCAACAGAGTTAAGAGACAACTTACAATGTGGGGAAAAAAATTTTACTAGTTGTTCCTCAGACAAAGGACTACTATCTAGAATATATAAAGAACTTAAAAAAATCAGACCCCACCAAATTTAAAGACCCACCTCAAAAATGGGCATCTGAAATGAACAGACATTTCTCAGACAAAGAAGTAAAAGCAGCAAATAAACATGAAAAAATGTTACATCACTGGTCATTGGAGAGATGCAGATAAAAACAACACTGAGATTCCACCTAACCCCAAAAAGAATGGCTGCTCTCAAGAAATTAACCAATAACAAATGCTGGTGGGGTTGTGCGGAGAAAGGAACTCTTCTCCATTGTTAGTGGGAGTGTAGACTGGTGCAACCACTGTGGCGATCCATATGGAGATACATCAAAAAACTAGGATTAGAGGTCCCATTTGACCCTGCTATTCCCCTGCTGTGTATCTTCCCAAATCCTATGATTTCTTAAACCCTGAATGTAATCTCTAGGTTCTTAATTCTCAGTATTAGGAAATGAGCCTCCAAGCAGAATAGAGAGAGGGTCAGGCAATACACTCAACACATCTTAGAGACAGACTTGGTGGACACCTTGTCACAGAGCCAAGCCACAAGTGATCAAAATGCAAAGTAAAAATCTCACAGGTCAGTAAGTCCTGTCCACCAGAACATTATATTTGCTGTGGGACAGACATCCCTATATAGCATCATTTCTTTTTCCAATGTTTGTTTTTATTTCAATTACTCTTTTCTTTCTGTATCATTGAATTATTAGATGTGTTATATATAGATAAGTGTCCGTTCAGCCATGAATCAGTAAGCCAGGAACAATTATATGTGGACCCAATGGAAAGGATGCACCTTACCCAGGATAAATGTTCACTTCCTGAAGAGAGGCCCAAAATAATTTGCTAAAACAAAGTCACTTTTGTTCTTTACTACAATAATGGAAGTCATTACCTTGGCTTACCCTGGCAATATATTAGTAATGCTTCAGAATAACAAAGTTAAGCCGGGTCTGGTGGTGCATGTCTGTAACCCAGCATGCAGGAGCCTGAGGCAGGATTATCACTATGAGTTCTTGGCCATCCTGGGCTACATAGAGAGTTCAAGGACAGCCTAAACTACATAGTAAGATCCTATCTAAAAAATGAATAAGCAACAACAAAAAAGTAGTAAGATTAAAGACAAAATATTTATTTGAGTTTGATTCTAGTTTGATATATCTGGGAGTATTTCAGTGTGAGAGTCTGATAGGTTAGGACTGGTGACCCAGCATGGGGAAAGTTTTTGAAGTAAGCCCTAATTTTGGCCCATTTTGGAAGTAGTACAGATAAGGTATCTAAATAGACAAGGTATAATAGATTGCTTACCAAAAATTACTTAGTGCCTGGAAATACCTTCTTCTCTCAGATTTCCCAATCCTGCCATTTTCAACTGATTTTCCTTGAATATTAGATGCATAATATTAGAAAAGAAAATCAGAACAAAATTAAATAAAGTTCTTCCTGGAAGAGTTAAATTCCCTACTAACTACATCATTTGAAAGTAAATTTTTAGAGTAGAAGAGTTTCAGAGAGAGAGAGAACAAGGGGTTAAAAGAAGCTCTGTCTTACAGTCACTTCCTTCCTTGTCCCAGCACCACTTCAAGCCCAAGAACTAAACCATCTCTTGTGGCCACTTTTACCAGCTGCTCCAAAGTCGCTTCCTGTGTGAGGCACTGCCACTTTGTAGTTACTTACTCTAGTAAATCTGCATCATTTTTAGGCCCCTTGCTGGGGAGCCCAGAGTAAGTTTCTGATCCCCTTAAAGGATGTCAGGTCTCCCGATGCCCTTCCCAGCACTACCAAGGACAAAGCAAGGACATCCCAAGTGGACACATTTCTTTCCTCTTCCTTGGTTCCTCACTTCCTTCACCATCAGAAAGATTTCCTACATTCTCCTCTCTGATGGAACCTGCCCTGACATCATACCCTTCTTTTAACTTACTAAAGGCCTTACAATGAAACACTATGTTATGAGTCATATGTAGGTGTCTTGATTATATGAAAGTATTAGAATTCCAAGAAAAATTTTTCTTCCTCTAAAAATTCTAGTATTCAAGGTAATTGTTTTACTAGGTGCTCAAAAGGATGTCTAACTTGACATTCAGAGCTGAGCAATGCCTTCTCTATGTTAGGGTGCTGTCTACTTCTAACCTAAAACAACTGCAGTCTTGTCAAAGGGTGGAGAAAACCAAAAAAATATAATTTATGGAGAATAAAAATAGATGTTTTATTTAATATATCCCTGTCATAGACACAAATCAAAGTCACTCTGCATAATAAGTAAATTTTAATCTTGCTTCCCTAGTCATGACAATCAAACATTGTCAAATTTGCCCATGTTGGGAACTGCTGCTCCAGGTTTCAGGTGAAATGTCAACTCCACAGGGAAGGCTCTCTGGGCACTGCCACCATTACTAGTACAGTGGACCCTTGACTTATGAACTCAATTTGTTCCCGAGGCCTGGTTGTAACTCAATTTGGTCCATGAAGTCTCAGGCTCCTCTACACAGCCTTCAAAATCTCCTCTGTACAGGCAGATCTCAGTGTGCTTAGAGAGACACTGGCCCAGGATTTCTCAATTAACCCCACACAGGAAAGGATGTTGTAATGTTCTTTCCAGAACTCTTTAAGGGTTAAATCTGTATCTGACACCATCTGGAAGAACAAGCGGTAGGCTTTCAGGTCACAACTCAAGACTGTTCATAAGTTAAAAAATTAAAATTCTGGTCATAATCCAAGTTGTTCATATGTCAGACCTGTCATAATTCGAGGGTCCACTGTATACTTGTCCTATTCTGCCATAGCATTCACTTCAACTTGCAATCAAACTTACTTGGATTTGTTTACTCTCAGTCTCTTCTACTAGACTGACAACTTCCTGAAGACAGACACTATGTCTGAGTTTTCCCTACTTTTAAAATTTTAATTACTATTTCCTAAGCAAACCTGCTGTAGAACTTGCTCATGAAGACAGTCAAGCCTGCAACAACTATGCTAGGGTCTGTAGACAAGGGGTGCTAAGCCCTTTAAAATACCAGTTAGAAAATGGGGAACATAATGCATGCTCAGCTCAGAGAATTTCAGACACAAATGCAATAGAAAAAAAGCAGAAAAAACTTATTAAAAATGCATTTTTGTGTGTATATGTCTTGTAATTTTAAGAGACATATTTATTATAGATGTCTAATATTGCTTAGAAACCTTTTTTTTGCTTCCAGATTCCTGTTCATATTCCTGTTAAATTCAAAATATTTGGTCATTATAAGTTGTTCCTATTTAAATATACAATGATACCTCATACTTAACTCTCTGACATAATAAATTAGATGTCCATAATTAAATTAAATGAGAGCTAATAAATCATGCAAACACTTATATATGGTCCCTTAATAATAATCTAAAGAATAATTATGACTTTTAAATAAAATTCATTTTAAAATACTGTACAGTTGTATTGAACAAATATTATAAAATATTCAGAATCAAAAAAGAATCCCCAAAGAACTGAACTTATTTTAATTCTGCTATTTAAAGCAAAAGGTGATCATTGCTTTCTCTTTTTTCTTTTATTATTATTATTTTTTTTTTATAAGACAGGGTCCAGACTACCTAGGCTGACCTTAAACTCATGGCAATTCTCCTACTTTAGCCTCATTAGTGCTAGCATCACAAGTATGTGAAAAGTGATCCTTTCTTGAACACATTTTAATTCTGCAATGATGGATTAGAGAAGTTTCAGTGTCTGTACTCCCACATCCAGTACTTTCTAATTCTCTCCTTCTACCCTTCAATTGCATAAAATTTCCACAAATAATTTTACTGAGATGGACTTATTTTTGTTGATTCTTAAAATAAGCATTGTAAGAGAAGAACTAAAGTGTCTTTAAAAAGTCTCTTAAGTTAATGTCTTGATTCACAAACTGGAGACTATATGTAAGATAACTAAGTTAGAAAATACGTTAAATGTTTCATTTAATTGTAATTAACTTAAGAATAACCTCAACTTGATTTCCCCTAGAAAATTCTTGGGCTTATAACAGAATCATGGTTTGTATCAACAAATAATTCTTCCTTGAGCTTACTCTAAGTAATTTGACTTTAGGACATTATTATTAATTTTTAAGAATTGAAATCACTTTTATCCTTCTTTTTATATTTTTATAATTTTACTTAATTTTGTAAAGTCTCTTTTTGTCGATTTTAAATCTACCATTTTCATAATATTTGAGACTTCTACAATCCAGGCCTTATTTGGACATGATAATCTCTCCTTTTCTCAGTTTGAAAGTGAATGAGTACTTTTATGTCATTTGTACCATGAAATTTCAAAATGAATAATTGTTCCCCTCCTGCAGGTACTTTAAAAAATTTTAATGGTAATTAAAAGATTACTGGCTTCATATGCATAAGCAATCCATTCTAAGCAGTTAATTATAAAAATGAGCTTATAACACATATGCCATTCACTCTTATTAATAAGAAACTGACCACAGTAAAGACCTGGTATGACAGGATCTTTGTAAAGCAATACCTTTATGTGATTATTCTTCTGCAAATACATTTGCTCAAACCATCTTACTCAAATTTGTTCTTGGCCATCAGATTGCTGAATCTTCTTTTTGGCCACTAGAGGTCTGCCATCCCTAACTTGAAAACATACTGGCCTCAGAGTTCCTAAGTCTTAGAGTCAGCGAGAATGCATCCATTATTTATCCATTCTTTCACACATTGATTCATTCATTCACTCAGCATTTAGTTATCACTACTGTGTACCAATCATGGAGATGTTTACAAAGGAGAAGGAAGTTGCTAGTTCTCTATTTCCTAATTCCCTGTACCCTGTTCTACCAGTAATCTCCATTTGCTCTACCTTTATCCAGGCCCTAATCATTTCTCATCTAAATTATATTCCACAACCTCCAACCGGCCTCAGTGGCAATACTCATGGTCCCCTCTGATACATCTGCCAACCTCTGCCAGAGAGATCTTCCTAAAGCAAAAATCTATACATATCCCACTGCTAAGACCCTTCAATCATTCCCTGAATTTTCAGGAAATTTGTCCCAGCAGAGGACAAAACCAGCAGTGTCTCGGGCCTTTGGCTTACCTCCTCCTCCCGCCCTGTCTCTGTCCTCTTCCCCTATGCCCAGGGCCTCCAGCTGCCTTGGGCCTCCGCCTTGCCCCTATCTCTTAAATTGCCATTGATTTTTTGCACTCATTCTTGTCTTCTGGGTAGGATCTCATCCTTTCAAGTACTTTCTTCAAGTGTCCATGAGCAATAAACTTAATACACTTAATCTGTGTATATCTGAAGCAGCCTGATTTCCTTCTCACTTTTAAATGTTAACTTTGATGGGACTACATGCTAGCCTGGCAATTATCTTTCCATGTTTCTTTGAAGATGAGATTCAGTTTTCTAGCATCTCTCATGCTAGTGAGAACTCTGCTGTTTTTGTTTTTGTTTTTTTTTTAAAACAAGGAAACCCTGGGATCAACTTTATTGCTGATGGGTACAGTCTCTTCTGCCTGCTGTTCAATTGTAAACCTTTTGTAAATAAGCTATTTTCTCTCTCTCTCTACTTGGCTTTTCAATTTTTGTTTTTTTCTTATTAATCTGCAATTTCAATCTTTTGTCTATGTGATTTGTTTTTACTTTTACAGATTAGAAAGCATTCTGAGTTTTAATCTCAGGAACTCCAGACACTTTAGAAAACGCTGAGCACTTACCTTTCCCCATTCTATTTCCTCCTAAACATATGTAGAAGTTAGTCACAGTGCCCCACCTACCTCTTGCTCTCTAGTTCCACCTTTCTTCTCCATCACTCACTCTGATATATTCCAAATGAGCATCTCATTTGGAATCTTCCAGCCCACTTTCTGTTTTCCTTGGCTATTTCTGTTCCATTGCTTAAACTCACCTCTCTGAAAAGAAACTTTACATTTTCTTTCTTGGGTCAACACAGCTCTATGTACAGACCAATATATAATACATGCTATGCTGCATTTTAATTGTCTGGTCGATAACTCTATTTTTGAGCTAAGGGCCATGTCTTGTCCTTATATTCTCCACATGTGATGCTGTGTCTGTGACATAAAGGGAAGCTTGTAAACACTGAATGAATAAAGATGTGAACATACTTTAACCTCAATATGTACATGTGTCTGGTACTACTGATCCTTTATTTTCACTCTACATTTCTTTATACCACTTCTCTGATAGAGTCTACAAGGGAAAGTATTATAGTTGGTGTAATATTCTACAAGCAGTACTCTCTATATAATAAACACCTGTGTGTGTGTGTGTGTGTGTGTGTGTGTGTGTGTGTGTGATAGTTTGCCTTATTATGTGTCTCTCATCAGCTTGGAAAAACTGAAAGAATGATCTATGACTTGAAGATGTTGACAATATTAATAGTCAAGGGGGCATTGAAGGGTCCCTATTTCAATTCTTTCAACCCAACTGGGACTGATTTTTCATCCCCATTGGTTTTTTGACAGTAAAAGTAACAATTCCAAGTATCTGAGATATACTGCTTTCAACCAAAAACAAGGTATTTCTAAAGAGGAAGAATATAAATACTATTAGGATATAATGCTTCTTACCCACCTCTGATGTTTTCTTCTATAGGAAAACTATTTATTACTGTGCCAAGAACATTCTTCTCTACACGCTCACTAAATTTTCCTCCATCCCCACCCCAACTGCTCAACCTCCCACCCACCTCCAAGGAGGAAAACACATCCTTGGTGACTGCCTGCGTGTGAAGCTGCATGGTAACACAGCTCTTTCCTCTTCCCTTGCTCTGGGGAGTACCCATTCTGAGGTATTCCATTCACTTCTATTGGAAGAAATCTGCCACAGACTCATGCTGCTTTGTAGATGCATGTGTATAACTTGAGAGTTCCGTGTCAGGTAACTGAGTTGCCTCCACACATAAACATGTTCCTTCCTTCAACTGACTCTTTCAATATGAAGGTGGTAATTTCTTCTCGCAGAAACTTGGATTCATCAATTGGTTTAGACCTAGACCAGGTAGGAGGGAGTTATTTCTTGGTCCCCAGTCAGCAGAAGGTAGTAGTCCATGATATAGTGACCCAGAGCACTTTCTTCCAGTGTCATAGATAGCAATAGACTAAGTCATTCATTAAACAAATATCTATTGAGCATCTGTAATGTGCTAGACCTTGAGGATATACCATTGAACAAAGTAGCTCAAATCCCTGACTTTGTGAATCTTACATTTTAGTGGAAGAGAAAAGAGGAGATATAAAACTAATAAATTAGTGCTATGAGAGGGAGGGCAGGGAAGAGCAAGTTAAAGGAGTTGAGAGTGCTCGTGGGGAATTTGGGTAAGATAGTGAAGTAAGGTGTAACTTTGTTGAGGACATAGCAGTTGGGACATTTGAGCAAAGAACTGAAAGAAGCAGGGCTGGGGATTTAGTTCAGTGGTTTCGCCGCTTGCCGTGCAAGCGCAAGGACCCAAGTTCGATCCCCAGCACCAAAAAAAAAAAAAAAAAAAGAAGAAAGAAAGAACCAAAGATGTAAGCCTAAAGATATCTAAGGGAAGAATCTTCCAGATGAGAGAAACAGCTCTGAGGCCTAGAGGGTGAGGAGGATGTGGGTAACATTACTGGGGTAACAGTCAAAGGGGTGATGGGGAAACAGGCCAGGCCATGAAGGGCAGTGAAGGCTACAATGACAATGTGACTTTTCATTTAAAGTGCAGAGGGTTACTGTTGCAAGGTTGAAGATGAGGAGCAACATCATCTCACTTGTGTGTTTAAAGGATTAGATCACTCTTGTCACCATTTTGAGGATGAATGGAGAAAATATCATAGGAGCAGCACAAACGGTAAGACACTATAGCAACAAGTGTAAGGAGATGGTGTGTTTGAAGAGGATTACAGAAGTGGTTAGAAGTTCTCAGATACTGGATATATGCTGCAGGTTGAGCCAACAAGAATTCTTGATGAGCTGGCTATTGGGTATGATAGACCATGCTACTAACCACCTCTTTCAGAGTTCCTTCCTCTTAGGAATATCAAAGAAGTGTAGGAAAGTGTCATTCACTACTACTGGGGAACCATACTTCAATCAGTGTAATGGAGCATTTGCAAGTCCAGTAACACCCAGCTGATTGAGAGGGGAGAACTGGTGTAGAAGGACTCGTGGCAATGTGTTACTTGGTAGACAAATTAAAGTTCTTGCTCTCCAAGTGTCACTTAACACTTTAAGAAAATGTGTGTATGAATAAAATAAAACATAGAGCTTTAATAAAAAATGTGTAGTCAGTATTCACCCTCATGTGCATAATAACTGCTAAAAGAACATTTCCAATGTTAGCACCTTTGAAGTCTACTAAATGGAGACAATGCCTGTGATATTTTGTAAAATTCTGTTTAATCTCAATATTGATACATTGTTCAAGAACACTGGAGGAGCACATTATTCTCTCTCTTTTTTTGCCTTTTATGTAAAAGGCCAAAGAGAATCCATCCTGAATAGAAACACATTTAAAAGATTGTTTCTTTAATTCACAGACTATGTAAATCAAGTACCACTTGATAAACTCAACTATAAATGATGATTCCAACAAAATTAGGAAATATTTCTTAGGAGACTAGCAACTTGTTCATACTCTGTTATGCAAAACAAGGTTGTTATTGTTGTTGGACGTGCAGTGCAAGTGGGGATCAAGTATGTGAGGGCTCATGCATGCACCTTAGGCAAGTGCTCTACCTCAGAGCTACAACCTCCAACCTACCTTTACCTTTTCTCAGTTATTATTCAACTAAAACAAAGTAACAAGTTTAAAAGCATTGCTGTTACAGGACTGTCACAAAATTTGTTGAGAACAAAAAGAAATGCTAATTTTTATTTATTTGTCTGAAGTGATAGAGGAAAACAAACTTTACATTTTACTATCTTTATTTTTTCTTAATTTTCAAATGTAGCAAAGTAATAAGTTAAAAGCTGCATTATTCTCAGAGGAATGTCACAAAGATTCGTTGGCAGCAAAAGAAAAATGCTAATAGTCACAAATATGTATAAATACACAACTGTGCATAAGAGTACACACATAGTCACAAATGTACATAAATAATATAATCTTAGCTAACAGTGTCCTCTTCTGCCATTCCAGTTGCCATCCAGGACAATTCTACACATGATTTCCTCTCATTTGCTACATTCTCTGCTTGAAGAGCCTAGCAAGCATCAAGATGTGAATGACCTGCCCTGCTACCTCCAGAGGCAAACAAAGTGGATATCAGCTTCTCCCTGCATGCACAGGAAGAATGTCAAGGACTTGCTTTTACAACATAGTCATCTGAGGATATTTTCCATTCAGAGATTCTATTGTTTTTTCTACTGCCAGCTGTAACAAAACAGGGAAATGAGGTTTTAAAAAAATCAGTGTTAAGTGTAAACAAATCATTTGGGCTCCACTTGGTTCCATAGTGTTTTATGTTTACTTTAGAGATGCAACCTTTGCAGGCATTGGCTAATCCTCATGTGATAAATAAAATTATCTTTAAAATTAGAGTATGACGTCACCACAACCATGGTATGATGGAAACAGAGATATAACCAATGCCCTTTCATTCAGAATAACAGGGAAATGGACACTTGAATAGTCTCATTAACTAAGACTTATTGTACATAGATTACAAATTTTCCAAGAAATTGAGTAAAAATAAAATATACTTTAACAACATGAAGTACAAGTTAACTTGTTTGGTTCACAACAGTTCTTAGGCCACACTAGTGATTATGAGCATAAATTTTTATAACTTAAGAGTGGGAAGTGATGCTAGATGCCACTTAAGTACAGGCTAGCTCTCTAATTTGACCTGAAAATTGTTACTTTCAACAAATTCTTCTCATAAGATGACATCGTTATCTTCTTCTCATAACAGTTGTACAAATGTTCATTTTTGTAAGTCCTGTAATTTGAGCATTTTAAATATGTTAGTTCAGAGAAAAGAAAGGAGAGAAAAATCACTCTACTGATAATCTGCATGCAAAAATAATAGAGGAAAGGGCACATTTTTTTCAAATTACCTCCTATTACTAATCATATAAGTAAGAGTGAAAGGTTTAAAATATTCAAAAATCTTGGTTGAAATTGCAAAAAAATATTTAAACTGAATAATCATGTCCTGTGTTTTTTTATATTGTAGCTAGCCTAAACCTTCTAATCAAGAACAATGAATTAGGCTGTGTGTGGTGGAGCATGCCTGTAATCCCAGAACTCTAGGAGGCTGTGGCAGGAGAATCACAGTTGGAGCCTTTCCTGGACAACTCAGCAAATTAACGGGACTCATCTCAAAATAAAATATAAAAGAGGGCTAGCAATGTAGCTCAGTGCAAAGGTCCTGGGTTCAATGCCCAGCTCCATAAAAGAAAAAGAAGGAAGATCAGGAGGAGGAGGAGAGGAAAGGAAAGGAGAACTGGAAGTATATTAAATATGAATCCAAAATATCCTAGAAAGACTTTATTCTGCCTTTGAATACAAGCCAGGAAGTAACCTATACTTTTTGAATCCAAAGATCAACCTTGTCTTTTGTGCATATTAAAGTTTCAAAGTATGTTTTCAATAGGAAATGATGTTTTGATATGAACTCAAAGCTCTCCAATCATCTGAGGTTTTCTTAGCCCTCTAAGCAATAAGAACAACCTCAAGTTTTCCCTATCTTTGAACAGGGACTAGCCTTTCAAGAACACAAGTACTTTTCTTGCAACTTGGCCTAGACAAGGGAGCCCCGCTGATTAGCAGGAAGGAAGAGGCAAGGGAGAGCACAGAGCCACCGCACCACACCACTGAGCATCCCCAGCATGAACTTGGGAAAGACTGGCTGAGTGTACAGGGTGCATGGCCCCTTACCTCTGTCCCCTTTGCTAGTTTTGCCCATCTTCTGACTACTGAGCTGCAAACAGCTTTCCAAGGCTCACTGGAGGGTACTGGGGTGACTTTCCTAGAAGTGCGTGGCAATGTAGGCCCCTCACAGGCAGATTCCCATGGCCATCTGTAGCCAGTAGATAATTAGGGTGAGGATGCAAAACCTGAGCTCCTTTGCCTCAAGAGAAAATAAATTATGAAATGTAATTTATGCTCCAAAGTTCTTCACAGGTTAGTCTGGAGCCACACCTGAAATCAGCTTGCTTGGCTTCTCACCCTCTCCATTCTCTCCCCCTGCTCTCTTACTTTTCCTCCTGGGCTTGCCCTTATATTGTTCGTATTTGAATCCTTAAAGCTCTACCTCTGAGAGAGTTTGATCTACAATAGAGGTAATGTTCAGTCTCCATAAGTCACAACAATACCTCAGTTTAGATCATAGGCATCCAAGTGCTATGGTTTGAATGTATCCCTCCCCTAAAAAAATATCCTATGTTGGAAATTTGGAATGAAAAGCAGCAGTATTAAAAGGTGGAAGGTGACTGATCCACTCATGGCTTAATGGTCCATTCCAAAAGTGGTTTTGTTATGAAAAGGTAGTAGTCTTTTTATAACTGGCTTGCTCGCGGTTTCATCATGGCATTTCCTATGCCATGTTATGAGACAGCAAAATGTTCCTTAGCAAAAACCAAGCAGATTTTGGAACTATGCTTTTGAACATCCTAATCTCCAGAACAATAAGCAAAATAAACCTCTATTCTTTATGAATCCCTTGATCTCAAGCATTTCATAGTAGCAAGAGAAAATAGAATGAGATGCCAAGAAAGTGTGTAAATGTAGAAATGGGATTATCTATGGGTGACATTCAGAGTCAGGACCTGGGATGAACAGGCAGCTCCAGAGAAATTCAATGGTTCCTACTAAAAGGGATTAATCTTCATGGAAAGAGCTGCACTTTCCTGTAAACAAAATCCCAATAGCAAGGCAGAGATACAAGTTACAGTTAGGATCTCAGAAAGAGGAACAAATACAGAGATCTAGTTATATAAAAGGTATGGTAACCACCTTACACCTGGAATAACTACTCCCAGTCTCCCCATATCCCCTTCTCCTGATTCAGAAAAATGTTGATTGGTCTACAAAAACACAATCCCAATGCCTTTATAAGGCGTTTGCAGTACTCATAATGCAAGAGTAAACCTTCTTTCCTCTCTGCCACCTTGTAATTATATTACTTTTTTGTTGCAGCTATCACCAGTATTATTATTAATGCTTCCATTTCCCTCCATTTATAGATGGTACAAGCACAGGCTCTATCCACCTATCCTGGTAGCTGACATTATTTTAACTTTTTCTGAATGCTTCTCTCACAACAGAATCAGTTGCTGGCCAGACAAACATAGAACATTTTCCGTGCCTCCTTGGATTTATTTACTCCCATAGCCTATGATACTCAGTAGATTTCTATTTATTTTGCAATGTTTTCTTCAAATACTGTCTCCTCTGTTAAAGAGCTTCCTTTGACTTTCTTATTGAAATTCATTACACATTTCCTGGGCATCCTAAATCACATTCATCTCAAGTATCAAGACTGTATCTTTTTGAATTTTGTCTTGATTGTCCTACACTTAAGACAATATCTGGCCTAAGAAATATATTCAATTAATATTTTCTAAATTAAAGAATTTTCTAAATCTTCTCCCTTGGAAAACTAGAAGATATGGCTTGTAATTTTCTCTTGAATCTCCTTGAATCAGAATTTAGACTGGTACAAGAATGATCTTAGATTTAAATACTTTTGTCATTCCAACTATCAAAATGTTTTAGTGAACCTCTGTCTTTCATTCAAGCAATTCAACAAATATTCTTGGAAAACATACTATATTGGAAGACACTGAGAATAAAAAATAAGCAAAGCAGACATTGTCTATTTCTTCATGGAAGCTGTTGTATAGTCCAAGGTCCAATTAAAATGCACATGCTCACACACAGGAAGTACAAATTAACCAAAGCACTTAGAAAAAAGTACAATATGTATAGCAGAAAACAACAAGGGATCTAAATTTTATCGTATTTGCCTTTGAGTCCCCAATGTCTGAAAAATTACCTGGGTGAGAGCCAAAGCTTATTACAAGTATATTGAACCAGACAAAATTCTGCTTTGCTATTACACATCAAATGACTATCAGGAAGGCCTGAGGATTTAGCTCAGCAGTTCCACTGCCTGCCTCGCAAGCTCAAGGTCCCAAGTTCATTCCCTGGTAACAAAAACAAACGAATGTCAGGAAAATCTTCCAGAGGACTATTCATCTTACTTGGTCTATCTTTTTAGCTAATCAGAGGTAAGAGTTTCAACACTATTCTTATGGACACAGATAAATAGATCTTCTTTATAAAAAGTCCTTATGCTTTATGAGAACCCCAAAGTTACTACTGTAACAATATATGTGGAAAATATATACAAGGTAGAAAAGACAAATGACAAGAGAAGGTAGAAATAAAATAATAAAAATGAAAGAGAAAAAGGCAGGAAAAATAAGCAAAATCATAGCAGAAAATTGGGGCACATATAAAAGAACATTTCTTCTATTCATCTCTGCACACATTAAAGTCTTTACCCAGTAGCTGACATTCTTTCATCTTCCGGGGCCAACAAGAAAGAATAAAATTAAATTTCATGTTATGAAATCATTAAACCAGACATGACTTTTTTAATAGGTAGCATAACCAGGTCTTAGAATTTTTATAAAGAGCCAGACAAATATGCAGTAGTATTTTAGGCTTTGCAAGTCATATAATCTCTTTTGGAACAACCAAAGTCTGTCATGTATTGGGAGAGGTGTAGTCAGCAATAAATAAACAAATGGACTTAGCTGTATTTCAATAACATTTTATTTATGAAACAGAACTCCAACCTATGAGCTATAGTTTACCAGCCCTTTAGAATAAAATGTTCTATTGAATACATGCACAGACACACACACACACACACACACACACACACAATACATTTACACAAATTGTAATGTGCATATTTGGGTTACCCAATGTGTCTTTCATAGTCATAAGTGTATACATTACCTTAGGGTTCATTATGCATTGTATTATCTATAAAATATGATGCATATTTTAACTGTATTTTAATCTTCCTCCTTCATTTTTAAGACAGTATGTGATATATATATGTATCTTTTCCTTTTTTACAATCTTCAAATTTTAATAACCTATGATTCCTTTTATCATCTTTGTAAACAGTGTGACCTTGATGCAAATGGCAAGTTTGATGTATGTGTGTTATTTAATCACCACACAAACACACACATACACACACACACACAATAATATAACTCTGTGACTTTTTTAATTTGTGTTATTTTGTAGAAACAAATGCTCTCACCTAATTCTTCAAATTTATTGTTTTCATTACTGGGAGTTGTGCCAAAGAGATAGATGAGTATTAATCTGGTTTCCTGTATAACTATACAATGTAGAAACTTCCAGAAGAGTTGCTTTAATTTGAAATGTTTTGTCTTTTATTTTCTAGAAAGGTCTGAAGAGGAAGATTTCATGCACTTAATTTTCTGATGAAGGACAACACTTGGCCCATCTTTATTTTAGCCTTTCTCCTTTGTTCCATTTGACTGAACTATGGGTATTCTTATCTCAATACAGATGACCTATTTCTCTCTTTTCATTTAGCTCAGTGTGCAGTTTCTAGGACTTATCTTGCCCCTTTTGCTGATTTATATGGCAAGATGAAAGAGCAAGTCAAGATACATTCATGCCAATAAATATGACAGGGCCGGGGATTTAGCTCAGTGGTTTCTGCTGCCTGCCTCGCAAGTGCAAGGACTGGAGTTCTACCTCCAGTACCAAAAATAAAAAATAAAAAAATAAAGATGACAGAATATTTAAGAATGAAAGCCAAAATTGTGCACTGTAGAAAAGGAGTTCTGTTTTCCCATTTGCAAGAATAGGCTAAAAGCCAAATTAATTTCTTTTAAATTTGAGGTTCATGTTATGTGGTCATTAAGTCTGAGCTCAAAATGAAGTTGACAGCTAAATTATGGGCAAAAGTCTCTGGTAAGAAGCAATCTCATAGCCTTTACTCACCAATCTATGTATGGAGCCGTTTCAGTGTTCGATGTGTTAATCTGACCCTCCCAGCTCTGCCCAGGTGGAACTCCAGAGGAAGCCTGAGAAATCAATGGAGGAATTGTACACAGACAGGATTCAGGAGGTAGGAAAGCAGAGGAGAGTTTAGGGCCCTTGAAAAGACAGCAGGTTTGAACTGAGCCTTTGATTATTTCAATTAAGCCTGACTAGCATGGCAGCCAACAACATTCTTGCCCTGCATTTGGAAATTGACCTATGTATCCTCCAACCACAAAGTGAATGAACACAGGCAGCCTTTTCTTCAACTATAGTAAATAACTAAATAATTTTGTAAAAAGTATACAAATAAAAGAGAAAAGTATGGTCTGAAAGTTCTTTAAGACTTCAGTTCTTCAGCAGACTAAATGTATCACAATTATTTTAGTTTTAAATTACTTTCTACTTGCATTCTTAGCAAGAATGCCAGATTTTGAAACTATAAATATAGGAATATGCAGCTAAATTTTTTTATTAATTTTATCGATGCATTTTAGGTATACAATATGTTGACATTCATTATTTGGAATTTGTCCCTTCACATAATATATTTTATTTTCTTATTTTTCTCCCCACTCTCCTGCACTCCCTTCAACCCCTCCGCCTTTCGCTATTTACAAAGACTTTGTTTCCATTTTTTCATTTTCTCATATTTATTCCTTTTCCTTCTTTCCTTTCCCCCACCCCTCACATTTTCCCTTCCCCCTTGGACCTTTTCTTCTTATTCACATTATCTATTATAACTTTTAGTCCTTATTTACACTTTCAGTTTCTCACACCAGAGAAACTATTCAGTATTTACACATGTGTGACCTATTTATTTCACTTTAGAGTATTGCCTCAATGTGCATCCATTTAGCTATAAATGTCTCTAGTTTCTCATTCTTTATGGATGAGTAGTACTCCATTTTATAAAAAAAAAAAAACACATCTTCTTTATCCAGTCTCCAGTTGATGGGCAATTGCACTGTTTCCAAGTTTTAGCTATTACAAACTGTGCCACTATGAACGAACATGGGTCCACAGCTCAAACAAAGGTCTACTATCTAGAATATATAAAGATATGTTAAAAATCAGACCTCCAAAATTTAAAGACCCAATCCAAAAATGGGCATCTGAAATGAACAGACATTTCTTAGACAAAGAAGTAGAAATAGCAAATAAACATATGTAAAACATGTTCAACATCACTGGTCATTCGAGAGATGCAAATGAAAACAATGCTGAGATTCCACCTCACCCCAGAAAGAATAGCTGCTATCATGAAATCAACCAATAACAAATGCTGGTGGTTTTTGGAGAAAGAAGAGCACTGCTCCACTGCTGGTGGGAGTGTAGACTGGTGCAACCACTGTGGATATCAGTATGGAGATACCTCAAAGAACTAGGACTGGAAGTCCCATTTGACCCAGCTATTCCCCTGCTGGGTATCTTCCCAAAATAATTAAAAGAATCATACCACAGCGATATATGTGCACCAATATGCAGCTAAATTTGAATTTCAGATAAACAATAAATAATGTTTTAGAAGTATGTTTCCTACAATATGTGGGACATAACTATGTTAAGAAATGATTCAGTTTTTATCTGGAATTCAAACTTAACTGGACATTACATATTTTTCTGGCATCTCTAATTCTTAATAAAATGACAAGTAGAAAAGATGGGATTTAAATGTAAACATTAATTATTGGATGGATACAATGTCATTAAAGCATTCCATGTTATGGTTCATCAGATATTAAATGAAATCAGTTTATTGTTTCTTATACAGACACAAATTCAGAACAATTGGAAATGGTCAATCCAAAATATAAAATATTTTAAATAAATGAAACAATGTAGGGTCTTGAATTATACAGAATCTATTTCAATCGCCAGACACTCAAAATTTATTGAAAGAATAAGTAATTGGCTGCTAATTCCAATTGAGGCTAATGAGGTAATGAGTCTTTCCCTTGAAGGAGGTGAACAAATATCATTTAGAGGTGCTTCACATTTGGAAAGCAATGTTGGGCTGGAGATTTAGCTCAGTGGTTCAAGTGCCTCCCTTGGAAAGCAATGTAGAAAATAAGATATAATATAATTAAAAATGAAAAAAGTGATTAGACAAAGATCAAAAACTGGACTGTCTTTTTAAATTAACAAAAATATAATATTTTATTAAATATCTCATTTTTTCATTTAAGTCACACATTTTTCCAAACATTTTATATGTGACTTTTTTTTTTTAATTCTTAAGCTAACACTATGAAAAAGATATTCTTACAGTCTCCATTGTATCAAAGGCAGAGGAGAAACTTCAACTTCAAACTATGTTTCACTAATAATGTAAAATTCCATGATCTTAGCTCACATATACTATCGACCCCTACAAGCAAAAGCTCAATCTGATTTATATGTAAAGATTAGAAATACCTTAGAATAAAATAATTGGTAACACATGGCTGAAAGACTTAATCAGAAGACATGTAGAAGTGTAGGAAATATAAATAAAACAAATTTAAAATGTACATTCTATTTTCTGATTTAATTGTAGATTAGCCTGAGCATAAGGAATCTAGAATTTTGTGCAGGGGACAGAAAGTTATACTTGCATATAGTTTGTAAGTATTCCCAGAGTACTTTGTCTTAACAACTCTGGGTGTACTTACATGCTATATGCAAGTAAAACCACTAGAAAATGGATTTATGCACCATTCCTCATAGATACAAGTGATTCATTACACTACCATATGTTGGGAATATTAGTTGAGATACAGGGTTGACTGGGATAGGAATGGTATTGTTGTCATTAATTATGGAAACTGACTTGCAATTTGGGTGACTACCAAGTACTCATGGAGCATGAAGAAAGCACATGTTAAGAAAACATCCTTTTGTAAAAATAGAACACTTTATTAAAGTTGTTAATGGCTTCATCAGACATACCATGTAAGGAGGATATAAAATACTGAACATCCAAACAGATCAAGATAGGAAAGAAATAAGCATCTATGTACTTGAAGTTCACTATTATTAGTGGTATTTTACAATGCAATTATCTGATTTTAAGTTAAAACTTACATTCTTTATATAATTTTAACTCCCTAATTTATAAAGCCACAAGCTAACACCCTTTCTTTCTACTTCTGGGCTCAAAATCAAATGAGAGAAACCAAAGAGATCACAGACGTGTATATTAAAACATTGTCTTAATTATAATAAATGTCTGATTGGGAGAAACAGCTTGTCTTCCACTTACAGCCACAATGGGCCTCCTTTATTTCATACCCAAATTAAGAATTTACAATGCCTCCAGCTGGTAACAGGCAGCTCCAGATGAGTACAGGCCTGACCAGCACGTTTATAATATGTAGAAGCAGAGAACTGACACCGCAGAGAAACTGGATTCAAAAGTGAAAGAGAAAAGAAAGTGCAGAATAGAACTCTAAGCTCCTTTTTCCAAACTCACTCACTTAACAAGTCACTACTATTTCCCGAGGAGCAGTGAGTGAGGCTTTGGGAAGAACACAGAGGCATTATCTGAGCTGAAAAGGAATGCAGATTCTCCAAAAACATAGACCTCTCTATATCCCATTCAAGTCAAAGCCTCAGTTTCTGCAGTTGCTCAATACTTTGTGAAAGTTTCAAACAATGGAAATTTTGGAATCCAGATTTCATCATACTTTTGAAATTCACAATAACAACCTTAGTAAAACATCTACTTAATGTTTATCATATGCCAGCCACTACTTTAAACTCTTTATATACAATATTTGAATTAACAGAATCTTTCCAATTACCCTGTGAGAGATTCCACCAAGATCCACAGTTCACATATGAGAAGCTTGAGGCAGAGGGTAGGTGTGTATACCCCACCACACTCTTCACTGGTGGTCCTTCTCCTGAAAGTCTTTGTACCTTCCACTTGTGCTACCTCAGAGACATGGGACATTTTAGCACACTTCACTTTTTCTTCTTTGGCATTAAGTCTCATTTAGTTCCTGCCCACAAACACAGCATCCTCCATAGCATGAAGCTTTCCTAAACCAAGAAACCTCTTTCCCTGGTCCTTGCATCCACTTTCCTATAGATCATGTAACTGCTAAAACTCTATCAACAAGGAAGCTATGTATTCACTTTCTTTCAAGTCCTTCATTAGCCAACCTAAATGTTCTTTATTCTTCTCCAGGGTAGGCATTTAATAAGGTCACCTACACACCTCTCCAGTGAACCCTTACTTCTCTGATAGGCCAGTGGGGATGTGAAAACAGAGCCCAGGCTGCTGCTCACGCTTCTTCACTACTGTGCTGTTATGCTGCCTCTTGCCTGTTCTGTTTCTCCTCTGCAATGCCCTCTACCATGCCACCCTGCCTTGGAGCCAGTCGACTATGGAATGAAACCTCTACAAACTGATGTGAGCCCACCCCCAGTGCCAAGGAGCAGAGGTGCCCCCAGCTCAGAGGAGGTGAACCTTCCAGGCCGCTGTACTACCACCCCATCACTGAGTAGACCAGCAGCACACATTCCCCCCATCCCCAGGGAAATGAGAAGGCATGTAAAAAAAGTCTCAAAACCAAATTTCCAGATCACCTAAAGCAATCCAAAAGGGACACGAGATGGGAAAATCTGATACTCAACTACCTGGACTCCCTGAACTGACAATAAAAGAGGATCTGGAAAAAATGAAATCAGAAATAATTTCTCAGATAACAGCAGAGATTGTGCCCATAGTGCAAGACATGATTAATAAATCTAGAGAGGACACAGATTAAAAAAAAATAGAGGAGCTGAAGAACATAATGGAATCCCAAGATAGGAAACAAATGGAATCCATAAAACAGATGCAAACAGATTTCCAGATTAAAAACTCCACTGAAAGTTAACACAGCAGAATGAAGCCAATGTGAGGACAGAATTCAGATATAGAAGATAATATTGCAATTAGTACCAGGAAAAGAAGAATTTCTTTAAAATAGTAAAAGACCATGAGAAATCAATACAGCAGCTGCTGGACAATGCAAAGAAGAACATAAGACTGACTGGAGTCATGAAGAAACAGGAGAGGGTGCAGACAACATAAAAACACTGTTCACAGAAGTAATGGCAGAAAACTTCCCAAGTAGAGAAAAAGAATTTAACACAGATAAGTGAGGCATATAGGACTCAACTAGCCTTGATCAAAAAAATCCACACATAGGAATATAATAGTTGAGATTCCAGAAACCCAACAGTAGAATAAAATTCTACAAACAGGTAGAGAAAATAAACAAATCACATACAAAGGAAAGCCCATCGGAATCACAGCAGACTTCTCAATGCAAACCCTCAAGGAGAGAAGAGCTTGCAGTGATATATTTCAAGCCCTAAAGGAAAACAACCTCCAACCAAGGCTGAGGTGCCATGCAAAACAATCTTTCAAAATTGATGAAGAAATAAGATGCTTTCATGACAAAGAGCTCCTGAGGAACTTCATGAATACCAAACCAGCACTCCAAAAAATTTTAGACAATATCCTAGGAAAAGATAACAAGAATCACAACCCCAGGAAGCCCAGTAGAATGAATCCATCAGGCACGACAAGAAATTAAATGCAAAGGGGGAGAATCCAACAAAAAGAAAAAGTCATGACAATGATAAGTCAATACATATCAGTTATAACCATCAATGTTAATGGTCTCAATTCACTAATCAAAAGAAAAAGACTGGCAGAATGGGTCAAGAAGCAAGATCCAACAATATGCTGCATATAAGAAACACACTTGATTCAAAAACAAACTCACAGACTGAAAGTTAAAGGGTGGAAAATAATACTCCATGTGACAGGAACCTGAAAGAAAGCAGGCGTAGCTATCCACTTTGCAGATCAAGTGGATTTCAAACCAACACTCATTAAGAGAGACAAAGAAGGACACTACATCCTTGTAAAGGGAACAATCCAATAGGAACAGATGACAATCATAAATACCTATGCACCAAACACTAGTGCGCCCAACTATATAAAACAAATACTAACAGACATGAAAAATCAACTAAGCACTAATACAATAGTAGTGGGGGACCTCAGTACCCCACTGTCACAAATAGATCAACTAGACAAAAAATAAGCAATGAAATACTAGAACTCAATCAAACTCTTGAACAAATGAACTTAACAGATGTTAACAGAGTGTTCCACCCCACAAAATCAGAATATACATTCTTTTCAGGTGCACATGGGTCGTTCTCCAAAATATACCACCACATACTTGCTCATAGAACATGTTTAAGTAATTGTGATGGAGTTGAAGTTATCCTGTGCATATTATCAGACCATAGTGCCATGAAATTGGAGATCAATAGCAAAAGAAACTGCAAGAATTTCATAAACACATGGAAATTGAACAACACACTTAGGTATAATGAATGGGTCACAGAAGAAATTAAAGAAGAAATCAGACAGTTCCTACAATTAAATGACAATGACAATACAACATATCGGAATCTATGGGACACAATGAAAGCAGTCTTACAAGGGAAATTCATAGCAGTGAATACTTATATGAGGAAAACAGAATGAGCTGAACAACCTGACACTGAACCTCAAGCTTCTAGAAAAAGAAGAGCAGGACAAACCCAGCACTCACACAAGGGAGGAAATGATAAATATCAGAGCATGAATCAATGCAAGAGATTCCACCTCACCCCAGAAAGAATGGCTGCTATCATGAAATCAACCAATAACAAATGCTGGCCAGACTGTGAGGAAAGAGGAACACTGCTCCACTGCTGGTGGGTGTGTGGACTGGTGAAACCACTGTGGAAATCAGTATGGAGGTACCTCAAAGAACTAGGACTGGAAGTCCCATTTGACCCAACTATTCCCCTGCTGGGGATCTTCCCCAAAGAATTAAAAGAATCATACCACAGTGATATATGTGCACCCATGTACATAGCAGCAGAATTTTAATAGCTAAAACTTTGAAGCAGCCCAATTGCCCATCAACTGGAGACTGGATAAAAAACAATGTGGCTTTTTTTTTTTTATAAAATGAAGTACTACTCAGCCATAAAAAATGAGAAACTAGAGGCATTTATAGCTAAATGGATCCACATTGAGGCAATATTCTTAAGTGAAATAAATAGGACACACAGGTAAATACCAAATAGCTTCTCTAGTGTGAGAAACTGAAAGTGTAAATAAGGACTAAAAGTTATAATAGATAATGTGAAATAAGAAGAAAGAGGGCAAAGTGGAAGGGGAAGTGGGAGGGGTAGGGGAAAAGAAAGAGGGGAATGGAATTAATATGAGAAAATGAAAACTTGGAAACAAAGTCTTTGTAAATAGGGAGGGATGTAGTGGTTTGAAGGGAGGGCAGGGGAATGGGGAAAAATAAGAAACAAGAGAGATTATGTAAAGGTGCAAATTTCCAATGATGAATGTCATTATATTGTATACCTGAAATGTACCAATAAAATTCATTTAAAAAAATAGAAACCAAAGTCCAGCCAGCCCTTCCTTGGCTCTGGTGCCAGTCAGCAATCTCAGTGTCTTTAGGTTTGAGGTCTCCTTACTTGAGAGGGATCTCATCTGCCCTCCATAAGGTTTGACTCGCTAAAAGTGGACATCAACTTACTGTCTTGATCTTTTCTCTCTGTATCCTGCCTTGGTTTGCTGAAATCCCTATTATATGGAGAGCTGCCTGCTGACCGTACTTTATTAAGGAGCCATCGACACCAACTTTGGTCTTTGGTACTTCCTTTTTGGTTTGGCCCACTCCTGTCTGCAGAATGCTCAGAGTAATCCAATAACAGACTTTCTGTCCAGACTAATGATTTTAAAAACTCCAGTAATCTAATTAGTAGTAGGCATCACCAGCATTTTAAGATATAGCATATATACAGAGTCCACCAAAAAAATGTATATATCAGGAAAAGAAAAACTGGTATAAATATTTTAATAATAAATTTATCAAGACATCTTGAGATGAATACAAATTACCTTTGGCCTGTACAATTACAAGAGGTGCTCAAAGTGATGGCCATGTGCTTATTGGCATTTATTAGTACAACGAACTGCTGAAGTTTGTATACATTTTTGGTGGAATATTTATATATATATTATATATACATGTATACATATTATATATATATGGAATCATATACAGCAGAACATATTTCTTGTAGTAATCTTAATCATGTTATGAAACTTTATTCCACTTACGTAAGTGTACACTGTCAAAATGTAAAATGCAGTACTTATTGTGAGTCACATTGAAAAAGTTTAGAAAATATAGTTTAGCCTAATTGCATTCATTTTATTTCCTTACCTTTTTAAATCTTTGCCTCATTTCTTCTTACTTATTTTAAATCATATACTCTTGCCTGTTGTTTATGTTTTCCTTAACATCCTTAAATTCTTTTTGGAATAAGGCAAGATAAAAATATATAAATGAAGAAAAACATGTGGAAGAAAGAGTAAAGTACAATTGTTCAGTGATACTCATTGACTCTAGGACTCCCACAGATATCAATATCTATGCTTTATATAAAGATGCATTATATAAGTGTCTTTTATAAAATCGCATGATATTTCCATATAACTCATCACACTCTTCTATAAACTTTAAATCATCTTTAGATTATTTACAAAACCTAATAGTTGTTACACTGCACTTTTAGGGACTAATTACAAGGGGGAGGAGTCTGTACATGATTAGTACAAATGTGATTTTTTTCTGAATATTTTTAATCCACTATTAGTTGGCTCCAAGGACGTAAAATACCTAGATAAGGAGGCTTGACTTATTTTGGGAAAAATGCAGAGGTGACACTCATTGATTTATTCATTCAGTAAATATTTTTGAACATACGCTTTATGACTGGCAAAATGTTCAGTGCATTAATAAGCAAAACTGACTTGACCTTCCATATCATGAACCTTATAATCTGCTTAAAGATAGAGACAATACACGATGCATGAATACTTTTGAGTTGTGAATGTGAAGTGAGAAAAGAGGATGTGGTGACAGAGTGTGATGGATGATAGGGCCTGGCACACTGGACTGCAAGCTCCTCTGAGGGGAAGTGTATGGATTACTCATTTCCAAGTCACCACACTGCACTGGGCCTGGCGAACAAATGCTTGAGAAATGAAGGAAATGTTCTGAGAAATTTGGAGAAGGCAAGGAGATAACTAAGAGATGAAACAATGAAGTAGGAGAAGGAGGGAGAGAGAGAAGGGGGGAGGGAAGGAGAGAGAGAGAGAGAGACAGAGACAGAGACAGAGAGAACAATATAAGACTGGAGCAATACATTTAACAGGAAAATGTTGAATTATGTGTGATTACAATCTTTCCTTTCAGAAATGGGAATCCAAGGACAAGACTTTTTTGTGCTAAATTGGATGGCAAATAGAAATACTCATAGGAAAATGGTGAGAGATTAAATGATTTTCCATAAGGAAAATGCTGGAAAGAATTTCTGAAAGAGCCAGAAAAAAGCTAGATAAAGAAGCAGCAAATTGGGGTTAAGGGAAGAGAAGGAGGTTGAAAAGGAACAGTGGCTGAGATACAGGGAGAAATGGGAATAGTGTGGCAGTAGCCATGGCCAATAGAAATCTGGGGAAAAAAGATAAATTTTAAAAGGACATTTAGGAAAATGTTCTGAGTATAGTTTGAAGTGTATTATGCCTTGGATAGGAATTGTACCCTAAACAATCATGCGTTGAAAGCTTGCTTCCTAGGGCAGCTATGTGCAGGGGTGGAGCTTGCAGAAGCTTATTGGATCATGAGGGATCCAGCTTCATCAGTGGATTAACCTACTCATGGATTCATAATTTGATGGCACTATTGGAAGACGATGAAAACCCAGGAATAGGACCTCAGAGAGTGGCTCATGAGGGCATGATCTTGGGGACGATATTTTGTCTCTACAGACTTCCACTCTAGTCTTTTAGTTCTCTCTCTCCCTCCCTCCCTCCCTCCCTCGCTTACTTTTTTTCATTGTTGAGACAAAATACTCAACACCCACAAGTTGAAGGAAGAAAGGCTTATTTTGGCTCACAGTTTGTAGAGGTTTCAGTCTGTAGTTGGCTGGCTCCAAGACAGGGTGGCATGGCAGAGGGGCATCGCAGGGAGGATGCAGTGAAGCAGCAGCAGCAAGCCTGCCTTCCCTCTCTCCCTTTGTATTCCATTCAGGCTATGAGCCTATTGAATGGTGCCATACTCACCTAGGGTGGGGCTTCCTTTATCCACACCCAGAACTGTGCTAAATCCAATCAGAGGACTAATTTAGTACCACACACCCTTAATCCCATTATCACATGTCCTGTGCCCTAGATCAAGCCAGCTCTGGAAAGGCCCACCTACGAGCACATGAGGCTTAGGGGGACATCTAGATACAAGTCTCTCTCTCTCTCTCACTGTGATGTCTGCCTTGTGCCTTGCCATGGGCCTACAACCATGGAGCCAGTTGGCTCTGAACTAAAACCTCTGAAACTGAATCAAAATAAAAATAACTTTCCTCACTTAAGTTATTTTTCCCAGGTATTCTGTCACAGTGACAGAAAGCTAACACAGGTAGTACATACATTTCTATAACTTTTTGATACTTACCATAAAATTGAAGTTCACTGAAATCCACATTATTTATTCAGTGTTTAACACTTTTTCTTCTATCTACTCTGTGTGTGTGTGTGTGTGTGTGTGTGTGTGTTATACACAACAGAGCCAGTAGTTCTGGGTGAAATGTAGCTTGACCCAGCAGGCCACATTAGGTAGAGAACAGCACAGCTGCAGGATGGAGAAGTAGTAAAAGAGCCAAAGGAGTTAAGTGTATTCTTTCTACCCTTCTGCATTGAAAGGGAGCAGATATCAGGTTCAAAACTATTAAGATCTAAAGATATAGGGTCACAGAAGAAGGAAAATGCATCGTAATGACCTCTATGCAAAAGGATTTAGGTCATCCTTTAGAAATGTTTAGTATGAATCAGTGATTTTGAAAAAGTCTGGGCCACCTAACTTCTATACTAGCAATACAAAAAGTCATCAAGGGATGAATTTTTTAAGTTTCCTGAGTAATAGCAAATGTTCATCTAAAATTAGTCTAGTACTTTAGTGTCACCAAAGCTATGATATCTCTCATCAGCACTAGGAACCCTAGAAAAAAGACTAAGAAAATGGTAGCTCAAGATCAGTTAGCCACAAAAGGACTTACACAAAGACTGGGGAATGTCTCAGTGCTATGATTTGAATGTGTTCTCCCAAGGGTCTTAGGACATAATTAGGTCATGAAGAGGGAGCCCACATGAATGGAACTAATAACTTTACAAAAGATGCCAAAGGGGTTGTGTTTTCTTCTGAAGAAACTGTCATGAGAGGCCCTCTGTGAGTAACAGGCTGCCCTGCCACTACACACCCCCCTGCCAGTACCTTGATATTGAGCTTCCCAGCCTCTAGAACTATAAGGAATAATTTATGTCATGTATAAGCTACCCAGACTCTTGTATATTATTGTAGCAAGCCAAGTAGACTAAGAAATCTGGGTTTTCACTGGAGGGAAGGCCACTTGGAAAAGTTTCCATTGGGCGCCAAGTGCGTATCTGTTTACAATGAGGAAAGAGAGGGGAAGAGGATCCTGTGAAGAGAGCGTGCACCATTTCTGGAGACTGATGTGTTTATTATACCCAACAAATAGAATGTCTAGAGAAAACCAATCAGGTATCATTTTGCGTTTCCTTAATTAAATTTCTGAGCCCATATTTTCTCTGAATAAATTTATTATGAATGTCAGATATATTGAATGTGAGACCATTAAATGTCAGATCAACTTAAGTGACAAAGGGGGAGGGAGGTTGCAAGCAGAAATTAATTGTGAAAAATATAGATTCCTCTACTCCAAGAATTACCTGTGCTGTAATTCTTAAATCTTCTTTCTGCTTTTTGCATCTTACAATAAACTATATTGGTTAATAAAAATATTGGCAGTTTATTTAAAGTGGTATTGATTAAATCTTGAAAAAATCTTGAAATGAAAAAAAAGTGTCATTGTTCAGTGTTTCACTTATCCATTGCTGCATTAAAAACTACCCCCTGGCTGGGTGTGGTGTCACACACCTATAATCCCAACACTTGGGAAGCTGAGGCAGGAGGATTGCTGAGAGTTTGAAGCTAGCCTGGGCTATATAGTGAGTTCAAGGATAGCCTGAAATGCATATTGAGACCCTGTCTCAAAAAAATTAAAATTAAAATTAAAACTACCCCTTGCCAGGTGTGGTGGTGTGCACCTGTAGTCTCAGCTGCCTTGAAGTCTGTGCAGGAGGATAGTTTGAGTCCAAGAGTTCAAAGTCAGACTGGGTAACCTAATGAGACCCTCATCTCAAAGAAAATTGTGGTAAAACTACCATCAAACTCAGACTTAAAAAATGTATTTGTTCTCAAATCTGCAATTCAGGGAGATTAGTTGGCACCATCTTGACTCTCCTTGACCTCGGCTGGCATGGATCAAAGGCTAGAATCAGAAATGATTTAATGATTCTCCTCCATGATTGTCAGTGGTCACTGTTGTTTGGGACCTTAACTGGATTATCAACCAGAACAGATACATATAGGCTAGAAGTATAGTTCAATGATAAGGTGATGGTATAGTATACATGAAGTCCTGGATTTGATCTCCAGCACAGCCCATGTGTCTAGGGCTTCCTCAAAACATGGTGGCTCTACTCTAAGGGCAGCATTTCAAGAGTGAGAGTCAGGCAGATACTGTAGCACCTGGTAGGACTGAGCCTCAATTCCATTGTATTTGATTCCTTGGGACAGTCATATAAATCTACCCAAGACTAAGGAAAACAGTAAAGAAATAGGCATACTCACCAATTGGTGACTGGATAAAGAAGATATGGGTTTTTAAAAATAAAATGTAGTACTACTCAGCCATAAAAATGAAAAAATAGAGACTTTTTAGCTAAATGGGATGCACATTGAGGCCTACTCATTTTTTTTGGTACTGGGGATCAAACTCAGGTCCTTGCACTTGCAGGGCAGGCAGTGGAACCACTGAGCTAAATCCCCAGTCCGAGGCCATACTCTTAAATAAAATAAATAGTACACACATGTGTAACTACCAAATACTTTCTCTGGTGTGAAAAACTAGAAGTGTAAATGAGGACCAAACTGTATAATAGATAATGTGAAATAGGAAGAAAAGGTCAAAAGGGAAAGGGGAGAAGAGGGGAAAGGAAAGAAGGGAAAGGAAAAAATATGACAAAAGGAAAAAACAGAAACAAAGTCTTTATAAATAGGAAGGGCAGGGCCTGGGATTTAGCTCAGTGGTTCTGCCACCTGCCTCACAAGCACAAGGACCTGAGTTCAATCTGCGGTACCAAAAAAAAGAATAATAATAAATGAATGAATGAATGAATGAATAAATAAATAAATAAATAAATAAGAAGAGCAGAGGGGTTGAAGGGCGGGTAGGGGAATGAGGAAAAAATAAGACCCAAGAAATATTATTACAGATACAAATTCCCAATGATGAATGTCATCATGTTGTATACCTAAAATGTACCAATAAAGTTAGTGAATTAAAAAAAAAAAGGAAATAGACAAACTGAGTCACTTGTACCACATGATTACAATCCTGTAATACAATACAAAATAATAAAGAAAATAAAAAATATAAAGAAAAATAAATAAATTAACCTGCACTTATGTTTGAAACCCTCCTGGCTGGTGTGAGGGAGACAGGAAAGAGGAGGGTTATTGCGTAAGATGCCTTTCACTATCACTAATAGAATCATTGCTCTCCATTGGCTCAATGGATCTTTTTTCTTTTTATGCAACTGTAACAAAGAACCTATCCAATGACACTCATTTTTGCCTCCTTTTGAGAATTTTGTAGAAGTGAGTCATTGCATTGTCATTAAACAAATGCATCACATGCACCACTACAACCTTATTTGGGTGGCCTTTTTTTACAAAATTTTGCACTATTTCCCACATTTTACACAACTTCCTAGTCTCATTTGAAGTAAGAAATTCATTTGCCTTTTGTTCCTCCTCCTCTGCAAATCCTCCATAAACTTTTTCTGTTGGGAGAAGATCACCCACAACCCCAAAGTGAGAGGGAAAGAGAAGAACCACTGGCTCAGTCATGATCATGTGACATTGGGTGTATTGTACTACTTGTATTGCAAGACATTGCTTGTTCATCAAGTTAAAATGTATTAGAAATACTTGTTCTTCTTGCGAACACTCACAAAACAAATTACTCACAATCCAAGGTTTTACGGTGTACAATTTACATTTAACATACTTCTTTTCAAAATTAGTAAAGTATGAAAAGTGAAGCCCAATTTTATTTATTGCAGAAAAAAGAAAATCTAAAATCTGTAACAAGTAGAAGCAGAGAAATAGGCATTGTTACCTTCTTTCAGCAAACTGCAGATTTCTTGAGATTTTACGTCAATGGGAATTGTATTCTTGTAGTCAAAGGTAGAGTTTGACCCTAGAATTTTATGGGTACATCTCAGAACAAAATCTGAGGATATAAGCAAAGTGCTTTTCTGTTTGAAGCTTATTTTAGAAATAAGTAACAGATAAATCACTAAATAGCTTATGGTTATGTTTTTATTGACTCATGACTCACCATGTGCTTCTATTTTTCAGGCAAAAAAATAATGTCTTTCCTTGTAGGTGATTTGCTCTATCAGACCTCATAGGCAAAAAAGAGTTCTGCACTTTATGCTTTATTCTGACAAGATAATGGCTCTTGTCCTGCTCTTGAGAAGTGACTAAGATGTTCGCTTGGGAAGATGCTTTAACTTTTCAAGCAATATAAATTCCATTTATGAAATTAGGTCTGCCCAGGCATTATTATCCAAAAGAGCTATGTTCTTTACCAACATACAGAATTTACTGCAAAAACCGAGGCCTCCCAGTTATACACAGGGTAGCACTAAAAGGTGCATCCATTCTGAAAGTTGTGCTCATCATCAGGAAAATGAGTCAAAAGACCTCAACATCTTTGCCCACTATCAAAATCCAACAATGATATCTCCATCTCATGAGTTTGTATTTTTTCACACCATTTCTTCCCCAATTAGAGAGCATCTCAACCATTGTTACATCCGGGAAGCTCCCAATAGCCCTGCTCCACTTCCCCAAATTTAAAATCACTGTACATTTATCAGAATATGCCAAAGGTCAAATGCTATTACCCATTCATTTCTCAATTCAGATGGCATTTTATACCTTGTCTCTTTCTTTTTTTGTTTTCTTTTTAGCATTTAACCTAATGGGCAAGGGAGTTTTGTATCAAAACACACATGTTGCTCTTAAACAAGTGCTGGTAAGACTCTGGAATGCTAACTTGGGAATGTACTTTTCCTGGTCAGAAAACAAATTGGAATAATAAATGAATGAATTATGCATCACAATGACATGATGTGATAGATCATCTAATAGCTTTCTATTTTAGGTGCTCCCCTTCAGACTTTCATATTTATTATAGAGAATGTAAGCATCATTAAATTTACTGGATACACAATCTTAACAAAGTCTTTGAGTACTGCTCTTTCAAACTTCCAAATCAATGTAATTGAGAAATAGCTAATATTTTTAAGTGATCTTTTAAAAATAATGACCCTTTATCCCTTTATAACTGCTTAGTTTTATGAAACCAGTATATGCAATTAAAAATACATTGTTATATGATTATGATAAAGTATAATGAGTCTGATCTATAATCATAGGTTTTATTAGTAAATTTGTCTTTAATAAATGCCTTTAATAAATACATGGATTTTAGTAATTGAAATTATAAATAAATACATCCTTGAACTTATATATCTATTAACAAAATACAATTTTAGATGTCACATGTAAGTATTTCATGGAAGTTTTCTTAACAGGGTAGAAGATAAAATGTGTTGGAAAAAACTTGAATAGCCACTGGTTTAAGAGACTGGAATTAAATACCTCAAACTTTTCTTCTTTCCATCCTTACTACTAAAGCTTTTCTTCTCTGCATTATTGTATCTCACCTAAAATTTTCCAACAATCCCTTAACAGCTTAACCTGCCTCCAATATGACCATGGGCCATACTGTAGCTGCTTTCTAAGTTGCAAAACAACATAACTTTAACAGTAATAACATGGCCAGTTAGATTGCGACAAGCTTTCCCTTTCCTTAAAAAAAGAAAAAAGAAATACTTAAAACACACAATGGAGGGTTAAATAAAGTGTAAGAAAAAAGAAAAGAAAATCTGTTAAAATAAACTTATGTTTACTTCTGTGCAACTGTGTGCCAAGAGGAAACGTGCCTTTCTGCACAGTGACAGCACTGTGACACATCCTGGGCTGTCTTCTTCCCAAATAATACTGACCAAAAATACAAGACAAAACACCCAAAAAACATGACATGGGGCTGACTCCTCAGTGCTTGCTTAGAGGCACTAATAAAAATCCCTTGATTGGAGCACTGGGGCTTCCCACTCAGCACACCTGTGTGTGGCCCATGAAAGCCAAATATCTGTAATGTTAATAAAGAAAACATCAGTTTAAAAAGGATGTGGAATGGCCTCATCAATACGACGGGGCAAGGAAGCAGAATAGCCCTGCGCAGCCTCAGTCCAGGAGGCCGCAGGTTCCCAGTGCGTGGCCATGCGAGGGAGGACACCAGCTTCAAAATAAGCAGCACCAACCTAGCTCACTCTCCCTATCCCTCTTTCCCATGAAAGTGTGTAAAAAGCAAATCTGCAAATAAACTCTAAAACAGATTATTTTTTTCCAAAAATCCTCTAGTTTTCTTTTTACAATGAGTGTACATCTCCTCTCCATTCCCTGCGGGGAAAATCAAATCATTAGATTGAAATTTTCAAGTGAGCATTTGGCATTTCACAAAAGTCCTACAGTTTATGTGGAATGTGTTTTCCCAGAAAACCAATATCCTTTTTAATAAGGTATATAGTTTTTCAAATATATCTTAGGGCAGATGGGAAATGCTAGGGCATGTATATCAGGACCGAAAAATACATTGAGAATTGGAGTTAATTGAAGTCCCTTCAAGCCTGTTTTACTGTAAATACTGGGCCTGATGTCAGTTGCACATTTTGCATCACCAGAGCCTTGAAGGCTTGGCTGCATGTGAGAGGCACAGTTGAAGCCACTGCTGCTTGGCCACTCGCTCCTTGGTGTCTCCTTTGAGGATTCAACCCTTGAAGATTCTCTCTACAGTGAACCCTATCTAAGCAGGCTAATTAGGAGTAAAAAACAACTAATCATGTTAATGTTCTGCAACCCCATGAACCCAAAGTAATTCTGTTTCCTCTTGAGGCAGGAGAGGGAAGAGCAAGGAGACCTCTGGTCAATGTCCCTTCTACACTTTCAAATTAGTGTCCTGCATCAAAGTGGGTGAAGCTTGCCTTGGGCTATTAAGTTTAAATACTTTTTCCCAGGCACCTTTTTAATCAAGCACAAAGCCCTACAACTATAAGGTTCATGGAAACATCACTTGATGTATAAAATGGAAAAGATTGGGAGTACAAAAGGTATAAGGAAAGAAATATCACAGAAAGCTCCCTAGGGGTGTTACTAGAGGAACCCTGCCCATCCACCCCAAACAAAAGAAAAGACAAGAAAAAGTAGCATGCTGGAGTAACGTGATTGCAGGAAGGACAGGCAAGCAAGAAGCAGGCTTCAGTTTGGGTTCAAGGGCATTAGGTGTAAGAATTATTTCCCAAGGGCCTGAGTCTCTCCCTTTTTCTGGAGCAGTAGAACTCAGAGCCCCGGAGCTGGGGTCTCTGCAGGGCTTCGAGCCCACCAGCAGGAGCTGGAGCCTAACAGGTTTGTAGCTTCACAATGCCTTTATTTCCTTATCTGAAAATGATGCCTGCCATCTAGGTGTGTTAAGGGAGTGAAATGAACTAATACACTTAAAATACATAAAAGAGAACCTAGCACAAGTACTCAGCACATGGAAATTATGAAAACTTTCAAGAACAGCAGTGTGCAATAGAGCAAAATAATCCTCTAGCCAGGTGTGTCTGATTCTGTGTATTTAGCTTCAATGTATTTAGCCTTATCTTTGGGATTTCAACACTGCCACTTGTATTGCCTTTAGAATTCTGTAGGCCTGAAGGACAGAACAACTATAAATAATTTGGGTAGATCACAAATCTGGAAATAAAATTAAATTTACTTCTTTTCTTGGAGGAAAACTACTGGTAGTTAAAAACAGGAGGAAAAACATATTTTCCTAAGAATGAATTCCTCTGCCCCCACCCCTTGCCTCAGATTTTTTTTCTGGAAAACAGTCCTTTTATGAACTATTGAATTTAGAAGGTACTGCTTGGAAGGTTTCAACTTGCTCTGTTAATCTTTTCTTTCTACATTGTATGTTCTGTTTTTATTGATACATGTTTGTGATACGTAATAATTATGTATTCTTTTTGGGGAATTGTTACACATTATATATATATAGAGAGAGAGAGAGAGAGAGAGGTCATTTTCTTTCAGGAGCATTATTTATTATACACATGTCCCCTGTTTACAGCCTGTCTTTTGTAGGAGCTGCTCACTTTGAGGAAATGTGTCTTTGATTGCTCAGTAACTCAGAAAACATCCAAGACAAATGTTCTCTCATTCTTGCAGCAAACCCACGATGGCTGTAGTGTTATCCAGTGCTATAAATTGGAAAACACTTACAGAATATAGTGTATTTATCTTTCCATTATTTAGAAAGCCAAAAAACAAAAGGAAGGAAATATTTGAGAATTAGTTGGATATTTTAATTTAAAAAAAACTACTGCCTGCAAGGTATGTTGTTACATGTTGAATGTACCATAAGGAACAAAACAGACATGAATCCTAACTTGCTGGAACTTCATTTATATATGTACTTCTTACATAAAATTTAAACCCAAGAAGCCTGTTTAAAATGTAGGTTGTCCAGACAAGGAATCTGATCCAGACAACCTAGGAGTAGCCCTAGAATCAACCTTTTTTCATGGCACCTCGGTGTTGCTGATTCAAGCCATCTAAGACCCACACATTGAAAACATGGGGCAACAGATGATCCAGGCAAACATTTTAAGAAGATAAAGAGTCATGGTGAGAATTTCCATAGTAGTAATTTAAAATGAATCGACACAAGATGAGTGTTTGCCTTCTACCGCACATTGCAAGCACAAAGTGTATCTGTAAATGAGGGGAGGGAATTTGTTTTAGAGGGAAATCTGCATTAGATGCAAACTTTGAGGTCATTGGAGCACTTTCAAGCCTCCATCATACAGCTGTGAGCGAGTCTCTCAGGACTCTTCAGTACATGTTCAACCTCTTTCCCAAGCCCCTGGATACCCCTCCAGCTGTTCAGAGAGTAAGCCAACTGAATCAACATGAGCTATATTTACAAGTGAAAGTCTATCAATACTTGAGATAGCAGCAGGGAATTCTGACATCTGGTAGCACCAGATGATTAAGAAAAGCATTTGGCAAATCAAAATAGGTGAAGCTCAGAAAAGACAGCTGCTTTGTGGGATCAGGATAAAACCAAGCTGAGTAGAGAGCTGTCTCAAAAAACAGCAGACTTGCCGGATATTTTTCAAAACTGTTCCTTAATTCTTCATTGTGCTCATCCTTGCAGATACCTAAAGGAAGCAACTGCATTGTTTAATACTATTTTATATAAACAAATTCTCTTGTAAAATTGGATATCCATTGTGAGATTCTCTTTCTCTGCCTGAAGATTTAAAAAAGAACATTTCTTAGCAATACTGAGAAATTCCATATGGGTTTCTTTAGTAATGTTTGTGGTGGGAATTCCAGTTTACTTCTGCTCTGGAGGCAGCAGTCATCAACAAACAATATGCCAAGTGGTGGCATGAAACGAAAGGCATCCTGCTCAAGCATATTCTTCTGAACAATCCTTCTAGAAAATATGGAAATCCCTATGTAATTCTCTCTTTTGGCTTACTATAGTTATGTCTTTTCTTCAAATGGTGCCTTTGGTAGTGCGGAGCTCAAACAGCACAGAAACAGAAAAATGAGTATTAAGCAGGATTCCGAGCCCTCGATGCTAGACTTGAGAGGAACGATGTAGAAATTCAACCATTTTCTAATGAGAAAAGGGAAAAAGAGGTTGGAGAGGGGGATTCATGGTCATGCCCTTTGGCTCTGTGGTTAGCTGTTTACTCTATTCTTTGATTCTCATTCCTTGAGCAAGTCTTTCTCCGATGCCCACACTGTGCTCCCTCCAGCCCCACCAAAGTGTACAAAGCAATCCGCACAGCTCACCCAGCTCTCCCCTGCCCCTCACAGCACCAGCAGCCTGGGTACTGGATGAGCCACTGCTAAGGAGGAAGAAAGCACATCTGTGATGCTGCATTCTCACTGGAATTAGCTGACTTGTTCGGGTTGGGTTTCTTACCTTTTGTGTGTGTGTGTGCTAATAATCAAGAATTCACTTCAGAGAGTTGCATTAAAACACATCCATTAAAAAAAAAAAAGCTGGCCAGGGATTTAGCTCAGTAGTTCCATCACCTGCCTCCTAAGCACAAAGTCCAGAGCTTGATCCCTGGTTCCAAAAACAAAAAAGCAAATTAGAGCTATTAAATTATTATGAAACCATTTAGTACAACTTCAAGTTCTTTGACTGAGGATACTTAATGCCCTCAAAGACCGTTTTAACCTCAGTTTTCCCACTACTCAAGTAATTTCCTGACAGATTATTAGTAAGTTATTTGAGATGAATATTAAACCTTCTAATTCTACTACTTTGGAAATAACGTGAAACTAGTACATCATAAAACATTCTAAATTGTCACTGATAGATGATTTTGAAATGCGTATTTTGCAGGATGCTTATTTAAGATTTGTCTCATTGATGATCGTTATTAGCCAGTTTTAAGAAATCCAATATATTTTCTTAGGGTTTTTTTACCAAGATTTCTTGTTGTCTTCCACTGAGAACTCTCTGTAGATAGTATTTTCAAAGTTATCTCAATAAAAGGGTCAGTGGCATCTGTCTGTAGTCTCCTTTTACTTGTCTAAGTTACCTAGCATCCCAGATATTAGTTACTAACAGCTATGATGACTTTTTGCTGACTGCCAGAACAGTGCCAGGCTCTGTGCTAGATTTTGTGTGAGCATCTACTCATGAGCAAGACTCCCAAGTGTGTACCTTACCCCACCACACCCCACTCTGCCCACAACCCATAAACTCTTCTCAAACACGTAAGTCAATTTTGGGTCTCACAACCACAAAAAAAGAAAGACTAGGTATCCTCTGTGTAAGATATAGGAGTAGACATGATATGGATAATTTGTTGGTTAATTTTAGTATCCAAATGATTTACATGTTTACTTATTCTTTAGATATTTGGTCTGTCAAATTCTCAAAAGATGAAAGGTGCATGGTAATTCATTTGCTTTAAAAATGCAAAAGTTTTCCAGCTCAGATATTTTTCTTTCTGTCATTTTACAAGTTACTACTTCCCCTCCATCTGTTCTTTTTCCTCATTTTAAACTTCCTATTATTTGCATGCTAAACTCCTGGATCTTGCTTCTTTATCTCTTATCTTTGAAATCATAATTCTTATTTCTTAGTACTTTTGCCCCACATCGATTTGAACTTTCAGATTATTAATTCATTTCAGCCAGGCCCATTCTCTTTTCATTTCCTCTACTACATTTTTAGTCAAGCATTCATTTAACAAATGGCTATAAATAAGCACCAATAGTATTCCTGGTACTTGTCTAGTGTCTTAGAACTTATCAATGAATAAAACAGACAACAGAAAGACAAAAATCAACAATAAGTAAAATACTTAAGTTAATTGTATAACAGTAAGCTATGGAAAAGAAGGGAAAAAATAAAATAGGGAAATGGAGATAAAATTCAAGAAGCCAAAAGCAGATAGTTGTGTTAAATTGACAGAGTTGGCCTCACTTGGGAACCGAGACATGACTGAGGATGGAAAGGTGAGGCAGTCAGCACACTGGTGTCTGGGAAGATTTCTGCAGGCTGAAAGAGTAAGTGACCTTGACCATAAGATGAGAAAGTGCCTGGTTTGGGTACTAAGGTACTTAGAGAAGAGAATGCAATGGGAAGCATCAGAGGAGGCAAAGTCAGAAGTGGTTTGGAAGTGTGGAGTGGGTCATCTAGAGCCTGTAGTGCTCTCTCCTCCCATCTATTCTTGGCAAAATGGGGAGTCCTTGCAGGAGTTTTGAACATATGAGTCAGAATATGACAAATGTTTTAATAGGCTCAATGTCTTCTTTGTTCACAGCAGACACTAGAGATGAAGTACTAAAACAGGGAGATCAGTTGGAACTAGCTACATTCCCGGACTTTTTTTTATTTTTTGTTTTGAGACAAGGTCTCTCTATATTGCTAATTTTCCCAGACTAGGCTTGAAGTTCCAAACCTTCTGCCTCAGCTTCCCAGGATGCTGGAGTTACAGATTTATTTTCTTATGGTCCTGAAGGTTAGAAATACAATATGAGTCTTACTAGTCTAACCTGAATATATTGGCAGGGCTGCATTTCTTTTGGGGATTCTAGAAGATGTTTCTTGCTAATTTGGGTTGTTGCAGAATACAGTTTTTGCAAGTGTAGAACTGAGATCCTGTTTGCTTACTGGCTGGTGGCCAAGGCCATTTCCAGCTTTTACCTGTCAACCACATTCCATGATTTGTCTTCTCCTTTGGTGGAGTGTTTCTTATGTTCAATAATTTTTTCCTTCTATCTAACCCCTTTTCTCCTCCTTCCTCTTCCAGGCTTTTTGTTTGTTGTGGCACTGGGAATTGAACCCAGGGTGTCTGAACTGAGCTACATCCCCAGCCCTTTTTTAATTTTTTGTTTTGAAATCCTCCTGCCTCAGCCTCACACAGTGCTGAGATTGCAGGCATATGCCACCACACCCAGCTCTCTTCCAGGCTTGAAGATTCATGGGATTACACTGAGCACACTTGGATAATCCAGAGTGATTTTCCCATCTCAAAGTCTTTAACTTCCTAGAAAAGTCCCTATGTAGTCATAGGTTCCTAGCTTTAGGGCAAAGTCATCTTCAGAAGAGCCACTCTTCTGCTTTCTTCAGATCTATAAACCTGGAACTGCAGAGACAGGTTTGGACTAAGGATATCAATTGGTAAGCAGTTGACATACAGGGGACTTGCATAAGGGGATATAATTTAGGTAAAGAAGACAACACAGGTTTGAGATCTGAAGGAAGAGAATAGTCCATCAAAAGAGATGTCTTTGTCAGGACTGCTATAACAAAATATCATAGACTGGATGGCTTGTAAACAACAGAAATCTAGTTCTCACATTTGTGAAAAATCTGAGATTAGAGTATCAGCAAGTTCCAGTTTCAGTGCTGGTAAGAATGCTCCTCTGGGTTACAGACTGCTGCCAGTCTGTTTTACACTCACACAGTAGAAAGAGGGTGAGAGAGCACTCTAAGATCCCTTATTTTAGGGCACCAAATCCTTTCACGAGGGCTTCACCCTCCTGATCCAATTATCTCTCAAAGGCCTAGTCTCCTAGTATCACAGGGGGGTTAAGATTTTAACCTATGTATTTTGAGAGGACATAAACATTCAGTACATTGTAAACAGAGTGTGGTTTCCTGGAAGTCAAGTGAAGACATTCTAATTATTTTTATTCCAGAAACTTCTGTTTTGTTTTATTTCAGTACGATTTTATCTCCATTAGAGTTTTCATTCTTTTAGCATAATATACTTCTGTTGCCCCTATTAATTCCGCTTTTGTAGCAGCCATCTCTACCATTGTTGTGCTTGGTATTTCTCTATAATGTTACTGAGCCCCTTTAAAAAAAATGTGAGCTATTTTCCTTCCTCATGGCAGCACATGTGCTTGCCTCTGCATCCATGGAGACCATTTCAGAAATGGATTTGCAAATAATAAAGTTGAAACAGAAGTTTCTTTTCCAGTGAAAGACAAGTAAGCACACTGGAGTCACTCTTAAAATGTAAAGGCCATCTTCAAGTTACTTTGGGCATGATGGGAAAATGGGAGAAAACTGCCTCTAACCTGGTGAAATGAGATCTATTTAATCCAAAAATATAACACCCCCAAGGCAGGCAGTATATCTATCATCATCATCCCTGGCCTTCCCAGGGACCACTGTATGGGAGTGATATTCTGTCCCAACCACAGAAGTGAATGAACTTGCTAGTTGGCAAGGTACTCTCTCCAGGAATTGGTGGTTATTATCCCAGATTCTGATGGGGAAAAAAAACCAAGGCTCCACAGGGGTCTTAGCCATCATTATCTCCTTCATATTATAAATAATTTATCCCCACACATATTTCTCCTTGTCATTATGGTGTCAAAAACCAAACTTACAACAGTTTAGCTTATAGCTGTTAATTGGCTTTGCTTGAAATTCTGGACTGAGCAACACCTCATTCAGAAAATAGAATGGACTTTCTAATGACGTGGGTATACAGAAAGGGCTGAGGAAGCAGAAAGAATGGAAAGCATATAGGCTGTTTCAAAGTTACTTTCCTTGTAGCGTTAACAGAGGGAACTTCTTTAGTGGATCAGCTCAAGAAAACTGAGCTCTTTTTTATTAACTGCTGTGAATCTCTTATCTCATTTTGTTTATTTTATTTTTTTTTGTTTTAAAGTGATCTAGTTCAGATTTTGGTTTGAGTATGTGGCACTACCATGAGTGACTCCACTCTGGTCTTGTGTGGTCTTCTGGAGTCTAGCACAAAAGGCTAGTCTAAAACAATGGCTACCTATAATTTTATTTAGCAATACTAAGGATTTTATACTCAGGTTCAGGTCTACCACTAAACCAGCCTTATTGGACTCAGGCAGGAAGCTAGAAAGGAAAATAGATCACAGATAAACACGTACACTGACATCTTAGTTTGTACTTTTAAATAACACCTTTTCTGGTTGCTCATTGTAGTTATCCATAAAAAGCCTCCCACTCCTGAATAGCAATTGTATTTTGTCTTGATGATGGTCCTCAGCCCTTGCTCAGTATGTAACTCACCTAGGAGGAGTAGACTGAGGACACAGGTCTACAGGGCTTCATGGTGTCTCGTTGTGCTGAAAGCCATGCCTGAGACTACTCTGACTCACCCTGCTCAGAAAGAAACCTCAGCTGAGCCCTGGGTTCTACCCTACATTTGAACCTGGTAGCAGTAGACACATCACCAGAAATCCCTGAAAAAATGAGTGGGAGACTGGAAATAGCAAAAGGAATTCTTCTCAGGCTTGATTCATCTTTACTGTGCATTCAGAGCTCCTGTGTCCCAAATGAGGACCCTAAGAGGCTTGGGAACCCACCCTCCACCTTGAAACATAATGCCTTTCTTTTCATTGTATGAGAGTCTCTACAGAGGATCAGTTTCCATGTTCTTTCCCACTGATAATAACAACCATGAGACTTTGTTTCCTCTGATTTCATCACTGTGATGTCCACACAGGAGGTCAGCCCCTAGTTGCATGGGACCTAACACTAATATGATGAAAGGAGAGCCTGGGCTATTTAAGAAACAGGCTACAAAATGGTAAATGCAAAATTAAGATTAGTATTGATTAATACAGTAAATAATAAGATATTATACAGATGTATTTTATTTAAAATTATTTGTTCTTGATTTCTGGCATAACTGAAAGAAAAGTTATGAATTTGTTAGCAACCAGTTGACAAAAATATGGAATTTAATACTGGATAATATTATAATTTTCAAGAATTTGTTGCAGATGTCAATGGCTCATTCATACATGAAACTTAAGGACAGATTGTCCTATTTATCTCTGAATTTCTACAACCAAGCAAGAGCCTAGCATGTATGTTAAATGACTTTTTTACTAAAAATAGAAGAAAGGATGATTAATATGCATTTTCCTTAACTTACCTAATAATAAAAATCACAGAGAACTGAATGATAGAACAAATGTGAACCAATGCACAACTTAGAATAGCTTGCCAAGATTCAACATAAGAAAAACAAATGATGAACCACTGCAGATCTTCCTTCGAAATTATGAAGCAAAAAATTAAAATAACTTCCTCCCATATGTCTCCTTATTATTAAAATTAGTATCAGGGGTAAAGGGGGGGCAGGGGAACGGGAGAAAATAAGAACCAAGATACATCATGTAAAGGTATAAGATCCCAGTGATGAATGTAACTGTATTGTATACCTAAAATGTACCAATAAACTTAATGAAAAAAATTAGTATCCTTTTAGTATTTTTATTTGATGACCTTTGATTTTTCAGCAAACAAAATTAAGTGGTATCTTTGTTTTAGCATCTTGATTTCAGTTTCTTATAGTCATGATTTCCTTGACTGGAAAGTACAAGCTATAGCCATATTTGCATCTCTGGGTTATTCTTTTGCTTTTCCTTCATTAGCATCTCTTCTATCCTTCCATGATATTAGCAAAATATTATTAAGATAGTTTTTGTAGAAAGTTTTTTTTGTGGGGGCTACTCATTTGTACCTTGACACTAAAGAAAAAAGATCAAGCATAATTATTTTCCCTTTTCCTTACATAACAGCAAGTTCTTTTTTTATCTAAACAGCGTCTAAAAGAAAACACCTAAATGAATGAGACCAGTAGTAGAATGGACTGATATGGACAAGGTTTTCCTGAAAGTTGAAATGACATGTTCCTTCTAAACAAGAGAGCTGCTGCTCAGCTCCAACCCTAGAGGAATGCAGGTCCATCATTTCCACATTGCATATATTCCAGTTTTCCATGAGCAGCCAGAAATATAGGTGCTTTTAAAAATTGGTAAGAAATTTGATTTAACAATTTTTAAAATGCAGAGCAAATGAAATTCATCAGTGGGCACAGTTTGTCCATAACTGCCAATTTGTGACATCTAGTTTAATGGCTATAATTTTCTTAATCCTAGGGAGGTAGTTAAATTTTCATTTTGTTGTACTCAAAAAAAACTTAACCCTTTATCTTTTATTTAAGAGTTCAGAGACTTATAAAGAATAGGAAGGAAATGTCTCTGAATTCAAGAATGCAGAGACTGGCATTTGAAGGATTTATGGAGAAGAAAGTGATACAAATGCAGGAAAGATTTGTTTTCACCACACTGGGAGATACAAGGGCAGGAGATTTCCAAATGGCCGAGCCTAGAACCCTACTGGCATATTATGAGTGAACTGGCTACACTGATAGATGGATGCCCATGGAGTGAATACCAAATGTGGAGTAAACAGTCTTCACATCTTAGTCTATTCAGTCTGCTAAAACAAAGTAACCTAGACTAGACAATCTATAAACCACAGAATTTATTTCTCACTATTTCAGAAACTGGGAAATCCAAAATCAAGGCACCAGCAGGTCCAGTGTCCAGTGAGGGCCATTCCTCATAAAGTGTGTTTGGGGGTGGCAGCTGAGTAAGGCTTTCCAGCAATTGTCTTCCCTCAAGACCATCAATTCAACAGCTTTTGAGGCAGAATACTACCTTCACAAAAGGCAAGAATGCCATGTGAGACCACAGTAACTGGTTTCAGCAGAATAAGTGAAGACACATTGATGAAGGCAGAAAGGAATGAGTAGTCAGAGTCAGACTCTAAGCAGCACTGAGAGAGATGCCCCCAGTTTAAAGGAGAGGGAGGGAATTAATTCCAGGCCTTAGACTCGAATCTCAGTGCCAGACCCACATGGTAAATTGCCATATATGGCCGAGCCATGCCCAGGTCAGCTCCCAGAGCCTGGCAGCCATGGCACTGCCTCCTCACAGATGCCCCCTCTTGCTACATCTTCCTGTGGTGGAAGAGGCAAACTCTTCAGGTCTCTTTTATAAGGGCACTAAATTCATTCTGGCTATTGGAGGAGAAATGATGTATACAACTTTAGGATCATATCCATAAAGGTAGGCAGGTTTTCTTTCCCCCAGCTAATATTTAGCTCACAAACCATCTTAGGCTAAGAGTTGGAAGCCTGAGTTGCAAAAATCTCCATAACAGCACAAAAGGAACTACCACCAATCCTTATTATTAGGCTTTTATGTGAGAAATAACTGTTTCTAACTTACATTGAGTCACTGAATTTATGAGCTACTTTGTTACTTTTGCCTAGGTTACACCCTAACAAGTTAAAAAAGACTTGAAGTTTTTATAAAAATCCATGATATTTCATCATCCCTTAAAACAAAAACAAAGCACTAAACAAAAAAATGATGCCTGAGAAATTCCAAAACTCAGGAGGATGGATCTATATCAAATTTTATTTTATTATTTTATTTTATTTGTGATCTTGATGGTGTAAGCCAGGGTCTTGAGCATGTAAGGAAGGACTCCATTACTCCAACCCCAGGTTTAATTTTATTTAGAAAAATATAATATTTGCATGCCCAGATGTTAAGGAATAATTCATACTGGTTACATGTTTTTACCACTGACAGTAGACATAACGCTGAGTGCTTTGCCTTGTTATCACTGATTTTGAAGCACTTAGCATTTTCTTTGACATAAGCCGTGGATGAAGTCTAAGTATTTAGAATTATTGCACAAGAGGATATTGGAAGCTTTTTTACAATGAATACATCCCTACATATAAGGAAGCATCATATACTTATTTTTAGGCAACAGTAACTTGATTTATGTCTAGAACTGACTATGATTTGTGCTTTGGTTACTTTGGACTGTAGCCTGAGATTTTCTGACAAAAAAAATCCTTAAAAGAATAATTTACCGTCCCTCAACAATAAATTTAGGCACAGGATTTTTTTAAACATCAAGTTTGATGTTTTTAATCCTTTTCAAAACAGTGCTCAAAAATTATTTCACTTAACAGATTATGAAGAAAATAGGTGGAAACACAATTCAGTAAAACAACCAGTTGAGATAAGAGACCACTGATGACAACTTCAAATTCTTTCTAGGTGAGACATTCATGAGAACAAGCCCTAGGGCACAATAAGGCAACAGCATTAGAGTGAATATCAGCAATCCTTTAAAAATATTACATAACCCTTAACAGAGCCAAAATGTATTTCTGGGAGGTTTGTTGTTGTTGTTGTTCTGAAGCCTAGGGAACATTTCTTTTTCTGGAAAAATAAACACTCAGGTCTATTTTCTTCTTTGAGAGGTCTTCTGAATGTATAATAATATAGTAAAAAAAAATCAGGCAGTTCCTTTACTTTAACAAATACATAAATGGATAATCAAAGCCAGGTGCTGAGTAATCTCATATAATAAATCTATGCCGAAACATTTCAACACCTGGACAGTGGGTCTTACACTTCTTGAACTTCTTCAGTCCCTGTGATCTGGGACAATCTTACCTAAGAGGCACCATTCCCAGGAACCCTTCATTAATGTTATAGAATAAACAAATGAGTGAAGGGAGGAATAAATGAGACAACTGCCTTTTCCATCAGTTAAAATATTTACTACCTAGGAATAGCAGAATGCTTCAGTTGCAGTATTTTGTCTACTTGCCTAGAAAATTCTTCGAAGTTTGGAAGCCATTTGAAAAGTTTCAGGTCTTGCCACATCTAGGTTCATAAACAGGTTTACATAACTGAGTATTTCTATAACCATTCCTTTCATGGAAAGCTGAAATATACCATGGAATGTACCCAGGAGAAACAAGCTTGAGGATAATATAGTTCTGCATTGAACAATAGAAATATGAAGTAACACATGTAAACCATGTCCATCATTTAATTTAATTTAATTTGTTTTGAGACAGAGTCATGCTATGCCAACCAGGAGCTGGCCTTGAATTTTCCATGGACCCCAGGTATTGAACTCAAGATTCTCCTGACTCACCCTCTAAAGTGCTGGGATTACAGGCATGAACCACCACACCTGGCTATATTTAAATTTTGCTGATAGACATGCTAAGAAAAGCAAAAAGACACAAGTAAAATTAATTTTAATAAGATATCTTATTTAGCTGAACGAATGTATCCACATTTTTACACTTCACAGTGTAATCAATAAAATTACTGATGAGATAGTTTATAGTTTTGCAAATTAAGTCTTCAAAATTAGCCAAGTATCAGGCAGATGACTAGGCACATTTAAGTGCTCAGCTGACACAAGAGGCCAGAGATTGTGTATTAGGCAGTAGAGATACAGTACTTTCCTTCTGGTACTTTTCTTTTTACTAGGAGTGATCTCTTTATTAGTGGAGGAGAAATGTGGTTCTCATTTGGGTATTTTTGTTTTGTTTAAAGTATTGTTATTATTCAAACTATTAGATGGGAGGCATTCTACACCTGAATAGGAGTTATTCAGAAGCTTTACATTATGTTAATACTGAGTGACCTCTAAAAGATAAAACCCACAGTGGGTGAACTACATTAAACCAATAAAACTCAAATTTACAACTTGTTATTAAAAATACACCAAACTACATCACAATCCTTTGCTTCTTGATATCATTAACCCAAGAAGTGCCCTGGTCTTGACTTGAACCTGGGATGTGGGCTTTCTACAGTGCCACAGAGTAGAATAAGTACAGAAACCAAACATTTAAATTTCACTAATGCTGCTGTTACAGGAGGTTAAGTTTGGTCTGCACTGCCAGCTGATCCCTCAGAAACGTGGGAGGCAATTTATTTTGATGTTCAAAACCTTTCATTGGAGGAAAGAGGGGAAGAACACAATGAGACAATAGACAAGGAAATTCCTTCCCACTGGTGGTATACCTCCCACCCTTCCTTGGCTCTCTTAACAAAACCGGACCTTAACTTCCTGGGACCTACACCTGCACATTCCTTTCAAATGGGGTGCACATTTGCTCTGACAGAAGCATTATTTCTATGTCCATTTATCTAAGTTTGGAGGGGTGGGGGACACTCTCATCATAAGGAAGGTGGAGAAGCAGTCTATCTTTTTAAAGATCCATTTGACCCTCTTGTTTTTATCACCACCCCATCTTTTGTAAATCAGAGCTAGTAAAATTTATGGGAAAGGCTGTTGCATACCATGAGGATAATATATGTAAATTGTTTTTCTCCTTTCTTCAATCCATGTCCTCACGGCCTTTCCTTGCTCATCTTCAATAAACTCCTCTCACCCCTACCCACTTGAATCCCCTTTAGTGCAGGAATGCCCTATGTCAGACCATCCACAGAGCCACAGGAGGGCTCCCCTGGTGTCAGCAGCCCTGGCCCTGGCCTGTCCCCCACCATCCCCATCACACAGTCATTTCCTCACACCGGGATGACAGACAGGACCAGAATTACACATTAAGAGGCAATTATCCAATTTCTACTTTAACTGCAGCTTTTCCTTATGTGTCTCATTCCTGCTGCTTATTCTTTATCATTACTTTTTTTCTCATTAGCACCTACCTCATTGGGGAGCATAGATTCAAAGGCAGTGAACACAAATCATTCTATTTTAGATATTAGAAAGGTCCTTTTAAAGTGCTATGGAATAAAAGGTGCTTTAACTATTGAGAAAAATAATCGCAATAGAGCAATGGTTCAGAAAGGTGCCACACAGGGGAGAGAAAACCAAAGAACTAATAAGTAGAATAAGCCTGTCAGGGGAGCAGATGTCTTTCCATCCAGCAGAGGAAAAGTAGCACCACAGGCCTTTAAGGGAATCAGCCTAAGGTTTGAGACCCTCTCCATGGGATAAATTTACATTTTGTGTGTGTGTGTGTGTGTGTGTGTGTGTGTGTGTTAAGGTTGAAGTAGGAAAAAAAATTGTTATATAGCATTCCATAGGTAAGTAGTTAAGGGTGCACTTTCAAATTCAACTTATCAATGTAATTCTATGTTTAAAAAGTACAGTGTAAAACTCCAGGTATTTCTAAGAGTTTGGGATTGGGCAAGTCTATTGAATTCCAGGAAGAAAAAGTTGACTGATAGTAAATTAACAAAAACAAAATTCATTTTCATTCTGTGTCTTATTTGTTTATCAAATGCTTCAAAATCTAAATAGGGCATACCCTAGAAGAGCTTGGAGTCCAGGTAGGAAGAAAACATCTCACCCATATGGAATAATTCACAGGCAACAAAACCAAGTTTAAACAGAGGCAAAGTGTACACACACCAATGTCATTTCTAGATGATTCTTTCTATAACCTACCACAGACTTATATGGAGCAAATCTTGATTTTAGACCTGAGTCTCCTAGCCACTGGCTGTATAATCTCATGGACTCTCTGAGTCCACCTTCTTCATTGTATTATAAACAGTTAAGTTGGATAGAAATTAATATGCAGTCACAGAGGGATTCTCCCCTCAAGGGAGTTAGAACAGAGGATCAAACACACCAAGAGTGTGGCTAGAAGCACAACTGAAGAGAACCAGGCCTCAGGATGGAGATGCAGTGTGAGGTATGAAAGTCTCCCTAGAGATCAACAGCAAATTGAGATTATGTCATAATTAGCACCAACTGATCCCGTGAGCCCAGGTAGGCATCAAGCACATAGGTGAATAAACAGAATCTCTATACCCAATCCTTTCTAAGAATGATTCTGGTTTTTCTGTGTACTCTTGCTACATAACTTGTTTCTGTATGGGATCCATATGAGCTAAACGACTGTACTTGTAATCCTATAGTTGATTGTATTCTGACCTATGTTGTACCTATGTTGTGATTTTGCTGTATAAATTATTCCTGACAAAGAACTTCAGTGGCTACCCTATTCAGGACCTCTCCTGGAAATCCAAGAGCTATTCTTCTCATTTTCGATAAAATTTCCCTACCTCTTCCTTTGGTTCATGACTTCATTCCTCGATGTTGTGAGACCACAAACTTGGCACAACTGACATCTAATAACTAAGAGTTATTTTCCCCATAACAATTGTACAAATTGGGAGGTTATACTCTCGATTTTCTTAGTTTCCTTCAATTTCAACATTCTGAAATTCCAGGTCTATTTTAAAAAACAGTGTTCCACATTTACAATAAAAAAACACACAATAGAGCAGTTGTTGAAAGATAAAAGAAATATTTGAAACAATATAAAATTTCAGAGTGAGGAAGGACAAACTCTTTATAAGAGAAACTAGAAATATTAAGCATCAAAATCTTCAAATTTCTTGAAAGTCAGAACAAACAGAAAAAGAGAATGGCTTATACTTCCTTTGTCTGATAAGAAGCAATTTCTCCTTTATAAAGAAAAACTCAAAGAACATTTTGTCTGAGACACTTTGCTTATGAAGGCATTTTATGCTCAATGAATTCAACACCAGCATATAAAAAAAGTTTTATTCCTTCTTCATATTATATTGATGTGAAGTCTCATATAAGATCATAGAAACCATTAATAACCATTTAACTCACAAGTTATCAGGCTACAAATAGATGTTGTGGTTTTGGATTTTACAAACAACAGAATGAAGAAAATAATTGGACTACTAGTAATCAACACATGAACTAAAAGCTCTTGTAAAGTTCCACATTTCAAATTTCTTTTACTCTATGAAGTTTTTAAAGTTTTCTAAATATGAACAATATCTGTTAAACTCACAGAATTTTGTCCATATTTTTGGTTAGACTAGAAATAGCTTGTAATGATTTATCTGGACTCTATGGCATTGGAAGACAGCTTGGACACATTCTAGATCCCCTGTAGTTTATAAATAGCATGAAAGAAATGAGAGAAAACCTATTTATACTTTGAGGACTGAGGGTCTCCTGGTTACCATGGCTGTCCTCTCTGAGGAAACATTAACTCCAGCACTAAAAAGCATTTTGTTTCATTTCAATCTGTATAAAAATGTGTTCACTCTAACAAAAGAGTTTGAATCAAGGTAGTTCTAAGCAGGAAAGTCACTGCATAATTCTGGTTGAAATATTTGATAGTGGCAAGGCTCATTATATAAACTTCCCTTTCTATTAGTCTGTTGGCTTCATGCCTACTCTAATCTTACAATGAACATGAAAACATAAGTGTGGGACAAAATCCAAACTCAGTGTTTGTGAGTCAGTTCAGCAGAAAAGGTTTTCTACTCTTATTCTGAACATAGAGAGAAAGCCAAAAGAATGTCTAAGAGTTGGGGGAAGGCCAAATTCCAGGTATAATTGAATGGCTGATGGAAGTTGTGGTTGCAGACCAAAAATGTAAAATGAAAAATGCTTCCCATACTCTTTAAAGTTCTAACAACCCAAAATACTTTGATATCCTAAATTATGCCTTTTTTCTGGATCTTTAAACATATTAATCAAGTACAGTTTAATCTTATCTAGCTAATTACTTTGTCTCTAGATGTCTTTTGTTTTGTATTTGATACTAAAAGGATTACATTATATCTTGAAATGTTTTGTTTCAATATTATGCAGCAAAGAGATGAAAAATATCCAACCACTCTCATTTCTTCAGTCTTCCTATTAAAGCAACACACTGACTGCTCTTTAATCTCATCAAGACCTCTAGTATACAGATTGTGCAGGTTTTGCACCATTTCCCTTGTGGGCTTGTCTCTCTCTCTCTAGGTAGAGCTTAAATGTCATGGTCTATCATTCAAATAATTTATTGCCAAAATCTTAAACATTTTTCTTATTGCTGGCTGTTTTGATAGCCACATGACAAAATCCCACTGAATTCAACTAACAACACCCAGTCTCAGCCTGCAACTAAGCTTCTCCTGGAGAAAAGATCTTACTCTTACTGACTTTGAATATATGCCCACAAAACTCAAAGAAGCAAACACCACTGCCCCAAAACCACGTTTATCACAGAGCTCCAAAAAATGACTGTTTCACACGTGATTATCACATGACTATCCTTGATCCTTTAGCCTTCTTTCAGCCAGCAAGCTTACCTCTCAACCTAAAATACAGAAATAACAGATTATTTATTATGCATCTTAGCTATTTGGAGCAACCAGCCTACCCATAGATGTATCCTCCTATTAACCTGCATGAATCATCCTTCTCCTACCCAGGTCCTGGCCAAGTGACCCACCTTCACTCAGGTCTCACCACCTAACAGCAATTCAAGCATGAATTTATGAGTGGATTAATCCAATGGTAAGTGTAGTATACCCGTGGTCTAATCACCTTCAAGAAGCCCTACATCTGAATACAGGAGACTTTATGGAGACATTTTTTTAATCTAAACTATAACACTATCAATTTATAATGATGCCCAGAATTACTTCTCTCAGTCTGTTTCCAAAACTGAAGTTTTATATAGCAAATTCTCATTCAATATCTCTGTAAGATTTTCAAGTAGGTATCTCAAAACTGACATTATCAAACAGGATTACTGATTTGTTTTTCCACAAATTTGTTTCACCCTCAATTTCTTCTGCTAAAGGGTATGATAATGATTTCACTAGAGTGAAAAATCTAGTCATGGTCCTTGGAGCTACACATTTACTTCATAAAGTCCTACCAAATCTATCTTACAACCTATCCCAATCCATCCACTTCTCTCCATATCTACTGATGTATTGTTATCATCCTATAACCTGCTACATGAACCCTTACTTTTTCTTTTCCTTCTTTACAATCTCCTGTACAATTCTTCACATGGCATTCAGAGGTGACAAATCATGTCTCTCTCTTCCTTTAACATTTCTATGGGCTTCCTGTTGCTAAAGTAAATCCAAACTCTAAGCCACCTTACTGGAAACCTAGCCTCTGCCTACCTCTGTGACTCCTGGACTCACCCCCACTCACTGTGCCAGCCAATACTAGCCTTCCTGCAACATCTCAGCTTATTCCTAAGATATTTGCATTTATTCCCTCGACCTGTAAAGTGTTTTTCTTAACTTTTTTCATACTTCTTCTTCCAGATAATGTAATTTCATTAGAGCCTAATCAAAAGTAATTTCCTTCATTATGTTCATCTTTACTTGATATCTTTCTCCTCATCTTCTTCTTCCATTTCTTCTCCTTCAACTTCTCCCCTGCTTTTTCCTTCTTCCTCTTCTTCTTCCTCCACTTGCTCTGCTTATCTTTATCTTACTACATATTTTTACTTTTCTATTATGTCTTTTTACTATTACCAACAGAGTATAAGTTCCATCCATCCAGGAAACTTACCATTCTGTTCTCATCTCTGTCACTAACACCCAGGACAGTGCCTATGGCACAAACTCAATTCCAAAGAAATATTTAGTGTATCAATGATTGAATGTTTCAGATATGAACATATTTTGATTAAAATTGGTCAACTTGCTTAGATGTGAAATATTTCATTATAATTAGAAGGAAAATATTTCTTTCTCTTCTCATCAATGAAAAGGTTAATAATAATTGGTCAGGAAATATGACAGAAGCAGGCTTCAGTTTATGAGACTGCTTTAGGACACTCTTAAGTAGAGTTTCTGGAACCATAGTATGATCCATATTTATCTAGTAATTATTATTAAGAGAAATTATTTTGAGAGATTTTTACCTTTCTCTGGCCAGGTGAAATAACATGGACTGAACTCACTCTCCTTTCTGAATCAATAGAGAAAAGCAAAGTATATAAAGCAATATTTTTCAGACACAGATACAGAAAAGGAAAGAAGTGCGCTCTACAATAGCCTCTGGTGACAGCCTGGAGTAGAGAAGAGGAGTTCAGGTAAGCTCAGCGGTTTTCCTTAAGTTGAAAAGATAAACTTAGGAATAGGAGAAAAACACTATGGCTGAAGTTCACAGAGCAGAAGGAGTATTTTGAAGAGAGGAAGAGGAGGGAAAAAGGAGAGAGACAGACAGACAAGAAGAAACAGGGAGAGCACTGCTAAAGATTCCCTTCAAGTCTTCAGCTAAGTGCTGATCACTACATGTAAATGAGGAAACATCCTGAGTCTAGAAAATAAACATAAGAAGCAGAAGCACAATCCTGAAGCTCATATAGGGCTGGAAGCAATCTTTCTTTGCACCAGCCAGAAAGGAAAATCTTCACAATTCTTGCAACACTGAGTAAAGTATTTAGATCAATATGGGCAAATTAGCCCTAGACTAAAATGTGCTCTGGTCCTACCTAACAAAGCACAAATTTCAAATGATCAAATTTTAAGAAACTTATCTGTATTCCAGAATAAAGCTCAAAAAGCCCTTTAGAAATAAAAAAAGAATCCATCACTGACCAAAATGAAAATCACATTGTTTGACATTCAATCAAAAATAACCAGTCAAATAAAGAAACCATCACGAGGAAAATATAATACTGATAATGAACCATAATAAAGAGAATAATATCATTCAATAGAAACCAATAAAATGATATGGCAATGATAGACATGACTCATTTATAACAAAATGATGGAGTTATAAAGCCATATCACATATGACCAAGAAAGCTGAGGAACACTGCAGCACGTTAAATAGAGACCTGGAATTTATTTTAAAGGATTCAAATTGAACTTTCAAAGATGAAATGTATAGCATTTGAAAGAAAAAAATACATGGAGATGGAGTTAATGGCAGATTGGACACAGAATAATTGATTTAAAGACTGAAACACTAAGGGAAACTAGTAAGAAAAACAAAGTGCCAGTGAGTGGTGGGACAACTTCAAGAGGCCAAATATATGTATTATTAGAATCGCTGTGGCACGGAGGTCAGACTAAGGGCAATCTGAAGAAATAATGAGCCGAAAGTGCCTAAATTCAATGAAAACTATAAACTCACACACCCAAGAAGTGAACCATACATCAAGAAATGACATAAAGAGATAAGAGTCTATAGTAATTCATGAATGAGAATGAAGTTTTCCTGTATGCAACTCTACTGGAAAAACAGATTTTCAATTGTGTGCAGTGGATGGAAAAGATAACATTACAACTGGGTACTCTCTCTACTCTGCTTCTAAGACACTTAGCACTGTTCTGAGCCTAAGCAATAAGGAGGCCATTTCCTTGAACTGTTTTCTGTTACCGCTTTATATTGCTTTCAACAGAGCAAAATCATTACATTAAAACATATGAGTACCCAAACAGTCTTGTTTTTGTCACCATCTTTTTCTGTTTTTGCCAATATTTGTAAAAAACAGTGTCTCATAAAGCCATTGTCTTTTTTCAAAAGCAATAGTCCATGTAATCTTCCTCTTCTCTAAGAGATTGTTGCCTCTGTGTTGTGCAGTACTTGGTTCTTTGTGTAATGATCAAGAAATAATCAACACTTGCCTGTGTCATGAAAGAGAAAATTCTCCATGGAAAGTTTATGTATGACCATGGATCATTGGGCTGTTTTCTTATGGTGACTCAGGAGACCCTCTTTTAGAACTCACATACCTGGATTTCAATCAAGTATGAATATGCTTGTAATAGACTAAGAAAGAAAGCAGTCATTCAGAAGGAATCAGATATGTCAATCAAATACACATAAGAAGTGGAACGGGGGTTGAGGGAGAGACAGGAAGAGGCACTGAGTCATGGCTGAAGTTTAAGAGTGTGAAATTATGACCAAAGGAGAGGCTCAGATAATATCATGTAATACAAAGAGGTGACAGAGAAAAAAGGCTTACTGTGTGTTTCATGTTTGTATTGACACTTGTAGCCCTCATAATAGCCCCATAAGCTAGGTGTTATCATATGCTTTATTTTATAGACAAAGAAAATGTGTCCAAGAGGTTAAATACATCTCCCAAGGTCAGACAGCTAGCAACTTATGGCAACAGAATTCAAACCCTGGTGTATCTGGGATCAGAACCCAAACCTCTAGATATTAGGTTACACCACCTCACACCAGAAGCAGAGTCACAGGGATTTCAATGACAAACATGCTGGGATGATAGATTAAGCTAGATGGAGGGCTCTTGGGGTGAAGTGTTAGGATCATGTGCCTCTCCCACTGCACATGGTTTGTCCATACTCACAAACCATTACCTGACAGAGCAACACAAATACACTGATCCTGCCCCTGAGCGGCTTTTCCTAGAGAATCATATAGTTGTCAGGATGATGTAGGTCTTTCTTTTCAGTAGAGCTTTTTCACAAGCCAATGACACATTCTTAATTAATATGATAATGAAAATTATACTGCAGTAGCTACTTTTTATTAAGAACTTTTTATGTGCCAAGAACTATAATTTCCATGTACAAATTCTGCTTTATATTTAGTAAAAAAAATTTATAGATAAGTTTGAGGTACTTATATAAGTATATACATGTGCATATTTAATTGACATGGGTTGAGTTTTAGAATTCATTAAAAAACACTTTCTTATGTCCAGTGAGAAACTACTGCCAGAACAGATTATACAGTAAATTATGCAATATTATCATTTTCAGCATTAAACTATAGGTTTATAAACTTAAGAAAGATAATGCAGTTATACTCTTCTATAAGAAGTATAATTTATGAACTACAACTAGGGAAATTCATCTATGTAACGCAGCATACTACTGGATAGTAGAAATGTAAGGAATCAAGAAAAATGAAGAACAAATATATTTTAAGTTTAATGTATTTAAAGATATATGACTATAATTTCATAATAACATTTTCTTCTGTTAGTAAGTTGGTAGAAATGAATTTTTTAAAGATTAAATTTACAAAGGGTTCACATAAAATATTATACTTGCAAAAAAACAGACCCGAGGATCAATGGAACAGATTAGAAGATGCAGAAACAACTCCAAACACACTCAACCACCCTATTTTCAACAAAGGGGCCAAATATCTTCACTGGAAGATAAATAGCCTCTTTCATAAATGGTGTTGGAAAAACTGGCTTTCCACATGACAAAGACTAAATAAAACTAGACCCATGTCTCTCACCATGCACTAAACTAAAATCAAAATGTACTGAAGATATAATATTAAAACAGAAACTCTAAATCTACTGGAAGAGAGAATAGGTAGAACTATTGAAGACATAGGTATAGGCAAAGACTTTATGAGCAAAACCCCAGTCTCAGGGGAAATATTACAAAGAATCAACAACTGGAATCTCAGCTTATTAAAGACCTTTTCCACAGCATAAGAAATCATCAACAGAGTGAAGAGACAAATTATAGAGTGCAAAAAAAATTTTGCCAGCTGTTCCTCAAACAAAGGACTAATATCTAGAATATACAAAGAACTTAAAAAAATCAGACCTCCCAAATGTAAAGACTCAATCTAAAACTGGACATCTGAAATAAATAGACACTTCTCAGAGAAAGAAGTAGAAGTGGCAAATAAATATATGAAAAAATGTTCAATGCTGGGGATTTACCTCAGTGGTTCTGCCGCCTGCCCTGCAAGCACAAGGACCCAAGTTCAATCCCCAGTACCAAAAAAAAAAAGGTTCAACATCACTGTCCATTTGAGAGATGCAAATTAAAACAACACTAAGTGAGATTCCATCTCACTCGAGAAAAACAAATGGCTGTTACCAAGAAATCAGCAATAAATGCTGATGGTTGTGGGGGAAATGTAACCCTTCTCCACTGTTGGGAGTGTAGACTGGTGCAACCACTGTGGAAATCAGTGTGGAAATTTCTCAAAAAACTAAAACTAGAGGTTCAATTTGACCCAGCTATTCCCCTTCTTTATATCTTCCTGATCTGCAAAGATTGTTGCCTTGCTCTTTCAGGGTCTCAGAGACTTGCATGAAATACTTGTCACATTTTTTAATTTCTTTATTGTCAGGACTCAGGTAGTACAAATCCTTGCGTTTGTATTGGAACATTATAAAATATGTGTGCAATAAAAGACAAGAACAGTAGACCACTGCATCACACACACTAAATTATCCCCTGCTTCCACACCAGCCCAAGCCCTTAAACGTCTTGTGAATTTAATATCTCCTTCCATGTAGGTTCCTTTATAGGATCCTTTTCAGATTCACAGAATAGACTTCTTGGAGATCTATCCTTCCCAGGCACTGAATATATGCCTGTACATATTCTAGATTCTAAAATAAACCTAACCAAGCTGGAAACAAAAATAAGCCACTGAGTTACATTTAATCACAAAGCATCTTCCTAAAGCTGTTATTTTTTAACTAGTTCAAAGGATCATGAAAATCACAAAATGGAAAGAAAAATATAAATGTTATAAATTGTTTTCACCAACTAAGGCTAAGAAAGATTAAATGTCAACATTGCCTTACGGCTTTTTCCATAATGCACTGATATAGCTAAAAAGATAAATATAACACATAATAAATTGAGATCTAATTGATGTTTCACAAATGAGGTAGCCTCTCTTGGGGACTATTAATAATTTTCCTATGATATACCACATTTATAAGTGCAGCTTTCTTTCAACTGAAACTTTTGCTTCATCAATACTGATAAGTGAAAGGACACATTTTTACTATGAAACCTGCAACATTTCCTAATTCTCAACTACTAATCCTTCTTTCTCCTGAAGATTCTGCTCTGGCCCCTGGATGTTCTTCCTGTGCTCCCTCACAGAAGTCACTGATCTCCAGATGATCTACATTTAATCTACATTTCTAGCTCTCTTGTGGTATACCTCATTTTATCCTATGACACGTCACTTTTCTGTCTTGTCATGACTCAACCTGGGGCAAAACAAACCTACCTTCCAGCATTAATAACCAAATATCCAAGTTCCTCTCACTCTCAGTAATTCTGTCTTTATCTCAGAATACCACATTAGGAGGAGTCTGGGTGAATATTCCTTTTTCACTGTATTTTTCTCTCTTCTCCAAGTAGTAGTTATATTTTGTGGGTTCTTCCTTAGATGTGTTTCTGTGTTTATACTCCTAGCTCATATTGTCATCACCCCAATCCTTACCCTCATAAATCTTACTGCTAAGTTCCACCTACTTTCTCCAAAACAGGTCCTCTAAAGTTATACCCTTGACTCTAACCCACCCGATACTCTACTGGCAAATTAGTCTTCTTAAAAGGTTATTTTCATCATACCATTGTAGGGAAAGGGAAAGACAGAAAAGCAAAATTATTGAACAACTAAACATGACTTTGCCAATTTTCATTTCTTAATGAATTTCTTTCAACTAATGTTGTTAGATATTAGGATTCCTGCTTTAGAGAAGATGGGAGGTAGGGTGGGAAAGGTTAACCACTTGCTCAAAATCATCCATGACTAATTATCATTGCAGCTAATATTTGAACTTGAGCTACCTCAATTCCATCCTACTGTACAAATAACTTCCAATGGTTCTTAATTACCTAGCATATTACCCATGGAATTTTTTATGTTTAGGGGTTCTACAGTGATTAGGAAACTGCAAAAACTGACAAGAATGAGATTTTTCCCCACCAGGTATTTACAGTCTGGGTGGAAACATAATATATGAAGACAATTAATTGCAGAAATTTTTATCTGTTTGTTCCTTGATGTATCTTCAGCTTCTAAAACATTTCATGTTAGGCTTTTTAAGGCTGCTTAATGATTTGCATAATCAAGATAGCTTAAAACAACAGAAATTTATTGTCTTACAGTTCTGGAGATTAGAAATTTGAAATGAAGTATTTGGCAGGATTGATTCCTTCTGGTGGCTTTGAGAAAGAAATGTTCCAGGCCTCTCTCTAACTCCTAGCATTTCTTAGCTTGTAGCTGCAACCATCCAATTTCTGTCCTCTACTCCTTTTAAACTCCACCTTCTTCTCTGTGTATCTCCATGTCTCTGTCTTTGTATATCTCAAATCTCCCTTTCTTTATAAGGGTACTTGTCATTGGATTTAGCACCATATTTCAATCCAGTGTGAATGAATTTTAATTGATTGCATCTTCAAAGAACCTATTTCCACATAAGGTCACATTCACAGCTCCAAGGTGAACACAAATTTGGAGGGAAGGGATATTGTATAACCAACTTCCTATAGCATCTATAATATAATAGTCATTCAATAAAATTTTTTGAACAGGAAGCATAAAATAGGAAGTTTTATAGTAGACATTGAGCTTTTAAAGTTCACACTGGCATTTCTAACTAGTGTTTAAGGAACTCCATCATTTTTTAACCCTATATATTCAAACTTTCATCTCACTATACTTCATCCCAAAACTTATCTAACAATTAGTCTAATTTCTTCTCTGACCCTCACACTGCAATGCTTTACTTTTTTCTTTCTTTTTTTTTGCAGTATGAGGATTGAATTCAGGACCTTGTGCTTGTAAAGCAGACGCGGTACCACTGAGCTAAATCCCTGGCCCATGCAATGCTTTACTCTTGTGTGCTCAAGTTTGTTTACTTATGGTGCCTCTTACTACTTCTTTCTCTCCAACTATTCATCTTGTATTTATCTTCCAATGTCAATTAAAATATCACATTTCATGAGCCTTTTCATGATTACTTCATGTACCCACTTTCAGTGACACTTCCTTTATCTAAAGTTTTTCTCACAATCCATTTTCCTCTGAATCACGTGGTGTTTCAGTTATCTGTGTAATAGACTACTACCAAATAATGGTTTACAAGAGAGGTTGTTTGTGGTGGTTCTGTAGATTGGCTGAGCATTTCCTCAGCTAGGATCACCTTGGCTCCTACGTGTGGTGCGTCCCTTTGAGTGTCAGCTGGGCAGGGCAACCAGAGACAAGCTCTCTTCAATCAGTCAGAAGGTGTTGAGATTGGCTAAGCCACCTCCATGTTCTCCTTGGGCCTCTCATCCTTTATGAGGCTCTATCAACTTCCTCCTGTGGAAGTCCCAGGGCAGAGCTCAAGTAGTTTTTGGTGGAAGCTACAATGCCTCTTCCTGGAGACCTCTGCTCCAGAACTCAACATCACATCCATCTCATTCCATTAGTCAACACAAGTCACAAGGACAGCTTAGACTCCAGGGTCAGGGAAATCAGATTCCTCTCTGTGAGATAAGCTGACAAGTCACAAACCTTTAAAATTATTTAACATGAGAAGAACTACGAGTTTCCTTTTCTTTCCCTCTCTCAGTTTTGAAAGAAATCTTGCATTATAGTTAACCTTAATTTTTATCTTACATTCATGCAACTCATGGATCTACCCTCTATTTTCAGAAGGAATAATTTCCTACTAATTTTGATTTATGAGTACATAATTTTATTTACTACTTATTCTATACACCATGGTCATTTAGAAAATATGAAAAATATATAAAAATGGAGAGTAAGATCCTATCTTTAGAGTTGATAATAATTTATGGGGTAAGCAAGATATTTATCAAATTAAAAGGCAATAAAAGACCATATCTAATGGATTTCTAAACTGAGCTGTATAAGGGTACTCTAAAAGTCAACACTAGTATAAACTTCTCATAGGAAAACTGCCATGCTTAAAATTACATATTTAATATTTGCAAGCATAATATATAATATTCCCAAGAGAGAAAAGCCTTTAAAATCAGATTTGTTGTGAATATTTGCTGACTTCACCACCAGCCTTGAGGCTGCATTCATGATCTAGCATCCACACAGGTCTATGTCTCTGTGCAATATCCAAGAAGGGGTTTCTAACTCTGGACTTCCCAGTAACAAAACAATTCATTGGAAACAATTGAAACCACAATGTGGATTGTCAATCATATATACACTTTATATTTCCAGTTAACTTATTATATACTGACTATATCATTATGTTTTCACTATTGTAGATATCAAACCACAAATTGTGTATTTCAGTATAAGGTCCTAGGAGATAGAGGATGTATTTAGAGAATGTATTTTATCCTCCCCCCAGGGTCTAGAGCTTTCAAAAATACTAAATAAACAAATAAAAACTAAAATTTGCTTCTGACATTAACTCTTCACTAAGGAATACATTCACACTCCTTGTCATATTCTGGCACAATATATTTTTCCTTCTTCTTGTGTTGATTAATTTCTATTGATCTTCAGCATGTGGTCCCCGCTACTCTTGTCTCACACCATTTAGTGCTGTTATTGACTTCCTACATCAGGGCTCTCTTAATTCTTTGCAGAAAATTCTAAACCTTTGCTGAAGGACTTTTTTTTTTTTTTAACGACACAAGGAACACTGATCCCTACTGAAAAAACTTCACTAGGTTTTCACACAACACTTGGCTATCCTTGGAACTGAGATGGATGGACAATGCAACTGCCATGACCTAATAAAAGCATTCCTGAGGTAATGTTCCCATATCCCCTCCTCACATTAAAATCAAATGTGAGAGTCCCTGCTTTTCTTCTCTCAAGTGCATTCCTGTCTTGGAATTCACCCACTGCTCTCTTGCAGTGTATCAATAAACTCTATTTTTCTATATTCCTTAACTATCGGCAAATTCTTTTTAACCACTCTTTGCACCAGTGTCTCACACACTGCCTGCCATGACACCATTCTGTGAAGTAAAGGGTAAGAGAAGGGAAGAAAAGGGAAAGAAAAAGGAAATGCAAGGAGTGCAGAAGGGAAGGGATGGAAGAAGGGGAAAGAGAAGAACAGAGGAGAAGGGAGGAGAGGAAGAAAGTTCAGGGGAAGGGAGAGGAGTGGAAGGAAGGCAAAGAAGAGAAAGAAAAGATAGTGTGTAGGGTGAAGTAGGAAAGAGAAGGGACTTGAGTATTATGTATTTCTTACTTAGGACCACCACAGTCAAAAAATATTAAGCCACTATCTACTACACTACTAATATTACATCAATAACATATGGCCATAGAATGACTTCTTTTAACATTTGTATGACCTCTTAACATTGTCTTCTTTAATTGGCAGGTATTGAGCTTGCATTTCGATTTCCCTGAACTTTGCTCATTTTGCAGCAATTGTATCTTTTGGGTAAGAATGAGCCAGAGTTCGGTCACTTTGAAAACGATCTCTCTAATTGCACAGGACACCTTGATCAAGAAACTCAGACTCTATATTTTTTAATAGATGGGTGATATTAACCCCAAATTGGTGACAGAGAAAACTGTTGTCAGCCTCTCCCTGCCCTTGGGTACAAAACCAGGCAAAGTCTACTTGCTGTCAATTGGACTGAGAACTCAGAATTCATAGTATCCTATAAAACTCAGAGTCCCTATTAATTAGATCAATTCATTATTATATGTCAAAATTCACTAAGCTTCTATTAGACTTTACTAAATTTCAAACATCCTTGATAGAACTAAACAAAAGATTGAGCACCTAACAGGAGAAAGTTATAAGTCCCAAATAAGTTGGATGTGACCAGCTCCTGTAATGAGATTCCCTAAAGATGTGAATGTAAAATCACCAGTGGGGCCCAGATCTAAGGCCATTAAGTACTGAGATGTTGAGGACTTTGACTCACAAACAAGTCTGAGGTTCTGAAGAGGACATTTGTTTCTGTTTGAGAGTTGCTGGCACTTCACATCCTAGTGTTGGAGACAGGCCTCCTCACTAACATAGCTCTGTGGAGCAATTTTTCTCTAGAAGCATTTTGAAAATGAAAACACAATCTCCTTTAACTGACAAAAGATTTTGTTAAATTCAACAAAAGCATTCGAATATAAGATTGATGTGACCTTGTATATAGGGAAATCATTCCCCAGCATTTGCCTACTTCTATGTCTATTCAGAATTCACTGCTTCTCAGTGCTGTCAGTTCTATTCACCAATTCAAAATAAATTTTCAAAGTACCTATTTATGAGCTGGAACAGGGACTCTGGATTTGCCATCATAGACCTTATTCTCTAGTAGGGGATTTTTATGGCTTATGTCTAGATGTCCCCCTGAAAGATTCACGTGGTCATAGGTGAGGTTTTTCAGAGGTGACTGGATCTTGAGTGTATGATGCTGGAATTGATTCATGGTTCAGTGCTAGGCTCATGGGCACTAGGATTAAGGGTGTGAATGCTCCCTGCCCTAAGTAGTCTGAATAATATAAAAGGGGCAGAAAGACACTGTTAGGGTCCCTTGTTGCTTTTGCTGTCTTCTTGCCTCCATAAACTGTTCTCCTCTTCTATGCCTGTCTGCCATCCACCCTGCATTGGAGCCAGCTGATTATCAACTGAAACCTCTACAAACTGTGACCTAAATAAACCTTTTCACCATCAACTCTGAGTGTTGGGTATTTTGTTTCAGCAACAAGAGAAACGTAACTAAGACAGGAATATAAATATTAAACTAGGAAGAGAAAGGAAAAAAATTAGAAATGATAGAAGGAATGGAAACAAAGCTTTTGTAAATAGGAGGAGAAAAGGGGTTGAAGGGAAGGAAAGGGAATGGAAAAAAATAAAAACTCAAGATATCATGTACAGGTACAAATTCCCTGTGATGAATGCGATCATTATGTATACCAAAAATATATCAATAAACTTAATTAAAAAATAATAAACTAGTAAACTACTAGGATATATAACTATAGTAATACAGCAAGGTGGAAGGCCATGGTACTATAAAAATAATAACAGGAGAAGAGTGTTACTGCGAACTAAGTCACTATGGATTGCAATTAAGCTGAGATCTGATGGAAAAGAAGACACCATCTGTAGGAAAGAGAAAGGGAGCCTTTTGGCTGGGGGCTCCACTATATGGAAGAGGTCAACAGGCTGAAGAAACTGAAGAAGACAGGCAGCAATGGCTAGAATGGGGACAGCAATGAGGGGGAGGGGGAGGAGGAAAGGAAGCTGGAGAGATAGATAAGAGGTGGCCACACAAGGCCTTGCAGACCATGATAAGAATTTTGGATTTTAGGCTAAATGAAAGGGAAGCCATTAAAAGACTTTTAGCAAGTCTTTAAATTTAATTGATTTGATTTAAATTTGTAAAAGAGCACTCTACATATAATGCAATAAATGGGTTGGAGAAAGAGGCAAATGGCCAAGAAAGATGCAAGGAGTCCTCTGTGGTGGTTTCACTGTCTAGCCTAAGAGATGGCAAGGACTTGGACTAGGGCTGTAGGTGATGAGTGCAGAGATGATTTTGAAGTTAGACTGATCAGTTTTTGTGATGGCTTATATTTAGAAAAAGAAGATGGAGGGTTGGAGAATGATTCCAATGGCTCTGATTTAAATATATAGGTGGGTTACTGAGATAGACTCAAGAGTTCAATTTGGGACAGGCTAATTTGGGATGCCTGAGCCACATGAAACAGATATGAAAAGTAGGTGGTTGGACAGCAGACACTCTTAAAAGGATTTCTACTGTGCTGTGCTTTGTCTCTACTGCTTTACATAGTTACTTTGAGTTCCAGCCACTCCCAGATTGGGGGATGTGGTCACCAAAAGGAAATACCATATTTTACTTTGAAAAGTTACATACACTCTGAAAAAAAAGTTACATGCACTCTGTTGTACTTGACTTGACATCTACAAGATAAATCACTGCCAAGTCAAAATTTTAACCAGATCATGAACAGCATCTATTGCCTACCACATCTGCTTCCTGCCTTACTGCAGCAGAAAAAGTACCACATGTAAAACAATAGACTACATCACAGGAAGAAAGGCTGCTGATATTGGGCAGTCCAATGGTGAGATATCTCAGATGGAAAACTATCTTTAAAAAAGTCAAAGAACACTAAAATGGAACGTATGGGCTCACTTCCTGTTTCCAGAGGGATCTCAGATAGCAGTGAGATGAAAGCAGGAGTCCAAGATGATGTGATTGATAAGGGGTCATGGAAAACAAGTACAGTGCCACCCTGGTGAACTTCAGAACTCCCAAGTAAGCCAAACCCCTCTGACTTATTTTAATATCTAGGGACATCTGTACTGAACTCCCCAAAGCACAAAGCATCTCTTTTTCAGTGGGATAATAAGCATTTGAATAAATGATTTTCAAAGGCCACTTGATGGTTTCAAGTTTGTATTTGACTTATTACTTAGTAGAAAGTCAGTATGTGTTACTTAATTCTTACCATGAGCCTACATATGCCATTTTGCAAGTAAAGAAACTGAGACAGTGGTTCATGTCTATAAAACTAGCACTCTGGGAGACTGAGGCAGGAGGATCATAAGTTCAAGGCAAGCCTGGGCACCTTTGCTACACTTTGTTTTAAAATAAACAATAAAAGACCCTGGAGATGTAGCTCAGAGGTAGAACATGCGCCTAGCATATAGGATGCCCTGGGTTCAATCTGCAGTACCAAGGAGCTGGGAGAAATTGAGGCTTGTAGAGCTTGAGAAATGTGTCCAAAATTATGCATGTATTGAAACTATTGAATGGTGGAGGTAGAATTTAATCTAGTTCAATCTGATTTTCATACCACAATGTTACCAATGAAAATGTGTCTGAAGTTGAGCCAAGTAGAAACTTAAAAACTAAGAAGATAAGTAACCAATGAATTTCTTGTTGTAGTCACTTATACAACTTTGTTTTAATATTAGTAATCCTTATCTTCTACTCACTAGAAATATATCATAAATATAATTTAAAATATCATCCCCACCACCCAGAAGAAAGCTCCCCCACAGCCATCACACACTCCTAGGGCAGAGAAGCTGAGCTGGTCCCAGCACCCGGAAGGAAGCTCCCCCACCGCCATCCCAAGCTCCTAGGGCAGAGAAGCTGAGCTGGTCCCAGCACCTGGAAGGAAGCTCCCCCACTGCCATCCCAAGCTCCTAGGGCAGAGAAGGTGAGCCACGAAGGTGCCAGAAGCAGCACCACCACCCACCCCACCCCATCCCCATGGAAATGAGAAGACACATAAACAAGCCTCAAAAACAGACTTCTCATCACCTACAGCAGCCCCAAAGGGAAACGAGATGGAACAATCTGATACTCAACCACCTGGACTGTCTGACCTGGCAACAAAAGAGGATCAGGGAAATATGAAATCAGAAATAATTACTCAGATAACAGCAAAGATTGTGCTCATGGTGCAAGGCATAATTAATAAATCTAGAGAGGACATAGATAAAAAAAATAGAGGATCTGAGGAACATGATGGAATCCCAACAGAGGAAACAAATGGAATCCATAAAACAGATGCAATCAGATTTCCAGGAGATTAAAAACTCCATCAAAAGTCTGCACAGCAGAATGAACCAATGTGAGGATAGAATTTCACATATAGAAGAAAAGATTGCAATTAGTGATCAGGAAAAGAAAAATTGCTTTAAAATTGTGAAAGAACATGAGAAATCAATCCAGCAGCTGCTAGACGATGCAAAGAAGAAAAACATAAGACTGATTGGAGTCAATGAAGAAACAGGAGAGAGTGCAGATGACATAAAAAAACTGTTCACAGAAGTGATGGCAGAAAACTTCCCAAGGAGGGGAAAAGAACTTCACATACAGATTAGTGAGGCATATAGGACTTCAGCTAGCCTTGATAAAAAAAAAAATCTACACATAGGCACATAATAGTTAGGACTCCAGAAATCCAACAGAAGAATAAAATTCTATAAGCAGTGAGAGAAAAGAAACAAATCACATACAAAGGAAAGCCCATCAGAATCACAGCAGACTTCTCAATGCAAACCCTCAAGGCAAGAAGAGCTTGGAGTGATGTATTTCAAGCCTTAAAGGAAAACAGCCTCCAACCCAGACTGATGTACCCTGCAAAACTATCTTTCAAAATTGATGGAGAAATAAGATACTTTGATGATAAAGAGCACCTCAGGAACTTCATGAATATCAAACCGGCACTCCAAAAAATTTTAGACAATACCCTAGGAAAAGACAATGAGATCACAACCCCAGGAAACCCAGCAGAATGAATCCATTGGGCATGACAAATTAAACTCAAAGCAGGAGAATCCAACAAAAAGAAAAAGTCATGACAAGGCTTCTAAAACTTTTAACTTCATCTCCCTAATGAGTGTATAATTCAGTCTTATTATTGTACTGATTAGTATTTTTCTGATTCTAGAGTTGCACACCTTTCCTTGTGCTATACTGGCTATTTATCATCTTCTTATGTCTACTTTTTAATTGGGTTGTCTATTAATGAGCTCTAAGAATTCTTTATATATTCTGGTCATAGATTATATGCATTGTAAATATGGCCTGTTTAAGGACTACTTTTCATTTTAATGATGTCATTTAAAGTTCTAAATTTTGATGGAATCTCATTTATCAATTTTTTTCTTTTATACATCATGTCTTTTGTATCCTAGGTAGTTCTTGCCTACCCTGAATTCATAAACATTTTCCCTTTTAATTTTTTCTTAAAGTTTTATACTTTTAGGCTTTCATATGTAGGTTCATAGATCCCTTCAAGTTATTTTCATGTATGGAAATAAAGGGTTGAGGTTAATTTTTTATATATGGATACCAGGTGTTCTAGTGCCGTTTGCTGAAAACACTGTCTCTTCCTCGGCTCTTGAAATGAGTTTATAGTCTATAAAATGTTAATGTTAAATAATCTTTCAAAACTCAGTGGGTCATATATGTGTGATTCTATTTCTAGATTCTCTGTTTTATTCAAATGATCTATATGTCTTTCCTTACACCAACACTGCCTTGATTACTGTAGCTTTAGAAGAAGTCTTAAAATTAGGTACTAAACATCTTCCAACACTGTTTTTGTTTTTTTAACTTTTCTAGGTCCTTTGTACTCTTACATAACTTTCAAATTTCAATATCCAATTCTTCATTTATATCAACTATACACAGACCTGAATTTTTATATATACCTTGTGTTTTCTAATCCTGCTAAATTCAAGTACAAGTTCTAGGGCCTCCTAGAGATTTCTTAGTATTTTCTCTGTAGAGAATCATTTCATCTACATATAAAGATTTTGCTTCTACCTTTCCAATCCCATCCTAATTGTGTCATTTTATTGCCAGACTATTTTGGTGGGGACTAGGTTTCAAAGTTTAATGGACAGATAAAGAGTAAGCATATCTGCCCTTGTTCCCCACCTTAAGGAGAAAGCATTGTATCTTTTCCATTCATAGAAGGCATTCTCACTGGAAGTATGGAGTACATGTCTTTAATCTGTTGAGAAGGTTCTGTTCTACTTCTAGTCTCCTGATAGCTTTTACCATGAACAGCTGTTGAATTTAGTCCAATACTTTCTCTCCAACTAGTGACAGGATCATATGGCTTTTTCCTTTCTTCTGTTAAAATGATGACTTTTGGGGGTGGATCTTCCAATGCTGAACCAACACTGCCATCCCTATAACAAAACCACTTTCTACATACTGCCAGATCTGACTTCTAATAGTTTGTTTTGTTAAACAAATTTCTATCTATGTTCATACTTTTTTCTTCTATTATCTTTATCTAATTTTAGGATTAGCACAATGTTGAGTTCCTAAAATGAGGGAAGAAGTATTCCTTCTTTTCTCTGCTTTAATTGTTTGATATAATTTATCAGTTAAAATGTATATGAGCCTGCTGTTTTCATATAGGTAGGTTTTCAAGCTAGGAATATACTTTCTTTAATAGGTGCTATTCAAATTTTACATTTCTTCCAGAGTTACTTTCATTAATTTGTCTTCCAAGGTACTTCTTAGAAGTTGTCAAATTTATTTCAAAACAGATTTTTGAAATATGCTTTCTATATCTTTTTAAATTCTGTAAAATCTGTGGTAATGTCTCCCAGATCTTGATATTGTAATTTAAAAAATGTATAATTGATATTGTGTAACAGGAAGAAAAGGTCTAAAGGAGCAGGGGAAGTGGGAGGGGTAGGGGAAAAAATAATTTAAAATATCATAAGACCAAGTACCTGAAAAATTCTCTCCAACAAACAAAATATAAAGGTAAAAGGAATATATAAAGATAAAATATACTTTAAATTTAACAACAGTCCTCTTATTTTCATTTAAATTGAAACATAAAATGTATATATTGCTAATTATTTATTACTACAGGCAATTCATGACCTCTTTTCTAATAGTAAAGATTCCATGAAGGCAGAAATGAAAATATTTCAGGGTAAAATACCTGAAAGTCTATATTTCTGCCCCATTGCCCTATTAGCATCTTCTGAGCTCACAATAGACACTGGTATCTTTGCTTTTGCTCAAGCTATTCCTTCTCCCTATATAACTTTAATTGATGTGTGTTTCTGATTTAGTATATCTTCAATATTATACATGTATGGTATATGTTTCCTTATATTTGATTTAATAAATTGTTGATTCATACCTTTGAACTTGTGGACAACAGCATAATACCCAGAAATCACGTATTTTCTCAATAAACACATCACAGCCTTGTTGCTCTTAAAATGTTAGAGAACAATTCAGCACTACACTTGGTGACTGTGGAAAGAGCAAAATCACCAACCAAAATCACGAAGGAAAATGTAGGACTACGTAGACCACAGAAACAACTCCCGTTTTACACTATGAGTGCTGCACCAAGGTGAAGACCGTCACATGTCTCCTTAAGCTGAGTGCGAGTGTATAGGATGACTCAAGTATTTTGCCACTCTGTATGTCTATAAATGATCACAAAAGCAATACAAGTATTGATTTGTAAGGAAGCTATGAATACATTTTTAGCAAATAGATGAATCAGCAAATACAGAACCCATAAATTATGAGGAATAATTGTATTATTGTTCCCATTGTATTATTTACCTCCTTAATCTCACTTCTTCTATTACATCAAAGACTTTTTGTTTTTCTCTGCTTTTTCCTCAGCATCAAAACCAGCATTGTCCACTAGAAATGCAACATGAGCCATAAATATGAGTTACCATGTTAAATGTTACAGTAACCAAGTTTTAAAAAATATGTTTATGTACTCCAAGTCTTTGAATTCCAGCATGTATCTTATACTTGTAGCCCACCTCAAATTGCAGTAGCCATATTTCAAGTATTCATTAGCCAGATTTGGCTAGTGGCTGTCATGTGGGAAAGCATAATTCTAAAACAATGACTGGGAATTTAGACCAACCTAACATTGATGAATGAATTCATTTATTCACTGTTTTCTATATTCCAGACACTAGTCCAAGGAGTTTATATATTTTATATCATTTTATGTTAGCTGTTGTCATCTTCATACTGTATATTTAATATCTAAGATGCATTACACTGCCCACGGTCTCACAGAATTTCAGAACAAGAACTTGAAGGCTCAAATATCTGATTAAATCAAATCTCTAAATATGTCTTCATTAAAGATATTAGTAGCATTTTAGTTAAAATAATTATCATAACATTAACCACAAGAGGGAGAGATCACACGGTGTGTAAAATATTTTCAATTTGGAAAGTGTGGCTTATCACTGTTAAGTACCAGCTAATATAAACTCATGAGTTTATATGTGTGACTGATAAAACACACCAGATCTACCATAACTTACCAGAGCCTAAGTAGAAGGACTGGTAGCACTGTTGGCTGGGCTTTGGAGAGTGAAGCATCATGTATCTTGCACTATTTTTATTGGCAGTCAGATACTTGGCATTACTGCTGGGAGTGACATGGGAAAAGGCATTGTTACCCTTGGAAACCAAATTGTCCCCCTCATTTATTTTCATCTTGTGTGAAAGACTTTCCACTATTTTTCCTTAATGCTTTTTAACACAAACTTATGAAGTAAAAAAAAAAATACTGCAAGACATCTATTGAATGGCAAAGTAATAATCAATTCATAATGCTTTCCTTCTTGTGATTTCCAAAAGGACTTAGGGTAGTTTAATCAATTTATAAGACCCACCCACCCACAAATGATACACAAACAGCTTATTTTTTTCTACTCAAAACCTCTTGTGTAAAAATATGCAAGATTAATCAGAGATACTTTGTTTGAGAGCAAAAATTAAAACATTGAGACAGGAGAAGGTTAATCAGTGAAAGCAGCACAGAATAACAATGCTCGTTTTATTCAGTTAAAATCGAGGAGCAGCCTTTAGTATCAGATTGAAAATTGCAAATTTTATTTTCAGTTTCCCTGAAGCCAGACTTTGATTACAAGATTGCAAATATTATACAATTGGCTTATCTCTGCTTATAGTATGACTCACACACCTACAGAGAAAGTAATCTGAACACCTCTGTCCAAGGAGAGGGTAAAATCCAGGCCTCTACACCTCTGGAGCATGGGCTACTACAGACCTTCTGCTCTGCTTCCTTAGTTTTATTTTCCTACTGTGATAGAGCTTTTAAATAGAAAAATAATAGGAATGTGGTTTTTAATTTATCGATTGTCTCTGGACTTTCTTTGTTCTTCATTTTTTAAAATTTTGTCGTTATATCTCTTTTTATTAAATTTTTATTTTTATTGGTACATGTTTGTAATACATAATAATTATGTTCCTCACAGGGAGTTGGTACATGTACATAACATATCTTTAAAGAGTCTCTCAGTGTGGAATATCCAAGAAATAAATTCTACATGTGCATCAGGTATCACCACAAAGTCACTAGGGCTGAACCACATACTTCCATTCGGGTTTAAAATGTTCTAACATGATGACAGGAAATGAACCGCCTTCACCTGGAAGGCTGTAATATTTGAGGGAAATCCAGTTAAAACCAAGGAGAAGCTGGTGTCACTATGTAAATGTGAGAGCTTTGCATTCAAGATGTGGTGCTGATAAAGGGGAAAAACTCCAACACAGATTTTATTTAGATTTTTTTTGGTTTTGAAAAGTCCCCTGTAAAAACACTACAAAAGTAATCCCATGAAAATATCTTTAAAAATCAAAATGTGTATTGGGTAGCGAAATAAAGCTATGTCACCTAATCCTTAGTGCCCCCTTGGAGTATGCATCCATTTAGCTATAAATGTCTCTAGTTTCTCATTCTTTATGGCTGACTAGTACTCTATTTTATATAAAAAAAAAAACCCACATCTTCTTTATCCAGTTTCCAGTTGATGAGCACTTGGGCTGTTTCCAAGCTTTAGCTATTACAAGCAGTGCTGCTAAAAACATGGGTGCACATATATCACTGTGGTATGATTCTTTTAATTCTTTTGGGAAGATCCCCCAGCAGGGGAATAGCTGGGTCAAATGGGACCTCTAGCCCTAGTTCTCTGAGGTATCTCCATACTGATTTCCACAGTGGTTGCACCAGTCTCCACTCACAACAACAATGGAGAAGGCTTTCTTTCTCCCCACACCCCAGCCAGCATTTGCTATTGGTTGATTTCTTGATAGCAGCCATTCTTTGTGGGGTGAGGTGGAATTTCAGTGTTGTTTTCATCTGCATTTCTCGAATGACCAGCGATGTTGAAGATTTTTCATGTATTTATTTGCTGCTTTTTAATTCTTTGTCTGAGAAATGTCTGTTCATTTCAGATGCCCATTTTTGAATTGAGTTTTTGAATATGGGGGGGGTCTGATTTTTTTCAGTTCTTTATATATTCTGGATAGCAGTCTTTTGTCTAAGGTACATCTGCTAAAAATGTTTTCCCACGTTGTAGGTTGTCTCTTAGCTCTGTTAGAGGTTTCTCTTGCAGTGCAGAAGCTATTCAATAAGATGAGATCCCAATTGCTGATCCTTTGCGAGAGTTTCTGTGCAAATAAGGTTTTATTCATAAAGTTTTTTCCTATGCCAATGTCTTCAAGAGTTCTACCTAACTTATATTCCACCAAGTTTAGTGTTTCTGTAGTAATATTTAGATCTTTAATGCACTTCGATCTTAATTTAGTGCATGGTGATAGGTATGGGTCCAGTTTTAATCTTTGGCAGGTTGAAATCCAGTTTTTCCAACACCATTTATTAAATAGGCTATCTTTCCTCCGATGAGGCTGGTTGGCTCCTTTGTCAAAGATGAGGTGGCTGACTATGTCTGGAGTTGTTTCTGCATCTTCTAATCTATTCCACTGATCCTCAGGTCTGTTTCTTTGCAAGTACCACACTCTTTTGATCACAGTAGCTTTGTAGTATAGTTTCAAGTTGGGGATTGTGATACCCCCAGCCATATCTCTGTTGCTTAGAATTGCTTTTGCTATTCTAGGTCTCTTCTGGTGAAAAATAAATTTTTGGATTGTTTTCTCTAGTTCTGTGAAGTATATTTTTGGAATTTCAATTGTCATTGCATTAAATCAAAATAGTAGTTTTGGAAGTATGGCCATTTTCACTATATTGGTTCTTCCTACCCACAAACAACGGATGTCTTTACGTTTCCTTATATTTCTCATCAATCTCCTTTTTTAGAGTGCTGTAGTTTTCAGTGTAGAGGTCTTTTGCTTCCTTTGTTAGGTTGATTCCTAGACATTTCTCTTTTTTTGGAAGCTATTGCAAAAGGAATTCTTTCCCTAATTTCTCTCTCAGTGAGTCTGCTGTTTGTGTATAAGAAAAGAAGGCTATTGTTTTTTGAGTGTTGACCTTTTATCCAGCTACTCTACTGAATCTGTCAATTAGGTCTAGAAGTCTTTTGGCTGAGTTTTTTGGGCCTTCTGTGTAAAGTATCATATCATCAGCAAATAATGACAGTTTAACTTCTTCCTTTCCTATCTTTATTCCTTTTATTTCTTTCTCTTTTCTAATTGCTGTGGCTAATGTTTCCAGAACTATATTGAACAGGAGTGGTGATAGTGGTCATCCTTGTCTTGTTCCTGATTTTAACGTGAAAGTTTTCAGGTTTTGACCATTTAGTGTGATGTTGGCTGTTGGTTTTTCACAGATAGCCTTAATCAGGTTGAGATAAATACTTTCTATTCCAATTTTCTGTAGGGTTTTTATTATGAATGGATGTTGGATTTTGTCAAATGCCTTTTCTGCATCTATTGAGATGGTCATATGGTTTTTGTCCTTTACTCTGCTAATATACTGTATTACATTTATTGATTTATGAATGATGAACCATTCTGTGACGAATCCAACTTGGTCAGGGTGTATGATTTTCTTCATGACCCTCTGTATTCTGTTTGCCAGTATCTTGTTGAGGATTTTTGCATCTATGTTCATTAGGGAGATTGGCCTGTAGTTCTCTTTTTGGGTTGGGTCTTCCCCTGGTTTTGGAATCAAAGTAACACTTGCTTGCAGAAATGAATTTGGAAGCCTCGCTTCCCTTTCAATTTCCTTGATGAGTTTAAAGAGTAATGGCAATAGTTCTTCTTTAAATGTCTTGTAGAATTCAGCAGTGAATCCATCAGGCCCTTGGCTTTTCTTTGTTGGTAAATTTTTTATTACATTTTCAATTTCACTCATTTTAATTGGAGTGATTAGAATTTCTACATCTTCTTCATTTAACTTTGGCAATTCGTAAGTATCTAGGAATCTGTCCATTTCTTCTGTGTTTTCCATTTTATTAGAGTACAGGTTCTCAAAGTAGGTATTGATGATCTTCTGGATTTCTACTGGGTCTGTTGTGACTTCACCTTTTTCGTTCTTACTTGCATGGATTTAAGCCTTTTCTTTCCTTTTTTTGATAAGGTTGGCTAAAAGTTAATCGATTTTATTTATTCTTTTGAAAAAACAACTCTTTGATTCATTAATTTTCCATATCGTTCTCTTAGTCTCCATTGCATTGTTTTCTACTCTGATCCTTATAATTTCCTCTGCTGTATGAGCTTTGAGTGTGATGTGCTCTTCTTTATCTAGGAGCTTGAGGATCTGCATTAGGTTATTTATCAGAGTTCTCTATATTTTCCTAATATGGACATTCACTGCTATGAATTTCCCACATAGAACTGCTTTCATTGTGTCCCATGGATTCCTGTATGATGTACTGGCATTATCATTTACTTGTAGAAACTGTCTCATTTCTTCTTTAAGTTCCTCTGTGACCCATTGGTTTTTCAGGAGGGTGTTATTCAATTTCCATGTGTTTGTGGGAGTTTTGCATTTTTTTATATTATTGATCTCCAATTTTATTCCACTATGGTCTGATAATATACAGGAGGTAACTTCAATTCTTTTACATTTACTTAGACATGTCCTATGAGCTAGTATGTGGTCTATTTTGGTGAGTGACCCGTATGCAGCTGAAAAGACTCTGTATTCTGATTTTATGGGGCGGAACACTCTGTAAACATCTATTAAATCCATTTGTTCAATAGCTTGGTTAAGTTCTTGAATTTCGTTGTCAATCTTTTAGTCTAGATGATCTATCTATTTGTGATAGTGAGGTATTGAGGTCCCCCACTACAATTGTATTAGTGCTTATTTGGTTTTCATGTCCATTAATAATTGTTTTGTATAGTTGGGGGCATTCATATTTGATGCATATACATTTAGGATTGTCATCTCTTCCTCTTGTACTGTTCCCTTTACAAGGGTATAGTGACCATCTCTGTCTCTTAATTAGTTTTGGTTTGAAACCTACTTTGTCTGCAAATAAGATTGCTATGCCTGCTTTTTTCTGGGTTCCTGTTGCATGGAGAACTGTTTTCCATCCTTTTACTTTCAGTCTATGAATTTCCTTTTGAGTTAGGTGTATTTTGTGTGTACAGCATATTGCTGGATTTTGCATCTTAATCCATTCTGTCAGTCTATTTCTTTTGATTGGTGAATTGGGGCCATTAACATTGATAGTTATAATTGGTAGATATTGACTCATCCTTGTCATGATGTTTTACTGTTGTTGGCTCTTTTATTTCTTATTTCTTTTTCCCCCTTTCCCTTTAGTTTCTAGCCTTGCTTGGTGGCTTACCTCTGATGGGCCCCATGGCATTGTGACCTTCATTGTCTTTTTCTAGGATATTGTTTAGAATTGTCTGGAGTGCTGGTTTAGTGTTCATGAAATTCCTCAGGTGATCTTTGTCATGGAAGTGTCTAATTTCCCCATCAATTTTGAAAGATAATTTTGCAGGATGTAACAGTCTGGTTTAGAAATTATTTTCTTTTAGGGCATGAAATATTTCACTCCAGGCTCTCCTTGACTTGAGGGTTTGTGTTGAGAAGTCTGCCATGATTCTGATGGGCTTTCCTTTATAGGTGATTTGTTTCTTTTCTCTCACTGCTTGTAGGATTTTGTTCTTCTTTTGGGTTTCTGGGATCTTGACTATTATATGTCTAGGTGTAGATTTTTTTTGATCATGGCTAGTTGGAGTTCTATATGCCTCACTTATCTGTATGTCCAATTCTCCACTTCTGTCTGGGGCGTTTTCTTCTATTACTTCTGAGAACAGTTTTTTCATGTCGATTGTACTTTCTCCTGTTTTTTTGTGGACTTCTATCAGTCTTATGTTATTCTTCTTTGCAGCATCTTGCAACTGCTGGATTGATTTTTCATTGTCCCTTACTATTTTTAAGAAATCTCTGTTTTCATGGTCCTTAACCACAATACTGTCTTCTATATCTGATATTCTATCTTCAGAGTTCCTTAATCTTCTCTGCATGCTTTCAATGGAGTTTTTAATCTCCTGAATATCTGTTTGAATCCATTTCATGGTTTCCCATTTCTTTCTTATGCTGGGCATTCATGGCTCCAGCATATTTCTGAGGTCATCTATTTTTTTTATGTTTCTGTTCTAGAGACTCTAATCATGTCTTTCACTCTGCTCACCATCTCTGTAGTTATCTGGGAGATTATTTCTGTTTTGAATTTTTCTAGAGCCTCATTCATCTTTTTTGTTACTTCCTGCGCTATCAGTTCAGGGTGTCCAGGTGATTGACTAGCAGACTTTTCCATCTCATTTCCCCCAGAACTTGCCTTTTGTGGGGTGGAAGTCTGAGTTTGTGCCTTATTTAAATGTCTTCTCATTTTTGTTTTTGGTACTGTCCTTGGTTTAGTTCCTGGGTTGATACTTTGAAGCTGATTATTGTAAGTATCTTTGTTGATGTATTTTGAACCCTTATGGAATGATTGCTTCTCAGAGGTGTCTTCAAGATATAGCTGGTCTTTAGGTTTTGAGTCTCTAATGGCTCTGAGGCTATCTCATTTTCATTATACCAGGAAGGACAACTGATTAGATCACTCACACCACCTTAGCCCAAATGATACAATCAGCAACACCATTGCATCAAGTACCTCTTGGAAAATGACAGTTTGTGGTAGTTATTAATCTATCACCTTTAACTGTGTGAATTAGATCAAAATCAAGGACCAACCCAACATATGTTTATAGTGAATAAACTCTTCAATATAACAACTTTACCCTTCAGAATGGGGAGTTAGAAGGAGTTGAGGAGGGAGGGATAGGTAGGTAGAAGGAAAGGGGAAGATTAGCAATAAGGCCTGAGGACACAGGTGGGAGAAGGAAAAAGATAAAAAGAAAAATAAAGAAGAAATACAAATTAGGGCCAGAACAGGAACACAAAGGGAGATGAAGAACAATGTGGGACAGCAAGGGAACAAGGCAGAGAGAGAGAAAGAAAAAAGAAAAGAAAGAAAAAAGGGAAAAATAAAAATTGTAAAAGAGTAGAAAAAAAAGAAAAATATTTGAAACAAGAGTAAAAAAAATAGTGGTAATTTTGAAAATAACAAATAAAAGATAAAAGTGAAGGGACTCCTTCAGGGTATGTCTCTGCTCTATCAATAGACAACGTGGGCAGCAGTGTGTAGTTATAAGTCAATGAGCCTCAGTAAGCCAGTCACAGACCCGTGAGATTCAGGAAGATTTCTGGCTGCAAGTCCCAAGCTGAGCTCCTTGTCCTCTTTCAGGGTTGAACTGTGAAAGGTTCTATTGCAGTTTCCAGCTGCCTTTCCCCTGAAGATAGTCCAGGTTCCAATGGGAGGTGATGATCCCTCCAACTTACCAAGTACCGCGGTCTGGTGCGCCTTTATTGCAGAGATTCTCTTTACTTCTCCAGTGTGCTTCAGTTTTCAACAGGGAGCCTGAGAGAGGCCCTCTCTCTGTTGTTCACTTCTGTAGCTCAGGACAATGGCCTTTATGTCCCCCTGTGCCTCTGTAGTGTGGAACCAGGTAGCTGCACAGCCAAGAGGCCAGAGGCTGGAGGCGGGGGTTGGCTCTGTTGTTGCAGGTGCCCATGCAGTTCCACGGGCAGCTGATGGGTGTGCCCAGGGGGTCCTCACTGGCCCCTGGTTGCAAGTGGGTGTGGCCCCCAAAACTTTTTAATAAGAGAGATCCTGGTTGTTGATTTTTTTGTAATATTTCCCATACAATTAGGGTTTTGTTCATAAAGTCTTTGACTACACCTGTGTCTTCAAGAGTTTCTGTTTCAATATTTAGATCTTTGATCTATTTCAGTTTTAGTTTAGTGCATGGTGAGAGATGTGAGTGTAGTTTTAATCTTTGGCATGTGGAAAGACAATTTTTTGAGCACCATTTAATAAAGAGGCTATCTTTCATCTAGTGAAGATATTTGGCCCCTTTGTCAAAGATAAGGTGGCTAAGTGTGTTTGGGATTGTTTCTGAAACTTCTAATCTGTTTCAGTGATCCTCAGGTCTGGTTTTTTTGTTTTTTTCTTTTTGCCAGTACCATGATGTTTTTATCACAGTATCTCTGTAATATAATTTCAAGTCAGGGATTATGATTCCCCCACCTTGAAATTATTGCCCAGAATTGCTTTTGCTATTTTAGATCTTTTAGGATTGTTTTCTGTAATCCTGTGAGGTATTGTGTTGACATTTGATTGGAATTTCATAATATTTGTATAATAATTTTGGAAGTGTGGCCATTTTCATCATATTGATTCTTCCTACCCAAGAACAAGGGATATCTTTCCATTTTCTGATGTCCTCTTTGATCTCCTTTTTCAGAGAACTGTAGCTTTCAATGGAAAGTTTTTTTACATCCTTTGTTGGATTGATTCCTAAGTATTTCATTTTTTCGATGTTATGGTGAAAGGTGTGGTTCTTAATTTCTCTCTCAGTGAATTTGTTATCTGTGTACTAAGGGAAAAAAAGACTCCAATCCATGCAATTAATAATGAAAAGGACAAAATCACAACCAATCCTTCAGAAATCCAGAAGATCATCAATACCTACTTCAAGAATCTTTATTCTAATAAGATGGAAAACACAGAAAAAAATGGAAAGAGTCCTAGATACATATGAATTACCAAAGCTGAATCAAGAAGATACAAAAATTCTAAATAACCCAATATCAACCAAGGAAATTGAAGATGTAACTAAAAACCTACTATCAAAGAAAAACACAGGTCCTAATAAATTCTTTGCTGAATTCTATGAGAAATTTAGAGAACATCTAATGCCACTACTCCTCAAACTCTTTAATAAAATTGAAAGGGAAGGAATACTCTCACATTCTGGGAAACAAGTATTACCCTGATACCAAAACCAGATAAGAATCCAACCAAAAATGATTTCAGGCCACTCTCTCTAATGAACATAGATGCAAAAATTCTCAGTAAGATACTGGCAAGCAGAATGCAGCAAATTATCAAAAAAATCATATATCATGACCAAGTAGGATTCACCTCAGGGATACAAGGATGGTCTAACATATGAAAATCAATAAATGTAATAAATCATATTAACAGAATCATCAAAAACCACATGATCATCTTAATAGATGCAGAGAAAGCATTAGACAAAGTCCAATACAAATTGATAATAAAAACTCTATGGAAAATTGGAATAGATGGTCTTTACCTCAATCTGAAAAAAGTCATCTATGACAAACCAACAGCCAGCATCATACTAAAAGGACAAAAACTGAAAGCTTTCACTATGAAATCAGAAACAGGACAAAGATGTCTACTATCACCACTCATGTTCAATATAATTCTAGAAACATTGGCCAGATGAATTAGACATGAGAAAAAATAAAAAATAAGTAAATATAGGAAAGGAAGAAGTTAAATTATTATTATTTGTGAATAACATGATACTCTACATAGAAGACCCCTAATACTCCACCAAAAGACTTCTAGATTCAGTAACCAAATTCAGCAGCATACCTGGATAAAAAATTAACACTAATCAATCAAGACTCTCAAATTTAAAAGAATGACAAAAGAGGAAAATGTGGTAACTCAAAAAATTACATGTGGTAGTAATTGACATATAAAATATAATCACTCTCACTAGTAATTAAATTTACATAACCCAGAAAAATCTTAATGTCCTTTTCTGATACTTTTGGCAATGAAAAATTTGTTAAGTATTCTCAAAACTGTTCTTAAAAATGGATGATGCAGTACTGGAGACTGAACCCAAGGCTTTTGCACTGATCTACATCCCAGCCTCCTTTATTTTCTTTTCAAAACAAGCTCTTGCTAAGTTTCTCAGATTGAGCACAAACTTGTGCTACTCCTGCCTCAACCTCTCAGAGTGATGGTTAAAAGTGGATTTTGTACCAATCATTTTTTTAGTTAATTTTATTGGTACATTTTAGATATACAATATAAAGACCTTCATCACTGGAAATTTATACCTTTACATAATATATCTAGGTTCTTATTTTTTCCTCATTCCCCTGCCCTCCCTTCAACCTCTCTACCTCTCCCTATTTACAAAGACTTTGTTTCCATTTTTTCCTTTTCTCATATTTTTTCCATTCCCTTCTTTCCTTTCCCCAACTCCTCCAATTTTCCCTTCCCCTTTAGACCTTTTCTTCCTATTTCACATTATCTATTAAAACTTTTGATCCTTATTTTTACTTGCGGTTTCTCACACCAGCGAAACTATTTGATATTTACACATCTGTCCTGTTGCAATCATTTTTAATTTGGTCTTGTTCATCAACAAGATTTAACAATTTTACTTTTAAAAATCCCATCTAATGAAAAGTGTGAAACATAACTCAATATTTAGACATCAAGATGTCCATTATTAGGCTGTCATAGTAAAAAAGAATAAAGGCAAATATTACCATCCAAAATAAAGAAATAATCATCCATGTCTATAATATAGAGCTTTCAATATAATAGTCATAAGAAATTTAAATAACATGGAAATGCTTTAATATAACCTAATGTTAACAAAAACAGCAGGACATAAGGTTATCTATCTGGATATCTTATATTTAGATTCTGGTATATCTAGACACATATCTTTAAATGACATGTATATATGAATATATGTGTTTCACCAGTAATTATTAATCTTAACTACAGAAAAATACATACCAGAATGTTACATGGTGTAGGAGCACAACTAGAATTTCTTGTCTCCATATTTTTATGCTTTTCTCTACTCTCAAATTCTTTTAAAATAAGAATATACTCATTCCATAATCAAAAATTTTAAATTTCTACTTATTTATTTCATATGGTCCTTGGATATTTTTAATACAATAATATTGGAAAGAACTTTGAAGATTATAAGCTAGAGGTTGCAAACTAGTGGACCACATATTTGTTTTCATTTGGTTCATGGTTTATTTTTGCAAGTTGATTTTGTTGCTCATATTGAAATGTAGGGAAATTGTATATAAAAATCTATATAATCCAGCCTTCTTAGGAAAGTCAAATCTTATCATGCTGGAGCCAAATTCCCACAGTGCCATCCTGGCTGGAGCTGAGTAGCAGCTGGTCCTTCTTGACGGGGCATGAACTTGCCTGGCAGCCTGCTTCTCTCATTCACACTGACCTTCTCTGATCCTCACAGCACTTGACTTTGCTAGGACTCCTTCGGAAATGTAATTGTGTTCATGCCACCCTAGTGCATGCTACTTCCTGCACAAAGATGCTGGTGTCCAGCTGCCATGCAGCCAGGGGCGGAGCACACTGAAGCTGGAAGGGCTTGGTGGAGTAGCAGGTGCACTTTCCACATCTCCAGACTGTCAAGCTGCTCCACCGTCTGTCTCCTCCCAATCAGTGTTTGTCACACATGATCAACACAGCTAGCCCCAAGCTGTGCAGAGACACTGCCATTATGACTGGATTCTGTCACTCAGTGCTTCTGTTTCTCAACGTTTTTCGTTTCTTATTTCAGATGCTTCCAATTTCTTCTGACATGTTTTTCAATTTTTACATAGACTTGTTTTTAATACTTATCCCCAGCCCATGAAGACACTTTTACATTCTTTATATTAAGCTGTCCAATTAGAGTTCATTCATTTCACTCATTCATTCAGCAAATGTATATTGTTAAGAATTTGTAGTGAAAACACACCCTACCTCCCCTATGTCTGAGTTGCATCTTCATGAAGAAAGACAGACAACTAAGAAATAAACAAATAAGATAATTCTGGAGAGTGATACACGCTATGAACTGGAAGGAGCATTGCAGGATGGGAGAAGGAAGAGCCATCATGAAGGATGGGAAGTGGGAAGGTACTTGGCAAAGCAGAGGGGCAGAAAGAGGTCACAGAGGCTGGATTACCAAGAAAGAGGAAGAGAGAAGCGAGACAGGACAGGCAGGGGGCGAGGCAATGCCAGTTCCAGCCTTGTGGATGCTGTAGTGAATTTAGATTTCCTTCTAACTCCAGTGGGAAGTCTTTGAAGGTTTGTAGGGAGACATCTAGGAAGCTGTTGCGATATGAAAGGATGGTGATTAAACTATGCTGGTATAAATGAGATTCTTAAAGTTATATAGATTTTTCTCAGGTGCAGTCATTTTTTTCCTTAGGTCCTCTAATGCTGTTTACTTTAAACTACGGAGATTTTGCCACAGACATATAGATAGGTATAATTAGCCTAGAAGTCAGGAATTTATTGGAGGCTAGATTTTGGATAGTTCATGTTTCACTGTGTTTAAGGGAATAGATTACTGTATTTCTCTGATTCGCATATGCTATTTATTGAAGGTGTACCATTATATTATGTACTGCTTGAGGACCAAACTATAATACAAAGCTTCCTCATCATGGGGAAGTTTTTCACACTTACAGAAAAGGTCCCTCAATTATTTAGACATGGATATTTTTATACTTCTCTTTTCACTTTTCTCTATATACAATAAATTTTATCATAAAGCTAAAACAGGCTTAATATTTTCAAGACATTTTATGCAGAATTTAAAGTCATTATCTGTGATATCAATAATGCACATGAGTAATTCACTTGGCCTTAAAAATATGTACAGCTGTTTCCACATGTTGCATTTGAAGGCCATGACAACCCAACTTACTTGCCCTCTTGAGAACAATGGTCAATGACACTATCATTTGTAAACACAACTTGATTTTTAGAGGTGTTAAAGTATAAGTGAAATGTGCATCTTATAATTGGTGACAATATAATGTTAGTAGAAAAATGTCTTCATAAACAAAAAATGTAAGTTTGAATCTCTTGATTTATTGCTGATCTACTCCACAATTTATCATCAGAAAATATGTATCTATCACAAATCAAAATACGTTTCTCTCTCTCTCTTTCTGTCTCTCTTTCTCTTTCTGTGTCTCTCCTCTCTCTCTCTCTCAGAGAGATATACATAGTTACATCATTATACACACATACTTATACATATATTCCCTCATAATTTAAAGGCTTCTAAAAATATGAAGATGGATGGAAAAATTAATTTTTCTTCTTCACTTAGTTCAATAGCTCATTTGTATTTTACTTTGCTATTTTCTTACTTCTGGTTCCTGGGGTAGTTTGCTCTCTGAGAGTAGGAGAATTATGCTTTAAAAAATGTTTTTCAGAGATAAATAATATTATAGCTGGAGATAATGGTGATGTGTCCTGTAATCCCAGGACTCTGGGAAGCTGAGACTGGAAGATTACAATTCCCAAGCCAGACTGAGCAACTTAGCCACTTAGCAAGACTGTCTCAAAAAGTACAAAAAAGGGCTGGGGATAAGGCTCTGTGTGAAGGCCCTGGGTTCAATCCCCACTCCGAAAAGGAAGGAAAGAAGGAAAGAACATTATTACCGAGTGCTAAAGCAAAGCTTCTGTTTCTTTGTTGTTTTGAGGGAGCTTTCTCCAAAAATAATAGACATAATTAGGGGAAACTTTTTCCTGTGAGTAAAACAGAAGTTAGGTGGAATAAAGACAGCTCTATACAAAATCAATAAGAAGCTTTTCAGAACCGGACTCAGTGCATCTGGGCAAATTAGTGTGTGCTGAAGTTTGGATCTGAATGTCTTCCGAAAGCCCATGTGTTAAAGGATTCTCCAACACCCCGTGGTGTTCTGGAAGATGGTAAAAACTTTAACTGGTGGGGCTTAGTGGGAAGAAATTAGGTCCCTGGGAGTTTGTCCTTGAAGGAAATATTGGAACACTAGTCCCTTCTCTCTTTTGCTTCCTGGCCACCATGAGGTGAGCAGCCTGCTCTGCCTCACAGCCCCACTGAGACATACTGGTTACCACAGTACCAAAGCAATAAGGCAGAGCAATCAGGGACTAAACCTTGAGCTTCCTCTTACATTGATTGCCTCTGGTACTTTTTCACAGTGATAGAAAGAGAATTAGCACAGTGTGTGTTACGGATTAAATTGCATTTCCCAAAAGATGTGTCCAAATCCTAACCTCCCATACCTGTGATTGTGAGTTTATTTGGAAATAGGATCTCTGCAAATGCAATCAAGTTAAAATGAGGTCACACTGGAGTAGAGTGGGTCCTAAACCAATGACTAGTGTCCAAAGAGGGAAATTTGGACACAGAAACAGGAATGCCAGGTGATGACAGAGGCAGAGAAATGAGTGATTAATCTATAAATCAAGTAATGCCTCCAATCCTCGATCCCTCTTCAGTTCAGTGTCTGGACAAGTAAAATACTGTTAACCCATGATACAAGGGAGTTTGGAGAATGTTGAATAATTCTGCTCAAGTTCATGCTGCCCCTGGAGTCCTCATTAATTTAACAAGGGACTTTTAGAAGGACACACAAAATAGATCACATTTTGCAGGACGTTCTAAGGAAAGGCAGAATGATGCCATGGGATGGTACATGGAAGAGGAAACTCTCTTGGGAAATAAGATATTTGGTCTGTTAACTATCTTCAAAAGTGAGAAGTCCATATGTAGAAATTACAATTGTTCCATGTTATTTTTATTTTTTTCCTATATCCTTAGAGGGAAAAAGGGTGTTAATGAGTAGAATTTATAAGGAAATAGAACTTGGAAGAATTTTCAAGCAGTTAAATGTAGAGTGAGTGAAGTTTGTATCAGTAACAGTATTTTCATTAAGGCTAAATAATCTTTTGTCCAGGGTGAACTGATAAAATTTAAGTATCCAGTGATAGATAGTGGTAATGGTTGGATTAAAGAGTTTCAGAAGACCCTTCCAATCTTAGAAATTTATGCTTTTATGAAGCTGGATAAACAGTTGAACCTTTATATTTACAGGCTCTGCATGCACAGGTTCAACCAACCACAGACCAAAAGTATTCATAAAAGCTCAACTGTCTCTGTACTTAACATGTACAGAAATCTTCTGTCATTATTCTCTAAATAATACAGTATAGCAACAATTTATATGATACTAACATTGCTTTAGGTATTGTACATAACTGAAATGACTTAAAATATATGGGAGGATGTAGACGGTTTATAGGAAAACACTCCACCATTTTGTACAAGGACCTGAGCATGCTCAGATTTTGGAATCTGCAAGGGGTCTTGGAACCATTTCCATGAGGACACTAAGAGACAACCGTAGATGTAAATTTTCTAAAGTAGAATTGGGTTATTCTATTTAAAAGTACAAACGGAACCTAAGTGCTTTTTTAAAAAAGCTTTTATCACATTTGCTTTCAAAACATTAGAGTTTAGTATTAGTCACTTTCATGTTTAGTAAATTTCTACTTCTATACTTATAAAAATTTGATTATTTGTCTCTACTAAGACAATTTTAATGGAGTTCTTTTGAACTATGCTGTTTTGTTGTCAAGCATATTGTGAGGTACTTACGAAGCACAAAGTACTTCAGATTTATTTTAGAGAGGACATGTTGGGGTCAGGAAGTAATCCATTTAATAAATGAACCTACACTGTAATTTAATGACTTACAAACATGGCTTAACAAGTACTGTATTAAGTGGGGCTGGGATTAGAATCTGTAGCTGCAGATCTTCTATGGAACACAACCCTTCTCCTGTGCTTAGAGAGGAGAAGGTTTGGTTTATTGACTTGCCAATTTCCAGGGCTTACCAAAGTGATTTAATCTCAGGAAAAAATGGCAGGAATTTTTAATTCATCAGTTTTAAGGAAGCACATCGGGGGGGATTGTGAAAGTAAACCTGTCACTTGGCAAAAAATAAAATAAAATCAAGATGTTCTGAGAAATGGAGACATTTAATCTAACACAAACCAGAATAACAAAATAAAAATGATCAATGTCTTATCTTAAAATGTAAAAAATAAAAAACGAAACAGTAAATTGTAAAAATATATTTAGGATGTAATCTTGTCTACATCCACATTTTATTACATGAAGTGCAGCTTATACAAACACACATGGCTTCCTGAAAGGAAAATTATAGAAATAGGTGCAATGTTACTTGGAAATCTTTAAATTTAAGACTGGCTACAAACACAAATCATTGTCAGGCTCTGTTCCCTTCAGGTTTCCGTTCCCTTTTAATTGGGAAGAATATCAAATCCTCTTTACCAAGCTATATGTGCAATCAAAAATATAAATAATTGTATAGAACATGAGGTGCACAGTACCCTATTCATGGGGAGAGGGAAGAGGTGGTCAGCGAAGGAAGGTCATATAAATAATCTAACTAAAAAGCTATCGGCAAAGTTTGCACTCATCAGAAATTTGATTCATGAATAATATCCTGAAGATATTGTTCACTTCCTCCTGTTTACTAATTCTGTTTTATTAAATGCTATCAATAGAGAATCACTTTTCTAATAGAGGCAACCCCTCAATATTGTCTTTTATACCCACCGTGAAGCAATTATGATGTCACTCCTATCCAAGTCAGCTAAGCCACTGCATCCATTATCTAATTAGTACATTTTTAAAAAAAGTAAATCTTATAATTTCACCAGAATGATAGAAACAATGTTAAACCTCAGTGAAGTGTTCTCCCTCCCTAAGAGCAGTGGGCTGGAGCCGCAACCATCAGTTTCTCATAATAACCACAGTAGCCCCATGTCACAGGAACACAAGAGGTTATTTCATTGTCCTTATTTCCTAAGTGAATTCCTTAGCTACTTATGATTCTTATGGGGCCACACAGTAAATCTCTGGAGTTGAAGCAATAACTGATAAGACTGCTGATTCATATTTGTGTTTATTGCAAAAGCAATTATAATGATTTATGCTTAGGAAGAAAATATAATGAAGGGAGACTCTCCCAGTTCCCCATTTCCCCACAACCATAAATTTTAATTGCTTGTTATTATTTTGATTCAAAATCTAAAATAGCACATTAAAATATTCTCTGAGGCAAATGTCTGTTCTAAATACACAATTCAATAGCATAATTAGGTCAAGTTAATTACCTAACCATCAGCTCAGAAGCAGGACCTTTAGTTTCGAATAATAGATTCTTCTTATGTGTATACTAAGCTAACACAGTTGCTTAAATATTGTTTGTAAATCCAAAATGAATTTTTAAAATCTTCTTTGCTTAAGCCATTTATACTTGCATAGCAGCGAAAAATGTTTTTTCAAAATAGAATTCACTCTTTTAAAGAACATTACTGAGTGTCTGCTATTTCACAGAAATCATTCTCCTTACATTATTAAGGATAAAAATATAAACATCCTTAAAACCCAATCTAAATACAACAGATGTAAGAATTTACAGAATAGAGTATGTCTGTTGTACCAAAGGAACACTAACTTACAAATTAAATAGAAGAAAAAGGGTTAAATTTAGGCTGAAAATGAAACTGTTCAACCCACAGTCTCATTTTGAGCCTTGAATTTGAGGTGCTGTTAATGCACATCCTATTCCAGGAAGACTTAGTGCTCACTGGTGTAACACATTGGCATTAGAAGTTAGAAAGAAGAGAAAAGCAAAAACATAACATTAAAATTTGAAAGCTGAGAATATTTCTCAGCTTAGCTTAGAGAACAGAAAGATGACATCTGAAGAATTTCAGACCCCCCAGAAGAGCACTAACATAACTAAATTTTCAAAGGACTGGAAATTTTGGGACCTTTCCTTTAGAAGAGTTTATCTGCTCTTGAGAAAAAGTGGTTTTAATCATTCAATCATAAAAATATTTGTTGTTTAAAGTCCCATGGCAAATACAGCTAAATATATGACATGGCTTTTCAATGCAGAGAAATTATCTCATTGAGTTCTATCCGCAGCACGGAACACAATAGAAATGATGTATCACTTGGTTCTAAACTGTTGACTAAACATTTCTGGTTCAAGATGTTTAGCTTTATCTCTCTGCCTTCAAAAAAATTTACACCGAAATGACACCCAAACCAACTGTCAGGAATCCTATCAGCCCAAGAAATGTATCCTCAGCATGCTAGAAAAAAGGAGGCATTTCTGATGAGAATGAACTGAAGGAAAAACAAAACAGAGCTGCATCATCGAGCAAGCCTAAGTTCAAAGGCAATGGGGCATAGGAAGAGTGAGCTAAGGCTTTCCTTGTTGGAGAAGCCAGGGACAAGGAGCCACCCTTCCAGGTCACACTCCAAGTGACCTGCCCATTCAAACCAGTCCCCACCTCCTAACAGAATATTCAACAAAACTCATCAGCAGGTTAATCTACTGTTACATACAAAGCTTGACATGATCTAGTTATCTCCCAAAAGCCCCATATCTGAATATATGAGGCTTTTGGGAGACTTTTACCTAAATCATAACATGCACATACATACAAAGAGGGTGGTCTCTTATTGCCTGAATCATTATTTGCTTCCAGAACAACACAGATTTTCGTTTGAACACTGAAATATTCTCCCACTGCCAACAGAATCTAAAATACCAGCCATAGACAAAATAGGCATGGTATATTCAGTAACCATTTAAGGAAATTCAACAACATAAAAGACAGCTGATAAAAATCCATAAACAAAAGAACTAATGCCCTAAGCAACCAGAGAGCGTTTAAAAATAAGCACAGCTAGCAGCTTCTGAAAACTTCAAAAGAATCATTTGTTAGGGACAAGGACGCTAAGAGAAAGAAATCATTAAAACAATCCATAAGTGGGGAGAAAGAAAATGAAACACAATTAAGAAATCAATCCTAGATATTTTCACAAGATAAATCTTGTGGGGGCGGGGGAAGTAAATAAGTCAAAGCAAAATGATCAGAAGTATGAAAGAAGAGATAGAAGATGAAGCATGAATTCACAGATCTATGAATTCTAACATCCATTGACCAGGTTCTTCTATGGAAAGAGGGAAAGAACGAAGGAGGATGGAAAGGAGAGGAGAAAGAAAAAGGGAAATGAAGAAAAAATAAAATTCCCTATTCTTGAAAAATAACTTATAGATTGAACGGCCCCAATATTCTTGTCAATTTGATTGCAAATTTTGTATAGAGGAGTAAAAACTGATCAAAATAAACAATGTTGAAAAGAAACAATTGGAGAGGTTGCTTTCTCAGACAGTAATTCATAATTAAGACAGTATGATCTAGGAGAGGAAAAGAAAATAAGGCTATGGAAACTGGCAGAGAATTCAGAAATAGAGTACACATTTAGGAAAGCTTAGCATATAACTAAAGTGTTAAAATCAGTGGGGAAAGAATAGGTTAATCCATAAATGGTACAAGGTATTGATTAGTCATATGCAAAATGGGCTCCCTGTCTCACTTCTTACAAAGATAAAAATCATTCCCACATGGATTAAAGACTTTTATGTAAAACTCAAAACTTTAAAACATCTGTTAATATGAATATATAAACTAGAGGGTACATATGTCTAGTTTTGAGTGGAAAGTGGCTCTACTTCTCTGGTCAGATTTGGATTAGCCACTTTCCCATTGTGGGGACAAAATACCCAACTTCCACCACTTAAACAGGAGAAGTTTATTTTGGCTCTCAGTTTTAGAGTTCAGTCCACTATAACTGGCTCCAAGACCATGGTGAGAAGTTGTGCCCAAGGAAAGCTGCTCAATCTTAGGAGCCAAGAAGCAGAGAGAGAAAGGAGAAATCAGGGCAAGAATACACCTTCCAGGTCAAGCCCCCACTGACCACCTCTTATAACCAGGACTTATCGCCCAAGGGCTCATTCAGCTGGAGCTCATCAGTGGATTAGTCACCTCATGATGTAGTGCCTTTGCTATCCAAGCACTTTCCAAAACTCCACCTCTGAGCACACTGAGATATTTGAGGGGCAATTTAGATCTAAACCATAACAACATTTAATAGCTATTACTAATGACCTAAGTGACTTATCATCCTAAGACCCTATATTTGGATACAATATTTACCTTTAAAAAATTAACACATATTCTTAAGAAGACATTGTGGGGTTATTTAAATAGCAATAAATAAACAGAAACAAAATGTTGAAACTTAAACACCAATCAAAAAAATAACAAATAGCAAGCACCCAATGATAAATGTAAATGTATTGTATACCTAAAATGTACCAATAAAAGAATGTAAGCCAAAAAAAAAAAACCCCAACAAATAAATTGTGGTACATTCATAAATTATGGTTGAATCACTGAAATACTATGTAAGAGATATAAATACAAATGAGAGACAGATATCAACATTTTTAAAAACTCAAAGAAAAACAAGCTGAAAATCGTATATGTAGTATACTACTACCTGCTTAAATTATAAAAGTATACAAAACAATATCTTATGTATGTATATGTGTGTGTTCAAAATTTTTGAAATTGCATGAGAATAATGCTCAGCACTTTACTGGTAGCTGGAAGGTAAAATGGGAGGACCCAGGAGCTGTATGTAGAAGGCTCCAATTATGCTTGTAATGTTTTTCACATGTATATAAATGTATAGTAAATAGCAAGATTTTAATAAAAATGACATATAAGTTTGTTTTTATTTTTCTCAATGTTTTTCTACATGTTTAAAATATAATAGTCACTTGACAATTCCACAGTTAATTTGATAATTAACAGAATAAAATAACATTTTATAATTAATCCAATAAATGTTAAGTGTACTTTCAAAAAAGTGGGAAAATAAATCAGTAAAACTTGTAGTTAATTCTAAATAAAGGTCAATACAATATATTAAAAAATTTATAATCTGAAGAGTTTTTCTTACTCAGTGTCACATAGTAAATGGCAGAGGCAAAATTTCTCACCGAAAACTTCATTCTTCTGCTTAAAATACTCAAGTAAGACAAAGGAACTAATTCAGAATAGTAGTTATGAAGGTCTTCTTGAATAAAATATAAGACCTCCAAATTATAAGGTCGAACAGGATCACAAACACAAATAAAGTACAAATAAATACTAGAAGGAAATTTTTGCAACATATGCTTTTTATAAAGGACTAATCCTCAGGAAATATAAATAGATTCAACTAAACAAAAGACATAATTAAAAAGCAAAGCATTAAGAGGAAATTTGTGAAAAACAAAATACAAAAGGGGCAAAATATGAGAAAAATAATCTCAAATAAAGCAATATGAAGTTAAAAATTTTGAACTGCTTATCCCATTCACAGTTGGTCAGAGTGTGGTGGGAAATACTTTCCTATACCATCCTTGCAACTCTAAAAATGCATAGTGCATTAATAGGATCTTTCACAACTAAAAAGGCTCATGTCTTGTTCAGTACTAAAACAGAAATTTCTCCACATAAATACAAAGATTTATGCACAGCATTGTTGAAATAATGAAATATTGGAAGTATTCAAAACACTCATCAATGGGAAATGGTTAAGGTATAGACTATACACACTGTGGAATACAGAGCAGTTATATTACATATAAAAACTATACATTTTATATAAAAATGAGTTATGAGCACGTGTACTAACACAGAATGGCCACTAAGAAAAAAAGTGAAAAAATGTTATCAAAGGATAACTTAGGATAATTCTGTTAACTTTTAAAAAGATAAAATTATAAGGGCCGGGGATTTAGCTCAGTGGCACTGTGCCTGCCTCACAAGCATGAGGTCCTGAGTTCGATCCCCGGTACAAAAAATAGAGATGAAATTTTACATATATATATATATATATATTCCTAATATCATGAGATAATGGCATATATTACACACACAAATACATGTATATGAAAGTTCTCTAGGAAAATATGTCATTATTACCAGAGATGCACTGATTAATTTGGTCAGACAAACAGTAAGAGAGACTCTGACATTTTACCATATGCATTTCTGTACTATGTAAAATTTTTATAATATATGACTTTGAATTACTTTATAATTAGAAACATAAAATGTTCAAGAACTAAATTTCATGCTTTAATTGTTTATAATAGACAAATCCATGCTTGGTATTTCACTAGGCTTTGCCCATGCAGACATGACCTTAGTAGAAGTATGTGGGAGAATTTTAATCAGGCAGTGAGGCTGAGTTTGAATTTGACTTTGTAGCCTATTGTAGAATTCATTTACTATTTCTCTTCCCATGGAAAGTGTTACTGGGCAAATAGATGCTTTCCAGAATGGCATGGGTGATCTCTAAAGATAACTGAGCATTTACAATGTTCCCATTGAGGGCATTACACAAAACACTTCTCTTAGTCCTCACAACAACCTCTCATAGCAGATGCTAATTTTATTTCCATTTTATAGACAAGAACACTAAGTTTGGAGAGATTAAATAAAGTTGGGCTGTGAGGCCAAGCAGCCTGGCTCCAGGACTTATTTTGTAACTACTGTCCTCTGTTGCTCACCAGACTCAAAAATCCTATCTATTTCTTTTGGTCTCTTCTGTATTGTGTGCACTGACTGAAGCAGCTAGCTTTTTTCAAGATTAAATCAATGTGCTAGCAAATCAGCGAAGCCCTCTAACAGACTCTAACAAAATTCAGAAACAACTGGCCAAGAATGATATTACTAATTTACTTGCTACACCGATAATAACGAATCTCTGAAGAGACTGCATGCTACACCCTGTCAATTGTTATTTTGGTATTCTTTCATTTTATTGACTCACCTGACAGCCATACTTCATTTAGAGTGACAGTAAGTACTACCTGACTTTTCTCTTTTGTTACAGAGCGTCAATATTGATCTCTTCCCCAGCTCAACACTCTTAAGGTGATTGAGTATTTACTGCTAGTCTTGACTGAAGGTATGATAAATGATAATAACATTTATCAAATTCTAAAAAAATCACAAATTCTGGAAAAGACAAAAATGTATTGAACTTAAAAGGTATTATTTTGAAAGTTATTTCTTTCCTTCTCTCAAATTGTGATCCCAATGTCAATCTCTCTCCACTGTTACTTTCTTCTAGTTTCAGTTGAGAAAGAGGAAGGCTGAGGCATATTTATTCCTGTGCCATCTCTCTGCCAGCTAACTGCTCACCCAGATTGCATCCCGCTATCCAGCTGCTTTTGCTCTCAGGGGTCACAGTTTAGTAACTGATGAGCCTGCCTCAAACTCCTAGGCTCTGATGAAACCCTCTGCTTGAATATCAGTAGAAAGATCATTAGGAGGTATATCTTGTTTTTAGTAACCAACACATCTTTAGTTGTCCACGTTACCATCAAAACTTAATGACACATCAGAATTTACTGGAGGGCAAATATATTTAACTTGAATATTTAAAAGGAAAAAAACTTTACATACACGAGTTGATTTTTTAAGTAATCCATAAAAAAATTTGCTTTACTATCTGGTCTTTGCAGTTCTCTGCTTTTCTCCCCTTGTTCTCAGGCACTAGAGAGGAAGGCAGATAATATGCAAATCTCCAAAAGTTATGAAGAAACTCACCCCTCCCCTCCAAGTTAGTTTTGCTTTCAAGTTTGCGCCATCAGCAGAGAACTCATGGAAAACAGACATATCCAGCAACACATTTCTTAGGACCTCAATTATTTAATCCAGACTAACTTCTGAGCAGGGAAGAAGAAGTTCTAGATAGACCAGAGGGCTTCAGTGCATTCCAATTTTGAGAGGAATCAAGAATCTTCCTGATCTAGAAATATCTATTGAATTAGAAAGATGCAGCTCTTCCAAAGATAAGTTCTCATTGATATAGGAAATAGAGTCTAAACTGATATTTTCAAAGAAAAATGGTGTCCTAACTGTAGCATAAGCTACACAGGCCCCACATCCAATAGAGCTAGACTTTGTTTAAAAGAAGAATGCCAGTTTCACTGTCCCCTTTTTGCAGCTTTTGGGTTGTTTCTAAAAAAAGGGCACAATGTTGAATCATTCAGCCATTGGTCCCTAGAAAAGAAGCATTGACATTTTCCATGTTATTCTTGCTTGCATTTGGCTGCTCCTCTCTGTATCTCTTCTCACAGATGAATAGTGAACAGAAGCCTCCTGGAACACCCAGGATAACCAGAAACAAGGTGGCCCTCTCATCTACACAGAGAAACAAAGATTGTATGGTGATGTCTTCCTGGTGAACAAGGATGCATGCTTTGGTTTGTTACAAAGCGTTGGCTTTTTTGTCTATTTTTTGATATGCTGATAAAAAATCTTTAATGAATTTTAATCTTGAATGATCTCAAATTTTATAATTCCTCAGATTTACAAATGCCATAGAATTAAGATAAATTTTCAAGATATCATTTTCTATACATAAGTACTTCTCTGAAATTCAAGTTAAATTATGTTTTCTTCAAGGAATTTTTTCCTTACCTTAGTGCTAAATTGGCAGATATTGTCAAAACTATGGAAGGACTTTGTACCTTAATTGCATCTCTATTTCCTTCAGAATAATCTCTATAGTCTACTCATCTCTCTGAGTTCATGTACTTTTTTCACTTCCACAGCTATTACTATGCTGAAAACTTCCTGTTGAGAATGATACTGATATATATTCAATTTATAATTTATAAGGTGTGACATTTTTGGAGATAATTAGAAATGTGCATTTTAGAAAAACTTATCTGCATATTTAGAAAGAGTTGAGATTTATAAGCAAACAACTCTATTATTTACAAATAAAGAGGAAGAGAATTTAGGATGGAGGACAAGCTGTCTACAACTTGATTGAACCAAACGGTCTGGTTAACAGGAATATGAGGAAGCTCCTTGAAGGCAGGAATCATTGTACTTCTTTATTTTGTTTTGTTTTTCATGTATTCTAAGTACATAGGACAGATCTGACCCAGAGTTGGTTAATAATATATATTTTTTGAATAATTTAATTAATTAAAGGCCTATTTTTTATTTTATATGTAAGAAATGAACTTGAAATGATTTGCTATTTAGCTTCTATATTAAAGAGTAAGACCTAATTTGCAGGATTGCCAACTATATATGTAGATCATTGTCCTTCCTCTGCCTTCATCTACAATAAACAACTTACATCATAAGCCTGAGGGTGAGACCCTAGAGTTAAAGAGGGGGACAATTGTAAAATTAGGCAGATTGTGGGCTTGGAGTTTTAATTTGGAGACTTAACATCCTTCAATGTTTTGAACTTTTGATGTTTTAATTTAATATTCACTAGTTACTGCGCACTCACTGGTGTCAAAAAGTTTCTAGCACTGAAAGTATAGCATTGATTTACACCAACATTCTTCTTCCATTCAGTTGGGGGTAGGGAACAAAGATAGAAAGATTGATTAATTGGTTTATTAGCTGATTTCAGGGAGTGATAAATGCCAGAGTAAATTTTAGGTGGAAATAAAAAGATTGATTATTTATTAGCTGTTTTCAGGGAGTGATAAATGGCAGAGAGTAAACAGTAGATGGAATATGCTGATGTGCTGGAGAATGAGGATTGGGGAGTACACATACTAGCAGAGAAAGTCTGCAGCTTTGTGAGGAGGTAAAGATCTGAGCTAAGATCTAAATAATAAGATGGTGTCAATCCCTCAAACAGGCGCTATTTCCATGTGGAGAGTAGATAAACACCAATGATCCTACACAGAAACAGTCCTGGCCAGCTTAAGAGGACAGCTACCCAGGAGGGAGGATGAGGAAGGACAAACAGACATGGAAATGTTGTATTGCAGTTCACTGGGAAGCCATTGAGTGTTTTAAAGCAAGTTAGGAACACAGCCTGATATCTGTAAGAGTCTATTAATTGGTTTTGTCTTGTTTTTTGTTTGTTTGTTTTGTTTTGTTTTTTAGTTCCAGGGATCAAACTCGGGACCTTGCACTTGCGAGGCAGGTGGTGGAAACACTGAGCTAAATCCCGGGCCCTTTGTCTTGTTTTTTAAGTAGCATATCTTTTGCCTTCAAAATATTTAAGGTCTAGAGAGATAAGAGAAAAGACTTGAGAAGGGACACTAGAGAGAGCTCCTTACTAGTTTACAATTCCTAAGATTCACCAGGAGTGTTTGTTTAGAATACAGATTCCTAGGACCTACTGCTAAAAGATTCTGATTTGGGAAATCTTAAGCATAACTGAAAAGTAATAGTTTACCCCCAAGAGATTTAGTTGTAAATAGGCAAGGTATTACTTTAGTCTGGGAATTGCTTCAAGTGGAAAAGAAAAGATTTAAGTGTCTTCTAGGTCAACCAACCCTGTTCATCAGCAGAGGAAAATCAGGGGAATTTGGGAAGGTACCATGGTTTGTCTGGAAAACAGCTACATCATGCCCTTGACTAGAATTGAATTTTTGAGAAAAACAAATTTTCAAAACTTTCTTTAAGAGAAGCGAGAGCACACAGAACATATATTTGATTGGAGTCACAATATCCAACACATTTATTCGATGATTCAGTTTCTTAACTTCCCACACACACTCCATGCTCCCATCCTTGCTCCAGTTCTCTGCTATTATGATTATAGGCGTCTTTGCTCATTAAAGTCTTGCTTCTTCTCCTTGAATCACAGCAAGTCTCATCACTCATGGTTACAAGGGTTTGTTTCTTACTTCGCATTTCTCAGCAGCATCCGGAAAAGCTACTATGGAAAAAGAGCCTCGGTTTCTCCCTATTCTCCATTCACAGGCAATATTCAACCTAACTCTTCTATCTCTCATATAATTGAGGGCAGGTAAAATAATAATAGTAATAATAAATAATAGTAAGCTATTTGCACACATAGTCAAGGATCTCAGATAGAAATTCAAACTCACCTCTTGGCTCCCAAAAAAGTGATGAGAGTCGGGCACAGGGCTCATTTTAGAATTCCAAACACTCTAAGAAGATGTAGTCTAAAAAGATGTTGCCCTGAGCATACAGTTTCAAGAAGGGCTTATGTAACATTTTTCGATCCAAGGTAATGAAGATGTCCTTGTTTTAACATTCACATTTGCATCCACAAAACACCCAGAATTGATTTTTGAGTATGCTCTGAAGCAGAGATCAATTAGTCAACTCTCCCAGCACTATTGATTGAATATAAAAATATCCTTTTCTCTACTGTACTTCCATTATCACATAGAATCAGTCATTATTATCATCATTTCTTTATAAACTTGTCTTCCTCAGTAAACCAGGAGCCTAAGACCTTTGTTCACCATTTTTTCTCTATACCTAACACAGCTGCCTGTTAAAAGTCCATATTAAGTAAATGTTCATCTCTGCCATGTCAATCTAAAATATGGGCAGTGATCATATAGAAAGCAAACAATCTTCTTCAAAATTCAAGTATCCAGTCTTAGTACTTTATTTAGGAACGTTTTAAGAGAATGTGGAAGTTAGTGAATCCCTGTAACAGGTCATAGAAGAGCTCAGAAAACAAGAGACCTGGGAAAAGACTGGTGGTGATAGTCTAATGTTTTGCATTTTCAGCATGTTGTCTCCACTGATACGGATTCCCAAAAATACTGTTCAGGGGAGTAAAGAATTTTAGGAGTTAATGACAGTTACTGAGAACAAAGACTAATTTACAGACTAAATATAATAGTTCTGAAGAACACCAATATAACTGACCCTGAAATAGTAGGGATTAGAGAGCCAGTGATAGGTAAAATACAAGGAGGCCTCCCTACTTTTCTCTGTTGTCTGAAGGCAGGACACAAATCCTCCCTTACTCGAGACAGCTGCTGGTCAGCCCAGATGCAGCACCTACAGATGCTGGAGGGATCTCTGTGCACAGCGTCTCCCATACATTTACCTTACAGCTTTTCAAGCTTTTGAGAGGCTAGAATTGCTTGCTTCCTTGTCTTGTCACTAAGACAAGATGTATGGCTCTCTGCTAAATAATATTTAAGGAAGGCCCTCATGCCACTTCTTGAGAGAACTACTTTCAAGAAAGCATAACTTTTCTCCTGTGTGCCAGCCCCAGCACATGCTAATATACTTCTTTTTCTTATGTTAATCTGCCTTTTATTACAAGAGTGTCTCACCTATGAACTTGCACAGATTGAGAAAAGATTATATGTTTTTTGCCTTTTATCTCTTTTTATAGTACATTTATCTTAGTAAAGTGGGAGAAGTGATTTATGTAGTTTAGAAAGATATAGTTGGTATGCTCTCCCATAATACCTCAGCGCAAAAGAGCTGATACTCTTAGACAATAAGTGTTTGAAGACATAAATCGTGATTTTTAAAAACTATGTGCTATTCCTGGTTCTAATACATAGAGTAAAAGACTGGTAATCAATGATTTATAATATGGTAAGGTTGATTCTTACACAGCAGAGTATCACTTCCAAGTACTAACTTGGACTCAGGATCTGGATATTTGACGAACTAAAAGTCTGGCCCATTTGTGTAAATCAAGGAGCACCAGGCTTTAGTTTGGAGCTAAAATAGAAAAGAGACATTGGAGAAGAAATGGAGAAGGAAAATGAGGGATCAGAGCTGGCTACAATAGGAATGGATTGGAGCTGTTTCCCTTGCTGGAGGAACTAGATTCCAGGTCAGGTGGTAAGAGGAGTTACGAGACGTGTTCATAAAGGCAGGTGAGGTTGTGGAGACTGTCCGTGCCACTCCGGGTCCAGGTGAACATTTCTTGCCAGCCTTATCACTGGCCACTGAGGGCTTGGCCAGTCCACAGGCTCAGAGGAACCACACAGAGATTCCTACAAAAACCTTGGCAGGGCAGGGTATTTAGCTCAGTGGCACTGCACCTGCCTCATAAACACAAGGTGCTGAGTTCAATCCCAGGTACAAAAAAAAACTTGGCACTTATTTTTTTCCCCCTTCCCCTGTCCTCCCTTCATCCTCTCCATCCCTCCCTATTTACAAAGACTTTGTTTCCATTTTTTCATTTTCTCATATTAATTCCATTCCCTTCTTTCCTTTCCCCTACCCCTCCCACTTCCCCTTCCCCTTTGCCCCTTTTCTTCCTATTTCACATTATCTATTATACCTTTTCATCCTTATTTACACTTTTAGTTTCTCAGGAAAAAATAAGAACCAAGAGAGATTATGTAAAGGTGCAAATTTCCAATGATGAATGTCATTATATTGTATACCTAAAATGTACCGATAAAATTAAATTTAAAAAAATAAAAATTAAAAATTAAAAAAAAAACTTGGCAGCAAAGGTCATGGTGATGTGAATGAAGAAGAATGTGAGCCAACAAGTGACATCCTCTGCCATCCCAGAAAACACTCAGGATGGCTTTGCCAGAGGTGGAAGAAGTCCTGCAGTATTAAAAATAGAGGCTAAGTCACCATATTGGAAACTAATGTTCATATCTACCATTTTAATAAGCTGATTAGATCTATGGAGATTCTACAACACATAAGTGACAAATGACCATATACAAAAGTAGCAAATTACTGAAATCCTAATCAACCTCAAATTCGTGAAGTGTAATTTTTTTACATGTAAAGAATTTAAACATTTTTATAATCCCACCAAGTTTTACTAGCAATAAATTTAGTTCTCTTTGCCCATCTACTTTTCTAAATAGACACTGGAAACATTTAAAAAGTTGCTGATTTTTAATGTCGTTTGAATTTTTATTTAGTTATTTTGTCTATGTTCATTTAGAAGAAAATACCATTGTCATATTTACATTCCTCTAATTAGTGCAAGACCTTGTGTCTCTATTTCTCTTTGAGGTGTTTTCTGTAAAAAGAAAAAGGTTGTTTCAGATAAGCACTGTAGTTCTTAAAAGGGTATTTCTAACTTACATTATGGTTTTTGCTAATATTGTGAATGAGTTTTTCTTTTACTTTTATTTATTTTTGTATTTTCTAAATTAGAGTTGCTGGAATATTTGTTAAGTGTTCTTCCTACATGCCACTTCATTCCAATACAGTTTAGCTTAGTTTTATGTCTTTCCCAGATATATCTTCATATTTGCAAATAATAATAATGTTGTCTTCATCTTCACTTCTCCAAACCTATGAACAACTTGCTTCTACTCAAGTTTTATCATATTAGTCAGAAGTTAAGAACATAGATAAAGGATAATCTTATTGTAAGCTAATCATCTATTTTTAACCCTTTCCATGTGGCAAAATGGAAATTATTTAGATGTTTCTTAATCCCTTGATAATGAAATTAAAGAAAAGAGGCGGAATAATCCAAAGAGAAGGATGGTGGTGGGAGGAAAAGAGTCATATTTATGAATCTACAGATGAGACACTGAGAAGGAAACGTTGTGGTCCATAACATTAGTACTGAGGAATATGCTAGATCATTTTCCAGAGGCATATCCCAGAAGAAAATGTAAAGAATGAATGAATATGTTAAATACAGTATCATAGGGGGATATAAAGGCAAAGTGCCAGGGGCTAAGAAATGAGAGAATGAAGCATAGAAAACAAATTTTGTCTTCCTCACACTTTCATTTGGAATCAAGCTTAAAAATGTAACACATATTATATAGCTCTAATTTTCAGTGTTAACCAGAGTAATGAGTTCATATGTTTGGTGTCTGTATTTCTATTTGGGAAGCAAAGAAAATTTTCATTGTCACCATCTCAGGCACAATCAATTTAATTCGTTATGGGAATGGAAGGGATTTTTTTCTGAAGGGTTTATGATAAGAATTAAGATGACTTATTAAAGTCAACACAACAAATAATTGGAGAGAGATGGACCAAGGATTTCCAGAGGGACAGATTGAATTCTTTAAATAAAGTCAATATATTGGCAGAATTGACTGGAAGTGGAGAGTTAATTAGAACTGACTAATCCACACAGTCACACAGAAGAGTCAAACTTGCAGAGAGAAGCAGCACCCACAATCCAGATGAATCTGAGTTTGTTCTGATATAGGAAAGGAAAGCAACAGAAATTCAGGAAGATTCTTCCAGTTCATGGTGGGAAAAATGTTCTTTCCCAATCAGATGTTTTTCTTTCAGAAAATCAAATTTTAGAGAGCAGAGGTAAGTATAACAGGAGCAATGGGTAGAAATAGTATAGCTTTGGAAGCAAAATGTCAGCCTGAATTGTGTCCCACCCCATCACATTAATAATTTAGGTAAAACCCTGAAACTCTACAAACCCTAGTGAACTCGTAAGTTTTGTTTGTTTGTTTGTTTGTTTGTTTGTTTGTTTTTTCAGGAACATATCACCCTTTATTTGTGTTTCTCAGACTATTGTACAAAAGGAGTAAAAATCCTATTCATATTTCGCTTAGAAAGATCTGAAGGTGAAAGTTCCCTATGATGCATGGGGCAGAGTGGAGGCCCAGGAGGCAAAGCTGGGGGAGTGGCTGCCCTTCTCCCTCTGGTCCTGCTCTAAAGCAAGGTGCCCCAAGTCACAGGGAAAGGGAGAGGTGGCTCCTGGCCACTCCATGCTTCTCCCGCTATCTATATGATAGGATGTTAGAAGATTAACATAAAAAAATAGATATAAATTCCATGACCTAACAACTGATACCTTAATGGAAATTTAAAATGTTAGTTCTTCCTTATTAATATTAATATATCATTTTGAATATGTTACTACTTTTGCTTCCATACTCTTTAGATCTCTATCAAAATCTCTCCTCTTTAGCCAGAGAGAAAACAGGAGGCATGTGTAAGCAAAAAATATTATTATTTGTTTCTGGACTTCCAAAATAGGCACTTAAATAAACCTCTGGTATAGTAGTCCTAAAATTCTAGCTTTTGATGATAACTACTGGACTTTGAGGTAGAAATTGGTGCTCAAAACCCTAAAAGCTTCCTTTAAATATCAAGCAACAGAGCTTAAAAGTCTTCTCACTGCTGTATCAGCATGGACCAGGAAACAATCAGGATGGGGTACAAGTGGGGGGGAGTGAGGGCAATAGTTAAAACACACGCATTCTGTCTTCTAAGAACTTTACACAAGTTAACTCATCTGTCTTCATAACTACCTTCTGTACAGAGAAGAAAATGGAAGCTCAGAGAGGTTAAGCAACTAATCCAAGATTACACTCTTGTAATTGATGGCGCTGGTATTTGAACCTATGTGATTTGGCCCCATTCTGTGCTTTTAATCATTACACTACAGTCCTAGAAAATCTGACCCTTCATTTGGGAGGAAGGCCTTAGAGAGTATAGGTGGGAATGAGACTTATCTACTATCTGAGATCCAAGCCCTTGCGGGGCATAGGTTACAAATTTGCCAGTCATGTTTAGAAATTCCAAAGCAGTGTAAAAATGGCCTACCACTTATAAAATGGTTCCACAATGAGCCAGTCTGTCCCAGGCCACCATACTGTGATCACCTTGTCTTATCAGGACAGTGCTTCCCATTCCTGTGAGTCTGAATCCAGGCACAGAACTAAGTGCCCAGCCTTCTTTCATTTTAAAAAAAATTTTTCTTTATTAAATTCTTTTATTGGTACATTGTAGGTATATAACACAATTACATTACTCACTGGGAATTGTACCTTCACATAATGCATCTTGGTTCTTATTTTTCCCCCATTCCTAGCCCTCCCTTCACGCCCTCCACCCTTCCCTATTTACAAAGACTTTATTTCCATTTTTTCCATTTCTCATCATTTTTCCTTTCCCTTCTTTCCTTTCCCCTGCCCCTCCCACTACCCCTACCCCTTTGGACCTTTTCTTCCTATTTTACATTATCGATTATTCATTCTAATCATTGGTACATTTTAGGTATACAATATAATGACATTCATCATTGGAAATTTGCACCTTTACATAGTCTCTCTTGGTTCTTATTTTTCACCCTTGCCCAGCCCTCCTTTCAACCCCTCCATTCCTCCCTATTTACAAAGATTTTGCTCCTATTTTTCCATTTTCTCATATTAATCCCATTCCCTTCTACCCTTTCCCCTAGCCCTCCCACTTCCTTCCCCTTTGCCCCTTTTCTTCCTATTTCACATTACCTATTATACATTTTAGTCCTTATTTACATTTTCAGTTTCTCACACCAGAGAAACTATTCGGTATTTACACATGTGTGTCCTATTTATTTCACTTAAGAGTATCACCTCAATGTGCATCCACTTAGCTATAAATGTCTCTAATTTCTCATTGTTTATGGCTGAGTAGTACTCCATTTTATTAAAAAATCACATTTTCTTTATCCAGTCTCCAGGGGCATTTGGGCTGTTTCCAATTTTAGCTATCACAAACTGTGCTGCTATGAACATGGGCACACATATATCACTGTGGTATGATTCTTTTAATTCTTTGGGGAAGATCCCCAGCAGTGGAATAGTGGGGTCAAATGGAATTTCCAGTCCTAATTCTTTGAGGTATCTCCATACTGATTTCCACAATGGTTGCACCAGTCTACATTCCCACCAGCAATGGAGCAGGGTTCCTCTTTCCCCACAGCCCCACCAGCATTTGTTATTGGTTGATTTCAACATAGCAGCCATTCTTTCTGGGGTGAGGTGGAATCTCAGCGTTGTTTTTATTTGCATCTCTCAAATGACCAGTGATGAACATTTTTTTCATGTATTTATTTACTATTTCTATTTCTTTGTCTGAGAAATGTCTGTTAATTTCAGATGCTCATTTTCGGATTGGATCTTTAAATTTGGGAGGTCTGATCTTTTTAAGTTCTTTATAGATTCGAGATAGCAGACCTTTGTCTGAGGAAGAGCAGGTGAAGATTTTTTCCCACATTGTGGGTTGTCTCTTCACACTGCTGGTGGTTTCTCTTGCTGTGCAGGAGCCTTTCAATAAGAAGACATCCCACTTGTTGATTGTTTGTGCTAGTTCACGGGCAACTGAGGTTTTGTTCATAAAATCTTTTCGTACACCGATGTCTTCAAGGGTTCTACCTAACCTCTGTTCCAACTGGTTCAGAGTTTCTATTTTAATATTTAGATCTTTAATCCATTTTGATTTTAGTTTAGTGCATGGTGAGAGATACAGGTCTAGATTTAATCTTGGGCAAGTTGAAGCCCAATTATTCCAGCACCATTTATTAAAGAGGCTATCTTTCCTCCAGTGAGGGTGTTTGGCTCCTTTATCGAAGATGAGATGGTTGAGTGTGTCAGGCATTGTTTCTGCATCTTCTAATCTGTTCCACTGGTTCTCAAGTCTGTTTCTTTGCCAGTACCATGCTGTTTTTATCACAGTAGGTTTGTAGTATAGTTGCAGGTTGGGGATTATGATACCCCTGCCATGTCTCTGTTACCTAGAATTGCTTTTGCTATTCTGGGTCTCTTCTTGTTCCAAATGAATTTTTGGATTGTTTTCTCAAGGTGTATGAAGTATGCTGCTGGGATCTCAATTGGAATTGCATTAAATCTATATAGCAGTTTTGGAAGAATGGCCATTTTCACTATATTAATCTTTCCTACCCAGGAACAGGGGATGTCTGTCCATTTTCTGATATCATCTTCAATCTCTCTTTTCAGAGTGCCATAGTTTTCAGAGAAGAGGTCTTTGATTTCTTTCCTTAGGTTGATTCCTAGGGATTTCAGTTTTTTGGATGCTATCGTGAAAGGAATTATTTGCGCTATTTCTCTCTCAGTGAGTCTGTCATTTGTGTAGAGGAAAGCTATTGATTTTTGTGTGTTGACCTTGTAACCAGCTACTTGACTGAATTTGGTTATTAAGTCTAGAAGACTTTTGGTGGAGTTCTTGGGGTCTTCTATATAGAGTATCATGTCATCTGCAAATAATGACAATGTGACGTCCTCATTTCCTGTCTTTATTCATTTCATTTCTTTCTCTTGTCTAATTGCCGTGGCTAATGTTTCCAGAACTATATTGAACAAGAGTGGTGATAGTGGAAATCCTTGTCTTGTTCCTGATTTTAATGTGAAGGATTTCAGTTTTTGACCATTTAGTATGATATTGGCTGTTGGTTTTTCAAAGATGGCTTCTATCAGTTTGAGGTAGAGACCATCCATTCCAATTTTTTGTAGAGTTTTTATCATAAATGCATGTTGGATTTTGCCAAATGCTTTTTCTGCATCTATGGAGACAATCATATGGTTTTTGTCCTTGGCTCTATTGATATAGTGTATTGCATTGATTGATTTGAGTATATTGAACCATCCCTGCATCCCTGGGATGAATCCCACTTGATCAGGGTGTATGAGCTTCTTGATGATCTTCTGCATTCTGTTTGCCAGTATCTTATTAAGGATTTTTGCATCTATGTTCATTAGCGAGATTGGCCTATAGTTCTCCTTTTCAGTTGGGACTTTCTGTGCTTTGGGGATCAAGGTGATGCTTGCTTCCAGGAATGAATTTGGGAGTATTGCTTCCCTTTCAATTTCATTGAAGAGTTTAAACAGTAGTGGCAGTAGTTCCTCTCTAAATGTCTTGTGGAATTCAGCAGTGATGCCATCAGGGCCCGGGCTTTTCTTAGTTGATAAGTTTTTAATTACATTTTCAATTTCATTGGTTGATATTGGTTTGTTCAGCATTTTTAGGTCTTCTTTGTTCAACTTTGGTAATTCATATGTATCTAGGAATCTGTCCATTTCTTCTGTGTTGTCCATCTTATTGGCGTATAGGTTCTGGAGGTAGGTATTGATGATCCTCTGGATTTCTGCTGGGTCTGTTGTAATTTCACCCTTTTCATTCCTAATTGCATGGATTTGGGCCTTTTCTTTCCTTTTTCTGATAAGGTTGGCTAAGGGTTTGTCAATTTTGTTGATTCTTTTGAAGAACCGACTCTTGGCTTCATTGATTTTTTTTTATCATTCTCTTAGTCTCTATTGCATTGATTTCTCCTCTGATCTTTATAATTTCCTCCCTTGTATGAGCTTTGGGGTTGTCCTGCTCTTCTTTTTCTAGAAGCTTGAGGTGCAGCATCAGATTGTTTAATTGGGCTCATTCTGTTTTCCTAATATGAGTATTCACTGCTATGAATTTCCCTCATAAGACTGCTTTCATTGTGTCCCATAGATTCCTATATGTTGTATTGTCATTGACATTTAATTGAAGGAACTGTCTGATTTCTTCTTTAATTTCCTCTGTGACCTATTGGTTATTCAGAAGTGTGTTGTTCAACTTCCACGTGCTTATCAAATTTTTTGAGTTTGTTTTGCTATGGATCTCCAATTTTATCCCACTATGGTCTGATAATATACAGGAGATAACTTCAATTCCTTTGCACTCACTTAAACATGTTCTATGTGTGAGTATGTGGTCTATTTTGGAGAATGACCCATGTGCAGCTGAGAAGAATGTGTATTCTGATTTTGTGGAGTGGAAGACTCTGTAAACATCTGTTTAGTTCATTTGTTCAAGAATTTGATTGAGTTCTAGTATTTCATTACTTATTTTTTGTCTAGTTGATCTATCTATTTGTGACAGTGGGGTGTTGAGGTCCCCCACTACAATTGTGTTAGTGCATATATGACTTTTCATGTCCTTTAGTATTTGTTTTACATAGTTGGGTGCACTAGTGTTTGGTGCATAGATATTTATGATTGTCATCTCTTCCTCTTGGATTCTTCCCTTTACAAGGATGTAGTGTCCTTCTTCATCTCTCTTAATCGGTGTTGGTTTGAAATCTACTTGATCTGCAAAGAGGATAGCTACTACTGCTTTTCTTCAGGTTCCCGTAACATGCAGTATTGTTTTCCACCCTTTAACTTTCAGTCTATGAGTTTCCTTTTGAATTAAGTGTGTTTCTTGTATGCAGCATATTGTTGGATTTTGCTTCTTGACTCATTCTGCCAGTCTATTTCTTTTGATTGGTGAATTGAGACCATTAACATTGATGGTTATAACTGAAATGTATTGACTTGTCATTGCCATGACTTTTTCTTTTTTGAGGGTTCTCCCCCTTTACATTAAATTTCTTGTCATGCCAGATGGGTCCATTCTGCTTTCCTTCCTGAGGTTGTGATTATCAACATCTGTTCCTAGCCTATTGTGTAAAATTCTTTGGAGTGCTGGTTTGGTATTCACGAAGTTCCTAAGGTGCTCTTTGTCATGAAAGTATCTTATTTCTCCATCAAACTTGAATGATAGTTTTGCAGGGTACATCAATCTGGGTTGGAGGCTGTTTTCTTTTAGGCCTTGGAATATGTCACTCCAAGCTCTTCTTGCCTTCAGGGTTTGTGTTGAGAAGTCTGCTGTGATTCTGTTGGGCTTTCCTTTGTATGTGATTTGTTTCTTTTCTCTAACTGCTTGTAGAACCTTGTTCTTCTGTTGAGTTTCTGGAATCTTAACAATTGTATGTCTATGTGTACATTTTTTTTGATCAAGGCTATTTGGAGTCCTATATGCCTCACTTATCTATATGTCAAGCTCTTTTCCCCTGCTTGGGAAGTTTTCTGCCATTATTTCTGTGAAGAGATTTTTTGTGTCATCTGTACTCTCTCCTGTTTCTACACTGACTCCAATCAGTCTTATGTTTTTCTTTTTTGCATCATCTAGCAGCTACTGGATTGATTTCTCATGTTCCCTTATAATTTTGAAGCAATTTTTCTTTTCCTGGTCACTAATTGCAATCTTCTCTTCTATATCTGAAATTCTGTCCTCACATTGGCTCATTCTGCTGTATAGACTTTCCATGGAGTTTTTCAGGTCCTGGAAATCTATTTGCATCTGTTTTATGGATTCCATTTGTTTCCTATGTTGGGATTCCATCATATTCCTGAGCTCCTCTCTACATTTATTAATCATGTCTTGCACTAAGGGCACAATTTCTCCTGTTATCTGAGAAATTATTTCTGATTTCATTTTTTCCAGATCCCCTTTTGTTGCCAGTTCAGTGGGTCCAGGTGGTTGAGTATCAGAGCATTCCATCTCATTTCCCTTTGGGGTTGCTGTAGGTGATCTGGAAGTCTGGTTTTGAGACTTATTCATGTGTTTTCTCATTTCAACTGGGGGGGTGCTATTGGCACCTGCACAGATTACCTCCTCTGAGCTGGGAGAGGTGGGACAGGGACCGGGAGCAGCGGTAGGGATGGTGGCCCAAAAGCCCCTTCCTGTGGGCTGGGAGCACCGGGAGGGATGGTGGCCAGGAAGCCCCTTCCTCTGGACCAGGAGCAGTTGGATGGCAGCTCAGTAGCCCCTACCTCTGGGCCTGGAGCAGCGGGACTCAGTACCGTGGTCTGGTGGTCCTGTGTCCTCTGTGTCTTTGTAGTGTGGAACCAAGTGTCTGTACAGAGGAGCGGGGGGGGGGGGGGCGTCCAGTGGATTGTTGCCAGGGCACGGGCTGATTCAGCTTGTTCCAAGCGACTCAGGACCTCGTTAGGGCGTGCGCAGACCTGCCTGTCTGCAGCGGGCTGATTCGGTGTGTTCCAGCCCAGCCTTCTTCTGGAGCACAAACCCCTGCCATCCCTGGCTGGCTGCCATCCGTGCTCTGGACTTCTGTGCTGTACACTTCTCGCAGCTCTGACACCTCTGCTCAATGTGTCTTGTCATTCTTGGCTAATAAAATTGGTCCTCTGCGAACTCAACCATTCTCTCAAAACCTAGGAGTCACATCTCATCACATCTTCCTTTGATCACTCAATAAAGTGCTGGATGGTTCAACAATAACAGCAAAGAAGCAGTTCGCAAAGGATCCACAAGCACTACCCCCACTCCACCACATTTACACATACACATGCACGTGTGTAAAAAGACTACAACAGTAAGAGGATAGTATGAACTGTGAGTTCCTAAAGATGGCTAGTGTGATCTGTCCTCTGTGGCCTGCCCCCATCTGACACCAGCAGTGCATTTGAATACCACTCCAGCTCCGTCAGGTGCTTCTGAAATTCAGAAATAGGAAGAGGTATGATGAGATGCTCATGCTTGGGTACACCGATCAAGATGACTCCCGGGGTATAGACAAGGAGAAGATAGACTCTACCCCTCAGAGATGGAGTCCAAGCTTCTCACCTCACCACACAGTCCTCCCTTCTGGCCCCAGGTGAGCTAGGTCAGGTTCATAGGGCCTGAGGTTAAGAAACAAGAATACAAAATGATCAATACAATTCTTAGAATATAAAGTGAATATTTTTAAATTGAGAAAATAAAAACTTATAAAAGCTCACAAATACCACAGGTATCACAAAATCTAAATAATATTTTATTAATTATTTATAATTTAATAAGATATTTTTCCTGCATTCTGGTCTGCCTGCTTTTTGGTCACCTCTTTCTATGATAATTATTTCATAATATTTTCTACAGTGAGATTAAAAAGGTAGATCATTCAGGTCTTCCTTGAGGATAGTTCATTAATTTATTTTTAATTACTGATTGTTGGAAAACACAAAACATGTGAATTTACACATAGATGCTCCTGCTGTTTGAGCCTGTTCCCTACAAACACAGAAAGCCAACCACTGTAGGCACTATCCCCTGATACCCCATGTACATTGTGAGTCGGTGCAGAAAGTGACAGGAAGACTTCTAGAAGCCAGTTCCACCCAACATTGCCCAGCATTTAGCTTAAGTATTAGCAGAGTTGCCTGCAAACCCCACAAATATATTGTACTAATTACAAACTGAAAGTAACCCCACATCGACTTCCTCTTAGAGCACCAAAATTCCTACAGCCACTCTGAAGCATCCTTTTAAGATGGAAAGTTTGATGGAGGGAAAACAAGTAGCAAGTAACAGTGGTCTCAGTGCTTGTTAAAATACTTTATTTTCATAAATGTTGTAAAAATTATGACCATATGTAGCCATCACTCTGACTCCTTCCAAGGGCTCAGAAGAGGCCTGGCAAATGAGAAGAGCTGGAGTTTGTGCTTCATTAACTATGTAGTGAATTCAGCTCTTGGCATAAAAACTCTCGGAGAAAATGAAAGACGGCAGGAAGACAGAACAAGCCTGTTCCCTTTGCTCCTCCATTTTAAAGATCTTGACCTCATCCTGGGACAAAGGAAGGGAGCAGAAACACAGATTCAGCCCAGAAAAGAAGATAATGAAGAAAACTAGAAGGGGTAACTTAAAGTTCTTCCCCACTCTTCACCAGAATAGAGGGGCTGGTGGGCAAGTTGAGACCAGTTACAGAAAACAAAAGTACATTTCTGCATTTCTTTCTTTTTATTTATTAAGTTTACTGGTACATTTTAGGTATACAATATGAAGACATTCATCATTGGGAATTTGTACTTTTACATGATATATCTTGGTTCTTATTTTTTTCCCTATTCCTCTGTCCTCCCTTCAACCCCTTCACCCCTCCCTATTTACAAAGACTTTATTTCCATTTTTCATTTTCTCATATTTATTCCTTTCTCTTCTTTCCTTTCCTCTACTCCTTCTATTTCCCCTTCCTCTCTTCTTCCTATTTCACATTATCTATTATATATTTTTATCCTTAAAGACTTAAAATATCAAGCCCTGTGGGTATAAAAATAAAATGACTGAAACAGAGAAAACCAAGAAATTCAACTCTCTGCCTGGTTAAAAAGAATAAATAACAACTTGGATAGATTTACATAGTTTTCTGTGGTAACCTCTCCTTGACTTTGATGGAAACATGGAACCCAGACTAGGTTTACCTTGACTTGGTTTAAGTGGGACACTGGCTGATGACTGTGCAAGGTTTGGAAATACAACTTGGTGTCTTCAAGTAAGCTACCCTAGGATTTCATCAGGAAGAGAGATGGATGCAGCCAGAACAAACTATGCCACCAAATGATAATGCATAGGAATAAATTTGGTTTAACCCTGCTATAGGCTGAATTATGCTCCCAGTCATGTCAAATTCCTAAATCAAATACTTCAGACTGTGACTGCATTTGGAGATGGGGTCTTGAAAGCAGAAATTGGGGTAAAATATGGTCATATGGATGGCCCTTACTCCAAATGAGTAGCATCCTTACAAGAAGAGATTAGGATACAGAAAAGCCCAGAGAGAAGTTCATGTGGAGACTCTAGGAGAAGGTCAGCCAAGGAGAGAAGCTTCAAAAGAAACCAGCCTTTCCAACACCTTGATATTAGACTTCCAGCCTCTAGAATTGTGAGCACAAAACTTTCTGTCATTTGAATTGTGAGCACAAAACTTTCTATCATTTAAGCCACCCAGCCTGTATTATGCTGTCATGCCAACACATAAATGATCACACTTTCATGAAAGTGTTTAAAACACAATAGTCCCATCCAGAAACTTTGCTTTCTGCAGTTTGAGTTACCAATAGTCAACTATGGTCCAGAGGTACTAAATAAAAATCCTCAGAAAATAAATTTTCAGAAATAAATTGTATTCATTTACTAGGAGATGTGATACTGGAAGAAAAGAAAGAGGCTTAAGATGATACTCTGCTGGATTTGAAGATGGAGGAAGGAACCACAGCCAAAGAATACAGCTGGAAAAGGCAAGGAAGTATTTCTTCTGAGAGGCTCCAGTAGGAACATAGTTCTGCTGACTCAATTTAGACTTATGACCTCCTGAACCATAACATAATAATTCTGTGTTATTTTAAGCCACTAAATTTGTGGCAGTTACTAATTTGTGTGCTCTATTACAGCAGTAATAGGAAACAAATACTCCATGTATACTACAGAATCCTCTAAAAGCACAAGCCTTTTCCTGATCTAGAAAAAAAACATGATACAAACAGGAATTTTATCAAGTCTCAGTTAAATTTCTACTGGAACATGAATTAAGTTCATCCCATTGAATAGTTGACCAGGGAGAGCTCTAGGCCATTTTGGAGCCTTTGAATCCACAGCAGCTCCCACCCACCCCTTCTTCCCCCATCTCTGTAGACTTAGTCTGCACATTGAGCTCTGAGTTACACCTATCACTGGCTGCCTGGCTACTCTGACCAATGCCCAATTCTCAGCAATCCTACTTTTCAGTAGAAAAAAAAACCTCTATAGAGGAAATAGGTTTCAGAAGAGAGTTACATAGGTTCATAATCACATCCAACTTGGCTAAGGAAATGAGACTTGATTTTCATGGAGAGTAGAAATGAAAGAAAATCTTGGAAGGATGTGAATTTCATGTTGGCAACATTGCCAGTCCAATCTCACTTTCCCTTTAGTTTATGTTAGAATAAAATTAACAACTAACATTAATACATTTTAGACTACTAGGGTTTTTCTTAGATCTGAATCAATAAAGAGAGGTTTAATGGCATCAGATCAAATTGATCAAATCTTCATTTCATGTCTGACATTTAAAGCAGACCATTACAAGTAGCTCACTTGCCCTTAAGGAAATCTTAGATGTAGAATTGCTATAAGTTCAAACTGTTCTTCCAAGAGTGAGAAAGGTTGAGGTTTATTAAAATAATAACAATCATGATGACAATACCTAGCTTTTATTGAACATCAGTGATATGCCAGTCACAATGGTAGATTCTTCATATGAATTCTGTAGTCTTCTTTATAACTCTGAAAGTAAATGCTATTACCTCTATTTTAAATATTAGAAATTTATGAATAAGTGATTTGCTTAAAGTATCACAGATAATGTACAGGAGCATAAACATAGATGTAGAATATTTACATGAGAGATAGAAGTCATTACACTTTTTTTCACATATTTTGTGATGTTCATTACCTGAAGACTAGCTGTTGCAGAATTTAAAAGACAGGAGAAACTACGGGTAAGCAGGAGGATTTGTTTAGATGTACACCAACTCAGTGGGCTTGTATCCAAAGGCTGACTCCCAAACAAAGGAAGGGCTCCAGTTATATATATGCTGCTGAGGGAGTTGGTCTACCTAGTGACACATAATTTGGTGGTGGGCAAGCAAAACAAAGGCAATTTGTCAAGCTGCAACAGTTTTGCAATTTAACTTGTCCCAGTGGCCTTGGTCTGGTAAAAACAGGATGTTATAAGAATAGGGGGTTATAAAACTTTACTTACAGGGACAAAGTTACTCATTTTAATTGTATTAGAACAAAGAAGAATTGCAGTATTGTTACTAAAAAATTTGTTTCTTTCTCTTTTTAAGTCCTGCTTTATACAGTTCTGTTTTTTCCTACTTTTGCAACTTATACTTGTATTTTTAGATACTAAATATAAAGACAGATTTTTATTTCCTCAAAATTTTCACAAGCAATAGTGGATATCTGCTGCTTTGGCCTACCAAGCATTATATTCACTTCAGGTAATAGCACCTCTATCTACTCTTAGTCCAGACTACTAAAGTGGGCTTGACCCTACCTCCTAGCTCCCAACCCTGGCATTGTGATTGGAATTTGCATCTGAATTTTGATTGAGCCTAGCCAATCAAAGTACTGCATTACCTTGACATGGTATGGCTGGTTCCAAAGCAGCCAGGTGACTAGCAGGATTAATGAGAACTTTCTCCTAAACTTTTGTTGGAATTCTTGAAAAAGAGACTTTTTTTTTTCACTGAAGTTACTAGAACCATAAAACAAAAGCCTAGAGACAGAGAAATAGCCTTCCTGAATTTGTAATTAGCAGTGAAGAAAGATATTACAAGTGAAGAAAGATAAGCCAAGTGATGAAGAAAGCAAATTCCTGAAGATGTTTGAATCCCTGGATTAATCTATACCTGAAGCCATCTGGATTTCTCCATTTAATGACCTAATAAATATATTTTCATTTGTCTTATGTCAACTTTTAATTAAAAAACTGGTAATACAAAGCACAATCTCCCTCTGAAATTTTCTATTAGACACCCATATGTTTTTTAGAAACATTAAGACACCACTGAGGGATTTCTATGGTAGGCAGAATAATGGTCTCCCAAAATATCTACTTCCCTTGAACCTGTGACTGTATTATCTTATTGAGAAAAATAAATTTCTTTGTGAATGTGACTAAGAATAAAGACTCAGATACAAGGGCTCCAGGTAATCACAAGGCCTTAAAAACAGTAGAGGGAAGCAGAAGGTAGGGTCAAGAAATGAGATGAAAGAGTGAAAAGAGAGTCTAAGTGTAAGAGGAAATTCTTACTTGCCGTTAGCTATAAAGATAGAACAAATGAGCAGTGGGTCAATGATTATGTCTCCTCTAGAAACTGGGAATGGCCTTCAGGAGGGAGCAAGAAAATGAAAACCTCAATCTTTGTGTTAGTTACTTTTCTCTCATTGCTGCAACAAAATACCTGACACCCAAAGTTAAAGGAGGAAAGGTTTTTTTGGTTTAAGTTTGTAGAGGTTTCATTTGATAATACGCTGACTCCAAGGCAGGGTGGCAGAGGGGCAACAGTTCATGGCGGATGGATGGTAGCAAACCAGTAAGGGACCTTAACAGGGTCTTTCCCCCCTTTTATCCTATTCAGACTACTTAGGGAAGGTAACACTCATGCCCTTAATCCTAGTGCCTTCAGGCCTAGCACCACCATGAATCAATCTCACACTCTAAATTCAGCCACCTCTGAGAAAGCATGAGACTTTGGGGAACATCTAAACACAAGCTATAACAATCTTCCAAGTACAAACAACTGAATTCTGCCAACAAGGTGAATGAGTAGGAAACATTTTCTCCCCTAGCCTCCAAAAGGAGCCTTGATTTCAGTCTCCTGCCTGATGAACTGTACGATAATAAATTTGTTTTAAATCACTACATTTGTGGTAATTTCTCACAGCAAAAATGGAAAATTAATATGAGTTCTAATCACTATATATTTCCTTGGAGAAGCTGGAGAACCAGATCATAACACCCCAAGTTCTTTTGGAAATATACCCTGGGCTCTGGGGAAGGAACCTTGCTTTAAACCTCAGGTGGGTTATGTTACTACTTCCAAGCAAAAGGGAAGGATAAAAGGAGAGGTCACAGAAGTGCAATATAAGAAAAAGCAGGGATCTGAAACTGACACAACTGGCAAAGCCACTGAGCAGTTATTAGTGAGGGCACTGATAATCATGTTCAAAATTCCTAATAGTATTTGTAAAGAAGAAGCAGAGGATTTGGGCCTTGGAAGTCCAGGCATGATTACTCGGTGATAGAGACACTTCCTTCCAACCTTGGTGGTACCACGGGCAGAAGTCTGATGGCAAGGTTAAGCAGTGACAAGGAGAAAAGGTGTAGAGAACACTGAATGGCAGGAGGAGGAGCAGTAACAGTAGCACACTTGGAATGATAGGAGCTTCACTAGTAGCAAACTGGTAACAGTCACTGGGAAAGAACATGGAGTTCTCAGAGCCCTCACAGTGAGAGGAAAGAAAGAAGAATGCTGGGATGCCAGTAAGAAGTCTGGGGCAGGGACAGGGAAATCAAAGACATACTATTGAAATTATTAGACAAGTCCTAATTGTCCCTGAGGCCCCCATAGTCTGATGACATAAGAGCACACACATAGTAGTCTATATTTACACAACTTCATAAATAAGCCGTGCCCACTTTTTCAAGGTTGTCACTGCCCTTGGGATTATGCATGGAAACTCTCAAAGTCTACTACTTGAGTCTCACAAGTCTAATAATAATGACTTCATGCAGTGATAGCCAGAAACAGGTTTCAAACGTCCAGCTCACTTATGCGGATTTGACACAATAAACAAAAGACCTGGGTACCTTTGTCAGAATGTTTCTTCTACTTCTCAATTTACCTACATGTCTTCAAAAGAAAATTAGTTGAAGCATTTAGTCATATATCCTTGAAGAAAGTACTCAAGAAAAAGAAATGACTCTTAACGCAGTTGAACTGGTAAGAAAGATACCCTTTTCTTCATTCAAGGAAAGCAGTGATTATTATTAAATTATCCAAACCAGCTTTCTAAGTAATTGATTTTTTATTTTCTTTCTTTTCTGGGGTAGCTTTATACTCTTAAAATAAAATGGTATGTCATCTGAAATAATCATACTATATTTGAAAAATCCTATGAACATTTGAGTTATTCCTTCAACTTTTTAAATATATCAGAACATTATTTAAAGAGACTTTTAGCTATTTGGACTTTAACATTATACTAGCCAAGACTGAAACCACAAAAAAACTATTAATACTATTAGCAACAAAAAGAATTCATTAGAAAGGGCCTAAATTTATGCTCAGAAATCACAAAGTCATAAGAAATAACACTATATTTTTAAAAGTCATAGCCCAGCAGTTTTATCCACATATTCTTTATATCATTAGAACATAACTGTGGTGGTTTCATCTATTAATGATTCCATTCAGATGATTGCAGATAGTCTAAAATAAGGAGAAGGGGGCCCAGCAATTTGGCTCAGTGGCTCCGCCGGCTGCCTCACAAGAGCAAGGTCCAGAGTTCGATCCCCAGTACCAAAAAAATAAAATAAGCAGAAGGATCTCTCAATATACACAACTTGAAAGGATTCTTGTTTATATTTCTTGTGACAATCTGAGCTTGGGAAATATGAAAGAAGACAATTGGAAAGAGTCTTCTGTGTGAAACTGTATTTAGTTTTATTTGTTTATTTCTTTGCTGCTTAATTGAAATGTGAATAAAAGATAATCTGATTTTTTTATTTACCAATCTATATCTACTAAATGGAAAACAATGGCATCTACTTCCTAACCTCTAGGGTTCCCAAGGAAGGGCACTTAATTGCACTCATATAAATTACCCAGTTGTTAGCAGCAATGTGCTTGCCTTACTTTGATCATTAAGATTAATTGCAATTCTGAGAAATAGCAATCAGTAAAATTAATAATATACAGTATCATAATGTGGACTTTTTTGCTATTTGATTTTCTTAACAAATTAGGGCAAAAGTTTAAAGTAACATTAGGCAAGTGTTGCTCATTAAACACAGGATACACACTGGAACAACAAACCATTTTATGGCTAAATCTTATTTTTCTGCAAATTGTTTTGAATCATAGGTTTATGGGAAATCCTTGTATATAATTGAAGAATGGATTTTTAAAATATTTTTAAGAGTTATCTTCTCTTTTATTAGCCAGCCTCTTTCTTTACTTGTCAAGAACTGCAACCAAAACAAACAAAAATCACAAAAATAGATAAATAAATAAATAAATAAATAAATAAAGCTAACATAGAACAAAAAAATAGGAATTAAGATTCCATGAAATCCTTCCTTTGTAGCCTTGGTTGAGTAATGGTGGACAAAGTATCTTAAGACAACTCAGAGAATTTAAAAGGTGGAAAGAACTTTGACATCATCTTTGCTCCCCACATCACAGACTTTATTGGTTTGCTCTTCACCAGACTCTCTTTATAGAAGAGGAATTCGAACTTCAGAGAATGTGAAGTGCCACTTACCACTCCACTAGCCATTAAGAGATCAAAATCTGTAACTTCCCGTCCAATTTTCATTTCCTGTATCCACATTCCCTGGAGCATATGAAGGGTCAGAACAATAATCCAATTAATGATGTTGATATGATGTGAAGGCTAAAAGGAATGCAGTCATCTAGTCCAAACTGCCATATTTTCTAGATGAAAATTATGAGACTCAGATAGATTGTAATTTGTCCCATGTCAAAGGAAAAGCAGAACCCAGAGATGGTAGTATCAGCAATCAACATGCTCTTCACAGTGGGATCTGGAAAGGCAGGGCTAGCTCCTGGTCACACCAGCTCTTTTATCTCTTCATCTTCATAAGTGAGTCCTGTACAAGTGATTTTCTTCAGTGGATTGAGTAAATTATTTCAAAGATCTGAGTAATGAAGATTTTTCAAGATAGTCCTAAATTCTTTGAGTTAATGACAATTGTCTTTGGAGGAAAACAGTAATTAGCCTCCCATTTCTCTCTATTTGCTCTACTTCAAGGCATGGAATCATCTTCTGCCCTAACTTAGAGTTGAACATCATAATTTCATTTTATATACTCCAATGGAAAATAAAAGTTATGAGGGGACATTGGAGCATAGCTCTGCTCACTTTTAAGCTAAAAGAGTAACCAGGTTCTAGGCAATGCTTAAACAATCAAGAAAAGGAGACTATTGCTTTTAGTTGTAATTTTTACTCAACCTATAGACTACTTGTCAATAGAAAAGAACGAAATCTCAATCTTGGCAGGGCATTTTGAGGTCTTGGTGAAAGAAGATGGTGTGGATTAAGGGAATGACTTTCCAATTGAGTACTAAGACCACTCTTGTCACAGCCAAACTCTTTATACTTCAGAAAAAGTGTTTGTTTGCCACAATGCTTCTGGAACCAACATGAATGGTAATAACAACTGTAAGTAATTTCCACCTACAGTATATGTCTGGGAGTGTGCCTTATGTCCCATCACAAAACACGGGATAGGTCTTAGAGTAGTCACCTCACAGGAGAAGTCCAGGATTTTCCCAGAATCAAGTTAAGGACAGAGATTACTTCCATGTATGCCTCAACTGATTCCAGGGTTCTTTACAGATTCTGTTTCTCATCTAATCATATTCTGGCTTATGATCTCCACTCCCTGGCTCTAGTACACCTAATTTAAAGATTTAGAAACAATACTCAACCTCATTGAAAATACCTTTGCTCTGAAATGGAAATGAGTTCCTTACTTTCTATTGTTTGAGGCTCAAATAGCAAAGAAGTGGGAAGAGCCAAAATGAGGGTGTTGTTTGTAACTATGCTTTTTACTTAACTTTGACTACATTTTCACTAAGAGAAGCAGTAAAATTCATGTTATGAGACTCTTAAACTTGGCGGGTCACATGGGGACCCTGGTGAAGTAAGCATTTGAGTGGGTTGAAGAAGATATTTGAGCAAAGGAAAACTTAGAGATTGAAGCATGACACTTTTTAATCAGAATAATATTAAAATCCAAAAAAGTGGAACAAAAATAAGTACTAACTTTGGGATAGAGTGGGAGAAGGAAACAATAAGATTAAAAAAGTTTTAGAAATACTAAGTAAGATAGAAGGAATGTAGGAGGTAATGAGGATGATAATGCGGTTGGCAGGGTGGAGTTTTGGTATAATTTAAAATGTATGTTTAATAAGATTTAAACGTGAGCTGTCAGAGGAATACTTTCTAGGTGAGAATAAGGTATATCCAGACTCAAAGGATCAGAGATGTATTATTTGTCTCTTAACTCTTTATAAGATATTACATAATTATGTTTACACCCCAGCACTAAAAATTGACCTGACCCTCTCAATAACGTGTAAGTTAACCTCATCCGGGGGTTACTCAACATCTTGCGATATTGAGATATTGCCCAAAAAGAATGAGGCTTTATATTTTCTATGCAATTAATGATTGTATAGGTTTGAATATTAAATTTGTACAAAAGTAGTATCTCTGAATCCATTTCCTTTTTTAGCTTCTAGTGATGAATTAAACTCTCATAACTAGAATTTATTTTATTCTCAATGGCTTATTTATTCTCCATGAAAATAATGGCTCAGGATGGACTAAAAGGTGAGCAGTTCGTGCCCTGCAACTTGTTAATAAAAAAAAAAGTATCTCTCCCGAGTTCGATTCCCAGAACCAAAAAAAAAAAGTATTTTCTCGGTCCTCTAGCCTCAACTTAAAGCAACACATAAAAGAAATATTGTGACAGTTCACCCTGACCTTTACAAGCCTTATTACTATTGTAATTGTAACTTATAAACCGTGAAGGCCGGGGATTTAGCTCAGTGGTTTCACCGCCTGCTGCGCAAGCACAAGGACCCGAGTTTGATCCCTGGTACCAAAATAAATAAATAAATAAAATAACTTATATACTGTGCATCCTTGGCATCAACTGCTCTTAAGAAATAACTGTTTGCTCTAGAACATAGGTAGGTGGGGAGGGGTTGGCAGGCACATATCTGTGTAGGTGTCCCTGAAGGATGTATGTGTACTTTATTATTTTGATTAAAATGTGATAAATGAAAAAATTAAGACTTCATAATTTTTAAATACCCATTACAAGGCTTGTATAAATGGGTATTTGTGGTCCTTGGATTTTTAAAAATGTTGTGTTAAAATCTCTTACAAATTGCACAATTAACCCATGTTGCTACAATCAGAAAAAACAATATATATATATATATATATGAAAAAAATACTCTTGTCTCTGTATTCTCCCATTTTTACTAGCCATTCCCACCTTGAGTAATCTTCATCATCTCATCTCTTTGAACAGCACTCATCTCAGGTTTAGGGTGAGTCCATTTATCTCAGTTCATCTGACAATTTTAATGCTATTTTGTGGCCATTGAATGTCAAAAATACATCCCACATGCCTCACGGGTTTCTATTCATGAAGTCCTGACATTTAACATCAAGGCAATCTCTTTACACTTCAGAAAGCTGTAAGAAAGCTTATACTCCTCTGTCCTAAGACCAGTAGATTACATGAGGAAACAGGTTCATATGTTTCTTTGTCCACTGACAACACAGGATGAGGAAACAAAACTTTCCAGTGCTTAAAATCTGGGGAAGATCTTAAAAGAGAGGCATATTTAAACCTTTGATCTGATCTATATTAGCTTCTGTGGGTTCAATAATGTTATAAACTATCTTGAAATAAAACATATCTTTCTTAACATTATTAAGTGAGCTTGTTTTATGCAGTTATATTTTTCTACTTTTTTAGATAAAAGTCAAATAATAAAGAACCACAAAGATTTTTTTCTTCCCTTCTTCTTATTATTTTGTTACCAAAAAATACAGTCTAAAATCATTAAAAGGGGACTGAGGATGTAACAGTGGTAGAGCACTTGCCTAATATGCACAAGAGCCTGGATTTGATGCCCAAGTACCACAATAAATAAATAGATGGGGAAGTAAAAAGGGAGGGAGGGAGGGAAGGAAGAAGAGGAAGAGAAGGAAGGAGGAGGAGGAGAAGGAGAAGGAGAGGGAGAGAGAGAGGAAGAAGATGAGGAAGAAGAAGAAGAAGAAGAAGAAGAAGAAGAAGAAGAAGAAGAAGAAGAAGAAGAAGAAGAAGAAGAAGAAGAAGAAGAAGAAGAAGAGGAAGAAAGGAAGAGGAGGAGTTGCAGGGAGGAAGAGAAAGATAGAGAGAGAGACATAGACAGAGAGAGGGAGGAAAAAGATAGTTATTAGGGTGCTATAGAAAACCAGTGCTATTCTATTCTTATCCCTTCATACCATTTTCTAACTGTGTTTTCTATAGGGCCACTGCTGGATTTGTTGAACATGACAAAGACACACATATCATCACCCTGAAGCATCTACTTGAACAGAGGCTACAATAAGATGTAGGTTAAGAATTTTATGCTCAAGATGAAACACCTAAAGGAAGTCTAGACATAACCACAGTGTGATATTTGCTCAGACATTAGAGAAGAACATATTTCACATAGATAGAGCTATTGAGTTCAGTTGAGGATATTAGGTAAAAAAGGACCCAAGTACTACCCTCAGGAGCACACATTTATTATTCTTGACTTATAAAGAGTTCAACAATGAGGTAGTACTTGGTATGAGTGGAAATAAAGGTAAATTGGGGAAGAATCAGGAAGCAGAGTCCATATTTAAGAAAGCAGTATGGACAGAAATTCTTTCCATCCCAGGAGATAACTTTGCTGAGCATTGTCACATATGTGAGTAAGTATTCGGTGAACATTTTTTGTAGAGGATGAGATAAACATTTTAGTCATTTCAGTCTGTCACAATGGCTCAACTCTGCTGTGTTCCAATTTATTTTCATTTACAAAAACAGGTGGCAGCTGGAGTTGGCCTGAGGGCCTTAGTTTGCTGAACCCTGACATAAATTATCACAGTTTGAAAGTTTGATGCATACTTAGAGGGGTGTGCAATTAATCAAGGACAAAATAAAAGGAAAGGTAAGTTCCTTAAGGAAAATTGATGAGTCTGGTATTAATAAATATTTGATTTAATAAGACAAACATTTCTTGAGAACGTCTACGTTTGTGATATTAAGTGTTAGGGACAAGGAAATGTACAAAATATGAGCTCCACTCTTAAGGAAATCACCATTTATCATATAAATTTTATAAGATTGTATCATTAAGCCACAGTTTTAAAGATTGTGTCCTAGAATAAACAAGCAGTGTAGAGGTGCTCAATTAGCTGTTTCAGCACAAATCACATTAGTCTCCAAAACACATCCATGATTCAGTGACTTGTGCTAAGAAGAATAGGTTGAAAAAGTTACCAATAAATGTTGGCAAGGTACTAGTAGGAAGACTTTAAATTGTGTGATCAGAAATGTGATGAAAAATCTAAACAGATCAAGGCTAAATTGTTACCAGCGATTGGAGTCATGCTTGTTTCTGTTACAGGAATAGTAGGAGTTGGAATGGGACATGAAACTTTAAGTGCCAAAATATCATAGTGCTGTTGATGTTTTAGATAAGTAAATGGACTAAACAAAGTGTGTTTTGCGTTTCAGGAATTACTGCTGTAGAAAGAGAAAAGGACGTACCACTCTTGTTGTTACACATTAGAAACAAGAGTTTGCCTACTTGTCTATTTTGTGCTTTTGATGAAAAAAGGGTGTGTACCTCCCCCAATCCTGTGGTAGTGGAAAGAAAAGAGGAAATAACATTATTACTATGTTATAGCTTGCAACTAGATGTCCCCCCACAGCCTCATGTGGTCACAAGTGGGGCTTTTCGGAGGTGGCTCAATCCAGAGTGTGTGATGCTGGGATCAAGGGTGTGTGATTATTAAATTACTGATTGGTTTGGCATGGGTCTGGGTAGGATTATGGTATGATCACACCCTACCCTGGGTGTGAGTGCTACCCACTGTAAGGGCAGGTCACCTGGATAAGATATAAGGGTCAGCACTTCTCGCTTGTCACTTGTCACTTGTCACTTGCTCACTGCTTTTGTACACTACCTGCCTGCTCTTATGATGCCCCTCTGCCATGCCACCCTGCCTTGGAGCCAGCATCTATAAACTGAAACCTCTACGAATTGTGAGATACAATAAACCTTTCTTCCTTTCACTTTGAGGGTCGAGTGTTTTGTCTCATCAACGAGAAAATGTAACTAAGATTTGGTAAATGTTTCTTAGTATTTGACAAATTTACAAAACCTTAGAACATATAATGAAAAATAGAAATAATATTCACCCCCATATATGTTCGTATGTACAAACAAAAATTGCATATAAATCCAGAGGATGAAAATCCATTGAAGTCTGTCTCTGTACTCCTTAGAAGTTTATGTTTGAGAGGTTGAGAGATCTCATCCACAGTATGCTAAATACCTTTCCTATTCATCTTAGTTGGTCCCCAGACAACAGTTGATAAAGGTACCATTTTTCACCATTCTAGACAAATAAAGAAACTAAGATTATAATTTTAAAACATTAAGAGACTAAAGAATTTGCTTAGGCTCACAAGACTCAGTAAGAGAACTGAGTTTCTGATCACCTCGTTCACTAGCAGAGTGGAATTCACACATGCCTTCGTGTTCTGGTGGGCTACCTACAATTTGGAAGAAAAACATTCTTTTATAAAACATCTGCTGTAAAACATGTTGACCAAAGGAATCTTTCTCAAAAAGGAAGTAAATTCTTTCATCTTAAAGCTGTGCTCCCTTTCCAGAGATGTGTATATTCTAATCCCCAGAATCTGTGAATAGGTTCTCTTCCATAGCAAAAGAAATTTCAAAGATGTGATTAAATTAATAATCTTGTGTTGGGGAGATTGTCCTGGATTATCCTTGTGGGCCTGGTAAAATAACAAGAGTCCTTAAAAGAGGACATAGGAAGGACAGGCAGAAGAAAAGGGAATATAATGATAGTAGAAGCAGAATAATCTGCCCACAGCCTCTGTAAGCTGGAAGACAGAACAGAAGGGTCTCATCTGAGGCCCCCTGAAGGAACCAGCCTTGCCCACACCCTGATCTTAGCCTCCAGCCTCATTTCAGATTTCCAACCTCTAGAACCCCAAGAGAATAAATTTTGTTGTTTTAAGGCATTACATTTGTGATAGTTTATTACCAAGGAAACCAGAAACTAATTTTAAAAAATAAAACCCACCTAAGTCATACTATAATCAAATTATGTTTTTTTCCTGAACTTCTTGAAATCAAGAAGTTTTGAATTCACATCACTTAGAAACATGCCAGAAACAGAGCATATGCTGTTTTTTTAAAAAATCTTAAAAAAGGAAAGGAAGCACCAAGTGCTCACTGTAGTACTGTGATACTTTAAAAAGATAGAAAAATTGAAACTGAAGCTGACACTTCCATTTTAATTTTCTACAAGGGGAAGAAATGTTTAAAAACAGTATTAAGAACTATAAAAATAACTATATTTTAGTCACTGTTTACACCTACATGAGGAACATGTAAATACTCTTAAAGTGAATTTACAAATTGTGAAGGTTAAATTGTGAAGGTGAATTTATTAATTAACAATCCAAACCCTTCCATATACAAGTCATTTTCTCCCTAATCTTTTCTTATTTATGAAGGGGATGGTCCAATTTGAGGCGTTTTTAATAAATAACTTCTTCCACCTTTCTGATCACTGTGGCTATTCTTAGAAATGACAGGCAAAGACTTATTGTGCAGTATTGGTTAGGGTTCACTAGAGGAACAGAATCAATAGAAAATACATGTGTAATTATGGAAGGGATTGATTTGGTAGACTTGCAGCATCAGACTGGGAAAGCCCACAGTGACCATCTGCATGCAGAAGAGCTGGAGGGCCCTGTAGCTGCTCAGCCCAACAAGATGCAAGCTACAGAATAAGAGGAATCATCAGAGCAGCAAGCATTTCAAAGGCCTGGAACTGCAGTGGAGAGCAATGGGTAGGAGTCTGGCTTGGAAAGCTGAAGGTACCGATGTCCAAGGGCAATGGGAGCAAGACACATCCATTCAAGCTCTCCAAAATTGTAGGAACTTGCTTAATTTCTTCCCTTTTTGGTGCTGCCCACAACTGTTTGCTGGCCGACATGTTAGTCATCTTCACAGACACATCCAGAACTGAGCTTTGCTAAGGTGCTAGGCATTTTTTAACCCAGGGAATTAGGGAATCAGAAGTGGCTGCTGCAGGAGGCTGCTGCGGAAGATTCTTGCAAGCCTTGAAGTTCATGTCCTCACTCGTCAGCTTCACTAAAACAAATTGAGTGACTATACCTCTTCTCTTTAAAACAAAAACATTTAGATTCATTTTCTATGGCTATTTGTTTCTTTAGGGTTTATCTAATTTAGGGGTTATGTTTTGCATCTCAAATGTTTCCCTAAATGTCTCATGGATTCAGAGGTGGGTTTTGGAAGGTGATTAATCATGAAAGCAATGTAGTAATCAGTGGATTAATTCTTAGCTGAATCTGCTGTTCAGAGGTAGAATTGGGTTGGAAAAGGCAGATCCCTGGGGACAGTGACCTAGGAGGGTGTATTCTTGTCCCCAGCTCCTCCTCTTGCTCTCTGTTTCCTGTTGACCATGTGGTGAACAGCTTTCCTCTGCCATGCCAATCTGTTAGGCTGTTTCTGCATTGAAGCCAGACAACCATGGAATGAATCCACTAAAACTGTGAGCCAAAATAAACCTCACCTCTTTTAAGTTATAGATGTCAGGCATTTTTCCCCGTGACAGGAAAGTAAATAATACAGGGAGATATAGACTAAAGAATGAAGAAAATGAATTCAATTACATTATATACCTTTTTTCAAATCCTAACTACTACAAAGCAATTTTAGTTAGAGTTCCTGGCTGGTGTAACAAATACAAAAAATTTTGTGGCTTAGCAAAACTGACTGTATTTGGTATTTATATAAGATTATTCTTTTATGTGATCAGTTAGAGACTCAGAACTACCAAGGCCAGGTAGGTCCTCAGTGGGATCGTATGTATCTGGTTATTAAAGAGAAGAGAGAATTATCAGGAAATTTATATAAGTCTAGAAGTGATATACAGAATTTCAACTGCATTCTATTGGCCAGAACTCTTTCATATGACTACACACCTAACTGCAAGAATGCTGGAAAACACAGTATGGCTACATACTTCCATAAGAAGTAGGGAAACAGTGGATAAATACAGTGGTCTTATGTAAAGCTTTTATGGTCATTTCTAGCAACTCTTTTCTGGTTATTCTTTGACCACTTCTAAAAACTCTTTTCATATTGTTCTCTATCTTCTCCTACCAACTCATTTCTGGTTGTTCCTTTTGTTTAGTGTACTCTGGTCATTTTTTTCAACTCACATTCTTTTAATCTTCAGATTATCCCCCTTTTAGAGGGGATGAGGCAAATACTTCAAAGAGAATTCAACCCTGTTTGAAACTAGCCCACATGCTATATACAAGACTGTAAGGCTGTGAGGCCAGCTTCAGCAATACTTTTCCTCCTTTACAACCCCAAGACTAGTGTTCGGATCCAATGGGAAAGCAAACTGGAGGATCTGCCAGTCATTTTAGTCTCCTTTTTGGTCTTTAAACATCCAGAGCTGCTACAGTTTGAGTATGGTTTTCCCCCCAAAGATTCATGTATTGGAAGCTTAGTCCCCCAAGAACTGAGCAATGCTAGGTCTCCTAGAGGTGGGGCCTAGTAGAAAGTGATTAGATCATAGGGCCAAACACACATAGCCACTCAGTCTTGGACTATCTGCCTCTAAAACCATGAGCTAAATGAACCCCCTTTCCTTACAAAATTCTCAGCCTCTAGTATTTGTTATAACAAAACAAAACAGACCAAAACACAAGACATGGTCCTGCCTCACAGGCTTTGCGTAGGCTGAGCCTAGTATCTCTAATGCTATTTTTTACTAGATATTCCCAGGGCTGCTCCCTAACTTCATTTGGGTATCTGTTCAAAGTGCTTCTTCAGAAAGGATTTCCCTGATGAACTCTGCCCCTGTCTAAAACAACAATCTATCCCTCTCCAGCCCCTTATCCCACTTTCTTCAGCTATCACTCTCTGCCTCCTAGATTGCATAAAATGGAAAGTGTGTTTTATCCACAAGTTTTCTAGGGTCGTAGGGGATCCTAGACACTCAGACAATAATGGTTCTTTATATCCTACCTTTCCTGTTGGCTATTATACAGAGAAAAAATATACATGTGCATAGGAATACATAAAGTCTAATTACAAAAACTCATGTGTTACATATTTATCAATCAAAAGTGTCACTGATAAAATCGTATTGTCCAAATGTTGCCGTATTTTATGTGAATCTTATACATATGAAAGGTGAATGCAAAAAAGTCTTATTTAGTTAACAAAACATTTGATTTTCCTAATCATCTAGTGGATAATTGTTTTAATTTGTTATTTCTAGCAGTAACTTGTCTAATTGTCCATTTGCTATGAGGAATCTCCCTGTTTCTCTGTAAGATATTAGTAGAAGTTGTATCATAAAGTGTATCAATATGAAGGGGATCTTTTTCCCTAAAGTACTAAGTTTTGATTAGGCCTGGCATCTCTGATCATGAATTCAACAACAAAATGATTCAGGATTTAAGAATGGACACTGCACCACAGAAACAAATACTGGAATTTCCGCAGTAATTTAAAATAAGATTATGCTCTAACTTCTATAAAATGCTGTAATAAAATAGGTACATAAAAGGTTCGAGTATTCTTAATGTACCGCAATGTACAAATATAACACTTAAATAATTATAACTATACTATATATCACATGACTTATTTAAATCAAATAATCTAGCCCAAGTATCCATTGCATTAATTATATGTGATTCAGGAATAATCTTGTTTGCATTATTACTACTACACAGAAAAATAATGTTTTGCCAAATTTTACTTTACTATAGATCTTACTAGGACACATCCTAGATCGTACAAATAAAGTACAATTTAAGTTTAACTAAAGTACCACCTAAGTTGTACTCCTTGAGTTGTGCAATTTCATTCTAACTAGCTAGCTCTAACCAATCTGGGACAAATGGAATATATCCATCAATCCATAAATTATTCTTTTGACATGAATTCATAAGTTCTGTCCTTACTAATAATTGGCATAATGATGGTACTGGGTGCCAAGTAACTGGTTATTCTTGCAATGTTTTCACGTCTATTACAGAAAACAAAATTTAGAACTATGTCTTACTCTTTTTTTTTTCCCAGGACTTTGCACTGGAGAGAGGCAGGCAGGGCACCACTGAATCCCCAACCTGAACTATGTCTTACTCTTATTTTTGGTTTCCTTTTGTTTTGTGATGTGATATTTCACATTTCCACCAGAGATCTTTATAGTTCTGCATTGACAAAATAATGTTCCATCCAACAATGACCCGTCATGAGGAGAGAGCATGCAGCCAGCTGGCTGGCAGGGGGCTGTTTTAGGCGGGGTTCCTTGGGGGTGGAATACCTGTGTGAGATTAATATAGGCCAGGTGTTTTGCTTTGGAGTTTGCTAAAATCAACCAGTTCACCCAAGTATAATCAGACTCTGAGGAAATTATTTGGACTGGAAAAACTTACAAGAGCTGGACTTAAAAGCCAGAGTATCAATTTATTTTCATAGGTTCACATGTTGGGACCATGTCATCGATCAGCTAATGTGCCAAGGTAAGTGAATTAGATATCAGAAAGTTGTTCCAGGAGCTCAGCCTTAGTATAAGGAGAGTTAAATTCTTACAAGTGTTCCATCAGACTAAATTAGTTGTCCAAATAATATTTGCAGATAGACTTATTAAGATATAATTCACATACCAATACCAAACAATTCACTCTTTTAAAATGTACAGCTCAATGATTTTATTTTATGCATTGGACCATGCAACCATAACTGTAAACTAATTTTAGAACATTTCATCACCACAAAAGAAATTCCATACCCATCAGCAATCATTCCCTGTTTCCTCTTCCCTCCAATGCTACAGCCCTAAGAAAACACTCATTTACTTTCTGTCTCTATAGATCTGCCTATTCTGGATATTTTATGTCAATGGAATTCTACAATATATGGTCTTTTGTCGCTGGTTTTGTTCCTTTAACATAATAATTTCAAGCTTTATTCATGCTATAGTGTATACCAATATTATTTCTTTTTATATATGAATAAAATTTCCTTTTATAAATATACACATTTATTTATCCATTGATTCATCAGTTGATGGATATTTAGAATTTTGTACTTTTTGGCTATTATAAATAATATTGCTATAAATACTCATGTACAAGTTTTTGTACAGAGAAATATTTAAGTATCTATAAAGAATGGAATGGGTGAATCACATAATAACTTAAAATTTAACCTGCTAGAGACCTGCCAAAATGTTCTCCAGAATAGTAACTGAGCCATTTTCCATGTCCATCAGTAACATATGAGTGTTTTAATTTCTCCATGTCTTCACCAACAATTGTTATTTTTGGGGTTTTGATAGTATTGCAGATATCCTAATGGGTGTGAGATAATACATTGTTTTGTACTTTGGATTTACACATCCCTAATGGATTGTAACGTTGAACATCTTTTCATGTGCTCATTAGCTATTTGTATATTTTTGGTAGAGAAATATCTCTTCACTTCAGTTCTCCCATTCAAAATTGGAAGGTTCATCAGTATTTCCTTCTTTTTGTTGTCAGTTAATACTATGTTGTGTGGAAATGCCACAATTTGTGTACTCATTTACCAGAGGATACGCTGGACAGAACAAAAAGGCACTAGAAAGACATCCACATCCACTTGTTTTTAGATGTTAGAGCTTCTGACTCCTGACTTCAAGGTTTGTACTGTAATTATACTCCTGATTTTCCAGGGCCTCAGCTTGCAGGTAGCAGGTTGTGTTCATTCTCAGCCTTCATGATCATAGGGGCCAGTCACTCATGAAAGGTCTCTTTCTGTCTCTCAATATATTCCACTGGTTCTATCTCTCTGGAAAAGCCTCACTATCACAAATGACTATGAAAAAGAGCATTTCCCGAGAGAATGGAATGGGACACAAATAAAAGCAAAGGTATGGGTGTTGCAGAACCATATACAAATGTGTTATTAAAACTACTATTACAGGAATGGAAAGTATGAGCTTATGAGTAGCAAAATAGGAGACACAAGCAATGATTTGAGTGCCTATTATCCAATTACTTGGACAAACCTACCATAAGAGTATTCCAGATGGAGATAATCTGAACATTCCAAATATGGCATTGATTAAATATATAATGAAATATTAAGTATGACAAAAAGTGATGCTAGAGGGCTGGGGATTTAGCTCAGTGGTGCCATCACTTGCATTGCAAGCACAAGGTCCCGAGTTCGGTCCCCGGCACCAAAAAAAAAAGTCATGCTAGAGATTATGTAGTATCAAAGAGAAGGACAAAGAAGAACAGTGCTATGGTTTGGATGGGTATCACTAAAACCATAGTCTTGGTCCCCAGAGTGGCAAGGTAGGAGGAGATGAAACTTTTGGGAGCTGGGGTCTTATGGGAGGTGCATGGGGCATTGGGGTATGCTTTAAGAGCCTCTCTCTCTCCTCCTCCTCCTGCCTCTCTTTCCCTTCCTCCCTCCTTCCCTCTCTTCCTCTCTCCTTCTCTCTCCCTTTCTTTTCTTTCTCCTTCCTGACTGAAGATGTGACCACTTGCTCCAGCATGTGCTCTTACCATTGTCATCTGCCACTCTCATCAAAGCCACAATGAGTGAGGCCCCTTAATCTTAGATCTGAAGCTCCAAACTGTTAGTCAAATGAAACTTTTCCCTTTATAAGTCAATTGCTTCAGATATTTCTTTATAGTAATGTGAAAGTGACTCATCCAGAGGGAGAAGAGGAAGAGGAAAGAAGGAAGGAAGGCAGGCAGGCAGGCCGGAAGAAAGGAAGGAAGATGGGAGGGAGGAGGGAAGGAAGGAAAGAAGGAAGGAATAAAGAAGTAAAAAAAAAAAAAAAAAAACAAGCAGACACCTGACTTATATGCTTGCCATGGTCTTCCAGAAATCCAAATGCACTTGGATATCGCTGAAATGGGCCTCACTGTGGGCCTTCAGTGTTTCTTCTAAAAGACATTGCTACAGGATGAGCCCACAGCCAGGCCTTCATTTTCCCTTGCCAATAGAAGTTCAGTTTTGATTGGGGCAGGAAGATGTCTAACCTAGAAAAGTGAAAGCAAGCCCATGCTCGATGTTCACTTTCACAGCCTCTCTGAATGATCTAGTGACCAAATTCTGGCTCATGACCTGGAGATAAGACAGTACATTATGGCAAATATTTTTTTCTTTTGTGAAAAAATATTAGAAACTCCATTTTCTACTGGGATTCTTTTCTTCTTGTCTTGAGTATGGTTTATAAAGATATGATATTTTTGGAAAGACGAGGATTACTTTGTAACTATGCAGTGATGATTTTATTTAGAACCCAGCACTTGGCAGAATGCAGGGATATGAAAGAAATAGAAGTCATAGTCCTCAAGCCCAAAGAGCCTACAACAGAGAGAATTAACTTGAGAACAACTGCAGTGCAACTTACAGTATAAAGCTACAATTCAATGCCAAATAATTTAGACCCAAGGATAGCCCTCCAGGATCCAGTATTAGTAACTCTATTCTGCCAGTCCTTGCCAATCCAGATAAACTGAAGAAGTTTTCAGGGAAGACTGACATTTAGAGAGATTCTGCTCTCAAATTCTTATGTATTTTAAATATATTGCTGCCTCTATTTAAATACCAATAATGACTTTCACTTGGACAAAAACACAGTATCAAAAGAGAATTGAACTGGACACTGGGTTTTAGTCTCAGTAAAGCCAATTAATAGCTGTGGGACATTGTAAATGTCACTTAACCTTTTGGGATTTTAGCTTCCTTATTTGTAAATTCAGAATAATGACTCAACAAATATTTACTAAGCACTTACTAAGTTTTGGACATTGTTTTAGGTAATAAGTATATACCAATAAATAAAAGAAAGAAAGTTCCTGGCCTCATAGAATGTAGACATTTGACAAATAAATATGTACTATATCAAGGTGTAGTAATAAGTTTGAACAAAAAAAGTGGGGTAAGAAAGAAACAAACTATAACAGTACATTAATAAAGAAAGAATGTCAATAAATGAGGAGTGGATGAGTAATTTATATATGCTAATGGTCAAGAAAGACTCTTTGATAAGAGGCCTATATTTCCTTCCTTATGTGGTATATGGTGCCAGTGGGCACATGCGCATGTTTGTGTGTGTGTGTGTGTGTGTGTGTGTGTAGAAAGTTCCATCTGCACCACTCTGCTCATTGGAGAAAGAAGGGAAGAAGTCAAATGACTGAAAAATACAAATGGTACTTGGTAAATTACTCGGCACCGACTTTATCATAGTTGTCAGTGTGGATCAAGTCTAAACTCCTTGGCTTGCCATTTAAGATCCTTACAATACAACCTTCCAGCCCACTTTTCCAGTTTTATCTCCATTCATATGTATAAATCTAACTTCCAAATAAAATTTTCACTTAATCATTCCCTTGGCTATTATTACATACCACCTCAAGTCACTTCGATAGTTTCTTTTGTCTAAACCCTTCAGGATTTCATTTTTTATAAATTCTATGTCCCTAGTGAAATCACAAACTTTTGTATGACATCTTTCTATAAACTGCCTCGACCATAAAATGTGTTCAATATTTACTGATTGAGTTTGACTCTGTGGAGATGGGACTGGGGTCTGAAGATGGGGGAAATGGGAGGGAAGGAAGGGGAAGGAGAAGTAAAATGGATCAAGATGTGATATGTACCAAAATCCCACAATTAATTTATTTATTATGTAGACCAAACATATACTACTAAAAAGAGACAAGAAAAATAATGACTTTGCCCCTCAGGACTCCACAGCACAACCCTAGCAAGGCGCTTTGATTTCAATCCCAAAAGATCCCTTTTCTAACTTCCTCTTTTCAGAATTGTAAGATCGTGAATTTGCATTGCGTTTAGTTTGTGGTAGATTCTTACAGCAAACCACGGCAGTTTGAGGTAGTTGTGGTGGTTAGTTACTCTCAGATTAGAATCTGTCTCCAACTAACCCCTACCACATGTATACTAATTGAATAGTTTCAGGAAAATCATTACTTCAGTTTCCTCTCCTGTAATGTGAAATCATATCTGCCTTTCCAGTGTTGTTATAGGACAGATAAAATTCTTCATGTGAAAACTACAATGGTTAGGTGTAGAATTTTGGCTTTCATTTTTCTCAATGAGGCAAAGGCATGGAATAGAAGCGTCTGTCCTTAGCAGTCTGATACTGTAAATATTACACCAATATCACTCCTGTAATAAAGATACTGTATTAAAAGTGGCCTGGTACAAGAAAGACCCCTGCCCCAGGTGAAACCAGTATAGTAAACAGAACTGCAGCATTCGTTGTGGGTTTGCTGGTTTAAGGTATTTTTTAAATTTTATTTTTCTGGTGCTGGGGATGGAACCCAGGACCTCCCACATACTAAGCAGGCCCTCTACCCCTGTTATACCCCCAATCAGCCCTTAGAATGTTCTTTGTTCGTGAGCAGAGACACAGCTCACCGATCCTTCCAAACCAACCTTCAGGAAGTCGCTGTCAGTCAACTAGAGCTAACATAAAAGAAACTTATTTAAAATCCCTGCCCTGCCAGGCATGGTGGGGCAGGTCTGTAATGCCAGCACTCAAAGGCTGAAGCAGGAAGATTGCTTGAATTTGAGGCCAGCCTGCGCTACATAGTGAGTTCAAGACTACCCTGTACTACATAGGGAGAACCTGTCTCAAAAAAAAAAAAAAAAAAAATCCCTGATCTAATGACCTAGAATGTTTGGTGTCTTGGCCAGCAGTTGGGCATCCTCTGGGAGCAGGTTAGAAATGTAGGTCCCTTTCCAGACATACTGAATCACAATCAGCACTTCAGTGGGATCCCCAGGTGAGCCCTGATTACTACTAGTTGAAAAGAAAGGTATACTGCACTTTATTTTTGTCTTTGTCTTTTGTTTTTGAGATGGGGTGTCCAGATTGACCTTGAATTCTCTATGTAGCCTAGGCAGTCCTCGAACTCAAGGGAGTACTCCTGCCTCAGCCTCCCAAATGCTGAAGATTACAGACATGCACCATCATGCCTGTCAGAAGGATATATTTTGGAGTGGTTTGAAGGCCAGCTATGCTTGTTATTACCTTCATCTCAAGCACAGTGTCTAAACCATCTAAGCCTCAGTTTCTTCTAAGTGAGGAGTAATAACCACCTCAGTCGGGTGGCTGTGAGAATTAGCTGCATAGAAGGCATTTTGCACAATCCCTGCCAACAAACACTTAGCTAGTAACAGTTCTCTGTATTGTGTAGATTTGCACCATGTAGGACTGCTCGCCACACTACATATCCATTCCGCGTAGCTGAGGCCGCTAAGAGGGCCAAGTTCCAGAGCCATCCACGCCCACGAAGGTGGGGTGCAGGGGAAGGACTAGGACACGGGGTCAGTAATCCCATCTCCATATCCCTAGGATAGCTGCATTTTACAGCGCACGTTGGACGCCGGGTGGTCTCCTTGCTTTCAGATCCTCACTGCACGTGGCTCAGTTGGAAACCTCTTCCTGGAGTCTAGACTCAACCAAGGAGTCCGGTGACCTGCGGGATGGAGCAAGGGCCAGAATTCCTGCTGAATCGCTCTGGGTCCCCAGCCCTCTTCCTCGATCCCCTTCTTAACGTTCCCTCTGCGCCTGTCTCCTCGCAGCAAAAGGTAGCCCTGCAACCTTGTCGGCTCGCCCGCCAGTACGGATCAGCCCTGGACTCGGCCCAGTCCCTCGGGACCCGCGGCAGGGGCGGAGCTGGGGGCGGAGCTCGGGTCCCGCGGCCGCCACCGCCCGCCTAGCTGCAGCCCCGCTCGGGCGCCTGGGGACAGCTCGGGCCGAGGGTCGCGCCCGGGCCTGCGGTGCTCGGGGGGCGCACACCTCCCCACGGCGCGGCCGGGCGGCTGCTGCAACACGCTGGGGGCGGCCCCGGTCTCCGCCCCGCTCGGCGCGCCGCCTCGGCTCTTCGCGTAGTAATTTCAGTTCCTGATCGCGTCGCGCTGACTCCGGGACCCGGGCGAACGAGACCGCAGCTCGCGGGCCCGTAGTCCTCGGTGTGGCGCGGAGAGCACGGGATATGCGACGGGCACCCCAGCCTGAGCCTCGGGGACAGCAGGGCCGCAGCAGGTAGGCGACCCCCTCTGGCGGCGAGCCTGGGGGCCCGAGCCTCGCCGGGTGTCCGTACGGGTGGGAGGGGCTCGGTCCCACGTTCTGCTGGGGATCCTGTGCCTGTTGCTCTGTCCCCATCCCGTCCTAGGCTGCAGGAGGGGCATCTGCTCGCAGGTGATGAATTTCTCTGCAAGGTCATCACTTCCTTAAGCTCTGCCTATGAAGGTAAATGGGAAGCCGCCTGGTGCTCTTGAGTGTGGTCTGCACCTTGCGAGTATTCGGAGAGGGTGTGTGTGTGTGTGTGTGTGTGTGTGTGTGGCATTCTCATTTTCCTCTGCTTATTCCCCTTAACGTCAAAACACGAGTCATATATAATACATATGCATTTACATATGTGTGTATATATTTGCATGTAGTTTTTGTTGAGGTAGGTGAGGAAAGAATGGGAGGGCAGGCCGGGGTCGATAAAGGGAAATCATTGTAAAGACCTGTTCTGTATTTAGAGGTGAACTTTGGAACCACATTAGATCAAGGCAGAGACAAGAGGTGATAAACAGATCTTAGAGGTGGGTTTTAGAAAAGATCTGAGTAGAATCGTCAACCAGTACACACAGCAGATCTTCATGCCGTCAGGAAGATAGAAGAGATGTAGACAGAATTTCAGACACAACAATGGACAGTGCAAGAGGGAAGAAGGAGGGGTACTTAACTAGACCCTGAAAGTGAATATGGAGTGGCAGGAAGACAGCAAATGCAGGTCAGGTTTCAAGGGCTTTCTGGAGGGGTATTGGAGAAATCTCTGCTTAGGATGTAGTCAATTCAAGGTTAAGATGCTGTGAATCTCCAGAAAGCAGCAGAGGAGGAAGAAAAAGGCAAGGGCTTGGAGAAGGACGGAGAAGCTAAGCTCTGAATAGCTAAGCTCTGAATAGCCATGTAGCCACCACCTTTTCTTCCTTCTTCCTCCAGTTAGACCTGCATTTCCATATGCTCCATCTAAATATTTTTCACAACACATTTGTTAAAGATACATTGGTCCATGTTTTCACTTTATTTGCAAGGAATCTGGGTCATGGTGGAACTGGAAGAAACTGAAGTGTTTACCACACCAGAAAGATTTGGAGAGAGAGTTGATTAAGGCTCAGCTTCATGAAATATTTACACATCTCTTGCGTGGGCTTTTGTTTGCTCTTGTTGGTGCTGCTGCATATTTTACTTTGATAATGCTTTGAGTGTATTTCTCCCAAATGTGCTTATTTTCCAGTTATAAACTATTCTTTCTTTTCCATTGTGCTCACCATTGGCCTAACCCAAGTAACAATTGTGGGAATAAAGATACATGAGTCACAGCACAAAGGAGAAAATCTTCTCTACCGCTATCCCCAAATGGCCAGAGTTTCCATGAGAGAATGTTCTTTGAAGATTGTTCTTTGTGAAGAATATTTTCTCCAAGTTTGTGTGTGTGTTTAGTGAGGGGATGTACTGTTGATTATAAACAGAAAAAAACCCTAGGAATTACTATCACAAGTCTAGATGTTATATCATTGAAATGTATTTTGGAAACAGGGCACATGAAGTGATGGAGAAAAATGTACAGTGTGCTGTGGTGCAGGGAGGCTCTAGCTAATCACTAACTAGACTGTTGTGAAAATGATTAGGCCCACATCACCAGGGCATCAGCTGCATATAGAGAGTGGAGGAGGAAAGCATATGAATAAAATCAGTCTCAGCTGCAGAGGAGGGGAGATTCCAGCAAGCTATTTTGAAATTTGAGTGTTTTAATTGCCTCAGAAGACTGGCCCAATACACTTAATTATTTGTTCCCGCAACATTTTCATGATTAGCTTCAAATATACTTGAAAGAATATATTTAGCTACAACTAGATCTCACTGCTTGAATTTCCAGTCACAAAATCTGCAGCCTACAGGGAAGCACTAAGATATTGACGGCAGAATCACAAAATCAGAAACTGCTGACCTCAGACAGAGAGGACACAGGATTTTAGTCCCAGCTTCCACTTGAGCTTGTTCAGTGGCAGCTGCTTCTGCCCTGTGTGCATTCATTCATCTACTCAGTTGTCTGTTCATTCATGCATTCAAGATTTATTCTTCTGGAATGAGAGATGGTCCTTGAATGTGTAATAGAAGAATGAACGAGACTCAGTCTCGGCCCACAAAACTAAAGGGGGAAGCTGACAGTGACAGTCAAGTGCCACAGCCAGGTGCTATAGAAGGCTGGCTATGGAGGTGGAGAAAACAAGGCAAGCTTTCCGTGGTCCTGAGGATGCAAGGAGCTCACCTGCTGAGGAGAAGGAGGAATTGCTTTCTTAGTGTAGGAACCAGAACATGGAGAGGCCCTAGGAAATAAGAGTGCATTGGAAACAGAATGCATACATAAGGGTGGAAGGAGAGGGCTAGAGAGGGAAGCAAGATCCACCCCAAGCTAAAGTGCAGAAGGGCTGCTACCTCCTCTGGTCAGTAAGCCATTTCATCTGGAGATGTTAAGTGAATGGGCTCATATTGAGGCTCTTCATGGTTCCAATTACTCAAATTTATATCCTTCACATATCTACAAACCACATTTACTTTCATTTACAATCGCCTGCTTAGAGGAAAGAAAAGTCCTTGAGAAAGTCATAATTCTCTGTGCCCCAATTACTTCATCCATGAAATATTTGTCACCTACTCTGTACATTATGACAGTCAAAGAGAGAGTGAGATGATGAGTCTTATAGAAATGAGTTATAGAGATATAGGGAATCTTATTCCTAAGATAGCAGTGCTCATAGAAAAATGATGGAAAACAGTGTCTATGCCAAGCACTTAATGGTCCCAGGTGACTACAAAAGACAAAGGCATGATGATATGCAAGCCTGAATGAACGGTGTACTCAGAACATGGCCTACAGAGAACCCAAACACCATGTGTAATTTTTAAGTAATTTTTAAATGGGAGAAATAGTTACAGTGTTAAGTGCCATTTTAGAACTGTATTTTCAAGCCACAGGGCCTGACCCATAGTGAATATAATTAGCATTTTTATTTTTGAAAAACATGATAGAGTGGGACAGTATGGAAGTGTAAGTGTTGTTCATAGAACCTTCAAATTACACATTTGTGTGTAGGTACGTCATGGACTGTGACGTAAAGTATGTAGCCAACTACGGCCACTGTTTTCCAAAAAGCAAAAACTACTGCTTTAAGTGACACAGTGAAGAGAAGCTCCCAGTTTGCAGGAAGCTAACAGGTGACTAAGAGATCTGATACACAAGCTTTTGGGCAGCATTCTAAGTAGCAGGATCACCTCACCGACACAGGCAAGGCTTGTGACCTACCAAGTGCGCAGCAGAATAGTCTGAGGGGACGGTCACTGGTGACCAAATTGGTCTGGAAAGGCTTCAGGAAGGAAGTGGAGCTTGAGCAAGTTTATGAAGGATGGCTGCAATGAGCAGGCAGTGAGAAAGGGGCAGTGACAGAAAGGAGGAAGCAGAGAATGAGGAGTAGCACGAGAGATCTGTTTAGGAATCACTCAAAAAAAGAAAAATGAATATCAAGTTAATTGCAGTGAAATTTCTGTTTAGACTGAAATATTACTTGAGTTGCTATTTTTTTAAACTAGTCGTGGTAGTGCATGCCTGTAGTCCTAGCCCTTGGGAAGCTGAGGTAGGAGGCCCTTGAGGTTGAAGAGACTCTGAGCTACATAGAAAGCCCTGTCTCAAAAAAAAAAAAAAAGAGTTGCTGATTTTAAATAAATTTTATTGTATGTACTTACGACATACAACACAATGTTTATTCTCTCTATATTTATATAAACATACATATAGATATATATTATATAGTTACTGTGATCATCTCACATAGTTACCCACTTCTCACCCTTTGATCCTCACCCTATATGCCAAAATCAGCTATAACCTACTCACTTAGCAAAAAATTCTGAATACAATATACTATTATTAGCTGTAGTCTGCATGTTGTACATAGATCTTTAGGTTTGCACATCCACACATCTGCCACTTTATGTTCCTCAACATATATCACCTTATATTCTCTTCTCTGTGACTGCTGTTTTATTCTCTATTTCTGTACCTATAAGCTTATTTTTTTAAACTATTATTTGGTATCTAAAATTTCTTTCCTAAAACTGATTACTCTAAGAAAATCTAGCCAGAATGATCATAACATCCTAAATCTATCATTTCCTGACATCTTTTTGTTTCTTTTGCACTCATTTACTGGTTTGGCCTTGATTCATCCAGCTGGTTGAGTTTGATGATTGAATCATTGACATTACAGGATATACCACATTGTAGCATGAGTACTTCATTTCTCAGAACATAACTGCAATTGCTGGCACAGGAGGGCCTAGGGCATTTAGGCAAGTGTCTCCAGTTCAGCCAGCCCTTCTGCTCTCTCCCACCAGCCTCACCTGCGCATCTTTGCAGAAGTCCTGACTCTCAGGAGAGGCACCAACAGCCCTGTGAAGGTGAGTCAGGTCACTTGGCAGCATGAGCCCAATAGGAAAAGCAGGGTCGGCCATATTTTCTTCCATTCAGTTGTTCTATGACTTTCCCATTGTCTTAGATGTTTAGTTTTGTTAGTATAGATTTCTAGAAATTAACATCTTTGTCTTTTGCTGTAGGTAGCCCATTAGTTCTTTTGGAAAACAAGTCAGAGAAGAAAGTCTTTGTGCTTCTGAGAACATTCTTGACTGTCTTCCAGCTATTGCTATCTTTCCTCTGAAAGGAAACAGTATTGTGACATTGGTACCCTTCTGAATAAAGCTATACCTTTGAATAAAGTATACCTTTGAATAAAGCTATAGCTTTAAGCAGCAGAACAGTGCCAGTTAGAATAGACTCATTGGCTTGATTTAGTTAATTTGAAATGCAGTCAAATATGGAAATTTGCTTTTTAAAAAAAATTAAGATGTCTTAGATCCCCCTCTCATCTTGCTTTTGGTGTTTAGATTGGTGATAATCTAATTTTTTGCGTAAGAGTCAAGTTTGGAATAATAAAAAACATGTAAAGAATGCATTTAAATAGAAAAGACATTTATGAAATTTCATGAAGAAAATATATATATATACTCTTAAAATTTAAATTACTGTCTTCAATGCCAGTGAGAAAATCGTTCACAGGTTTTTAGCTGGGCACATTGGAATTGGCAACTCAGTAACAGCTTTCTAATTTTTCATGCCTGTAATTAGGTTGTTGGCTTTATTTTGAAGCTAGCAGCATAATTTGGAGTCCAAATTACTATTACCAGACAGTAATAACTGACCCTTGGCTGCAGGGTTAATGCAATGACCTCTTTAATCCAAATCCAAATCCAAAATCAGGGCTTAAAAATCTGTATTTATTTAAGGTCCCGAAAGGATTCTGATAGCCACATTTGGACATCACCATGTAGTCTGTACTTTTATTTACCAGGAAATAAAACAATTACAGATGAGTTCCTGAGAAGTTAATAACGTGTCCTTAGTCACTGTTACAACAAGGGCTAATATCTAAAGCCCCTTTTGATAGCTTTTCACTGATTTTCCCATAAAGAGAGGAGGAGCAGGCCTCAAGAGAATATCAGAGTCCCCTCAGTGGGGGGAGGGATGAAAATCAGATTAGTTAATTGCACCTTCCTCCAAAATTGACCATACAAGTAGTGAGTCTTTCTAAATGACGATGCAGTGATCTCCATCCCTGTCTCAAAGGCCTCTTGTGCCAGGAAAACTGTGGGGATCAGCTGGGTGATCTGAAGCAAGACGGTTTGGTTTCATGGACATACACACCAGATTCCATTTAAACATTTTGATTCTTGGATCCTAAACAGTGTGTACCCAAGCCACTGCTAGAAGACTGGTTTAGTAAGGATCCGTGAACTGAGGCACTTTGAACCAAGGAAAGCCTGAAAAACAAAAACAAGCCTGGAGGCTGGACAATAAAATCCTACAGAGTCACAGCGGTCCCCAGAGAATTCAGCATTGTTGTTAATTCAGCAACGGACAGCTGGACAGAGATCTCCCAGGCACCTTAAAAAATCCCATTTGTGTGTAATAATTTTCTAGGGGGAAAAAAAGAGTTCCGGAAAATCCTTTTTTAAGCGTGAATTGCAAATATCACATTAAAGTGGGAGCTCTAGTTTACAGAGAATAATCAGATGCGTAATGTTGATAGATTCTTGATTGTTTTTCAGGGATATTGATTTCTAAATAACCAAAAATTAAAATAACCATGTTGTATAAATGAGAGACTCTTTATAATGTACAATTTCGGTCAAATGAAATGCTTGAGGGAGTGAAGTGTTTGTGTTAATTATATTTTCTGAGTAATCAGAACATCTTTTTTTTGTTTCAATTCTTACTGACAACTTTTCTAAAATGTTGTAGCCTGTGCCTATGTGTCTGCCTCAGTAAGTACAATATGCCAGATATTATCAGGATTCAGAATTTTGCATTGCCTCCAGGTTTTTATTCTACATTATGGCTCTGTAGGAGAGAGATACTAAATATAATATAGGTTTTGGGAGTTGTTTCTTTTTTTTTTTTTTGCTCTGGAATATGAATTTGCTTTCCCATGCTATATTTTTTTTAATTGATCAAAAAGGCAGAAGATATTTGGTTCACTGTGGGTTCCACTTTGTTCAAGTTTGGCTGATGCCTTTGCCATTATATCATTTTGAAATGTTCGTTCTTTTACTCTAAATTAGTTTCTCAGTACACTCAACCATGGCTAACACTCCATTATGTCACAAGTCTTGAGACCTCTGTATAAAAAAATGTTATTCATAGCATGAAGTTTTTAGATTTAGTTGTTGTTTAAGCATGACTTTGAGTTTTTCTGTAACCTATTTCACCTTGAAAAAATGCAGGTCAAAATGAAGGGACTAGAATTTTAATTGGTAATAAGAATTTTAATCAGAGCTAAGGTTAGTAGATGCAAATCCATTTTCCCCTGCATGTTTGGCTGAGTAAAAATTGCTTATGACAAATGGGGGTGGAAGATTGTTCCTGTTTTCATGTCAAACATGTTCTGAAAGCAGTCAGCAGAAATCTGTCTATGTCAGGGCTGGGGGCCGAGGTCTGATTAAGGGACTGGAAATTCGTTTGCAACCCCCTTTCACAAGAGGGAGTATGGGGGCATTTCTTGTCTACATATAAAGATTCTCAAAACAGGAAGAAGCTTTTCCACAAGCATCTGGGAGACCTGGTGCTCTTCTTCTTGTAATCTGAGTGCCTCCGCTTTGAGGATGTAGGTACCAGCTCAGCAACTGAAAACCAGCAGACCTGGGGTGTAGCAAGAAATCCTTGACCTACAGGTATTAGTGTTTAATTACGCCAGTACTTAAAAACTAAAAGCTTTGTTACAAAAATTGAAACACTGGCCCACATTCTCAAGGCTGGAAGTGGAGTATATGCTACCTTCAGTACCTCCACTGTAGTTTCCATTTCTCCTTATTGTCTCTTTGACCTTGAAGCTTTGTGTAGGTCGCGTGTACTAAATGTCTTCACTTAATTGAGTTACCCACTTAGAACTCCGTAGGTACTGAGTTTGTGAAGTCTGGGTTAGGTGTTCCCTAAGTGCCATGAAGTTCTAAGATTCCATGAATATATTCATGACATTGACGGATCCCTCCAAACAAGGAGAAAATTGTACCGAATATAGTTAATTCCCATTCACCATACTGATTCTGAAAAGTTTCCATCATCAAAATATGTAGATTTCTGTGAAAGTTCAATAAATACAAATTGAGGTGACCTGGTCAGCTGAGAAGTACTCCTGCCATGGTGCCAGTTGGCTGTGTGTGCAGCCCTCCTCTGGTTAGTCACATCACTGCATGGTCTCTCCACTTGACTGCAGAGCTGCTCTGTTAACAAGACTAGGGACTGTGTCAGGGTTGATTTATTAATGTTGCAAATAAAGACAAATGCCCCTTGGAAAAACAAGATGAAAAACTCAGGCTGATCTCTCGAGTAGCGAAAACTGTCTTAACAGCTCTCTGAACTCTCCGTTTCTCTCTCAACTTTCCTACCCCGTACATACTTTACTGCATGCCACCCCCTCACTGTGCCTCCTACTTTATTTCTAAAAACATCCTCTCAGCTAATTATTAATCCTAAAGTGTCGGTGCTTCGGCAGCTTCACTCCAAGAAGACAGTGCTGAGAATAGTATCAGTTGAAGCTAACAGAGGACATGGGCCACATGGACTCTGTGCTTTCTTTAGAGAATAGAATTTCTTTGAAGAATGACAAGGGTTCAACAATTGGGCATCATGTCCCCCGAAATGTATGTAAAATACAATGGGTGTTAAAATTCTTTGAAGATAGTCATTTTTTCTTAGTGTTTATTAAATAACACAACTTTAGTTACACTGAAACTTCTACACTTTAATGAAAAAACTTTTCTCTGTGATGGTTACTTGAGTTTCAGACTGTAATGATGGACTTTTAAAAATGGCCCCTTTTGGGTGGTGGCTTCTAGGTAGAAATCTGAGTCTCAGAGAGGGGTAAAAGTTAATCACCTGAGATGGACTGGACGGAGGGTGCATCAGTTCCTTCTGTTTTCCAAATTAAAGGGAAGCTAAAACTGGGAATTTCTCAGGCTAGAACTGGGAATTCATTTAGGAGATGAGGTATTAAATGTTAGATGAAGCTGGTGGAATGCCTTGATATAAGGAAGGTACATTCTTCAGATTATTTATTAAGTCTCTATTGAGTACAATGATATATATGTTAAACCTTGTGCTGTGTACCAGAGATTCAAAGTTGGGTAAAACATAGTCTAAATTCTTAAATAATTTCCATACTACTGGAATAAACTTTTTAATAATTATGATGCTGCAGAGTTTTAATGGACTCTTTTCCTGGGTGAGATCACAGGGTATTTCCCTGGTAGCCTAACAAGAGTTTCTCCCCTGTCCTAACTAAGCACCCACTGTACCTCTTCCTTCCTTCATGTAGGCCCAGTAATTCAGTTTTATAGTTGAATTCCATCTCTTATCCCTTAGTCACCACCTGCTTGCCACACCTGGGTTTCTTTCTTCCCGGCTAGGCCAACCTGAGAACTAGAATTCTTTTTCATACTATTCTTAATGCTATAGAAAATACAAACTCAGACACGTATATTTTCAACTTTACCTACTAAAAACAGCTAAGAAATAGAGGGTAGACAAAAATGAGGTGATGTAAGATGAAGAAACCTTTCAAGTTTCTACTGGTGGCACTTTCACATGCAGAAAATTTCTTCCTTATGAGTATACTGGAATCCCAATAAAACTTCATACCCTCCTTTTCCCAGTTCAAGAAAGCAACTGCAAACAAGATGCGAGAGAGTGATAATATTACAAAAATAATTTTATTGTCAAGATTGGTATAATTGATAAGAAAGAAAATTAAATTATCCTCTTAAAACATTTACTGTCATTGGTACTTCATCATTGCTCATAAATTGTTTGTGATAAACTAGTGTATTTTAAGAGTCTAGGGGCCACTGGTGTAGATAATTGATTGGACTCTCAGGATTCACCTCCACTGCTGGTGGATGACTTTGAATTGTCATCACTGGACTGTGTGCCCGTTCCAGTGTACTTAATGATACTCAGCTCTTTCCACCACTACCTTCTGACATGCCCAGACCCTTTTGCTATCTTTTTCTCCTCAACAGGTGTTCATCACCCTTTTGTGGTTCTCCTCTGCAGGGCTATGACCCTTGAAATTCAAGTGCTAATTCATGCCCCTGGAATGCCTGGCAGGTGTTTCTGTCTCTGAGCATTTACACCAACTGTCAGGGAACACTCCTTGTGTCCCAGAAGAAAATGTGTAAGGGGAATGAGAGAAGGGGTGGGGTTCCCTGATAGTAATGAAAGACCACTGTAAAACATGGAGATGTAAAACAGGAAAAGAGGGAAGAGGGAAAAGGGAAGAGCTGGCTAAAAGAAGCCACCTGGGGCATGCTGCCATCTTGGTTCTAGGGCATAAGACATGAGACATTTAGTTTTACACATCTTCTTTCCAAAAATAGGTGAGGGATGAACTACATATCTGTGTAACTCTCAAAACTAATTCTTCAGTCTTCTCTGCTGGTGGCACTCTGCTAAAGTCCTTTCTCATTTAAACAAATCTTTGAGGTTTGAACTGCTACTTTCCCTATTTTGGAGGAGAAGAAACAGATAAAATAACTTGCCCAAGGTCCCACAGACAGTAGTTGACTGAGGTAGGTGTGAACTCAGAGTCATCCAAGGTCTAAGACCACTTACCTTGCTGTGCTACACTGCAGGATTCTGTTGAATATGGGTTATTTCAAAGAAATTATTAACACTGGGTCAAAATATGAGGCACAGGCAGAATTTTATGGATTGCTTTCAAGGATTTCATTATATGTTATTTTTAAAACAAATATGAAAGCATCTAGATCAATCATAAGACTTTTTTAAACAAATGGGCTGAGTTTAAGGGCAAACATTTTAAGTTAAAACTTCACAAGTAGGCAATAAAATCAGAAGACATAACTTTTTTTCAGAATATCCAGATGACACATATGTTCGGCAAACAACATTTCTTTGTTTCTCAAAAAATAAAACTAGGTACATTTCATGTAGTCACGTGCATGAGCACACACACACATACACAAGAAAACCAGGCCTGTGTCTCTGCTTAGCTGTTTCTGTGGACTTTGGACTTAGAAGCTATTTTTAGAACTGCTGTTTCCGCAATTGATGTTTTAATCATAGTCACTCATTTACTTATGAAAGTTAAGCAGTTGCTCTAGTTGAAACTTTAAGATTGGAGAAAAGGTCATCCGTGCACATTTGTGACAAGTTCTGTCTTAAAACTATAGTTCTAATGAATTAAGAGGACTTTATAGGAGGATATTATATATATAATATATATCATCTCCATTTCAAAGATAAAAATTCACCAATTATTTTAAAAGGTCATGATTTCTGCTTTATCGTTTTCTTCCTAGTTCCTCAAAATGCAATTGATTTTTTTCTAGTAAAAATAAAAATTAACAGAGGTCATCTTCAGACCCTTTTAATCATCCTGGAATGCCTTTACCATCTTGCATCTATTCAAAATTTAAACTCTTTGTTCCAAGAGATAGCACAGTAGAGGGCAGAGCTTCTTAAAGGTCAGCAGGTTTCCAGCAGTGACCTGGGGGACAACCTTAGTCAATATTCAGATTTCCTTGTTGTTTTGATAGTTATGAATTTCTTTTAATGTAGAAATATACTCAATAAATTTTAAAGTACACTTTTTAAAATATGTGCTCTGAAAAAATATATATTTGGCACATTAAACTTACAATTTTACATATTTTTTTTAGGACTAAGCTAACATCTTTAGCTAGGACACAGTTTTAGTCAATTTAATGAAAAATATTAAGCAAAAAACAAATAGTTTAGATAAGAAGCACCTAAGGCAAAAATCATGAAAGTAGTACACAAATGTCACTCTCCCAGAAGGTGTACCTGAAGTATCATTGCCCGAGGCACCTCGGGCTCTCCCTAGAAATGATCCAAAACTCCCTATGATCAATTTTAGCTCTAATACCTCATTCCCTTTTTTTCATAGTTTTGCTTTTTTTGCCCCTCCTTAGTCTTGGTCCTGTTTTGTAAATTTAGGTCCTTTCTTTTCTTTTCTTTTTAATGTTCAAGATGATATTTAGATTTTTATTTGTTTGGCAAAAATGTATTTGTTTTATTAGAATATATTAATTGTACAAATTAGCGGGTATCACTGTACATTACCATACATGTGTACATCATGCATTGATCATGTCCTGACCCTTTTATCTCCCCCTTTCCATCACCACCAAGCATATAGACTACATTTACAAATAAATTTATCAACCAAATGCTCTCTTAAGAGCTTATGTACCAGGCAGTGTGGGCACACAAGAAAGCTACAGAACTCTGTTGCTCTGCCTCTGGGAATATGAGTACACCCATCTGTGATTTACATTGAAGCCACAGCCCTTAAAAGCCCTGGACTTCAGCCATAATCTTTTCTTTGTCCTTCCTGGACAGCTAAGAGATTGACATTGGAAAGTCCCTTCATTGATAAAATCCATTATCAAAGCTCAGATTACAAATTTAAAACATGTGTTGCTGCACATTGTGAATGAGATTATACTAAGAATGAACAAAAAAGGGTTCTATATTTCATAGCTAGAAATGTCTACTTGTTGGGCCATTTTGAATATAAAAAGGAAAAATTAGTATATTTTCCTGATTTAGAAGCAGAAGGTAATACATCTTTGGTCAGTTAGAAATTTTTGTAAGTTTGAGTCAAATGATAAATTGTAAATGTCTGTTTTTCTGGGTTTTGAAAAATCCCATTGAGAGGATTTAAAAATGCATTGAGAGGAGAATTGAGTTACAATAGTTCCTTTTTTTTTTCATATAACTTAACCCCAACAAGTGGTTAAGGTATAATTATTATTATGACTATTTTCCCTTGGGAATGTATTGTTGAGAAACATTTCAAAGGTTTTGAACTACTTGAGTGCAATGAGTACAATGTCACAAGTGTCTATGTAATGTCACCATAGCTGTTTTGTGCTTGCCAGCAATTCATGAGATTTGAATTGGTGAAAAGGATATAGCTGTGGTTTTCTGCTGGAGTTTCTGTATAATAGTGAGAAAGGCATGAGAGGATGCAGTTGGTTGTGGTTGTTTGCTCATACAATTCTGCTATTTTCTGTTTTGTAAAAAACAGGAAGCTGAAACTTGTTCTTTGTTCAACTGATGTTCAGTAGGACTTATCTGTGTGCCCAGATGGGTGGGTATAAAGATGAAATAAGCATTTCTTCCTTGAAGAACATAAAATCTTAAGGAATTGAGTAAAATGCTAAGAAATTAGACAGATAGAAGCTCTCATAGCAGTATTTATTTTCTCCAAGTACATGTATGTTGTGATAGAAATTGATTAATTGAAATTGTTTTCAAGTTTGTAATTTTTGTATTTTATCCCAAATAGATAACTTTCCGAGTATCCTAGCATTAAGATCCATTTTGAAGAAAGAGCCAGTGAAGTCAGGTGATTTTTAACTCTAGTTATTGTACCAAGGTTCAAATTAGTTTGGTAGTTTTGGTTTGGTTTGGTTTTTTTGTTTTTTCTGCTCTCTGGCCATAAGCCAAACTTCCCATTACCCAGCCCATTACTTTTGAGGAAAATTGGGCAAAAGAGCACATTCCAAGTCCCTATCTTAAAAACAAGGAAAAATAGAATGATGTATTTAGGCTCAATAAATTAGTACTATTTCATTTCACATTACCATAAAAAAATTTTAACAAAAAGGCACACAGAGAAGAATATTTGTAACCAAGTACATATTCTGAATAGAAAAGATTTAATAGAAGCCATTATCAGTTAGTAAAGCAGAACCGCTATGGTGATATGAAATAATGGATTCATTATTAAGTTTTAAACCTTACACACTTGTCTGAGCTCTGCAGTTGCTTTACACCTAGTGTTGGGCCTGATGTCATTGTACGTTAATGGAGCCAGTTGAAAAACAAAGCTGTGTTTGAACTGCAGCCCAACAAGGACAACTGGAACCCATAATGACAAACAAGAACCTGTGCTTGACTCCTGCCTCCTCCAATCCAGTGACTTGGAAAACTAGGATTTGGCACTCTTCATTGAAAAACTATTTATGTACCTGACCCAATGACGAAAGGAAGCAATCTGGTGGGAGCAAAGATTCAGCAGCCTGGCTGCTACCTGGCATTGACGAGAGGTGAACAAGGTCAGCAAGCAGCACTTTCTCTTGTAAATTTCCCTGGTAGCCAACTGTAACGAAGAGCCCTTTAGGAAAGGGAATTCTGGAAATGGGTTTACCTCCCATCTAATTTGATACCAGTACAAAGCCACTCCAGAAGTTTGCCAATGTGAATACAATCAAGAAGGCCCTTGCATTTGGACTTAGAAACCTTTGTACACATGAATTCATAATCCGTTCTGCTCAGAGATTGTGTTTAAAAGGTTTTCTTCTACAGACTCAAATAATTTTCTTGTATACACAACTATAAATTCTTAGTTTACTTCCATTCAAAAACTAAAACTTCAGGAGTATATACAAAGAAGTTCCAAGACTGATGACATGTAAGCCACTGAGCACATCTCTTCAAAGCATGTCTCCTCCTGTACTGTAAAAGTTAATGAGATTAACTTGGCACCTGGCTGAGTTAGTGAGGGGCATAATTTCTGCCACAATAGATTCTGAATTCCATATTTAGGTTTCTGTAGGTACTACAGATTTATGTAACATAACATTACAGAAAAATAAAAGCTCACTTAGACACTTTCTTCCCAGTGTTTCTTTCTTTCTTTTTCATTTTGTCTTGAGATTCTTGCTTATAAGAATGTATGCTTTGGTGCTCTATGAAGCAGCGAGCCTATCAAACAAATTTGGAGGTATTCAACCAGATACTATAGCCAGGATTTCTACATGAATGGGTGACCAGCAGATACATCATCTGAAATCCTTTTACTGTATCCGTGACTCTAACCTACACCCCTTTGTTTGCTCCAAATCACTTAATAAATGTGGGCAAGTACCCCCCAAAATTCCAAATTTTCTTTCTCTCCTAAAAAGCGCATTAAAATGAAGTGATCTAAATTTATAAAAATAAATGAATAAATAAATAATCTTTAATCTCTTATTGAAGTACTAGGAAGAAAAATTTATCTTTTGGATAGGCATAAGAAATCTCAGTCAAATATTTCACCATCCCAACCATATTATCCAATTTTGAAAAAAAAATTATTATTTAAACGAATACCCACAAAAGCAAATGAAAATGGCAAAATCCATGAAAAGGGAAGAACATGAATAGGTTTAGTAAGCTTTCTTTGTTATTTCCAAATTGAGAAAATTTCCAAATTGATAAAATAAAGCCTTTGGTAGGCTATAGATGGATTGTGTTACCAAATGTATTGGTCTAATCTGTTCATGTAGTGTCATTTGTTTAAGTAGCACTATTATTTGCCTTTTGTTGCAAATCCCTGCACTTGGGGTGTGGTTGCAGAGCATCATTTATACAAAAATGACTAAGACTTGTTTCTTATCCACAAAAGACCCTGAAGTCTAATGGGAGATATAATACAAAGAACCAAGTAAAGAAAGAGGGGGAAGTACTGCATGTGAATTTAAAATGGAACTGGAAATAAGGTTCTAAAGAGATGAAGTTTTAAAATTCTGATCTACACTTCCTACTTAGAATGGCAAAGACAAAAAAAATTCTGACAATACTAAGTGTTGTCAAGGATAAAAAGCTACTGGGACTTTCCTCTGTTGCTCATTGTTATGGCTTGTGTCTAGATGTACCCCCCACCCCCAGGCCTCATTCCGTCATGGGGCTTTTTCAAAGGTGGCTGAATCTAGAGTGTGTGATGTTGTGATTAAGGGTGTGTGGTTACTAAATCAGTCCATAATCGGCCGGCTCCAAAGCAGGGTGACTTGGCAGAAGAGAAACAGTGCATGGTGGCCAGAAGGTAGCTCAGCAACAAAGGACCTTAGCAGAGTCTTTCTGCTCCTTTTATCTTATCCAAACTACCTGGATTAGGGTGGTGCCAAAGCAATCAGTGGACTGATTTAGTAACCATGCACCCTTAATCCCAGCATCACACACTCTAGATTCAGCCACCTCTGAAAAAGCCCTATGACCCCATGAGGCTTTGAGGGACATCTAGACACAAGCCATAACACATGTGAAGATACAAAAATAATACAGCCACTATGAAAAATACTTTGGTAGTTTCTTATAAAGCTAAATATTGCTTATCATATGACCTTGCAGTCTTACTTCTGTTTAACTAAGTGAAATGAAAAACTGTGACAACCTAAAAAATTATTTATAGTGGCTTTATTCATCATTGCTAAAAGAGGAAAAAACCAAATGTCCCTCAACTAGGAATTAAATGTACAAATAGTGGCACATTAGTGCAAAGAAATTTGTCCATCAATTGAAAGGATGAACTATTAATACACACAACAGAGAGGAGTCACGATTGGGTTATACTAATGAAAGAAGCTGTACTCAACAAGCTGTGTATATGTTTGCTTACAGTCCCATTGCCTCAGATAAGGTCTTCTCAGCCATTTGGTGAGTGTGTGCACATGGTGTTTCCTTTACTGTGTGAATGGGGCATGCCACTTCTTTCCCCAATCTCATAGGCAGACACTAAGAGAAATTATTTATTTCAGTATAAAGGTGAAGGTCTTAATATATGAGAAATCTTGTCTCTAAGCTAATAGGGCTAAGTATTGAGCTATGTAGAGTACCTATCAAAAAATGGAGCTTATAACCTAGCATAAAAGATAAGACCTGTGCTTCAATAGCTATAATTCCTTCAGATTATGGTAAATCCTATAATGGAGATTTCCTCACTGCACTGTGGCTGTGGAGAGGGGGAAGTGGTCACTTCCTGCCAGGGGTAACAGAAAAGGATTATTTTGTGAAGAATGTGGCATTTGTCCAAAAACTTGAAGATCCCAGTAGATTCTAAGTCCTTTAAGAAATACATTCTTTCTTATTCACTACTTTTTCCCCCACATGTAGTCAGTCCCTGATATTAATACATCCATGCACTGTAATTAAATAATAAAAGTAAGGAAAAGATGGTATGTTCACAGGCAACACACATCCCAGAGGGCCATGCCTGAGCTGGGGAATCAAGTACTTGTGAAAATCTGAGAGTAGCTCCCTATGGCTAGAGAACAGGGGGACTGTAGGAAGTAATCTTTCAGAGTGATGCTAGGGACAAGCATGAGTATAACAGCTTAAGTGATTTAAACTTGTTTTCATTATAAGGAGCCACTGAAATCTTTTGTGCTGAGAGTGATGTGATCAGATCTGTTTTAAAAGATGTCATTTGACAGTGATTATTTGACAGTGACTATTAATGATTATATAAACCATACTGGAGCAAAGTAGGGAGCCTGTGTCTGAGGCAACTGCACCCCAGGCATGACTTGGTGACCTTGATGATGGTGGTTGTTGAAATATTAAACCAGGAAGGCGAGAGTCAAAAGAGCTAGGATCAAGCACTAACTTGGCTTCTAAACTGTGGGACAAATCACATAATTTTCTGATGTCTGCTTTTATATCAGTGAGGTTATTGTGGAAATTATAATAAATAATACCTATGGAAGTAATGTATAAAGAAATATATAAAAGGAACACGTGTCATTATTTAAGCCTCAACTTTTGAGAAGTTACAAATATTCCTGTCAGAGATATGACAAAAATTGATGACTGTATGGGGAAAGAGGGCTAAAGCTATCAAAGTGACTCAAAGTTTGACTGGGAGAATGTTGGTGCCATTAACCAAAACAGAGTTGTCAAGAGGGAAAGTTTATTTTGTCAGAATGGTGTAGAATCTTTGTTGGACATTGTTTTCGTAGTACAGGGAAAGTATGTATTTGGCACTGAGACAGTGGAGGAAGAGCAGGAATGTGAGGAGCAGGGAGAGGCTGGGAACCAGAGGCCATCAGAGTCAGCCCTAGTGGATATCTTATAAGACACGACCAAGGAAAGGAATGAAGGGCTATGAAAAACATTCTTAGAAAAGCCTATATTTAGGGGTCAGAGAAGGAAGGAATTTGACCTAACCCTAAGTGACTATCAGAAACTGGGAAAGAGAGTTGGCAAGGGAAATGTCAGGGAGAGGTGACCAGAAGTGAAAATGAGGCCAGGCAATCCATGCGGATGAGGAATAAAATTCTTTTTTTACTTCAAATTGGAAAAACTAATACCTTCTTGCAGGCTCATTGTGAGGAAAAAGAAGAAACAGTGCTAAGCACAATCTCTTATACACAGTAGGCTTAAAAGTAGAAGCTATTATTAGTATTATTGAAAACTCATTCTCATTTTCAACATCCTTTTGGGATTTTAAAAAATGTAACCCAGACCTTGTTAGGGTTATGTGTGATGTTGCCTTTTTTTTAGAAAAATCATGGGCTAGATTTGCTGCATAATAATATCTCCTGACCTTTAAAGGGTAAAATGTAGTTCATTCCCACTTTTAGAAGAGCTCCATACTGTTCTGCCCAAAGCATATTGTTTTTCAGTAGATCTCATGAGAGTGTCCTGCAAGGAAAAACAAATTTCCGTCATCCAGGCTGAAGGTGAGTAGTCTTATCCAGGTATACAGGATAAAAAACAACTTGCTCAGCAGTGTCCCTCTGCCCTGATGTGTTAAAGCTGAATTCCAGTCCTGAAGGTGTCAATGAGTGCATTTATGAAACACAATCAACTCAAAACCATTAGTGGAAAGAAAGAAATTAAACAAGTTCAAGTTTAATACTGGATGTCATATATAATTTTACAACTTCTTATGTGTGAGCGACCAAGACAGCCTAGAACAATCATCCACTCTCCTTGGGTTATATTGATTATTCTTTAATTTTGGTCTGTGAGGTTGAGACTCTCTGCTTTAATTAGAATAAGAGCCAGTTTGCATTGCAGAAAAAAAAAATTAAAACACCTTTCTTCTGGGATCACAATCTTTGTCTCTCTCAAATTTGCCACCTTAAAAATGTATGCAATTATGGAGTCACACTGAGAAACCAGAAGAGACCCAGAGAAATCTGCAGTTATTCTGGAAAAAACTATCTAGCAAGAGAAGCAGGATTCTATAATCTTTAAGAAACTTTGTCCTCGATGGTACATTATTGCACATGTTCAAGTGATTCATCAAAAAATCATGGGCACTCACAAGAAAATTGGTGAAACATTTTTGTCATAATTTAATATCAGTTTGACACTGGAACTAAATCAGATTTTCTTCTAGATTTGCAGAAGGCAGGTAAAATCAAGATTATCATGGAATCACCCTATCGGTCCCATTAATCTTAGGTTTTATTATGAATTCCTAATACTTAAGAACATTTTTCTAAACACACCTAGTATTTATTTCCCTCTTTCATTCCACATTATATTTAGTGGAGTCATTTTTCACTCAGTTCAAGGTATAGAGCTTTGAAATAATTTCTGGAATTAAATCCAATTTTTAATTCCCAGTGAGGATTCCAACCCCCACCCACCCCCATTTACACCTCACCAGCTCTCTCATATCTCTGTGAATTCCATGAAAGGCAGACCACAGTGGACTACAGTAAGTCTGTACCAGTTTGCCTTTACTCTTTGCTTAAACTCATCCCTCTGCCCAAAGACTCAACTTTTAAACCCCAACCCAAATCTTTATCCAGTGCTAGGAAATAGCACATAGTCCACTTTGATCAGTTAGATATATTAACTACAAAAGCTACCTTCAGTAACATACAACCTCAAATTTTCAGTGGCTTAAGGAAATACAATTCATGTGTACATGTATGTAAATGTATAGACATATATGCACATGGATGGATAGATGGATGGATGTTTTTGTGGTGCTCGGGGTTGAATCAAAGGGCTCCTTCATGCTAGGCAAGCACTCTACCACTGAACTATATTTAGACCACCCCCATTAATCTATATTTTCAAAAATAGTTACCAATGCCTTCAAAAACCCCTTTAATCTTACCCTATTATTATTTTGGGGAGTAACTTCTCCTAAATATTCAAGTCTACAGGGCAGCAACTAGATTTTATGTATCTTTGAAAAGTCCCAACAGAACTTAGCATAATTCCCTATATATAGGAAGCCTCAATATATATTTATTGAATATAATTCAGTTTTCCATTTATCCAGTACTGAATTCTTCAAGATTCTGAGGCTGTTGTAATATATTTTTTAAAAATAATTTGTTTTATAAGTATCTTTCTGGTGCTTCTAAATCCCTGTAAGCCTAATAGTGGTTGTTGTTTTCAAGTGTCTTGATATCTTCATTGTAATAAAAGAAAGCACATATTTTCCTGCTCAGTACTTGGTGACTTCTTTTTTGATATTTCTGTTTTCTGCTCATCTGAAAATCAAGAACCTCCTGGAATCCATGACAAGGAATAAAAGAAAAATAGGAGATTAATGTGTAACAGGAGATGCACATTGGAAACAGAAGTAAAAATTGCAGAAGTCACATTTAAAAACATGAAGAAAAGTAGACAAAAGAACAATAGAATTTTTAAAGTCAGCTTTGAATATGATGAGGAGGATTCTTGGATGAAATAAAAGTGTAGCTGCTGTATTAAGGACAAAATACAGAAAAGCCTCAGGGAGAAGTGAACTTGGTGGGGAGGGAAATCCAAAGCTGCTCCCAAGCAGGCCCTAGAGAATGAGGAATCATCATTACACAGTTGTTATAATGAACAGCACCCACCTGATGGTATCATCTGAACAACTCTAAAAGACCATCAGCAGAAATCATAATTCTATTGCAAGATTGTCTGTCATATTTTGCAAACTGTCGTTCCTCCTAACTTCTGCTTCCTTTCACTGCTGTTGTTGAAACATTTAGAAAATATAACAATTATCGAGCATTCCTTTTCTTACTCTTTATCTTCACTTTTTCTTAATTTATATCTGTATACATATATGCACACACATGTAATTGAATGATCGCTACAAACAGAAAAATGTGTAAGAAAAAGTAAGAGAGTTGGGAATCTGAGCAACTGATGAAGTCAAGCTACAAAATGAATCATCCAAGGGACAAAACAAATCAATTGCTCCTTTTACCCCTGAAGGCAAATAAGCAGTTGGAACAGCAGAGTTACAGATTTAGGCAAACAAGCCTCTGTCCCTATAGTGCCCTCCCAATAGCGCTTCTCCACCAGTTCTTCCTGGATACACTTCCCCATCTGTGTTCATTTCTATTTGTGCATAGGTGAATACTGCACAATTTCCTTTAGGAATAATTATGGAGAAGAGAGATACATGCAATACGATCTTGGCAAAGTAGAAAGAAGTGCACTAGATGGCAGAACAGGTGATTGAGATCTCTGTGATATTTCCGACACATTGTCAGAATTAAAATGTCAAGGTATAGACCAGGAATTTTTGTTCATTCTGTGATTATGGTGTGGATGGAATGAGACAAAGGAAGGTAGAGAATGGGCAGTGGAGTGCAAAGGTCAATGAAGAAGTGGGTTTGTTAGTAAGAAAGCTTAGGTACTTCTACCACCACTGTCATTAATGCCACTGCTGCTACTGCTGGCCCCAGAGTGTGCTACACTCGCTTCTGAGAGCTCATACCCACCCTCCAAGGTGAAAGTTTCCATCCTTGTGTGACAAGCGTTTCAAGCCTCAGGAGTTCATTTTTGTGGCAAACAGGTTGTGAACCCAAATGATCTGATCCCAGAGGTGCACCTTTAACCACACACTGATGTGTGCTAACACAGCCTCTCACACAGCTTGTTCCCAGGAGGTCGGGATGTGGGGCTTCAGAACTGCTGGAGTCCTCCCACATGTCAGCCACAGCTCTGCTGTTTTATTTGTCTTAGTGGCGTCCTTCCACCCCCCTACCCCCCGATGGCTCACTCTTCACCCTGCCCCAGCTCACTTCCCAGGCCCTGCCCCAGGTGGGCCGGGTTCCTTACAGACTGATGGTGGGTACCAGTGACCACATCCTGCATACATTTGCCACACCCCGTTTCCTTTCTGCTCAGCTTGAGACCTTAGGTTGTCCTGCCCCCTGCTCCTTTGTATTAGCTGATTGACCTCTTTAATATTTCCTTCTGGACCCAGTTCTTCCTCTGATTCCTGCTGCCAGTCTCACAGGGCCTCCTGCAAGTGCCTCCACACACCCGGCACACCGTGACCCAGGTCTGCTGTGCTTTCCCTTTGTGCTCTCTTTAGCCCCATCTCTTACCAGGTGGCTGCCTTGCATCTGGAGTTTCAGCAATGCCCAACTACTCTTTGTTCCATCCCCACCCCACCCTCAACCACTCCTGCCAGCCTACCATCCCACATCTGTTTCTGTGTTGTTCACGTGCACATGAAATGCTTTCTCCTCCCCACTGGCAAACTCCTGCTCAATTTTTAAGGCAGCTTTGCTGTTGCCAGCACTCAGAGCCCCTGAGTGGCCCCTGTCCCAGACACTGCAGAGGATGCTTTCATATGGCCCTCCCCATGGCTCTGTCACACCACTCTGCACATCACACTGTCTTTCTTTGTTTCTGCACCCCCTTCCCCACTAGCTAGGGGCCTCCTGCAGGTGAGACCTAGGGGTTGCATGCATTCCACCTACTTGGGTGCTCTCTGTTCTTAGTGCTCTTGCCTCCCCACTTTTGCAGCTTGGCTCCCTGCAAAGCCCTTTCCGATAGCAAAAGTTGGAGCAGGTTACCCATCTCTCGTGTGTCTGTCTAGGTCTCCAGCACTGAAACTTCCTTTATCCCCAGCAGATGCAAGTCTCTGAAGGGAAGCACTGAGTCAGCTGCTTCTGTGGCTCTTTAAGACTCACCCTGGACCTGGCACATAGCATAGGTTAAACAATCTGGGACAGCCCCAAAAGCAACGTTTCCTGTTCAGTACTTAGACTCTTTGTTTCACTGCATAAGAGCAAATAAGAAAAATTATTACTGTGTAGGCCTTGTTTTTTTCATCTCATACCCTTAATTAAACAAGAGATTTTACAAGCAAAACGCTAAAGCCCTTGGCCAGCTCTGCTAATCTTAATAACAGGTGGTCTTCTTCCACCTAAGCACATGTGAGTAACATTCGTATCACTCTTAGAAAAAAATGTCCTCAGTTATCATCTGAGGGGAATATAATTGCTGTCTATGACAAATAATCAAATTAATGAATTCTGAAAAGTAAACACTTCTAGCTTATTCTATCTTTATTAGAATTTCCAGAGATTTGTAAGATCTGCAACTTAAGCTCTGAGACTGCTTCATAAATCCTGTGATGGCGAAGGGGGGATCCATCACTGAACCACCTCAGGTCATGAAGAGGTAATTTTAGCGAGTAAAGTGCCTATCCTTCCAACAAGCAATTTCTCAAGCAACCATTCCACAGAGTTTAGACTGCTCATTTGTTAATGAGCTCTTTTACACCAATGGGTTTGCCCCGATAAAGGAGGTATACCACTGAAGCAAAGGAAGCAATGGCACCTGCTCCATGGCTAAACCAACAAGGCATGTCATGAACGTCCCTCCTCCCACTTACCTTACTGTTCACAAAGGGTTTTTCTATTATTTAGATACTCACATGATATATGTTTTTGTTACAAACTAGCACAAAAATTAAATCAAAGCTGATAATTAATTCTCTGAGATATCATCGACATAATTCTCCTAACTGCTAGTGAATAAAATGAATATCAGAAACAGAAACAGCTATTCTTTTCTAGTAAAGTAATTTTGCTGGCAGTGTGTTACATACAGTTGGCATTATGTGAGATCTTATTTGTCCCATTAACCCAATTTACTTGATAATTTTTAATACTCTGTTTAAAGGAAATAAAATCATACTTCTTTTGAGACATATTGACATTCGTCAAACATTAACTGTGCTCCTCTTGTCAGTGCTGTGCAAGACCTGGGGCTACCAGACAGATGCCCTGGCCCAGAGCCTTGCAGAGCTCACCATCTAAGTAAAGAGATAAAAACAGATGCTGACAGCTTGGCAATGCATTATTAGAAAAGTGTGCAGAGATCCAAGGAGGAAAGAGATAAAGGGCATCAAAGTCAGGGCTTAGGAATGGCTTGGAGATAGGAAAGCTTCCAAGAGGAGAAAGTGCTGAATAGAGTTGATGCTAGCAATGGAATAGAGTACGAAAGTATATTAGTTTCCTATTGCTACTCTAACAAAATCCTACAAACTGAGTGGTTTAAAACCACAGGTATCTATTCTGTCCCTGTTCTATAGCTGAATCATCGGAGGTCAAAGTGTTAGCAGAGCTGTTTTCTTCTAGGAGCTCTGTGGGAGAATCCTTTCCATGCCTGCAGTCCTTAGCATTCTTTGGTTTATAGATGCAGCTCTCTAAGCTGGATATCAGTCTTTGCAAGACTTTCTCCCCAGTGCCTGTGGCTATATCCAAATTTCCCTCACTTATAAAAGTCCCAGTCATGTTGGATTTAGAACCCACCTTAACCCAATTTACTCTAATTTAATTTTATCTACAAAGACCTTATTTTCAAATAAGACCATTATCACCCTTCTCAGGTAGACCTGAATTTTAGGAGACAGTATTCAACCCAGTACAGAGGACATTTAAGAAACAGAAAGCAGCATGCTGAAGGCAGAGAGTCTTTGCCATATTTGAGCAACCATAGATCTTCCTGAAATGCTTGGATTAAAAAGTCCTTGGGGGCCTTAACAAGAGACATGAGTTTCAGAGGTATCAGGAGTCTTAGCAGAATACGGTGGCACACACACCTATCATCCCAGCTACTTGGGAGGCTGAGACAAGAGGAAGACAAGTTCAAGGACACCCTGGGCAACTTGGCAAGGCCTGTCTCATGTATTTTTTTTTTTTTTACTTTTCAAGAAAAGTAACAGAAGTCTCATATCAAAGAGACTTAATGTGCCAGACTCAAGAATTTGAACATCATGAAATACATGGGGGCCATTGAAGGTTTTTAATTCTGGGAGTTGCATGATTGTGTTTGCATTTTAGGAAAGCCCTGAAGAAGGTACACATTGAAAGCAGAGAGATCATTTAGGAAGTCCTTGAAATAATTCTGGCAAAAAAATGCTAAGAGCTTACATAGCATCAGCAGAGGGAGACTAGAGAGGCAGGAGGAGGCTAGATACAGGAGCTATGACCAAAAGAAAAGGATCTGTAAGACTGTGTGGTTAGTTAGATGTAAGGGAAGGACAAAAATGGCTTTGAAGTTCCTGACTTGAGTGGAGAGATGGAGGTTACATTCACTGAGATCATTAAAAAGGAAGAACATGCTTAGAGGTAAAAATTGGTGAGTTTTGGACATATTTAATTTGAGATACCAGTAAGACTTGTAAATGGAGATGTGCTTTTTTGGAGATAAATAGAGAGTTCTGACTGAATCTGATTTGAGATTTATGAACTTATAAGTAATTGAATCCTTCAGTTTACTGAAGAGTGAGTAGAGCAGAAGTTCTGGGAAATGCCCACAATTAGGAAATTAAGGGAAAAGAAGAACTAGAAAAGAAGACATCTGTACAGGGAGGAATAAACTTAGTAAGAAATAAGAACATACCACAAATAAGAAAGCTTCCAGAAGAACAAAGTGGTCAGCTTGTCTGTTGTTCCCAAGAAATCAACAAAGATCAAGAAGTCAAAGTCTTCATTTGTTTTGACAAAATCTAGTCAATGGTGTCTTTAGCAAGGATAGTTTTGGTGGAATGAAGAATGACAAAGGAAGAAATAAGATGTCAGAAGATTTAGTGACCCACAGAAGAATGGAACACGGGGTTTGTAGACTGCCTTTTCGGAAAGTCAAACCATGAGAGAATCAGAGCTGTTTAGAAATCAGTAGCTGCAAGGGTTAGGAAAGAGTTTTCCCCGAAGTTAGGAGTTTGAGCTTGCTTGATCCAACTCCAGTGGGAAAACATGGGCTCCACAGAGTGGCCATGCAGGTGTTGGGTTGGTGGTACAGCAAGGACCAAGATGTCTCTTCAAAATAAAGGAGACTCCCAAGCCCAAGGATGTTTCTTACAGCTGTTGAGGGATTCCTCAAATAACTGTTACTGTGAGCTTTTTAAAAACATAGAGTAGAAATCTTTCCTTCATGCTCCATGTAATGGGCATTGTTTGCGGCTGGAGTCTTCAACCTGATTTACAAGGATTTGGGGAAGGGATGTGATTAGAGCTTATCCCAATGACAGTTCCTTAGTAGGCCCCTTAACCTGCTTATGTAGATTCTCCACTGTTCTGTCTGCCCTGGATCTTTGGCAGGCTGTAGTGCCAAAAACTCTGAAGTCACAAAGCTTGGATTCCAATCCGAGTTTGGCCACACCCTGAGTGACCTTGAGCAAGTTATTTAATTCTTCTGTGCCTTGGTTTCCTCATCTGTAAAGTGGGGACAATAATAGTTCTTACTATATAAAGGTTCTAGGAATCAATGTGTCTAATACTTAAAATGAGTACCTAATTAAAATTAACAGCTGTGGGTGTTAGTTACTATCATTCCAGTAAGTTCCTCCTAACTTTATCTGGGATCATTTGCTGCTGTTTGCTAACAAATCCTAATGGATACCTCCTTTCTTCCAAATCACTAACATTTTATTATACTGAACTTGATAATGTAGACACAATTAATAATTTCATAGAGATTGATCATATATAATAGTTTGGAGAGAGAAGGAGAATTGAATATGCCATCAGAGTGTGGCAGAGAGATAAACGCTCCCATTTAAGAGTCAAATAAAGGGGGTTAACAAAAGATGTGAGTGTCATGTTTGTACAGAATTTTAGAGAGCAAAAATATGGGTGAGTTTTATAAGAAATGATTCTGAAGTATGATAGTTCTGTACTGGCTGTTGATAGACACGAGGCAGAATATGATAGCTCCTTTCTGTGTAAGTTCATAATACATTAGAAAGTTCAGTGACCCAGGAATTGGATTTGAAAGCTAACATCACTTAGGTCTCCTAGATTTTTCTCACTGATCCTCAATTTCTTCTTCACTCAGAAAATCCTGTCTGCTGTCCGGACTGTGTTTTTCAGGGTAATTCTTTCTATGACAGACTTCAGCAATAGCTGATAAGGTGGATACTGTGGTTTGGATGTGACTGGAGTGTGTTGCCCAAAGGTTTATGTGCTGGGACCTTGGTCCCAGTGTGGGATATAGAACCAAGAGGTAGGTAGATAAGTCATGGGGACCACTGTCCTTGCAAGGGATTAATACAGTTTCTAGGAACATGGGTTAGTTCCTGTGAGAACAAGTTGCTATAAAAAGATCATGCCAAGCCTGACTCCCTCTGGCTTCTGTCTCTTCATGAGACCTCTCCCACACACATTCCTGCCTTTATGACGCCATCCACCATCCAGCCCTCACAAGAGTCTGACAGATGAAGCCACGTGAGCCTCCAATACAGTGAGTGTAATAAGCCTCTTTCTTTATAAAGCACCCAGTCTCAAGTATTTTGTTAAAGGAATGAAAACCTGATGATGAATGGGTTATAAAGCCATGGGATAATATGGATTATGCAGAAATGAAAGGGGGTAGTGAAAAAGACCCTAGAATAAAACTGATAAATTCTGGCCTGTAGGGCTGAGGAGGAGCTACTCAAGATAAAATGGGCAGAAAGACAGAAGGGAATGAATAGAATAGATCATGGAGAGCAAGAGAAGCACATATTTCAGAGAAGAAACATGCGTGTGTTGCTAAGAGGTCACCTGACATGAAGGGAGGAAGTCCTTTGAATTTATCCAAATTAGAGGTCACTTGTGGTCATGTGACTACAGCATGACAGCAGATGGAACCTGGTGCTAAAGGCTGACTTTATGAGTCAAGTAATGGGCAACTGGTGATAAGACCATGGATCCAGGGGCTCAGACATCCCAAGGTCAGAGGGTGGAAAGAAGTTTTCCTTTATTACTGAGATGTGATTGTTGGGTAGCCTAGCAGTCAATAGACAAGGCAGAATGATAGTCTCCCAGCTGCAGACAAGTAGTCCGAAGGTCAGCACTGTTCACTGGCTGCACAGGTCCCAGGACAGACAGACAAAGCCAAGCCATAGATCAGATAAGTGGAGTGAAGGGCAGGCAGCCAGACAGTGACCTCTGGATCTGCTCAAGCAGCTCAAGTGGTTCTGAAGCAGGAAGCATTCATGCCTGCTTTCCCTGGGGATCCTGGTCCTGTCTGCGGCATGCCCAATCCAAGGACCGCAGAACACTCCTTTGGAATGAAAGTTCTGCTCCTGCAGGCAGCCCTGCCTTACCCTGACCCAATTCTGCCCATTCTTCCATGATTTTAGCCCACAGGGGAGGGAATGCTGCAATACTAGTTGCCATTTGGGGCTAAACCTAAAATTCCTAAATCATGTTGAGAACCTAGCCATCATTCCAGAAGCCACTGCAGTGGAGAATGGACTCTTCTGAGCCCACAACCCTTCCCACTTTTAATGGTTGTAGAGGAATTTTTTGTTTGGGCTAAAGGCCCCTCCCAAGATGCATGAGAAGCTGTGTCAGAATGAATTGTTGAAAGGAAGCCAAAGCATTAAAACTTGTTATAAAGAAAATCATTATACTTAGCTTCCCCGAAATCAGCACATTTGACACATATCCTTATGAGTTTTCATTTCGCAGAACATACTCCCCAACATGGAGCATGAATTCTATAGAGTTCCAACTAGAGCTGCCGGAGGCCACTTCCCCTGCTGAGTTCTCAGCAGGCAGAGCACCACCCAGCCAGCATGCCCCCTCTCAAATGTGAGGAGGAGCAGTGAGAATAGTAGCCATCGACTTTTACTTTCAATGATGGGTTAATAGGGAAGAGGCTAGAAAAGAGTGCACTATGGCAATATGACTGACAATATTAATGATCTCTACCTTTCTCCCCATTTTTTTTACAACTTGAAGTGTACTCATATTATCTTCTAGTGCATTTATGTTTCTTCTTCTATTATTTCATTTTCCACTGCTGTAAGAAAATACCTGCCACTGCATACTTTATAAAGAAAAGAGGTCTATGTAGCTCCGAGTTTTGGAGGCTGAAAGTCTAAGCAGCATGGTGTTGGCTCTGGCGAAGGACTCCTTCCCCCGCATTATAGTGGACAGCATTGTGGTGGGAGTGCATGTGAGAGATCACACAGAGTGAGACTGAAAACCAGAGAAAGTGAGGAGGGGCCATTGGTGCTCTTTTATAAAAACTCTGTCAAGAACTAACCACCGACCCATCCAGGAGAACAACCTTAATCTTTTCCAAGGGCAGCAATGACCTTCTCTGAAGGCCCACCACTTAAAAGGCTCCCTGCTCCGTAACATCACCATGCTGAAGATTAAGACTCCAACATGGGGCTGGGGATTTAGCTCAATGGTTCCAGCACTTGCCTCACAAGCACAAGGTCCTGAGTTCGATCCCCGGTACCAAAAAAAAAGACTCCAACTCATTCACCAGAGCACTTCTCTTTACCTCACAAGGCTGTGGGGTGGGTGAGGAGAAGCAGAAGACCATGTTTAGGGACATACCAGAGAGATTTAGTTTTACAAAAGAAACTGCTAGACCAGGTGTGGTGGTGCACTCCTGTGATGCAGTATACTCTGACAGACTAAGGCAAGAGGATCAGAAGTTCAAGCCCAGCCAGGATAATGTAGCAACTTAGTGAACTCTGTCTCAATGTTAAAAAAAATTTTTTAAGTCTGAGAATGTACTTTGAGAAGGAGAGAAGAGGAGGGGGAGGAAGGAAGACAGGAAGGCAAGAAAGGGAGAAAGAAAGAAAGAAAGAAAGAAAGAAAGAAAGAAAGAAAGAAGAGAAAGAAAGAGAGAAAGAAAAAAGAAAGAGAGAAAGAGAGAAGAAAAAAGAAAAAGAGACAGAAAGAGAAAGAAAGAGAGAAGAAAGAAAGAAAGAAAGGAAGGAAAGAAAGGGAAAGAAAGAAAAAGAGAAAGGAAAAAAGATGGAAGTTCTGCATATAAAAATAATATAATTCAGATTCTCGGTAATAGAATGAGTGCTATAGTAATTAATGAAAGGGGTCTATAATTAAGAAATATCATATTTAAATTAATGTGAATATCATCAGCAAAAACTATAATAATCTGTTAAAATAAATGTCCCAAAAGTAGTCTAAAGATCAGTACGTTGAGAATTCATAAAATAAATAAAAAGAGAAATAAATGTTATATAAAATAAAATTATATATGCTTACACCTGGTTCATAATAGGTGCTCAGTAAATATACTTGAAAGAATAGTTGCTGTATCCAAAATTTATTGTTAATATGAAAAATGTTATATATTATTTGCTGTGTCCTAGGACAAGATAGCTCTCACTGTTTATCCCTGTTCTACTAATTAAAGTGAGAATTTTCTGGAATTCGATTCTCTTGAGACAGGTTAACACTCACAAAATCTTTCCTTGAAATTCTCGGTCTCCCTGCCTAAGTTAACTGTAAACATTATTCATCATGGAACTGAGAGCTCCACATAAAACTGACCCCCTGTTAAGATCACTAAGGCAGATTGGGGTTTTGTGTTTCTTTTCTCTTTATGAAATGTGTCAACAAATATTAGCCCATCTGATCAGGACCCAGATTGCATTACAGTGACAGCATTGTGCTTCCTCACTCCTGGTGACGTGGACAAGGCAAACAAAAGTCTCCTTCATTAAAAGAAGGAAAAACTAACAAGGGAGCAGAGGGTGGTATGCTCATTCTTGTGCAGCTCTTTGCAGGGCTGATAGAAAATGGGTGGTGTGGAAGCTGCATCCAGCTCCTCCTCCGAGAGTAGATGGAATTATTATTTTATTAGCCAGGGCATGGAACTGCCAGAGCTTATCCAACTGTCATGGAATTGTTCTCAAGAAGGAAGAGGAAAACTGTCCTTTTATTTTTATCTCTCTTTTGATTTCTTTTTTTACTGATTCCAAGATACACATATACAAACCAAGGTCAAAGAACATGCTGACTCCACCTGGCATTGCATGGCTGCTGGCTCTAGACAAGGTACTGTTATTTTAATGTTGCCACTTTCTGAAGGAGTTCTTGTCCTCTTTCATGAGTGTGTTTTCATGACTGCCTCTGTTTCTTGAATCAATTCAAAATGTTTATGGCAATTTCTGTCTAATAAAACATTGCATTGTGTCCTCATTCACCTTATTCACCACTGTGCCGCTTCTGGCTCTTTCCCAAAGTCACAATGAACATGAAGGTAAATGATTTGAGTCAATTCTGAACATTGAGGCAGCTATGATGGCACATCTAAAGACGCTTATGAAAGAGGACTTCCAAGAGCTGCTCCAGAAAGTACAAGAAAAATGGGATAAGTGTGTTTAAAATGAGGGAAAGACTTTGGAGGGAGACTAATGGCTATTCATGAAGTGAGGTATCGCTGGACTTCTACCCAGTGGTTTAGTGGATTTACTGACACCAGCATGACCACAAATACAGGAGAAATGTGTTGTGATAAGATGTTATGATGGCTACAACATCAATAGATGATAGGAGTCTTTCGGCTCTATTATAATCTCATGGGACCACAGTCATATATCCAGTCCCTTGTTGGCTGAACTGTCATTTTCTGGCACCTGACTGGATGCTCAAATAATTACTTTTTGGTACCATAAACACTGAAAAGCCTGCAACTTCACAGGCCCATTGTGAAAGACATTCTGACCTCATGGGCCCCTGGAAAGGAACCCACAGGCTATATTTTGAGAACTTTGAAGTAGACAATCAGTTTTTTGGTTTTTTTTTGCTGATATCCCACGTTTTAGTATGAGTAGTCACCACAAGGAAGAATAAACATGCTTCATTTCAATAAGCACAAATCAGCAAGCTTCATTTCATCAAGCAAAATTAACTGTAAGCATGCTTCACCTTAACAAAAAAATATTAAAAAGTACTTCTGGGTTATTTTCTCCTTGTTTACCTTGGATTTATTCATTGTGCTCCTGCATGTTCTAGATTCTTTGGAATGAAAGGGACATGACACCACTTGTTGGGCAGGGTCTTTATCTGTCTTGGTCAGTATCCTTCCTACACTTGTCTCATCCTCTTCATCTCAGGGACATGAGGTCTCTCTTTCCCACTCTGTAACCATCATTTGTTTAGATATCTGATTATCCTTCTTGAAACCAGTCTATGGCATTTTTTGTGTGTCCTCTGTATCTGCTTCAGTACTTAGTACACTATTTCTGGTTAATGAGTTGAACTACACTAAACTAAAATTGCATATATCAAGGAAGAAGATAAGCCATTTGGATAGGATGCATACCAAAACGTGGATGTCGTACACACAGATAATCTGTGGGGTATATCACATACATGTGCTAACTAGAATACAGCGTGTAAAAAAGGTGTTTCTGTAATCATTAAGCAATTTTTAATAGTACATGTTTTTGTAGTACAAAATGACTACATTTATCATGGGGGAGTTTGTACATGTACATAATACATCTTAATTCTTTTTCATCCCCTTCCACTCCCATCCCTCCCTGCTCTCTCCAACTCTTGTTCCTCTTCCCATTTCCAGGTTTCTTTTATATGAGAAACCCAAAATGTAAATGAAGAGCAAAATAAAAGATAGATAATGGGAAATAGGTAAATCTTTTGCAAATTGGAAGGGGAATAAGATGGAGAGGGAAGGAAAGAAGGGAAAAAGGATGAAAAAGAATAGGCAGTTTTTGTAAGTGGAATTCAGAGGTGGAATAATGAGGCTCTGTTGCTATAGACCTACTTTACTTGAGCTTAACTTTCCTTCCAGCTTTTTAAAATTCTCTAAATCAATGTAGTATTCTGATTTGATATAAACATGATCTTCAGGAGATTTAGACCCCGATTTTTACTGATGATTGGATGAATGCTATAATTCAGATTATCAATTAATTTGAATTTTGGATTTGGGAACAGATTTACTAAATTTGCATATGGCATAAACTAAGTGAGACTGCCATGTAAAGAATGTATTTCATCTTTCTTAAGAATAGTACATGGCCTACAAAAGGATGTGAGTCACGTCTTTCTAAAACTCTATGTGCTAGATTCTGTGCTAGAGGACAAGGGCCCAAGCTGAATCCATGGTTACCTACTTATCTGGAGCTCTAGTGAAGCTCACTGTTTTCAACCTCTGGGTCCCTATGAGGGTCAATTTGATGAGCTTTATGCAGTAATTTTAAATGGAATGAAATTGAATACAAATGTTAAATTTTTAATTTTAACTTTAAATTTTTTAAAGTATTTTATTAACATCTATTTTGGTAAAATAGGTAAATGGTCAGATATGAATGTGTACACAGGGTTGTGATGTAATTTTTTTAAAACAGGGTTGTGTCAAAAAATAAAAAAAAGCTTGAAATCTACTAGGATAGTTGATTGACACAGAAGTTGGTAATATAAATAGTCCATTGATGCAAAAGTCCCATTAACTGCAATCATTTTCAAACACTTAGAAAATTTCATCAGAAAAGTCTGAAGCAAATTCAGGAGAAATAGAAGACTGAGTTTAATACTCAAAGACTGAGAATATGAAAAGAAATTTTTATACATTTGAAACTTGAAAATGCTGTGATAATCTCAACTGCCACATTGGTATGAGTGACCATGAAATTTCAAAAGGAAATTCTAGAGGGGTCAGCATAAACATGTGTGCTGTGGTAGAGCATGACTCCTCAGAATCCCCAACAGCACCAGTTGCCTTTTAGTGACTCTCCTGTCCCCCTTCCACCCATTTTCAGCCTTTATTAGAAATCTAATTTTATAGCCTTCCTACCAAGACTCCCAGTCTCCAGGTTTTTATTTTTTTCCATCCTCCTTCTTGACCCATTGGAGACCATCTTTGTCTATTCAGGATGCTATAAACAGAATAGCATACACTGGGTGTCTTGTAAACAACAAAAATTTACTTCCCACAGTACTGAAAACTAGAATGTCCAAGATCAAGACACTGGAGAATTCAGTGTCTGGTCAGAGCTTCTCCCTGGTTCACTGGTGGCTGTCTTTTTGGAGTGTCCTCCTATGGCAGGGGATTTGAGAGTACTTGGGATCCTTTTTAAAAATACAGTAATCCCAGGCCGGAGATTTAGCTCAGTGGTTCCACTGCCTGCCTTGCAAGCGCAAGGTCCTGAGTTCGATCCCTGGTACCAGAAAAAAAAAAAAAAAAAGAAAGAAAAGAAATACAGTAATCCTGCTCAACTTAATCACCCACAAAGGTCTTGCCTCCAAATGCTATCACACTGGGGATTAGGTTTCAACATGAGAGTCTTGGGAGGACACAAACACTAACTTGACCAGAATCCAAGTCCAGGTAATTCTCTCTTTAAAAGATATAGTGCATCCATTCCTTTCTCTTTCCCTTGCCGTTTTCACTACTTGTCCATGCTACTTGTCCACTTCCTTTACTTTGTTCCCCTCAATGTATCCCATGTACTGCCAGCTGGTCCTTTACCTGCCATTCCTGTCCTAGAGGCATTCAATGAGTTGATAAAGAATGTATGCTCTAAAGGCAGCAATGTTGCTCATTAGCTATTTTTCATTCCCAAGTTGATTAATTTCCTGAGCTTCAGTTTCATACACTGTAAAACATGTTAAATAAATGAATAATCGACCACCTAAGATTATTTCAGGGATTAAATGAGATAGTGCTTCCCCCTCATAAATCATTGCCAACCTCCAGGATGGGGTGTATGCTCTTAACATTACAGAGCTCTCCTGCTTCACAGCCTGACCAGCTCTCTCTGAACCTTGTAGTCCTGGAAATGTTTACAACCTTCTGTCTTTTATTGCCACATCTAGGGTGCATGTCCTTCCATTCTGCACCAAACTTGAGCTTCTACATCACACTTGTTTGCTTTCATTCACTTGGTCCTCAGTGCTATGTCTGATTTGTTATTTCTTCTCTTACATGTATCTTGATGATGAAATTTATAGGAGGAATGTCATTGGGGGAAAAAGTAAAAATACCAAATACAGTATAATGGATATAGGGAAATAATAATAGGTTTGAAATAACTAGAAATAAATGAGTCATTTGTGTTCCAAGACTCAGTGAGATACCATGTTTGTCTTGCAACTTTAATTAGTTATTTGATTTTATTTAACTCACCTGTGTTCTCTTAACATAAGAGAGTTGCAGGAAGATTTAGTTACCAGATTTCACATAGACCTCAGAAATTTTTTTTTCTTAAATTCTTTTATTGGTACATTTTAGGTATACAATACATTTACATTTATCTTTGGGTGCTTGTACTGTACATGATGTATCTTGGTTCTTATTTTTTCCCCATTACCTGTGCACCCTTCACCCTTCCACACTTCCCTATTTACATAGACTTCGTTTCCATTTATTTTTTCTTTTCTGATAATTTTTCCATTCCATTTATTCCTTTCTGCATCCCCTCCCACCACCCTTACCCCTTTGGACCTTTTCCTATTTCAAAATATCAATTATTAGTTATTAATCCTTTTAGTCCTTATTTACACTCTCAGTTTCTAACACTAGAGAAACTATTCAGTATTTACACATGTGTGTCTTATTTATTTCACCTAAGAGTATGGCCTCAATATCCATCCATTTAACTATAAGTAACTCTAGTTTCTCCTTCTTTATGGCTGAGTAGTACTCCATTTTATTTAAAAACCCCACATCTTCTTTATCCTGTTTCCAGTTGATGGGCACTTGAGCTGTTTCCAAGCTTTAGCTATTACAAACTGTCCTGCAATAAACATGGGTACACATATATCTCTGTGGTATTATTCTTTTAATTCTTTTGGGAAAATACCCAGTGGGGGAATAGCTGGGTCAAATGGGACCTGCAGCCCTAGTTCTTTGAGGTATCTCCACACTGATTTCCACAGTGGTTGCACCAGCCTGCACTCCCACCAACAATGGAGAAGGGTTCCTTTCTCTCCACACCCCTGCCAGCATTTGTTATTGGTTGATTTCTTGATAGCAGCCATTCTTTGTGGGGTGAGGTGGAATCTCAGTGTTGTTTTCATCTGCATCTCTCGAATGACCAGTGATATTGAACATTTTTTCATATGTTTATTTGCTGCTTTTCCTTCTTTGTCTGAGAAATGTCTGTTCATTTCAGATGCCCATTTTTGAATTGGGTCTTTGAATTTGGGGGGTCTGGTTTTTTTCAATTCTTTATATATTCTAGATAGTAGCCCTTTGTCTGAGTTACAGCTGCTAAAAATTTTTTCCCACATTGTAGGTTGTCTCTTAGCTCTGCTGGTGGTTTCTCTTGCAGTGCAGAAGCCTTTTAATAAGATGAGATCCCAGTTGTTGATTCTTTCTGCTAGTTCCCATGCTACTGAGGTTTTGTTCATAAAGTCTTTTCCTATGCCAATATGTTCAAGAGTTCTACCCAACTTATCTTCCAGCAACTTTAGTGTTTCTGTCTTAATGTTTAGATCTTTAATCCACTTTGATCTTAGTTTAGTGCATGGTGATAGATATAGGTCTAGTTTTAATCTCTGGCAGGTTGAAATCTAGTTTTTCCAACACCATTTATTAAATAGGCTATCTTTCCTCCAATGAGGGTGGCTGGCTCCTTTGTCAAAGATGAGGTGGCTGAGTATGTCTGAAGTTGTTTCTGCATCTTCTAATCTGTTCCACTGATCCGCGGGTCTGTTTCTTTGCCAGAACCATGCTGTTTTTATCATAGTAGCTATGTAGTATAGCTTCAAGTTGGGTATTGTGATACCCCCAGCCATGTCTCTGTTGCCCAGAACTGCTTTTGCTATTCTAGGTCTCTTCCGGTTCCAAATAAATTTTTGGATTGTTTTCTGTAGCTCTGTGAAGTATATTGTTGGAATTTCAATTGGTATTGCATTAAAATCTATATAGCAGTTTTGGAAGTATGGCCATTTTCACTATATTGATTCTTCCTACCCAGGAACAAGGGATGTCTTTCCATTTTCTTATATCTACCTGGATCTCCTTTTTCAGGGTGCTGTAGTTTTCATTGTAGAGATCTTTTGCTTCCTTTGTTAGATTGATTCCCAGATATTTCATTTTTTTGGATGCTATTATAAAAGGAATTGTTTCCCTAGTTTCTCTCTCAATAGACCTCAGAAATTATTGATATTAATCTTCCTTCTTCATCCTTGACAAGCTGTTCCACCAACAGATAGAAGCCCTTTTCTCTTCATTCCCCCCCTCCTATACCCTCATATGATGAATGAATTTTCCACATCTCTTCCTTCTCCTCCTTTATACTCTTTGCCATGTATTCTGTCTTGCTAATTTTAAAATAGCAGTTAATCAACAGGTCTTGTGAAATATTTTTTCCTCAAATGAGAATTAAAGATACTCAAGCTGATGAGGGGAACCAATCAGTGCTCAAGATTTACGTGTTATCAAACAAGTAAATTAATCTGACTGTCCTAAAGCAATATTTTAAGTGAATAGGTTATTTATTCTCTTAGTTTCTAAAACATTTTATTTAAAGTTTAGCGTGATGGAATCATACTGTAAGAAGAGATTGGATTCTTTAGTACTCCCTTTATGATTATCCTGAGAATTGCATGGGAATTGCTGTTGCGTAGTCTACATTTTTTTTCTAATACTTTAGCAGACTTGAAGAACAGCGTTTTCCCTCTATAGAAGAATATGGGTCTGAATAATGAGTATCTTCACCTCAGTCCAACCAAAATGTCACTGAGACATAATCATCTCTTGAATCCTATCTGGTCTAGTGAACAGTTTCTGTAACACATTTCACTGTTGAGGGATTATGTCTTAGAAATTATTCATCCTGAAAAGAGTGAATCCACTCATCATTTGGAGGAGGTACAAGAAAGCCTGGCTGATGGGTAAAGTGAACATTGTAACACAGATCTAGTTTTGAAATGAAAAGGTGCCCTAAAGAGAACATTAGTGTTATATTGTGGTGGTGATGTGCTATCTCTTTAAGAATTGTTTCACAGGTTCAGCATACTACTAGCCTGCTTTAAAAATACATACTAGAATTAAGTGTTCATCTAATTGCTAGAGAAAGTCCAACAAGAAGAATGAGAAACAAGAACCATGTTCAGTGGTCGTCTATGTAAAACATAATTTGTATTAGAGGGAAGAGATTTTTAAAAATCAGGAGAAATTTTCTCTCTGAGGAAACAAAGACAAACCTAGAAATCTTGAAGGATCTTGAGAATCTCTTCTGGGCAGGAAAAAATCTAACCATCCAGTTTTCTGTGAACCATGATAATAATCACGTACTCAAAAGCATATGTGCTTCTCCTTTTTCTTCTTCCAATTGATATTCTTAAACTTTTTTAATCTTCCAAGGGTTTCTGTAAAACTTCACTGTTTTTCTTGCTTCCATATCCAATTCCTCAACAGAGGTATAAATATTTTTAACACCTAGTACTCTGGGGATGGGGGGCTGGTACCTGGATTGGAGTTTTCCAGGTATACATACTCTCACCACAGCCAATTTCAAGCTCCCTCATGATGTCACTGACAGTGGAGTTGGTAAGGGATGCACACAATCAGCTATGTGAGTCAGCTCTGGCACACACCAGCCACTTGTAAGCCTACTATTCCATCTCTCACCTTTTAGTATCTTAGTAAGTCCAGAATTTCTGCAGAGAATGAAATTGCAGGACCAACATAGTTAAAAGGGAAGACTGTACAGTATACTAATCTCTATTTTCATTAGACTACCTGTTTCTTTGGAGTGAGTTAATGGGCATGGGAGTGATGGCAGAGATAAGAATGGCCAGAGATTATACTACAAAGCTACATAATAATAATAGCATGGTACTGGCCAAAAAAACCAGAACTGAGGATCAGTGGAACAGATTAGAAGATACAGAAACAACTCCAAACATACTCAGTCACCTTATCTTTGACAAAGGGTCCAAACATCTTCACTGGAAGAAAGGTAACCTCTTTAATAGTGCTAGAAAGACTGGCTCTCCACATCCCAAAGATTAAACCTAGACACATAGCTCTCACTATGCACTAAACTAAAATTGAAATAAATCAAAGATTTAAGTATTAAAACAGAAAACAAATCTATTGATAGAATCGTAGAACTCTTGAAGATAGAGGTTTAGGCAAAGACTTTATGTACAAAACCCCAATCACACAGGAAATCATAAAAAGAATCAATAAATGGGATCTCTTCCTATTAAAGAGCTTTTGCCCAGCAAAAGAAACCACCAACAGAGTGAAAAAATAACACACAGAGTGGGAAAAAAATTTTGCCAGCTGTTCTTCAGACAAAAGGCTAATATCTAGAATATATAAAGAACTGAAAAAAATCAAACACCCCCAAATTTAAAGACCCTATACAAAACTGGGCATCTGAAATAAACAGACACTTCTCAGATGAAGAAGTGCAAATGGCAAATTAATATATGAAAAAATGTTTATCACTGGCCATTTGAGAGATGCAAATTAAAACAATGCTGAGATTCCATCTCACTCCAGAAAAAATAGCTATTATCAAGAAATCAAACAATAACAAATGCTGCTGGGGATGTGGGGGAAAAGGAACCCTTTCTAGTGTTGGTGGCATTGAAGACTGGTGAAACCACTGTGAAAATCAGTGTGGAGATTCCTCTAAAAACTAGGACAAGAGATTCCATTTGACCCAGGTATCCCCCTTCTTGATATCTTCCTGAAAGGATTAAAAGCATCATACCACAGTGATATATGCACATCCATGTTTATAGCAGCACAGTTTGTAATAGCTAAATCTTGGAAACAGCACAAATGCCCATCAACAGATGAAAGAAGAAGATGTAGGTTTGGTTTTTTTTTATAAAATGGAGTACTACTTAGCCATAAAGAAAGATAAACTAGAGACTTTTGTAGCTAAATGGATGCACCTTGAAACCATGCTCATAAGTGAAATAAATCAGACACACATGTGTACATATCACATTGTTTCTCTGCTGTGAGAAACCAAAAGTGTAAATAAGGACCAAAGTGTATAATAGGTATTGTGAAATAGGAAGAAAATGTTTAAGCAGGAAGGGGAATGGTTCAGGGGGGATACAAGGAAAACTGTAGACAAAGCTTTTGTAAATAAGGAGGAGAGGAAGGGTTAAAGGGAGGGGAGGGGAATAGGAAAAAAGAACCAAGATATATCATGTACAGGTACAAATTCTGTATGATGAATGTGATCATTATGTATATCTAAAATGTACCAATGAAATTAACAACCAAAAAGAAGACTGGCCAGAGATGCCTCTGATGCCATTCACCACTGGCATGGCTACTCATGGAAGTCTCCTAGCCTAGGCTCTTTCCAAGTGCTTCAGTCATCTTTGCAGTCTTTCCAACGTCCTCTTAATCACTTAGATATGAAATCTTAGAGTCACTCTTTTTCTTTCTCTAGCCTGGCTTGCTCTGTGCCACTAGTCAATAAATGGTGCCAGTGACATTCCTGCAATAGTTTGCACATCCTTTGTCTTTCTTTTTTATTCCTCCTAACAACATTGATGGATTCTTCCTTACCCCCTGTGTTGTAATAGCCTCACAATTGATCTTTATCTGTGAATTCTTCCCTGCTAGTCAATGTGACTTTAAATGTTTCCTTCATTCACCTCCTAATTATTTCACTGGCCCATTAGAAAACCCTTAGTAGCTTCCTTATACCTACCAAAAAAGCCTAAGTTTATTAACAAAGCCAGTAACACTTTGCAGTCTCCTTCAGTCTAGCATGCCAACCTTTACATCCCAATAGTAGTCACTATGTGGAACTACATACCAGTTATCAGTGGTTTTATAAATAGCATTCAGCTTGATAAGGCAGGCACATCCAGGCATGTACTAGATGATAAATATTTTAATAATAGCCCTGCTTATTAGTACACTATGTTTGAATTTTCAGGGCAACCCACCTTTCCTGGAATAAATGGTATATTCCCCCCCATATCTGCATCTCTGTGTGGGTTCCTCTCAAGTCCTCCCTTCTGTTCAGGTACTCTTTCCTACAAATTCAAGGTCCAACCCAAATGCATGTAGCACTTTTAACAGTAAAAATAGAAAGAAGAGACAATAGTTCCTAAAATCAGAAGGAAAAAAAGAGTGTGACATCTGTATAGCTGAAGCCAGAGACTGAGTGGGGCTCAGACTGGAAGGAATGCCAAGGGCCAAGGAGGAGCAGTGATAAGCCACTCCAGAAAAGGTGCTGTGATTGTGATGCCGTTGAACAAGGCCATCGTGTGTCTCATGTCAAGGTGAGAGCAAAACTCGATACTCACTGGGGGGATTAAAAAATATGGTGAATATTAAATTTTTTTAATTATTCCAGTTGAAGACACACTGCCATTAATCCCCCCAGTACTCCAGGTACTCCCCCCCATTTCACATGCACTTATCTCATCATTCTTGCCACTTTCCAAACCAATTCTGGAAGTCTTCTTTCATGATTGTCTCTTCGAGGCCTGATCAAAAAGACTTTGAATGCTGCCACTGAATGCAATTCAGAAGAAAGGCAGGCTTGTAAAAACATTACAGTGCTTTCTCATCCACTTTGTTCACCAGATCTGGCACTGTGTGCCCTTCGGCTTTTCCCCAAATTCAAAATGACCACAAAAGGTAAACATATTGAATCCATTTAGGATATCAAGGCAGCCTTGACTGAGCAACTAAAAAGACTCACGAAGAGTACTTCCAGAGTTGCTTCAGAAAGTACTGAGAAGGCCTATCCTATTCTCATGTTTGAAGTGAGGGGTATATTTTGAGGGGGGATTCATCTTTTACTGTAATAAATTTTTTAAATTTGAACACATACCGTATTTTTCAATCACACCTCTTATCCCCCTTTGAAGCAGGATATCAGACTACCTCAGCCAAGCAGGGTGAACCCCAGGCTTCCTCGCAGGTATCTAGCGGAGTCGCACTATTTACTTGGGACCCATGAGCAGAACTGATTTAGACAAAATGAAGAGCTGGTATGATACCAGAATACCCAAAAACCTCAGTGAGATAAAACAGTACTTAAAAACACAGCTCCAAGAGGAGCGCATTTCTCAATCTGCATGATTTAGCAATGGGAAACTCAAAGACTTAACATGGATTTTAAAACAGGAAACCTTGGGGAATGGGATTTGGTTTGTTAGTAATCTTGTTCTCTATTACTCTTCTTTACTTTTTTTTCTTTTGGGGCCACATTTTACACAATTGAAATAAGACTATGTCTCCAGAGTTTTAAAATACAATAAATTTCTAAAAGTCATCCATAATTTTACCATATGTTAACTAATATTTTAGTGAATTCCCTTCTAGTGACATGTACATATATTCCTCTACATATAATGTTAGATATATATTTCATACAGCACATAGCATCACAATTTCATTGATATAATTTATAAAAAAAGAGTAAAGTGATAAATTATTAAATGATACATGTTTTCCCAAGATTTTTCTTTTAACTTTAAACTTTGTATTATTCATTAATCTTTTAAAACATGATCAGATGTTTTCTTTGAGAATAGACCATACTGCTTAGAATTTTATAAAATCTTTCTTATATAAACTCATAATGGATCCTCAACAGTTTTCTACTTCAATTTTGTTACAGTGAAGCCGAGCAATCATAATTAAAAATAAGAATGTTGTGTATTTATAGTTACTTGCCTATCTTTTTCAGTTGCATTATTCACCCTTAATTCAATAACAACTTTTTTTAGCAACTCACCCTGGTCAAGTTTTTCCAAAGCTTTCAACTTAATTTCAAATAAACCAAACACTTTTAGTACTTAATGCTTTGTTCATTTATGTAATATGATCATGGCTGGATTATGTGGTGAGCAGAACAAGAAGGAGCATAAGCAAGTTTAGGAAGAGTCCCTGGTTCTTGGTATTGGTCTCAGCATCAGTGACGGCAGCCTCCAGAGAGGGTCTAGCAGCTGCCAGGGGTCTGAGTCACGGGCCATATCAGTGGACTTGATATTGGGGATGATAAGCTGGTTAGTAGGTGGAAGTTATTGAGGAAGTGTCTACTCTCTAACCTTATAATGAACTTAATTGTTTGTTTCACTGTTATTTTATTTACTTTGTCAGGCTCAATTTGTAGATGTACAATTATTGGAACAAAGTGTATAGACATTTTTAGCAGGGCACGGTGGCACATGTCTGTAATCCCAGCACTCGTAGGATTAGGCAAGAGGATCACCAAATTCAAAACCAAACCGGGCAATTTAGCAATTTGGCAAGATCCTATCTCAAAGTAGAAAATAAATAAAGGGCTGGGGAGAAAGGGTAGCACAGTCCAAAGGCCCTGGGCTCAATCACCAGTACTGTTAAGGGGGAGGGGGAGCGGAGTAAATAGATATTTGTGATGTTTTTAATCAGTGAATTTTTGCTCCATAAGCAAGATAGAATGCTAGCCTCACACTACCCTTGCAACCATTGAACATTATTTTTAATCTTCACCAATTAAATAAGCAAAAATATGGTGTTTTGTGTTAATTTACCTGAATATGGTGTCACATAATGTGGTGTTTCTCAACTCTTCATGCACAGCAGCTTCACTTAGAAAGCTTCTTAGGAGGGAGTGTAGGGACAGAGGATGAAAAACAGAATGAAGATGTGTCCTGTCCATGTACACACTCCACACAAGGAATGCAAACATCATGTACTGCAAATGTGTACTAATAAAAATTTAAAATTCTTTATATCTTATGCAAGCTAAAAGATGCATAACAGAAAACAAGGAGATAAATGTTTGGATAATGGGAAAGGGACCAAGAGATGCATGGAGGAGACGTAAAAATTAAGATATGTTGTGTACATGTACTAACTCCCCATGATAAATATAATCATATACTGCAAACAAGTATTAATAAAAATAAAAATTAAAAAAATATTTGTATCTTATAATTTTGGCTATAAAGCATATTACATTGCTACAAAACAAAAAATGAAAAACAACACATTGATTCTTTTTTTGCTTTATGATCTACTATAAAATATTAATAAATAAATTATGTCAACCAAAAAAGGGGGGAGGTAGAGAGAAGGAAAGAAAGGAGTGGGAGGGTGATGGCAGGAAGGAAATCCAGCATAATATAGTAAATATGCATCAGCTGAAATGTTATTGGAAATGAACCATTGTAACATTTATCCTTGTAAAAAAACCCCATAATTTGCAATATTGGCATATGTTCCTAGCCACTGTTACTTTCACGAATTCTTCACAATTTTAAATGTTCCAGAGCCTAAGGAAATATGCATAATCCCTAGTTTGGAAAACAAATTTGAAAAGATATTGTTTAATTTTGGGTATTTTTTATAAATCTATTTAATCAGTAGACTTTCTCCAAAATATTTTAACAAAAGGAAGCATTATAATTAATTCCCATTGAGGGATGGAATTAGAAATTTCCTGTCTCCATAGTGGATGTCTTTAAAGAAATAGAATTTATTAATTTAAATTAGCCAATCCAAAAAAGACACTGATACATATTCATTTATATTAAAACCATATCTTCTTAAATGAAAACTAAGGACACTATAAGCATACCTATGGTGGCCATATAACTCAGTAATTTGAGCCGTAATTATCCCCCAAACATCCAGAATATATGATTACCTCATCTGTGTATGTTCTCTAGGAAAAAATTCTGCCCTCAAATGTCATTAGTAAAAGTTAAATGAAAAAAATCTAGAAACTGTCACATGGTGGAAGCAGACAGTATCCTTTCAACGTCTGTCTCCTGAGAGCATATCCTGAGGTAGCACTTCCGGTAGTCAAGCAGAAAAAAAAAAAAAAAAGACACAGCCTTGGCCCCTGGGAGCTTGCCTTCCAGCCCAGAGAGACAATCAATACACAGTACGTAATGAATGGGTAAATGTGTGGTTATTTTAAACTGATAAATATCACAGAACAAAATAACCACTGAGCATCACTGGGCTTCGGAAGTGGCAACTGTGGAAGTTGAAGGACTTGTCATTTAGCAGTAGCCTGATTTGGGGGACCCATATCCTGATTTGACAATGAGCAGAAACATAAAGCAGCCCTGTGCAAGCCCCCGCACCCTAATTTTTTAACCTCCACACCCGTGCTGGCTGCACTTGCTCAGCCTCAGCTCCCCTGCTGAACTTTACAAGGCTCTTGCCTCCTGCTTCCTGTCACAGGGCCTTTGCACTGCCTGTGCCTCTGCCTGGAAGTTTTTTCCCCACAGGGAAGAGAAGGAGGTAAACAAAAAAGAGCCAAGGGTGAGGCAAAACATATACAGTGCCCTGAGGTCAGTAAACCAGCTACTGCAGGTGAAGACGGGACAGTTGTTTCTGATTGGTGATCGGAAAAGGCCTTGAGAAGGGATAATCTTTCAAAATAAAATTTCCCCCTCTGACCTACATTTTCTTTTGTTTGCATATATCATCAAATCATTTCGACTTTGAGGCAAAGAAATGAGTTTGGGGATCAGGCTGACCTGGTTTTGAATTCTAACCTGGCCACTTACTAAATGTGTACCTTGTGTGAGCTGGATTTCTCTGAGCCTCAGTCTCCTCCTGTGTGTGAAGACAGTACCTCTTCTGAGAAGCTTGTTTTAAAATACGTAAATAACACAGGGTTTGTCAAGTGGGGAGATAGGATACCAATGTTTAAAGAGAAATGGATCAAATAGGACATTTTTTAAACTGTGAAGGTATATTGTTTTATACATAATGAGGATCCATTGAAATTTTGCACAAAGAAGTGGCATATTTGTTTGTTTTAGAAAGTTAATACTGCAAGAAGTGAAGAGTGAGTTTTCAAAATTGACTGAGACCTATCAGAATGATATGGTGCTGATGTGGGAGATGATAACTTTAGTTATGCCTGGTAGTGAATGTGTTTTGCACACTTTATGTCTTGACATTTAGTCAAATCCCACAAAACAGGCAGGAAAATAAAAATAAATGAGTTTTTTTTCTTAATAATGTTTTGACCAAATGTTACAGTTTGACAGAGGTCATCTTTGGACTTACTACTTGGAGGACGCATGCTTTAAAAACCAAATGCTAGAGCTATGGGAATGAGGGGAGAGGAGGGGCCAACTGGTAAATAGGAGCCAGACAGTCTGGGAAAAGAAACCAAGTAAACCTTTCTTTTGTGGCATTCAGACATCACTGTAACCAGCATTTCTCAGCTATTGACGCTGAAAAATATTTACACTGCCAAGGCTAGAGCTTTCAGGTAACCAAGAAGGATAAAGAATTTGTGGTTTCCTTTACCTAGCAATGTGGTCAGGCTGACTTTCTTGTGCAGCAAAGAGCAGGCTTTGGAAAGGATATTGAAGGACAAAGCAGCACAGACCCATCATCACTAGTAGAAAGCTCTAGGAGCACCATGGTACAGGGCCTGGAATTGTAGCATTCTGGGAGGCTGAGGCAGGAGGATTGCAAGTTTGAGCTCAAAACCACAAAAAAAAAAAGAAAAAAAGGAAGGAGGAGGCTAAGGGGAGGGAGAAAAGAATGGTTGGGAGGAAGGAAAACAGGAAGGAAGAGGAAGGGAAGGGAAAGAAAGAAATCTTAGCACTGACTTTTAAATTTATATTATTTTTAATATAATGAATATACATTATATTGTCTGTTGTATACTATATATACATATATACACATATATACACATATATGTATGTGTAAATGTATATAGACACATATGTGTGTATACATATATGTGTGTATACATATATACACTTATATATTGTATATTATATGAATGAATATACATTCAAATAGCTTAAAATTCAAGAAGTACAGACGAATCTAGTATATGTTTTACCTAAGTGAGCACCACAAAATTGAATGTAGAATAGAAAATCTTCAACCCATCCTATCTTTCAGGCATCCAGTTCTCTTTTTCTGATAGTAATTTATTTATTCTTGCAGAAATATTTTCTGTACATACAAACAAAAATATTTATTTTCCCTTTTTAATACAAATAAATATACTGCTCCATACCTTGAAGAGATTATTATCATTATTGGGTTTTTGCTTTGTTTTGTCTCTTATTTTACTTAAAAATGTGTTTCGGCGATTGTTCCATATCAACTCATAAAGAGTTACTCATTATTAAACATAGGTGCTTAGTATTCTGTTGTATGGAAGTCCCATAATTTTGTAACTAACTAAATTAATGAGCACTTAGATTGCTTCTAATCTCCTTAAGTGGGTTGAAACCTCCTTCTCAGCAAAACACAAAACTTTCACATACTCGTGATGCCTGACTTCATGTTTTATAGATGATAAAGCAAGAAAGTGAGTTTCTTTGATTTTCTCTTTTTTAAAACCCAAAGATCCTGACCCTAGCAAAGCAACCTGTTCATTCTCAGGAGCACAGCATCCCAGATCCTCTCTGACACAAACAGCAGCAGGGTAGCAGAACATAGGGGTGGACAGGGAATGTGTATCACACCTTTGCCTGCTCTCCAACTTCTGTGTTCTTTAGGAGAAGCAGAGCCCCCAAAAGTACCCACTTTTCACATCTGCTTCCCTCATTGCAAACATTGTCCACTACACTTCCTGTCCATCGTTCAATGTGATTAAAGAGCCAAGCATGGCACCCAAAGCAGAGACTCTCACTGGTGCTCCAAGTGAGCTCAAAGCAGGAATCATTCCTCAGCTTTCTGCAGGCCGTGGATTAGCAGGTCTCCCACTGAGGCACTCACCTCCGCACCTGGAAGATGCCTCCACTGGAAGGAAAGCAGGGGACAGTGGGGAGGCTTGATTTTAATAAGAGTCTGGAGTCATGGGATGGAAAAACAACCACAGGGAAAGACAGCAGGATCAGCAAGGTTGGGGAGGAACAGGCAAGAACAAGAAACTTGTTTGTAAGGCTGAATGGTACATTACTGGTGCTAAATATATCTTGCAGAAAATTGGGATGCAGAACAGCTTTGATCATATCGCAAGATTTTAAAATGCAAATGCAAAAATGCAAATACAGAACTGATTAATTTAATATTAGCTTGTTAGTTACCCACCATTTAGCCCTGAGATCCTGTTGCATTCTCTGTAATTAAAATAAGCTTGCAATTGACGTCCTTCAAAGCTAAATTGAAATTAAAGAAGAAAACATTCAGATTTGAATATCTATCAGGCAAACAGAGTAGATGATGAGCCAGCTTCATTAGAGAAGGTGAAAATAAATAAATAATAATAAATAAATAACAAAACCAAAATTTTTAACTAGCTCTTCTGGATAAAGGTTCAATTTTTTTTAAGTTACTCTTGAAATTTTTAAACACAAACTTTATATTTAACTACTAATTATTTCCATAGGTAGGAAAACTGAGGGATTAACTTCTCAAGGTTACTAAAATCTAAGTCTGATTTTGTTAGAAAAGGCCTCACATGTTTCCTCTGATGTAAAAAGAGAGAGCATTTTTGTTAATTTTCATGTTAACTAAATATTACTTCTTCAAATGATAGTCTTTAAGCTGTGGCTTGTGAGAACATATAATAACTCATTGAAATGTTGCACCATTTAAGGTGGCCTATATAAAATATATAGCTGTCTTCATAGGTAAATTATGCAAAAGAATGATTTTTTAAAAATAATAATAGCTCATGATTGCTTATGTCTTATAGTCTAAGCACCATGCTAAGTGTTTAACTCACTCCATTTCCTATAAGCACTATCATAACTCTTTGAGGCAGATAAATTCCATTTTTCTGGTTCCTTAGAAAAGAGGTTAATAAAGTACAGTCTTGGGAAGGTTTCCAATGACAGGACTCAGAAGAGATCACCCCACAATATGGTATCCTGGCCTTCAGCTAAAGGAGTTTGAGAAATAGGATGGACTTTCTGAGTCCTCCTCCTCCCATGAAGCAGGCCATTGGTCAGCAGACCTTCTGTGAAAGTGGCCCCCCTACATTAGGAGGAGGAAAGAGGAGGAGGAAAAGAGGCATCCTTACCTCTGAAAACTGAAGGACTCCAAGTGGAGTCTCAGAAATAGCCCTTGCCCATTGCTCCCAGTTTCCTATTTGAGGTCACATTTTCTTTATCAAACCTAGTGTGAAATCACTCAGAGTTAACCTTTTCTTTAAGTCTTTCTTTTCTTATGAAGGCCCCTGTGTCGCATTAGATACATTAGATAAATATTTTATCCTTTTCTCTTGATAATGTGTCTTTTGTTGGTCCAAAATCTGTCACAGAATCTAGAAAAATTTTCCCAGCCAGAGAATCTAGAAAAGAAGTCAGCAAAAAAAAATTTTCCTCCTTCTACCAGACATAAAAGCCCTAAAATTACCTGTAAACACAGGTGTGCACACACACAAATGTATCTCTAGATAGAGGATGAATGGTTTCCATAAGGTTCTCAGAAGTCTGTGGCCCTGAAAAAATCTGAATTGGATGAGTCATTATGAAGAGCAAATATTTCTCAATTGCTTAATTTACCTCTTGAATTGTTAATGTGGTGTAAAGGCTGCTCTTTCTGAACAACCCTCAACAGGGTTTCTGTTGCTCCTCTTGTCTGATGATGCTCTTCTTGCCCAAGTCACTGTGCTGGCTCCACAGAAAACATCTCTCTCCCCACTGTGTCACGCTGGATAACAGCATGGACTCAGGAGCCAGATGGTTTGGGTTTCAATCTGGTCTTGTCACTGTTTGACCTTGCCTCAGACTCCAGATCTGTAAAGGGGAGCTCAATAGGATCATCTCCTGAAGTCATTCTAAGGATTAAATGAATTTCACACAGAACAGTGTCTGGAATCAAGAAGAAAAATAAGTGCCTGCTGTGCAGAATAAATCTGCTCTGCTGTTGGGAATTTAAAATATTCTGTTCAAGTTGCATTTGATGAAGAGGGAGAATATTTGAGGTCTTTGTGCTTCTTCAAGCCTCTGTGTGTGCGTGTTTCTTCAAGTCTCTGTGTGTGTCTGTGTGTGTGTGTGTGTGTGTGTGTGTGTGTGTTACCAGGGATCAAATCCACTGAACTTTACCACTGAACTACATCTCTGGCCCTTTTTATTTTTTTTATTTTGCAAAAAGGATCTAGCTAAATTGTTCAGGCTGACCTTGAACTCACAGTCCTCCTGCCTCAGCCTCTCAGAGTGCTGGGATTATAGGCATGAGCCACCATGCCCAGTTCTTAAAGAATTTTTCTTAACCTCTTGGCTTTTGTCCAGTCCAGGTGACAGTAAAATTCAGTCAGATACCACACCATGCTAGCATTTTTCTAGAAAGAAGAGTAAGATAGGGAAAAATGGTACCAGTCATATCATGAAATGAACCTTCTCTTAAATTTTATATAAAAGTACACAGGATATTGTTAGCAGCACTATGAAAATTAGCCTTATTTTCTCTTCAGCCCTATGAATTTGCCTTAGCCACAGTGTGAAGGAAAATAAAGCCATCTTTCAGGTAGTGTCTTGGGAAAGTGCATTTCAGAATCCATTATGGGTATTGGATGAAGGAACTGTTCTTCCCATTCTGTGGGTGTTTCTTGCAATTGAATCACTTCCCCTGTAAGACCTGATTGAACAGGGACTAAGATGACTTTGTTGCTTTAGGCTTCTCTTGAATATTAGCCATCTCTCACCTCTTGCCTCTTTCTTCTCCATCTTCTGCATCAGCCCCATCTAGACACTAAAATCTGCTTTTGGATCCCTAGAGAAAGAGGTGTTTTCTGGGGCCTATACAATCAGGAAAGCAACGCTATGCCCTCCTAGACCCTTGTGTGGCTGTGTGGCCCATATACATATTATGGCCATGACCTGCAGTACATCAGTGTCCTGCTGGTCTGGGGCCACCTAGGTGCTCTGCTCCTTCTGCCTGGTACTCTGCCCAGCAGAGCAGCTTTGGGGGAAATCACAAAGGGCTGAGATTCCCTCCTGCCTGCTTCATTACACATGGGTGTCTGTCATGAAAATAGGCAGTGTAACACAGTCGGGGAACACACTTTTCAGAATGAACACTGGCAGTGTCAGCTTTCAACAGGCCAGGCTTTTCAGCGGGTGACCGGTTATGAATGACACTGTACATAGTCTGGGCTTTGCCACCTATTCTCCCCGGAGTTTGAATGACTCAAAAAGAAGGTTTCCTCTCCTCTGGATATACACCCCTTCTTTCCTTCTACCCTCTTCCCTCTACTCTTCTTCCCTTCCTACCTTCTCTCTCTCTCTCTCTCTCTCTCTCTCTCTCTCTCTCTCTCTCTCTCTCTCTCTCTCTCTCTCTCTCCTTTCTAAACTTACAGGTAATAGAAATGGCCCACACATACAAATTCATCACAATTCAGCTCAAAAGAAATTATAAGTACTCATCCTTGAATGGGTCAGTTAATGCCTGGGCCTCAATTTCCTTCCCTATAAAGCCAGATCATGTTTACCCTGCAGTATTACTACATTGCAATAGCAAGGTTTTAAATCTCCATTCACCATGTTACCTATTGAGGGTGTCCCATTGTACAGAGAGACAGACTTGCTTTGAGATACCAGTGGCTTAGTGCAATGCGTGCCCAAGTCTGAGAGAATTCATAAAGCTACAAAGTCATATAAGAAAGATCGATTTGCTGATGCACGTGATGGAGAATCTCTCCTTTCGCAAAAATTAGCCAGGCTCATCTAATCCCTCTTCTCAAACCTCCCCCTTGACTTTGAGCTTCATGCCATCCTTGTGGAGCCCTATTGAGCCAATTTAGAGAGAATCTTCTGTCCTTGACATCTGATCATCCTGGTCTGCCTTCAGCAAGAATCTTTTCATGTGGTTTAGCAAGACACTTATTGTCCATCCACTGATGTTCTCTACCCACTCCTTGTCTATAAATTCTTTCTCCTGTTGTATTTGGATTTGAACCCATTGTTTCCTCCATCTCAGTAGCCTTGAAACATCATTATAGTCCAGAATAAAGTCTCCCTTGCCATTTTAATGAGTGTCAGAGTAATTTTTAACACAGATAAAAGCTTCAATACTGAGGTTTTTTTAAAGAACCTAATACTTACATGGTGCTTAATGTGTGCCACGATGTTCTTTGTTCTAAATGCTAAACCTGTTCCTCATGAAAACCTAATGAGGCAGTACTGTGGTTATTATCTTTAATTTATAGATGAAACTGGGGCCCTGGAGGTTACTTACCCAGTCACACAGAGATAGAGCTGGAAAGTAGAAGCAATATTTCAATCAAGGAGGCTGCTCCAGAATCCATATTCTTGAAGCACAAGGTCAAACTGCCCTCAGAAGTAGGTTGGATTGTCTACTCTGTCAGTACTTTTAGAGCAAGACCTTTAGATTCAGCTGCACACAGGACCCTCCTAATGTTAATGAGTTGAGCAGAGCAGAGGGGCTTGGGCCACATGGAGAGTCTCTGCCCATCAAGTGCTACCTAGTCATTGCCACTTAGAAAATTCAAATCCTCTGATTTTGAAATAGAAGCAGGAAGGAAGAAATTCAGGTTTTTATGAAAGATCTCTTCAATTTGAAATTGGAAGAAGAGAAAGATGAAAGAGGGAGGAGAGGGCAAAGGAAGGGGAAGGGAAACCATGCAGAACACACACCCACATACACACATCCATGCCCCCAACTCCCCCAGAAGAAAGGACTTATTCAGTCTGGAGGATAGCCATTTGCAACCTCATTTTAATTTTTTTACTTTTATTTTTTTGCTACATGTTTGTAGTACATGATGATTACATTTATCATGGGGCATTGGTACATGAGCATAACACATCTTAATTCTTTTTTCATCCTCTACCCTCCTATCGCTGCCTGCTTCTTTCCAACTCTTGGTTCCCTTCCCATTTGCAGAAGTTCTACTTCCATTCTTTTCTTTGATTCTTTTTTCCATCCCCTTTTCCTCCCCTCCCTCTCCCTCTCTTTATCTCTTGTTCCCTTCCCATTTGAAAAAGATCTATCTCTCTACTTTCTATTATCTATCTTTTATTTTGCTCTTTAGTCATATTCGGGGTTTCTCATATAAGAGAAGCCATGTGACATTTGTATGCCTGATTTATTTCACTTAGTATGGTCTCAAGATGCATCCTCATTTTTAGAAGTTATTAAATCTTATAATGGACTCTGTTTGATAATGAAGATGTACACACCTAACTCTAAACCACCAAGTACACAGGCTTCCACTATTTAGTGAAGGAGGAGAGGAGGGAATGGGGGAGTCATTTCAGAGCTTGATGAAAACTCTCCTGGACTCATGGAGATGCTATGATGATCCCATTAGCAGCTATGTCTGAGACCCATATTGATTTATTACCTACTAATAAATCGAGATTTCAAATTAACTGATGTTAGTCAAGCAATCTGGACTTGTCTTCTTTCTTCTTGAACTAACGGATAATTCAACTTCTATTAAGAAAACAAATGAAAGAAAACACCCTTTCAAAGTTAAACTGACACACTCAGCTGTGTGTGGGAAATGGGAATAAACTCAATGAATGAATTCTGAGAATTTTATTAAGTTCTCGTCATTGAAATCTTCTAACTTTCAGTTGCTGGACTTTGAGCTGTTCATATTTTACAGTTCCCTTTGGAAAACTGAATTTCTTGGCCCCAGCAACATAACACAAGGACAGGCTGTACTCCTGGCTTTGTGAGAGCCACCAGCTTTTCATAGCAGGTGTCCAGTCTTCTTGGTTTTAATTGTCTAAACCTGGATGACAGATACAAACAGTTTAATGAATAAGATACCACCATTTTCTTCTAAAAGCACTTTTTAATTGTGTTTTCATTAATATTTCATGTTGTGTGTTAAAATTCCCTATCAGTTCAGAATTTGGCAGGTCTTTAAGAATAGTTACTTCAGAGGGAAACAGTATTAATTAACAACTTTTTATGCATAAGACCCTATGGGGTAAACAAAAGAATCAATAAGCTTCTCATATTCCCTTCTAGGTCTTGCAATATCTGTGGATATGGAGCATTTATGCAAGTAACAATGGTACAAAACAGTCATGAAAATCACAATACAAAAGACAAAGACAACCAACTTGTTGAAGCTTTTTTAAAAAAAAATAGACTATAACTTGAAGGCTTTAGAGGCCTTCAAAAAGGAAATTGGGTTATCATTATATATGCCTAAAATGTACCAATAAATATTTTGCTATTTAAAAAAAGTAAAGGCAAAACTATTTTTTAATTGCTATAAACATTTTTTTTTTGATACTGGGGATCAAACTTGGGACCTTGCGCTTGCAAGGCAGGCGGCAGAACCACTGAGCTAAATCCCCGGCTGGGCAAAATTATTTTTTAAAAAGGAAATTAGGTTCAAGTGGAGCCTTGAAGACTGGTGGGGTTTTAGGAGATGAGGGCAGACAGTAGGCAGAAAGGTATGGTAAACTTTGATGTGGGAGAGGGAGAGGGAAAAACAGAAAGATATTTGCTTGGGGCATGGAAAGGGACTGCAATGGAAAATTTGGGTAAGGAAAAATACAATCAAAACCTGGAAACATAGTTTAAATGAGCAGAAAGCAGTCAAGACCAGGGATGGCAAAATAGTCAACCTGTTAGTAAGAATATTGAACCAGACACACTGATTTGTAGGAGAAAGTAAGTTCGGTTCACCATTAGATATCATGTCATAGTAGATCAGCCAAATAACATTTTAAAAAGATAAAAATGTATTTTCAAAGCCTGGGCCAAACCAAATTGACCTTGCTTTATTCTGACATTTTGTAGCCTGAGCTGAGATTGCACTGTTTGACGTATTATCTATCCATCACTTTCAAAGAAGCAGGATCCTTGAATGCTGGAGGTACAACAGTCCTTAGGAATCATATAACCCATTTGCCAATGAGTTAATTTGAGGTCCAGCAAGATTAAATGATTAGCCTGAAGTAACATAGCCTATTAATGATAGAGATAATATTTAAATACAGTCATCCATTATTTTATCCATATGCCTTAAGTATAAATCCCAGGTCATATTGAACATATTTGTAAAGCTTTAACATTACTCCACTTCTGGGTATGTCCATCTCCCCTCCCCATCTCCAACTTATCACTCTCATTTAATAATTAATATATTGCATTCTTAATATTTTTTAGAATTTACATAATCATATACAAACTTATCTGTTTTATGTATGTACATAATCACATGGAGTGTTTTAGGTGTTGGTATAGCCTTTTCTATATCTTGATTTTTTTCATGCAACCATGCTTTGGAGAAATCCTTGCCAAGTGAAAAGTCAGAGTCTAGCTAGTTATTTATTTTTATAGTTGCTTAGTATGTGATAGTAGGGATATGTCATGATATACCTACCATTCCCCTTATTCATGAGGATTGCTTTGCTTCCAGTTTTTGCTTCTACAAATAGTACTTCAACAAACATACTTATCCCTACATCTATATATGCTTTTCTGTTTGAAAAGTTTTGGTGTCACTGGGTCAAGGAAATGTGTATTTTTAGTTTTAGAAACTAAACCCCTTCCTCAGCAAAGCTGTAGCAATACATGTGTGCCTAGAATTAATAAAAATTCTTTTACTAGGTCTTCTGAGGCCATAGTGTCGTCTGTTTTTATACTTTTGTGCAGGTGCAATTGATATGAAGTAAAACCTCATTGTTAATTTGTACTTATTTGGATACAGATGAATTTGATCTTCTTTACATAATCTTGCTGACTTTTAATTTCTCATTGTGTAAACTATGTTTTCATGTTCTTAATGTTTTGTTTTGTTTTGTTTTCCAATAGAAAGGTTTCCTTGGTGTGGAAATTCAACATGGCTGAATAGAGAAGGAGTCACATTGGAGCTACTCAGAGAAAATCAACTAAAAACACAGGTAATTGGAAGAAAAGGAGGGATATATATGCTGATGCCAAAATCAATCTGAAATAAAAGACTTGCAGATCAAACAAAGCATAGGCATAGGACTTTATACAACAGCAAACCAGCTTACAGGGCTGCCAGTGGCGCTGCCACCAGCATGCAGAACAGGAACCACCATTCTGGGAACTTCCCAAAAACTGATGGACTGCAATAATGTGACAAAATCAAGCCACATAGGATAGATCTGGGATATAAGGCCCCTTGCCCCTTTTGCCTTCCTGCAAACAAAAGATAATACAGCCTGGAAACAAATTTCTGTGGCACACAAAGGGACAAGTGACCAAGAAGCTGCTCCCTCCCCAATGAGCCACCAGTTTCTCTTTCTCCCTCACTCTTTCTCTTCTTTTTTCTTTTCGTTTCTTTTCTTTTCTTTTTGTTTGTTCACTCTAGCAGCTATCTAGAACCTCTAGCAACAACAAGGTTAGGGACTCACAGTACAAAAGTAGTGAATGGAACAACAGAACTCGTCCTGCCCTGTGACCAGCAGGCATGAGAAAGGGACGCTGCTGGGAGGGAGTTAAGCAGTCTTGGGCAGAGGCAGGACAACAAGTTGGAAGTCAGCACTCCTCCTGCTAGAGTGGGGATTGAAGCAGATGGAGTAGCCTTGGGAGGAGAGAGATGAGCCAGTGAAGGCTGTGCAAGGACACAAGGACAGGAAGGCACCAAATGTACACAAGACTGGGAGCATCCTTGTCTGTCTCTGTCTGAGGATGCCCACAGCAACTTGGAGAGCAATAAAGAGACAAACAGGGTAAGGAGACATGGATGAGCTGCTGAGGAGCATACAAAAAGTTGTTGGCTGAAGACTGGCCCAGTCCCCACATCCAGAGGCCAAGATCAGCCCCACACCCAGGACCAATCCTTCTGCAGACTTAGTGGGGTTACCAAACACAGTTTTGGAATCTGACTTGGACACTACAACAGAACTGTGGACACAAGAGGCATTTTATTGGTTTGGTTTGGTTTGGTTTGGTTTGGTTTGAATGTTCGTTTTCCGTTTTATGTCTGGTTTTTCTTTTTTGTCATTTAGGTTTTTGTATTTATTGTTTGTTTTGTTTTGTTCCTCTTATTTCTCTATTTCCTCAATTGTCTTTCTTGATTTTTTTATATTTTTATGTGAGTGAACATGGTCTCTAGTCTTGCTGGTTTGTTTCCATATTCTTTTGCTTTCTCCTTTATTCTATACTCTCTTGTCTTCTCCAGTTTCCCAAAGCTTGGGTGATCATCCTTTACCTTTCAACCTTGCTTCTTTTTTTTAAGCAAAACATTTATCCGTACATTTTAGATATACATAATGATAACATTCATCATAGGAAATTTGTACCTGTACATGATATATCTTGTTTCTTTTTTACCCATTCTTGTCCCCTCCCTTCAACCCCTCTTCCCCTCCTTATTTACAAAAGCTTTGTTTCTTTTTTAGCAAAATATTTATTGGTATATTTCATTTATCTCTCTGTTTTTTTCCCTATCCCTCTTAACTTCCACCCCCCACACACAGGGTAAAATCACTCTACTAAGGGGAAACTCACCGCATACAAGTTCCTACTTTATGTTGGGTTTTGTTACATAACTGTAGCTCTTGCTTTTCTGGTTAAAAGTACCAAATTAGTAGATACCATACTTTGTCCATTTCTTGGCTGTGCTTGATGATATTGCTATTGCTAACTATACTACTTTAACCAGGGTGTCATACCTCTTATAATCAGTTGTTCTGCCTTATGTGACAACACTGTGAATGTTTGGGGTCGTAACCATCACCATAGTCCAGTACCAAAGGACTAGGTGCTGAGCCAAATAGCAACTTCTCATTTCTAATACATTGAGAAGGTAGAATCTTGGGACAGACACAAAGATCAAGAGCCAGCTACATCTAGAAGACATCTCTGAGAAATAGACACTTTTTAGGGAAGCCTTGATACTAGTGAAAAAGCTGTCTACCATAACAAGTTTACAAGCATTAATATGGAAAACAAATTAAAATTAAAAATGGAAAATGACAAGACACAGAAGCAAAATGTAACCCTAGACCGCCAGCCCACCCAGGACAAGTCCAGGGAACAATGAGATAGAGGAAATAAGTAGCCACCCACCTGAACTTTCTGAAATGATAGCAGCAGAAATAAAAAAGCAAATGCATGAGGCTGTAGAGAAAAACAGATCAGAAATAATTTCTGAGGTAAAAAAGAAGGGTGACAATCAAAATGAAGGACTTGTTCAGGGAATCTAGAGTAGACACAAATTTTTTTAAAAGAGGAGCTTAGGAAAACAATGGAAACTATGAATGCCCAACATACAAAAGAAATGGAAACCAATTCAAACAGATATCCAGGACATTAAAAATTCCACTGAAAGTATATCCAGCTGTTTGAAGAAAGGTAAGGACAGAATATCAGATCTAGAAGACAGGAGTGGTTAGTGACCACAAAAAGAAAGATTTCTTAAAAATAGCAAGAAACAATGGAAAATCACTCCAATAGCTTCAAGATGATACAAAGAAGAACAACAAAAGATTGATTGGAGTTAGTGAGTAAGAAGGGGACACCACAAACACCATAAAACACCTGTTCACAGAAGTAATAGCAGAAAACTTCCCAAACATGGAAAAAGAATTTGACATACAAGTAAGTGAGGCATATAGAACTCCAATTAGCCATGGCCAAAATAAATCTACACGAAGGCATATAATAATCAGGATTCCAGATTTCAGCACAAGAACAGAATATTAAAAGCTGTTAGAGAAAAGAAACAAATCATCTATAAAGGAAAGCCTATCAGAATCACAGAAGACTTCTCAACACAAACCCTTAAGTCAAGAAGACCTTGGAGTGAAATATTTCAAGTCCTGAAAGGCAACTTCCAACCCAGATTGATGTACCCTGCAAAACTGTCTTTCAAAATCAATGGGAAAATAAGATACTTTCATGAAAAAGAACAACTGAAGAAATTCATAACCACCAAACCAGCTCTACAAAATTCTCTGAAGGATTTCTTACATAGAGATAACAAAGACCACAACTCCAAGAACACCAATAGAAAGAAGCCACCAGACAAGGCAAGCAATTAAACAGAGGGGAAATACAGGGAACCAACAATAGGAAAATAATATGACAAGGATAAGCTAATACATATCAGTTATAACCATCAATATAAATGGTCTCAATTCACCAATTACAAGAGACAGACTGGCAGAATGGATCAAGAAGGAAGATCCAACAATATGTTGCATACAAGAAACACACAACCCAAAAAGAAATTCATAGACTGAAGGTCAAAGGATGGAAGACAATACTTCATGCAACAGGAACCCAGAAAAAGCAGGGGTAGCTATTCTATTTACAGACAAAGTGAACTTCAAGCCAAGACTGATCAAAAGAGACCAAAAAGATCACTAAAACTTATTAAGGGAAAACTCCTAGCAGAATAGATAATAATCATAAATATATATGCAACAACTACCAGCAAATCCAACTAGATAAAACAAATATCAACAATCATGAAAAATCAACTATACACTAAAACAAATGTAACAGCAGACCTTCATACCCCACTGTCACAAATAGGTCAACCAGACAAAAAAATCAACAAATATCAGCTCTGAATAAATGGACTTACTTGACATCTACAGAGTATTCCACCACACAACATCAGAATACACATCCTTCTCAGTTGCACATGGGATGTTCTCCAAAATAGACGACAGACTAGCTCATAGAACATGCTTAAGTAAATTATCCCATGCATATTATCAGACTGTAGTGCAATGAAAATAGAAATCAATTCTGAGCAGCAAAGGCAAGACAAGGGGCATCACAATCCCTAACTTGAAATTATGCTACAGTGGTACTGTGATAAAAATAGCAGGGTTCTGGGGGAAAAAAAACACAGACCCAAGGATCAATGGAACAGAAGAAAAAATGCAACTCCAAACACACTCAGCCACCTTATCTTTGACAAAGGGGCCAAACACATTCACTGGAAGAAAGCCTCTTATTTCTACATTTTGAAAACTAAAACTAGACCCATGTCTCTCACCATGCACTAAACTAAAATCAAAATGGATCAAAGAGCTAAATATTAAAACAAAAACACTAAATCTGCTGGAAGAGAGAATAGGTAGACCTCCTGAATACATAGGTATAGTATACACAAAGACTTTATGAACAAACATCCAATTGCACAGGAAATATTACAAAAATTCAACAATTGGGATCCCATGTTATTAAAGACCTTTTTTCACAGCAAATGAAGTCACCAATAGAGTGAAGAGACAACCCACAAAGTGGGAAAAATATTTTTGCCATCTGTTCCTCAGACAAAGGACTAATATCTAGAATATATAAAGAACTCAGAAAAATCAGGACCCTCCCCCCCCAAATTTAAAGGCCCAATCCAAAAATGGGCATCTGAGATGAATACACACTTCTCAGATGAATTATTATAAATCGCAAATAAATATATGAAAAAATGTTCAGCATCACTGGCCATTTGAAAGATGCAAATTAAAACAACACTGAGATTCCATCTCACTCCAGAAAGAATGGCTGTCGTAAAGAAATCAAGCAATAACAAATGCTGGTGGGGATATGGGGGAAAAAGAACCCTTCTCCACTGTTGGTGGGAGTGTAGACTGGGGCAACCACTATGGAAATCAGTGTGGAGATTCCTTGAAAAACTAAAACTAGAAGTTCCATTTGACCCAGGTACCCCCCTTCTTGGTATCTTCCCAAAAGAATTAAAAGCATCTTACCACAACCACGTATGCATACTCATGTTTATAGCAGCATAGTTTGTAATAGTGAAATCTTGGAAACTGCCCAAATGCCCATCAACAGATGAATAGATAAAGATGTGGTTTTTTTATACAATGTAGTACTACTCAGCCATAAAGAAGGATAAACTTGAGACCTTTCTTGGTAAATGGATGCACCTTGAGACCATACTCTTAAGAGAAATCAATACACATGTAAATATCACATTGCTTCTCTGCTGTGAGAAACTAAAAACATAAATAAGGACCAAAATGTATAATAGATATTGTGAAATAGGAAGAGAATATTAAAATAGAAAGGGACACTGGGGAGGGGGAAGGGAGAAAAGAAGGAAGAGAAAAAGAAAGAAAATGAGAAAAGTGATAAAATGGAGACAGCTTTTGTAAATAACAAGGGGAAGAAGGGTTGAAGGAAGGGGAAGGGAATAGGAAAAAATAAGAATCAAGATATATCATGTACAGGTACAAATTCCCTATGATAAATGTAATCATTATGTATATCTAAATTGTGCCAATAAACTTACTTTATTTTTTTTAATTTTTAAGAGTTCTCCTTGTTATAGATATTTTTGCCTGTCCTGTAAGACAACAAACATTTTTCTCAAATCTATTCTATTTTTATTGTATCTTTTGCCATGCAAAACTTTTGAACTTCAGTCATTTAAGTTTATGTTTTTTAATATAGTTTCTCCCTCATCAGACAAAGCCAGCCACCCCTGCCCCTAGATTATCCTGATGGTTTTAGATTTTCTTACAGGGTTTTAGTTTATTTGTTTATTTTACATTTTAGCCTTTGATTCATCTAAGATTTACTTTTGGAATTGGTATAAGATAAAGGTCTGGTTTGTTTCTCTTCCAGATGGACTGTTCACTGGCCCCTTATGTTAAATAACTCACCTTTGGCCACTAAAGTGAAACATCTCTTTTGTCATATATTAAATCCCTCTTCAGTTAGGGTCTATTTCTAAATATTCTACTTCATATACTCTATCTGTTCAGGCCTACTTCAGTACTTACTGACTTAATTACAGTAGCTTTACAAGATTTTCTGATTTCTGGTACATCAGATTACACAAATGACTTTTGAGGTATTTATCAAATATAAGTGTTAACATTAAAATGTATTTCTAGACAGCAGTGGGATGCAAGCAAGAATTAACATATCAAAATGATAGTTGTATAGTTAAATTTTTTTCAAAATCTTTCTTCCCACAATCTATTTTCTGTCAACAGATTGGAAATAAAAGGTTTAATGTGTTTACGTGATGAAATAAAAATGGCAATTTCATATACTTTTAGTTCAGTGATATACCATATTAACGACACTATTTTTTTATTCCCAGGCTAGTTCTTCAGAGGAATCATCCCTGGCTGTGTCTTTATCCTGAGCTCTTACAGCTTCCCAGTAGAAACACTACGAAAGGGAGAGCACCTGGTGTTCTTAGAAATTCCATGGGGACTGTACCTAACCCTCTGAGATCCACAAAAGCTTCCCTGATTGCAGCTACTGGAAGAGAAAAGCCTCAAGAACTGCAGGCTGCCTCACCACAGCACCAAGCAGCTCAACTGGGTAAGGACACCAATGGCCTTGCGGGCTTCCCTGCAGAGCCCAGCCTCAGCCCCAGAACAGCTACTGAGGCGCTGATGCAGGCTTTCAAGCATGAGACCACCCAGCCAGACATGTCTTCTCCTGGTGTCTTCAATGAGGTGAAGGCATCTCCTACACACAATTCTCCTGGTAGTTCCCAGCTGCCAGGAAGCAGTGAGCCCATAGCACCAGCCCAGAGTCCTACAGGCAGAAAGGATCTTATACACACACCTTTGACAATGCCAGCCAATCAGCACACTCACCGGGCCACCCGAGGTGAACAACCCAGTGCCAGTGCCTCATGGGTATCTGAAGATTCCTCAGTGACATTGCAGAGAACCTCAAATGGAGAGCAACCTGAGGGGTCAAGCTGTCCTGCAGTGGGCACCTGTGGCAGCATTGAAGATCAAGTGCTCTGTGATTTTCCTTCTGAAGAAACTATCCAGGGAATGGCACAGACTCCAAATACAGCACCCATGGTGTCCAGTCCTCCATCCTCTCCTGCAGGTGGACAAGAAAGAGAAAAGCAGCAAGCCATCTGTGACTCCACAAATAGGTCCTATGAACCTCCATCAGGAGAAGATGGATATGCGGAAAACAAACAGCTCCATGCCACTGCTTCCTCAGACACCCAAGGTATAACATCTGTGACATCTCATCTACCCCACCTCACTAGCAAAGGCTCAGCATGTCCTCCAGAGAAGGAGCCGTTGCCAGCACATGAGGTGTCAAGGTTCAAAGAAGCCAGCACAATGACTAACCAAGTTGAAAATGAGAAAAAGGAAGTCTCCAGCAGAGCCCAGCAAGATGCTGAGGTACAGGCAGTGGCAAGCGTGGAAAGCAGATCTGTCTCTACCAGCCCCAGCATCCTCACTGCATTCTTAAAGGAAATCCCTGCCCCTGAGCTTTTGGAACAACAAGAGCAACTGCGTGTCATTTGCCATGGCAGTGGCAATGGGAGCCATGTATTTGAACTCTCTAATAGCATGCCAGCCCCCCAGGAGTCCTGTCAGTGCCCTGCCACTATGCCACAGGTGCACATTCAGGCAGCTTCAGCGGCCTGCAGTCATGCCCAGGATATGTGTAAAGAGGATGGGAAGTCAGCAGGAATGACCCCAGCTGAGGAAGAGCCAACCTCTAGACTGCTTTCAGGTACTAACTCTAGGTCCCTGAAGTCTAGCCCCACTGACCAGATTTCTAGCATCTCGGGCAATGAAGCTGAAAGTAGTCATGGTTTGGGGAAATCTGAAACCGAGCTCTCTGAGTTTCCAGTGAAAACCGCAGATGACCACAAAACAGGCTCAAATTCCAAACAGTCTGACTCCTGTACCAGCAAAGGTGACCAGTCCAGGAGTTTGGAAACCACTAATAAAGGAGGTGCAAAGGAGAGAAAGTCTGAATCTTCTCAAATAGTAAAAGAGCAAGAGTCTGTTGCCACCAGTGCCCCAGATGCCAAGACACTACTGCTCCATCCTAAATCTCAAAAAAATGGAGGCACAGGATCCACACCTTCCCCACTTAAGAACCAGGAGGGCATCTCAGAAGACAACAGACAGACCAAGACAGCCACGAGCCTGAGCTTGCCATCCGATTCCATGGGGGACTCCAGCCCAGGTTCTGGAAAGAGGACCCCTTCTCGCTCTATCAAAGCCAGCCCTCGCAGGGCCAGCCGGGTCAGTGAGTTCCTCAAGGAGCTGAATGTGACAGCAGCTGCTGCTCAGGTGGGGCTCACGCCAGGAGAGAAGAAAAAGCAGCTGGGCACAGACTCCAAGCTGAAACAGTCCAAGCGTGTCAGGGACGTGGTGTGGGATGAGCAGGGCATGACCTGGGAAGTGTATGGTGCCTCCCTGGACCCGGAGTCCCTGGGAATTGCTATCCAGAACCATTTACAAAGACAAATTAAGGAACAAGAGAAATTAGTCAAAACGCAAAGCGGTCAGGCCCGGAGATCCATTTCCTCAGATACTTCTTCAAATAAGAAGCTCAAAGGCAGGCAGCAGAGCATTTTCCAGTCCATGCTGCAGAACTTTCGACGCCCTAACTGCTGTGTCCGTCCTGCCCCATCTTCTGTGTTAGATTGAAAGGGAGTCCAAGGATACATCCATGGTATTCATGTGTGTCTGTCTGTGCCAAAGCTTCCTTAGCTTTCTTCTGAGAGACCAGCAAGAAAAAGCAAGTGTTAACTACAGCAACTTGCTTAAAAAATTGTTGTCCTTTAACTGACAGTCCATAAATAAAAATGCCATTTCAATTTCAAAGAAAGCAAGAGAAGAAAAGCAAGCTTTTCCAAAGGTTTTCAACCTTAATTAAATGAAAATACCACTCAGTGGGTTGTAAAAAAATACATGGTGTTGCTTATAGAAATAACATTACCAATGTACATGTGTCATTTTGTATCACTGCCTCAATTTATCACATGATGGTATTCCCATTAAAAATCCTTGCTTTATATTAAAAAGTGAAAAAACACTACTAGCAAAAAACTTACACTTTGCAGTCCTATTACAGTAAGAATAATGTTACCACACAAAATTTAAGTAGGTGATAAAAGCCACAATGTAAGAAAGTTGAAACAAATTTAACTTATTCATAGGCCAGATATCATCAAATAAAACCATTTAAATATATAAAATACCAAATATGAATTAGCATTGGTAAATGTCTCAGACAACCCTTTTTTTAAACCTTGTTACACATACGAGAAAGTAATGTTAGGAAAATTAACTAAGCTTTTGAATATGAATACTATCTTCATCAAACATGGATTTATATGTATACTTTTTTGTTCAGAATCTGAACAAATTAAATTCCTATTTTCTTACCCCCAGAGAAATTATATAAAACTGGATTCTTGAAGAGAGTCATCAAATTATAATAATAGCAAATTTTATGTTATCCTGTAATATTCTACTAAGAATATTACCTTTCTGATATGAAATAATAAATAGGAGATTACCAAACACTTTTCTCTGTGTCAATACAAGGCAAGCCTCCTGAGTAATAGAAACACTATATTTAATCTGAACTCCTGTAAACAGCATGAAATTTGTGTTTTTCTTTTGATTTGGCTTGGTAGCTTCTAGTAATGAATGTAATCAACACCAAATGGAACACAGGCTTCCTTAGGTGAGACAAATATTATTTAATTGCTTAAGTCTATGATCTGGAGTAAAAAGGTAATTTCTGAAAATTTATTGAAGTTAGGAGAGATACTATCATGCCTCCACCTTCAAACCCAGCAGAAGAGGTCTTTAAGAAACCACAGTTTGAGCATTGAGAGGGCCATGTCCCCTGAGAACACAGGAACCTGCTTGAGCTTAGCTCGCCCTCATCTCTAGAAGAGGAGGGTGTCCCAGAGACCCTGCCAAGGCCTTGGTGACCAACAATGGTGTGCAGGTTGGGGTACTGGAGAAAAGGGCATGAACTAAAGCACTAGAAAGGCTTCCCTTCCTGGAGTCATTGTAGGGAGAGCACTAGTCTCCATCTTGGATTAAAATACTGGTACATGTTGGAGAGGTGCTGATTTATCTCCTATGAATTCATTCCCCCACTGAGCCAGCAAAGAGTATCTGACCATGTATGATTTTTTTCAGAGACTCAAGTACCATTGGCACTGTCAGTTCACAATATCTAGTTTGGCTTTTTTCGACTTAAAGAGGGAAAAATATCAAAATATCATACCTGAACTTTAACATCACAAGCTACACTGGCCCCAACCCAAATTAATAAAGCAGCTTTGATTTCTTGCAAAGCAATTTAACTGTGTATGCAGCCTGCATAAGTAGACACAGTGACAGCATTGACAGCATTCTCACAGCCTGAGAATGGTAATTACAGTTGTTATATCTGGAACTTATAATGAATTTTATAATGAGGCACATTTTTCAGTTTCTTACTAATTGGCCTCTATTAAAAACACTATCTAAAGTAGAAATTACCATCAAATTACCAAATTACTATTAATGATTAGAGACTTAGTTTAAAACTTTTGGCCTTAAGTACCCATTTATCTCACATGCCTTTGCCAGGACATAATCTGTCTTCTCTCTCTCTTGCTCTTGGGCTGTGTCCAACCCAGGCTGGCACACGTGCTGTGTGTACACAGGGTACACCTTGTGTACACAGGGGCAGCCGTCAACAGGGCCCACTTGAGATGGGCAGGTCCCCAGGTAATCCTCGGCTGTGAGGCAGTTAGAACAGGATGTTCCTGCATTAAAACAGAAAAGAAAGAATTCAGCATCCAGCAATAATATTTATTTTCATGAGTTTAGAGTAACCACATGATTTATAAATAGTTAATTGAAGCAGAGGCCCAAGAGAGTTGTAGGCACTTACACCGCATTAAATAAATCAAAACTATTCATTTGATACCGTAGTTGTACTTCTCAAATGAAATCTTCAAGAAAAAAATGCTTGATGTCAGTAAGTTTGGTTTTCTTTGGTGCTAAAACTAACTTCTTGACTCCTCTAACACTCTAGAAATTGTCACAAAATAGATCAAACCCTTTCTTGTTTTGTTGCTTATTGAATCTTATAGAACACCTTTTAGAAATAGTCAAATGGATAAAAAAGAGAGGAACCTATTTAAGACAGAGCTTTGACAATAAATACTTATTTGAAATTTTTCCTTCACTTCAGTCTGTGACACAGCATTAGAAGTTTGCACATCGTTTGAGATCCCCTGGGTTCATTCAATAGAGGAAGTTACAGAATCATTTTTCTAGCAGATCCTGTGAACTTTCTCAGTTATTCCTTGCTTTACCTGCATTACACATACTGGGTTGAAAGTCACTTGATTTTCTTTAATACCTTTTACATATGTATCTTTGTTTTTGAAATATATATAAGAAATATTTTATTAAATCAAGATATAAAAAATAGTTCTTAACCCAGTAATAAAAGTGGTGAGTTAAACTTCAGTTCATGGGGCAATCACTCAACATTTACAATGTGAAGATGTTATACCACTTACCAAGTAAATATCAGAATTTTTTAAATTAAATATTGATTGTTCTATTTTTATGACCACAAGAAAAATATCATAGCTCTAGCTACCATATGTTTATCTTGAATGCTTTTCTAATTATGTCTTTTTGGATTAGTGGCTCTTGATGCCACAGGCCAGCTACTTTACATTCAGTAAAATCCTGATTATCCTTTCTGTTTTGGGTCGTAGCCTAAACTGAACATTTTGTTAAGTCAAGGTTAACCAGAAAGCTCTTTCTTTGTGTCCAAAGTGAAATATTTATAAAGTGTGTTAATATATTTTCCTACCTTGACAGGTCCAGCAATATTGAGTGTACTTTGGTCTTTGGTAATGTTTTAATTTTCAGAATCATCTGATACTAAGTATATTTTAAATACCAGTATAGGTTAAACAATTGAAATAAATTGGACTGAGTTTGCATGTGTAGCATATAACACAGAGATTGGATTTTGAAACCAAATTCGTAACAGGAACTTTCTGTCTTAAATAAGAAGATAAAAATGACATTTGGTTGTATTCCAGATTATTGAGGTTTTACCATCCCTAGTTTATTCTAATGTTATTCTTTTCATTTTAGGGAATCTCCATAATTCTGGGAATAGTTTGTACCACCCAAAAAAATAGAAAACATTATGATTTTAAAATTTGTTTACAGATGCTATATACAAGTATACTGTTAACATAAATGGTCTGCCCTTTGCTGTATTTACTGTTACTGTTTTGCTGCCAAAATGTGACAAATTATTGTCTTCTTTTCCTCCTACATATTTTGCAAGTGTTAAAAAATTGTCCACTTCTACTACCACATAATTCACCATATCCCTTTCCTACATTTTCAGATTCAGTATAAAGAAAAACAATGTATTAGGATAAGGTTTGCAGATATGTATATGTGTTTTTATTGAAAACTGGGCACTTACGGCCTTGTATAGACCTCTACCTGCCTGATTTACTAATTATCTACAATGCTGCCATGGAGATGGGGCTGTTTACTCTCTCCTGCTTTGTCCTACGTGGTGTTTGAAAAATGAAGCCCGTGAATTTCCCTCTGTGATAAGAGCACAGTGAACTAAGAGCTGACCACCTCGTCCCCACCCCTGGTTTGTAGACACAGTGAATCAGAAGTCTTGTCCATGTCTGCTTCAGTGTTTGCCCTTTCACATTTATATCTGAGCATTTTGTTTTCTGTGGTGAGCAGTGTTCCTTTGCATATGTGATCCGTTTGGTTGTCTCTTTTCAAATGCAAGTCAGCTGCTGCTGTCTGGCAAATAACAGGAGATTTGCTGAATCTCTTGTCCATCCTTATAACTATATCCTTCTTAATGAAATTCTGCAACTGGCTGAGTAATTATAAATGTCATCTGTGCAGACACACGAGCTTAAAAATGACTGCACAATTTTGAACATTATTTTTTGCCAAAGGAGAAAGATAGTGTCATAAATGCTGAAACATTTCCATGAACTTTATCCTACTTAGAAAAAAATAATTCTCCTTGACTACAAAAATCAAATAAATTTGGTTTGCAAGGACCAAGGACATAAATGAAGATGAATTGAGGTGGAAAAATTCTGTTTCATAAGTAATCAGTGGCATCTGCCAGAGGACATTACAGCTACTTTTAACTGTGAACACTCACCAGCTAAATGACTCACTTGCCACAACCAAATAACCTCTCTCAAAGTAAATCCAATACAGCTGTATATATGTGTAGATAGAAACAAAAAAAATTCCTGAAACATTACTTTTGGCTGTTAGAAAAACCAAGGTGATGATAATTATAAAGAATATTCAAATAACCATGGGACATGAAGAAATGACTGTTGGGCCAGAATGGTGCAACAAGATGTTATTTACAAGTTTTTTTAAGACCCAGATATCTCAGATATTAATCATGAGAATAAAGACTATTGAATATGAAATTAAAGTCAAGCAATAATGTGCCAAAAATGAGGCCGTTATACCATCAAGTGCATCTATTAAGGGCACAACATTATATAACTGTGGTTTTCTCTGTGAAGACTGACTAGAACCCAGAGGATAAATTAGGATAATGATGTGAAGGCATCGTTTCTGTTTTCTTGTTGGAAAAGAAACTTGTTTAGGAGCTTCATAAAGAGAAGCAACACTGGTGAGCATGAGTGGAGACACAGGTAACATCTCTGCTTTCATGCCAGGCAGGAAAGAAGAGGACCCACTAACAGTTTTGCTGGCTTAAAACTCAAGAATGTTCCATCAGAAATTGTGTTGAATGACAGGGTTAAACTTATAGTAGTTACTCTTCCTGGACACTAGCATGTTAGAAAGCAATTCAATTATCTCTGCCCAGAGGATTGCCAAACTTAGTTATAAAAAATGGGCTCCCAAGTGTAAAATTATGAAAACCAACTACTTGTATCAAAAGGGGCCTCAAATAATGCCTTACAGAAAATGATGTTCCAGATGGTCATTTCTAAATACCAATTCTTCATGAAGTATCTTTCTGGGTTCAAGCTCCAAATTAATTCGCCGCAAAATAGTAGGAATTAGAATTACATATTTTACACTTCAGGAAGAGATACTTATCATCAACCAGTATGGTGATAATTATGAGATACAGTAGTGATTTAATTGTGTTAGGGAGAATTCAATGGAAGAGAAATACTTCTTTCCTGATCTCTTAAATGTGGAAATGTCATCAATTTATCTCTGGGGAGAAAACTATAACTTGCTTTTTTTTTTTACATTGCTGCTAGTATAATTACTCTTTGTTATTTTAAAAATTAAATTCTTTTTTTTAGAAAAAAATTTTAAGCACTTAAGCAATTTCTGGTTCAAATCATTGCTTTTAATTACATGTAAAAGCTGTGTGTAAAGAAAACTATATTGGATGAGCAGAAAGGGCTTACCTATGCTAATCAGCATCCTTAATGATTTTAGTTTAGATTTCTTTAGCATTTGTTTTAGACCACATCTTTGAGTACATTTTTGTCTACCTGTCTTAAATTGAAGTAGGTAAACTGGAAGATTGCAGTATTATAGACCTACTCTTTAACCCCTGGAGGAGAGGAGAGACCAATTCTTAGTTTAAGGGCATCTAGAGATGCCTTGCGGAGGTTAAGAAAGGTCAAGATGCCCTGAAATTCAAGAAAAAACATAAACTAGCAATTATTAAATTTCTAACTGTATTTATCTCTGCTGTACTAATGTGTGAGCAATATGTTGTGCATAATACTGTAGTTGGTTGTAGTACATTCTGTAAGTGTGTACAGTCTGTGAGTAATCAAATTACTATTTTTATGTGTAGAAAAATATAACATGCTGTATCCCATTTAAAGGCCAATTCCCATCATCCAGTAGACACATGTACAAAAGTGAATAAAGCCAACAAAAGTGTGCTTGTGTATTCAGTAACGGAATTTGTCTTTTCGTTTTTGAAGGTCAGAAGAAGGTAGTTTTCTGTTTTGTCTCTTTTTCATCTCTGAGAGTAGATAACAGAATTATCACAAAGGCTGAATATAATAATCAGTACATTGGCATATTACTAAATATGTCAGGGCTAATTAACCGCACCATTAGTCACAGGTAAGGTCAGTTCTTTGACCACTGGGATGAGTTATATTCTTCACACATTCTCTTGTGTCCAGTGTGTGACTAGGATGTACATACTCTGAGTGTGACTGTGTACATACCTTGTATGAATTATCTAAATCCTCAAAGCAGTTATAGGAAAGCAGGAAGAGAAAGTTGTTTAACAGTGTCAGAAGCACTAATCAATATGTGTTTTCATTTTCTACACATAAAAATCTACACATAGCATAAGTGTAAATAGCTTATCCCCATATATATGCACATGTAGATGCATTTTATTCATGGTAGTATATTTGAACAAATCATAAATTAAAATAATTCATTGACAGCTACATCTTTCCATGATTTTTCTGTTTTACAACTATTATTATTAGACCTCATGCTCCCTATTACCTGGTATTCATCCCTGGTAGAAGATTTTATGCCTTGGCTCCAAAAATCTAGTTCACTTCTTACTGAGGCTGACACCTGAGCAGCTTCAAAGTATTAATGCTGTTCTTTAAGCACCTAATATTTTATCTAGAAATGACACAGGAGAAAACCAGGGTTATGTTTTGGAGCCTCCATTTAGATATTTTTCAGTGTGTTTATCTGCAAGGTTAATAATAGCCCTACCTTTTTTTTTTTTTTGAGATGTAGCCCCAGATTTCAAAAGCATGTTTGGTCACTCAAAGTGGAAAACAATTGCAGGAATTCTTGAGACCAGCAAAACAATTTTTAACAACACAAAAAAATCAAAATTAAAATAAAAAGAGAAATTACAGATGATTTTGGTAGGATAATAGGAACCTAAGCAATTGAGAGTGCCTTAAGAAAGACTCATATACTAAAATAACCACATCTTCTACATCCAGTCTAAATTACTATTATTGGTTATGAATGATTTTGTGTGGACTAAATACCAAAGTCAGAGTTATTAGCCAGAAAGTATCAATACTAAAAAGGGTTTTTCATTTTATCACAGTTCTAATCAGTGAGTTGATGTTGTTAAAATTTCTCTCATTTCTTCTCAAAGGAAATGCTCTACTAGAGATCAAAAATTTTGACCCAATTTCTAAAACCCATTATAATCTGACCCTGACTCCTTAACACTAAAAGTATTGTTGACTGGTTATTGGTTTGAACATAAATGAAAATACCAGAATCACCCTTTTAATAGAGACTCTCATTTGGAAAAATAGAAACATAACCACTTCTCAGTAAAAGGTATGAATACATCTCCATATTTTGGAGAATGAATGTGCTATCTTTGTACCCTAGATTAATCAATGACAATAACAAAATTATAGAAAGTAATGGTTTTTAGTTCTTAAAATATATTGTTTATAAGAGCAGCATAACTGAAATCTTGATATTTATCAATATTTTCTATTGCATAAAAGAGAAACATAATTTAAGAAGATGTGTATTAGTTTAAATGACACCCAAATTGTCAAATTCTATATTGTTAATATAGAATCATTTGTGTGTGAATAGACAGCTGAGAAAGACCAAAAGTGTAGTGTCACATTAAATCACTAAAAAAAAGTAATATTCAAAAAGGGAAGTACTTGTAAATGTATCAATATTAGAACCTAAAATTATGTCTTGTCATGATGTCTATATATCAAGATCATAAAATGGTTTAAGAAAGTTCCCACTCCCCAGATACTGACCAATAAAACTTCATTTTCTACAAAAAGATGAAATGGTATTATTTATATAAGGATAAAGATTTTGGATTTAAACATACTCCTACCTTAATTGCAAATTCAATTTTTGAATGAATGTTAATATAAAAATTGAACTGATGACCTACTTTTACCTTCAAAAAATTTAGAATATGATTTTTCTGCATCACACTTTCCATAATAAATATAATGTAGAATAAAAATTTCTCATTTTTGTTGATGTCATTGCCGTTGTTGCACTCTTGAACTTGTTGTTTTAGCCCTGAATGTTTAGAGCCTGTGGATTTTCCGTGTGATATATTTCTGCTGAGACTCTGCAGTGGAGCCACAAGTATTTACACCAAAAATGATTTCTCCTTTAAAATAGAACTTCCATAGAATCAGTAATGCCTCTAGGCCCCAGAAACGGTACTTTTTCCAGTTCTTGATGGCATGAAGTGTGTGTGTGTGTGTGTGTGTGTGTGTGTGTGTTGTTTGGTAAATGATGAGAGCTTAGTATTGATGGAAATAAAGGTAGGTGGGGTACAAGCACCTAGAGTGGTTCCTCACCATGCTGAGCTGCCACTTACCCAAGGCCATCCAGGTGTCCCTACTGTAGTTCCAGCCTCTCTGTCTACTCATAAAAGTACCTCGAGGACCTGCCATCTATATTCATAGAGGGACATAGGAAGTCCAGCCAGCCATGTTCTTTATTCTGGTTTGACCATTAAGAAAAGTAACACTATACTTTTGATTCCTTTTTAGCTCCTTAAATCTGTCTTCAAATCATCAAAAAACTATAGAGGATTCCAGGTGTACAAATGCAAAATCTAAGAAAAAGAGGAGAGAGAGAGAGAGGAAAAGGAAAGAGAAAACTTAAAATCTGGGCTTCGTAGCACAGGCCTGTAATTCCAGTACTAGGAGGCTGAGTCAGAAGAATCCTAAATTTGAGTCCCACATGGGGATTTTGGCAAGGCCTTATCTCAAGATAAAAAATTTTAAAAGCTGAGGGTTTAGCTGGTTACAAAGGCCCTGGGTTCAATTTCCAGTAACAAGGGGTGGGAGAGTTTTCATGAACTTTAAACAGTGAATGTTTCTCTTTTCTTTTTTCTTTTTTTTTTTTTTGGTACTGGTGATTGAACTTGGGTCCTTGCGCTTGTGAGGCAGGCGCCAGAACCACTGAGCTAAATCCCCAGCCCAAACAGTGAATGTTTCAAAACACCTGAGAGCCATACTCTCCCTCCAGCTAATGTGTATATGGAGCCAATTTCAACCTAAAATGGTGCCCTGAGGCTGCCTTTATCTAACTTGTACTCTTAGACATTCATTCCTGGAAAAATTAAAAGGTTAAACAGGATGCATTTCCCAAGATCTAAATGCCATTCCTGGAGAGGCTAATCAGGCAATAGTTCTTAATGCAGCAGAGGTGGGTTGTTCACACTGCACTCTCAGAGATGAGATAGCTGTTCACATTGCACTCACAGGCATCAGTCTCCTTAGGTGCAATTTCTAACCAACTGTTCTCAGGAATCCACTTCTTCAGTGTCATGCAGTACATGGAAGAGCAGCCTTTTCAGCATAATCTGGCTTCACTGTACTAATCATGAGTTCAAAACACCTGTTTTTTAAGGTACTCTAAAAACCTAGTAGAACCACTTTCAGTCTATCACATGGCACTAGTTCATTTAGACGGCTATAACAAACATTATTAACTGAGTGGCTTTTAAACAGTGTAAATTTATTTCTCAAAGTTCTGCAGGTTGGGAAGTCCATCAAATCAACCAACGCAGATTTGACATCTGGTAAGGATCTGGTTTTGGCTCATAGATGGCTCCCTTGCTCTGTCCTCCTATCCTAGGAGGGGTGAGGATATCTCTAAGGCCTCTTCTATAAGGGTGTTAATCCCATTCATGGGACTCTTCTGCCATAACGTAATTACTTCCCAGTGGCTCCACTTGTCTATTCCATCACTTTGGGCATGAAGATTTCAACATCAATTTTGGGTGGGCACCAAAATTCCGACCATAGCACACACCTTTTTAATGAACTCATGCATTCCAACATTATTGAATTTTTTCAACACCATTTTAAACTATCCATGAGCTAATTCAGAGTTATAAAAAAACTTAAGCCCTAATAACTATATTAAACATGTTCTGTAGCCTCTTTTTCTAAATATAGCAGGAAGGAAGAACATAGTTTAAATTTGAATTGTCAGGATGGAAGCTGAAAGTGATTGCAGACATTTCTGGTGGGAGTATTGGCATCTCGGGAATGATATTTCCCTGTACCTTTTTTTAGTCTCTCTTGACACTTCTCAATCAAACTGCACAAAAAGTTTGGTCTAATATTTTTTAAAACCTACACAAAATGTCATTGCCAAAGGTATTTCAGGTGTTTAAAAGTTAAGACTTAATACAGAGATGGAAAAGTATTTGCTTGTTATTAATGTTCTTGTAGCCTAGAATAAAAACAAAAACTATAATGGCTATGTACCCAGCATTCAGATGGGCACACTTATACATATGCCTGACCTTGCATGATGCTGTGCATAAATGCACATTGGCTTTCAGTCCATTTATTTTTTCAGTGGCAAATACTTGATACATATAAATTAGGTCATTAAAGAGATGTAGTGTTTAATATTGAGGCTTGGAATCCAAAGGCTTTGGGTTCAAATCTCAGCTTTAAATCAAGTTGCATCCTTTGGCTGAGTCATTCAGTCTTTTTGAGGTACAGTGCACTCACCTGCAAACTGAGGGTAACAATACTTGCTTTGCAAAATCATAGGAATTAAAATATAGAGGCAAAACAAGTGTCAGTTCCTTCTCCTCAGAGTTTTTCTTTCTTCATTGCTGGAGAGTGTTTCATTCTATAAAAACCCTGCAATTTTGCCATTTTCTTCTACCTAGTAAACATTTTGTGAATCTGGATAAATACTAGGAATGACTTTAAACATAGAGACACATCAGATTTGGCTGTAAAACTATTTCCCTTCTTTGTTTAAAGCACGAGGCCAATCCATTCAAGTATTTATAGTAGTCAGGTCTATAAGAATTAGGAAAAGATTTTGATTAACATTGTCATTTCAAATATGATTTTTTAAATACTAATAAATATTACTAAATTTAAAAAGAAGGGAAAGGAGGGAATGAAATTGATAAATTTAACTACATTAAAATTTAAAACAGATATGATTAAAAGATTCCATATGCAAATTAAGGCAAAAGTCACATAACTGACAAAATATTAGAATCTAGAAAATAGGAAGAACACCTACAAATCAGTTTTAAAAGATGAGCAATACAACAGAGATTAGTCAAACTGTATAAGCAAGCATCGTAAATGTATGAAAATATGTTTGACTTCACCAACAAATCTCTAGTCCCATAGCTTCATGCTGCTGAAGGAGGCCTGCCAGATTCAAAGGAGTTGAAGTAGGAACTTATGGCCATGAGTCAGGAGCCATTACTTCACCTGTGTTAAGAGATCTGAAACTGCAGATCTCTGGAGATGGCTGGGTCCAGGTGTATGATACTGTTGGATTCTCCAAAGAATCCCCAGAAATCCCAGGAGTACAAGTTGGATGGAAAGATGGAAATATGTGCCATATTCAGGGAGTGCAATACTCACAAAACTTTCCAAATCCTCTTTGTTGCATTCCCTCCCTGGTCTTCAACAAGATTGTTTGCTAGAAATAGAATCCGAGGTGTAGAAAGAGCAAAGTGTCAGAATTGCTACTCCCTCCTCCATAAAGGGCTGTTGTATTAAGTGGCTTTTCATCACTGTAATTAAATACCTAACACAGGCTACAAGAGATTTACTTTTCTCACATGTTTTAGAAATTCAGGGACACAGTCCTGGCATTGGCTCAGATGGCATAGCGGAGAATGCCAGTGGTGGAAACACCAGAAGGGAAGGAAAATGGGTAGGGCCAGGCTAGATCTTTTTATAACAACACTGTCATAAGCACCACCACTGGGGTCACAGGGGAACTAATTCACACCTCCATAGACCTAAGACCCCACTTCCCAGAGGTTCCAGAATGTTTGAACAGCACCACCCTGCACACTAAGCTTTCAGTCACAATGGAGTTTGTGTCTCTGGGGGACACAAACCATGTTAAAACCATAGCAGCTGGTAAAGGGAGAGTTCCCAATCCCATCAAGTTTTGCATTATAGTTTACATGATTATTACATTAGACTGGGCATTTTAACTTTGAGTTGAGATAACATTTCCAATATTGAGTAAAGAAATAACCCCCCAAAATGCAAACAGACATTGTCACTAAGAATATCCTTGCCATGGTTGAGCCACATGACCTGTTTAGCCCTTGAAGGTATCTATGTTTGCAACTTCTTCTAGTCTAGAGGCCTCAAAGTTACCCGAGGCTTCAAAGGTCGGCAACAGCATCATCACTCCCTCCATAACCTGCCCTCTGTGGCTCATTCAACCCCAGTGTGGCAAGTGGAATTCCAAGGCAACTCCAAAGAGTCCCAGCCGCTCGTGTGCATGTCTCTCTTGGTTATTCACTCACTGCTACATGTAGTTTAGGTCCCAAATTTGTTGGCCTTAAAATAGGGAGATTATTGCCAGGAATTTAGTTCAGTGGCACCATGCCAGCCTTGTAAGCACAGGGTCCTGAGTTTGATCCCCGTACCAAAAAAAAAAAAATAGGGTGATTATATAGACCTGACAAACCACATGAGCTCTTTAAAAGACAAGTTTTCTCCAACTGGTTCCACAAAAAAAATATCAAAGAGACAGCTAACTGGGTTGGAAGAAAGCCAGCATGCATGTTGTGATCTGCCTGCAAAGACCACATCTCCAGTCTCCCTCTAGGACATGAGAGCACCCCCCAGCAGATTGCTAGAAAGTAAACAGGAACCAACTCATACAACTGCAAGGGAATCAATTCTGCCAACAACCAATCAGCTTGGAAGAGGACCCACCAGTTTAGATGTGAAATGTAGCCTGAACCAACATCTTGAATTTCAGCCAGGCCACACCCTGAGCAGAGAATCAAGCCACACTGTGCTCAGACTTCTTCCCTACAAAAATTTTGAGAAAACAAATTTGTATTCTGGTAGGTAGTTGAGCTTATGGTAATTCACTATGTGGCAATAGGAAACTAACAAAACTAACACTGCACTCAACTGGGGATTCAAAATTGCCAAAGATCAGCTTTTTAGTCAATGACTTGCTTATTTCTATACTATCCAAAGCAAGACACAAAGGCACTTACTTCCATCCTGAAGCACCAACTTTCCTGAAATATTTAATGGTAATTTTAATGGGAACATACTTAGGTCATTTTCATATTGAAGCAAATATAAGCATCTCATACTGTAATCTGTCATTTGCTCTTCTCTGCCCATTCTTCATGTTCGTCCATCATTCATCCTGTTCTGTGAACTTGAAGGCTGATTTATAGACAGATTCAACAGGCTCCCTTGCCATACTGCTATCTGTTGCGCTTAGCACTCAGAGATGCTGGTAGGAGATGTGTTGCAGAGAGAAGAAGAAGGTTGGGGCACTTATTTGCTGGATCTCTTGCATCTGAGTGTCTCATATTGAATGCAGAGTTCATCAAAGCCAAAACCCCTCCCAGGGAGGCTAGATTCTGGTAGCTCCTCCCTCTCCCGGACTCTCTGGGGCACATTCCTGACCCCAAATCTGCCATGAGACCCAGGGAACCCTATTACTTTGGGATTACCCTAGAACCTACATATACCTTGACAAATGATCTTTTTATGACGTTCTTTTCAATTGCCCAATTTGAAAAATGCCAGCTATTTCTTCCCAGAATCTGAATGATATAAAAATCAAAGGACAGATTCACAATTTTTCATGATGAAATATGAAATTTCAGATAAATTTCTCTTTGAGCTGGCTTCTTCTACCTATGTCCCTTTATTCTCCAGTATTATTAGTTTTCTTTTCACCTACCTTTAAGGATAATACTACATAAAATTTGTATTTTGGGGGGTAAACAATGGAGATTTTTATGCATATTAGATTTCCTTTCTTATAAGATAGCCATTTTCAATAAGGGAGAAGGCTACTGGTGTGAAATTGTTGGTAGCAATATTACATAATTTTAGGGAAAAATCATTTGGTTAGCCTAGTTCTCCTGCCTGCAGCCCAGCTATGGAATTCCGAGACATAATTCCATTTTGGCCTCCGGTCACAACTGAGACCTCAATGATCCGGTGATGCTGTGATTCTCCAGGACAAGAAACATCCTGGGAGCTGAAAACATCCTGAGAGGAACAAACATCTACTCAATTCCTCTTTGTTCTTGGATTGTTACATCTTGTTTACACAGGATGTACTGAACTCTCTGCAAGTCATTTGTTACATTTGTTTCTCCCGATGTACTGAATAAAAGGTGCTGTAAACTGGGGGCTTTCATCTTTGCCGCCCAGAGCAGCATTGATCAGACTCAAACCTCAGCTTCTTTTCAGTCTCGTTTTTCTACCTTTCCTGTAATTTGCCTTGTACTGCCGTGGCTCGCAGGAGACTAGGACTTACTGCAGAGGTTCTGGTAACTTCCCCTTTCCCTGTTCCCTACAGGAAATAAGCACTAAATTGTTGCAAGATGTCACGAGGTATAGACTGTTCATGAAATCAGGTCTTATAGTCCCCATCCAAAAGATGGAAAGTCTGTATTACTTGCCTTTTGCTCATAATTAAATTATATATATAAATTATTGTACTTGGACATTATTTTCCAGACTATTAAATTAATAATGGCTGAGGTCAACTTGAGTGTTTACTACATACCAGATATTATTTTAAGGTTCTTTTATACGTTACCTTATTGCTCTTCATAGTAATCCTATGATATAAGCATTACTATTGTTGTCAGGCTCACTTTACAGATGAAAAAACTAAAATGCAGAAAAGTGAAGTGCAACTGGAAATAGTTGTGGCACCAAGACCCAAATTTCCCCAAGACTGCTGTTTCTTGTCAGTCACCTAAGTAGTCAGGGTGGATGCCTTCCTGTGTACTGAAATGCTGACAACCAGTACAGTGATTGTCAGCATGCTAGATACTATATGAATGAAACCTGATGGTTTTCTCCTTATGACATAAATCACTGTCCTCTTGGCCATTGTAACATTCTTTCAACTCAAACTACTAGAGAATTATTTGATGTCACTAATAAAGTAACAAATCTCCCCGGGTCAGGGCATATATAAAAAAGGGAACAATTTCTAAAAGATAAACAAGGCTCATTCAAATATATTTTCTCTAAATCGTGTACATAATAGCAGGAAGGAAAAAACTGATTAAGGTATCAAAATATTCATTCATATTCAATGCAAATCTCATAATCTTATGAACAACTTTATGCCAAATCTGCACAGAAGGAAAAAACTTACTGAAACTATATAAAATTACTTGCCCTTCTCTCAAGAAAAGAAAAAAATCTTGAGTGTTTTAAGGCATTATTTTATGTACAATTTGAATCACAATTGAATAAATTAGCTAAAAGTTATATATTGGTTCTTACAGTAATTGAAATTGTGGCAAATGGGATTACTTTGTACCATCACAAGTGTTTTAATAATTCATCAATAAGTTAAATTTTTATGAATTTTATAAATGCAATTCATAAAACACATGAAAAAGCCTTGAACATATTTAAAATAATTAATAAAGCTATTGGAAGATATAAATCTTGAATTATATCACCAGCCTCTTAATGAAAGAATCCAGGCCTGATATAACTTCTTTTTTCCCTTGAAAGTGAAATGCTTTTTTAAAGATACTAATCTGAGTAACAGCCAAACAAGTAGACCAAAATGTTGAAGAAATTATTAATTTGTAAATTAGAAAATTTTTTAAGTTTTGAGAGAGTTTTTATTTTCAAAGAAGATATATTGTGACAAACAGAAGCTATCAATATGTGTGACACGAAGAAAAAAGGTTTGTGGTAAATCATTTCACAATGCATACATATATCAAAACATTACATCATACACCTTAAATATATGTAATTTTTACTTGTCACATATACCTTGATGAAAGTAAAAGAGGAATTTCTAATAATTTTTTTAAAGAGAGAAAGAAAGCCAAAACAATTCTTTCCTCTTTGGGGAAAATATAGAAATGCTAAAGAAATAGCACTGATACAGATAACTTGAAAGAAAAATCCTCAAATTTGAAAAAGCAAGCATGGATCATATCACCTTCTGAGAATTTCCCAGGGCAAATAGCCAGCTCTGCCTGTAACTGGGGGAGTTTTTCCATGGTAGGTCAGATGCAACCAGAATCTGAATCCTAGAACACAAAATAGAAGAAAATGATATGGGAGAAACTGTTCTTTCACTTGACACACATACATTAAGCACTTACACCAAACACACGTATGACTGCAGGTGCTAGGGATATGAATGACCCCCAACTTTTACCCTCCTGGATATGTAAAACACGAAACAGCAATGTGAAAAGGGAACCAACAGGACAACAACCTGTTACCATAGGATCCAGAGGATGAAGCCCTCACTCCTGTCTATAGAGTCCAGTCAAGAAGATAAAGGGTAAAAATAGAAAAACACAAGGCACAGAATTCCTTGGGGTATATTTGCAACCCTGTGTATGTATGGTCTTTTATATTAACATCACAATGTGTCACTAGCCATATGCCACCATTTTTGTCAACTATAGCTAATGTATTTTTTAAAAAATCACATAGTTGGTAAGATAGTTTTAAATGATTAGCATCATCAAAAAAAATCATTGTGTGGATGAGCCATAAAATAGTATATATTAAATAAAATATGTATAAAATAAAATATGAGCTAATACAATATATGATTGATATATAATACAGGATGTGAAAAGATAAACTTCCATTATCTAGAACTCCTAACTAAATTTTGTCCGGAAACAAGTTGAGGAAAGTATATCTGATCCAAAATAATGTTTACAATTATTCCCCCTCCCCCATAAAATGTGTGCAGCCCATTGCTACCTGTTACTTTCATTCCCTGTGTTTGTGATCTCTGGACCATATGTATAACAAAGAACACCAGATGTCAAGGCAGAAAAACATGACCTACTAGTGTTCAATGTTTATTAATACAAAAACAAATCACATGATATTCTTGAGTGGAGAAGTCATATGAGCCAATAAATAGTTCATATAAAACAAGAGTGTCTACTTGTTGTGCTCTGTGGGGAGGAGAGGGAGTGTCAACCATCAGGAATTCAGTGGGTTGAGAATGAAGGCAGAAGCAATTTATACACTGTGCCCCTGAAACAGGATGGGCCAATCATATTAGCATTTCCATTCAGGGGACAGACTCCTCATCATGCATGTCTTGCCTGGTTGTTGCTGGGCAGCAAAGAAACAACAGGAATAAATAAGAAATTATGTCATGAGTCACAAACTTTCTAACATGCTCTCCCAAACTCTTGAGAGATAACAGTTTTGTGTTTTCAAACCTTGTCTTTGACAGACACAGTCAAAGTTTGTGCGGTTCTGTTTCACAATACATGTCTTGAGTTTAGCAAAGGTCTTAGTCATGGGAAAAGGCAAGGTCCCCGTGGTTCAAATTTTCTTTTTAAGTTTCCACTTCCACTCTTTGGATATTAAAAACTAATATTCTCTCCATTTAACTTTAAAAGGCCAGAGAGAAGAAAGCCTCTTTTCACTGTTTGACTATTCCATCTATAGATTTTAGAATTAATGTCTTAGTCCCATGAGCCTGCATGGTTCCCATGGTATGAGCTGGCCTCTTGAAAATGTTGGAAATCAGGTGTGCAATCTCATTACTTACTTTTAGCATATCCAACTGAAGACACTTTTGAAGAAAGGAGAAAACAGTTGCCTATGGCACCCCTCCACCAACTCTAAGCTGCCCACCGAGGGAAGAGACATCTCCTATTTGGATAGAGAAAAGAGAATGAAGAATGGATAGAGAAAAGATATTTGGATAGAGAAAAGAGAATGAAGTCCAGGCCTTAGACTTGAAACCGAGTATCATGCCCATCATCATGAGACCCGGTGCTGGACAAAGGCCCTCAATCTCTCCCTCCAGGCTAATACCTACGGACTAAGCCACTGAAAGTGAGTTAGGCAAGGCCACTGACTGTTGCCATCATCCCTCCTGCATCCTCCAGTAGCAGAGCTGGGAGAAGGACTCTAGTCCTTGGGGAGCATTACACAAAAGTATACATGAAGCATTATTTTAGAGCCCAGTTCCAAAAAGCCTGCTGTAGTGAGACCCAATGCCCAGTCGAAGCTAAAGTCCCTGTACACAGGTCAGAGCTCAAAGACAGAATCCCTAGCCTTGCTCAGCATCAGGCAGAGACTTGTGTACTAGTAGGACAGACTTGAGCTTTGGAACGCACTGGTTCGGTCTCAAAGTGTGACTAGGCCACATCTATCTTTGCCAGAACAGGGCAGTCCTCTGTAGATGTGAGACTTGGCTGTGACTAAGTTTAGCATTAATGTTTAGTTTAGCCAAGTAACTGTCCCCACCAGTCAGCCCCCAATCTTAGACAACACCACTTTCACCAGGCCAGTGATCATAGATGGGGATCTAGGATTCCCCTGGCACCAGGCAGACACACCTGTGCCCCAATGGGATAGAGTGGTGTTTTGTCCTGCATCACCACCAGCTATGCTTTTGCCTCATTGCATCCCTGAGACTGTGCAGGTCCTTGTAGGTGTGAGACTCAGGTGTGATTGTCTTAGCATCAGCCTAGGTTGCCAAGTGACTGTCTTCACTGATACTACCCCAAACTTGGGAAGCATAACACGGTGCAAGTCCCTGACCACAGGCTGATTACTGTGGATGAATCATCTGGACCTACCCTGGCCCTAGGGAGAAGCTTGTAAGGACACTGTTTTTCCATGGTTCTTTCTGAACAATATGCCAACAGTTCGTTTAGGACAAACTTAGGCATGGATTGACCCTCTAATTCTAAAACAGTGATAACATACTAATAGTTGACTCCTGGAAAATCCAGTGCTGAAACAGTAAAAGTGACCACAGGCTCAGAATAAATATTCCTGTGGGCTTAAATTTACAGTAAGAATAAGCTTAGGTTTTCTGGAAATACAGGCACAAACAAAGCCAGAATAGGAAGACTGAAATGCCTAAATGACATTGCATGCCAACAAGTATCAAGGGCTTTCAGGAAGCCGTGACCTCACCTAATATTCAAAATAAGGTGCCAGAAATAAACCAGGTAGTAATCTGTATGGGAGAACTCACAGAGAATTTAAAACAGTTGTTTCAAGAAATTTCTACGAGCTTGAAGAAAACACAGGGAAACTTTTTAATACCCTAACAGAGAAACAACAACAGTTTAAGAAATTAAAAGGAAATTCTTGAACTAAAAAATACACTCTGTGAAATTTAAAACATAATACAGAGCATGTAGCAGGATAGATGAAACAGAAAAAATTTAGTGAACTCAAAGACAATGGAAAATAGTCAAAAACTTTTCAAAACTAAACACAGGACAAAAAACAATGAAGAAAGCTTAAAAGAATGAGCCAAGAATGGTGGTGCACATGTGTAATCCCAGAACTGAGGATGCTGAGGCAGGAGGATTGCTGTGAGTTGGAGACCAGTCTGGGTTGCACAGTGAGTTCAAAGCCAGCCTGAACTACAAACGGGGACCCTGTCTAAAAGAAAAACAAAAAAGGCTTAGAAGAATGTTGGGACAGCATCAAAAGAGCAAATGTTTTGGGTTTTTGGAGTTCAGGATCGACTTAAGAATGTCAAAGTGATAAAAAGTTTATTCAAAGAAACAATAGCAGAAAACTTCCCAAATCTAGAAAAAGATATAAAGATGCAGACACAGGAAGGTCAAAGGTCAACAGTAAGATTTAACTCAACCAAGTCTAACAGAGCTCTCAAAGGTGAGAGATTGAGAAAAGATTTTCAAGGTTCCAAGAGAAGAAACAACACACGTGGACAAGGGACTTCTCGGCAGAAACCTGACAGGTCAAGAGAGAATAACAAGAGATTTTCACAGTATTGAAGAAAAAAAGTGACAACTGAGAATACTGTATGGAGCAAAAGTATCCTTTAGAAATGAAGGAGAGGTAAAAGGGATGTTGCTTAGTAGCACCGTGCCTGCCTCGCAAGCACAAGGTCCTGAGTTCTATCCCCGGTACTGGAAAAAAAAAGAAAGAAAGAAATGAAGAAGAGATAAAGACTCCTGCACAAAAGCTGAGAATGTATTTCCACCAGGCATCTTGTACACGAAATGTTAAAGGAAGTTTGTAAACTGAAAGACATATATCAGTGAATGAAAAAACATAGAAAGATATAAAACTCACTGGTATGAAAAATCACAGACGAATTCAGAATGTTGTAATGTGGTGAGCATAATGCATAAACCAAATATTAGCCTGATTTTTTTTTCGGGGGTGGTGGGGTACCAGGGATCGAACTCGGGACCTTGAGCTTGTGAGGCAGGCGCCGGAACCACTGAGCTAAATCCCCGGCCCTTGCCTGATTTTAAATGAACTAAATTCTCCAATTAAAAGACATACCAGGACTGAATGAATAAAAAAGCAATACTTGACTATATTTTGCTTATAAGAAGCTCATTTCACCTCCAAGGACACAAATTGACTGAAATTTAATGGATAAAATAAGATATTCCATGCAAATGAAATATAAAAGAAGCAGGAGCAGCCATACTTACATCAGATAAAATGGACTTTAAAAGTAAAAGCCATAAAAAGGGACAAGGAAGGTCATTATATAATTAAAAAAAATCAATTTCATAAGAGGAAATAATCCTAAATATATATGGATCCAATATTGGAGCACCCAAATATATAAAGCAAATATTAATAGACCTAAAGGGAGAGATAGATTTCAACATAATAATAGTTGAAGAATTTAACACTATACTTTCTGCAATGCATAGGTCATCTAGACAGAAAATCAACAAAGAAGTAATGATAAATTGCATCCCAAACCAAATGGACCTATCAGACAACTAGAGAACATTTCATCAAATAACTATAGGTAGGTGTTCTGTAGAACACACATTCTTCTCATCAGCACATAAAATATTCTTCAGCATAGATCGTATGATAGGCCACAAAACAAATCTGAAGAAATATTTAGAAATTGAAATCATGTCTAGTATCTTTTCTTACCATAAATCAATAAAGCTAGAAATCAATAATAATAAAATGTTTGGAAAAGTATATGAATATATGGATACTAAACAACCTACTTTTGAGCAATCAATGGGACAAGGAAGAAATCAAAAAGAAAACTTTAAAATTTCTTGAAATAAATGAAAATAGAGACACAACACACTTAAATCTACGAACTATAGCAAAAAGAAATTCTAAGAAAGAAGTTTATAGGGCCAGGGATTCAGCTCAGTGGTGTTGCCACCTGTCTCACAAGCACAAGGTTCTGAGTTCGATCCCTGGTACCAAAAAAAAGAGAAGTTTATAGCAATCAATTCCCAAACCAGAAAGTAGAAAAATCTCAAATAAATAACCTATCATTCCATCTCAAGGAAGTAGAAAAGCAAGAACAAACCAAATCCAAAATTAGTAGAAGGAAAAAAAATAATAAAAAATCAAAGCAGAAATAAGTGAAACAGGGACAAAGAAAAATCCGAAAGATCAACAAAACAAAGAATTTGATCTTCAAAACAGTAATCTGAATAGATAAATCATAACTAGACAAGGAAAAGGAGAGAAAAGAATCAAATCAGATGAAAAGGGAAATATAACAAAAGATCATATGGCATTATTATGAATAATTATATGCCAAAAATTTGATAACCTAGAGCAGTGATGCCAATCTTTTAGAGCTTCCAATGATACAAACAGCCCACTGTAGCACATGTGCCATAGATTGGCCACCACTGACCTAGAGGAAATGAACAAATTCCTAGATATATACAGCTTACCCAGATTGAATCATGAAGAAATACAAAACCTGAGTGGGCCAATAAGAAGCAACGAGATTCAGTAAATAATGAAAGCTTCATATCAAAGAAAAGCCCAGGACCTGATGACTTCACAGCTGAATTCTACTAAGCACTTAAAGAAGAACTAATACAAATTGTCCTTATGTTATTCTAAAACATAGAAGAAGAAAGGTTCCAAACACATTCTACAAGGCTAGTGTTATGCTAATACCCAAACTAGGTAAGAACACAACAAACAAAACTACAGAAAATATTTTTGATGAACATAGATGTAAAAACTCTTAACAAAATAAAAGCAGTTTTCATCCAACAGCACATTAAAAAGATTATTGGCGTGGTTAAATGGAATTCATCCCAGGATGGTTCAATGCCTGCAACTCAATATACATGGTATACCACATCAGCAGAATGAAAGACAAAACCTATATGTGATCATCCTAATAGGAGGCATGGATGAAAAATATGACTATTAAAAATATTTTATTACAGCATAAGACATGCTGCCATTAATGACTCTCAAAATACTTCACCTCACTTCAAATATACATCCCAGTGCTCCGGCTACTTTCTGAAACCATTCTGGAAGCTCTCTTTGATGAGTGTCTTTAATTGTACTGTCATGGCTATCTCCGTGGCTTGGATTGATTCAAAACATTTACCTTTCATGGTCATTATGACTTTAGGGAAAAGTCAGAAGTTACATGGTACCAGATTTGGGAAATAAGGTAGATGAGGACACACCATAATGTTTTTATGAGCCTGCCTTTCCATTGGATGGCACTTGGCAGCAGCACACACCAAATTCATCTTATTTTTTAATCACACCTCATAAAAATATTCAAGAAAGAGGATTTCCAGAACTTCTTCAGAAAGTGGTAAAAACAATGAGACAAATTTGTTCAAAGCAAGAGTGAATATTTTGTGGAGGATTAATGACATGTGTCTTTTATTGAAATAAATTTTTTAAATTTAAACTTTCACCATATATTCTAATCAGCCCATGTAGATGCATAAAAGGCATTTCATAAAATTCAGCATCATTTCATGATAAAAATGCTGAAAAGGTAGGTATAGAAGAAATGTACTTTAACATAATAAAATCTAATTATAATGAACCAATAGCTCATATACTGAATGGAGAAAAGCTGAAAGCTTTCCACTGAAGATCTAGAACAAGACAAAGATGCCTACTTTTATCACTTTTATTCAACATAATCTGGAAGTCCTGGGTAGATCAAGCAAGCAAGAGACAGAAGCAAAGGGCATCCAAATCAGAAAAGAGAGAGTCAAACTGCCACTGTTTGCAATGACATCATCTGATGCTCCCTGGTAGGACCCAGAGATTAGTGCCAATTAAGCCCATAATGTTCTCTGGGTGAGTTGCTACAGGCTCCCCTCTGCCTGCTCCAAGTTGCTGCCAATGCTGGGTCTTTCCTCATAGGTCTGTAATATGACTCCTTAAATGGTAGTAAGCGAGCCTTGAGTGTTTGCTTTTCATTTTAACTGACCAAAGTGACATCCTGCCCCATCCCCCCACCCTAAGCCTGAGCTGAGATCTACTCTCCCCGCCTCCTATTTTCATCTACAAAGAAAATATTCATCTTTAGAGCTGAGATGGAAAAAATAGTCTACCAGCAAAGCTGACTGCTATACAATCCACTAATCTCTATATATTTGCTGAGTAGCACACATGGGCCTATGATATTCAAAATACTAGAAGGAGCAGAGTATCTCTGCCTAGCATGGGTCCTTGTCTTAGTGATAATGGACATTGAAATTAAAGCAACAATATGAACTTACAGACAAAAGCTTTAATTGAAAACTAAGAGGGCCAGTGGTTTTACTGCCTGCCTTGCAAGCGCAAGGTCCAGAGTTTGATCCCTGATACCCAAAAAAAAAAAAAAAAAACCTAAGAGAAAATGATAAGGGACTTTAGCTTAAGGAAGTGACAAAGATCAAGCCTGCCCCCTAACAAAAGAAAATAATAGAAAATAGAGAAAGGATTTCAGCTTTAGTCAATGGAGGGGGCTCATTTTGTTGAAGATCAGGCTGGCCTGCTCTCAAAAGAGCAGAGACCAGTTTTAAGCATGCTATTGTGAGCATGGGTCTGATCAATCATTATCTCAATTCTGGTTTTATCTCAGACCTGGCTTTATAGCTCCAAAAGAATCCCCATGGCTTCAGGGATGTTATGATTTAGATCTAGAATGACTTTCAAAACTCATGCGTACAAAGGCAAGGCTTTTGAGAAAAGACTGGATCATGGGGAAACTATACTGAATGTGTTAAATGTGCTGTTAGGAGGTGGGAACTGACCTAGAAGGGTATTATCTCCCTTCCTGACTATTCTCTTCTCTCTTTGCTTCCTGCCCACCATGATGTGAGCAGCTTTCCCCCAGCCAGACCCTTTCACTATGCTGTTTCTGCCTTGCAGTTTGCCAGCCATAGGCTGAAACTCCTGAAACTGTGAGCCAAAATAACCTTCTCTTCCTTTAACTTTCAGAAGTCAGGTATTTTGCCCCAGCAATGAAAAAAGTGACAGAGACAAAAGACAATTCCATTTCCATGGGATGACTGTTTCTGCTTGGGAGTGTGGCCTCATAAGGTGATGGTCTGCAAGGCTCTGTTTTTTCCTAGAACCAAGGAGATTACTGATTTAGGACAATGGCTGGAAACCTCTAGTTGTTGCTCCAGGGAGGGAATATGGAATTGTAAAATTTGATAATCAGATGTCCTTGTAGACACTAGTTACCACTCTAGTCAGCTCAAATAGACACTCTTATTTTGGTGTCCTCAGTCTTGAAGGGGGGATAAGATAGGCTACATCATTTAGTGCTTATAAATCTTGTTTAGCCAGATTTTAGACAGACATTTCTGAAATAGCTAACATGCCTATATGCAGAGCTGAGAATGATTTGACCCAGGATTTTACAAAATGAAAGTCAAGCTTTATTCTACTTCTGGTTACCTGCTGGGCATCTGTAGGGCCAAGTGAAGAGTCACCATTTTCAGGAAAAATCTCTTTTAAGTATCTGTCTACCTCAGAAGAAAATACAAATCATGCTTTTAATGAGTAACAGGTTAAGGGCTCAGAAATTGTTTGTCTTCTGTCCCTATGGCATTCTCTATGTCAAAAGTAGAACAGAAAAATACAGTCATATAAAGAGATATGAGTTCTAATATTGGCTTCATCACTCCAGACCACATTTATCCACATCTGGATGGAAAGATATAAACTATATCACTGTTCTCAATCTAAAGTCTGCATATCCCTAGAGATTCTAGAATATAATAGAGAGGATCTATGACCTGCCAGTGGCCTCCACATAAACAAAAATGCAAATACTAGCTAAAGTAACATTTCTAAAGAATTTAACTATAACTGTATAGTTATTAATAAATATATAATTATAATTAATTTTATCCTATATCAAAACACTTGAAAAATGAATTATTTACAAAATTCAAAAATCATGGAGTCTTTTTCTCTGTGAATTTGAATGACTTCACATTATCAGTCAAGCCAAAATTCGTCTGATTGATCACCCTTATCTGTATAACTAACAGCATCCTCTATAACCATATTCCCTATAATTACTTCTGAGAATCTCTGAAAAGATATAAAAACTGCCAACAAACCAGTGAAATCTTATGCTTCCTCCTATCTTCTAGATAGTGTTTGCTTTTGGAAAATCCATCTGAGATAGTAAATATCCTCACATCAATTGCAGGCACCTTCTGAGGATGTCTGCCAAGCTCATAACTTTCTAATGCTGCAGGACCTTTGAGCTAATAAACCCTACAGTTTTATTGCAGCTAACCAAGGCTCTATTGAATACAAAAGAAGTATGTCTTCTCTATATTAAGCTCAGACAAATGCCATGGATCTTGGCTAAGTTAAAAGCTAGGCATGAATCCATTTGCTTTCACCTCTAACTTAGAGTTTCTGCTACCCAAAAACCCATCTCCTTTTTAGCCTTTCGATAGAAAAAAAAGAAAAAGTCTTTTTCTCTTTAGATTCCATTTTCCTACACATACTAATTAATTCACTGATAAATTGGGAGTCATGATAAACTGGTTTTTTAAATGGAATCTACAGAGGAAAAAGTAATAAAATAAGGTCATGGTAGAGATCAAGTTTGATAGCCCTGAGTTGATTTATGCTTCAACCTCCTTTCAGGACTCTCTTGATAGTACAACTTCTAGTATCAATTGGATGTGACCAGAAATGTGGAAATTTTCTTATCTGGCTTTCCCAGAATACCTCCTCCATATGTCCCTCCCACCAATCCAATATGCATTTTTAATTCTTTCCTCTCTTGTGCTAGTAATCATCACATATCTATGAAGTATAATTGTTATTGTTTGAACTGCTTTTATTTTTTCTGCTCTCATATGTCACCGAAGAGCAACTTAAGAACTTGACATTGATAAGCCTGTTTATATATTATTTAAAAATAATGTCTTTATTAGTGCTATAGAGATTTCATCTTATTTTGTCATATTGTAATAAATGCATTCCTACCCCCATTCAGAGAGTGAAAAATTGAGTAGTTTATTATTAGCCAATAAAAAGACAAAGCAAGGATACAAAATCAATCTGTCTGTTTTCAAGACCATATTGGTACATTTCTGCTCAGAAAAAGCTGAGAACAAGGAAGGAGACAAAAAGAGGCCTCAGTGACTAAAATAAATGCCATAGAGTCCATCTGCTAAAACTCATTAACTCATCCCCACGGGAACCCCTTTGCTCTTAATCAGAGCCTATTCAGTCTAATCCTAATCACACTTTCAGATTATCTGTTTTCTAAATCTATATCAAATAGGAAACAGCATTTTTTAAATTAGTGAGAGGAATTAGAGATGTAATTAACACACTCAGAGTAAGAGACATGAAAATATAGAAATCAGTCTTACAAACTGAAAAAAGAAAACAAAAACAAAACCCCAGCAGCTTAGGACTATTTAGAAATAAATAGCTCTACATCCTAATATCAATTTGTGTAACAGTTGCTCTTCATGAATACAAGGGACATCTTTTTGTTCCACTTATAATCCACTTACAATAACTCCATTACATCTTCCAGACAAGAATCAGCAGCTATGGGTTCTCATTTGCATTCATTTTCTTCTTAAAGATAGCTTTCTGCTTTAATTACCATTATTGGAAAACAATTGGTTTTCCCAACATGAAAAGTATATTTAGAGGAACATTCAGAATTCTATTACTGAAGATTACATACAATGTAAATCCACTTTTTATAAACCTCAAAGGATACAAAACAAAATAATGTATTATTTTAGAATACATGATGAAAAAACTTTTAATGCAAGGGAAAAAGGAAAATAAAAGTTGAAATAGTGCTTTCCTCCAGGAGATGACAAGAAAATGAATTAAGCAAATAACCCAATTTAAAAATAGGCAAAGGATCTGAATAGATATTTAACCAAAGAACATGTATCAATAAGCCAATAGTCCACAGAAAGAGCTGCTCAATATCATTATTTATTGGGAAAGTGCAAAATCAAAGCCACAATGAAGTACCATTTTTATCCATGAAGACGGGTATAATAAAATAAAGGAAACAATGACAAGTGTTGCAAAGATGTGGAAAAAATGGAACCTCATTCATCCCTGATGAGACTGTAAAATGCTACGGCCACTTTGGAAAAGAGCTGCTCAGTTTCTTTAAAAAGTTAAACATAGAAATATCATATGACCTAACTCCATTCTTAGGTGTCTACCCAAGGAAAATAAAAACATGCCCACACAAAAGCGTACACACAAATAATCTTAGGAACATTATTGAAAATAGTAAAAAACTGGAAATAATTCAAATGTTCATCAATTAGTGAATAGATAAAAATGTGATATAACTGTAGAATCGGTAATTAATTATTCAGCAATGACAAAGAATGAACAACTGATATGTGCCAGAGCATGGGCAAACCTCAAAAACGTGCTCAGAAAATTTTAAGGCAATAAATATATTTACCCTTATTTGAACATTACACATGTATACATGCATTGAGTATTCCATAATGTATACAGTTCTTATGTGTCAATTTCTTAAAAATTGAAAACATTATGTTCAGCGAAAGAAGCATATTTGATTCTATGCATACAAAATGTCCTAGAAAGATGAGACACAAAGCAGTTGTGGATTGCCCAAGACACGATGGGACTCCAAGTAGCTGTAAATGGGCACCAAGTTTCCTTCCAGAAAAAAGAAAAGTTCTACAATTCGACTGTGGGGATGATTGTACAACCCTGTATATATGGTATACTAAAATTTCACTGAATTGTACGCTTAAAATGAGTGCATTTCATCGTAAATAAATTATATCTCAATAAAACTATTTTTAAAAGCATAACAGATTTCATCTTTTTCCTCTAACATTTTAATTGCCTACCCACATTATTCAAAATCCTCATGGAATGCTACTTAATTGAAGCAACACATGACTATGCTGCTCATCTTCTAGTTTGCATAACTGTCAGAGGGAAAGGAGAAGCTTAATTACTTGCAAATTACTCTCGTTATCATCCCTACCAATTTAAACAGCCAGTGTGGTTATGAGTAATGTCACTAAAAATGTGGTAGCTTGCAGTTCCATCAACAGCAGGAAATAGTGACACCAGTGACCTTTACATCTTTGTCCATAACACAGGCACACAGAGCTTCCAGCCCTGCTTCTTTGCTAGTAGCTCATTTATATAAAAAAAAAAAACCAAAAAAACAAATTCTAGATGATTTCATTTATACATGGGACCTAGATATGTCAAATTCATAGAAATAGACAGCTGCCAGAGGTGAGGAGGAGGTGTACAGAGAGGTGTTGGTCAAAGGGTACAAACTTTCACATGTAAGATTAATAAGTTCTGAGGATCTAAATCAAATGCACAGATGATAACTATAGTTAATAACATTGCATTTTATACTTGAAATTTTGTACTTGAAATTTGCTAAGAGAGTAGATCTTAAAAGCTCTCACCACAAAAAAAGGCAAAATCTTTTTTTTTTTAATTTTTTGGTATGGAGGATCAAACTTGGGACCTTGCTTTTGTGAGGCAGGCGCTGGAACCACTGAGCTAAATCCCCGACCACAAAATTCTTTTTTAAAAAACCCTATCAGACATTTTCCTGACTCACTTTTAAAAACATAGAGAGATGATCCACTAACAGGGAAAAATGGAAAAGTAGATGAACATGGCCAAATTACATCAAATTCATAAGAGCAAAACAGATTACCTTGGAGCCATGTTTGCTATTCCTCATTGAGAGAACTCACTGGGTTCTCAACATAGCCCTTGGTCAAGTTCAACAGTTTTTGCCATTTATATTTTCCCAGGGACTCAGGTGAGCATTTGTGACAATTTTTTAATTGAATCATGTCTAGTGTATTAATGCTCTGTGAGCTTTACAAGCATTTGGTATTCTTTAGAAGGCTGTGTTGAAAGCCTTTTATGAAAAGAGGCCCAGGATCAACATAATGCCTTTGTTTATCCTTTTTTGTAGAGCAGGTTATCATAGGGTTTTATTTTTTATACTTTTCAAACTGAAGAAGTCATTTAGGGAAACACAAAATGTTTTCCTGTTTTCCTCTGATTCCTGGATTATTGCCATGAGGCCAGAACTGTCAGAGCAAGGCAGAAAAGCCATTGAGAGCGCATTAGCACTGAGACACTCACAACCTAATTTTCTATTACTGTTGGTGCAGTAGGAAAATACAGTAGAGTGGCAAGCACACAAAATGAATTATTTTCTACTTTGTTTGTCACTTGCTGTTCAACCTGACAGGACTGACAGGTAGGAAAGAAAACAACATGGGGAATTCACTTCTTATTAGACTAATTTGGACTAATTAAGTATCATCTTCCAGGTACCTGGACTGTGTTCATTTTCATTGTTCAGGTACTTCCCCTTTCCTGAAATATCTTTGTCTTCCATCTATTCGTAAGGAAATTCTATATTTTGAAGGCTGAAAAAAAAAAAAAAACAGTGGGGAAACCTGAAAAAAATCTGTAGTTTAACAAATAGCGCTGTTATCTATGTTAATTTCCCAGTTTTGATAATTGTGTCAAGAATTTGTAAGATGGGGGAAATTGCTAATGAGGGGCAATTGGGTAAAGAATATATGGGAGTGCTCTGTATATCTTTTCAAATGCAGAGGAAAAACAATAACCCCCATTTGTTTATATCTGGAATAGACCACTTTTTAAAAAAAGCAATTAATAAGAGAAAAAAGAAAAAGTTTATTAACATGTACATTTCATATATACAAGGGAGACAGTCAGAGAATGACTTCACAATTCACAAAGCAGTAACTTCAAATTCTACCTGGTAGAGCATCTTCAACAAAGAACAGTACATTTTTTGCCTTCAGATCAATAATCCTCCATATTTGGTGGTGGCATATTCTGGTCTCCCACACAATTCTTCTGTAAATCCAAATATATTTCAGAATAAAACCACTCAAAGAAAAAAATACAGTAGAGTTACTAAACCCAAAACATTAAGAAAAATTCTACTCCTTATACTAGACTCGGTATCAGATACTATTTTCCCCATGGTGTCTGCTTTTATTCAACAGTGAGAAGTAAAATTCTATATTTATTTACCCTCATAGTCTATTTTTATACAACACATATCATAGCCTAACTTTTACCACCAATCCATTTGTTTAATTTCACCTATTAGGAAGGCAGAATAGGTTAGAATCAGAAAAATATGGTTTAAATTCTAGCTCTTCCACTCTTGGTAGAATGAGGAACTTTCCCTGAACTTCAGTGTGGTTTTTCATGTTTATATATTTGTTAAACATTCTCGCTGTCCTCAACATTCTGCTCAATTATTATTGTCCTCCTTTCAATATAATATTTTCAGTTCTCAACAGTATACATTTGTTCTCCATCTAGTACAACCCATTGAATTTTCTTGTCAGTGTACAGTAAATAGGAAGAAAAGAGTGTTTTTATTTTTCCACAGGGTTATTGAGTACATCTGTCATGTTCTTGGATCTGTCATACCACTTGAAAGAGATGCTGCTCAAATCCACAGTGTTTCCACAAATGTGTTAGTATCTTCATTCCAAAATCATAAAGCAAACATTGTTTATCCCAGTCCTGTCCCTTTTTGCCTATATGCTTTGAGTCTTCCCAAAAATATACAGTGCTAGAGTGAAACAGGATTACACTTTTCATTCACTTTTGTATGAATATTGTGAAAATGTTCACTAGCATAAGCTTAATTGTTCTCTCATTCATTTATGCTTTCAGAAAGGGTGGTTGAACAGTTGGTACCTAGCAGCCCCTGAGCTACATACTGAAAATATAAGCCACAATGAAACTACAGTTCCCTCCCTAAAGGAGATCTCATCTTCTGGAGAGATAGACTTGTAAACAGCTCATTATAATGCACTGTGGAATGTGCAATAATAGAGATGTTCCAGAACATTATGGGATCATAAAAGAGCATTTCAGTCTGGGGAGAAAAGGAGTGTCAGATCAGGCAAGGCATCCTTGGAAAGATGAGGCCTGATCTGACTCTAAAGCAGGATTCTGCATGGAGGTCACTAGGGGAACTTTAATACAAAGTGAGTGCTGGAAGCCACTTGCATACATTCTGTTGTCATTGGCCTGCAGTGTTGCCTAGACATCAGGACTTTTAAAAGCCATGATATTCTAAAGAATGTGTAGAAACTAGCCAAACAGAACAAAGTGGGAAGGGCATAAAATGAAGCTATGTTAAAGCAGAGAACAGTGCGAGTAAAGGCATTGAGGCAAGAAAGCATGGTGCGTGATGGATAGGGCACACATTCCAGTATTGTGAGGATGCGCATGATAGCAGTGGTGGGCAAGGAGGAGGAGAGGGTAGCAGGGAGGCCACTGTGCTGCCTCAGGACAGCAGACTGAGGGCAAGGAAAGGGATGGAATTTCACCATAAACAGTATCCTCTGCCAGCTGAATGGAGGTTGGAAGACATATCAGGAGATCCATGTGATGCTGAGTAAAAGTGGAATCTTTAAATGGCATTGGGAAAAGATTCCTAAAAATGTTCACCAAGTCTTACTGGAGACCCTCAAGGATCATTTGCATGTGGTGAGTGAGGTAGAAAGGAATCTGGTGAACAGGTGGATGGAGATTAGTACCTACTGAGACACAGAAGATAGTAATAACAGCTTTAGGAGGAAATATGATCTGCTCAGTTTGGACCCAACGCATTTGAGGTGCCTGTGGAGTGTTCAGGTGGATACATGGTGTTAGCCATCTGCTCCAGGTTTAAAGATGGGTAAGAACATTACATTGGACTCTTTCAAGGTTGCTTTTGTTTAGGTTGCTTCTGACCCAGCAAATAAGCAGCACAAAGATAAGAATGCAATCAATGGTTGATATAGTCTCCCATTGCCTCCTTTTTATTGTAAGTGCATATATGGCAAAAGAAGTGCCTTTGTAATGTATGTGGGCAATATGTCCACTGGAACAATTTGCTGGCTTTTGCAATCTTGGCATTGTCTGTACCCAGTAACTTATGGTAACATGAACAATTCTGCTGTTACACAGACCACATCAGATTCTATGTTAGCACTGCAAAAATACATTATCTCCTCAAGTCAGTATGTTTATATACCACACTTAGTTTTTATTCTACCCCAATAGGCAATAATATTTAGAGGTAAGCAATTAAGGACAAAGCTTCCCTATAATTAATGGTAGGTTATGAGAAAAACAAGTCTTAGACCAAATTATGTCAGGCAGACATTTATGAGTGTCCTGGCTATCAGTTCTCATGCCATAGATTCACTCTTAAGATTCACTGGGTTAAAAAGCAGTTTTATTGTTATTGCCTGTGGTTCTGAGGTGGGACTGATCCCAGCTGGGTGCTTTCTTGGGGTCTCTTTAGAGCTCTGGGAACAGCTTGGACTAAACATCCAAGATGGCCACTCATATGGCTGACATTTCATGTTGGCTTTGTCTGGGAGCTCAGCTAAGGCCAAGATGCCTATGGACTCTTCCTTGTGGCCTGGGCTTCCCACAGAATGGCAGCTGGTGGAAACTGCTGGGCTAGTTAAGGGCTATGTGCAGAACCAGCATAGAATATTTTCTGCCAAATTATATCACCACCACAGCCATAGGGGCTTTTCAGATTCAAGGGGATGACAAACCAGCATACCATATTTTGATAGAAAAATGGCAAAGTGACACTGTAGAAGATCATTTAGTCTTCTGTGGAAAATACAATCTGTGCTAGCTGTCTGTGGAAGGTCTTCCTTAATTAGCAAACAGGCATAACACTGTCATCAACTTGTTTATTAAGAATTATGAAATCTTAGTCCTTTGTTCTTTCTAGTGCTCTAAGAGTGCTTTCCATAAAAAAGCTTTACCTAAGACAAGGGTAAAGCCATTCCAGAGGCAGGCTATGGTTGATCTTTTTTAAAACATGTGTTATTAAAGAACCGAGACTACCTGAGCCCATGGGACACTTTACGGATCACTTCTAGGTTATCATCCCAACAGTTACAGCCTACAGGGCTCATTAAACTCCCATGCTCTGTTATGGTATATATGTAGATGTCCCTCAAAGCTTCATGCATTTATAGGTGCAGCTTTGGGGAGGTAATTGGATTATGGGGCTTATAGCTGATTTGCACTTCTGGTCAGAAGAGTTGAGTTATGGAGGTCATGCTTCAAAGGGTTTTTCTCCCTCCCTGGCAATGCTCTTTCTCTCTCTCTGATTCCTGAATGTGATGCGCCTCTGCCATGCTGCCCTGACTTGGAGCCAGCTGACTATGGACTGAAACCTCCACAAATTGTGAGACAAAATAAACCTCTCCTTCCTTAAGTTGTGGATGTTGGGTATTCTGTCCCAGAAATGAAGAAAGTAACTATGAAAGAATGGTGGATAACTACAAAATATTTAGCACATATATTTTTGTACTATTAATTAGATGCTATTTTAAAGGAATATGCAGATAACACAACAGAGGCCTGGGAATTTGCCATATAAATCTCCTTAGAAGTTTCTGATAATAAATATGTTCCTCACCCAGCACAAATGCCCAGCAGATTATTACATATGAAAGCCTGAGCCTTTGCAGAGAGCAAAGGGTTGGAGTTTTTGACTTAGTAAACATCTGGATAGACATCTTGGAACCACTTTTTCCCTATTAAAATTATGAGAATGGATGCAATAACTCAGGAAGGGTGAGTACAATGAGGAAAGCAGTGATTTTTAGTCAATTTCTGGGAATCGCCTATGAAGCTGGGCCTGCAATAATATACATAAATTTTAATCATAAAAGTTAAGTGGATAGGTTATCTTGGTTCCAAGATGTTGAATAAGCCAAAGGAAGAGTATCAAGTCACTGCAAGGAATTTTGAAGGCTCTAGCTAGACCTAAGCTTCACAATGGTAAAGTAGCCAAGGCCTAGAAGCAACAGACAGCCAGAAGAGTGCCAGTCCATTTTGTGACCCTTTGGCATATAAGACTGGAAAACAACTTTCAGCGTAGAATGCAGAATCTTCGAATCTTCTATCAAGAACCAAATTTGAGTGGACACATGAGGAAATAAAACTCAGAGTTATTTACATTTTTTACAAATGTGAATATCTTATCTCTGCAGGAGAGGGATGGCTAAAATGTGGTTAATTTTGTTCTGTTTCTATGCATGGTGTCTGTTTTCTACACTGATACCAGCATAATAATTACAGCAATGCCGTTTCCCAAAACCTTGACACATGGGACTATGAGACTATCTACTCTAACAGGTTTTGATCCATTCATCTGATAAACCATCCTTACATAAAAGACCAGTTAATTTTCCTTAACAGAAAGGGGCTTCATTTTAATTACAAGATTGTAGTTAAGATGGTAGGCTCTTAATTGCAGGAGAGATTTGGAAGATAAGTGTTTTATTTTCTCTTGAGGATATGCTTGTCCCCATCTCATCTGTTGTTTTCTTTTTAGTAAACGTACAATGTAGTGGAATTGCAGCTTCCAGGGAATGCTGTTAAGCTACTTATGAAAATAGTCTGTGTATTCACAATAGTCAATGTCTTGCCTCTCTGTATGTGTTTCATTTAAATTACAAAATTGGCACCCTTTTGAATGCCATTTCTTTGTTCAGACCACCAGGACCTTTGCAAAAAAGATTAGGTGAACATCAAGCATGATTTTCTATCACTCTGAAGCTGAAACAAGGTGACTAATATTGTCATTGTTGTTTGAGGACGACAATAAGAGAAAATGCTGCAGTGTTCCAGATCTCAAATTTACTTTTCTCTTAGCTAATACCCACAGTGTCTGCATTGTAAACTTTCTAGCTCCACCACCAGAGATGAAGAAAAAACCACTGACCTTACTTCCTCCAAAAGAAAATGCCTGTATGCTAGCTATGCTATCTAAACTTTGTGTAAGTTTTGTCTCCAATGATTATATAGAAGTAACTGGAAAGCTTCACACACAGCAATACAACAGAAGGAACTATAAACTTCATGCTTGTTAAAGCTGGGGTTAAATTTATTTTTTTAATTTGGGACAAATTGACATTATGTGTCCCTAATATGATGCACTGAAGATGTAATACCAATACTCCTACAAAAATGATTAAATTGAATATAAGGATAAAGACACAGTCAGACAAATCCTGAGATATTGTTTAAAACTGAGATCTTGTATGAAAGTCTGTACTTTCAAAAGTATCAGTATTATACAAGGAGAGAAATGAAAATGAGAAACTGTTTTAGATTAAAGGAAAGTAAAGACAAGTAAATGCAATTCATGATTCCTGATCAGACCTTGGATTTGGAGGGAAAAAAAGATAACCAATAAAAGACAACTAGGGAAGTTGAAATATGGGCCTTATGTTATATAGTAGAATAATGTTAATGTAAATTATTGGGGTATGGTTTTGAATAGTGATTATATAGGAGAATTTCTTTTTTCTGATAAGATACAGGCTAACATAGTTGCAAGTGAAAGATTTATTTTTTGCATATAAACAATAGTCCCAGTGTGGATAAGCCTAGTTGTCTTGCTTTCCTGGGTGACTCTACTCCAGGATGTAACTCTGAGACTCATACTTCTTCTAAGAGGTTGTTCTACCACATGGTCATCTGTTTCCAGAAAAATGGACAGGGAAAGATAGAGAGGAAGGTCCCACAAATGTTTTATAGCCAGGTCTAGAAGCAGCAAAAATCACCTCCACCCACTACACTTTAGCCAGATACAGGCTTATGCTCACAAGCAGTAGCAAAAAGGGCTACAAATGTAGTCTTCCTGTGTACATCAAAGGAGAATGAAATCATTTTATGAACATATAGCATTGTCAGCACAAAAACATCTTATTTTGACCTTTATTATATTTTCATTTAACTTTGCTCTGAAGTCCAAAGCACATTACTTAATAATTCTGACTTTACTAATGATTACAAAGATATGCAGCCCCAAATCAAATCTCTAGCTTTCTGAAATTTCACAGAAGAAAATGAAGTCTTTTTTTAAAACCTCCTTCCATTTTTAGCACTTATCCCTTTATCTGTAAGTCCCCCAGATCCCATGAAATTCCTGGAACTTAAATCCAATCCCCAAAGAGAATTTCAGTAAAGATATCTAGTGGCTTACTGTATGAAGCTGGCAATGTGGATGGGAGAACCAAAATGTCAGAGTAGCAATCAGCAGCAAAATTCAGCCCCTCTAGGACCCAGAATCCAGACACCTGTAAAATAACTTGGCAAAGAGAAAAATAAAGAATTAGATCTACAAGAATGAAGAAGGAACTGACAGGAAAATTAGAAGCTACAAAGAAGTTGGAGAAATAGGCCGCAACACAGAGAAAAGAAGGAAGCAGTCTGTAAGTTTACCCTGGATCCCAGAAAGGGAACATTACTTATAAAAGTAATCCCATTAGAATTATAGCAGACTTCTCAACACAAATCTTAAAACCAGTTCACCTTGGAGTGAAGTGTTTCAAGCCCCAAAAGAAAACAACTTCCAATGCAGACTTCTATGTCCTGCAAAACTATCTTCCAAAATTGATAGAAAAGTAAGATATTTCCATGACAAAAAGAACCTTAAAAAATTAATAACTACCAAACAAGCACTACAAAAAATTCTCAAGGATATCTTAGAGAGAAACACTGCAGTCCACAATTCCCACAAGTTTAATGGAATGAATTAACCAGGCAGAGTGAGCAGTTAAGCAAAAAAGTAAAAAAAAAAAAAAAAAAAAAAAAAAATCAAAGGAAATCAGTAATAGGAAACTAATCCAATGACAGGAATAAGTCATTACCTTTTAGTAATAACTCTCAATGTAAGTGGTCTCAATTCTCCAATCAAAAGACAGAAATTGGCAGAATGGACCAAGACCAATGATATGCTGTATAAAAGACACATATTTAAGCCAAAAAGAAATTTATAGACTAAATTCAAAGATGGAAAACAATATTCCATGCAACAGGAACTTTTTAAAAAGCAAGAGTAGCTATGGTACTTTCAAGAAAAGTAGAAAAAAGCCAAAACTGATCAGAAGAGGCAAAGAAGGTCACTACATATTGGTTAAGGGACCAATTCAACAGGAAGAGAAAACAATTATAAATATATACTCACCAAATATCAGTGTACCCAACTTCATAAAACAAACACTACTAGACATGAAATATCAGAAACACACCAACACAGTGATAGTGGGAAATCTCAATACCCAATTGTTACAAATAGATCAACTAGACAAAACAACAAAGAAATACCAGAAATGAATTAAACGTTTGAACAAATGGATTTAATAGACATCTATAAAGTGTTCCACCCAACAACAACAGAATACACATTTTTCTAAGCAGCACATGGGACTGTCTCAAAATAAACCTCAGGCTAGCCCATAAAGCATACTTCAGTAAATGCAAAAGAATCAAAATTATATCATATATGTTATCATGTATGTTATAGTCAATGAAACTAGAAATCAATGGCAAAAGAAACCACAGAAATTATGCAAACACATGGAAATTAAACAAAGCCCTCTTAAATAATTAGTGGGTCACAGAAGAAATCAAGGAAGAAATTAGACATTTTCTAGAATTAAATGATATTACTAGTACAACACATAAGAACTTATGAGACAAAAATGAAAGTAGTCCTAAGAGGTAAGTTTATAGATGTTAATGCCCACATAAAATAAAACCATAGTGTGCCCAAATAACCTAATGATGCCCTTCAAGTTCCTAAAAAAACAAGAACAGCCCAAATTCAAAGCTAATACAAGGAAGGAAATTATAAAAATCAGAGAACAAATTAATTAAATTAATGAAAAATCAATATAAAGAATCAATGAATTGAAGAAATGGTTCTTTGAAGGAATAAACAAAATAGAAACCCCATTAACCAGTCTTACCAAAAAAGGAAAGAAACGCCCCAAATCAATGCAATTAGAAATGAAAAAGGATACAACTGAAATCCAGAAGATTATTAGTAAGTACTCTGAGAATCTGTACTCTAATAAATTGGAGAATTCACAAGAAATGGTTATAATACTAGACTAGTGAATTACTAAAACTGAACCAAAATGTAAAATCCTAAATAATCCAATAACTGGCAATGAAATTGAAGCAGTAATTTTTTTAAAAACACCAACTAAGAAAAGGCAAGGTCCTGATGGATTCACTGCTGAATTCTCCAAGAACTTTAGGGAAAATCTAACAGCAATACTACTCAAACTCTTTAGTGAAATTGAAAGGGAAGGACTACTCCCAAAGTGCTTTATGGAAACTAGCATTACTCTAATTCCAATACCAGAAAAGAACCCAACCAAAAAAGAGAAGTACAGACTAATCTCTTTAATGAATATGGATGCAAAAATTCACAAGATACTGGCAAGCAGCATGGCAATCATCAAAAAGATCATCCATCATGACCAAGCAGAACTCATCCAAGGGATATAGGGATGGTTCAACATATGCAAATCAATAAATGCAATACATCACATAAACAGAAGCAAGGACAGCTGGGCATGGTGGTGCAAATCTGTAATCCCAGTACTCAGGAGGCAGAGGTTTGAGGATCACCAGAAGTTTGAGGCCAGCCTGGACTACATCGTGAGTTCAAGGCCAGCCTAAACTACATAGTGAGACATTGTCTCAAGAAACCAAAAAGAAAGAGATGAAGAAGAAATAGAAGAACAAGGGAGGAGGAGGAGGAGGAAGAGGAAGAAGAGGAGGAGGAAGAAAGAGAGAGAAGAAGACGACGATGACAAAACGAGGACAGAGCAAAAATCACAAGATCATCTCAATTGATGCAGAAAAAGGCTTTGACAAATGTGACATTCATTCATGATTTTTAAAAACCCTGAAGAAAATAGATATAGAAGTATCTTATCTCAATCTGATTAAAGTGATTTATGAAAAGCCAGTGGCCAACCTCATATACTAAATGGGGAACCTGATAGCTTTCTCTCTAAAATCAAGAAAAAAGATAAAGATGTTCACTGTAATCACCCTAGTTGAATATAATACTTAAAACATTAATCAGAGCAATCAGGCAGCAGAAAGAAAGAAAACTGATAAACACAGAAAAGGAAGAAGTTAAATTATCGGTATTTGCAGATGACATTATCACAATACACAAAAGACCCAAAATATTTAACCAAAACACTCCTAGAAGTAATAATAAAATTTAGTACCATAAAGGATACAAAATCAATATCATTCCAATACACCAATAATAAACTGAGAAAAAAATTAGGAAAACAATACCATTTACAACATCAAGAAAAGGTAAATACTTAGGAAATAACCTAACCAAGGAAGTGAAAGACATCCACAATGAAAACTACAGTACTCTGAAAAAGGAGATCCAAGAGAACACCAGAAAATGGACATATCTCTTGTTCCTAGTTAGGCAAAACTAATTTTGTCAAACGACTATACTTCCAAACTGATATACAGATTTAATGCAATTCCAATCAAAACACCAAAAGCATACCTCAAAAAACTTGAAAAAAATAATCTTAAAATTCATATGGAATGAGAAGAAACTCAGAATACGAAAAGCAATCTTGGGCAACAAGTGCAAAGCAGAAGGCATTACAATCTGAGACTTAAAGTTATATTACAAAGATACAGTGATTGAAAACAAAAAAAAAACCACATGATATTTGCAAAAAACAAATGTGGTCAATGGAGCAGTATAGAGAATACAGAAATAACTCCAGACACATTCAGCTATGTGATCTTTGACAAATGGGCCAGAAACATGTTAAAGTAATGATAGCCTTTTTAATAAATGGTACTGGTAAAATTGGCTATCCACATCCAGAAGATTAAATCTAGACCCATATCTCTCACCATGTACTAAACTAAAGTTAAAAGGGATCAAAGATCTAAATGTTAAAACAGAAACATTTAATCTACTAGAAGATAAAATAGGTAACATTCTCAAAGACATAGATGTATACAAGATGTTTCTGAACAAAACTCCAATTGTACAGTAATTAACACTGAGAAACAACAAATGCTATCATTTCAAGTTTAAAAGTTTCTGCACAGCAAAGGAAACAACAGAGTGAAGATACAACCTACGTAATTAAAAAACTTTTTCATCAGCTATTTCTTGGACAGAAAACTAATATCTAAAATATATAAAGTACTCAAAAAATTAAAGACCCCCCAAAATAAAAGATCCAATCGAAAGTGGGCCATTGAAATGAATAGACAGTTGACAGAAGAAGAAATACAATTGGCCAATAAATTTATGAAAAATGTTCAACATCTCTGGCCATTAGAGAAATGCAAATTAAAACAGCACTGAGATTCCATCTTAGTCTAGAAACAATGGCTATCATCAAAAAGATTCAATAATACCAAATATGAGTGAGGCTGCAGAGAAGAAAAGGAACCCTTCTACCTTGTTGGTGGATATGCAAAATAGTGCAATCACTATGGAAATCAGTATGGAGATTCCTAATAAAACTAAAACTAGAAATTGTATTCAATTCAGCTATCCCACTTCTAGATATCTTCCTGGAAGTGCCAAAGACATCACATTACAGTGAAACATGTACACCTATGTTTATACAAAACAACTCTCAATAGCTTTTTGAGAGCCATTCTAGATAATTTTGGAGAAAAATCATTTCATAATTAATTTGTGGTAAATTATGGCTGTCTGAGGCCTAGTGTCTTTTTGCCATGTGGGCTGGCTATGGTATGTGGAAACATAACTCTGTGTGCCTCCAGTCACAGCTGAGGCCTCAATGGTCCCATGATGCTGTGATGAGCACGGGCAAGAGTACATTGGCTGAAGACATCCTTGTTCCTTGAGAACCAAGTGGTAATAATAAAAAGACAAAGGTTTCACCTGAGGGAAGGACAAATTCCTTATTGGCCTGCTATCTTATCCCACCTACTATTGTAAGAATGTTTGTCCATCTCACCGTCTAATCCTCATCAACTGAAGAGCCTCATCAAGACCATCCTCTGAGTCACCTGATACTCTTTCTGATTATTGTGTGCACCCAATAAATAGTGGCTAGCTCACAGTGTCTTTGTCTCTGCCCACTCTGACATTGACCTCCCAGCACCACCCCCAACCCCGCCATGTACTTTGAAAGTGTGTCTCTTTGCCTTTCTTTCTTTATCCCTTGCTGCACCTCTCTCTAGGTAGATTGGCCTCCGATAGTAATTAAATCTTGGAAGAGGGCTATATGTCCATAAACATATAAATGGATAAAGATGTGTTCTTTATACTCAGTGGAGTACCTCTCTGCCATAAAGAAGCATAAACTTGAGTATTTGTAAGAAAATGGATGTACCTTGAGACATAATACTAAGTGACATAAATCAGATGTAAAAGCTTATCTATCACATGGGTTGTCTTATATAAGAAACTCAAAACTGATAAATAAAGAGCAAAATAAAAGACAGATAATAGGATATAGGGAGACAGTTCTTTTGCAAATGGGAAGGGGACCAAGAGGTGAAGGGATGGGGGAGTAAGAGGATAGGAAAGAGAATGAAAAAAGAAGTAGGATGTGTTGTATACATGTACCAACTCCCCATGATGAGTGTGATCATTACATACTACAAACATATACTAATAAAAATTGATAAAAAAGAAAACTGGAAATGTGATAGCAATGAAAGGCCTCGTGACAAATGGTTGACCCAGATTCGGACTGAGACACCCCTTCAAATCAATATTTTTAAAAATCCATTTGTGTGGAAGTGTTTTAGGGAAAACAATCCAAAATTATAGAGAAAGCATAATGAACCTTCATGTATCTTAGTACTTTGTCTCTTAATAAGTATAAAATATCTGTGATTTTAATTGACATTTCTCTAATGACCACTGTGGCTGTATGTGTATATTTGCTGCTTGTGCTTCTGCTTGGTGATCCTCCAATTCATATCCTTTCTCCGTATTTCCATTGGATCCTGTGTATTATTTTCATATATACCTACTGGTATTTTGAAGCTCTTGTCTAATATTTATTTGAATGTGATGCTAAAAGCTTCTTGGAAAACAGGTAGTGAAGCATCAGTACTGCAATCTGACCTTTCTCTTAATTTCTCTAGCAATTCTACTTTATCCCCACTCATTAAAATAAAACTCTGCACATTCCATGACCATGGTCCAGAAGTCAGCTGGCAAGTGCAACAGTGCATTGCTACTGGAGAGTGAAATGTTAAAGTTCTCCTTCCAAATACAAATAGAAGCCTCCCTGGGAAGAACTCTGATGAATATAATTTTCAATATTTCCTTATATTTCCACCTTAATTTTAATATATCAATGATATTTCAGCATCTATTATAGGCTGATGGTTAGACAAGCTTAACAAGTGACATCTAGTCAGGATCTTAATCCCAATTTGGATTGCTATATTAAAAGTTTGTGTAAGAAAGCACAAAAATATCCCCGGTACCAAAAAAAAAAAAGAAAGCACAAAAATAATGGTGTGTGAAAAAAGAAAATAGGTCAACAAAGAAGGGATGCTATATTCTGTCATTTAGTGTTAAACTTACCATCCTTCCAGGTAAGGTTGTATCATCTTAAGGACCACTCTTTGTGTGCAAAAGAAGTAGAAAACCTAAATAAAAGTATCCCTTTCCTCCAGGTGTGCCTAAAGCAAACATGATGAAATTACCCAGCTTTTGTATTTTACGAACACCAATGGCAGTTCTAGTAAATCAGATTTCTGCTTCCAAACAGTTGCCTTGTCAAAGCTTCCTTTTATTCTTTTCATGTACACAGGCACTCATTTTTTATTTGCTTTACAGCATGAGCAGATAATACAGTAACATAACTGCCTTCAGGCCAAGTAATTTGTCTAATGAGATAAACCTCTACTTGGCAGCTCACAGGAGGTCATGCCAGCTTAGCCATATTGCAAGAATCCTGTTTGTACAAAACACATTTCAGTTTTGATAGGAAAAGATTTAAGCAGATGCTTAACAGGATAAGAAATCTCTCTCTTTCTCTTTCTCTCTCTCTCTCTCTCTCTCTCTCTCTCTCTCTCTCTCTCTCTCCCTCCCTCTCTCTCATTTCCCACAGCTACCAATCTGACTTAGTTGCCTAAGGCAATACAGTAAAACACATACTTTCTAATTCAATCCATTTGGGCTTTGATGGCACCACTAGAAAGTGGAAGGAATATGGATGAAACCAGTATTGCTCATTTGGGTGCAGCAGTGTTTCTTAATAAAGAGACAAGAAAGTTCTCTTAGAAAAGTTTTTAGTTCTCTTAGAAAAGTTTTGAGTTCAAAAAAGCTCTACTTAGAGGTAAAAAATAACAAGAAATGCTGTAATTTGACCTGAAATCTGTGAACCACCCAGTGGCTGGTGTCTGTGAGTCTCTAGTTGACTTTCCTAAAATTGCATTTCCTTCTACAAAGTACTCCAGCCTCAGCATCATCTGTGCCTTCTCTGCTGACAAAAACTCCTTCGATTCTATGAGGTGGAGCCTGGAAACTTGCACAGGGAGAGAAAGGTCTGTACCTAGCCTCATTATATTCCCTTCCCACATTGTTCCTTGCTATAAAGAACCCTAAGACACCCAGACACCAGATACAGGGAGATGGTGATTTGAGGTAAACAGGCCTCTCCGTCCTCTTTTTACTTTTTTACCAAAGCCTATCTACTTTTTTCCCAAAAATAAATGGCCTTTTTTGATTTGCTCAGCAGTGAGCAAATGAACCTGAGTGGATGTAACACCATGGCAGTGTAGTGGGCCCCTCCCTCTCCATGGCTATTGAACATTGGACTAATGTCAGCATTATGGCAGCAATCAGCTAGGAAGTGGGAGAGGTGGGGAAAGACAACAGTGGAATAAGACCCTCCAGTGATCAGCTCCCCCTAAAAACATCAATTTGAAGAGCTATTCATGCACAAAACTACTTTCATAAGAGCTAATGGGACCAGGTAAGAGAGCAATAAGACAGTAACAGAGTAATAAGAAAAAGTACATTGAGAAAGGTAAAAAGAAAAGAGCTGCCCTCTTTTAGCCTTCCTCAACTCTAAGAAATGAAGCATGGAGAGAGATATCTGCCACTTAGACTTAGAATCTTGTACCATTCCCATCAATTTGAAGCCCAGTACAGAACAGAATCCAATGCCCCATGCCCCTAGAACAGTGTCTCCAGACAAGACTCTCTGGACCCACATTTTCCTAGTAGCCAAAGGACTGTCTCCATGACTGCTCTTTCATCCTCAGGCAGCATGGTGTAGAGAAAGATTTTGCGGTGGTTAATCTTGATTTTTAATCTCATTGAATTGAGAACCTCCTGAGAAATTAGTAAAGCACACTTCTGAGTGTATCTGTGAGAGAGTTTCCAAAGATAATTGACATATGGGATATAGGACAGCAACTGATGGGGGACACCTGCTATGAATATGGGTGGCACCACCCAATAGGCTAGATGCTCAGATGGAACAAATGCAGAAGGAAGAAGTGCAAGTGTTCTCTCTCTCTCTCTCTCTCTCTCTCTCTCTCTCTCTCTCTCTCTCTTTCTCTCTCTCTCTCCTCTCCTCTCTCTCTGACTCTCTCTCCCTCCCTCTCCATCCCCCCTCTCTGTCTCTCTCTGTCTTTGCGAGTGTGGCTCTCTCTCTCCTCTTCCCTCTCTCTTCTCTGTCCTTTCTTCTCTCCTCTCTCCTCCTTCCTGACATGAGGTCCACTGCACATTTCTACCATGATGTTTCTGCCTCACCACAAGCCAGCTCACCAGGTACTGAAACATCTGAAACTGTGAGCCAAAATATACCTTTCCTGCTTTATGTTGTTTACTTCAAGTATTTTGGCACAGCAACAGACTATGACTAACATAGAATCCATCTCCTATGGTAGGACAGGGAAGTAAACACACAACTTTTCCTTGGAACACAGTGCCAGTGTTACCATGTTTGGAGGTCCTGGAGTTTCCTTCTAGAGATGATTTCTAAATTCTTTCCATCCTGAGCAAAGAATTTATCAAGAAAAGTGCAAAAGGTAGAAAGGTTGTACATTTATTAAAGGTAGGAAAAGAACCATACTCTGCAGAGTGAGTTTGAGCCAAGTAAAAGTAGTAAAACAAGAACATGCAGAATGAAAGGAGATCACTGTGGAAGAGAGAGCATGGTGGCTGAGAACTCAATGGTTACATCCCTTTTGTGTCTCACACTCCTCATGCGGACATCAGGCCTATCCCATCCTATCAAAAACTTGTTTGCATTTTCATGAGAAGACAGCACTCTAACTGGATCAACATTCAGGGCTTGGGGAACTATTCTGCCCATGTGTCCTGGGAATTTGTAATTAACAGATCATGCCTACTTCCCCAACTAGCTTTACCACACACTACTCTCCTACTTCATTTCCCACTGAGAGACACATATACCCATAATTCTTTATGGGACGCTCAGGGAGAGGAGCTCTGAATCTTCATATAGCTACTTCCTGCTGAAAGGGGCTATAGGCCCTACCAACTGGGGATTATGTGCTCTTCAACTATGTTGGGTGTTATGGCTCATTGGCTGGGTTCAAAAAAAAAAAGAAAGAAAACCTGCCAGAAGACAATGAAAAAAGAGTGACTGTTGAGCTGTCTTTTCGATGGGAGAAAGAAAGTAGCTTTACTATTAGTTTGGGGGTGAAGAGCCCAAACACAAGGAATAGGTCAGATATCCACTCTTCCCACAGAGGAGAAAGTATGGCAAAGTGGGATGTTAGGAAAGTTATTGAGAGCTGTAGCTTTAGCAAGATTGCCTGCGTTAAAAATCTAATTAAGAACAGTAGTCTCAATACAGGTGCCCATCTAAGCTGTGGTGAATTAGGGTCATTAGTGACCACTGATCTGCTCCTAAAGCAATATTGGAGTCTTGCTTTCTGAAGAAGAGATTCAAGTCTCTTAGAGTTCTCAGAAGTTCTCAGTAATAGCTTTGTTCCTAGTCCTGTGAAAATTCTAGTGACCATTTCCCATGTAGGATTTTTATTGCATCCCCTGAGGAAGGACCAGAATGGTTCCTTCAGAATTGAAAATAAGGCTAGGGTCTTGAGCGGCTGTAAGGCTGCCTTTTTTGCCTCTCTGTCAGCCTTTTCATTTCCAAAACAAACTTTAGACATGTGTCTTTCAGGTCTTTACAATGAATGAATGGCAGGGACCTGGTTGGGAAGATAGACTACCTCTAAAAATTGTAGAATTACCTGCTTGTGTTCTATACATGATTTCTTATTAGTTAGCAAGTCCATTTCTTTTCAGATTGCTACATGAGCATGTGACATCAGAAAGGCATATTTGGAGTCTGTAGAGCTATTTAACTTTTTGCCTTTTCCTAATATCAATGCCCAAGTAAGGGCTATAAGCTCTGCTTTTTTGAGCTGAGGTCTCTTGGGAAAGGGTTTGGCCTTAATGACTTGTAACAAATGGACAACTGCATTACCTCCTTTTTGATGTCCTTCCTTGACAATGCTAGTGATACCTCAATTCACAAACTCAATTCTTTTCATGATTCTGATCTCAAACCAAACTAGATGAAAACCAAATCAAATTTTCTCATAAGGTCCACATTGAACCCAACCATTGAATTTGATTTTGTTCTTGTTCAACTCAGTTTGAGACCAGAATCATGGAAAAGAATTGAGTTTGTGAACTCAGATACCATGTACTTCAATCAGTGAGCCACATCTCCATCAGTGACATCAGGATCACTGATGTCCTGGCTGCTTGCATAGGTCTGGAAAACCACCTGTTCACAAAAGTAGCTGATTTCTGAGACTGTAGACTTCAAGGAGGATTAAGAGTAGTACACATCTTTATAGTAATCTGAAGTGTCTAAGAAGCATGGTTTCCATACACCCAATGGGTAAAATCTGCTTTGGCCTTTGCCAGAATTGTAGAATTGTCCCCAATTTTCCCAGTAAATCTCTTCCTAGAAAGAGTGTAAGATAGTGTGGGATAATTAAAAAGTCATGTTTAAACATTTGACCTTCAAAGTGACATGTCATAGTAGGAGTAAAGAAGCTCCACAAATTATGGCTATAGAAGTAGAGGAGTGTTTTCTAGATAAAGAAGTTAAAGCAGAATGAGCTTCCCCTCTATCTACCAGTAATTGAAGGGGCTCTACCTTGACATTCAGGATCACCCAGGTTTCCTTACAAGAGACGGTAATGTCTATGGATAGGGGCATTGCAGGTTGCCCCAGGCCCCTTCAGTTTTCATCAGAACAGGAGACAAGAGTTTAGGCTGGCCTAGCCCCTCTCTGGGAATGAGGACAGTCAACCTTCCAGTGACATGAATCACTCATATTGGCTGTCTGACATATGGAGCAGGGCCCAGGCAGTGCCTTAGAATAATCATGTGTCCAGTGTCCAGTTTTCTTGCAGGCTTTGACTGGCCCTGGGTTTTCCCTTGGACAACTTGGGTGTGATTACATGATTGCCAATTGTCACAGCCATAATTTTTGATGGTCTTTTCTGTCCTTTTCTTTTCATTCTCACCTAGAACCCAATAGTTGAACACAGAAAAGGCCATGTCCAACACTGGGTCATATTTGAAAATATTTAGTATCTTCCAGTTGCTAGTCTCTGGTGGAAACCAGTGGGAAAGGCCTATATCCCACTGAAAGACAGGCAGACATCTGAGGACAAGATCATCAAAGATATCAATTGTTTTTCTTTGGAAGCCTCTTTAAATACCATAGTCCTTGGGCCTTTCCAAAGACAAAGATAAAAGCCTGAACATAAGGGATTTCACACCACTGTCCTTGACTTTTGCAAAAAGGATCTAACTGAAGAATACTATTATAATTTAGACTGCCATTCTGTACCTGTCTTTCACCATCTCCTAGTTTATACCGAACCTAAACAGTATTGCAATAGAAGATACACTATTAAAGAGATGTATGGAGCCCCTGGGCCTGCAACTAGTTACCTGTGTGTGGCCTAAGAAGAAAGAGAAAAGACTAAATCTGGGGTCAATTAGAGGGTATCCTCCACAGAAGGATGTAGGCCCACTGAATCCCTGGAGCATCTTCTGAAACTGAAATGTATTACCAAACAGCTCTGGTGAAGTGAACAACACTGTGCCTTCTTGCTGTTTGTTTGTTTGTTTGTCTGTTTTCCTTAGAACTCCCCATACCTGGTGGCCCACTATGACACCTTCAGGGTCATATTGTTCCCTGTTGTTAAGGATACAGTCTAATTTTGAGGTTGCTGGGAGGTACAGGGTGTTTCCCATGGTGTGTTGGCCCACTGATTCCTTAGAAGTGTGGAGCCCTCTAGTGTTCTCCCTTAGAAATTCCCATGAGATCAAGGTAGAGTCCCTGTGGTCCACTGATTCCCTAGAGAAAAAGGTGGAGCCCTCTAGTGGCCATTTAGTCACTTGAGAAACAATATCCCTTGTATTTACCCTGATAGTAAAAACCTTTAAAAAGTTCTAAGTACAAGGATGGCTCTACTTTTGCATATTCACAGCCACTTGAGTTCAGTTTTACTGATTGTACATTTGTTCTGCTTAGGCCATCAGGCTTATGTTTCTAAGTTACCTGAATTTTCTTAGAGGAAAAAAGGAGGGGATCTAATCTGATTTAAAAGTGAAGCAGAAGGAGACCCATATGTTCCCTCAAATTGGAGGCTTAGCTCCTCTCTACAAGGGGGAAATTTCCTGGTGACCACAAGGACAACAGAAAAAAGAAAATGGCAAACAAACATGATGGAACCATGTGACTTACTCAGATAACAAACTAAAATGGCTGACAAACAGCCAGTTCCATGTGGTGGACCCTCAGGATGAACCAAAATGGCCAATCCATGTGACAAACTCACATGATCAACCAAAATGGTTACCAGTCATGGCAGAAAGATGGACTGTGATGAAACAAGGCCCTGAGAAAGGAACTGACTAATGATAACAAAATATAAAAGGCCATGTAGAGGAAAAGCACAAATGAGGCTTTGAGCACAAAAGTGGTAACCTGGGGTAGGAGAAAGCAGACCAACTTACCAATAGCTAATTTTCCCAAAAGAGAAACTTGAGCAAAGTATCGTGGAGAACAAAAACATGAGGACAAATAGGCATATTAAACTCTAGGTTATACACATGGATTTTAATCAATCTGTGCTGTGACTTGGTTTATAACAAGCCCTCTGGAAATTCTTTACTGACTTGTACCCACAATGAGTGAGCAAAAAACAGAAAATAGAAGAAAAAAAAGAGGAGATAAACTTGAGTCACACTTGTGAGCCCCTTACTGGCTGGGAAAAACACAAAGGCTGTGCACTTCCCCTCCTCCCTCCAAATGGTGGGACACACTAGGAAACTGTTCCCAGTACCATGAGAAAGCCTCCTGAGCCCCATCAATATTTTACACCTTCTAGTTTCTTGCCTCTTTCCAATAACCAGAAAGGATTTGAGCCCACTGACAGATGAAAGCCAGTCCTGCGGAGTGAAGAGAAAAGAAGGGGATTGGAGCTTTTCTAGGGAAGAGAGAGAGGGAAAGAAAAACAAAAACTAAACCAGTCCATCATTGCTTGAGTTAATAGATTTCAGAAATAGAGAGAAAGAAACAAAAAACTGTACTTAAAAAGGCCTTACCTGATTAACTCTGTCAAGTATGTTACCAGGTTTTGTGGTGCTAGCATCTCCTTTTAGAGGTGGTTCCTAGGTTCTTTCCGTCCTGAGCAAAGAATTGGTCAAGACAAGTACAAACAGTAGAAAGGTTTTATATTTATTAAAGATAAGAAAAGAAACAGGTCCTGCAGCGTGAATTTGGGACAAGTAAAAGCAAGAAAAAAAAGCACACCCTACAGCATGAGTATAGACTACTGTGGAAGAACACAGTAGCAAAAGGCTCAGTGGCAATTTTCCTTTTGTATCTCTCACTCCTCAAGCTGGTGTCAGACTTAGGCCTTAATACCAAAAACCTGTTTAAATTCTCACCAGAAGCCCACAAGCAGGGCTTTGGGAGCTGTTCTGCATGTGTTCTGGGAATTTTGAAATTAATGGGTTATGCCTACTTCCCCAACCAACTTTGCCATATCCTAGTCTCTTGCCTCACCAGAAGGGTGAGGATGAAGGGTGAAGGGTGAAATCCAACACTGAGGGATCCCAGAATTCCCATCCCCAGGGCTCTACCTACAGATGGAACCTCTAGACCCCAGTATCAGGTAAAGACCTGCAGTCCCAGTGAGGATGGACTTGTGTTCAGGACAGCATTGCTTGAAGCTGGCTGCAGCAGTCTTGAGTGGCAAGTATACCACAGCAGTGGGCAGGCTATAGAAGTGTGGGCCTTTGTCCTGACCCTGTGCTGCACAGGTCTGGGCAAGATATAGCCTCTGGATGCAACCAAGTATCATGGCATTGCCAGCCATAGTACTTCCCATCCCCCTGATCTCCTAACTGTAGGCAACACAACCCAGCATCATTGTCCACATGGTAAAAAAAGAGGGAGAGAAGTGTAACCACTGTATCAGAGCCTCCATAGTGAGGCCAGGAACTGAAAACAGCCTGATGACTGTATGCAAAGCATCTGGACCTGCCCCATCCCCAGGCAAAGGCTTGCAGGGCTGCACTATTCTTCCTAAACCCACCTAGTTTATCCTGAACAACACACTAACTGCAGATTTGGGACAAACTTGGGCACCAGTATCTAGTGCTGAAAGAGTGATAACACACCATGAAAAACTAAAAAAGTAAATAAGGGTCAAAATGTATAATTAACATTGTGAAATAGGAAGAAAAGGTCTAAAGGAGTAGGGGAAAGGAAAGAAGGGAAAAGAAAAAATATGAGAAAAGGAAAAAAAATGGAAACAAAGTCTTTGTAAATAGGGAAGGGTGGAGGGGATGAAGGGAGGGCAGGAGAATGGGGAAAAAATAAGAACCAAGATACATCATGTAAAGGTACAAGATCCCAATGAGGAATGTAACTTTATTGTATACCTAAAATGTACCAATAAACTTAATAAAAAAAGAGTGATAAAACACCAACTGCTGACTCAGCAAACCTGGACATAAAGAATCATCTAGGGTTAAAATAATGGCAGCAAACACACACTCAATGACAAAAGATATCTGCTTAGAATTTCTGGAATAGACATGAATAAAAGCAGATTACAAAGAATGGAATAAGTACCTTACCCTTCAATGCACAAACATTGTTATACACCAACACACATCAAGAACTTTCAAGGAAACATCCCCTCACCTAATAGATGAAATAATAATAGGTGCTATTCATATAGCAACCAATGGCACAAATGCTCAGAGAATTTCAAATATCTCTTTTAAAGAAAATTAAAGAAGCCACAGAGAAATAATTCAGTACTTTATCAGATAATTTGAACTGATTAAAAGATTTTCCCCCTTAACTTGTTGTTATCAAGTACCTTGTCCCAGCAATGAGAAAGCAATAAAGACATCTTCTAAAATCTAGATAATGACAAAAAAAGACAGGCATAGGAAGACCAAAGGTCAGCAGTCATATTCAACACAAGCAGTCTACCCCAACACATACTGTAATCAAGCTTTCAAAGGCTAAAGAGATTCTCAAAGCAACACACAAAAAAGAAATAAATAACATACAAAAGATATTCTAATTCATCTGACATCAGACTTCTCAGTAGAAACCTTATAGGTCAGAAGGAAATGGGATGAGATTTTTTACAGTGACAAAGGAAGAAAATCCCTAACCAAGAATACTGTACCCGACAAAGCTATTTTTTAGAAATGAAGAAGAAATTAAGTCATTTCCTGACAAATAAAAACTGAATTTATCACCACCAAATTTGTCTTACAAAAAGTGCTGAAAGGTGTTCTTCATACTGAAAGACACTGAGTAAAAGGAAACATCTGAAGGTTTAAAACTTAGTAAGAGTAGCTACCTAAAAATTCTGAAAATTCTAATATTGTAAATGTGGTGTGCAAACTATTATTATGCATAGTCTATTAACTACATCTATGTCTTTAGTATGAAGACTATAAAAAAAAGAATACATCAATATGTTAAGAGATAAGTAATATAAAAAAGATGTAGAACGGGAATCAAACATTTAAAATGCAGGAGAGAATAGAATATAATTGAAGAGATTTTTCCTAGTTTTTTCTTCCTTGTTTCCTTTTCTATTTTTATAAAAGTATTAAGTTGCTATCATTTTTAAATGACTTGTAAAATCAAAAGATTGTTCTGAAGCCTCATAGTAACCACAAAAAATCTACAGGAACCACACCAAAAATAATAACTAAGGAATAAAAACACACTACTAGAAAAAAATCACTTAACCACAAAGAAAAATTCTAAGAGAATGAGAAGAAAGGAACTACAAAAAAAAAAAAATCAAAAAATCAGTAACAAAATAGAAGTAGTAAAACTGTACCTATTGATAATTTCCTTGTAGGTGAAAGGATTAAATTCTTCAATGAAAGATATAGAGTGACCAAACTGATTTTTTAAAAGGACCAACTATATGTTGCTTATTAAAAAAAAAAAACTCACTTCATTTCTAAAGAAAAGAGATCAAAAAAGATAATTCCTGCAATGAGAATCCAAAAGTGAACAGCAGTAGCCACGCTTAGAAAAGACTTTCAATAAAAAGCAGCAAAAAGAGACAAAGAACATCATTATATAATGATAAAGTGGTCAATTCAGCAAGAGAAAATAAAACCCTAAATATATATTCACCAAATATCAGAGTACCTAAATATATAAATCAAATATTAATAAGCTTAAAAAGATGAACTATATTACAATAATTGCAAGATACTTTGATGCCCCACCTAGCAATGTACGCATCACTTAATCAACCAAAAATAAATAAATAAATTCACAGATTAACTAATTTCAAAACAGCAGCTTTAAAATATATCCTAAACCAAATGAATATAAAGACATCTACAGAATAATTCTATCCAACAGTTTCAGAACATCCACTCTCCTCAACAACAGATGGAACATTTTCTACGATAGATTATACAGTAGGGAAATAAATCTTAACAAATTTTTTAAATATTGAAACCATATCAAGTATTATTTCTCACCACAATGCAATAAAACTAGAAATCAATAATAAGAAAAACATTGGAAATTAAACAACATACTCTGAAATAAACAATACATCAAGGAAGAAATTTAAAAGGAAAATTTAAAAGTTTTAGAAGCAAATGAAGATGGAAACATAACATACCCAAATCTATGGGATATAGCAAAAACATGACTAAGAGGAAGGTTTATAGCAACAACTACACCAAAAAAGTGGAAAGACCTCAAACAAACAACCTATTGTTGCACTTTAAGGAACTAAAAAAAAAAGAACAAAGCAAACACAAAATTTTCAGGAAGGATAAAATAATAAAGATCAGAGCAAAATAATGAGAAAAGAAGGAAAAAATAGACACAAAGCTTTTGTAAATAAGAAGGGGAACAGGGGTTGAAGGAAGGAGAGGGGATTGAGAAAAAAAAGCAGAATCAAGATACATCATGTACAGGTACAAATTCCCTGTGATGAATGTGATCATTATGTACATCTATGTACCAATAAACTTAATTAATTTAAAAAAAAGATCAGAGCATAAATAAATTTAAAAGACTATAAAATACCAATGAAATGTAAAGTGTTTTTTTCAAAAAGATAAATAAGAATAACAAACTCTTAGGTAGACAAACTAAGAAAGGGAGAAGACTGAAATGAAACCAAAGGAAAAAAATGAGACATTAAAGCTGACACAAAAGAAATATAAAATATTTTTAGAGATTATTATGAACAATTGTAGGCCAACAAATTTGAAAATCAGGTAAGTAATTACTTTTTTGTTTGCTATGGTATTTTTTGTAGCAAAACATTTATTAGTACATTTTAGGCATACATAATGATAAATTTGCACCTGTACATGATATATCTTAATTCCTCTTTTTTCCCCTTCCCTCTCCCCACAAGCTCCCTCCCCTTATGTACAAAAGCATTGTTTCCATTTTTTCCTTCTATTTTCTCCTTTTTTTCTAGTCCTTTCCTTCCTTTCTCCCTCCCTTCTCCCTGTTCCCCTTCCCATTTGAATATTTTCTTCCCATTTCCTAGTACCTATAATACATTTTAGTCCTTATTTCCACTTTTGGTTTCTCACACCAGAGAAATGATGTGGTACTTAAATATGTGTGTCTGATTTATTTCACTTATGAGTATGCTCTAAAGGTCCATTCATTTAGCTATAAATGTCTGAAGCTCATCCTTCTTTATGGCAGAGTAGTACACCATTGTAGAGAAACAAACACACCTTTCTTCATCCGTTCATTCATCTGTTGATGGGCATTTGAGCTATTTCCAAGATTTAGCTATTACAAACTGTGCTGCTATAACATGAGTGCACATATCACTGTGGTATGATGCTTTTAATTCTTTTGGGAAGATTTTCAAGAAAGGAAACAGCTGAGTCAAATTAGAACCTCTAGTTTTAGTTTTTCAGGGAATATTCACACTGATTTCCACAGAGGTTGCACCAGTCTTCACTCACACAGCAGTGGAGAAGGGTTCCTTTTTCCCCACAGCCCCGCCAGCATTTGTTATTGGTTGATTTCTTGATAAAGGCCATTCTCTCTGGAGTGAGACAGAATCTCAGTGTTGTTTTAATTTGCATCTCTCAAATGACCAGTGATATTGAACATTTTTTCATACATTTATTTACTGTTTCTACTTCTTCATCTGAGAAGTGTCTATTCATTTTAGATGCCTACTTTTGGATTGGGTCTTTAAATTTGGGAGTTTGATTTTTTGAGTTCTTTATATCTTCTAGATAATAGTCCTTTGTCTGACAAAGAACTGGTAAAAAAATGTTTTCCCGTGCTGTGGGTTGTCTCTTCGTCCTTTTGATGATTTCTCTTGCTATTCAAACGCTTTTTAATAAGATGAGCTCCCAGTTGTTGATTCTTTGTAGTATTTCTCATGGTGTCTGGGTTTTGTTCATGAAGTCTTTCCCTACTCTTATGTCCTCAAGCGTTCTACCTATTCTCTCTACCAGCAGATTTAGTGTGTTTGTTCTAATATGTAAATCTTTGATCCATTTCAATTTTAGGTTAGTGTATGGTGAAAGATATGGGTCTAATTTCAATCTTTGGCATCTGGAAAGCCAGTTTTTCTAGTACCATTTATTAAAGAGGCTCTTTCTTCCAATGAAGGTGTTTGGATCCTTTGTCAATGATCAGGTGGCTGAGTATGCCTAGAGTTGTTTCTGCATTTTCTAAACTGTCCCATTCATCCTTGAATCTGTTCTTTTGCCAGTACCATGCTGTTTGCATCACAGTTGTTTGCTTTAGTTTGGTAGAGCTGCCATATCAGAATGCCACAGACTTCTTGAAAGTGTAAACAGTAGAAATTTATTTTCTCACAGTTCTGGAGTCTGGAAATCTAAGGTCACAGCAATAGCAGGTTTAGTTTCTTCTGAGGCCTCTTGGCCTATAGATGGCTTTCTTCACTACGTGTCTTTGTATGGTCTTTTGTCTGTGTTGTATGACTGTGTTTTAAAGGCCTCTGTGTGTGTGTGTGTGTGTGTGTGTGTGTGTGTGTGTACTCAGAGCCTTTGCACAGAGCTAAATCTCCCACCCCATCTCAAAACTCTTATTTTGAGACAGGGTCTTGGTAAATTGCTAACTTTTAAGGCTGGGCACATACTTTCAAGCCTCCTACTTCATCCTACCCTAGGGTACCCCCATCCTACTTCTCCTCTTCTTATTAAGGGTACCAATTATATTGATTTAGGTCCCCCCACTCTACTGACATCACTTTTACTTAATTATCTCTTTAGAAATCTGTCTGAAAATATAGTCACAATCTGAAGTACTGGGTATTAGGATTTCAACATTTGAATTTTTTTTTTTGAAGACATGCCAGCCCATACCATTTTCCAAAAGATTTTTCAAATATCTTTAGGTTTTCAAAGCAATGAATTAAGAAATTGCCTTTCTCCAAAGCTGTATTTCTTCCTTTTACTTTGCTGGCTCTTTTACTTTCTCTTCAGATTCTTTTTATGCTCTGTCACTAAGTGTGTGCTAATATTCTCACACTAGGAGATAGTGACAATATCTTCTTATGTGCTAGGGGAAAACATACATATCTCCTCATTTTACTAGTTGAAATGAATTCCCTCTTTTTTATTTTTATGTATTGGGAGTGGTCCTGGAGATGAAACCCAGGATCTTTCCCATTCTAAGCAAGCATTCTACCATTGACCTGAGCTGCATCCTCAATGCATAAATTTACTATAGATGCTGACTCTCCACTCTGTACCACCCATGTCAATAGATGTGTGTCCATAAATAAGAGTACTGCAAATCTCTGGTTTTTAGCATCAAACTTGTCAAAAATTTTCAGTAAACTATGTTAACTGATGTTAATATTTCTAAATTTTAAAATCTGTTTTTCTTTCAAACTTTATTAGTAAATGAAAGGACATCTATTTACCTATTTTTCCAGAAATTACCAATTTCCTGAGAATTAGAACTCTAAATATTCCTTAAGCTAACCCATTTCTCCATCCTATCAACTCTATTTTTTACTCACGAGAAAATAAATAGGACTCACCAGAATACTTGCTGTTAGTGGTTAATCTGACAAGTGTGTAGCAACTAGTCCAACTAACTTGGATAACTAAACTAGACTTAAGATATAAATGGACCATCAGAAATAGATGACCATAAGAAGTATCTGAGAAAGTGCTGAATAACTCAGGCTTTATTTTGCAACAGGTAAGAGATTTAGAAGTTGTCCATGAAATTTTATTTCTCTGAACTGATATGGTGTCTCACTTTGATCTCACTTGTAAAACATGATTCTTGCTGAAACAAAGCAGTTTTCATTGTTGATCAGTAGGTTAAAACTGCTTTAGTCTCTTTTCTGTTACCATAATGAAATACCTGAGACTGCATGCTTTATAAAGAAAGGAGGTTTATATTTGTTTATAGTACTGGAGGTCAAAGGTGGAATGGCCTTTTTGGTGACAGTCTTGTTGGGAGAGACTCAAGGTAGTACAAGGCATCACATGGCAAGTGTCAGAGAACACAAGTGTGTGTCCTGGTTTCTCTCTCTCCTTTTAGGTAGCCAGCAGGATGGTACTCAATCATAAGGTTCCACCCTGATGACCTTGTAATCCTAATCACTTCCTTAAATCATAATTAGATTAAGTTTCCATCTGCTGAAGTGTTAAAATTTAGTATAGGAAACTCTTCCTTCATAACACAGTGCTATGGCCTTGTAAAGATCATATGTTGGGTGCCTTGGCAGGACATCTTGATATGAAGAGAAACCCTTTGTGAGCCTGGCCAGCTCCCAAGCACAGCTCTTTCTTAACTATGTAGGAGACACAAATGTTTGTTCTCTTAGGCACAAATGTTTGTTCTCTTAGCGTCCTCCTGGAGGCTACAAAGCCTCTGCTTCTGGTCATGACCACAGTTGGGAAATTGCCAATTTTGTCTCAACTGCTATTTAAGGAGCCTCAGTGGAAGAGGTCTTTGGAGTCTCATCACTGGAAAGGATGCCCATCCCAATCAACTGTGAAAGCTATTCAATGGGACTCTCTGGCATTGGAACTGGAATTTCAAGTGTTGAAGCTCTTCACATCTGGTGATGGAACTTTTGTCCTATACTTTTTTCTCCAGTGTAATCAAGTACATGTCAATTAACAGTTTATCAAACTTTGTTTTATTGCTTTTACATTGGTGTTAGGGGTTTTTGATGTTGGCAAATCCAGACCTCTATATTAAGCAGCTGCAACTGACTATAATCTTTTTAAGGTCACACCAGCTCAGCACCTCACAATGGGAAATAAGCTTCAAGAAATTCACCCTGGGGAGAAACATTAAAATCATATCCAAACCATGGTGAAGACTTCAACTTCATAAGCTCCAAGATGTTTTGTCTTGAAGGCACATCAAAGCCTTTACCTCAGGAAATTACTCCCCATATATTTACTTTAAAGCCACTTACCTCATAAAAAAATGTATGTAGCACAGATATTTTTTCAATTTTTATTTTTTATTAGTATATGTTTTTAGCACATAATGATCACATTCCTTGTGGGAAGACGATACATATACATAGCACGTCTTAATTCTTTTGTCCCCTTCTGCTCTCCTCCCTCCCTCTTCCTTCTCTCTCTATCTCCCTCCATCCATCGCTCAGTCCCTATCTCATTTGGAAGAGATCTATTTCCCTACTATCTGTCTTTTATTTTCCTCTTTATTTATATTTGGGGGTTTTTTTGTATAACAAACCATATGATATTTAAGCTTGTGTGTCTGATTTATTTCACTTAATATTATGATCTTAGATTTTTATAATTCAGAATTTGTTTCACTTATAACTCTAGAGTTCCCAACTTTTCTTTTACATCTAACTGATCAAAAATATTGAGTCTTGATATCTGAATAATTACTAAAATCATTTTGTCTGAAACCATTATGCTAAGAAGTTTGTGACTTTTACATGCTGAAATAATCTACAGGAAATGCTTTACAGCTAAAATCTTAAAAACTCACACCATTAAAAGCATACATTAAATGGCATTCATTCCACCAAAAAGATGGTAGTTCAGGATTATAAAATACATTTGATACAACTTACTATACTTTTCAAAGTACCTAAATATTCAACAAACAACCAACTGGAATCATACTGTTGAACAATAAACAGCAATTCTTAACCACAATTTCCATACCACTCTTTCAGAGCCTCTAGTTTGAGGATGGGGGTGAATGAGAAAGAGATAGAATTTGGAAATAAACAACTCAATTGATATGCTGCTACTTGTATTACTTTAAAAACACCACAAAGCAAAAAGTGACAATATCTTCTTCAGCGTGAGATATGCAAAATATATAATAAGATACTTAGGGGCTCTTTTAAAAAGTCAAAAGCCACTACTGTGGTAAAATTTGAGTAAAATCAGGATGAAGGCAAGGCTTATCACTTATGGTAGGCTTGGAAATGCTAACCACTACAAGAAAATAGTGAGCCAAGGGCTTATATGAAAGTATAGATATGCAAGCACAATTATGGGAACAATTTACCATTACTCCAAGTAATATACTTTTCTATCTAAAAATCCAAGAAACTATTAAAAATAGTTCAGTAGCACAATTAGCTAAAAAATAAAATAGACAACAATTGAAAATTTCCTTTTGTAAAATAACACTTTGAAAATACAAAATTGGAGGGCCGGGGATTTAGCTCAGTGGTTCTGGCACCTGCCTTGCAAGCACAAGGTCCTGAGTTCAATCCCCAGTACCAAAAAACAAACAAACAAACAAACAAAAACCGAAAATACAAAATTGGAAAAAAATTCCAAGAACATAAAATAAAATATATGAAATTATTTACAAATTTCCTAATAAATGTATAACATCTGTATAATTAAAACTCTATGTGGTCCCACTCCAAAGTGCAGAGGAACAGAGCCACTCCCAGAGCTGAAGAGGAGCTTTCCAGGGCCCCATACCACCAACCACATCACCGAGGACCAGAGCCGGCCACAGGGCCTAGGAGGTGAGTACAAGAAGTTCCCCCCCACCTTGAAATGAGAAGACACATAAATGAGTCTCAAAACCAGAATTCCAGATCACCTAAGGCAACCCAAAAAGGAAACCAGATGGAACAATCTGATACTCAACCACATCCCTGAACTCTCAACAAAAGAGGATATGCAAAAAATGAAATCAGAAATAATTTCTCAGATAACAGCAGAGATTGTGCCCATAGTTCAAGACATGATTAAGGAATCTAGAGCAGACACAGATAAAAAAAATAGAGGAGCTGAGGAATATGATGGAATCCCAACATAGGAAACAAATGGAATCTATAAAACAGATGCAAACAGATTTCCAGGAGATTAAAAACTCCACTGAAAGTTTTCACAGCAGAATGAGCCAATGTGAGGACAGAATTTCAGATACAGAACATAAGTTTGCAATTAGTGACCAGGAAAAGAAAAATTGCTTTAAAATACTAAGGGACCATAACAAATCAATCCAGCAGCTGCTAGGCGATGCAAAGAAGAATAACGTAAGACTGATCAGAGTCAATGGAGAAACAGGAGAGAATGCAGATGACATTTAAAAAAATGTTCACAGAAGTGATGGTAGAAAACTTCCCAAGCAGGGAAAAAGAACTTGACATACAGATAAGTGAGCCATATAGGACTCCAACTAGCCTTGATCAAAAAAAAAATCTACAAATAGGCATATAATAGTTAAGATTCCAGAAATCCAACAGAAGAACAAAATTCTACAAGCAGCTAGAGCAAAGAAAAAAAATCTCATAAAAAGGAAAATCCAACAGGATCACAGCAGACTTCTCAACACAAACCCTCAAGGCAAGAAGACCTTGGAGTGACATATTTCAAGCCCTAATGGAAAACAGGCTCCAACACAGATTGATGTACCCTGCAAAAATATCTTTCAAAATTGATGGAGAAATCATAACAAAGATCACCTTAAGAACTTCATAAATACAAAACCACCACTCCAAAAACTTTTAGACAATATGGTAGGAAAAGACAACAAGGATCAAAACCCCAGGAATCCCAGCAGAATGAATCCATAGGCATGATGAGAAATTAAATGCAAAGAGGAGAATTCAACAAAAAGAAAAAGTCCTGGGGCCTGGGATGTAGCTCAGTGGTTCCGCCACCTGCCTCACAACTGCAAGGTCCCAAGTTTGATCCCTTGTACCAAAAAAAAAAAAAAAGAAAAGAAAAGAAAAACAAAAAGAAACAGTCCTGACAATGATAAGTCAATGTGAATCGGTTATAACCATCAATGTTAATGATCTTAATTCACCAATCAAAAGAAATAGACTGGAAGAGTGGGTCAAGAAGCAAGATCCAACAATATGCTGCATACAAGAAACACATTTTATTCAAAAACAAACTCATAGACTGAAAGTTAATGGGTGGAAAACAATACTTCATGCAACAGGAACCCCCCCAAAAAGCAGGAGTAGCTATCCTCTTTGCAGATCAAGTAGATTTCACACCAACACTTATTAAGAGAGACAAAGGGCACTACATACTTGAAAAGGGAACAATCCAAGAGGAAGACATGACAATCATAAATATTTATGCACCAAACAATAGTGTGATAAACTATATAAAACAAATACTAAAGGACATGAAAAATCAAATAAGCACTAACGCAATAGTAGTGGGGGGGCCTCACTACCCCACTGTCACAGATAGATCAACTAGACAAAAAATAAGCAACAAAATATTAGAATTCAATCAAACTCTTGAAGAAATGAACTTAACAGATGTTGACAGAGTGTTCCACCCCACAAAATCAGATTACACATTCTTTTCAGCTGCACACAGGTGGTTCTCCAAAACAGAATGCATACCCACTCATAGAACATGTTTAAGTAAGGGCAAATGAACTGAAGTTATCCCCTGTATAATATCGGACCATAGTGTGATGAAATTGGAGATAAATAGGAAAAGAAACTGCAAGAATTTCTTAAACACATAGAAATAGAACAACACACTTCTGAATAACCAATGGGTCACAGAGGAAATTAAAGAAGAAATGAGACAGTTCCTACAATTAAATGACAATGACAATACAATATATCAGAATCATGGGACACAATGAAAGCAGTCTTACAAGGGAAATATGTACCGCTGAATACTCATATTAGGAAAGCAGAGTGAACCCAATTAAACAAACTGAGGATGAGCCTCAAGCTTTTAGAAAAAGAAGAGCAGGACAAACCCAAAGCTCATATGAGGGAGGAAATTATAAAGATCAGAGGAGAAATCAATATAATAGAGACTAAGAGAATGATACAAAAAATCAATAAAGCCAAGAGTTTGTTCTTCAAAAGAATAAACAAAATTGACAAACCCTTAGCCAACCTTATCAGAAAAAGGAAAGAAAAGGCCCAAATCCATGCAATTAGGAATGAAAAGGGTGAAATTACAATGGACCAAGCAGAAATCCAGAGGATCATCAATACCTACTTCCAGAACCTATACTCCAATAAGGTGGAAAACACAGAAGAAATGGGTGTATTCCTTGATATATATGACTTACCAAAGTGGAATGAAGAAGATCTATAAATTCTAAACAAACCAATATCAATCAATGAAATTGAAAACATAATTAAAAATTTACCAACTAAGAAAAGCCCGGGCCCTGATGGCTTCACTGTTGAATTCTACAAGAGATTTAGAGAGGAACTACTGTCACTACTGTTTAAACTCTTCAATGAAGTTGAAAGGGAAACAATAATCCTGAACTCATTTCTGGAACCAAGCATCACCTTGATCTCCAAAGCAGAGAAAGACCCTACCGAAAAGGAGAACTATAGGCCAATCTCACTAATGAGCATAGATGCAAAAATCCTTAATAAGATACTGGCAAATAGAATTCAGAAGATCATTAAGAAGATCATACACCCTGACCAAGTGGGATTCATCCCAGGGATACAGGGATGGTTCAAATTATGCAAATTAATAAATGTTATACACTATATCAATACAGCCAAGGACAAAAACCATGTGATTATCACAATAGATGTAAAAAATCACTTCACAAAATCCAACATACATTTATGATAAAAACCCTACAAAGAATTAGAATAGACGGTCTCTACCTCAATCTGACAAAAAACCATCTATGAAAAACTAACAGCCAATATCATACTAAATGGGCAAAAACTGAAATCCTTCACACTAAAATCAGGAACAAGACAAGGATGTCTACTATCACCACTCCTGTTCAATATAATTTTGGAAACATTAGCCACAGCAATTACACAAGAAAAAGAAATAAAAGGAATAAAGATAGAAAATGAAGAAGTCAAATTGTCATTATTTGCAGATGACATGATACTCTATATAGAAGACCCCAAGAACTCCACCAAAAGTCTACTAGACTTAATAACCAAATTCAGTAAAGTAGCTGGATACAAGGTTAACACACAAAAATCAGTAGCTTTCCTGTAGAGCTCACTGAGAGAGAAATAGGGCAAACAATTCCTTTCACAATTGCATCCAAAAAACTGAAATACCTAGGAATCATCCTAACAAAAGAAATCAAAGACCTCTTCTCTGAAAACTATAGCACTTTTCAAAGAGAGATTGAAGATGATATCAGAAAAAGGAAAGACCCCTTTGCTCCTGGGAAGGAAGAATCAACATAGTGAAAATGGTCATACTTCCAAAACTGCTATACAGATTCAGTGCAATCCCAAAGAAATTCCAGCAGCATACTTCATGGACCTTGAGAAAACAATCCAACAATTCATTTGGAACAAGAAGAGACCTAGAATAGCAAAAGCAATTCTAGGCAACAGAGACATGGCAGTGGGTATCACAACCCCCAACTTGAAACTATACTACGAAGCTACTGTGATTAAAAACAGCACGGTACTGGCAAAGAAACAGACCTGAGGACTAGTGGAACAGATTAGAAGATGCTGAAGCAACTTCAGACCTACTCAGCCACCTCATATTCGACAAGGGAGCCAAACACCCTCACTGGAGGAAAGAGAGCCTCTTTAATAAATGGTGCTGGAAAAATTGGGTTTCAACCTGGCAAAGATTAAAACAAGACCTATATCTCTCACCATGCACTAAACTAAAATCAAAATGGATTAAATATCTAAATATTAAAACAGAAATGCTGAATTGGCTGGAAGGGAGTTTAGGAAGAACTCTTGAAGACATTGGTGTAGGAAAAGATTTTATGAACAAAACCTCAGTTGCCCATGAACTAGCACAAACAATCAACAAGTGGGATCTTGTCTTACTAAAAAGTTTCTGCACAGCAAGAGAAACCAACAACAGTGTGAAGAGACAACCTACAATGTGGGAAAAAAATTTCACCTGCTGTTCCTCAGACAAAGGACTACTATCTAGAATATATAAAGAACTTTAAAATATCAGACCTCCCAAATTTAAACACCCAGTCCAAAAATGGGCATCTGAAATGGACAGACCTTTCTCAGACAAAGAAGTAGAAATCGCAAATAAACATATGAAGAAATGTTCAACATCACTGGTCATTCGAGAGATGCAAATGAAAACAATGCTGAGATTCCACCTCACCCCAGTAAGAATGGCTGCTATCATGAAATCAACCAATAACAAATGTTGATGGGGCTGTGGAGAAAGAGGAAAACTGCTCCAATGCTGGTGGGATTGTAGACTGGTGCAACCACTGTGGAAATCAGCATGGAGATACCTCAAAGAGCTAGGATCCATTTGACCCAGCTATTCCCCTACTGGGTATCTTCCCCAAAGAATTAAAAGAATCATACCACAGTGATATATGTGCACCCATGTTCACAGCAGCACAATTTGTAATAGCTAAAACTTGGAAGCTGCCCAAATGCCCATCAACTGCTGCCTGGATAAAGAAAATGTGGTTTTTTAAATAAAATGGAGCACTACTCAGGCATAAAAAATGAGAAATTAGAGACATTTATAGCTAAATAGATGCACATTCAGGTGATACTCTTAAGTAAAATAAATAGCACACGTGTAAATACCGAATAGTTTCTCTAGTGTGAGAAACTGAAAGTGTAAATAAGGACTAAAAGGTATAATAGATAATGTGAAATAGGAAGAAAAGGGGCAAAGGAGAAGGGGAAATTGGAGGGATAGGGGAAAGAAAGAAGGGAATGGAATTAATATGAGAAAATGAAAAAATGGAAACAAAATCTTTGTAAATAGGGAGGGATGGAGGTGTTGAAAGGAGGGCAGGGGAATGGGGAAAAAATAAGAACCAAGAGAGACTATGTAAAGGTGCAAATTTCCAATGATGAATGTCATTATATTGTATACCTAAAATGTACCAACAAAACTTTTCATACAGGGGAAAAAAAAATTCTGTGAAGAGACTCAAATGAATGGAGCATCCTGTTCTTTTAGATAACAAAATTTAATTTGAAGATTTGTTTTATCCAAATTAATCTATAATTTGATGAAATCTCTGTAAAATTTCTGATAAAATTTGGGCAGCTAAGGAATAGTGTTGCTGAAATTATTCTTAAGTTCCCCTGGTATAGTAAACTTGCCACAATGACTTGGTTTAGGCTGCTACAAGTAATTATCACAACTAGGTGGATTATGACAACAGAAATTTATTTCTCACACTACTGCGAGCTGGAAGTCTAAAATCAGGGTTCCAGCATTGTTGGGTTCTGGTAGTGGATTTGTCCCCATTAAAGATGCAGACTTTTCCTTGAGGGCTCCTGTGAGCAAAGAGGACAAGATAGCTCTCTGGGGTCTTATATACAGGCACTAATCTTATTGCTGAAGGCCCCATACTTCTGACCTAAGTTATCTCCCAAGGACCTTCCTAATACTGTCACACTGAGCATTAGAATTTTATTATTTTTCAAGTCTTTTTAAGTTTATGTTTATTCTCAATTCATTATTTTGAGTTGTGAATACTTTTAAGTTTATTGGTACATTTTAGATATACATGATGATCACATTTATCATAGGAAATTTGTAACTGTGCATGATATATCTTAATTCCTCTTTTTTCCCATTCTCCTACCTCTCTTTTAACATATAAATTTGAGAAATGCGGGTGACATAAATGTTCATTTGTAGTAATTTGTTTATTTCTGGCAAAAAGGATGAGATGAGGACTTTTCTATTGGATATGACAATGTTTAAATGTAACATCATGAAACCATATAGTATTAGCCCAAGGAATAGTATTAAAAGAGGTTCAATTACATAGGAGGTTTTGATACATGATAAAATTGTAGCTCAAATAAGCATTTAAAATTTTATTAATCAATGAACTTATTTTGAAGTGACTATATGGTCATTTGAGAAACGTTCAATTGGCAGTTCATCTTCTGCCAAAATGAAATCCATATGGATTAGACAATAAAAGTAAAACAGAAAATAAAGGACTCTTATAAAAGTAGTTAATATTCCAAGTATTCTTAATATCTCTGGGCAAAAAGGAACAAAAGGCAAAGGACATGAACAAGCAACTCCGAAAAAGCAGAATACAAAGAGTAATCAGGAAAAATGTACAGCACAGCACTCAGGGAGAAGCCCAGGCCAGGCTGGCTGGGCCAAATGCTTACTTTGCCCGTGTTGAACTGCAAGATCTGCACAAGTCACTCAGCTCCCTTTGCCTCTATTATTTTTTTATCCTTTTTAGTTCATCTTTCTCCAAACTACATTTCCTAAAATTAAGGCACAATTCTAAAACTAGAGATTTTGGGTTTAACCTGAAGCTTTTAAAATATTCACTTCAAAACAGTTGTGAACTTTGAATTATTCAATAAAATGACATTTCTTGATATTTTAAACAGACCCAATAGATGTAAATGTTCAGACAGTAATTTAAGTAATTATGGGGATAGAGTTTTTGTTTTGGTTTTTTTTTAACATTCTATTTGAAGTGTCTTGATTTTAGTTCAGCAATACCAAAGCCATGTAATTCCACTTCTGTGTTTCTGTTTCTTAGGCACCTATCAAGGTGCCACTCCAAGGGTGAGGTTGAAAGATAAATGCTACAATATAATCTTCAGGAAAGAAGAGTTTGTCAGAAACTAATGCAAACATATAAAAATTAAGTGTATTATTTAGTTTATTTTCTACTGTGATAACAGAATGACTGAGACTGTGTGATTTGAAAAGGACAGAGATCTATTTGGCTCCCGGAGGTGCAGGCAGGGGCATCTAAGAGCGTGGCTTTGGTATCTGGTCAGAACCTTTGGCATCCCATGGCAGGAGCAAGGAATGTGAGAGCAACAGTGCAGGAGAGGGCTGAACTACTTTGCTGACAAAACCAGTCTCATGTATCTAACACACTCCTGACATAATGGCCTTAATCCACTCGTGGGGACATATCCCTCATGACTCGATCACTGCTCATTAGACCCTACCTCCCAACACTGCCACACTGGAAACTAGACTTCCAACATGTGAACTTGAGGGACAAATTCAAACCATAGCAGTGAGCTTTCTGGCAGCCGAGGTAGACTTGAGCTTGGTTAGATTCCCCAGGGATTTATTCCATTCTACACAGATAAGACTTTCTGACCCAGCAGGAGTCCTCAAAGTTCAGTACAGTAAGTCCCTGACTTTTGAATCAGTTCCCTTTCAGGAGAACATTCATAAGTCAAATTAGTTCATAAGTCTGACAAAATGAGTCTTATATGTCATTAACACAAATATACATTGATGCTGATCCTGCATCCACACACACAGAAGGCTCTCCATCTCCTCTTTCACTTTACCATGCTTTTTTGATATTATTGTTGACTTCATTGGCACAGCAGACTTCAAATGCTCCATAATCTTGACCTTGTTCTTTAGAACTGTGCCAGTGGTTGAATGATTCATGCTATAAGAACAAGCAGCATCACCATCTTTTGCCTTCTTCCAATCTCTCAATTATTTCCACTTTTGTTTCCATGGTTATTTCTTTGCACTTTCTAGTATACCTCCACATTACCACTGCTTTTCCTCTTGCTTCTGGACATCCTGGGTCTGATTGAGCATTGTATTACTGTACACTGTTACAGTGTACAGCAAGCACATGGCAGCACAACTGTGACAATGTCTGGCAGTTATGTGAGCTACTTCTGCGATTTGTTCCCATCTACAAATGTTCAAAATGTGAAGTATGTCGGTATCTGTGAATGACTGCAACTAGAATGTTCATAAGTTGGGGACCAGGAAATTCAATCTCAGTTACTGTTGACAGGAATTTCTTTCTTCCTGGGGCCATCAGAAACACATAAGATTTATCAAATTTCCAGAAAATGGAGAGCAGTCTCTATTTTCTGGCCAATTCCATTGCTAAAATTGTTTAAACACTTTGATCCTTTTGAAAATAGATGGCTGTAGCATCTCCATACCCAGCCTTGCTGTTGTGGAGATACTGTGAGGCTGCCACCTGGGTACCCAAGTCTAGAGCATCAGAAGCACTGTATAAGTGTCTTGCAAGACTGTGTTACCTCTGCCACTACTACAGATCTCAGTTTGAGTTCCTGCTCTTCCTGAGACCCACAGATCTCTGGGAATGACCCAGCCTATGAAAAACTTCTCCCTTCGTTCTTCCTGCACCTGTTTTCCCTTCCTTCCTCTCATGTATTTCGCAAGTGAGCTCAAGTTCACACAAACACCAAAAAAAAAAAAGGAATTAAAGGAATTGTCTTCATAATCAATCACACCCTCTACCCTAAAAGAGGAATTTGATTCAAACTACCTTGAAGAGGGAGAGGAAGAGGGAGGAAGAAGGGGGAAGAAGATGGTAGGGAAGGGAAGGAAGAAGAAATCAGAAAGAAAAAAAAAAAACACTATTTCATTCCTTGTGATTTAGAGACATTAAGGAAAATTAAATATAAATTAGTATCTTTATGACTCATATATTTTCACAACAACATTGAGGTAGGTACTATTTCATTCTCATTTTACAGATAAGCAAAATGAGAATCTTGCTCAAGGCCATAAACCTGGTACATGAGAAAGCCTGACTGAAACCCAGATCCACCCAATTCTAGAACTCATTAGTAACCACTAGGAAAAAAAAAGTCTTTTTTGCTGAATCATTGTATAATTAATTCTTTGAATATTAATTTGCATCCAAAACATCATATTCTTTAAATACTGCTTTGTATCCAAAAACATGTTCAGCTCATAAAATCTCAATAAATACCAATTCAGTAACAACTAAACAATAGTTTCTTAAATTTCTTTTCTTAAAATGTATTTTTCCACACTATAGTCCCCAAAATAGCATACCCAAAATAATATTTTGTAAAAGAATGGTCTGACAGTATTCAAATTTATAAATACACCTTTTCCTGAAATTTTAATATTTTTTAAAAACCATCAACTATTAAAGGCCAGAAGATTGTCCTGTAAATTCATTTTAGATAGTAAAAGAGGACAAAAAAAAACAAAAGAAAATCATTTGCTGAAGTTTACTAGAAAACTCTGAGCAGAATGAAAGAAAAATTGAGTTCAAAGCTATATCTGTACAGCATATAATAAAGTAGGGATTTTGTTTACTCACAAAAAGAAAGAGAAAGCAAGCCAGGAAATTGTTCTAGGATGATGGTAGCTATTTTTTAATTCCCCTTGTTAATTAATAAATACCCATCTTTTCAAAGAGCTAAAATGAAACTTGATAATTTTGTATAACAAAATAGAATAAACTCAAACAAAAAGTAGATCCATGTTTTATGAATTATCTTTTTATTTATGTTCTCTTGAAGGGTAGTCAGTAAATATTTTATACTGTTCACTAGTTACTCCTTTCTATAAATTCGACTATAAGTCTGTGCAAGAGAAAGCCTTCCCCTATGGCTTTTCTGAGATCTCTGGACATTTCCAGGTAGCACCAAAGAGGTTTTATTATCATTTGGGTGGCTGTTCTTGATTGCTAAAAATGCTAGATATGTTAATACAGCTAGTTCATAAAGCAGTTCTACAAATTTCTCAGGCATTCTCCATACACCATCCAAAACACATCGGATGTGTCAAACACATACAGAAGGACAGATTGGTTTCCTCCTGACACTAGGCAGCACTCATGCCAAAGTGCTTAGCAACTTCTTTAGCACCTTTGTAATTTTAATTTTGCTTTTAGCATTCTCACAGGTGAAAATTAAATGCAAACTATTAATAAGGGCTTACTAGTGTTAAAGACTACTCTTGGGCTAATGCCTACATTTACACAAGGAAAAGAATCAGTAATAATCTATTTCTTGAGAAAGGATTTGGGAGGTTTCTGTTGTTAGTGTTGGTTACTTGGGTTGAGAGAAATCACTCTAAGTCTTCTTTTTTTTTAATCAGTATATAGCAGTACTTCGTCCGCAGACAGTAATGAAATTGGTAAAGGCAAAATTCCACCTGCACTGTCTGCTCTGCACATTAAAACCAAGACTGCCATGTTCCAGTGTTTGTCTTTTATTACATCTGACAGGTTCCCACAAGGATAAAAAAGTGGATGAGCAGATTAGGTGACAATGCCCACTAGGTAAGTCTTGCTACAGTAGCTATGATCTTTATGCAATGTATTGTTAAATTAACTTTGAATGTACATTTTATATACAGCAAAGCACAAATAATGTAATTTGTTTCTGGTATTAATTTCCAATTTTGTATCATAAAGATGCTGGAGAAATCCTCTGAGAACAGAGTTAGAACAGATTAGAACAGAGTTTTGTTTATGTCCACATCTGATCCAGATAAAGAAATAGATATGGATGAAAATACAAATACACAGACATGGTCAGTTTGGGGGATTGTTTTCCCCCACTATTTTCCAGTAATTTGTTAATCTTCTTCCTCTTGTGACTCATTCATAGACTTGAATGCCCACTGTTAGTGATTATTTCATTACATCTGACTGCGATTTCTTTTTCTTTTTTGGTACTGGGATTGAACTTGGGTCCTTGAGCTTTCGAGGCAGGCAGGAGAACCACTGAGCTAAATCCCTGGCCCCTGACTGTGATTTCTTAAAGCTGACTTTATCAGCTCTAACTTCAAACTCCAAAGGTTGACTTTCTTTTCTGAAGTAGTACAGTGATGACCACTGGTTATTTTTGTTTTGTTTTGTTTTGTTTTGTTTTTTATTCTTAAGTTCTTTTATTGGTACATTTTAGGTATACAATACATTTACATTTATCATTGGGTGGGTGTTTGTACCTGTACATGATGTATCTTGAGTCTTATTTTTTCCCCATTACCTGTGTGTCCTTCACCCCCTCCACCCTTCCCTATTTACATAGACATCATTTCCATTTTTTTTCTTTTCTCATAATTTTTCCTTCCCCTTCTTTCCTTTCCCCTTCCCCTCCCTTCACCCCTGCCTCTTTGGACCTTTTTTCCCATTTCAAATTATCAATTATTCATTTTAATCATTTTAACCCGTATTTACATTTTCAGTTTCTCATACTAGAGAAACTATTCAGTATTTACATGGGTGTCGTATTTATTTCACTTAAGAGTATGGCCTCGATATGTATCCATTTAGCTATAAATGACTCTAGTTTCTCTTTCTTTATGGCTAAGTAATACTCCATTTTATAAAAAAACCACATCTTTATCCAGTCTCCAGTTGATGGGCACTTGGGCTGTTTCCAAGATTTAGCTATTACAAACTGTGCCGCTATAAACAGGGGTGCACATATATTGCTGTGGTCTGATTCTTTTAATTCTTTTGAGAAGATACCCAGCAGGGGAATAGCTCAGTTGAATGGCACCTCTAGTCCTACTTCTTTGAGGTATCTCCATACTGATTTCCACAGTGGTTGCACCAGCCTGCACTCCCACCAGCAATTATGACCACTGGTTATGACCCAGAAATAACTCTCTCCCTCTCTCTCTCTCCCCCCGCCCCAGACATACATTGTGAAAGTGTGATGGTATAGTGTCCAAATAACTAAGAATTCTAATTTTCCACACTACCTATACTCTTAAAAAATTGAACTTATTAAAGATTTTAGATTTTTATTATGTAATTGTTTCACATTCATTTTCCAACTAAATGTGGTAACATACTTTAAACTGTAGTTATTTAAGATAAAAAAAAATTAGCACTTGTTTCATTTTGCTCCATGCATACTAGGATTCTGCTATTGGTTGATAGTTCTTTCAGTTCCAGTAAAACAGTAAAATTGGAGATCAACAGCACATGTTTCAATGCAGAGTATTAAAGAAAGGAATACAAGAAAAATGGCAGTGGTTTGTTTTCAGCCTAATAATTGAAGTCATGTCAACAGGACTAAGGCTGTAGCTCAGGGGTCAAGCCCTTGCCTAGCATGCACCAGGCTCTGAATTCCATCCCCAGCGCCAGGTACATAAGAAAACATCCCATTGCCATAACTCTCATGAACTATTTCAGTTTCTAAGTACATTTTAAGAAACAATTCTAAGTACTCTTTCCAAGTATTGAAACAAGTACAATGCTAGAGTCTCCAAAAAGAAACGAGTAAGACTCCATTCTTTCCCTCAAGAAGATCAGTCTTATGAAAAGGACACATAAGTAATAAAGGATAATTATTCCATCTTAGAAAAATTAACATGGAAGAGAATATTTGCTACAAATATAATCCTTGTTGCATTCAATTATGTATAATCAAGTTCACAGTTTTAAAACAAAAAAACCTCATTTTCAACTTCTTAAAAATTTTGTGAAAATAAGCACTATACTGACCATTCTGTCTAAAATCTGTAATCAGCTCCATTCCTGTTATTCTGCCCAACCTTTTCTTTTATCCAATAGCACTTGTTACCTTCTATTTAATTTAGGTACTTCTTATGTTTATTGCTTATTGTCTCCAGATGCTAAAATGTGAGTTCTACAGGGGCAGGAAATCTTTATTTGTTCATTAATATATTCTAAGAGCCTAGGATATTACCTGCAGATTGTAGGTATTCAATAAGTGTCTGTTGAATCATTGCATGAGTAAATGCTTTGTGATTTGCATTAGTTTTTGTGTGTATGTGCACACACACACACACTATACACTTGATCTTAGCCAAAAGGCCAAGAAGCGATACACACACTACATATATATAAATATATACATATATTATAGAAAATTTGGCTTAGATAACAAAATTAATTTTAATGTGACTAGACCTAAGTATCTATCACACTGATTCTCTAGGAGGAGTTTAAGTGAGCTCTTAAAATATTGTAACTTGAAGTCTCTCTTTTATAAAACATTTGAATGATTGAATATTGGAGTTGTTGCATCTTTTAGCAACTTGTAGCTTAGCCAAATGTTTCAGAAGTCCAATGTCTGAGTTGTACATCTTACATATTATTCTCTGGTCAAAGGGATGATTTGTGTCTCAGGTAGAACAAGTTCAAGATTTCATCGCACCACTCAAAATTCTTCCCTGGGATTGAAGAAGGTCAGTGGTAGCCTAGCTGACATCACAATGCCACATCATTCACCTCACCACATCTCATCCTGTGGACATCATATCATTCATACCATCATCATAAGATGAGGAAATACAGTACAAGATGTTTTGAGAAATGCTACATTCACATAACTCATAGTATATTTTATAGTGCTCTGTTTTATTATTAGCTATTGTTAATCTCAAATTGTAATTAATATTAAACTTTATTGTAAGAATATATAGAGAAAAAAACATAACATATATATAGGGTTTGGTACTATCTGCAATCCCAGGCATCTGCTTCAAGTCTTATCACCATGGACAAGCAGGAATCACTGTACCAGGTAAAAGAAGCTAATCTAAAAAGGCTACATACTGTATTATTTAAGGAGTAAGATGTTCTGGAAAAGGCAAAACTATGGAGATAGTAAAGAGATTAGTTATGATAAGGAATAAAGGGAGAAATAGATGAACAAGCAGAGCACAGAGGATTTTTAGGATGCTGAAAGTATTTTTTTAAGATATTAAGTGGTAGATATATGTAATTATACATTTGTCAAAACCCACAGAATGTACAATATTGAGTGCACTCTAAGGTAAACTGTGGACTTTGGGTGATAATGATGTGTCAATGTAACTTCCTTGATCGGAACAAATATCTCACTTTGCTGTCAGATATTGATAGTAAGAGAGATTTTTTCCTGTATAAAGACAGGTGGATGGGAAATCTTTGACCTTCCCATTCAAATTTGCTGAAGCTAAAGTGGCACTAAAAAATAAAGTCTATGTAAAAAAAGAAAAAGTAGAGATGATAGATGATATATAGATGATAGATAGATAGATAGATAGATAGATGATAGATATAAAGCCAAATTAAAGGGAAGTAAAACAAGAAATGTAAACATTATGTTCTGTACACACATACTAATAAATTTTTTTCATTTAAAAAGATTTGAAGATTTTGTTTTGTTTTTGAAATAGAAAGACAGACCAAATTTACATTGCAAGAAAAGGAAATTAAAATTTGTTTAAAAATCTCACATGATAACTTTCTGTACTTCTTTTGCAACTTTTCTATATGTCTAAATTTAGTCTAAAATAAAAAGGGTTTTAAAACCTAGTACATGATAACCACTGTGCTTAACAACCTTATGGTATGAAGATTCCCATTGTACAAAGACAGAAATGAAGACCAAGGATGATTAAAAAAGCAAAACTCTTACTCTGTTCTTCACCACACTGAGTCTGTGACAGCATTAGAGACACAAGGCTAGTGTGGGAGCCCAGGAAAGCAATATTGAAATTTCTATTTTTCATGTTGATCTTTTTTTATTTAGTTGATTGATAAAACTGAAATTAAGTATTTCTACTGTTTCCTCCTCTGTTGAGTGAACATCATTAACATATGGTCACCACACTTTGAATCCCAGACAGCATAATGTCCCAGCATTTCTAATGAATGAAAAATCAAAATCATCTCTAAAGATGAAGCAGCTTTGTTTCTTCTCAAAAACATTCAGTCAAAAGACATGTTTCTAAACCAATACAAGGTTAATAGGAAAAGTTGTTTATTTGTAAAGCAAAATCATCACTTTCATCTGCTTTGATATTTCATCTACTTACTCAGAATTAGCATATAAATTAATTACAGTCTCTTCATTAAATATGCTACATTTGCAGAGGATCTTACACCAACCTCCTGCTAAAGTACATCAAATGGCACTTTTGATCCATTCCAGTATTTTTTTTCTCTTATTGCCCCATATTCATCTCTAGGTGAGTGTGTTCGTTTCTTCATTCAGATACTACTCGGTGAGCAACTACTGAGTACCAAGTGCTGTACCTTCGTATTTCTTAAAATAGGCATAAAGCTACTTTTCATATCTGACATTTTGAATGATGTTGCTCTGAATTTTTAGGTTAAATAATAAAGTAGATTCAAGGAAAGGATTCAGCAAAACAGGTTTTCCCAAGATTTGTGAACATTACAGGGATTGGCAGTGAGTATTTCAAGAAATTTCCTTTATTTCAGTAGCAAATTCATAACAAAAGAGTCATCTGTCATTGATGGAACAATAGTTTGCTTGGAGAACACTCCAGGGATTGGAGAGAACATACATTATTGTGGGGAGAAAATCCTCAGGGAGATTGCAGAGCCTTTCTCTGCATTTGGTGTAGAAGCTATCACTAGGTAAAGTGCCTCAGAAGATGTGGGTGTTAGATAAATCAGTCAGAATTTTACATCTGAAAGGGACATTTGAGACCAAAGTAGCTGATTAAGACTGACTGTCTTCCCTCCTGAAAACACGCTAAGAACATATTTTGGCAAAATGAATTCTCACACATTTATTACCATCGGGGTAAAATCTGTTTTGGGAGGTAGAGTGCAGTAGTTTTCTGGATATTCTGTAATATAAAAACTTACATCACATCCTTTCATTATCTATTAACTGGAAACTATTGCATAAGTCTGATGTCAGTTTCGACAACTTTAAATAAGTGCATTCATATAAACTATATCACAGAAGGCCGTTGACTTTTTTTTAAATAAATCACCATCTACCTGAAATCACATCTGCTAACATCTCTTTTATTTCACTAATCTTGTATTTTGCTAATAATTGAACTCAGTGCTCTTCATTAAAAGTTTTGTATTGCAACAAATGGAGCTAACTTATTATTCTAACTCAACCATGAAGCAGGATCATGTTTGACTCATGTGTATTTTCAAATAAATGGAAAATTGAGAGCATCTCTGAAGATTGCAAGAGAGAAAGGTTAGAGCTTCGTTATTGAAAACCCTGAACTCAGACTATATGTGAAATTGTACAATATTCATTACATCTAATGTTTTATTTATTATTTCAGTAACATAAAGGAAGCTAATTTTTTATTTCAGTACCAGGAATAGAACTCAGGACCTTGTGCTTATGAGGCAGGTGCATCACTGAGCTACATCCCCAGCCCAAGGAAGCTAATTTTATCTCGTGGCTTCTAATGTCATATGGAAAAGATGTATGCTAATCAGAAATAAAATTTGCCAGCCAGTAATTTCGAGTCAGTTCTCTGTGACTTGATGGAGGAAGCACTTCCAGAGGCGTCATGGTGCCCTCCTCCCAATCCTGGTGGTTTAGGAGTCCTCCGCAGAAGATAAACAAACATGCAAAGATGTAAGCAGGACAGGTCTTAGAGTAAAGAGAAGTGATTACATTTCAGGTTATTAAATGTCTTTTGTTTAAATATGTTCTGGCCTCGAGCCTCTAATTAAAAGATGATCTGAGTATTTTATTTAATGGCACCTCCATAGAACTAGGCACTAAGAGTTCTACACACTTGATCTTAGCCAAAAGGCCGAGAAGCGATGGCACTAAGAGTTCTAATATTAACTCAATTGCACCCTCAATCAACCCAATCTGGTAAATACTTATTATGATGATCCCATTTTACAAGTGGAGAAATTGACCCATTGAGTATGTAAATAATCTGCCAAAGGCCACACAGCTAAGAAATGACAGAGAAGATTTGAACCCAAAAAGTCTGTCCCAAAAGCCCAAGCCCATGCACTTAAACATTATATTATGCTGACAGTCACACACACTTTGCACACTATAAATTCAAAACATAGTTTATAACACATCGTTTATTGTGTCAGCTGCTATGCTAACCTCTTTATGTAACTGAGGACATCTTATTGCTAGGAAACTTGTGAGATAAGTACTCCCTCGCTGATAAGGTAACAGGCTCAGAGACGCACAACCCTTTGCTCACAGCCTCTTTGCCTGTAAGTGAGAACAGACACCTTTCAGGATCTGGCTGTGTCCAATCACAATGTAACATTTTCACGAAAAAAGTATTCCTCTGTGTGTGTGTGTGTGTGTGCGCGTGCACGCGTGCGCGCGTGTGCAAGTGCATGTGTGTGTGGTATTTGGAAATTGAACCCAGAGCCTACACACTGAACTACACCTTCAGCTCTTTTCACTTTTTTATTTCAAGACAAGTTCTTGCTAAATCACTTAGTTGCTCAGGCTGGACTTGAACCTGTGGCCCTCCTGTCTCAGCCTCCCAGAGTGCTAGGATTACAGGGGTGAGCAACATGACCAGCTTTGCTACTATCTTTAAGAAAGCTGCAGGGCCAAAAATTAAAAGGACAGGACATATACCCCAACTTCAGGCTCACTGTGCTTTTATGATCCTTTCTTTATAAATCTTGACAATGAAATGATTCTATAGCAGACAGGACCTGGAGAGCATTTAAGTCCCTTTACCCTCCCCTTATTGAGGAGCTCAAAAAATTCTCTCAGAGTCCTAAAGATGCACAGCCAGAGCCATTCCCTGCTCAGTCTTTGTTCTGGATGCCCAGGTGCTTTGTTCATCAAGGTGTATCTAATTCACATAGCAATTGGTTTTGTAATTGAATACAACTGTATCTATTTCTAAGACACATTTTTTTATTCTTATGGAGCTCATCAAGGCTTCTCCTTTTCTAAAATTGTCTTTTTTAGCCATAATATGGTTACTTGAAGGTCACTTTATCCATGTTTGCTGAAACCTCTTCAATAATTGGACAAAAATATTTATGCTTACATGGTTCCATTTTACTATGTTTCCTTTTTCATTTTTAAAAATGTTTCAGTACTCTTCTTCTTTAAAGATATTTTATTTTTAAAAAGTACATGATTCTTAAACAAAGGCTTATAAATCCTCCATGCTTTAAACTGTGATTTTTTTAAATTAACAAAAAGTAGAAAAGGCCTTTTAACTTGAGTCGATTACTTTTTTTCCCATTCATTGTATGACCCATGTTCATTTCTGTGCCATTTCCCAGCATACCTCTCCAATCTTTTCTTCCTCTACATACCCTCTGTGATTCTGAAACTGTTGTCTCCTTGTTCCAAATCATCCTGGGCCATTTTGCCATGCTCTTCTGTACCTTGACCCAGAGTTCTTGCCTAGGTGGGAAGAGTGGGTGTGGGAAGCAGCCTGCTCCTTTTCTCAGCGCTGAGAATTCTCAAAGCCTTCAGCAGTAAATAATAATTGGGAAGAACAAGGAAAAAAGCACAAATCTATCACAGCTATAATAAGAAGAGACAATTCTCCCAGCCCAACCACCTAATCATGTACCTGATTTTCTTTCCTAAGATTTAAAAATGTGGACCAGTGCTACCTTTGTGTGCAGTTTGGTTCCTGATGAATATAACAAGGGAGTTTATTTGTATAGCTGACGAAGGACTCAGTTTGTGCCTGGCTCTTATTTTACCATCTGAATTCCCAAATGTCAAACTGATACTTTATTTATGCTTCAGATTATACAAAGAGGAAGCGAGGTTGAAGAAGAGGGTAGGTGAATAAACAAGAGGAATTTCTGGAGGGAAGGGATATAGTCAAGAAGGTTGCCAGGGGCTTCATAGACAAATTGAAAAAAAAGGAAGAGGAGGAAGAGAAGGAAGAAGAGGAAGAAGAGAAGGAAGAAGAGAAAGAGGAGGGAAAATAATGGTTGTTCAAAAAGAAGGGGTGAAGTGGAGAGAGAAGGCATCTGGTCTGTGCTTGGGGCCAGTGAAAATGAAGATCTTATCTGCTGTGTGTCTGGACAGTTCCTGGGATTCTGGCTGCCCCTTCAGTGTCCTCCCCACTGCACTGCAATGTCAGGAACACTTCTCCCCCAGGGCCAGCAATGGCGGTGAGGTTGGAGGGTGTGAGAGGTTTTATTCCCTTTGGCATTTTATAAGTGAACTTGAATTTGGGAGCCTCTGACTGCCTAAAGAGGTATGCACAGGACCATCAATCACACAGCATTTGTTAGAGTCACAGATTAGCAGCAAGCACCTCACGGGAGGAATCTCATGTTTCCTTTGCAGAGATAACCCCATTTAGAAAATGTGAACTGAAGTAACCTTGCAAGATAAAGTTGTCAAATATAACAGATATTTGATCATTTTCATCTTTTTAAAACTTCAGGGAGTTTTTTTTTTTTTTTCCTGCTCCTTCACTTGTTCTTGCCTATTACTAAGGGATTGAGCCTTTTGAAATGTCATTGTCAGCATTTTCAGGCTATGATTTTCCTGTCTCATTAACAAAGGTCTCTTGTGCTTTCGCTCCCTGCTTTCAGAAAGGTGAGTACACTTGATCTATTCTTGATGTTCACATGGAGCTTCAAACCTCAGCCTCCCACTGCTGACTTTCTGAACTTGACCTTGAGATGGTCTGGAAACTTAATTTTTCTATTTAGATAAATCAGTGATAAGTGTTCTTTTGTTGTGCTGATCCTATCAATAGTACTGAGATACAAGCTGGATAATTTCTCCTGCACCCTTAATTTTATTTGAAAAGCCCTTCTCCCTCTCTCTTCACATCTGGCATATAGCATTCACAAAATGACTTCTTTGCCTTAGTTTGTAGCTAAAGCACTGGGAAAGAACAGCCACCAACTGGAAGCTTACACTAAAGCTAATGCCTGGACTACTTCAGGATAATACCCTCTCTCTTCCTTGGGAAAGACTATGTCAAAGTCAGTGAGATGAAAGTTTAACTGCTGAATTAAATCTCATTTAATCCTTCCTCTTCCTGTAAGTGGCCAGAGGTGACCTGTGAAAATGGTTCGCCACTCTCTTGACCCAGAAAACCCCACAAATCATGCAAATCAAGAGGCTTAAATCTTTGTGTTCACTTTAAGAACACTGGTGAAACTGCCCATGCCATCAAGGGTATGCATATCCAAAAGGCCACCAAGTATCTGAAGGATGTCACATTAAAGAAGCAATGTGTGCCGTTCCTGCATTACAATGGTGGAATTGGTAGGTGTGCCCAGGCCAAACAGTGGGGCTGGACACAGGGTCGGTGGCCCAAAAAGAGTGCTGAATTTTTGTTCTACATGCTTAAAAATGCAGAGACTAATGCTGAGCTGAAGGGTTTAGATGTAGATTCTCTGGTCATTGAACATTGCAAGGTGAACAAAGCACCCAAGGTTCGCTGCTGTAGGTACTTGCAGAGCTCATCGCCGGATTAACCCATTTATGAGCTCTGCCTGCCTCACTGAGAAGCTCCTTACTGAAAAGGAACAAATTGTTCCTAAACCAGAAGAGGAAGTTGCACAGAAGAAAAAGATATCCTAGAAGAAACTGAAGAAACAAAAACTTACAGCATGGGAATAAATCAAGCATAAAATAAATGCAAATAAAAGTTTAAAAAAACAACTCAGTTAATCCTCACAGTCCTATGATGCCCACAGCCCATTTTACAGACTGAAAGCTATGGTTCACAGACTGCCTTTGGCCCATAGTGATGCCACAGCTAATATGTGAGGGAACAAAGTTTCAAGTCTCCACTTGTTTGATTCCAAAGCTTTTTTTTTTTTTTTTTTTTGGTACCGGGGATCAAACTCTGGACCTTGCACTTGCGAAGCAGGCGGTGGAACCACTAAGCTAAATCCCCGGCCCTGATTCCAAAGCTTTTAACTGCAGAACACATGATTCTACCTCAACCACAATGGGTCAAATAACAGATTTGGACAGAAGTAAAATGTATCTGTTCCTCATACAGCAATGCCTTTTTTCAGAGGAAAGAAATTAAAATGTGATTTGGCAAATTTTCACAGAATTAAAGAACTGTATGACACAGGGTTGGAAGCTCAGTCTCTTCTCAGTGTTGTACAGGTATATCAGAATGCCTTCAAGAGCCATGGTGACAGAAGGCTTTTCTGTTCCATGCCTACTCTTTCAACATGTTAGATTTGGACTGTGTAGAAATGCAAAAGCTGAAGATTTTCATTCCTTTCAACACATTGCTTTCTCTCCTCCATCTCCTCCTCCTTCTCCTCCTCCTCCTCCTCCTCCTCCTCCTCCTCCTCCTCAGCGTCCTCCTCCTCCTCCTTTCTTGACAAGTCCTTTTGCTTCCCATAGCATCTGTGTGAGTGTCCCTACAGGGAATAAGTGAGCCTCAGAAATGACAGGAGAAAGGGCAAGTGGGATTTATCAGCATCTCCCACATACCGCTATGGTTTCTCATACGTTCTTTCAATTAAACTCCACACCAACCCCTTGAGCTAAGTGATATTATCTTTATTTTATAATCAAAGAAACGAAGGCTCAGAAAAGTCAAGTAGCCTCTTAGTAGCAGAACTGGAATTCAAGCCTAGGGTTCTCTGTTGTTAAATACATGAATGAGAAAATATGAAATACAGTGCATGAAATATGGCTTCAGATCAATATTTACATACGGTTGTCAGAATACAAGAGCTATTATCTTGGGCAGGATTTCATCCACTTTTATTTATTTGGCATAAGGGAGTCATAGTCCATTAATTTTTTTATTAATTATATTGGTACATTTAAGGTATACAATATAATGATATTCATCATTGAAAATTTGCACCTTTACATAATCCAGCTTAGTGCTTATTTTTCCCCATTCTCCTGCCCTCCCTTCAACCCCTCCATCCCTCCCTATTTACAAAGACTTTGTTTCCATTTTTTCTTTTTCTCATATCAATTTCATTCCCTTCTTTCTTTTTCCCTACCCCTCCAACTTCCCCTTCCCCTTTGCACCTTTTCTTCCTATTTCACATTATTTATTGTATCTTTTAGTCCTTATTTACACTTTCAGTTTCTCACACTAGAGAAACTATTTGGTATTTACACGTGTGTCCTATTTATTTCACTTAAGAGTTCACCTCAATTTAGCTATAAATGTCTTTAATTTCTCATTCTTTATGGCTGAGTAGTACTCCATTCTATTTTTAAAAACACATTTTTTTAATTCAGTCTCCAGTTGATAGGCAATTGGGTTATTTCCAAGTTTTAGCTATCACAAATTGTGCTGCTATGAACATGGGTGCACATATATCACTGTAAAATTTATTACTTTGCTTTTTTATATAATGCTTTGCTATGGAAGCTCTGGAGGCCCTTGTTTAAACTTTAATTCAGCAGTTTACTTGAAGCACAAGGATGATACTTTAAACTTGGCACTGAATATTACAAGGTGAAAAACACCACCAAATATGTCATTATATACCAAGTTGTTTGGGCAGGGGCGCTGCTCAACATTTATAAATCACTTTCTGATAAAGAGAAACACTGCTTTATATGACAACATTGAAATGTGTGCAATAGAGATTTCCACTCTTGCTGACTGTTGCCAATAAATGAAGCCTCTGTTCATTCATATTGTGCTTAATAGTTACGAAAAAAATCATTCCTATCCAAGCCTCAAGCAAACAGGGACAAAATAATTGGCAGTTTCAAGAACAAAAGAACAGTTTGAAACCATCTGTTTAATAGTGGGCTTGTATCAAAGAGTTCCTACTGGACAAATTTCTAAACAAGACAAAGGCAGCAAAAGGAAATAGAAAGTATTTTTCGTTACTGCGTCATTCCAAAATTTGTCACTAGGCCTCTGAAGGTAACAAAAGCTGATTTTCTGTTCCTATTTTGCCTTGTGTATGTTCTGTTATAAAAAGAAGTAATTTTGCTGTTTCTGGGTTTTTTTTTTTTAATTCTTCTCTGCTATATGGCACATAAAATTTATATGCAACATGGAAAAAAAAAAAAAGAGGGTTAGGCCTGAAGGCATGAGCACAGAGTTCTAATTCTTTGTAAACTTTTAAATATAAGATGTGATTGTGGCCCTCAGATGTCACAAATACTGCACAATATGCACTACCCTGACATCTCCAAAATGCATTTTCTGTCACACTGAGTAAGCCTCCATGGACTCCACTGAATTTTTAACATCATTGTATTTTTTAATCAGACATTCTGACTGCTAAACTCAAGAAACGTTTCTATGAAGTAGAAAGGAGAAACAGTAATATTTCCCTGGGGAGTTTCCGTAGTTATCCCAGATTGGCATATTGTATATTTCTACTAGTGCTTCTGTCTCACTTGATTCCATGGAGTCTAGAAGATACAACTATATCTTGTAGTAAATTTAATTTAGGAATCAAGAAAATCTTGGAATATATATATATATATATATATGTATATACCTATTTTTAAATTGCATTAATACATAATGGTGAAAAATCATATTGGCCTCCATTCACCCAATTCACTACCTCCATAGACAGTTTATTATATATAGTTTCAAATTTTATTTATACATAAACAAGAAATACAAATATATTTTCATATTCCCCTCTTTTTATACAAAAAGTAACATATAATACATAGTATTCTACAACTCACATTAGAAATTTTTTTCACCATTCAGGTGGCATAAATATTCTTTTTCAAAGTTGCATAATTTTGCACTATATGAGTTATAATTTATTTAACCAGTGTCTATATGGTTATTGCCAGTACTTTGTTTGTATAAATATTCTGCAATGGATAATTTTGCTTATATTTTCTGAGTGAGTGCAAATATATGTGAAACATGTATTACTGGATGAACAATCCCTGGGTCAAATAATTATATTTGTAATTTAGATACTGCTGACAAATTGCTTTCCAGGAAGTCTATAACAATATGCACACTGTGTTATCAAAATTTCTGATTTATAGCAATCTAATAAGTGGGGAAAATGGCATTAGTTTAGTTTAATTTGCACTCCTATTATGAGTGAGTGAAGTTGAGAATATTTTTGTGTGCTTACATGCAGATTGTTCTTCCTATAAATGTCATCTTTGAATTTTTTGTCTACTTTCCTACTTGAGCTTTTTGGGGGTTTTTTTCTTATCTATTTCTAGGAGTTCTGTATATAATAAGGAAATTTCCTCGAACTCTAATGTGAATCACATGTTTTTATTTCTTTCACTTTAACATTTGGCTTTTGATTCTGCTTATAAACTTTGGCATACATAAAATTATATTTATTTTATGTAATTAATTTTATGAATATTTTATTGTCTGAGTCTAGATTACAAATCATAATTGAAAGACTTTCCCTCCTTCAAGGTGATAAAATAAATTTTTATTAAGGTATATTTACTCATAAATTTTAAGTAAAATTTCATACCAGAAAACAAAAAAGATAAATCTAGGGGTGTATCAACATGGAAAACAATTTATATAATAAAAACCTTGTTACAGTGTAGCAGGAATGGCGAGCCTATGGCACATATGCCACAGGGAGCTGTTTGTATCACTGAAAGGTCAAAAGGTTTGCCATCACTGGTGTATAGTAGGTACTATGTGAAGTGCTATCTCCAATTCCTTCTGTATTATTCATAATTCATGAGTTAGTCATACAGTATATATAAATACAAAAGAGAAAACCTTGTAACTAATATTTAATAAAAATTTGATAGTTTATTTATCTATGAAATACAGTGATATCACCAAAACAGATGTCTTATTTTTGCATTATATTTGTGATTTGAGTCTAGAATGTGAAACACACACACAACTCAATCATAAAATGATAAGATATATAGTGGGCAAAAGAAAAAATTGAACAGATATTTCTCCAAAAAAGATCTAAAATTGTCATGAAGAATTTGAAAATATGCTCAGCTTCATTAGCCATTGGGCCAAGGCAAATCAAAGCCATCTCCTACCTATGAGGATGGCTAAAATAAACAAAGAAATAAGTATTTGTGATGATATGAAGAAATTGGGGCTCTCATATTCTACTGCCAGGAGTGTAAAATGCAGCCACTTTGGAAAAAAAAATAGTAGCTCCTCAAAATTAAGCATAGAATTACCATATGATCCCAAAATTCCAGCCTCAGGAGATAGATAGATAGATAGATAGATAGATGCCACAAAATCTATACACAATCCTAGTAACATTATTCATAATACCCAAAAAGTGGGAACAAGCCAAATGTTCATCAATAGACAAATGAATATTAAAATGTGTCATGGTCCCACAGTGGAATTTTATTTAGCAATCAAAAACTGAAGTATTGATACCTGCTACCGCATGATTAACGTGGATGAATATATTAAGCTAAGTGAATTAAGCCAATTCCAAAATACATCACATAATACATGATGTCATTTATAAGAAGCGCCCAAAGGGCCAGGGATTTAGCTCAGTGGTGCCACCACCTGTCTCACAAGTGCAAGTCCAGCGTTCGATCCCCAGTTTCAAAAAAAAAAGAAGGGCCCATAGCAGGCAAATCTGCAGCAGAACTCAAAGATAGTTGTTGCAAGGGGATGGGGAAAGAAGGCATTGAGAGTGATTGCTAATGAATAAAGGGTTTATTTTTTAGCTAATTAAAATGCTCTAAAATTAGATACAAATGATGGCTACACAGTTCTATGAATATACTAAAAACTACTCAACTGTATACTTTTCAAATATGAATTTTATGGTATTGAATTATATCTCAATAACATGACAGATAAATAGATGATAGAAAGATAGATAATTGATTGAGATCTAGAGATAGATAGATGATAGGCAGGCAGGTAAGCAAGCAGATAGAGCCTGTTCTCAATTCTAGTTTCTGAAATACTAGTAGTGGTTCTCCATTTGCTTCCTATTGCCAATCCAGTAATTTATATAAGAAAAAGAAGTGTTTTCCTAAACTAGATAAATTCAGAATTCCAATCAGGCACAGTTCACCCTAAATTCAGCACCAGCAGCAATAAGAACACCATGTTATAGAAGTACCTGAAGCTAAATAGGAGCCATGTTCCTACCTACATTGTATTTGCATTCTGGTCCAAAGTCAATGAGTAATTTCTGACTCAAATTCCCTAAATTTTCTACCTCTAGTTAAAAATTCAGATTACATTAGTTCAATAATAAGGACAATAGTAAGATAAAATAGGAGAAGAAAAGAATAGGTTACATTCTCAATGAAAATGAAAAGAATGTGAATTAAATGTAAGAGAAAGCAAAAGAAAAATGTCGAGGTCACAACTCAGTAAGTAGAAAGGGACTTATGTTGTTCTCAAGGTTACATATTTCAGATCTCTTTTTTTTGAAAGAGGAAACTCATCACAGAGAATGCAAAATTCTTTCCAGGCCCCACAGTGACCTAGTAACAGAGATATATCTAGAACTCAGTTTCTTGACCTCCCCAGTGCAATGCTTCTTCTGCTCCAGAATCTTTTTTCCTTTCAGTACCTCTGCTTTATTATGTATAAAATGAGGACAGCATACCTTTCCCATGGCCTTCCTATCAGAATTAAATAATATGCAGAAGCAGTACAGGGGTTAGAACAATAATGCAGCTTACTAAGTATCTGTTGAATGAATAAATGAGTGGGTGAGAGAGTAAATTAACACTGTTGATTTTTTTTTCCTTTTCCTTAGGGGACTGCTCAAACTTTCTCCTCCCCAGTTTCACATAAAGAAGATAGAGGGAAAGATCTTCATAAAAAGGAAGAAAAGTTAGGCTTATTTTTGACATATTAATGATTTATATAAGGCTACATAGTTATCAAGGGATTAAGGAGGATTTAACTTCATTTTAATACTATTAAGCCTTCCTCCATAAGCTACCCTACCTCTCAAGTATAAGAGAAGTTTAAATGATGCTTCTTTTTAACTAAAGCCTAAAACTTTGGTAAATCATAGAAATTTTAGAACTGAAATAACTTGCATTGTAAATCTGGGCTGGAAATAAACCAATGAATCTGAGCTATGTCTTAGATGCCCACTTCTATGTCAAAGATGGAAACTGAAAAGCATGAGCAGTGAAACTTTGTCTGGATCCCGAGCAAATGTATTTGTCCATATGTGCATTTTGTTTCTTCAACCTAATTTGGGCTTCTCGCCTTCTAAAATTAGAAATTTTACCTGAGTAATGTAGTGCAAAGACATGGGCTTTGGGAATTACCCAAGATTGGGTCTGAAATCCAACTCCTACCACTTGTCAAATGCATGATAGGAACAAGCTACCTAACCTGTTTGACAGATGTTAATACCCATCTCACAAGTCATTGAGCTGATTAAGTAATATACTAAAAATCTAGCCTTTTGCTGGCACATTCAAAGCACTCATCAGCTATTAATCCTTCTTCTTATCTGTCCTTCTGAATTTGAAACAAATACCACATTTAAACCATTTGCCTCTGTTTTCCTCTCGTTTTCTTTTTGTAAATTTTATTAATATGTGTTTACAATACACAATAAATACATTCATCTTAGGGAATTGGCACATATACATATCGCATCTTGATCCTTTTTACTCCCTCCCTCCTATCTCTCCCATCCCCAGATCAGCTTTCTCTTCCATGTAAATATTTTCATTTTTTCACTAGTACCTGTTTGTGATACTTAAAAAATACATTCATCATGAGCAGTTGGCACATGTACATATTGTATTTTAATCTATGTGAGTTTTTGTAACTCAGTTTTCTGAGACTTCTAGTTAGCTTCCTCTCCAAGGCCAGAAACATTCTCATGGAGTTTGAAGGTCTCTGAAGTTAAAGGCTGTTTTCTATGTTAAGGGGGTTTTTTAACCTCAAAGTTAGAATGGTGCTCATAGTACTATCAGATGGTGGTTATCCGAATGCTTCTACTTTTCCTCTGTAAACTTGTTTTTTGGTAGTAGCTGCTCTGAGTGCCATGTTAGAAAGAGTTCTGAAGTTTGTTTGGAAAGAATTCTATGGTCCAATATCACTACAGACACAAAGAGTAAAAGCCTGGTGAGGCCCATTTTTATAAATGACCTGTGAGAGAAAGCAGTTACACTTGGTAAATTTTGAAGCCCTGTCCTTGCACCAATTTCTGATGTGGTTCTTCATGTGCAGGAAGGCTTCATTCTGTATTTCTTGAATGAATGAATGAATGAATGAATGAATGTGAATATAAATATCTATGTCTGAAAATAATGAATCACTAAAAAACTAGACATTGTTGACATAGAGATCTTTTAAACCCATTAATTGTTAAGGGAATCAACAAAAATCAAAGGAGTAAAGAGAAGGAAATTCTATGAAGTTTTTTTCAAAATGTGCCAGACAGAGGAACTCTCTCTCCTAGTAACTCAGGTTTGCTTGATGCATTACTTAACAGTGCCCTTTATCTGTAGTACTAATTCTTACCATGGTGGTGCACATTCAGTTGTCTCTGAATAGAAATAGTGAACTTCAAGCACACTGCTCTCTAGTAGCCTCTCCAAGATTCCTCCAAATGCATCTTCCAGAGCTACCTCACACTACTTTAGAGTTGGGATTGTGCTCAAGGATGCAAAAAGGCCATTAAAAGAACTCCAAGAATATCCTGGCAATGAGCTATTCAAAACAATGGAGAAAAGTACGATGACTATTTGTCACTGAAAAAACTCTATACATAACCAGAAGGAACAGAAAGGGGAGGAGGAGGCAGAAAGGATATCACTTGCCATGCATATAGCGTTGGTGTTCCACACAATGGGTTTCTCAAGTGTTTGGTGAATTGAGGATATGTCTAAGTATAAAAGATCTTTTTTATATTGTCTCAGTAGGTGGCTTATATGACTAAATTAGAATTTATTTAGAAAAATTTTACATGCAGATTTCTTTCCATTTGCTTTGATCTAGCCAAGAACAATGTTATGCTGTTTAAATGTATAAGAATTTAATTTTAAGTAATAATTGTCTTTGGCATAAGTTTAGAATTTGAATTATGCTTCTAGCTGCACAAAAGTGCCATCTATAGATTGTGAATAAGTTATAAGAATAGTTTTGATTTTTTTATTGTTCCAGCATCATAGAATTAAGGAATCTTTAGTCCAAGTAATGACTATGAGCAAACTTGGGTCATGAGCTTGAAATCATATAGAAAAGATTATGAGCAGTTCATAGAATAGGGGATAGGAACCCACATATCCTAACAGTGGGTCAAAATAGATTCAAGCCCTTTATATACTTACCATTGTGGAGTGAATTTACTCAAATCTTTAAGCTTCTCTAAGCCCATTCCTTAGTCTATAATTTTTGAAATTGATCTTTCATATTTCACAAGTACAAAAAACTTACATAAAGTGCTTAGTATAGTGCCCAGCACATGTCGGGCACTTAATAATAGTAAATATTTCTATCATCATTTTATTATTATTCTACATCTAATAAAAGAAAAATGTAAATAGATACAAAAGGTTTGATTTTAGTATTATATTTTTAAACAATAAACAATACTTTTCAAAGTTACATAACAATCATATAAAAATATTGTATAGTCAGATTAGAAATAGGCCCATTATTCTCTACCTGCTGGTGTAGGTTTGTGTAGTCCCCTCTGCAGTGTACCAGGATTGGCCCAGGTGGCTAATAAAATAGGGCAAAAGTGATGTTCTGTGTGGTAAGTAGGATAATGGCTCCCCAAATACATCCACATCCTAATCCCCACATGCTAAACATGTGAATACAATGAATATTGCATGGCAAAATGGATTTCACAGGTGTGATTAAATTAAGAATTTTTAAATAAGAAGATTATTCTGGGTTATCTGAGTGAGCCCAGAACAATCAAAAAAATCCTTAGAGGATGGAGGAGACTCCAAGATAATGGAACATGCTACACTGACAGCTTTGAAGATAGAGAAAGGGTCATAGGCAAAAGAACACAAATGTCCTCTAAAAGCTAAAAAAGACAAGGAAATGGGTTCTTTCCTGAACACTCTTGAAGGAACTCAGTTCTATGGGCACTTTGATATGAGCTCAGGAAAATGCTTTTTGAACTTTTGATCTCCATAGCTGTAAGATGATAAATTTGTTTTGTTTAAACACACTGATGGGAAGTGATAGAGTATGTCATTTCCAAGATTAGTTATGAAAGACTGTGGCTGGAGAAATGGGCTGCAATATCACCCAAGAGGAGAGACTGGTGAGAGATAGCCTTGAGAGATAGCCTTGGAGAAGGTGAGAGGTAAATAGGAATCTCCTGAGATCCTGGGGCTTGTATTCTGTTTTGGGAGGCCAGGGTCAGTAGGAGTAATTGTCAGAGGGGTTAGTACTGAAGAAGACATTTATTTAACCTAGTGGTATATATGAGCTCTGGCACTACTGACAACATCCAGTAGAAATCAGTGCTCTGAATTAGTACAGGTAAATACAAGGGGGCCCTAATAGTCTTCACTAAAACCAGAGTCCCCTTTGTTTTGGTTAAGTGCTTTTCATGAGTGGTTCCTAGGGTTTGTCAATATCCAGCTGACATTTGATGCCACTGTCATTGTTGAATTTGCCTCAATAGACAAGGTAACATAGTAGGGGTGAGTAATTAATTATACCTGGATTGCCTGGGCTGTCATTTGCAAACTCCAGCACGCACACACACACACACACACACACACACACACACACACACACACCCCAGAAACATGAAAGGCAACAAAATGCCTCCAAAAACTCCCAACTTCCCCAAATTGGTACAGAATGCAACAAAATGGAGCAAGTCATAAACCACATAGCAGATAGGCCTGAAAGGATAACTGTGGAATAAAACAGTTCTATAAAGTGCTTAGCAAATTTAAAGATGATATAACTAGTCATATACTGACCATAGTGAAAAACATGATCAGCAAGTTTAGAGAAGACCTAATAAACAGCTAGTGGAGCTAACAAAAGAGATGCAAAATGCAAATGGCCAGCATAGAAAAGAATGGGAGTTCATAAGAAAGTTTAAAACAGAAATCTAGGAGATTAAAACCATGATTAAAAGTATGAGAAGCCAAAGTGAACAGTGTGAAGACAGAGTGTCAGATCTAGAGGAAGGACAGTGGTCAATGATCAACTAAAGAGAGATACCTAAAAACAAAAAGGACTATGAGAAATGGATTCAACAGCTCCTAGACTTGAAGAGGAGAAATATAAGAGTAACTGGAATTAGCAAAAAATCAGAAGACAGAACAAAGGCCATAAAAAACCTGTTTACATAAATAATACCAGGAAAATTTCCAGACATGTATAAAGGATTTAACATACAGATAAGTGAAGCATATAGAACCCTGAAAAGCATGATCAGAACAAAATGTCACCACATTATATAATAGTTAAAATACCAGAAATACAACAGAAGAACAGAATCAAAAATGTTGCTAAAGAAAAGCAACAAATCACCTATAAAGGAAAACCTACCAAAATTACAACACATGCTTCAATACAAACCTTAAATGGAAGAAGAGCATGGAATGAAATACTTCAAGCTCTGAAAGAAAACTTCCAACCCAGACTGTTATATCCTGCAAAATTATCTTTCAAAATTAATGGAGAAATAAGATACATCCATGATAAAGAAAACCTAAAGAAATTCATGACCTTCAAACCAACACTTTAAAAATACTCAAGTATGTCCTAGAAGGTGAGAAGGAGGCTAAAAATTTCAAAAAGTCCAATAAAATGCATACATCAGGTAGGGAAAGGAATTAAATCAAAGGGAAAGAAAGCAAAAGAACAGAAGGAAATTAATGCAATGAAAGGAATAAGTCAATGTCTATCAATTATAACTATCAATGTAAATGGACTCCATTATCCAATCAAAAGACATAGTTGAGCAGAATGGATCAAGAAACAAAATTGAATGGAATGCTGAATACAAGAAACGTATTTAACACAAAGAGGAATTTACAGACTAAAAATTAAAGGATGCAAAACAATATTCAACACAATGAGAACTCAAAAGGAAGCAAAAGTAGCTATCCTATTTTCAGACAAAGTCGATTTCAAGCCAAAGCTGATCAAAAGAGACCATAAAAAGACATTACATATTGGCTAACAGAACTCCTCAACAGGAAGAGATAACAATTACAACATTTGCACCAAACCACAGTACACCCAACTTTATAAAATAAACTCTAATGGACATATAAGGTCAGACATCAATACATTATAGTAGGGGATGTCAATACCCCATTATCACAAATAGATAAATGAAATAAATTAATAAAGAAACCTCAGAGTTGAACAAAACCTTCAAACAAATGGACTCAACAGAAATATATAGAGTGCTCCACCCAATAAAAAGAGAATACACATTCTTGAAGAAGGAGATTGAAGAGGATATCAGAAAAATCAAAAGATATCCCTTGCTCATAGGTAGAAAGAACCAAAATAGTGAAAATGGCCATACTTCCAAAATTATTATACAGATTTAATGCAATCCCAATCAAAATACCATTAGCATACCTCACAGAACTAGTGAAATCATTCCTAAAATTCATTTGGAATCAGAAGAGACCTAAAATAGCAAAAACAATTCTGGGCAACAAAGGCAAGGGGCCATCAAAATCCCTGATTTGAAATTATGCTATAGAACTATGGTGATAAAACAGCATGGTACTGGCAAAAAACATACCTGAGGATCAGTGGAACAGATTAGAAGATGTAGAAACAACCCCAAACACATTCAGCCACCTTATCTTTGACAAAGGGGCCAAACATGTTTACTGAAAGAAAGAGATTCTTTAATAGATGGTTCTGGAAAAACAGGCTTTCTACATTCTGGAGACTAAAACTAGACCCATATCTCTCACCATGCTCTAATCTAAAATCAAAATGGAGCAAATATCTAAATATTAAAATAGAAATACTAAATCTGCTGGAAAAGAGGATAGGTAGAATGCTTTAGGACATATGTGTAAGCAAAAACTTCATGAACAAAACCTAGACCACACAGGAAATACTACAAAGAATCAGCAACTGAGATCTCATCTTATTAAAAAGCTTTTGCACAGCAAAAGAAGTCACCAACAGAGTGAAAAGACAACCCACAGAGTGGGAAAAAATTTTAACCAGCTATTCCTTAGACAAAGGACTAATATCTAGAACATATAAAGAATTGAAAAAAATCAGACCCCAAACTTAAAGATTCAATCCAAAAATGAGCATCTGAGATGAATACACACTTCTCAAATGAAGAAGTAGAAATGGCAAATAAATACATGAAAAAATGTTCAAAATCACTGGTCATTCAAGAGATGAAACAATGCTGAGATTTCATCTCACTCCAAAAAAAATGGCTACTATCAAGAAATCAAGGGCCGGGGATTTAGCTCAGTGGTTTCATCACCTTCTGAGCAAGTGCAAGGACCCAAGTTCTATCCCCAGTACCAAAAGAAATCAACCAGCCACCTATCACAGCCCAGAGGAAAGGGCTTCTGGGCTGCCATTCCACTGCTCCCAATGCAGAGGTATGGGCCTCCGGGCTGCTGTTCCATGACTCCCAGCACTGAGGAAGGGGCCTTCTGGCCACCATTCCACCACTCCAAGCCCAGAGGAAGGGGCTTCTGGGTGGCCATTCCACCACTCCCAGTGCAGAGGAGGTGAGCTGCGCAGGTGCCAACAGCCACCACACCCCCACCCCACTGCCATCGAAATGAGAAGACACTTACATAAGCCTCAAAACCAGACTTCCAGATCACCTAAAACAACCCTAAAGGGAAATGAGATGGAACACTCTTATATTCAACCGCTTGGACTCCTTGAACTGGCAACAAAAGAGAATCTGGAAAAAATGAAATCAGAAATAATTTCTCAGATAACAGCAGAGATTGTGGTCATAGTGCAAGACATGATTGATAAATCTAGAGAGGTGCTGGGGAACATGATAGAATCCCAAGATAGGAAACAAATGGAATCCATAAAACAGATGCAAACAGATTTACAGGAGATTAAAAACTCCATTGAAAGTCTACACAGCAGAATGAGCCAATGGGAGGACAGAAATTCAGATATAGAAGATAAGATTACAATTAGGGACCGGGAAAAGAAAAATTACTTCAAAATTGTGAGGGACCATAAGAAATCAATCCAGCAGCTGCTAGATGACGCAAAGAAGAATAATATAAGACCGATTGGAGCCAATGAAGAAACAGGAGAGAGTGCAGAAGGCATAAAAAAACTGTTCACAGAAGTAATGGCAGAAAACTTCCCAAGCACGGGAAAAGAACTTGGCATACAGATAATTGAGGCATATAGGACTCCAGCGAGGCTTGATCAAAAAAAATCTACACATAGGCATATAATTGTTAAGATTCCAGAAACCCAATAGAAGAACAAAGTTCTACAAGCAGTTAGAGAAAAGAAACAAATCACATACAAAGGAAAGTCCATCAGAATCACAACAGACTTCTCAGTGCAAACCCTCAAGGCAAGAAGATCTTGGAGAGGTGTATTTCAAGCCCTAAAGCAAAACAGCCTCCAACCCAGGCTGATGTAGCCTGCAAAACTATCATTCAATTTGATGGAGAAATAAGATACTTTCATGACAAAGAGCACCTTAGGAACTTCATGAATACCAAACCAGCACTCTAAAGAATTTTACACAATATCCTAGGAAATGACAATGAGGATCACAAACTGAGGAGGTACAGCAGAATGAATCCATTGGGCATGACAAGAAATTAAATGTAAAGGGGGAGAATCCAACAAAAAGAAAAAGTCATGGCAATGATAAGTCAATACATTTCAGTTATAACCATCAATGTTAATGTCTCAACTCAACAATCAAAAGAAATAGACTGGCAGAGTGGGTCAAGAAGCAAAATCCAACAATATGCTGGATACAAGAAACATACTTAACTCAAAAACAAACTCATAGGCTGAAAGTTAAAGAATGGGAAACAATGCTCCATGCGACAAGAACTCGAAGAAAAGCAGGAGTACCTATGCTCTTTGCAGATCAAGTGGATTTAAAACCAAAACTGATTAAGAGAGGCAAATAAGGACACTATATCCTTGTAAAGGGAACAATCGAACAGGAAGAGATGACAATCATAAATATCTATGCACCAAACACTAGTGCACCCAACTATATAAAACAAATACTAATGGACATGAAAAGTCATATATGCACTAATACAATAGTAGTGGGGGAACTCAGTACCCCACTGTCACAAATAGATAGATCAACTAGACTAAATATAAGTAATGAAATATTAGAACACAATCAAATTCTTAAACAAATGAACTTAAAGGATGTTAACAGTGTTCCACCCCACCAAATCAGAATACACCTTCTTTTCAATTGCACACAAGTCGTTCTCAAAAATAGACCACATTCTCGCTCATAGAACATGTTTAAGTAAGTGCAAAGGAATTGAAGTTATTCCATGCATATTATCAGACTATAGTGAGACAAAATTGGAGAACAACAGCAAAATAAACCACAAGAATTTCATAAACACATGGAAATTGAACAGCACACTTCTGAATAACCAATGGGTCACAGAGGAAATTAAAGAAGAAATCAGACAGTTCCTTCAAGTAAATAACAGTGACAATACAACATATCTGAATCTATAGGACACAATGAAAGCAGACTTACAAGGGAAATTCATAGCAGTAAATATGCATATTAGGAAAACAGAGCAAGCCCAATTAAACTATCTGATGCTGAACCTCAAGCTTCTAGAAGAAGAAGAGCAGGACAAACCCAAAGCTCATACAAGGGAGTAAATTATAAAGATCAGAGCAGAAATCAATGCAATTGAGACTAAGAGAATATTACAAAAAATTAATGAACCCAAGAGTTAGTTCTTTGAAAGAATAAACAAAATTGACAAATCCTTAGCCAACTTTATCAGAAAAAAAAGACAAGGCCCAAATCCATGCAATTAGGAATGAAAGGAGTGAAATTACAACAGACCCATCAGAAATTCAGTGGATCACCAATACCTACTTCATCAAGAACCTATACACCAATAAGATGGAAAACACAGAAGAAATGGATAGATTCCTAGATATATATGAATTACCAAAGTTGAATGAAGAAGACCTAAAAATTCTAAATGACCCAATATCAATCAATGATATTGAAAACATAATTGAAAACTTATCAAGTAAGAAAAGCCCAGGTCCTGATGGCTTCACTGCTGAATTCTACAAGACATTTAGAGAGGAACTATTGCCTCCACTGTTTAAACTCTTCAATGAAATTGAAAGGGAAACAATACTCCTGAATTGATTCCTGGAACAACCTTGATCCCCAAAGCGGAGAAAGACCCAATGGAAAAAGAGAACTATAGGCCAATCTCACTAATGAACACAAATGCAAAAATCCTTAATAAGATACTGGCAAATAGAATGCAGAAGATCATCAAGAAGATCATACACCCTGACCAAGTAGGATTCATCCCAGGGATGCAGGGATGGTTCAACATACACAAATCAATCAATGTAATACACTATATCAATAGACCCAAAGACAAAAACCATACGATTATCTCAATAGATGTAAAAAAATCACTTGACAAAATCCAAGATTAATTTATGATTAAAAACCCTACAAAAATCGGAATAGACAGTCTCTACTTCAATCTGATAAAAGCCACCTATGAAAAACCAACAGCCAATATCATACTAAATGGGCAAAAACTTAAATCCTTCACACTAAAATCAGGAACAAGACAAGGATGCCCACTATTACCAATCCTGTTCAATATAGTTTTGGAAACATTAGCCACAGCAATTACACAAGAAAAAGAAATAAAAGCAATAAAAATAGGAAATGAAGAGGTCAAATTGTCATTATTTGCAGATGACATGATACTCTATATAGAAGACCTCAAGAACTCCACCAAAAGTCTTCTAGACTTAGTAACCAAATTCAGCAGAGCAGCTGAATACAAGGTCAATACACAAAAATCAATAGCTTTCCTCTTCATGAACAACAGACTCACTGAGACAGAAATAGGGCAAACAATTCCTTCCATAATGGCATCCAAGAAACTGAAATACCTAGGAATCAACCTAATGAAAGAAATCAAGTACCTCTTCTCTGAAAACTATAGCACTCTGAAAAGGGAGATTGAAGATGATATTAGAAAATGGAAATACATCCTGTGCTCTTCGGTAGGAAGGATCAACACAGTGAAAATGGCCATACTTCCAAAACCGCTATATAGATTCAATGCAATCCCAATTGATATCCCAGCACCATAATTCACAGAACTTGAGAAAACAATCCAAAAATTCATTTGGAACAAGAAGAGACCTAGAATACAAAAAGCAATTCTAGGTAACAGAGACATGGCAGGGGGTATCACAATCCCAAACTTGAAACTATACTACAAAGCTACTGTGATAAAAACAGCATAGTACTGGCAAAGAAACAGACCTGAGGACCAGTGGAACAGATTAGAAGACACAGAAACAACTCCAGAGACAGTCAGCCACTTCGTCTTTGACAAAGGATCCAAATACCCTCACTGGAGGAACGATAGCCTCTTTAATAAATGGTGCTGGAAAAATTGGCTTTCAACTTGCCAAAGATTAAAACTAGACCTATATCTCTCACCATGCACTAAACTAAAATTGAAATGGATTAAAGTTCTAAATATTAAAATAGAAACTCTGAACCAGTTGGAACAGAGGTTAGGTAGAACTCTTGAAGACATTGATGTAGGAAAAGATTTTATTTCCATTTATTTTATGCCTAATTTATTCCCGGGCCATAAGTTTTTGTTTCTTCAGTTTCTTCTGGGATATCTTTTTCTTCTGTGCAACTTCCTCCTCTGGTTTAGGAACAATTTGTTCTTTTTCAGTAAGGATCATCTCAATATGGCAGGGGGAGCTCATGTATGGGTTAATCCGGCCATGAGCTCTGTAAGTATGGCGGCGCATCTTGGGTGCTTTGTTCACCTGGATATGTTCAATGACCAGAGAATCGACATCTAAACCCTTAAGCTCAGCATTACTCTCTGCATTTTTAAGCATGTGCAGCAAAAATTCAGCACTCTTTTTGGGCCATTGGCCCTGTGTCCAGCCGCACTGTTTGGCCTGGGCACACCTACCAACTCCACCATTGTAACGCCTGAATGGCACACATTTTTTCTTTAATGTGACATCTTTCAGATACTTGGTGGCCTTTCGGATATGCATACCCTTGATGGCCTGGGCAGTTTCACGGGTATTCTTAAAGTAAACACAAAGATTTGAGCCTCTTGATTTGCATGATTTTGTGGGATTTTCTGGGTCAAGAGAGTATCGAACCATTTTCACAGGTCACCTCTGGCTGCTTACGGGAAGAGGAGGAAAAGATTTTATGAACAAAACTTCAGTTGCCCATAAACTAGCACAAACAATTAACAAGTGGGATCTTGTATTATTAAAAAGCTTCTGCTCAGCAAGAAAAACCACCAGGAGTGTGAAGAGACAACCCACAATGTGGGAAAAGTCTTCACCTGCTGTTCCTCAGACAAAGGTCTACTATCTCGAATCTATAAAGAACTTAAAAAAATCAGACCTCCCAAATTTAAAGACCCAATCCAAAAATGGGCATCTGAAATGAACAGACATTTCTCAGACAAAGAAGTAGAAATAGCAAATAAACATGAAGAAATGTTCAACATCACTGGTCATTCTAGAGATGCAAATGTAAACAATGCTGAGATTCCACCTCACTCCAGAAAGAATGGCTGCTATCATGAAATCAACCAATAACATATGCTGGTGGGGCTGTGGGGAAAGAAGAACACTGTTGCACTGCTGTTGGGAATGTAGACTGGTGCAACCACTGTGGAAATCAGTATGGAAACACCTCAAAGTACTAGAACTGGAAGTCCCATTTGACCCAGCTATTCCCCTGCTGGGTATCTTCCCCAAAGAATTAAAAGAATCATACCACAGTGATATATGTGCACTCATGTTCATAACAGCACAATTTGTAATAGCTAAAACTTGGAAACAGCCCAATTGCCCATCAACTGGAGACTGGATAAAGAAAATGTGGGGTTTTTTTAATAAAATGGAGTACTACTCAGCCATAAAAAATGAGAAATTAGAGACATTTGTAGCTAAATGGATGCCAATTGAGGCAATACTCTTAAGTGAAATAAATAGGACACACATGTGTAAATGCCGAATAGTTTCTCTGGTGTGAGAAACTGAAAGTGTAAATAAGGACTAAAAGGTATAGTAGATAATGTGAAATAGGAAAACAAGGGGCAAAGGGGAGGGGGAAGCTGGAGGGGTAGGGGAAAGGAAAGAAGGGAATGGAATTAATATGAGAAAATGAAAAAATGTAAACAAAATCTTTGCAAATAGGGAAAGCAGGGGAAGGGAGAATAATAAGAACCAAGAGAGATTATGTAAAGGTGCAAATTTCCGATGATGAATGTAATTATATTGTATACCTAAAATGTGCCAATAAAATAAAAAAATTTTTAAAAAAAGAAATCGACCAACAACAAATGCCAGTGGGGCTGTGGGGAGAAAGGAACCCTTCTCCACTGTTGGTGGGATTGTAGACTGGTGTGATCCCTATGGAAATCAGTGTTGAGATTCCTCAAAAATCTAGGATTTGCTGTCCCATTTGACCTAGCTATCGCCATTTTGGGTATCTTCCCAAAAGAATTAAAAGCATCATACCACAGTGATATATCCACACCCAGGTTTATAGTGGGATAGTTTGTAATAACTAAATCTTGGAAACAACCCAAATGCCCATCAATTGATGAATGGATGAAAAAGAAGTGAGTTTTTTTAATATAGAGTACTGTTCAACCATAAAAAAGGATAAACTTTGAGTCATTTCTAGGCAAATGGATGCACCTAGAGTCCGCACTCTTAAGTGAAATAAATCAAACACATATGTTAAATATTGCATCATTTTTCTGATGTGAGAAACTGAAGGTATAAATAAGGACCAAAATGTATAATAAATATTGTGAAACAGGAAGATATTGTTCAAAATTATACAGAGAGATACTTTGTTAATAACTAAAATGTTTTATGCAAAAAAAGCTATAGTATTATTAGGAAATGAGTTGAGAGATAGATTAGCAATCAAAAATATATTCTTTTATGATCATGATACACCGTGTATTTACCGTTGTTATTCTCTAATTATTTTTGTTATGAAAAGTTATTTTTCCATGGAGCTGTTTTTGTATTTTATTAATATCTACTTATATTACATTAAAATTAAAAATAATTTTTTAAAATTCAGAATACACATTCTTTTTGGCCACATATGGAACTTTCTCCAAAATAGACCACAGCCTAGTTAATAAAGCATGCTTAAGTAAATGCAAAAGAATTGAAATTTTACCATGCATATTATTAGATACATTGCAATGAAAATAGAAATCAATAACAAAAGAAACCACAGAAACTATGCAAACATATGGAAATTAAACAACACACTATTGAATAATTAATGGATCAGAGGAAACAAAGGAAGAAATAAGACAGTTTCTAGAATTAAACAATAATGCCAGTATGACATATCAGAACTTATACGATATAAGGAAAGCAGTGTTACAAGGGAACTTTATAGTGGTAAATGCCCACATCAGAAAAACAGAACAAGCCCAAATCAATAACCTAAGGATGTATCTCACAATCTTAGAAAAACTGAACAACCCAAACCCAGAGCTTGTACAAGGAAGGAAATTATAAAGATCAGAACAGAAATTAATAAAATAGAGACTAAAAATATAAAAGAATCAATGAATCAAAGAGCTGGTTCTTTGAAAGAGTAAATGAAATAGACAAAACTTTAACCAATCTTGCCAAAAAAGGAAAGAAAATATAAAAATAAAACAATTAGAAATGAAAATGGTGAAATCACAATAGACACGGCTGAAATCCAAAAAATTATTAGCAACTACTCCAAAAACAATTGGAGAATTCGGAAGAAATGGGGAGAATTCTAGATATATATGAATTGCCAAAACTTAAACAAGAAGACTTAAAAACCTTCAACAATCCATTGACAGGCAATGAAATTGAAGGAGTAGTTAAAAAAAAAACTACTGAGTAAGAAAAGCTTAGGACCCAATGGATTCCAGTTGAATTCTACAAGAATTTGAGGAAAGAGATAACTCCAATACCGCTCAAATGTTTTAATGACATTAAGAGGGAAAGAATTCTTCCAAAATCATTCTGAGAAGCTAACATTATCCTGATCCTAAAACTAGACAAGGATCCAACCAAAAAAGAAAACTATAAGCCAATTTCTGTAATGAACATAGATGCCAGGGATTGAAGTCAGGACCTTACGCTTTCAAGGCAGGCGTGGCACCACTGAGCTAAATCCCCAGACCTTGATTATGAAATTTTATTTTTATTTATAAAATAAACAATACTAAAAAAAATGACCCAACTCCAAGAGACATGCATCTTTGATTCAAATTCTGACTTTGCTCTTTTTCCTGATTTTGCTATGTATTAGCTGTGAGAATGGAAGCAAATCACTTAGCACTTCTTTGACTTAGTTTTCTCATCTTATAAAATGGGATGCCAATAATAAAAATCTATTTTACTGAACTGTTGTAGGGGCTGAATAAAATTATCTTGCCTTCAGAATTCTGGAAAATACCCAATCATTATTAATTATCATTTTCATACAATCACATTAGGGATTAGAGCTTCAATATATGAATTCAGGGAGATTAAAAATTCAGTCCATAATGATTACCCTCCAACACACAAATCCAATATCTTTGATTGCCCTTATTTCCTACAGCTAAAGTCAAAACTAGATTTACTGAGTAACTAGAAATACCCAGTAAATGTCATGTATGCCAAAATATTTGATGCAATGGAGTGCTAGGTCATGGGTATGCTTTGTGAAAATACACACACACACACACACACACACATATATATATGAAAAGACATATATATATAAAATGAAAAGACATATATATAATAACATATATAAAAGACATATATAAAATGAAAAGATACATATATATATATATATATCCATTACCTATAATGTTGCCTAAAATATCACACCAAAACTCAGAGTCTAAGAACAGTAAATGATCATTGCCTGTATATATGGAATCAGCTACAGGTCAGAATCTTAGGCCTGTGATTCTCCTGTCCTCACCTGACCTCTGTCATCTATCTGGAAGTAGACTGGCTCTTAGTGGGTAGGGTTTCACTTTTCTAGGGTTTGTCTGGCTGAGAGAGCCCAATTCTGCCCCACAGGTCTCACCATCCAGGTCTCCCACATGCTTCTGGAAGAAGAAGTCAGGCATGTTTCCTCATGAAGTGCAAATGCAAGCAATCCCAGTGCCCAGCCCTGGAAGAGGACAGCAAAAGGGAACACTAGATGCATCTTGAATCCTAGGCTCCTCTGTAGCATTCCTTCATTGCCACCATATGTCACTGGATGAAGCAAGTCCCAAGAACAGTTCAGACTCCAGAGGTGGAGAAACAAACTGCCTCTTCATAGGAGTCTATGAAGGGAGGGCCATTTTGCAATCTACTACACCAAAGATCATCTGGCCAACTTTCCTTGTCTCCTTTTTAAATTAAAAAATGTAAATTTTAATTAGAGTGTGTGATTTTAAATGGTATATGGTTTGGGAAAAAGTTTTATGTAATTCATACATTATCCTGTGGGTATATAGTTCATATTTGTATAAATGAAATAAATTATAATGTTTGTAGTAAGAAAAGGTTTTTCATCGTAAGGATTTTAGGTTTCATGGGGATGGGGGTGTTTAGAAAATATATTTAGGGAACACTCTGAAAATAACTTAGTATCTTTTTGTGTAAGTTTGAGTTGAGAAATTTTGTTCAATCAGAAACTTTTTATATGTATTATATATTGCATACAAAAGAGCACATCGTTAAGTAGAAGGCTGAAAAGTGTCAAAATCTACTTTATGCATATATATTCTCTTCTAACTATCTTACTGTTCACACTTTGATCCAGATGTGGTCAGAAACTATGAAATCTGATTTTGAACAGTGATGTTCTGCCACCTTGTGGACTCTGCCTGTCAGCACCATTGTTTTTCATTAGTAGCCCTAGAATACTAATCAGAAAAAGCACTGCAATGGGGACATCTTGTCCTTGCAAAAGGCAGGGCTTCTTAACTCTTTCTGTGCCCGTGGGACTCTATCAACTTCTGGACCTCTTTGATGTTTTTAAGTGCATAAAATAAAATATTACGATTAGAAAGGAAACTACATGTATTGAAATACAGTTATCCTGCTGGGGCTTTAGCTCAGTGCTTCTGCCACCTGCCTTGCAAGTGCAAGGTCCTGAGTTCAATCTCTGGTACCAAAAAAAAAGAAAAGAAAAAATGAAATACAGTTATCCAGAGACTTAAAATGATAAATGTGTTAGAATAAAATGTATACAAGGTCTGGGGGTTAGTCTAATAACTATTAAGATTTTGAACTAGTAAATAGTGTCAACATATTTTGAAACATCTATAACAACATCAATTTAATACGAAAATGTGTGTCATTGGGTAATGTGTGTCATTGTGTGTCATTATTGTTTCTTAGTCATAATTGGAGGAAATGTTCAGTTATGCTTAGGAGTTCATGGAAAAAATCATCACCTTGTTTCATATCTGAGTTTGTAGTGCTGTACATGGACAGTTTGGTTTCCAAGAGTCCAAGTTAACCATTGCTGACCCCTAATGCAGCTTACATTTGATCGCTAAACAAGGAAAAATTGCACATCAAAACTTATAAAAATAAATCTTCATGAAGACCTTATAAAAATATTATTTCAATAATGTAATTTTGAATAATAAAGCGGTAATTTTCTCCCCTAAATATTATTCTTATGTATCATGTAATGAATGTGCAGATTTTAATTAGAGAGTATGTGATTTTAAATTATATATGGTTGGAAGAAAAGTTTTATGTAATTCATAAATTATCCTTTGGGTATACAGTCCAAATTTGTGTAAATGAAATAAATCATGGTGTTTATAGTAAGAAAAAAGCTTTTCATCATAAGTTTTTATCGGGATTTGGGAGTATTTAGTAGATACATTTATATTGGGCGTTTCTAATTTTTTACAATTATGGATTGCCAAATATAGATATATAAAACACATGTAATTTTATTTAATTTCTTAAGAAATTAGATAAATTATGTGGAATCCGTCAAAAATTTGTCTTTGAATAATTCAATGACTGTGTACATTTCTTTCTGACTGCTACAAAGATGTATATGTTTTACATACAACATAGTATGTGGCTAAGTAGATCCCAATCTTTCTCACTTGAACTTGTGATTGTGCTTAGCCAGCAGTTATCTGGACCCCCTAAATGTACTCTATTGCAGTGTACCCTATTGCATTCCTACCCCAAACAGCCCCATTAGAAGTTCTTTAGAAAGAATAATTTTTACCCTTCTAGCACGATCATTCTATTCTTTTACTCCCCTTGTCCAGCATTCTCTTGGACATTACTGGTATTCTCCTTAAACTATGATATTAAGGGGGCATTTAAAAACTAGAAAAGTTACACAAAAACTAGAAGGGAGAGCCACCAACTCTGTACCCTCTCAATAATCTCCATGTTACACCATTAATCATGACCTGGCAGTATAGCCTTGGGCATGCTCAGGCTCTTTATTACATATTTGATGCCCAATGTCGTGTGGGCTATAGTAGTTACCTTTGTTAGTCCACCATTCCCTTAAAAACCATGCAATAAGACATTATAAGAATAAAACCCAGTACTCAATGTCAGAACAATTTTCAGTGGAAATATATACATAAGGCATGCTACAGAATGTTGATGGAGTACACTACCTCAAGGTCAGGGCCATTCCCAAATTCATCCTGCAGACATTAGGAAAGACAGAGCTCTTTACTTCACGTTACCACTGCACATCCTAAAAAAGCAGTTTTAATAACTCAACCATCACTTCCCATGAGAGGGCTTCCTCAGTGCCTCTAGACTGAGCTAATGCTTTCTTTGAATAGTATGTTAACGTTGTTGTAATTCTGTTTAAAAAAACTTTTTAGAATAATTGGACATTTTCCCAGCTCATCTATGAGACTAACCTTTTCAAGGTCAGAAATCACACTTTATTCACCTTTGCCTAACCAGTGCCTAGTATTTCAATGACTTTTATTAAATTTTTATGTTCTTTAAATGTACCGTGCTGGGGAAAAATAACTCACTACTTTTATATGCTACTAGATACCTGGATTAATGTTGAAAGTCTATCGAACAATGGAAATGGTGCCCTGGATCAAGGCTGTTTGATAGGACTTCATGTGGTGATGGCTATTATGCACTTGAAGTGTGGTTAGTGTGGTAAAGGAAATGAATTTCTAATAATATGTTATTTTAATTAATTTTAAAACAAATAGTCTAATATGGTTATAAGCTACTGTACCAGTTAGCATGGCTTTGATATTTGGCATTATACAGATATTTCCATGGGGGTAATCTGTATTTTGACTCTGAGTCTTTGAAAAATGTCACAGATAAAGCTTTCCCAGCTTCTTCTCTCTGAAAGTCAGTTTTTTGAAACTGAACAGACTAACACCTCTCCCAGAAACAGATATGGATTAAACTTTTCCCTTTAAAAATTGCCTTGGAATGCAGCAACATCACTGAATCTTTATTGTTATTAGTGGCCTTTAAAATGTTACCCACTCACTTATTGGTGTGTTCTGTTCTATTTTTCAAAGCATTTTTAAATTATCTTAAGATTGTAACAAAATGAGATAAAAGATGTCTGTTAAACCAATGAGACCTATATTATAAACTCACAAGACTTTTTTCAAGAAAGTTTATGATTCTTAATATGGAGACATTTTATTCAGTATATAATATTTTACTATAAGGTGAACATATTATTGTTGAATAAATAATCTTCATTTCAATCTCTCCCGAAAAAAAAATTTAAGATTACAGATTCACTATCAACTACATGAAAAGAACTATGTATAGCTTGCTAAACACATTTATATAAAATTGTCTATTGAACACAAATAATGGGCTCTTAAATCAGTGCTAGTCTGTTATTTTGGTTGTTTCTTGGGGGGCATATAAGGTCATTTCTCTTTCTCTTAAAAATAGACAACAGGAAAAAAAATCTCTGTAGAAATGATTAATTCATTCAGAATGTTTGATATGTTTAGTAGTCCATAGAAAATACACTTACCTGCAATAAAAAATAGGTTTCATCTGATAAATTTCATAGGAGAAGTGTAAAGTCTGGGGTATCTTCTTGAACTCCCAGAGACAAATAGCATACTATAAATTTTTAAGAAGAATAAATATTAAAAAACTGATTTAAAATAAAGCCCTCAACAGAATTAACTAACTAGCCTCACATTGCCTAAATGAAAAATTTTACATTAACTGAACAGTTCATCTATTAACTACAGACTTTTTATAGTGAAATAGGATCCATTTTTCAGCAGCATCAAGTAACACTATAAATGTAAAAACACATTAATAAGATTCAAAGACATTATAGGATAAAAATGTGGAAAATGAAATTTTATCTTTATATAGTAGCCATGACTTTTGTTCCTGGGCTACATTTTTTAGAAGTAGTTAAATGCATCTCTTTCAGTAGACTTGGGCTGGATCCTTAGGCCCATTACTTACCAGAATTCTTGAGTAAGTCCTGTGCTTCAATATCTCCCTCAGTAAATGTGGACTATAATCATGAATTTTTAGATGGAAAGCATTTAGAATGTTAAGTTCTAAACATATTATATTTAGCTAGTAGCTAGTCTCATGAAAGGCAAGATTGGCTAATAATAAGACAGCTTTTCTGAAATTCCTAACAGTCAGGTCTCTAGTTTATTTCTCAAAATACAAATCTTGATACATGTGGTTTTCAGTAACAGCTTTTATTCTCTTTCAGTCATATAGGAAGATAAATCAAGGCAGTTGCAATCCTGTAGAAATAACAAGGCTTGAGAAATTATAACTATGAGTCAAACTAAAATTCTACTCATTGCTAGGTAAGTGTTTAAGAATACAGGCAAAAATAATTATGAATAGTAAAATTGATGGCAAGAGTAACCTTTTACCAGTGAAGTAGAGGAGCAATTATTGATATTATTATAATACAGATTGAAATTGCTGGTGAGACCCTCACTAAAAATTTGAAGCGTTTTTGTTACTTGTTTTATCAGATAACAAAAAGAGAAAAAAAGAGGAATTGAATCCTGCTCCAGAATTCTAACAAAAGATGAATCACAGGCAGGAGAACGGTGGTGACATCTGGAAAGAAAAGTGAGCAGACCAAATCTCTAGGGCCTAAAGGAAGATTTACATTGAAAGCTGAGCCCAGATGAAGAAGGTGATTCAGTGGTTAACCAGCAGGGGAGGTTACCTAACAGCAGGGAGGCAGGAAGATGCCCAGTCTAGGATTCAGTCAGCCCCATGATTTTATAATGAATGGAAATACTCATTGGAGGTAGGTAGGTCAAATCTAAATTTTGGCTCAGCTTTTTTGCTAGCAGAGTGACATTAAGCCAGTTATTTAAATTTTCAAAGTTTCATTTTCATTACTGTTAAATCAGGACAGTATTTATAATTTCTTAGTTTTGTTGCATTAAAACGACACCATTTATAAAGTGATTGGCATGATTCATGGCTTCATGGCAGAAAGCAACTTTCTATTTAGAGTGGACAAATAATAGTTTTATTGTTTATGGGGTACAATGCGATTTTTGATATTTTGATACATATATTCCTTGTGAAAGATTAAATCAAGATAATTAGTATATCTATCCCCTTGTGTACTTATCTTTTTCTTTCACCTTTTGGTGGCATGAACATTTAAAATGCACTCTCTTGGTAATTTTTTTACATTGCATTATTATTAAATATATTGTGCAATAAATCTCAAAAACTTATTCCTTTTGTTTAACTAAAACTGTGGCTCATATCTCCCTATTTGTATATTTAACATTATTACTTGAAGCAAATATTATTTGAAAATGAAGAGCGATCTCTAAGTAAGTATAGCTAAGTTTTAGATAAACTGTTCATACCACAGACAATCTGCTATGAAATAACTAATTGCCTCAGACAAAGTCATTTATTAAAGAGGTTATGATTTTATCTTTTATAAATCATGGTAGTTTTTCTTATTTTTTTTATTTTGGTTTGTTGACATTTCTCATGACCTCCTCACCCTGTCCTTCCAATCTCAGCTAGAGTCAAATATGAGGATGTAGTAAAAATGTCCAAGTGCTTCTGAAACTCAGGACTAACCTCTGCTCCGTGCCTGATTTAGAAATATCCCTTCTTCCTTAACCACTTAGCTGCTGTAAAGAAAGCTTTGGCCTTAGCAAGGCAGTGTAGACTTCAAAAGCTCTGGCTTAAGTAACAAGAGTAAATACACTGTGTATAACAACCTTCTATAGAAGAATTAATAGCAAGTTTGTTTAGAACTTCAAAATAACTGGCAAATAAGCATTTTCCCCAGTCATTTCTCTTTAAAAGATTGGCATGCCACAGGATTTGAAGAGGATATAAAAAAGATCCAGAAAATCTAATTTTTTTAGGTGTGATTTAAAACATGTTTAAGTCCCTAGTACTATGATACAGAAAGGAAGGCTATAATAAGTACAACCCTTAGACTGTGCATCAGAAACCTGAGTTAACCTCTTTTGACCTGTGTTTCCTCCTCTGAGGAAGCAATTAGTTGAACACTCTGTTAAATCAACCACTGCGTGGTTCTGTAGTGGATACTTAAGGAGCTAAGGACAGCTTAATTTACAGATGGATTTGTTGCCAAGTATATAAAATAGATTGTTTCAGAAGATAGCACTAATAGTTTTTTTTAAAAAAAAGATATTAATAAAGACAGTCTTTGAAAGCCCAGGTTCATCCACCTGTTTTTCACTCACTGATCAAAAATGATTTTATTAATTCATTTTCACTTTGAAATTAAGTATTTATTTTTTCAAATCCATTGAGCACAATCCTCAAAGAAAAAAAATGAATGATTAATTGTAGCCTCCTCCATTTTTAGGTAGATGTGAGGAATGGTTATCAGAAAATGGGTACATTCACAGATGCCTGTGTCAGTTTTCTAGAGACACGACCTACAGTGTTTCAACTTACGTTTTGTTGTTGTTGTTGTTTGTTTACTTTACAAAGGCACAAAAGCCACGTACTCATCCATTCAGTAGGAATCATACTTTGGTACACATTAACCATGTACCTGAGGAACTTCACAAGAGAGTGGAGTCCAAAGAAATAATCAAAGCAAGATGCTTTTTTGTATGTTTTAAACAAAGAACAATAAAATTGGAAAGAAATTATGGGACAAATGGATAGAAACTAAGAGATATACTGGGGGGCACATGTAGAAGATAGTAGAAGATAAAGATTGCTTCAAAGAGTTTGCTTATTCAGGTTCACTGCAGCCACAATTACCAGTCTCTGGTCATCCAGGCTATTACACTGGTGAAGGGCATTCCTCCCAAAAGAAGCTTTATGGTTTGCTGTGATTGAAAAAATACAGGCCAAATCGCCCTTTTTGAAGTTATAGCCCCTCAAGTGATTCCAGTTTTAAATCATTTGTGCATTAATTTGACACACTTTTAGATGGCATGTCCTTCACATGCAACAGTAATGCTGTCAGCAAAGAGAGAAAGCTTTCAATAATGATTCTTCATGAAGACACTAGAACACTGCCAGAAGATATCATTTTGGGGAACTAGAACAAATCCAATTCACCAAACTGGTCATATTATTTTTCCAACTACATATACATAAGACATATTTGTAGAGAGACCATATTTTAAGCCCACGAGTACTTTCTGTATTATATTCTACAGGAAATATTTAATATTATACTATGCAGATTTCTTACATTTTATTACATTGCTGACTTTTTTAAACATCCAAGTGTCAAGAAAGTATTATAAAATGAAACCGTTGTGACCTTAATAATACTCAGTTCAGTCAGTTATTGACTTCCTAAGTAAAATAGCTTCTGATCCCAAACCAGTACAATTTTATTTTGTATCAGGAAAATCTTTCTGTTGAATTAGTTTTAAAGGTACTAATTATATTGATCTTGGCTTACTTATTATACAAGCCATTGAGTAAATAAAAATATTTTTCAAAAGTTGATACCTTTGGTCCTCAGACAATATTTCTGCCAACTAAAAACATAAAAACATCAGCTTTTAAAAATATGATCTGATAGCTGGTCTTGATGTCATTTGATATTTAGAGTCCTTCGTTTTTTTCTATAGTTGATAGCAGATATATTCTGATAATATGAAATGAAATCTATCTTAAAGTAGTTTGGGAAGGGACAAGAGAAGAAGGGAAGCTAGTGTTGTGTTTTGTTAAGTGAGAAAACTAATTAATGATGATAGTTACACCATTGGCAGTATAGCATTTTCAGATAAGTAGTTTTGGAATAGATTGTCAGTATACAAAATAGCTTCCATTAATGTGGGTAAATTCAGGGCATTGTAAGGTTGAAAAAAAACTACACGCTTTTTAAAAAGTAGTTTTAATAACTACCTTTCTAGGTTTCAGTCTAAAAAAACAGCAATATTAAATTAGTGTGATGCTGAGTCCAGACCACATTTTGAGAAAAGCCCTTACCTAGATGTCCTGGAAACTCCATGAACTAATCCATTGTTTTCCTAACTTCTATTTAATGAGTCAGTGACAAGCGCAAAATATTCTTCTTTCTTCTTCATTCTTTCCTTTACTGCCCCTAAAATTTCATCTACTTCAAGAACTGTAAACTGAATTTTAGAGGTAATAAAGATCTATTTAAGTGTTGGCCGCTATGATCATACTGTTAGATATATGAATTACAAGGTACAGTGGTGGAAAATGACAAAATCCTGTCCACAATGTGTGATTATTCCACCCCTCAAAGGCTTAGTTTATTCATCGTTAAAATTAGGGTAATAACAATACCTTACCAAATTACCGAGGGGATTAGATGAGCCATGTAAAGAATATGAATTAACCAAAGCTTAGTGTTCTTATACAATACATTATCTCACTTAATAGTGCTTGATTTCTGATTACACGTATAAGGATGCAAGTTAAGATTCATTTTTGTTATCAGGCATGCAGTTGAAAATCAAAATGTTTCTTCTTCAAAGTCTTTCTGGATCCACAAAGTAGACAGGGCAGAGTGGAAAGAATGTGCTCTTGTGATTCAGGGTCTGTGACTTTTTAAAAGCTGTTCACACTTGAGCTGGAATCTTCCTACTTTCCCTCCATGCCAATACTTTTTAACCTCCATCCATATTTGCACCCTTGGATTCTCTTATAGTACACTGTTCTTAAAAGAAAGATTTGAGAAACTATAACTAGAGTTTATCATCTTGTATAAATTTTATTTATACAGAGAACTGAAAGAAACTTTTAAAAGGTCCAAGCACAGAAAATCACAATTGCACTTGCCTTGCCTGTCTGTACCAACTTAGGTCCCACTGGGAGTATCAAATGGGAGATGGGGTCTGCTACTCCTTTGCATAAGGTCCAATGAGCCTCTCTCAGTAAAAGCATCTCACCAAGGTACTGAGATTTTGATATTCAAGATTCTTTTCTTTCCATATTATATGGGATCAGGACTAACTTAGTCTAAATGCAAGTTTCATTTTATGAATTAATATTAGAATCCCACATCTACTTCAAGTTTAAAAATTTTGATTGCCATATGTTTTCTTTTCTCCCAACCTCCAAATCTTCCCAAAATAAAAGGAAAGGAATTCTTTTAGGTAGCTCACAAAATGAATGGTAGGGGAGACCACAGAACACAGGATATTTTCACAAATTCTCAGAAATGGATAGGAGATGCAGGAAGAGTATTGAATTTAACAGAGTGGAAGAAGTAACAACCTGAAAACCCGCAGAAGGGGTTATCTCATGTCTTAGTTACCTTTCTTACTGCTGAAACAAACACTCAAAGTGAAAGGAGGAAAGATTTATTTAGCTCACAGTTTGTAGAGCTTCCAGTTCATAGTTGGCTGGCTCCAAGGCAAGGTGGCATTGCAGAGAGGCATCGCAAAGGAGATACAGTTTATGGCAGGCAGAAGAAGCAAGAAGCAACAAATGACAACAGGATTTGTGGATGATAGGACCAGATTTTAAGCAGATTGATTCCAATGCAGGATATTCTTAAATCATATACTTTACTCCTCTCCTGGCCCTCATCTTGAGTCCCAATTCTAGCAATTTGGAATTTTTGCAATATCTACTACTCAATTTTTAATTTTACCCTCCTAAATCTATGGCTGGTCTTATATTGACCTTGTACATAATTTTTGTCTTAATAATCTGGTAAAATTTATAATCCCTCTAGGACTGCAACTGTGCCTTTTAACTCTGCAGTACAACTGGGCTCTCTCAAAGACTGTAAGTCATATAAAAGGACAGACAGAAAGTAACAGACAGAAAATGGCTTTTAAGAAGGACTTCTTTGTTGGCAAGAATTGTATTCAGCTACTTTGAGACCAGAATGTGAACAGAACATTTCAACTTTGCACACAATGCAACAGCTAGAGAATGAAGGAGTGAAATGAGATTGAGTTGAAGCATGTCACAAATAACCTTTTTTGAGGAGAAAATAGTCTTTTTCCATGGATATTGTGGACTTCTTAATAGCCTAGATTTTTGTGTGCTTCTCCCTCCCCACAAAAGATATCAACTCTAATATAAGTTGGTGATATAGACTGGGAAACTGGAAAGAGTTTGAGAACTGTTAGATCACAAAGCTTGTAGAACCTCGAGGGAAGGAAAGTTGGAAGGTTGGGTAGAAACATTCTGTATTGTTATGCAGTCTAAGGAAGAGTCCGAAGGCTATTGGGCAATCTTGGAGCTAAAGCCAGTCATCAAAAGGGCTTAGTGACATCCAGGAAGAGGCCCAGTATGCTCACAGTCATGGGCAGGGAGAAGCACATGGGCAGTGTGGCCCTAGCACAACGCTGCAATGGCGTTCAGCCCACATTGGGGTAAATTCCTCATAATTGGAGGTCTAAAGGCACATTCTCATGGCTGCCACATCTAGGAAGGCCAAACACATCTATGCAATGTGTTATATGGCAGATTCAAGGTTATTTTCTCCATTTAAATCTGACTTTTATCCAAACTTTCTTTTAAAAAAAGGAGTTAGATTTAGCCTGTCTTGAAATTAATATCTTCAAATATCAATGTAAATATTAATAAGTTTTATAAATCATTAAAAGAATATGAGGCAAACATAATAAATTTCTGTTCAATAGTAGACGTAAGCCAAAAAACTGTGATTAACTTTTTTCTAAAGATAAGCGCAGTTGATTCAGTTTAAATAAAATTATAAATTGATTCTGTTAATGCTATATACAATATGAAAATTATTGGCAATGCAATTATTACAGTTATTAAAACCATAAGCCAACACAAAGAAACAGGCCTGAGGATCAATGGAACATATTAGAAGATGAAGGAACAACTCCAGACATACTCAGCCGCCTCATCTTTGACAAAGGGGCCAAACACCCTCACTGGAAAAAAGGACTGCCTCTTTAATAAATGGTGCTGGAAAAACTGGGTTTCACCTTGGCAAAGATTTAAACTAGACCCATATCTTTCACCATGCACTAAGCTGAAATTGAAATGAATCAAAGATCTAAATATTAAACAATGAACCTACTGGAAGATAGATTAGGTAGAACTCTTGAAGACATTGGCATATGAAAAGATTTTCATGAACATGAAATTTTCGTGAACCTCAGTCACATGTGAACTAGAACAAAGAATCAACAGCTGGGATCTCATCTTATTAAAAAGCTTCTACACAGCAAGAGAAACCACCAAGGGAGTGAAGATACAATTTACAATGTGGGAAAAAAATTTTACCACCTCTTCCTCAGATAAAAATCTACTATCTAGAATATATAAAGAAGTTAAAAAATTAGATTCCCCCCAAATGTAAAGACCCAATTTTTAAAAAGGCAGCTGAAATGAATACACATTTCTCACATGAAGAAGTAGAAGCAGCAAATAAACATATGAAAAAATGTTCAACATCACTGGTCACTTGATCAAGAGATGCAGATGAAAACAACACTGAGATTCCATCTCACTCCAGAAAGAATGGATGCTATCAAGAAATCAACAAACACCAAATGCTGGCGGGGCTCTGGGGGAAAAGGAACCCTTCTCCACTGTTCCTGGGAGAGTAGACTGGTGCAACCATTGTGGAAATCCATGTGGAGATTCATCAAAAAACTATGATTAGAGGTCCCATTTGACTCACCTAATTCCCCTGCTGGGTACATTCTCAAAAGAATTAAAAGCATCACACCACAGTGATATATGGGCATGCATGGTTTGCAATAGCTAAATCATTTTTTTAGTATTTTATTTTATCTTTTTAATTAATTTTACTGGTACATTTCAGGTATACAATATAATGACATTTATCTTTGGAAATTTGCACCTTTACATAATCTCTCTTGGTTCTTACTTTTTCCCCACTTATGGGCCCTCCCTTCAATCCTTCCATCCTACCCTATTTACAAAGACTTTGTTTCCATTTTTTCATTTTCTCATATTAATTCCATTCCCTTCTTTCCTTTCCCCTACCCCTCCAGCTTCCCCCTCCCCTTTTCCCCTTGTTTTCCTATTTCACATTATCTACTATACCTTTTAGTCCTTATTTACACTTTCAGTTTCTCACACTAGAGAAGCTATTCAGTATTTATACATGTGTCCTATTTATTTCACTTAAGAGTATTGCCTCAATTGGCATCCATTTAGCTATAAATGTCTCTAATTTCTCATTTTTATGGCTGAGTAGTGCTCCATTTTATTTTTTAAAAAACAACACATTTTCTTTATCCAGTCTCCTGTTGATGGGCAAGTGTGCTGCTTCCAAGTTTTGGCTATTACAAATTGTGCTTCTATAAACATGGGTGCACATATATCACTGTGGTATGATTCTTTTAATTGTTTGGGGAAGATACCCAGTAGGGGAATAGCTGGGTCAAATGAGACTTCCAGTCCTAGTTCTTTGAGGTATCTCCATACTGATTTCCACAGTGCTTGCACCAGTCTACACTCCCACCAGCAGTGCAACAGGGTTCCTCTTTCCCCACAGTCCCACCAGCATTTGTTATTGGTTGATTTCATGATAGCAGCCATTCTTTCTGGGGTGAGGTGGAATCTCAGCGTTGTTTTCATTTGCATCTCTGGAATGACCAGTGATGTTGAACATTCCTTTCATATGTTTATTTGCTATTTCTACTTCTTTGTCTGAGAAACATCTGTTCATTTCAGATGCCCATTTTTGGATTGGGTCTTTAAATTTGGGAAGTCTGATTCTTTTAAGTTCTTCACAGATTCTAGATAGTAGACCTTTGTCTGAGGAACACCAGGTGAAAATTTTTTCCCACATTATAGGTTGTCTCTTCATACTGTTGGTAGTTTCTCTTGCTGTGCAGAAGGTTTTTTAATATGAATAAATCCCACTTGTTGATTGTGTGTGCTAATTCATGGGCAACTGAGATCTTGTTCATAAAATCTTTTCCTACACCAATGTCTTCAAGATTTCTACCTAACAGGGGCCAGGAATTTAGCTCAGTGGTTTGGCTGCCTGCTGTGCAAGTGCAAGGACCCGAGTTCAATCCCCAGTAACAAAACAAAAACCCTCAAGATTTCTACCTAACCTCTGTTCCAGCTGGTTTAGTGTTTCTGTTGTAATATTTAGATCTTTAATCCATTTGATTTTAGTTTAGTGCATGGTGAGAGATATAGGTCTATTTTTAATCTTTGGCAAGTTGAAAGCCAATTTTTCCAGCACCATTTATTAAAGAGGCTGTCTTTCCTCCAGTGAGTGTGTTCGGCTCCTTTCTCAAGGATGAGGTGGCTAAGTGTGTCTGGAGTTCTTTCTGCATCTTCTAATCTGTTCCACTGGTCCTCAGGTCTGTTTCTTTGCCAGTACCATACTGTTTTTATCACAGTAGCTTTGTAGTATAGTTGGCAGTTGGGGATTGTGATACCCCTTGCCATGTCTCTGTTGCCCAGAATTGCTTTTGGTATTCTAGGTCTCTTCTTGTTCCAAATGAATTTTTGGATTGCTTTCTCAAGGTCCATGAAGTATGCTGCTGGAAATTCTTTGGTATTGCATTGAATCTATATAGCAGTTTTGGAATTCTGGCCATTTTCACTGTGTTGATCCTTGCTACCCAGGAGCACAGGGTGTCTGTCCATTTTCTGATATCATCTTCAATCTCTCTTTTCAGAGTGCTACAGTTTTCAGAGAAGAGGTACTTGATTTCTTTTGTTAGGTTGATTCCTAGGTATTTCAGTTTTTTGGATGCCATTGTGAAAGGAATTATTGTCCTATTTCTCTCTCAATGAGTCTGTTTTTCCTGTACAAGAAAGCTATTGATTTTTGTGTGTTGACCTTGTATCCAGCTACTTTACTGAATTTGCTTATTAAGTCTGGAAGACTTTTGGTGGAGTTCTTGGGGGTCTTCTTTATGGAATACCATGTTATCTGCAAATAATGACAATTTCACTTCATTTCCTATCTTTATTCCTTTGCTTTCTCTTGTCTAGTTGCTGTGGCTAATGTTTCCAAACCTATATTGAACAAGAGTGGTGATAGTGGATATCCTTGTCTTGTTCCTGATTTAATGTGAAGGATTTAAGTTTTTGCCCATTTAGTATGATATTGGCTGTTGGCTTTTCATAGATGGCTTTTATCAGATTGAGGTAGAGACTGTCTATTCCAATTTTTGGTAGGGTTTTTATCATACATGTGTGTTGGATTTTCTCAAATTCTTTTTCTGCATCTATTGAGATGATCAATTGGGTTTTATCCTTGGCTCTATTAATATAGAGCATTAAATTTATTGATTTGCATATGTTGAACCATCCCTGCCTCCCTCACATGAATCTCTCTTGGTCAGGGTGTATGATCTTCTTGATGATCTTCAGCATTCTCATTGCCGGTATCTTATTGAGATTTTTGCATCTATGTTCATTAGTGAGATTGGCCTATAGTCCTCGTTTTTGGTTGGGTCTTTCTCTGTTTTGAGGATCAAGGTGATGCTTGGTTCCAGGAATGAATTTGGGAGTTTTGCTTCCCTTTCAATTTCATTGAAGAGTTTAAACAGTAGTGGCAGTAGTTCCTCTCTAAATCTCTTATAGCATTCAGCAGTGAAGCCATCAGGGTCTGGGCTTTTCTTAGTTGGTAAGTTTTTAATTACCTTTTCAATTTCATTGATTGATATTGGGCTGTTTAGAATTTTTAGGTCATCTTCATTCCTTTGGTAAGTCATATATATCAAGGAATACACCCATTTCTTCTGTGTTTTCCACCTTATTGGAGTATAGGCTCTGGAAGTAGGTACTGATGATCCTCTGGATTTCTGCTTGGTCCATTGTAATTTCACCCTTTTCATTCCTAATTGCATGGATTTGGGCCTTTTCTTTCCTTTTTCTGATAAGGTTGGCTAAGGGTTTATGAATTTTGTTTATTCTTTCAAAGAACCGACTCTTGGCTTCATTGATTTTTTGCATTGTTCTCTTAGTCTCCATTGCATTGATTTCTGCCTTGATCTTTATGATTTCCTCCCTTCTATGAGCTTTGGGATTGTCCTGCTCTTCTTTTTCTAGAACCTTGAGACTCAGCATCAGGTTGTTTAATTGGGCTCCCTCTGTTTTCCTAATATGAGTATTCACCGCTACTAATTTCCCTCATAAGACTGCTTTCATTGTGTCCCATAGATTCAGCTATGTTTTACTGTCATTGTCATTTAATTGTAGGACCTGTCTGACTTCTTTCATTTCTTCTGTGACCCTCTGCTTATTTAGAAGTGTGTTGTTCAACTTCCATGTGTTTGTGAAATTCTTGCAGTTTCTTTTGCTGTTGATCTCCAATTTCATCGCACTATGGTCTGATAATATACAGGGAATAACTTCAATTCCTTTGCACTTATTTAAACATGTTCTATGTGCAAGAATGTGGTCCATTTTGGAGAACCACCTGTGTGCAGCTGAAAAGAATGTGTAATCTGATTTTGTGGGATGGAACACTCTGTAAACATCTGTTAAATTCATCTATTCAAGAGTTTGAGTTCTAGTATTTCATTCTTTACTTTTTGTCTAGTTGATCTATCTATTTGTGACAGTGGGGTAGTGAGGTCCCCCACTAGTATTGTGTTAGTGTTTGATTTTTCATGTCCTTTAGTATTTGTTTTATATAGTTCGTCGTACTAGTGTTTGGTGCATAAATGTTTATGATTTTCAACTCTTCCTCTTAGATTGTTCCCTTTTCAAGGATGTAGTGTCCTTTGTCTCTCTTAATAAGTGTTGATTTAAAATCCACTTAATCTGTAAAGAGGATAGCTACTCCTGCTTTTTGGGGGGGTTCTTGTTGCATGAAGTATTGTTTTCCACCCATTAACTTTCAGTCTATGAGTTTGTTTTTGAATAAAGTGTGTTTCTTGTACGCAGCATATTGTTGGATCTTGCTTCTTGACCCACTCTTCCAGTCTATTTCTTTTGATTGGTGAATTGAGGCCATTGACATTGATGGTTATAACTGATACATATTGACTTATCATTGGCATGACTTTTTCTTTTTGTTGGATTCTCCCCCTTTGCATTTAATTTCTTGTCGTGCCCAATGGATTCATTCTGCTGGGGTTGTGATCCTCATTGTCTTTTCTTTGGATACTGTCTAAAATTTTTTGGAGTGCTGTTTTGGTATTCATGAAGTTCCCAAGGTGCTCTTTGTCATGAAAGTATCTTATTTCTCCATCAATTTTGAAAGATAGTTTTGCAGGCTACATCAATCTCAGTTGGAGGCTGTTTTCCTTTAGGGCTTGAAAAACATCACTCCAAGCTCTTTTTGCCTTGAGGTTTTGTGTTGAGAAGTCTGCTGTGATTCTGATGGGTTTTCCTTTGCATGTTATTTGTTTTGTTTTGCTTTTTTTCTCTAACTGTTTGTAGGATTTTGTTCTTCTGTTGGGTTTTTGGAATCTCAACTATTACTTACCTATGTGTAGATATTTTTTTTGATCAAAGCTAGTTGAGACCTATATGCCTCACTTATCTGTATATCAAGTTCTTTTCCCCTGCTTGGGAAATTTTCTGCCATCACTTCTGTGAACAGTTTGTTTTTTATGTCATCTGCACTCTCTCCTGTTTCTTCATTGACCCTGATCAGTCTTCTGTTGTTCTTCTTTGCATTGTCTAGCAGCTGCTAAATTGATTTCTCATGGTCCCTTACTATTTTAAAGAAATTTTCTTTTTCCTAATTGCAATCTTATATTTTATATCTGAAATTTTGTCCTCACATTGGTTCATTCTGCTGCGTAAACTTTCAGTGAAGCTTTTAATCTTCTGGAAATCTGTTTGCATCTGTTTTATGGATTTCATTTGATTCCTATGTTGGGATTCCATCATGTTTCTCAGCTCCTCTAGTTTTTTATCTGTGTCCACTCTAGATTTATTAATCATGTCTTGCTCTGTGGGCACAATCTCTGCTGTTATCTGAGAAATTATTTCTGATTTCATTTTTTCCAGATCCTCTTTTGTTGCCAGTTTAGGGAGTTCAGGTGGTTGAGTATCAGATTGTTCCATGTTGTTGCCCTTTGGGGTTGCCTTAGATGACCTGTAATTCTGGTTTTGAGACTTATGCATCTTCTCATTTCAACAGATGCAGCTTGCTGTGCCTTTGTTGAGGCAACTTTCTGCTCATCCAGTGGTCTTCAATTCTCAGCAAGCCTTTGAGCAGCCTTTTCTCTGCTGGTCACTAGTACACAAAGTTCTGGGTTCAGAATGGTGGCCTTCTGGATTCCTTAACTGACCTGTTATCTGGGCGGGCTTCTGGCTGGGGCCTGTGTACCCTTGGGATGGTATCTAGGTATGCCTCTGGGTAGAGCCCCCAGGTACCTGTTGTCTGGGAGGGCCTTTGGCTGGTGGCTGTGCATCCCAGTTCCTGTTGTGTGAGTAAGCTTCTGGCTAGTGTCCCGTGCACTTACTAATGGTATTGGGGTGAACCTCTGGCTGTTGCTTGTGTACCTGTGCAGCTCTTTTCCAGGTTGGCCCTTGGCTTGGGCTGGTGTGCCCCAGCCTCTGGGGCTGGGGCAGAGCCCTGGCTGGGATCTGCTTGTAGCTGCACCGCTCTGGTCCACACCACTGCTCCCCCAACTAAGGTGGTCTGGTATGCCTTTATTGCAGAGATTTTCTTCACTGTTCCAGTGGGCTTCAATTTTCATCAAGGAGCCTCACAGAGGCCCTCTTTCTGTTGTTCACTTCTGCTTTATCTTCTGGAGCTCTGACCAGTGTCCTTTATGACCCCTGCAACTCAGGGGTGTGGATCCAGGTAATGGCTTGGCACACCCGCAGGGTGGGGGGGTGCTGCTGGCACCCCCGTGGCTCACCTCCTTGGCTCTGGGGTGGGGGCTCTGCTCCTCAGTGCTCAGGGGCAGTGGTATGGCAGCCTGAGAGGCTCACCTCCTTGGCACTGGGGGGAGGGGCGGCTCTGCCCCTCTATAATAGCTAAATCTTGCAAACAGCCCAAATGCCTATCAACTGATGAGTGGATAAAGAAGATGGGGTTTTTTTTTTATCAAATGGAGTACTACTCAGCCTTAAAGAAAGATAAACTAGAGACATTTTTAGCTAAATGGATGCACCATGAGGCCATACTCTTAAGTGAAATAAATAGGACACACACATGTAAATACTGAATTATTTCTCTGGTGTAAGAAGCTGAAAGTGTAAATGAGGACCAAAATGTATAATAGATATTGTGAAAAAGGAAGAAAATGCTTAAAGGGGAAGAGGAACTGGGGCGGGGGAAGAAGGGAAAGAAAAAATTGAAGGAAAGAAGGAAAAAATGGAAACAAAGCTTATGTATATAGGGAGGAAAGGGGAATGGGAACAAAATAAAAACCAAGATATACCATGTACAGGTACAAATTCCCAATGATGAATGTGATCATAAGGTATACCTAAAATGTGCCAGTAAACTCAATAAATATAAAATACATAAATAAAACCATAAGCCAACAGATACAAGTATGAATAAAGGTATATCCTAAGACACATTTTATATAAATCTTTGAAAACTCTTTCTTCCCAAGTAATATGATCAGGTTCAAATATAAGTCAATCATTACATATATATGTTGGCCTTTTCATCTCCTATATAAACCTAGCTGTGTATAAAATTTTTTATTGTTAAAACTGTAAATAACGTACCATGAAATCTGTGCTTGTTTTTCTGATGGACAGTTACCAGATTCTGGATCAAACTTGAAATAAACATACAGATACCATTTTCAGCTAAAATGAAATTTTTCCATCCTTGCTAATGATGACTGTTAAAAAGTCAAAGCTTGTTCACATAAGGAATGAGTTGAAAACCGCAGCAAGATGTCACTGCCTCTGTATGAACAGCAGGATACTCTTTCTTCACAAAAACCCCAACTCATCTGGGGTGCACCTGTAAACCTCCTTCTCAGGGCAGAGCTGCAGCTTACAGTGCTCCTGCTCCTCTCACAAAGTCACATTCTCAGACTGAGCAGAAGATTCAGAGAAAGGCTCTCACACTCTTGTATAGAAAGAGGAAGTGTTCCATTTTGTTCTGTGGTTCTTTCAGGTGGTTTTCTATAAAGCTAAAGAGTTGCTAATATCCTTCCTCATTCTCAAGCCCAAGGAGCAGTAAGAAATTTCTGCAATATAATGTTTCTGAAGAGTCAAGTCCTTATAAAATGAAGAATCCTTGTCACTTCAGGTCATACTGCTTTTCCAAGGTCTTGCAGATACTTGTTCAACTGGTTCATGTAAATAAAAATGCCTGCTAAGTAGCCAGTTGCTTTTTTAAACTGTTAGTAAAATCTGGCCTACTGTTCTCCTTAGAGTTCTCCTGCAGTCCGCCTTTTGGCTCAACACACTTGCACATCCATCACCTGCTAAGCCATACATTTTTATATATAGTAGGAGATTGCTGTTATCTTTGTCCAAATGATAGCACAAATTTTAAATAATCTAGAGTGAACTGGACTTTATTGAATAAAGTTAACTATTTTGTAGCACAATTTAGAACTTTTAAAATTTCATCTATATCAATCTCTGTTATTAGTACCTCTGTGAGGAAGGAAGCAGTGTGCCATAACAACTTCAGATCCAAAAACCTCAACAAATCTAGGTTTTAAAAAAAAATGTGAAGAAAGTTATCTCCAAGAGCATTATAATCAAACTTCTCCAAACCAATGATAAAGAGAAGATCCTAAGAGCCAGAGAAGGCTCATTACGTACATAGGAACACTTGCAAGAATGACAGATTTCTCATCATAAACAATGCATCTAAAAAGAGAGAGCACAGAAAATCTTAAAGTGGTGAAAGCAGAAACTGTCAACCTAGAACACTACAGCCATCAAAATAGCTTTCAAAAGTGAAAGCAACATACTTCTTCAAACATACAAAAGGTAAGTGATTTCATCAGCAACATGACCACATTACAAGAAATGATAGAAATTGTTTAGTTTGAAGGAAAATGAAACCAGTTGGAAATAATGAAATAAAGAGTACTAGAAATGATGACTACATGGTTGGCTATACAAGAATATGCTTTTGTGAGGAAAAACAGTAAATATAAACCACTTGTCTTTCCATCCAAAGATACAATTGATATTATCAGTTTTGGTAATAATTGATATAAAACAAATTTTATAGAGAACTTAGATTTGCACAAGATTTATGGAAAAGTCATTTCAAATAAAAGGGAACTTACTTTCTGAAAGGTAAACAAAGAAAACAAACAAAAAAAACTCTTCCATGTATTCTTCTGTCTCTTAAGTGTATTTCAACAGTAACATGGACTTGAAAGGTCAGTAGAGGGTAAAGCAATGATTTTATTCAATTGATTTGTTCTGCTACAGAAACTTTCTTTAAACATACTCTGTATTTCAACCAGGAGCATAGAGATTTAAGGAGTTTTGCTTTAAGAAATCTACTTCGGACTTAGGGTTTGTCAGTTGTATCCAGTAATAGCTTTTAAGCATTTCATTCTGCATCTCAAAATGACAATACAAATCCAGGCTAAACTAGTGAAGCTGTCAAAATGGATGGAATGTCCCTGTGTGCACCACTCCTGACTCAAAAGGAATAAAATATTTTTGCAAGGAATCTGGTCTCAGGAACATGTGTCAAGTTCATTTTCACACAGGGGCTTGAATAATATTGACAACAACCTGCTTTTCTTCTTAATAATAATCTCTTATATTCCAGGCAGAGCCACTTAAAGAATTCTTCATGGCCCTTAATTTCATAAACACTATTTATCATAAAATAAAGAGACAGTCCCTGATGTAATCATTGCAGTTGACTGCAATACCCCACCACCACAAACAGGTCAATCAGACAAAAAAATCAACACAGAAATATCAGAGTTAAAAGAACAAATAGATTTAACAGGTATGTACAGAGTGTTCCATCCAACAGCAGCAGAATACACTTCTCTTCAGCAGCCCATGGCACTTTCTCCAAAATAGACCAGATTTTAGGTCACAAAGTGTAAATAAACACAAAAAATAAAATAATCTTATGTATCCTATCATATTTGATGGAAGGGCATTAGAAATGAACAGCAAAAACCCCCACAGAAACTACAAAAACATATGGAGATAGAATAATATACTTTTGAATGATCATTTGAATGGTCATTGAAGAGACTGGGAGGAATTTTAAAATTTTAGAATCAAACAATAATAGAAACACAGCATCTCAAATCTGTAGGACACAATGAAAGCAGTTCTAAGTGGGAAGCTTATAGCTGAGTGCCTATATTAGAAAAACAGAATAATCCCAAATAAACACAAGGCCCTAGGGGGTGTGAGGGGAACAAGAATAAACTAAACCCCAAACCAGTAGAAGGTAAGAAAGAATAAAGATCAGAGTGGAAGTTAAGGAAATAGAAAATAAAAGGATACAAAGGATCAGTGAATCAAAGAGTTGGTTCTTTGAAAAGATACAAAATATAGGTCGCAGCCAGGAAAATGGCAGACAGAAAGGTGGGAGAGAAGCCTGAGAAGCCAACACCTCTGGAGAACCTGAAGAAGAAGCAGAAAAACCTGTGAAAACTAACACTGTTCTTCCAGAATGGAGGGAAAAGTTCTAGTCGCAATGCTGAGAAGTGATCAGCTGAAGAAACTGCAGACCTCCCCCACAAAGCCTACAAAGATCTCCAAGTTTGGATTTGCCATCGATAGTCAGACAACAAAGAAAGCATCAGCTGTATCCATCAAACTTGGATCAAGTAAGCCTAAAGAAACTGTTCCAACTCTTGCTCCAAAAACCTTTTCAGTAGCAGCAGCTTTTAATGAAGATGAAGACAGTGAACCAGAGGAAATGCCTCCAGAAGCAAAGATGAGGATGAAGAATATTGAAAGGGATACACCAACATCAGCCAGGCCAAACTCTTTCAATAAAGGAAAACGGGTTTTCTGATAACCAGAAGCTATGGAAACGAAATATAAAATCTCATCTTAGAAATGTGCTGGGAGCTCTGTGCTGTAGATCATTATGGCCAGGCCTAACTCGGCTCCTCCTTGCGGATGAGGCAGGGACCTGTCAAAGGAGAACAGGCAACAAGAGGGGCCTGGTGGAGCAAGGCCTGGTTGAGAAGAGGAAGTGTCTTCCTCCCCATCCATTCCTCATAAAACCATCAAAGCATGATGTTATGCAGACCTTAGCTACTCTCCTGGCTCTGGTTACAGACCAAACCCTTCTACCTCCCCCTGCACTTCCCTTACATCTACTACTATAAATAAACTCTTTCAGTTGGCTGGTGGTTTTTTTCTCCCATCAGGAGGAAGAACCCCACCTGGCCCCAGCTTTGTTTCTCTTTGTTCTTTTGTATCTCTTTGTTTTTTCTTAATCACCCACCATCATTTCTCACTCCAAGGACCCTTCAGCCAGGCCATGGCAGAAATGTCCAAGACAATTAAATGATGTGCTTTGAATTGGGGTGGGGGGTGGGTGCAAAGTTAAAAGGAACAGTTTTCCTTTTTAAAGAATGGTATAAGACTATCTTTGGAGCTGCTTTTTCTTTTTCTTTTTTTTTTTTAAAGATTGAGTGGTATACTAATAAGTGAGAGTTTAAAATTAGAGGTAATTTATGTTTTATATACAGATTTTAAGACATTTACTAATTTTGTAATTTCATGTGATTAGTTTCCAAAGGTTACAGATAATAAAAAAAAATCAGAAATGGTACCTTTTTAAGAATTGCATTTTTTTTTTAGACACAACTATTAGCACTTTAAGAGGGAAGCAAAAAATTACCATTTAAAACTGTAAGCAGTTACTCCTAAATTAACTCCCTCATTACCTAAACTGTCTGGCTCCCAGGAACAGCCTTATAGAGAAAGAGGGAGTATTGTATTGAAAGGAAAATGTTGCTGGATTATTAACTGAAAGTAAATTTAGATAAAATTAAAATAGTTTTTTTCCTTATGGGCATTTGTTTTGTTATATTATTAGGTATTGCGTTGCTATCAGTGGATACAGATGCTTAGCTCTTTTATAAAAAATAATTTTTTTAAAAAGTGTCTATGTGAAGTATTGAGTATTGGAAATAGCTTACTTCACTATAATGGTCTTGTTGTAAGACCGAGGGCCTTACCAAACGGTCCGAGGAGCTGAAGTGGAGCACACCCGGGGATCCCAGCGGTGCCTCCAGAATGTAAGGCCAAAGACCTTACCAAACGCTCCAAGGAGCTGGAGTGGAGCACACCCGGGAAGGAACACACCGGCCATGTTGGGAAACAGACCTTTATTAGTCTGGCCAGACGGCACTCCCAAAGCAAAATAGCTCAGAGAGGCCCCTGGCTCAGAGTCCGAGGTTGTTTTATAGGGGGTTAAGGGCGGGGTTTAGCATGTGGATTCACAGAAAAAAAAAAAAAAAGAACAAAGGTTAGTGGCTCATTGTCACATGCTGATGTTCAGCAGACATCCTGACAGTTACGACCACCCTGTTTACAGATTGTCCTATAGATACTGGGCCCCGGGACATTTGGATTTAGGGCAAACAGATGGCTGAGTAACCTCGCCCTATTACTGATTGTCCATTGTCCCGAGGCAAACACACTCCAACCATCAAATTTACAACAGAATCTAGGGGAGTAATTAACTTTTGAATCACACAGTCCCACATTGTCTACCTTCATTAGTCTTCAAAGAACAACCATTTGCTACCAAAGTAAATCAGTATTTTGAATGTGCTTCTCTTGGTTTTTTGTTTATTATCTAGTTCCTGTAAGCATTTCCACCAGAACTTGAGGCAAATCATAAGGAAGCTGTTTCTTTCAAAATACAAACCACCACCAAAAATTTAAACGTACATACTGCTTAAGTATTTGGCTGGTTGGTTTTTATTTTTTAAAAGGTATAAACACCAAAAAAAATTTTAACATTGTAGAAGATGGAAAACAAGAAGATGAATTTTCTGTAACTTTGTCTCCACATTTACATTACTAAGTTGTTAAATCCAATTTGAATTGAACTCACTACAGGATTTCTTATTAGAACAATTACATGCTATATTTTAAGTGTCTACATACCAAAAGAATATTGTATGTACTGAAAATAAAAAGAAAGAAAATGCATCTTCAAACATATTTTATGGAATTGTTCATCATAGATCTGTGTATTGCAGGGTGTTTTGTACTTTTGTATTGTAGATGGACTTTTTTTTTTAATGTGACAGGTAAACACATTTTGAAAGCATAGTCACAGACAAAAGAAAAATGATACAATGATTTACTTCAGAATCCCTACAATGTTAAATTTGGAGACAACTTCAGACTATTTTATTGGTGGTAGTTACTTGCTGATCTTTTTTAATAGGTAGTAACTCCAGAGAAGAAACCTACATATGTCTAATAAGTTGTTCTTTTACATTAAAGTTTAGATTAAGCCCCATGTAAAACAATAGAAATGTATATAGAACTATTAGTTCTTAGATGATTTAATTATATTAAGATACATGAATTTAACTTTAACTTACTTCTATGTAAGCAAACTATCCATTTTTGTCCATTTTACTGTTTGTTAAAAATAACATCCCTCTCCTACATACTCTTTTCTTGATCCAAATGAAATAATAATCTAAGGTGAAGATGAAGAGAGAAATGACTGAGATGAATGTCTTTACTAAAATAACCAACAAACTTTGTCAAACTCAAAAAAAAAAGATAAAAAATATAAATAAACCCCTAGCCAAGTTTATCAGAATGCATTTAATAAAATTAGAGATGAAAAAGCCAAAATTACAACATATGCCACTGAAATCCAGAGGATCATTTTGAAAAACTTATACTCTAATGAACTAGAGAACCTAAAAAAAAAAAAAATGGATGAATTCCTAGACATAGCAATGAGATTGAAATAGAAATGAAAATGATCCCAACTAAAAAAAGCCCAAGACCCAATTGATGTACGGCTGATTTTACCCAGACCTGTAAGAAGAACTAATGCCAGTATTCTTCAAATGTTGCTGTGAAATAAAAAGAGAAAAATATTCTTCAAAATTCATTCAACAAATCCAGCATTATTCTGGTATTAATATCAGATAAGGATTCAACAACAAAAAAAAGAAAGCTACATTCCAATACCCTTGATGAACATAGATGCAAAAATGTTCAATAAGATCCTTGCAAATAGAACTCAATTATTAAAACGATCATACCCCATGATCAAGTTGGTTTCATCCCAGAAATGCAAGGATGGCTAAACATACTTCACTTCATAAGAACCTGAATAAATTAAGGATAGATGGATCTTAAAAGCCATAGTATAAGCTCACAGCCAACATACTAAACAGAGAAAAACTGAAAACATTTCCTCTAAAATCAGAAACAAAACAAAGACATCCACTCTTACCACCCCTGTTCAATATAGTACTCAAAACGTTAGCCACGGCAGTGAGGTAAGATAAATAAATAAAGGTAATTCAAACAGGAAGTCAAAGTATCTATATTTGCAGATGTTATGACCCTTTACATAGAAGACTTTTAGATCAGATAAGCAAGTTAATCAAAATGGCAGTATACAAAATCAACAAACAAGAATCAATAGCTTTTCTATATACCAATAAAGAAAGAAATTAAAGAAGACTTCAGAAAATAGAAATACTTCCCTTGTTTATCAATCAGAAGAATTAATATTTTAAACTTACCATATTACCAAAAGTGATCTACAGATTCAATAGAATCCCTATTAAAAAAACAATGTTCTTCATAGAACTAGAAAAAACAATCCTAAAATTCATATGGAAACACAAAAGACCTAGACTAGCCTAAGCAATCCTGAGGGGGGAAAAAAATACTAGAGACATCACAATATTTGATTTCAAATTGTACCACAAAGCATTTTTTAAAAATCATGATACTGGGGCCAGGGATTTAGCTCAGCGGTGCTGCACCTGACTCATAAGCACAAGGCCATGAGTTTGATCTGTGGTACCACGAAAAAAATCATGATACTGGCACATAAACAGACATATAGACCAATAGAATAGAATAGAAGACATAGAACCAAACTCATCCACCTATAGCCATCTATTTTGTTACAAAGAGGTCAAAAATATGCTGGGGAAAAGACAGCTTCTTTAAAAAAATGGTGTTGGGGAAACTGAATATCCACAGGCAGAGGATTAAAACTAACTCACTCTGTTATAAAATCAAATCAAAATGTATCAAAAACCTAGATAAAAGACCAAAAACTGCTGGAAGAAAATATAGGAGAAGCCATAACGCCTTAAGCACAGGCAAAGGCAAAGGCATTTGGAATAGGACCCCATTAACCCAGGAGATAATATCAAGACCAATAAGTGGGACTACATCAGATTAAAAAGCTTCTGCATAACAAAGGAAACAATCAAGAATCAAGAGAAAACCTACAGAATGGAAGAGAATCTACTGAAGAGAATCTACAGAATGGAAGAGAGTAGCTACTGTACTGCTAGAAGATTAGTATCTAGAATAAATATTCTATATAGAGTTCTAGAATAAAGAACTCAATAAAGTTAACCCCAATAAAACAAATAATCCAATCAACAAATGGGCAAATGAAAAGACACTTCACAAAAGAAGTACAGATGGACAGTAAGTATATGAAAAAAATATTGAACATCTTTAGCCATTACAGAAATGCAAATCAAAACTAAATTGAGATTCCATCTCACCCCTGTCAGAATGGTTATGATCAAACAATACAAAAAACAATGAATCCCAACAAGGATGAGGTTGGTTGGTGGGGAGGGGGGCAGGGGGGATGTTGGAGGGGGCTCCTATATGGTTGATGGGACTGTAAACTAACACAATCACTGTCAAAATCAGTATGGAGATTTCTTGAGCCTGAATGCTACCTGCTTCCTCTGGCTTGCTCCACCAGCTTGCGACCAAGACAGGGTAAGGAGGACCCCCCCCCCTCGGGAATGCCCACCAGCTGCCAGCTTGGCCACGCAGGCACCTCCAACAACAGCTGCCCCCCAACCCCCCAACCCCCACCTCTGGCCTTCTGGCTGTGCAGCTACTTGGTTCCACACTACAGAGGCACAGGGGGACATAAAAGCCATTGTCCTGAGCACCAGAAGTGAACAACAGAGAGAGGGCCTCTCTCAGGCACCATGATGAAAACAAGCTCACTGGAAAAGTGAAGAGAATCTCTGCAATAAAGACACACCAGACCACCGTGCTTGGTAAGTTGGAGGGATCATCAGCTCCCATCAGAACCTGGACTTTCTTCAGGGGAAAGGCAGCTGAAACCTGCAATAGAACCTTTCAGAGTGCAACCCTGCAGGAGGACAGGGAGCTCAACTTGGGACTTGCAGACAGAAATCTGCCTGAATCTCACGGGTCTGGGACTACCTTACTGAGACTCATTGACTTATAACTGCACACTACTGCCCACATTGTCTATTGTGACATCAGAGACATACCCTGAAGGAGGCCCTTCACTTTTAAAGGTGACAGATTAATAACTACCACAAATTGGCATTCCTTAAGATGTATTTGATGCTGTGGTGTTGCTGATTGTATCACTTGGGCTAAGGTGTGATTGATCTAATCAGTTGTCCTTCTTGGTATAATAAAAATGAGATAGCCTCAGAGCCATTAGAGACTCAAAACCTAAAGAACAGCTATATCTGGAAGACACCTCTGAGAAGCAATCATTCCATAAGGGTTCTAAATACATCAAGAAAGATACTTACAATAAGCAACTTCAAAATATCAACCCAGGAACTAAACCAAGGTCAGTGCCAAAAACAAAAATGAGAAGACATTTAAGAAAGTCACAAACTCAGACTTCCACCCTCCAAAAGGCAAATTCTGGGGAAAATGAGGTGGAAAAGTCTAGTAATCAACCACCTGGACACCCTGAACTGATAGCACAGGAAGTAACAAATCAGATGAATGAGGCTCTAGAAAAATTCAAAAATGATAATAAATTTTGAATAATAATTCAAAAATAATTCAGAAATAATCTCCCAGATAACTACAAAAATGGTGAGCAGAGTGAAAGACATGATTAGAGGCTCAAGAACAGAAACTGATAAAAAAAAATAGATGCACTCAGAAACATGCTGGAAGCCATGAATGCCCAGCATAAGAAAGAAGTGGAAACCATGATCACCCAACATAAGAAAGAAATGGAATCCATGAAACAGATTCAAACACATATTCAGGAGATTAAAAACTCCATTGAAAGCATGCAGAGCACATTAAGAGAATCTGAAGATAGAATATCAGATATAGAAGACAGGATTGTGGTGAAGGACCATGAAAACAGATTTCTTAAAAATAGTAAGGAACCATGAGAAATCAATTCAGCAGCTGCTAGACGATGCAAAGAAGAATAACATAAGAGTGACAGGAGTCCAAAAAAAAAAAAAAAAACAGGAGAAAGTACAATTGACATAAAAAAAACTGTTCACAGAAGTAATAGTAGAAAACTTCCCAGACAGAGATGGAGAATTGGACATACAGATAAGTGAGGCATATAGAACTCCAACTAGCCACAATCAAAAAAAAAATCTACACCTAGACATGTAATAGTCAAGATCCCAGAAACCCAGCAGAAGAAAAAAATACTACAGGCAATTAGACAAAAGAAACAAATCACCTACAAAGGAAAGCCCATCAGAATCACGGCAGACTTCTCAACACAAACCCTCAACTCAAGGAGAGCCTGGAGTCAAGTATTTCAAGCCCTAAAAGAAAGTAACTTCCAACCTAGACTGTTGTATCCTGCAAAATTATCTTTCAAAATCGATGGGGAAATTAGATACTTCCATGGCAAAGAAAACCTGAGAAATTTCACGAACACCAAAGCAGCACTCCAAATAATTCTAAGCAATTTCCTAGAAAAAGACAATGAAGGTCACAACTCCATGAGGCTCAACAGAGGGCAGCCACCAGACAAGGTAAGAAACTAAAGGGAAAGGGGGAAAAGGAAATAAAAGCCAACAACAGTAAAACATCATGACAAGGATGAGTCAATATCTATCAATTATAACTATCAATGTTAATGATCTCAATTCACCAATCAAAAGAAGTAGACTGACAGAATGGATTAAGAAGCAAAATCCAGCAATATGCTGTACACAAGAAACACACCTAACTCAAAAAGAAACTCATAGACTGAAAGTAAAAGGATGGAAAATGTTTCTCCACATGACAGGAAACCAGAAAAAAGCAGGGGTAGCAATCTTATTTGCAGACAAAGTAGATTTCAAACCAAAACTAATTAAGAGAGACAAAGATGGTCGCTACATCCTTGTGAAGGGAACAATCCAAGACAAAGAGATGACAATCCTAAATATATATGCACCAAATACAAATGCCCCCAACTATACAAAACAAATATTAATGGACACGAAAAACCAAATAAGCACTAATACAATTGTAGTGGGGGACCTCAATACCCCACTATCACAAATAGATCATTTAGACAAAAAATTAACAATGAAATTCAAGAACTGAACCAAACTATTGAACAAATGGACTTAATAGATATTTACAGAGTGTTCCACTCCACAAAATCAGAATACACATTCTTTTCAGCTGCATAGGGGTCATTCTCCAAAATAGACCACATGCTAGCTCATAGGACATGTCTAAATCAATGTAAAAGAATTGAAATTACCCCCTGTATATTATCAGACCATAGTGCAATAAAATTGGAGATCAATAACATGAGAAACTGCAAAACTCCCACAAATACCTGGAACTTGAATAACACCCTCCTGAACAACCAATGGGTCACAGAGGAAATTAAAGAAGAAATGAGACAGTTTCTACAAGTAAATGATAATGCCAGTACAACATACAGGAATCTATGGGACACAATGAAAGCAGTTCTAGGTGGGAAATTAATAGCAGTGACTGCCCATATAAGGAAAACAGAGAGAACTCAGATAAATAGCCTAACGCAAACTCCTAGAAAAAGAGAATAGCAAACCCAAAGCTTGCACAAGAGAGGAAATTATAAAGATCAGAGCAGAAATCAATGCAATGGAGACTAAGAGAATGATACAAAAAATTAATGAATCAAAGAGGTGGTTTTTTGAAAGAATAAATAAAATCGATAAACCTTTAGCCAACCTTATCAAAAAAAGGAAAGAAAAGGCTCAAATCCATGCAATTAAGAATGAAAAAGGGAAAGTCACAACAGACCCAGCAGAAATCCAGAGGATCATCAATAGCTACTTCGAGAACCTGTACTCTAATAAAACGGAAAACAGAAGAAATGGACAGATTCCTAGATACATATGAATTGCCAAAGTTAAATGAAGATATAGAAATTTTAAACACCCCAATTACAATGAGTGAAATTGAAAATGTAATAAAATATTTACCAACAAAGAAAAGGACAGGTCCTGATGGCTTCACTGCTGAATTCTACAAGACATTTAAAGAACTACTGCTATTACTCTTTAAATTCATCAAGGAAATTGAAAGGGAAACAAGGTTTCCAAATTCATTCCTGCAAGCAAGTGTTACTTTGATTCCAAAACCAGAGAAAGACCCACCTCACAAAGAGAACTACAGGCCAATCTACTTCATGAACATAGATGCAAAAATCCTCAACAAGATACTGGCAAACAGAATACAGAGGGTCATCAAGAAGATCATACACCCTGACCAAGTTGGATTTATCCCAGGGATGCAAGGATGATTCAACATTCGTAAATCAATAAATGTAATACACTATATTAACAGAGTCAAGGACAAAAACCATATGATCATATCAATAGATGCAGAAAAGGCATTTGACAAAATCCAAAACCCATTCATGATAAAAACCCTACAGAAAATTGGAATAGAAAGTCTTTATCTCAATCTGATTAAGGCTATCTATGAAAAACCAACAGCCAACATCATACTAAATAGTCAACAACCGAAAACTTTCATGCTAAAATCAGGAACAAGACAAGGATGCCCACTATCACCACTACTGTTCAATGTAGTTCTGGAAACATTAGCCACAGCAATTAGAAAAGAGAAATAAAAGGAATAAAGACAGGAAAGGAAGAAGTGAAACTGTCATTATTTGCTGATGATATGATACTTTACATAGAAGACCCAAAAAACTCTACCAAAAGACTTCTAGACTTAATTGACAGATTCAGTAGAGTAGCTGGATATAAGGTTAACACTCAAAAAAAAAAATAGCCTTCTTATACAAAAATAGCAGACTCACTGAGAGAGAAATTTGGAAACAATTCCTTTTAATAGCATCCCAAAAAATGAAATATCTAGGAATCAGTCTAACAAAGAAAGCAAAAGACCTCTACACTGAAAACTGTAGCACCCTGAAAAAGGAGATTGAGGAGGATATAGAAAATGGAAAGACATCCCTTGTTCTTGGGTAGGAAGAACCAATACAGTGAAAATGGGCATACTTCCAAAATTACTATATAGACTTAATGCAATGCCAATTGAAATTCCAACAATATACTTCACAGAACTAGAGAAAACAATTCAAAAATTCATTTGGAACCAGAAGAGACCTAGAATAGCAAAAGTAATTCTGGGCAACACAGACATGGCTGGGGGTATCACAATACCCAACTTGAAGCTATACTACCAAGCTACTGTGATAAAAACAGCATAGTACTGGCAAAGAAACAGACCCACAGATCAGTGGAATAGATTAGAAGATGGAGAAACAACTTCAGACATACTCAGCCACCTCATCTTTGACAAAGGAGCCAACCACCCTCATTGGAGGAAAGATAACCTATTTAATAAATGATGTTGGAAAAACTAGATTTCAACCTGCCAGAGATTAAAACTAGACCCATATCTATCACCATGCACTAAACTAAGTTCAAAGTGGATTGAAGATCTAAATATTAAGACAGAAACAATAAACTAGCTGGAAGATAAGTTAGGTAGAACTCTTTGAAGATATTGGCATAGGAAAAGACTTTATGAACAAAACCTCAATAGCATGGGAACTAGCAGAAAAAATCAACAACTGGGATTTCATCTTATTAAAAAGCTTCTGCACTGCAAGAGAAACCACCAACAGAGGTAAAAGACAACCTACAATGTGGGAAAAAAATTTTAGCAGCTGTATCTCAGACAAAGGGCTACTATCTAGAATATATAAAGAACTGAAAAAATCAGACCCCCCAAGTTCAAAGACCCAATTCAAAAATAGGCATCCGAAATGAACAGACATTTCTCAGACAAAGAAGTAAAACCAGCAAAGAAACATATGAAAAAATGTTCAACATCACTGGTCATTTGAGAGATGCAGATGAAAACAACCCTGAGATTCCACTTTACCCCACAAAGAATGGCTGCTATCAAGAAATCAACCAATAACAAATGCTGGGGTGTATAGAGAAAGGAACCCTTCTCCATTGTTGGTGGGAGTTCAGACTGGTGCGACCGCTATGGAAATCAGTGTGGAGATACCTCAAAGAACTAGGGCTGGAGGTCCCATTTGACCCAGCTATTCCTCTGCTGGGTATTTTCCCAAAATAATTAAAAGAATCATACCACAGATATATATGTGCACCCATGTTTATAGCACACAGTTTGCAATAGCTAAAGCTTGGAAACAGCCTAAGTGCCCATCAACTGGAAACTGGATAAAGAAGATGTGTTTTTTTTTTATAAAATGGAGTACTACTCAGCCATAAAGAATGAGAAACTAGAGTCATTTATAGCTAAATGGATGCATATCGAGGCCATACTCTTAAGTGAAATAAATAAGACACACATGTGTAAATAGTTTCTCTAGTGTGAGAAACTGAGAGTGTAAATAAGGATTAAAAGGATTAATAACTAATAATTGATACTTTGAAACAGGAAAAGGTCCAAAAGGGTAGTGGTGGTGGGAGGAGATGGGGAAAGGAAAGGATAGAAAGGAAAAATTATGAGAAAAGAAAAAAAAATTTTGAATGAAGCCTATGTAAATAGGGAAGTGTGGAGAGGTGAAGAGCGCACAGGTAATGGGGAAAAAATAAGAACGAAGATACATCATGTACAGGTACAAGCACCCAATGATAAATGTAAATGTATTGTATACCTAAAATGTACCAATAAAAGAATTTAAGCAAAAAAATAAATAAAGAAGTATGGAGATTTCTCAAAACTTTAAAAATTGAAATACCATTTGGTCTAGCTACACCACTCCTTGGTATACTCCCAAAAGAATTAGGCATACTACAGTCATACATGCATACCCATGTTTGTAATAGTTCAATTTACAATAGCCAAACTATGAAAAGAGCCTAGATGCCCATCAACAGAAGAATAGATAAAGAAAATGTGGTATAGATATGCAATGGAATATTATTCAGTCATAAAGAATAAAATCATGTCATTTGCAGAAAAATGAATAGAATTGGAAACCATCATGTTTATCAAAATAAGACAGCCTCAGAAAGTTAAATATTTCATGTTATTTCTTATGTGAGCAATTTTAAAATAAATAAGTAAATAAATGAAAATAAAGGTGAGATGGCAGGAAACTAAAAGGTAGACTTTGGAGATGGGAAATGGGATCAAGGGAATGGGAGGAAATTGAGAAGAGAACTAATGGGGATGAAAATAATCAGAATGTTTTATGCATGTATCAATATACCAAAATGAATCACACTGTTCTGTATTATTAACACTCATCAGTAAAAATGTATTTCCCTTATTAGTCATGGGGCCTTTGAAAATAAAGCTTTAACTAGTGGCATTTATAGTATCTATGAAATACATATAATTATGATAAACGGTTTTGGAGGTTTATTTGGTGGTACTGAGGATAGAACCCAGGGCCTTCACACTGAGACATATCCCTGGCCTCCTTGCCTTTCTTTCTTTTCTTGAGTCTCACTAAATTGCACAGGCTAGGCTGGAACTTGCAATCCTCCTGCCTCAGTCTCCCAGAGTACTGGGATTACAGGCCTATGCTACCTCAACTAGCTAAATATGATAGAGCTTTTTAAAGATATCTGCTCAAAATATTTACAATAGCATTTAGAAAATGAAATAAGTAGAGAAATAGTGTATTCATGGCTGAAAAGACTGAATACTGGGAAATGGAAATCTTTGATGCATAGCAATCAAAATTCTAACATGTTCTCTTGTGTATATTTCAACTTATTACAGGTGAGAGGATTTACTGTACCTGATACCCAGTATTATTGATCATCTGTACTTCTTTGGTTCTTGGTAGTGTCTCAATAAATGTTTTTTCCTTGAAAAAAGGAAAAAAGAATTCTTGGTGCTCATCAGTGCAAAAGGATCAGATGCTACTGGAGATATATATATAGATATAGATAGATAGATAGATAGATAGATAGATAGATAGATAGATAGATAGATAGATATGGCTCTAAGCACCGTACTTCTCTTAATCCACTAAATTCTTATGCCAATCCTCAGAGGCCAGTCCTACTGCTATCCTCATTTGCAGATGTGGAAATGGAGATGGAGAATAAGATCACACAGCCAGCAGGTAGCAGAGCGAGAATTCCAGCCCAGGCCACTTTCTTTACCACCTCACTACTCTCCCTCTATAAAGCAAGTATTATGGTGACATAGCACTGTGACAACTAAGTGTAGGATTTTGGCCAAAAAGAAGAAAATCCAAAGTGGCTACTTGCCAATCAGATATTTTGCTGCATCGGAAGCAGTGAGGCATCTAGACATCTTTTTGTAAGAGTTTTATTACAACCCAGTTTTCCTAGGCCCTGATTTTGTAACCTCAAATACCTAAGGAACAACAATAAAAAAACCAATTAACCAAAAGAACATTATTTGCCTCTTCATTTGTACTAAAGTAAGATGTGAACTTTTATTAAGCTTGAACAATAAAAAGTAACAAGGTTAGAGTTATTTTTTCCTTGAGTAACAAAGTTGTTTCAGATTTTAGAAAAATCCTGTTTAGATGCTCCAGATCCTATCATCTTGAGCAATCTCCACTGGTGACAAAGGATTATCATGGATAAAACCTTGACCACAATTCTAGTTCCCAAAAGAAGACACTTCTCTTTTGGATTGAGTTTCGGTACATTCAGTTCTTCATTCTAAAAGTGAGATAATTATCCTTCCTATACTGGAAGCAATCACAATTTTATGTTCTCTTATATGTGGTTCCTCTTACAATCTGTAAAAGCAATATTATTTTTATCAGGAGTTTGGAATTTAATATTAATAATATATCACTCATGATATACTTAATAATTGCTGAATGAATAACACAAAAGTAGTGGAGGGGAGAAAAATTAGCCATTATGTTTTGATCAAAATATACAAACAAGTAAATACATAGGTATGCCTTTATCCCACTTATCACTTTTTAAAGCTGATTTTATGAAAAAAAAAAAATTTTTGGTACCAGGGATCCAACTTGGGATCTTGTGCTTACAAGGCAGGCAGCAGAACCACTGAGCTAAATCCTCAGCCTTATGAAAATTTAATTCTGATTAATGACATTAAATTTCAAGTATCCATTTTCTACTTTAAGGAAATATGATAGAAATAAACAAAAATATATAAATCCATGATCCTAATGAATAATGAATAACCCTTTATATTAACATTTTTCTTCAGTCAATAATATTCTTTATATGCCTTTACATTAAATAAATGCTATTTCCTTCTAAAAACTAAAGATCAAGGAAAAATATGTCAAAGTGAGAAAAATGTAAGATGTTCATTGATTTTTCACTGACCTTAAATATATTAGCTATTATATAGTCAAGCCAAATATAAGAGTGACTTTTGCTTTAAAAACTCTAAGCTTTTATTTGGGTAAAATAGTAAATAAAAATGGGAGAAATGGTTGTGAAAGTGGAAGATGTCAAAATGAGAGAAAATATCAATTTTTACCTCTTCAGTATTTTTTCTAGAGCCAGCTCTGATCAATACTTGCCCAAACCTTCTATTATTTGCCATGACAGATCCATTCTCCCTCCTGTAATGAGTTAATGATAGCTCAAGTTTTATTTGAACATCATATCACTTCTTTTCTCAGCCAAGCTACTTAGAAGACTGCCCCTAAACTAAGATAGAGAGCTGTGAGCCCTAAGTTGTCACAGATCAGGGGTAGGTGCACACAAAAGTAGATCGCAAGTCTATGGTATGTTCAGACTTGTGCTAAAAGTAGCTTTGATGGTGTGAGGTCACGAGTCCTGGAGGTCTATCTATGGTGCAGCACCTTTTGCAATGACAGAAGCCAGCATGGCCATGAAGCTGGCATACAAACAATGCTGACCCTGAGGATGCACCCTAGGAACATGGTTAGCTTCCTCAATCAAACCACACACTTACAGACAGACTGGCATCTGGTCTGTGCATAATACACAGTAAACAATCTCATTCCTTTTAAGTGACTCTGGGTTGTATAATGACATTTAAATTATTAAACATCATAATGATAATAACACTACAGTTCAGGCTAATCTTTAAGCAGAAGCATGATGGGGGGGAAATGTGATGGTCATTCTAAAGTACTTTGTAAAATAAGATAGCAGAATTCACTAGGGTTGAGGAATGCTGCTTCTGGTTATATAATTATGCTGGGTTTGTTATTACTGTTAACACATATTAACTACAAATTAATAGGTTTCACTGTGGCCTTTCCATACGTCCATATATCGAGCTTTGATCATGTCCCCATTCATTCTATTGAAAAAACTAAAATGGACACAGTCATTTGATATGTCTGAAAACTGTTTTGTGCTTTTTCAAAATTGCCTGATTTTGAAATACCTTCAAAGTAATTGGACATAATAAATATTTAATTTTTGGCACTACAAAGTCAAAAAGATGAATTATGTTTAATGGATCTATGAACTCCAAAAGAGGGAGAGCTTGTTCTAGTTCTGGCTCTCAGCGAAGCCTAAACTATGTTTAAAGGGAAAAATAAAGAAAAGTAATTCAAGCTGACAACTAAGTGGCCCACTTTATGCTCTTATTTTTAAGAGGTAGGAATGTTTCAGGGTGTGCAGAAAGGAGCTTGTCTCTCTTGGTTAAGTTCAAATTCTGTTCCAGCTGAAACTAAATTAGAAAAGATATTAGACTAGGATTAAAAAGATTTTTTAGTGAAATCTATAATTTACACTGGCAAAAGTTATCTTAATTTTAAGATGATTAATTTAAAGTGTGCATCTGTGCTCCTCATTTCTCTTCTCAGCACTTTATTTTTCTTCACAGCACAGGGATGGGACTGGAGACCTCTCAGCATAGTTAATGCATGTTCCCTCTTTCCTCCTTCCTTTCAGTTTCCCTCTTGTTCTAATTCCTATTTTCCTTTTTCCCCCTTCCCTCATCTGACTACTGTCCCTCACTTCCCTCCATTTCTCTGTTTCCTTTAGTCAGAGAGGGATGCTGAATTGGTATTTAGGAGTAGTGAGATACAGTGATGGGGGAAGGGATTCCCTCTCTTCCCCCATCATCATCACTGAGTTTTGTCACCACTGCTAGAAAGTTTCCACTTACCATTCTTATTTTTCATCTCTCATTATTTTCTACTTATTATTTTTAGTTATTAGTTATTCATTATTTATTCTGTTTATTTATGTATTTATTTTGAAGCTGGGGGTCTAACTCAGTCTCATGAACATCAAACAGGTACTGTATTCTATCACTGAGCTACATCCCAGCCCAATATTTAATTGTATTAGTCACCATTGCCATTGCTGTACTAAGTACCTGGCACTCACAATTTAAAGTAGGAAAGATTTAACTTATCTCCTGATTTAAGGGCATTCAGTCCATGGTTGGCTGTCTCCAAGGAAGAAACATCAAGGTGCGAGTGTGTGACAGAGCAAAGCTGCTTAGTTCATGGTGGCCAAGAAGCAAAGCAGGGGACTAATGGAAGAGAGGGAGGGGTAAGGGACCAAATAGAGACCTCAAGGCTACATCTCCATGACTTACCCAGCAGCTGCCTTCAGTCTCCTTTGCAGCCAGTGACTCCATCAAAATTAATTGTCTCTAGGACTTCTAACGACAGATTAGAAACTTTGAAGACATTATCTATTTTTGTACTTTATATAAATGGAAAGGATCCTCATTTTTACTTCATTTTTCATCTGTGCACATTCTTTTCATGAGCTCAGTGATGCATTTAATATGAGAGAATTTTCTTGTATTTATCTGACACTTTTGATTGTTTTCATCACAAAGGTCATTTAAGAAATCTAATCACTCCTTCATCTTTCAACCTCTTTTCCTATTTCAAAATATCAATTATTCATTTTAATCATTTTAACCCTTGTTTACACTATCAGTTTCTCACACTAGAGAAACTATTCGGTATTTACAAATGTGTGTCCTATTTATTTCACTTATGAGTATGGCTTCGATATGCATCCATTTAGCTATAAATGACTCTAGCTTTTTGTTTTTTATGGCTGAGTAGTACTCCATTTTATTAAAAAAACACATTTTCTTTATCCAGTTTCCAGTTGAAGGGAGGGAAAGGGGAAAGGAAAAGAGGGAAAGGAAAAACTATGAGAAAAGAAAAAAAAATAGAAATGAAATCTATGTAAATAAGAAAGGGTGGAGGGGGTGAAGGGCGCACAGGTAATGGGGAAAAAAATAAGAACCAAGATACATCATGTACAGGTACAAACACCCAATGATAAATGTAAACAAATTGTATACCTAAAATGTACCAATAAAAGAACAACAAAAACAAAAGAAATCTAATCTTACATGCTGGCGGCTCAATGACTTTTTCATTGTCAAAATCACTGGGCTCTTTTTAGCCCTTTTCTTGCTCTCTGGTATCACTTTTTTTTTTCTTGAAAAGTACCCTTCCCTGTCTTCTGTGATGTTTCACTCCTGGATTTTCTCCTCTCTGATGTTTGTTTGTTTGCTTGCTTGCTGTACTGGTAACTAAACCCAAGGAGTACTGAGCCCCATCTTCTTCTTTTTGACAGGGTCTTGCTAAATTGCCCAGTCTGGCCCCAAACTTGAGATTCTCCTGCTTCAGCCTCTTGAGTAGGTGGGATTACCAGCATGCACTGCCGTGCTCAACTTCCTATCTCCTGAAACTTATTAAATTATTCTTTAGTATAATTATTTCAGTAAATGATGTTCTCTCACTTCTTTTTGTAAAACCCTTGAAAATAGAGCCTATAGCTTAATCACATATATGGTGCTCAGTACAAATTCTTTCAGTCAATCAATATTTACTGAACACCTTCTATGTGCCAGCACAGTTCAGGGACTGGATACAAAATTTGCCCAAGGTTATTACTTATCTTGGAGTTTAAATTTGTTTATGGGTGTTCAAAAAGTGTTAACTAACAAAGAGTAAGCAGAAGACAAGAGGGAGACTGTCAGCCACAGAAGAGTGTAAGGTTACATTTAAAGGATCAGCAGTGGAAGAGCCTCGAGGGAGAGTTAAAATTAGCTGCCCATCAGGAGTGTTCTGGAACCTAATTTTAGGTCAAGAGTGTCAGACTGGTCAAGTGTGGGCCGGCTTACCCAGAATAGAGATGTCTAGAGATGGGAAGTCAAATAGACCTAATAACCCTTGCATTGTTCTTGAGTTTCCTACTTGAGTTTATCACAGCTTTGCTGTGTGTACAGGCCTGACATTGGGAGATGATGACAATGACTCTCATCCTTCTCCAAACTCTTCTTCAAAGAACAGAAACCTGCTCTTCTTTGGCTGTTTTTTGTCCTTTTATCTTCAGACATTTACACTTTTGCTTCTCCAATTACGTGTATCTTCTGGGTTTTTTTTTTTCAAACTCCTCTGTGGTGCCTGTCTTTCTTCTGTTTTTTTTATCTATATTTCTCCCATGTTTTCCCCTCTCATCACTCCTGTGCTCCTTAATTGTTGGTGTTGAAAGTTCAATTCTTGGAATTTTTACTTTTTGCATTCCTGTTCACTGGCTAAGCTCTAGGGAGATGAGTGCCTAATTCGTGTCTACAGCACCAACCTTTCTTTCTCCTCTAGTCAAACACTTCATCAGTAGTGGATGAGCCCTGAATTTATTGGTTGAATTCCAGGATTTTGTGTGTCAGAAAAACTCATGAAGCAAAAGCTCTCTTAGCAACAGTACTAGGTAGATAGCTTTTTCCCTGGTGCTGGCATTTCATCATCTGCATTCCTATTTCTTGCAATCACCACATAGAATTTGAAAAAGAAACACCTTTTTAAAGTAAGACCCAAGACATAGCTCAGTAGTAGGGGACTTGTGTGTGAGGCCTTGGTTCAATCCCATGTACCATAAAAAAGTATAAACTGAATTCAGAAAAAGTATTTGCTTCAGTCAAAAATTAATAAAATTTAAGCTTTTATATATTTTTGTTTCTTTTGATTCATTATGCTTTAACATCAAAAAGAATGTTTAGGGGCTGGGGATTTAGCTCAGTGGTTCCGCTACCTGCCTTGTAAGTGCAAGATTCTGAGTTTGATCCCCGGTACAAAAATAAAAAGAATGTTTAAAGGAATACTATGGTTATTAAAGTTATTTTGTTGATATTTATAGTAGGTAGTATGGAACTTATTAAAGTAAAAATGTAAAGTGTAACCTTTGCTAAGTGATTAGTAGCAAAACTTTGATATTTTTCACCATAAATATAAATTAGAAAGAAAAAGAGGAAATTAACCTTAAACTCTAATAATGCAAAAGAAAACTAGATTTCCTAACTCTTTAGTATATGCACTAAACTTCCTTATAACTGATAATTTCAACAAATTGGTTATTCCTAAAATACTGGGCAGATAAAATGGAAGTCTGTAAATGAAAATTCCACAGACATCCTCAAAAGATCTTGAGGTAACCTTTAGAGGTAGGACAATGAAAGTCTCTGGAAATAAATTAAATTTCACTATTTTGTCATTTGGCTACTTGATTCTTGACAAACTAACTGATGTTAAAAGATTAGGCACATTCCAATTTTAGAGTTTATTTGACAAGACAGTGATTCATACATCACATAACATCAAAGCACAACCAGTTTGGACTCTACCAAGAGGATATGGAAGAAAATTTTTAAAGGTGTTGGTAGAACCAAGACAAATAAACCAAGTGATTGGTTACAGTGGAAAGCTCCTGGTTAAAGGTCAGTTGGTGGTTTCTGATCAGTTAGGGTATGCTGAGTTGGGTTTCAGTCTGTGTAGAAACCCAAAATGCTAAAAGCATCAAAACCTAATTTCCTCCCAATTGATTTTCTTAATCATCTAGAACAGGCAGACAGAAGAAGCCATGCTCTATCTTTCCCAAACCACCTTGGATTTAGAATTAGATGAGATTAAGGACTTGCCAGAGAGGATTTGATGTGGCTCTGCAGTCTAGATGAGGTCAAATGGGAGTTAAGGCCAGGGCTGTAGGGGACTTATCTCAGCCATGCAGTCAGTTTGGAGCTGCATCAGCTGGTAGTCACTAATTAGCAGTCATAAAACAATGAATCTAATCCACCCTGACACCAGTCTTTAAGGGTCAAGATAGGAGGGTGAGCTGTAACCACCAAGACCACAGACATCCCTGCAAAGACCAGACAGTGGAGAAGAGCTCAAGCACAGAACCTGAACCTGGGGATTTCATCTTCACAGCAATGCCCATTAGTTGGGAAAGCCATACTCCCTTACCACATACCCACATGCTATGTTGAGGTGGGAATTAGCGGAAAATGGATGAGACATTTGAGAAGCCAAACATTTTCACCAGAGAGGGCTGAATGACACACAAAAAAAGACTATTTAAATTATTAGAGTGTACTGAGTTAAGACAGTTATAAAATACAAGGTTGGGTCGTACAAAGCCAGCTTAGTTATCAACAAAGTAAAGAACCTTCATTTCCCTCTTTCTGTTCATATTGCAAGTTGTAGTATAAGATTTGTAAGCTTGCTGTGTTTATTGTTCAGGAACTCTGTATCTTTCTATATTCTTGATCTGTCAAAAACACAGTGGTATGTTAAATCATTTCATTATCTTTATGTTTCTATTAGTTTATCCTTATATGACTAGTAATCTTTGCTTTACCCCTTTAAGTAGTTATTTATAATAAGATTTAACATTATCATAATTATGCTCATAAGAGAACCACTAATATCAGATAACCACTTTATTTTGTCCAATTTTTATTTTTTAGTACACACTTGCAGTACATGATGATGACATTCCCCCTTGTAGGGACTAGGAAGTGCACGTAACACATGTTCGTTCTTTTCTTCATCCTGTTCACCCCACTCCCTCTCCTGTCTCTCCATCTCTTAATCTACTTCCCTTTCCAAAAGGTCTGTCTCCCTATTTCCTATTAGCTGTCTTTTATTTTTCCCTTTATTTATACTTTGAGTTTCTCATGTAAGAGAAGCCATGCAATATTTAGGCTTGTGTGCCTCACTTATTTAATGTTATGGTCTCAAGATATATTCAAATGACTCAAGTTTATCCTTCTTTATGGCACATTAGTCACCCATTGTGTATAAGTAAACATCTTTATCCATTCATCTGCTGATGGACATACAGACCACTTTCAAGATTTAGCTATTATGAATTGTGCTGCTATAAACTTAAGGTATGCACGTATCACTATAATATGATGTCTTTAACTCTTTTGGGAAGATACTTATAAGAGGAATAGCTAGGTCAAATGGAATTTCTAGTTTCAGTTTTTTGAGGAGTCTCCACACTGATTTCATCATGGAAATCCCACCAACATTCCCACCAACTATGTAGGAGGGTTCATTTCCCCCCCCCCCCCCACAGTCTCACTAGCATTTGTTATTCTTTGCTTTCTTGAAGGTAGCCATTCTGTCTGGAGTAAAATAGAATCTCAGTGTTGATTTAATTTACATTTTTCTAATGGCTAGAAATGTTGAATTTTTTCATGTATTTTCTGGCCATTTGTACTTCTAAGAGGTATCTATTGATTTCAGTTGCCCATTTTTCAATTGGATCTTTTATTTTGCAGAAATATAATTTTTAACTTCTTTATATGTTCTAGATATTAGTCCTCTGTCTGAAGGATAGCAGACAAAATTTTTTTTCATTCGGTAGGTCATCTCTTCACTCTGTTGGTTGTTTCGTTTGCTGGGAAAAAGCTTTTAAATTTGATATGATCCCATTTATTGATTCTTGATGTTATTTCTTATGCAATCGGGGTTCTGTCCAAAAAGTTCTTTCCTTAGCCTATGTCTTCAAGAGTTTTACCTATTATATCTTCCAGTAGATTAAATGCTTGTTTTAACATTAGATCTTTGATCCACTTTGATTTTAGTTTAGTGCATTGGGAGATATATGGATTTAGCTTTGATCTTCTGCATGCAGATAGCCAATTTTCATAGCACCCTTTATTAAAGAAGCTATCTTTCCTTGGTGTATGTTTTTGGCCCCTTTGTCAAAGAACAGATAGCTAAATGTGCCTTGGTTTGTTTCTGCATCATCTATTCTGTTGCACTGATCCATGTGCCTGATTTTGTGCCAGTCTCATGCTGTTATTTTGGTATGGGGGATCAAACCATGCTGTTTTTATTACTATAGCTTTGTAAAATAACCTGAAGTCCAGGATTGTGATACCTCCTGCTTTGCTTTTGTTTCCCTTTATTGTTTTTGTTATTTTGAGTCTCTTTTGGTTCCATATGAATTTTAGGATTGTTTTCTCTAGTTCTGTGAGGGATGCTGTTGGTATTTTGATTGGGATTGCATTAAATCTGTGTATCAGTTTTGGAAGTATGGTCATTTTAATTATATTGGTTCTGCCTGTCTGGGAAGAGGGGACATCTTTCCATTTTCTGATGTCTTGTTCAGTCTCCTTTTTCAAAGTACTGTAATTTTTGTCATAGAAGTCTTTTACTGCCTTCATTAGATAAGATCCTAAGTATTTAATTTTTCCTGATGCAATTGAGAATGACTATGTTTTCCTAATTTTATTCTCAGTGACTTCATTATTAGTGTACAGAAAGGTTATTGATTTTTGTTGTGTTGATTTTGAATTCTGCTATATTGCTGAATTTGGTTATTAATGCTGGAAATCTTTTGGTTGAATTTTTGGGGTCTTCCATATAGAGGATCATGCCATCTGCAAATAACCATAATTACTTTTCTTCTTTTTCTATATGTATTTCTTTTATTTATTTCTCTTTGCTGATTTTTAAAATTTATTTCTCTTGGCTGATTGCCCTGGCTAATGTTGCAGGCACTATACTGAACAAGAATAGTGATAGTGGATATTCTTATTTTGTGCCTGATTTAGAAGAAAAGCTTTCAGTCATTTCCCACTTAATATGAGGTTGGGAGTAGGTTTGTCATAAATGGCTTTTATCAGATTAAGACAAGGTCCTTCTACACCTATTTTCTTCTGGGTTTTTATCATGAATAGTTGCTAGATTTTGAGATGATCATGTGATTTTTGTCCTTGCTTCTGTTTATGTGATGTATATCATTTATTGATTTGAATATGCTGAGCCATTTTTGCATCCCTGGGATGAAGCCTACTTGGTCATGATGTATGATCATTTTGATGAGTAGTTGCATTCTCTTAGCTAGTATCTTCTTAAGGACTTTCGCGTCCATGTTTATTAAAGAGATGGCCTGTAGTTCACTTTTTTGGTGGGATCCTTGTCTAGTTTTGGAATCAGAATAATGCTATCTTCCAGGAATCACTTTGGGAGTATTCTTTCCCTTTCAATTTCATTAAAGAGCATGAGGAGTATTGATGTTAGGTCTTCCCTGAAATTCTTGTAGAATTCAGCAGTAAATCCATCCAGACCTGGGATTTTCTTAGTTGGTAGGTTTTTTTTTAATTACTAATTAAATTTCATTACATGTTACTGGAATTATATCTTCTTGGTTCAATTTTGGTAATTCATATATATCTAGAAATCTATCCATTTCCTGTGAATTCTCCAACTTTAATTAGAGTGCAGGTTTTTTAAGCAGTTGCTAATAATCTTTTGGATTTCAGTGATGTCATTGTGTTTCACTTTTTTTACTTCTAGTTGCGTTGAATTGGATCTTTTCTTCCTTTTGGTAAAAGTAGATAAGGGTTTTTCTATTTTGTTTATTATTTAAAATAAAACCAGCTCTTTGATTCTGTTATGGCTTGTGTCTTGATATCCCCCCAAAGCCTCATTGCAGGCATATGTGGAGCTTTTTCTGAGGTGGGTGAATCTAGAGTTTGATGCTAAAATTAAGGATATGTGATAACTAAACCACTACATGTGACTGATTAGTTTGGCACTGCCCTAATCCTGGTAGTCTGAATAAGATAAAAGGAGCAGAAAGACACTGTAAAACTCCCTTGTTGCCTTTGTTGTGTTCCACACCCATGACCTGTTGCCCCTCTGCCATCTGCCACTCTGCCTAGAGCCAGCTGAGTATGGACTGAAACCTCTACAAACTGTAAACTTTTCCCCTTTAACTTTGAGTGTTGGGTGTTTTGTCTCAGTAACAAGAGTAAAGTAACTAACACAGATTTATTAATAATTTGTATTGCTTTTTTAATGTCAGTTTCATTAATTTCTTCTCTGATCTTTATAATTTCCTTCTTTGTACTAACTTTGTACTTGGATTGTTCCTGTTTTTCTAGGACCTTGAGAGACATCACCAGGTTATTTATTTGAGTTCACTGGTTTTTGTTTGTTTGTTCATTTGTTTTTTAATGTGGGCATTCACAACTATAAACTCTCATCTTAGGACTGCTTTTATTGTGCCCCATATGTTCTCATATATTGTACTGGCATTATTGTTTGATTCTAGGAACTGTCTAATTTCTTCTTTGATTTTTTTTTCTGGGACCCATTGATTATTCAAGAGGGGATTTGTTTAATTTTCATGTGTTTGCATAATTTCTGAGGTTTCTTTTGCCATAAATTTCTAGTTTCATTGCACTATGATCTGATAATATGCATGGGATAATTTCAATTCTTTTACACTTACTTAAGCATGCTGTATGGGCTAGCTTATGGTTTATTTTGGAGAAAGCCCCATGTGCTGCAAAGAAGAATGTGTATTCTGCTGTTGTAGGGAGGAATATTGTATGTATCTATTACATCCATTTGTTTAATGGTTTTCTTCAAACCTGACACATCTTTGTTGAGTTTTTTCTAGCTGATCTATCTAGTAGGGTATTGAGGTTCACCATTATAATTGTATTTGTTTACCTGGTCTTTTATTTCCAGTAATGTTTGATTTATGAAATTGAGTGCACCATTGTTTGGTGCATATATGTTAATAATTATTATCTCTTCTTGTTGAGTTGTTCCTTTAATCAATATGTAGTGACATTCTTTGCCTCATCTAATCAGTTTTGGCTTGAAGTCCACTTTGTCTGAAAATAAGATAGCTATGTCTGCTTGCTTTTGGGTTCGTGTTGCATGGAATATTGTTTTCTATCCTTTGATACTTAGTTTATTAATTTATTTTGGGATTAAATGTATTTTGTGTATACTGCATACACTGGATTTTTTTGATCCATTCTGCCAATTTAAGCCTTTTGATTAGGGAATTGAGACCATTCACATTTAGAGTTATTACTGAAAGATACTGACTTATTCCTGTCATTGCATTATTTTCGTGTTGCTGATTCCCCTTTTCCCCCTTCTACTCTACTGCTCACTCAGCCTCATTTATTCATTCTATTATACATTTGGAAATGTTGTCTTCATTATCTCTTTCCAGGATAAACTTGAGAATTTTTTTTGAATGCTGGATTGGTGGTAATGAATTTCTTTTTTTATTTTGCATTGTTTATTGGTACATTTTAGGTTTACAATACAGTTACATTCATCATTGTGATCTTGGACCTTTACATGATATATTTTGTTTCTTATTTTTTCCTTTCTTTAAGTGCTCTTTTTCATGGAATTACCTCATTTCTCTATCCACTTTAAAAGATAGTTTTACAGCATATATCAATCTGGGTTGGATGTTGTTTTCTTTTAGGGCCTGAAATACTTCACTCCAAGTTCTTCTGGCCTTTAAGGTTTGTGTAGAGAAGTCATTTGTAATTCTAATATGTTTACCTTTATAAGTGAGTATTTTTCTCTCTCCTTCTAACAGATTTTAAGTTTTGATCCTTGTGTTGGACTTCTGAGATCTTGACTATGATGTGTCATGGAATGGTTCTTTTTTGATCATCGCTATTTCAGGTTCTATATGCCTTATATATCTGTATGTTAAATTTTTTCCCTATATTTGGAAAGTTTTCTGTTATTATTTCATTAAACAGGTTTGTTAATGCTATTGGTGCTTTCTTCTGATTTTTTTCACTAATCCTAATTAATCTTAGTCTTCTTTTTGTCATCTAACAGCTGTTAGATCAATTTTTCACATTCTCTTGTTGTTTTTAAAGTATCTCTGAATAATTGGTCACCCACATTAGTCATTTCTTCTAATTCTGGTAGTTTCTTCACATTGATCCCTTCTGCTACCTATACTTTCAATAAAAATTTTGTTCTCCTGAATTTCTGTTTGATATCTTTTCATGGACTCTAATTCTTTGCTGAACTGGTTGTTTATGTTTTATATCATTTTTTTTTCAGCTCAGCTAGCCTTTTAGTGTCTTCTGCAGACTTGCTTAGCATTTTATTTATTAGGTCCATTATCTATTTAGTTATATCTTCTTTCAGCATACCAAACTTACTGAGCTGTTTTTAAAATCTTCTGTTATCCTTTCAAATAATTTTGCTGTGTGGCTTTCAATTTTCTCCCTTTCCTTCCCCACGGATCAGCGTTGGGGGAGTTGGGAATTTTGGGAAGCATTTTGTTGTCTTATTTTCTCATGTATCTATTGTTTTTCACTTTTGTTTTTGTTTTTATTTGAAGGATGAAGTTTTTGGATTGATTTATAGTGGAAGATTTTGTTGTCATTGTGGAGAAGGTTCAGGCTGGGCATGGATAACTATTGGCCTTTGCCTCTGTCCCAAGATCCATTTATTTGGGAGGGGAGGCTGCAGCACATTTGGCCCAGCACCCAGTTCTCAGGATTGTTAATGATATAAAGGCAATCCAGATATTGGCCCCCAAAGAAAACCAATTACTAGAAACAACTTTTCCTTGGTATAGTAATAAAATCAGCAACAATAATAGCATCAAAGACAAACTGGATATTAACATACCCTTAGAACCAATTATGTACCAGCCTTAATCACAGAAAAGAGATCTATAATTATAGTATAAACACTGTCAAACGAAATATTAACCTATAGTAAATATCTACTAAATGGAACAACTTTCTATCTACTAACAATGAAACAGTGTTCAACAGTAATAGCATAAGGTTAACTATCTAATGATCCATAAAGCTTAATGGTTATATTAGCAAAGTTAGAGGTGGTGTGGAATGGGAGAATGAAAAAAATAAAATTTGAAAAGTTAATCAATGGAAGACTAGAAGGAGAGGAGAAAAGTGAGATAAAGTATCCTATTGGGCATTAACAGGAAATTAAAAGTATAGATAAAAGTAACAGAAAAAACAACAAAAAGAACAAAAAAGAAGAAACAAAGCAATATAAAGGAAAAAAATTAAGGAGAAAAAGACACAAAACAAAACCAAAAAAGGAGAAAAAAACAGAAGCTCCCCCAAAACAGTGAAGGAGATAGATTGATTGAGTCCTCCTCCCATAAAAAATTCTTTTTCTACATCCACTTGGGTGCACTCAGACTCTCTCTTTCCATTTAGACTAGATTTAAGGGGGCTGTGACTATCCCTAAGCCAGTGCAGAGTGTGGCTGTACTGGACTGCAGTGGAATCTCTTCTGTCTTCACTTGATAGATGGGAATTTACTTTTAAAAATCTGAAGTAGCCTTCAAATGCAATACACAAAAATGATTAATGCCAATCTGCAAATATATTGCTCCCAGTATTCTAAAAAAGCCATATTCTCCTACTGCTTCCCCTTTACCTATTATAGTCCTGAATATTAAGACTCATCATTTCTGAATGTAGAATGTGAAAGAAAATGGAGGTAAGCAGGGTTGGCCATTTGATTTGCAAGGCCTAGTGCAAAATGGAAACATGGGGCCCTTTGTTTCCAATGCCATAATTTAAAGTGTAGTTAAAGGTACTTCTCTTTCTTCTGTGATCTTTCTTTGTGTCTGCCATGCTGTGTTATTTTCAGTTTAATGTCACATACCTTAGGGCAAAGGTCTACTAGCCAAGAAAGTGCAGCCTCTCACAGGTACCCAGAGCCCACTTTGTAACTCTCTGCCACATCAAGTCACCTTCTGCTGGCTGGGAGTGGGTAAGACAGTTTCACAGTGATGGGCAACCAGAGGTGCTCAGTACTTGGATGGGGGTGGGGGTGAGAGGCTCATCCTTGCCACATTGTGTTGTCAGGTAGCTTCTGCCATGCCTCACCCAATATACCACTGGGAAGCATTCCCAACCCAACTCAAGTTCCCTGAATTTGTATGCAAGTCCATGCTAGGGGTGGAAGCTGGCAGTGGTCACCAGACAAGAGTTGGGGGAAACAAGTTGGGTAGAATCTGGGAGGTCAAATGTGGGAGAACTGGCAATGAGAAACTATCTGAGGAGGCAACAAAAGAGGGCTGTAGAAACTTGGGCTGCAAGCCCTCGTTGTTTGCTCCATTGGTGCAACAGATTATCACCTGTAAAACACAAACTTAAAATTCTTGAGATTTCGATTTTAACCAAAGAGTATAAAACCTCAGACATGAGACTCTTATGAGCATGGGATCCTGCACAGCTGCTCTGGCCATGCACAACACAGGTAGTCCTCCTTGGAGGAGAGCGAGTTCACATCATGGTCCCTCCAAAGGCAAGAGTCACATGGTGGACACAGTTCAATCTTCTGACCTCTGCATTTCTGAACTGTGGGCAGATCTGGGCAAGGGTATAATTCTTTCTATGTCTACTTCCTTGAAGGAATTGCTGCTCTAATTGCATTCTTCAACCCAGCTTCAATTTCACTATAATTAAGGTAAATGCTTTTCACCTTCTTTGAAATGGTTTACAGATCTACTGATGCTGAGCAGCTGTTTGGAGCTTCCTCTGTGCTTACAAAGATGTTTTACTAAGAAGTTAAGAAAAAGCACATAAGAGATTCATTGCATTTTCATTCACAGCACTACTTTGACTTCAAAAAAGGTAAGGATGGAACCGGGGGTATAGCTCAGAGGTACAGTACTTGCCTAGTATGGGTGAAGCCCTGGATTTGATACTAGTACCTCCACATACACACACAAACACAAGAATAAATAGAGCTAGAGAGGTGAAGAGGACTCTTCATTGTTTTGTTTTTGTTTTTTTCTTTCAACAACTGTGTACTGGTGACTCCAGCCACACCAAGCCTGAGGCCTTCTTTTATCTGGAGAGAGGAGGAGACAGCAAAACAAGTTACTTTTAATAACTGGCTCCAGAATTCCTTAAGATTACTGTCAAAAAAAATATTTTCTAAGTCACTTGGGGTGGAAGGTAGATACAAATGTTGCTTGCTTAAGCATTCAAACTTTCTAGCTAGGGCTGGGCATGGAGCTCAGTGACAGAGATGTTGCTTAACATGTATGAGGCCCAGGATTCTAGCCTCAGCACTGCAAGAATGAAAGAGAGAAAGAGAGGAGAGAATGAGGGAGAGGGAGAGGGAGAGGGAGAGGGAGTTGACTAAATTGATGAGCATGAGACAAGGAGAGAGGGAAGCAGAAAGTAAAAAGGAGAGGGATTCTCCCTGAGATGACTGAAAGTTCTGCACTCTGGTGACCTTTCCCTGGAGTCCTGGATTCACCAGAAATGGGATGATTTTCTGCAGTAAAAATGCAGCATATATCTTACAAATAAAACCCAACACAGTTTTCATTACCAGTAATTCTTGTCCTATAGCTTCATTGCTTCAGGGAAAACACAAAGCTGAGAACAAAGACGTCTTTGCTTAGCTTTGACTTTCAAACTAGACTTAAAAAGAAACTCAGTCGAAATAGAAACCACAATTAGGAAAGCAAGATTTTCACTTCCAAGAGCCAACCTAGCTGAAAAAGAAAAAGGAGAAAGAGAGAAAGATTTAAATTCTAAGACACAAAGAAACTGAAGTTTGGGGGACTAAGGACCAAAGGGAATGCCACCCCAGAATATGCCACTTTGTCATAAGGATTATTTTAAGCTGGAGGCAATTGCAAATCAACATATGCAAAAGTTCTCTGCCCTCCTCTTGTCTGCCTAAAAGCAGAACATAAATTTCCCTTGAGACAGTTTCTCCTTATCCCACACCAGGAAGAGCAGAGAAGCTCATCCCTGGAGACTGAGATGCCATTGAGAGGAGTCTGCATAAACAACCCTTACAAAACAACCCTTATTGTCCATTATTTTCTCCATATATTCACTGCTGAGTCTAACTGCAACTTTGAGTTTTATTTCTCTATGAAATCCCATGTGTATAAATATTAATAAAAATTATTTCTTTTTTTCATATCTGGCTTTTGTTAGTTTAATTCACAGAACTTCAGGTACTTAATCTGAAAAATTACTTCCTCCTGACAGTTTCTAGCTGTAGAATGATAATTAGGAGAAATTGTTTCTTGACCTAAAAGGAAGGAAAGGAGAGCGAAATAGTTTAGCTATGAATGCGGAGTCTCAAAGATGAGCAGAGGACGAGGAATAGTGACGGTGGATAGAAAGGCCCCAATTAACAGAAGGTACTTACACCTTTCTACTCAAAAAATTAGGGGTGATTGCCTCACAACCCCTCTGTCTCAATTAATCAGACACATACCCAGTATTTCCAAATGCAGATTCTCTGCTATATGCCTAAATATTTAAGATGTAAATAAAGTCCTAGTCTCCTACTGTTATGATTTACATCTAGATGTCCCTTTAAAGCCTCATGTGATCACAGGCGAGCCTTTCAGGAGGTGATTGCATCATGGGGCACTTTACTCCTCGTGGATTAGTCTACTGATGAGTTTATGGTTTAATGTGCTGTTAGCAGGTGGAGCCTTGTGAGAAGAGGTGGATCACTGGGGAAGTGAAAGGTTCATCTCCCTCCTCTGCTCTTTCCTTCTCTCTCTGCTTCCTCGCTATCCTGAAGTTAGCAGGTATTCCTCGGCCATGCTTTTCCACCATGCTCCTACGTCATGCTGTTCTGCCTTGGAGCTAGCCAACTATGGACTGAAATCTCTAAAAAATGTGAGCTAATAAACCTTGTCTCCTTCAACTTGTAGATGTCCAATATTGTGTCCCAGCAATGAAGAAAGTGACTAAGATACAAACTTTACAAAATACCATGATAATACCCTATAATGTTGGAAGGTAAACATTTTTTCTTTTTCTTTCTTTTCTTTTTGGGCAATAATGGGTATGGAACCCAGTCAAGTGCATCACAGTCAAGTGCTCTACCAGTAGACCACACCTCCAGCCCTGAGGCTCAGATTTTAAATTTGAGACTTGATGGAGTTCCAATCAGAAAAGTGACATGAGCTCCCCTTCTCTTCCCACTCTGGAGTCCTATGAATGTGTGCATCTGGATACCCCAATGTGCATAAAAAAGGCCTGTCCACAATCCCCATAAAGTTGCTCTTGGACAGTGCGCAGGCCTAGAAGTCTGCAGATGAGAAAGGGGTATGAGGATGTGTGTGGCTCTAAGAAGCTAAGAAACCAAAATTTGGAGAACTAAGAATGGGATCAGCAGCCATGACTGCTCTCGAGAGGACAGATGCAGGAAGAGGTCTTTGCAGGCCCAGGAAGTAGGCTGGACTATTTGAGCAAGGACCTCCAGACCCTTGAGAACACAGAGCATGGTCTCTAAGAACAGAGAGTGGCACATATTCTGGTGGTCACATGCCCTTTAGTTCAGCATAGGCTTTGCCCTATGGATGAAGACACCACAGAAGACAGCCATAAGGCCCTGTAAGAAAGGGACTCAGTTTGGAGTCCATCTTGCTTGGGGATAAAGGCAGTAGGAGTGGTCTCCACACAAAGCAATGGCATTAAGTAGGGTAATGTGTCCCACCCTCACTGCCAGCTCACCTGTGGTCTATGTGTGCCACAGAGGAGATTCAGAAAGAGATCCCTGCATGTCCAAGAGGAGATGGAAAATATTAGAGAGTTGCTGGATGTTCAGACATGTCAACATGGAAAGGAAGAGTCCTTAGAGCAGAGGCAGAGAAGGCTCAAATGGGGCAAGTGGCTCCGTGAGTATGAAGTTGGGGATCAAGTCAGAGTCCCTCTCCTCACTGGCATGGTAAGACCACAGACCATGAGGCACACTAGCATCACACACATAGAATACATGTAACAAGGTCAGTACCTAACTAAACCTTTCCCCAAATCTAGATAGCCTGCTGGCGATAGAGGAGGGAGGAAAGTGCCTTATGAGCCTAAATCAGGTAAAGTCTGAGGCTTGAGTTGGCTATTTGAATATGGAGTTCTATATTTACCTAAAAGATAGTAAATCTTAAATCAGAAGTCACCAGTCAAAATCAAATTATTTTTTATTTTGCCACCAGGAAAAATAAGGGCTTGTAAAAAGTTGGATTTGGTCAAGGAATGATAAGGAAAATTAAAATTTGGTCCATCAGCCATAGAAATCAAAGAATGAGGGTCATGTGGAGCTATTGTGGACCAATGAAGAAGTTGAACACATTGATACAAGTGTCCTCCAAAATCACAACAATGCATGGGAGGACTTTGGCACCTTCACAGGGCATGCTGTGTAAGTACAAAGCAAGTTCACCCAAATTTTAAAGAACAGGATGGCCTGAAGGCATTCTGAGTTACTGTAAAAAGAGTGCATAACACCTGGCAGGAACATTCCCTGTGCTGTGTCTCCTCAGGATCTGAAGGCCTAGCAGGTAATTAACATCATCATCACTATTCTACCTGATGCTCCAGTCTGCCCTCAAAGTTACCCTTTGCTCCCCCCCAACTCCAAGTCATACCCTGACTTGGAAATTCATTACTATTGATCTTCTATTACCCCAGGGGATACCCTTATTCTTTCTTTGCTGGACATCCACCTTAGCTCCTACCTTGTTTCTCTGCCTATATGATTGCTCTCTTCTCCCTTCTCTGTTGCTGTAAACCACTATGTATCTTTTCTTAACACTCAAATTTGACTATTTCATTATGAAAAATGCATATACAAAAGGCCCACAAACTTCTGTTGGACAATGTTCTCTACAGTTTGCCCCTGTGATAGAATAAAGATGTTTGCTCTTTATTCTTGGTTCTTAGTACAAGGTTAAACTCTTGGAAGATCCTGAGTGATAAAAGGTCACAGGAGCAGGATGGGGGCTGACACAGAGCAGCAGTAACCACACCCATTTACCAATGCCAGGCCAGCTCCATGTTTTGCTTCCGATACATCCATACCCATGATTATACCAGAACAATTCATAATGACTAAATCTTGGAAGCAGTCTATAAGCCCATCAGCAGATAAGTAGATAAGTAAAATGTGATATTTATATACAATTGAGCACTACTCTGCCATAAAGAAGGATAAACTGAAGTCATTTGTAGGGAAATGGAAGCACCTTGAGACCATAATGTTAAATGAAGTAAACCAGACACATAAGCTTAAATATCACATGGTTTCTCTTATATGAGAAACCCACAATATAAATAAAGACAAAACATAGGAAAGTTGGTAAGAAGTAGGGAGAAGGATTTTTCTCATATGGGAAGGAGATTAGGAGATGGGGGGGGGAGAGAAGAAGGGGTTACAAAAAGCATTAAGATGTGCCCAGCTCCCCATAAGATGTGTAATCATTATGTTTTGGAAACATGTATTCATAAAAATAAAAACTGGCAAAAAAAAGATGACAAGACCAACTTGTGTTCTAATGAGACTACTGTTCATGGGCCCCTAGCAAGCTTTGGGGTAGGAGCTGGTGGTTAGGAAGACTAGGCCTCCATTAGAAGCTTGGGGCTTTTAGCCCCCACCTCTCAGGAAGGGGAGAAGGGGAAAGAAGGGAAGAGAAGGGGAAAGAAGGGAAAAGAAGGGGAAAGAAAGGGAAAGAAGGGGACAGGGGCTAGAGAATGAGCCAGTGATCAATGCCAATGATGTAATCAATCATGCCTACATGATGGAACTTCTGTAAAAATCCCCCAATCTTCTACGCAGTGAGACTTGAGCGCTCTGCCTGGTGAACATATACACATGCTGGGAGAGTAATGTAAGACAACTTCACAGGCACAGTGCCTGCACTCGGGTCCCTTCCAGACCCTGCCTTGTGTATCTCTGCATTGGGTTCTTTGTTGGTGTCCTTTTATAGTAAACTATGAAAGTAACTACAGCATTTTCTTATTCTACCAAATTACTGAACCTGAGGGAACCCCCACCTAACCTAGGGACCTGATACTTACAACAGGTATCTGAAGTGAACACAGTCTTGTGGGAATTAATAGGGTGAATCTGATGCTAATTCCAAGTAGTGTTAGAATTATAGAATATTAAATGGCATCAAAAGTAAACATATCCCTTCAGACCTCTACCAAAGTTTACACCATTACTTCCAATTACATCTTTAAAAACTTCATTTTGTAATCAGATTAGTTACTCAAACATGACTTGCATTCCCCACACTTATGCCACACCCTTCGCCTGCCATACCACCACGAACACAGCTCATTTTTTCAGGGACAAGCTTAAAACTGATTTACAGGGAGAAGGCTTGCCAGATACTCATCTGCATTTATCTTTCTACTTTTACTTAATGTAATGTTATCTTGTGCTCGCTTCTGCAGCACATATACTAATGTAATGTTATCTTTGATCATGGCACTTTCACACTATTCCTTGTGTTAGAGTGAGCAAGGAGTGCACAAAGAACTCACCCCCAAAATTTTATAACACAAAGGACATTCTACAAAATACTTTATCAGTACTCCTCAAAACTGTCAAGTTCATCATGTCAAGGTCATCCAAAACAAGGAAATTCTGAGAAATTCTTACAGTTAAGAGGAGCCCATGGAGACATGATGATCAAATGTAATGTTCCATTACTGTGAACATGGAACAGGAAAAGTTTTTTAGTTTAAAACCAAACCAAGGAAATCTGAAAAAAGATTAGCAAAACAAACAACAAACCATTATTGTATGTTACACGGATAGAACATAAACAGGGAAAACAAGCTGTTTGTGAACAATCTAGAAACCACTTTAACAATTAATCCACAAGGGCCAGAGATTTAGCTCAGTGGTTCTGCCGCCTTCCTCACAAGTGCAAGGACCTGAGTTCAATCCCTGGCACCAAAAAAACCACCACAACAAAAAAACAATCCACATACAAATCATTAGAGGTATTGCCAGTAAAACCACTTTTTGGCTATATTTTGTCAGCTCCTTAATTTATTTTATGTATTTAAAAGAAAGCAAGTGGTATGTCTTTAAAATACAAATTTTCAATGATTTAGTGATGATTACCATACCTTTTCTCCTAAATTAGTAAAGCAATGTACGTGTGTAATTAATATTATGAAATAATATTTCCAAAGAAAGATTATCTCTTAAAAAGAGATATCTAACTTTTATATATCCACATATAATACATATTCCTTTATGACTATAAAGCAATTTGATGGAAAATTTTAGTTTACACCATTACATTTAAGTCTGTTATCAAAAAGAAAGCAAGATTTATAGTTTCTATCACATTCTATCACAGAATCTAAAAGACATCATTATTTCATGTTTCATTAAGAAAGATAAAGAGGTTGTCAATTTTAATATATTGATTGTAAGAAGTACCCGAATTTTACAAATATTAAAATGTGAATATGTGTTTGTTGAGCAAATGAAATAGTTTTTTCTCATAGAATTCTTACTATATATACCAATTTAGCTGATGAGTCTAATTTACATTAATGAATATTTTTATACTGCAGCAAAGATACTTGCATTTTCCAGTCTTTGTAGAAAAGTAATTCAAGTATTTTTTATGGTACAGGTGAAATTTTTTTTTTTTCCTTTTCTTTTTTTTTTATTTTTGGTACTGGGGATTGAACTCAGGACTTTGTGCTTGTGAGGCAGGCGCCGGAACCACTGAGCTAAATCCCCGGCAGAAATTTTTCTATTAATACACTGAAAGGCCACATAATTCTCCAAATGTTAAAGTAAATTGGCAAATGATCCAAAAACCTGATTAACAGAAAATGGAAATGCTATCTGTACATACTGTCCCACAATTAACAATAATTTTAAAAATATATTCTGTTGTGATTATTATATCGAAGTATCCTACAGTATATTAATTTGTATTAGATCACATAGATGTCAGAACTATTAAATTCAATTCTTGTTAAAAAAGGAATTTCACCACCACCTGCCTCACAAGCGCAAGGTCCAGAGTTCAATCCCCAGTACCAAAAAAAAAAGGGATTTTAAAAATTCTAAGTTATAATATATTAAAGTAATACACCAACATTGGGTATATAACCTCACATTTCTCATTAAGAAAAAATGCCTTTATAGATCTATTCTATGACTTTTAAAAAATGCCAATTGTTTCAATAGATGGAAAATCTGCCTTAAATTTCTGTGTTTAGAATGAAAGATAATTCTATTTATATAAATATGAGGTATGTTTTCTTTGTAAATAAGTTCTAGATCAACATATTCTAGGAATTGTAGGAAATAATTAAGTATCTTTTTTTCTTTTTGCTGGTCTTAGAAAAAAACTAGATGTCACAGTTGTTAAGATTCCTTTTAGGATAAAACCACTTGGGATGGAGGTTACTTCCCAGGTCAACAAGTCTAAGTTCACAGCCAATTTCCTCTGGTACCTTATAAACATAGAAATCAAAATGTGGATATTCTAAAATCCCATAATTTTTAAAGTATCAGTGTAACCACTTCTAAATAGCACATCCTGCACTGATTTAATTTGCTATAGTGACAATAGTGAATAATTTCATTACAGAATTACTGTGGAAATAAAAATTCCTGAAGGTGTATGTTTGGAATCCTAGAGTATTAATAAACCACACCAAAATTTCCATAAAGGAGCATCACTATGTTCATATCAATCTTTAGGTTGGTCACAAAAGTGGAAGACAGAATGTCTTATGCATTTCATTGTAAAACACCTGTTTCTAGCTTCTCAAATTATACCAATTAAATATGTTCTTGACATGCAGCTGTGAGCTAGGTGGGCTCAGGTGCAGGGTAGCCAGGATGAAGAGGAACAACAGCAAGGAGCCTGGTACAGGGATGGGCCCCAGAGCACCTAGCACCTAACAAGTGGATTTCCATGCAGAAAGGATTGTTGATGACCCTCATGACAGGTATAGACAGAATTAGATCCATACTCCAACCAAGAACTGATTTTCTTTTGATCAGAATGGAATTAAAAAGATGCCCCTTGTGAAGTGTAGCTTTTTGAGACTCATGGATTTACAATAACATTTGGTTAGCTGGGTAATAGCACTGGTGGAAACATTGGAATTAAGCACACCAGTATATTACTGCCTACTAAAAGTGGTTTTAAGAAAGGCATGTCTGCATGCCTCATAGATTTCTGCACCTGGATGTCCATGAATGGTGGAGGACCACAGCCTCTTCCAAGGGCCGAGACGTCTCTCTTCATCCTAGATGGGGATGTTTGGTTGGGTTTCTACCAGCTCCCTTTGAGGGATTCCACTGAAACAGTTATTGTAGTTCACAGGATTGGTTTCGAGGAACACAAAATAGATGATGATTTTTGGAACAGCCAGATTGTGCCTGGCACCCACCATTCAGCACATGAACTGGGTTCACTCCTTGTTCCTGAGAAAAAACACTTTTAATGAGTGACTTCCCACTGTATGTGACAGGTGCTGTGCTGGGCCCTGAGATGAAGTGCAATCAGAATCACAGTCCTGTTCTCAGAGGTGAACATTGTTACTCTTGGCCAGTAAGCCACACTGCCTCAACTTCTATTCCCTTTTCTGGCCCCAAGCAACTCTGATATCAGGCAGCTCACACCCTGCCTTTCGTTTTTAGTACCCTAATTAATAGGGAAACCTGAGACACCAGAATTTTGGAGGGCCACTCTAAAACTGACTCAGGGATAACTGATGTAAACAAGGATGATGCTCGGCAAACCAGGCCCAGTGGCCTCCCAGACTCATCAGGTTCATGGTGGCCAGGGCTGCTGGTGATGGTGCTACTGCATGCTTGGGTCCAAACTCACTCCTTCATTTTTCCCTGGCATTTGCACAGGAAGTTTGCATTTTTGCTTGCAGTATGTAAGCTATCATCTCAGAAATCTGCCTGTACTGCTTAGAAGAATCCATTTCTCTTTAATCCATCATCCCAGACTGTAGCAAGAACAGTCTTGTTTTTACCTCTGGGCTACCATGGTGGTTAACAGCAGACATTGCAAACCTAGTGGGGTAGGGAACTCAGCGTTGCCTTCCCATCTACAAACATACCCAAGCCAGCATTACCAGAAATAGGTCCATGCCCTCAAAAGGGGTGCCCTTACCCCCCTGAGGGTCTACACAGTCACCAAACCTGGAGACCCAGGGTTCTCAACAGCTAAAGCCTTGCTTAATAGCTGGAGTTTATGAATGTCTGGAGTATCCCTGTTTAACCTTCTACTCTTTTACATATGAAGAAATTGAAGTTCATGGAGATCCAGAAGGCTGCCAAGGTTATCTAGGAAAATACAGTGAACCCTTAACGAACTCAATCAGTTCTCCAGGGCTGGTTGTAACTCGAGTTGGTTGTAAGTCAATACAGCTGAGAGCTATATGTTTACCTGGATACATGCTATAGATAACAGATCTTCCATTAACCTAATTAACCCAAGTTGTTCATATGTCAGGCCTATTGTAACTTGAGGGTACACTGTAGCAAAGAAGCTGGTGTTAGCATCCAGATCTATTGGACTTCAACAACTTTACTTCTGCTTGGGTACCATTTCTAAATATGTGGAGGTGAGGTATGCAAGATTATTTTAGGCAAGTTTTGTTTAAAAAATGTATATTCACTTTAACTTGAATAGAAAAAAAATCACAATGAGACTTGTGATTTTGAAGCTATTATTGCTTAAGATGTAAAGAATATATTTAAGAAACAGTCAACTTTGTGAAAACATTTAAGGCAATAAGGGACAGGGCCCTTCAGCAGGGATAAATGTGGAGTGCAGTCCTCACTTTGGTTTCTAGTGCTCTGGCCGTGTGACCCAGCCATAGTGTAGAGGCAGGGTGACCCTGTACCTGTGATTTGGGTAGCTCTGTCTTTTGCTCCCTGTGAGCTGTGCTCTTAGTCCAGCAAGATTTTTCCTAAATCCAGCAAACTCATGATGAAGTAACTGTATAGCAAAATCTTAAATAGACTGAAAACAAAGAATTCCAGAACAATAGCTATTATAATACTGTAATTATGCTTGAATTGACTGGGGCTACTGATTTGTGCTCTGCCAACTCTATTATATTTCTTTTTTAAATTTTATTTATTTATTTTCTGGTACCAGGGATCAAACTCAGGACCTTGGGCTTGCTAGTCAGGTGTGACGCCACTGAGCTACATCCCCAGCCCACTATTATTTATTTATCGAGCACCTGAAGTTTTCCAATCAGCCACTGCATTACTGATTGAATTATGAAACGGTAAATATAGGCATTATTCAATTTTTAAAAAAGAGTATGATCTTGGTTGTCAAACACTCCCATTTGATCTTAGTTTTGTCTTTCAAGAATATGTACTTTATAAATAGTAACCAATCTGTGGATGTTTTTCTTCTAAGGTATACAGAATCAATTGAGAACACATATATCTGCTTTTCAAACTAAAGTTCATACAAGGGACATGTGATCAACCAAGATAACCATCATGCATCTTCCTAGAGAATCTTACTACATTATCTAGAAGGAAGATTTTTGTATTACAATGAATTATGAAATTAGAATGGAGTTTATATTACCATTTATGATAAAACGTTTCAAAATCATGACTAAATATGTTTGAGAAATTTTTATCAGCAAAAATCCATAGCAGTAGTCAAATGTAGATTGTTACCATTATGAAGTTTCAGCCTCCCTTGCTCCAGAAAGCCAGTTAGCCTCAGGACTTATCTGCGCTTACTCCCATTTATTATTTTTTTTAAATATCAACTAAGGTAGATTTTACTGAGGTAAGGAGGGTCATTTCATGACAGAAAAGTCAGTACTACAGGAGGATCATAGTCCTAAATTTTTATGCCCCTAATAAATAGCCTCCATACATATCAGTTAAAATTTATATTAAAAGGTAAATAGGTAAATCCACAGTGAGAGTTGGAGATTAATACATCTTGTAGTTACCAATAGAAGCAGAGAAAATAAGTAGAAATACAAAAGATGTGAACAGTTGTAACTCAGTGGACAAAGTTACAATTAGCATTGATCAACAGATAAATGCACATTTTTTTTGAGTGTATGTAGAACATTTGCTAAAATTGACTGTATACTGGGATATAAAGATCCAGCAAATAGCAAAGGATCAAAATTATATACTGTATGTTTTTTGACCATTGTGGAATTAAGATAGAAATCCAACAATTTCACTCCTAGATATATGTCCAACAGAAGTGTGTGGGGGGGGTGGCGGCTATTTTTAAGTCTATTTTAGGGGAAGGGTTAAATCTAACATCTGGTTGCTCTCATGAGCAGTTTTCTGTTGCCTGTTTTCTAATATATAGGCTATTATTTCCCATTGTTTTTGTATGACTTGTATTTTTTTGCTGTTAGAAAATGGGCACTTTAGAATATATGTAGTATTCTGGATTAAACCCCCCTAAACCCCTGGAGGCTTGCTAGTGTTAGTTTGCTGATTGGCTTGTTTACATTAGTATGTTCTTCCTCACCCCACTCCTATCTTTCTACATATTTAAGGCTCTGCTGTTGCTCTCTAGGGAGGTCTGGTTTGGGTGTGTCCATCATCACCCTGGAATGACAGTGGTGTTAGTAGGGCTCTCTTCCTCTTTCCCTGACAACATCTGTTAAACTTTGCTACTTGCTGGTTGATTTTTCCATTGTTTTTATAAATACCCCAACTGCATAAATTGCTCTATAAATATATCCAACCTGAAATTGTGGCTCTTCATAAGAAGTTTCTTATGTTAGTATTTGTTGTGATCCCAGGAAGACTTCTCTCAGCTCTCTTATTCCCTGGCTCTCTTGCAAACTGGCCACTTTTACTCTAGTGTATATCTTAAATAAATTCAGGAATTTCCTCCCAATCACATTTCAAAACAACTTTTTCTGGTTTTGAGAATGTCCTTGTTTGAGCCATACTCTATTATAAATGCAGTCAGTTGATGTGGGAGGAGATTAGGCTTGCATCTTCCCCTGGGCAACGTCTCTGTACCCATGTGCTGGAGCTTCCCTGAGTATCAGTCCTGCTTTAGGAGCTGAGTGATCAGTGGAGAGGAGCCAGAAACCTGAGTCCTCTTGGCTTGGCTTTCTTGTTGTGGAACCTTGCCTCATGATTTGGGGCAATCAATCAGGGTGCAGTATTCTGAGCATGCTGTATCAAGACTGAGCCCACAACTCATGAGTAGGGGCTTGGTAGAAGATGGGAGCCCTCATGTCTTGGCCAAACTCACTCAGATTGTGAGACCAAAGCGACTCCATTTTGCTAAAATCCACCATTCCCCTAGCCTCTCACAAATTAATGGTTAAAATGTGTTTGCTCTGGGACAGAAGATACAATCTGTAACAAACCAAAGTTCCTAAATTAATTACTCAGCCATCTGTTCGCCCAGGAAATGAATGTTCCAGGGCCCCATCCATAGAACAATCTGTAGATGTGCCGACCATCAGTACATGATGGTCGTGACCATTAGCCATTGTGTCTACTGACTGCCAGTACTTGACAGTCAGTCACTAAGCTTTGTCCCTCTTTTCCCTGTAAAACCTATACGTAATCACCCCTCAACCCCCAATGGGCCTAGCCAATCAGAAGTATACACTTCATGCTTGCTAAATGCCAACCAATCATGTGATTGCTAAATGGAAAATCCCCAAACTTTGCTGTAACTTTAGTAAAAACCCCGCTAATTTGAAATGCGGGGATCTCAATCTTCACCCGCTGCTTCGGTGACAGTTGAGTCCCTGCTCAAGCTTGAATAAACGACCCTTGTGTGCTTGCATCAGAAACGGCTTCCTGGTGGTCTTTGGGACTTCGCAATCTGGGCACAACAAGATCAGGAGTTTCTTCGGGAGCTGGATGAAAAGTGCTGAAGTTCTTCAACTGCAGGGAAGCAAGCCCCCAACTGAGAGGAAGGCCTGTGTTTTACCTGCAGCAGCCTTGACTGGGGTGTCTGTCTCACTGAGCAGGGAACAAGAGAGAGAGCACATCTATTATTTGGTTCAAATAATAGACTCACCTTTATTACTGAATTCATAAATTCTCCTTAATAGATAATCGCTGACTCCCATTTCCTCAAGCCTATGAGAAAGGTGAAATTGTGGCTAAAATGTGTCAATGACATATGGAATTCTCCTAAAGAAAGTGGATTCTGAGGAGATTTTCTGGAAGTCATCCTAGAACTCAAAGCTGCAATTCAAAAGGCAAAATTCTGAACTAATGATAGGCTCACGAGAGAAAAAAATTTTCAGCCAGGGGCTCTAAAATCCCTCAAATCACAATGTTGCTACCAAGGGCTGGACTGCATTACTATAACCACAGTTTCCTGTGATTTTCTTCTGCTCTGATTTCCTAGATTCTGTGTTAACTTTAAACTGATAAAATATTCTAAGTGCCCTGCTTACTGCTATCTAATTTGCAGGTAAATTTACTACTCCAGTAAATTACACCAATATTCACATAGCTTTTCTCCTATGAACAAAGCCAGCATTTATTTTATTAGCAATGTGCTACAGCCTGGAGCAAAGAAATTATCATTCCCATTTCCTACTATAATTAGCCTATGATGTCTTAAATATGCCCACATATCTCACTCTACCTACTACTGGGTGATCAGTAAATGATTTCTAAATTGGATTAACCCTTTAGTTTTTATTTAAATAAATTATTGTACTTCAGCAAAACTAATTACTTGCATCTCTCATTTCCTGTGCAAGGGTTTTCCTGATGCAGTAACAATACTTTGAGTCACATACGGGATCTGCTTAGCTTACTTCTGAAACATAATTTCTGCAATGCAGTAACAGTAATTAACACTCCAGGAGCGTTACTCTGTTCTAAGCCCTTATTATTTAAAATCCACATATTAACTCACAAATCCCATGGAAGCTTAGGTAACTTGCCCATGGTTATGGTCTTCTACAATACTTCTTTCTTCTTCTAGATGTTAATCCACTGATCATGTGCTGATTCCACAAATTATGTGTATGCTGATATTCCCAGCACTGCACAGAATGCAGTGACATATAAATTTGAAGTAGCTTAGTAAAGATAAAAACTACTGACATATCTATAAAGAACCAAAATGACAGATAATAAAATTTAATCTTTATCTCTCCTACTTGCAATGGTTTGGGAAAGCAAATTTATTTTTCTGGAACACTATTCTACACCTGTGATGGAAGCTTCCCTACTGTCAGATGGAATGAAAATGAAGTGCAAACCCTCTTCCTGGGGGCATTTTAATTTTTTTTTTTTTTCCTGGCCTTCTCTTCTCTCAGAGATGGCCAATCTTAGCTGCTAAGTGCCCAAATACTACTGGTACAGAAATACTACATTTAAGGCTTTAGGGTACTGTCCTTCAGTTCTCTGCAGCCACAGTGAGATAATCCTCAAGCACAATTTTTGCTGAGCTCTTCTAAGAGTTTTAGCAGCGAAAATGCAAATTTATCATAACACAGTTAATTTGGAAACTGGAATTCAGAGAAAGTCATAAAAATTCAATTTAAGTAAAATTTATTGTCTATAATGTGCATGGACTTTTATTAGACACACTGAAATTCAGGCACAAAACAGAGATCTCTGGCCTTAGGTACTTTATAATCTAGTTAGTATAATACAGATTAAAAACAGTAGACAAGTTACATGATAATGCTCAGTTACCAGCGTCAACATTAAAGAGCTGTGATTCAGGTGATCCAAAATTGCATCTAGTCCTAAAATCATTTATAAAATGTATTTGGTCTTAGAATCCACAGCACTTCAAAGAAGGTAAGTTCCACTGCAGATAAACAGTCACAAAGATGAAAACACACTGAAATATTTGAGAGCACTATGAATGATTTTTGCTATTTTGGATCTTTTGTTTTCTTCTTATTATGGTCCGAAGTCTCCGTAATACCAATTTATCAGACAGAAGCATGTCATCTTGTTGTTCTAGATAACTCAGTAAATTTTCAGTCCATTCAAGTGCAGCTTTATGGCTAACATGCTTCTCAGGGTTCAGTTCTGCTTTTCTAGTCTTACTGTAAGGCTTCTGCTCAGCAGCTGTGGCACGGTCCTCAGCACCTTCACTATCCGTCAGCACCTGACAGCTTGAGTCGTTACTCCGAGAGTCAAACCACTGATCAATATTCTCAATGTCAACATGTTCACAGTTTTCTGTATTCTGTAAAACCGTTGCTAAATTAGCGGCTAAAATGGCTCCTTCATCAATGTTCATAACTGAATTTTCTCCATTGCCAGGGAAAAGTTTTCTCCATGCTTTGGTTATGGTACTTGTTTTTATCATGTTCCAAGCCCTGGATACCTCATAAATTGCATCCAACACTGTCAAGTTCTTCCAAAACATTTTTGGGTCAATTCCTTCATCCAAATACTTCTGGAGAAGTCCTGCTCGGTAGTATCTTTTTACTGTGGCTAAAACTCCCTGGCTCATTGGTTGAATTAGACTTGTGACATTTGCTGGCAAATACTTCACAATTATTCTGCCATCATCTGAACTCAACAGTTCTTCATTTGGATGTGCTGGGGGAAAATCTAAAAGAAGCACTGCTTTTTCTAGAAGACCCTTGGATCTCAAATGCTTCTGTACCTGTGGCACAAAATATTTATCAAACCACTGTCTGAAAACAGACTGTTCCATCCATGCACCTTTTTGACTGAAATAAGTGACAGGAAGACTTGAAAGGTCAGTTCCTTTGAATGCACGGGGTTTTTTTGCTTTCCCCACAACACAAAGATTAAGTTTGTGTAACCCTGTGGCATTTGCACAACACATTATAATGATTCTCTCTCTGCTTGACCTATACTCTGAAGTATTTCGCTCAGTGTCAAGAACTAATGTCCTCGATGGTAGACATTTCCAAAACAACCCAGTTTGATCAGCACCATAAATTTGCTCTGGTTGTAGATTCTCTCTCTCAACAAATTCCTGAAAGTTACCACAAAATTCACTGGCAGCAGTTTCATCTCCTTTTAATTTTGTTCCTTTACCAGCAGCCTTTGGGATACCATGGCGCTGTTTGAATCGAGTTAGCCAGCCAGATGATGCATTAAAATCACCTTCCATCCCCAAAGCATCAAAAAAGAACTTGGCTTGTTTTGCACAAATAGTTCCAGACACTGGGACCCCATCTGTCTTCTGTTGGTTAAACCATTCTATCATCACTCTATCAAGTTCCTCATAGGTTGACGACTTCATAGATTTACGTTTGGACACCCCACTCGTGGGATCCGAACTGTTTGCATAGTTTATAATTCTTTCTTTGTTCTTTTTAATATCCCGAACTGTGGACTCACCAATCCCATATACTACGGAAAGTTTTTTGAAAGAGATGCCTTCCTCAAGTTTCTTAATAATGTCAAGTTTGTCTTTAATCGTCAATACCACACGCTTACGTTTCCCCAACATTTTAAGCATCTAATATTTCAGGTGATTACTACAAGATAATTACCAACTTAAGATTTGAATAGAGAGACCAGAAAATGGAATCTTAAGATCACTTGTCTGTGGCCTAGGACCTAGTGTGATGGCCAAATTTCCAGACAAAGTCTAAAAGAGTCTCTTCATTTGGACTTTAACTTACAGTTCCTACAATAAGGAATAGCTCCAGTTAACTCCATCTTTCTTTCTTCCTCACAGTGTTTGCATAACTTGTAATCTTATGAAAGGCTGGAAAGTGAACCAATACTACATTACTAAGATCTCTAAAAGGGTCCTTACTGCATACTCAAATCTGCCATCAGTGCAGGTAAGGTTCTTTGTAAAGCCACTGATTCAGGTTATTTTGGGACATGTGCACAAAAACAGTTTAAATCAAGGAAAAGACTTGCAAACTTGACGTACAAGAAAATGTGAGAAAACTTATTCCTAATGTTGTTTTTGTCAGGCAGTGAACTGTAACGAATGCTGTCTCTCTTAAGCAAAGGACCCGTACAGGTTGCACAGGGAAGCGCTTAGGAAAAGCATAGCAAGCAAGTCAAGACGAGCTGCACAGAAGTGAGAGGTGCAAAGGTGAAAGTGGACAGGCAGGAATCTCTGTCCTTGAACTCAACACGAACTTATACCTAATGGATCTGACCACTGGAAAGGAGAAAGGTGGGCAAGGGGTGGTGTTACATGATTAAAGAAAGCACCAAAAACTTCATTGGTGGAAATCAGACCCAAGGTAGAGCCTATGGGTGAAGGCGCGGTGAAGATGTTACAATAATCCTGGTGAAAGCTGATCGTCCAGGGTCCAACAAAAGTAGTTCCTGTGGGGCTGTATAGGTACTTGGAGCTTCTGAAACCTAAAGAAAAATACCAAAAACATTTTATTTTCAGCATTAGTGTCGGTGGCATTACCCACACCTACTCTGCAACTATGTTGAGAAAATTAACGCCTCCAACCAACTGTGACGCTAAACACTACAAATAATGCCCCTAGGCATCATCTGGGTATCGAAGGGGACCTGGATCGCCTACCTCCTCAAATTAAGAGGTCAGGGAGAAGCCGCACGAGCGAGCGAGGGCCTCCCCACCGGGCGAGAGGCGGAGCGCGGGCTGCTTTTCCTCCCGCGACGGAGCGCGGGTTCCGCCCGGACGCCGGCGACCTGGGTGTCACCGCCGCAGCCCGACAGCCAGCGAGCGGCCGCTGGGCGCAGGGGAAGCGGGTCCACCAGCCACGAGCATCGCTCCCCGCCTGGCAGCACGGCGGCCAGACAGCACCGAGAGCAAATGGAGTCTCCCCAGGGACGCTGACACTGGTGGCGCGGCGGCTGCAGCGACGGGCGCGCGTCGCGCCGGAGCCGGAAGGCGGGGGATTAGCGAGCACGCGCGCGCCCCCCGCAGGCGCATTGGGCCGGCGAGGGGGCGGGGCTGCGCGAGCAGCAGGGCAGGGCTACGCGAGTGGCGGGGTCGGGGTTTGGGGCAGGGCTTGCTCTGTGGGGCGGGGCCTGCGAGCGGCGTAGGCGGGGTTCCGGGCTCGGCCGCTTCGGGATGCGGGGCGGTTCCATGGCCGGCAGGAGGCGCTGTAGTCTGGCCGTGTGTTGGCGTTTCTCACGGTGGCCCGGCTCTGCGGGCCAGGTTTTCTCCTCTCCCGGCGGGAATCAACCTCGCAACGCGGCTGGCTTGTGAGGAGGAAAGCGGCGCCGGGGGCGAGCACACGTGGAGAGTGTTTCCCAACGCCGGCGCTGCACCTGCGCCTCCCGGACACTGCGGCTCCCTCGCGTGCCGGCCGCGGAGCGCACGCCGTGCGGGGGTAGGAGCGAGCGGCCGGGTGGGCGTCCCTCCTGGGCGGTCCCTGCAGACCGAGCCTTCGCCCAACCGACGGCCGGGGCTCAGGCGAGCTGCGGGCGCCGCTTGGGTCCCTGCAACCCTGCGAAGCCCTCTGCCCTCAGCTGTTACTGGGGGCCGCCGTCTCGGCTGTTGTTTGCTCTTTTCCTTTTTTTGCTTTTCTCTTCTTTCCTCCTCCTCCTTCTCTTTGAAAATTAGAAAAGTCTTAGTTTTTTTTTGTTTTTTGTTTAATGTGTGAACCCAACCGTATCTTCCTTCCTTTAGCCACAGAAGCGCAGTCCAGTCAGGGGTCTTCACTGGGCAGCACTGCTGTGGATTCTTGGAGCTGCGCAAGGAGATCGGGCTGAGCACCCAGAGCAGAGAGCAGGTGTGGATTGCAAACCTTTTCTTTGACTGGCATGCCTTCAGACTGCACAGTTGCAGCCCTCCGCTGTCCGGAGTGATGGAAATTCTTTGATTTCTTTACGCTGAGGTTGTAAGTGAGTTTAATGAACATTTGTTTTCTCAAAGGTGGACCCCTCCGCCTAACGCCCGCACCCACATAGCTTTCGAGCGACACAGTCCCTTTCTGTCAGTTTTGGTTGACTGTTTTGGGTAAAGTATAACTCTATGGTAGTTTTATGTAACTTAAAAGTTTCCTCTTCTCTGATTTTGTAAGGCGCGTGGAACACTTGTATCTGGATATCTCTCCTAAGGGAAGACTCCTGATTCTAAGGAGCTGGCAGCATGCAGCCAGGTGCGGCTGCTCGGCCTACCTTTTACCCTTCTGGGTCACTCTGCCTCCGGATTTGTAAATAAAAACGAATCCAGTCTCTTGTTTTCTTCTCCTTCCTGCTGTCCCTGGGGTATGCCCTTCTCATGTATTTCGTGTCTTGTAGCTGTTCCCTTTTGATCACCTTATGCAGATTCATGTTGTGCAGATACAGCCTGCATCTCTTGATTTCTCCAAAACACCACTTCACTCAAGGCAGTTGTAGTTAAGTAGGCTTTTAGTGGGGGCGTTTACCGAGGCAGCTGCATCTTTTACACAGCAGAATTTTCTCCCTTTGCTGAGGGGAGGGGTCGCTAATTGTGGAGACTTAAGGGGAGCGATTTTAAATATTTTCACCATAAAGAAGTGGTAAATGAAACAGACATGTTTAGCCTGACTTAAATATTATACAACATATACATGTATTGAAAATCACATGGTACTCCCTTAATATGTAGTTTTTATATTCTTAGCTATCCATTAAAAATTAAAGTTAAATAATTCACTATCTTTCAATATTGTAAGTTACCAACTTTAAAAAAAACAAAATCTGGGATTTCCCAGCGTGCAATCCGACCTTTCACTTGTTTGGAAATTTTCAATAGAAAAGTGCTACTACCTTGAACCATTCAAAAGGATGTATTTATATTTATATTAAAAATGAATAATTTGGGCTTTTGCTTATAAATACAAAGTAAAAGAACTTTACAGATGAAAGAGGCTTTGAAGAATTAGCACTTATTTTACTGGTGAGAACTGGTTCATACCTTGCTTGCCCCAAAACACAAAAACACACTTCAGAAGGAAAATAAATTACATTTTAGCTGGAAAATTCCCCTAAATGTTTTATGACTGAAAGCAGATGACAGTAAGTGGTTTTTGTGCAAACCATTGACTTTCAGTTGGCAGTGAATATTTTTATTAATAGAGACAAATACTATCTGATATTAAATAGGTATAAAAGACTGGGAATAATAGTATCATGATAAAAATTTCCTGTTTTTATCTAAACTTATTAAAATAGTAATTCAGTATCAAGAACCAAAAATCTCCAAGGAAATGAAGGTCAATGATAAAGGAAATGCAAACCAAACACCAGAAGAGCAGTCCCTTAGCATTAAGAATTTACTCTTTCTAGAGATGTCATGTTCTGTTACACAAATGTAGTTATGACTGAATAGTATTCCATTGTGTATATGTACTACATTTTCTGTATCCATTCATCAAATGATAGACAAATATTTCCACCTCTTGACTGCAGTGAGCACAGGAGTGCAGATACCTCTTTGACATACTGGTTTTCTTTCCTTTGGTGTATACCCAGTAACTGGGTGGCTGGATCATGTGATAGTTCTATCTTTAATGTTTTGAGGACTTACCTACCATTTTCATAATGCTCTCCTAATTTACATTCCCACCAATAATGTACAAGGATTTCCTTTTCTTCACATCCTTGCCAGCACTTGCAATCTTTTATCTTTTTTTTTTTTTGGTACCGGGGATTGAACTCTGGTCCTTGCACTTGCGCAGCAGGTGGCGAAACCACTGAGCTAAATCCCCGGCCCTTTTATCTTTTTGATAATAACCATTCTTACTAAGGTGAAGTTGTATCTCACCCTGTGATTTGCATTTCCCTAGTGACTAATGGGGTGGGACTTTTTCATATAACTTTTGGCCATTTATATGTCTCCTCTTGAAAAATATCTATTTAGATCTAGTGCCCATTTTTAAATTTTTGCTATTGAGTTTTCCGAGTTCCTTACATATTCTGAATAACACCTTGTCAGAGGTTAATTTGTCCAAAAACTCCTTGCCTATTCCAGTGGAAGGCAGCACATCTTCTATGTTTTCTTCTAGTAGTTTCATAGTTTCAGACCTTACATCTAAGTCTTCCATTTGTTTTGAGTTGTTTTTTGTAATTAGTGAGAAAGGTGGTTTAGATTCATGGTTCTGCATGTGGATACCCAGTTTTTCCAGTAAGCCTTTATGTACTCAGCATTTGTTGAAAAACAGCTGAACTAGCAATTTGCAGTCATCTGATTTATTAGTCGTTTTCTTCACTATTCTAGCTAATGGTTTGTCAATTTTATCTTTTTGAAGAAATAGTTCTTTCATCAATCTTTCATACTGTATTTTTAGTCTATTTCATTTATTTCTGGTCTGATTTTTATTATTCTTCTACAAGTTTTGGGTTTAGTTCTCATTTTTCTAGTTCCTTAAGATGCAGTAACAGGTTGTTCATTTGAGATCCTTCTGCTTTGTTTGATAGGAGGGATCGATTTCTATAAATTTCCCTTGTAGTACTGCTTTTGCTGTAGCCCATAGGTTTTGTTATGTTGAGTTTCCATTTTTACTTTTTTCTTGAAAGAATTTTAAAGTCTGAATCATATAGATGCCCAGTAGGGACTTTCAACTTAATTTTGTTGTCTATGTTTCTGAGTTTGCTGGTGGTAGGTTTTTAGATGGCTGACAGTATAGGCAAAGATGAGGATGAGTTTCTAGGAGGTAGAATGAGATCCTTGGAGGTAGAAAAGATTTTGTGGGGTCAGAAATGAAAATTGCTAGTGGAATTGTTGAAAGAAAAGTTATACTTGCTTCCTGAAAAGCACTTTTATACCAATTGAAGAAATCGATGAATTGGCTGATTGATGTCAGAAATGTGGATGTGATGCTTTAGTGAAAGTCCTGCGCCTACCTTGCCTTCCCAGGTTGGTTCTATCAGGTTCACCAAAGCCCAGTGTGCCTCACACCACTCACTCTCCATCACCTCAGCACACACAGTTGCATGATTTGGGGCTTCTCCTGCCTTTCCTTTAGCCCAGTGAGTCTTTCTCCCTCCCCCTAAGTCTGTACATCCTTCAAGTCCTAGTTGTTCCAAAGACCACATTTCTTAAGGTTATTCATACATTCCTGGGGCTCACGCCAGGGATAAAGTCCCGGGATGGGATCTGTCTTCAGTGAGCATCCTAAATGATTCCAGTGTGCTAAAGTTGGAAAGCCTTAGTTGATTGAAAACAATTTGAAACAGATTTCTTCCTCATAAGATGTTCTTCTGGGAGGAAGGTTTTCTTTTTACTCCTCTTTCTCCTTTTCTTCTTATAAAATTTTGTGTACACTTTTAATGAAAATATGAAATACAGAAAAGGAAAAAAGGAGCTACTGTATTACCAACATTTAAAGATAACTACTCTTTACAGTGTGTTTCTTTACCTTTAGTATGTATCTGTTGCCTTGTATCAAGTAATTCTTCTATACATATATACATACTTTAAAAAATGAGAACAGATAAATGGGTAAAGAAAATGTATTTACACAGTGGAGTATTGCATCATTCTTTAGGCTGCTTCCAAGTTTTAGCTGTTATAAATTTTGCTGCTATAAACATGGATGTGTATGTATCACTGCAATATGATGTCTTTAACTCTTTTGGGGAAGATATGTAAAGGGAATAGAAGGGTCAAAAGGTATTTCTAGTTTTAGGTTTTTGAGGAATGTCCACACTGACTTCCATAGTGGTTGTACTAGTTTATATTCCCACCAACAGTGTAGAAGGGTTGATTCAAGACCAGGACTGGATAGCTCCATTGCTTTGGGCCTCTGATCATAGTGGGTCATCAAGGTAGGAGCATATGGTGAAGCGGTCTACTTAGGTCTCAAGTCAGGAAGCACAAAGCTAGGACCAGTGGGGTCCCACAGTCCCTCAAGGCATACTTTCAATGGCCTAAGGACGTCCCATAGGACCCACCTCCTAAAGGTCCACAGGTCCTCCTAACACCTCCCGCTAGGGACCAAGCCTTTAACATGGACCTTTGGGTGAGAGTCAACATCCAAACCATAGAAAAGTCAGAATATAAATATAGCTTTATATATGCTCTTATGAATAATATATTGTAAGTATTTTATTGTTGATTCTCACAAGCTAGATGTCACCAGAAAGGCAACTGCAGTCAAGAATAGTCTTATTACATCAGCAAGAGAGATCCATACCTTGGGGAAGCAGTGGGAGCCTCATGAAGAGGGAGTTGGAGAGAGGCTTATTACAGGATTCAAGCTTGGCTAAGGTGATTATAGGGAAGTTCAAGAAAATCTGTTCTAGAATAGATGCTGTGAGAAAACGGACAGTTTGGATATTGAGTATCTTAACTTTTATCTAGGAACCTAAGGAAACAGAAAAGAAGCAGCTGGGTCTCCTTTTAGCTGTGAGAGGACTGTCTTGGTTGTTTTTGAGATTGCACAGTGTATCTCTCTTTCCCCTTGCTGAACTTCCTTTTAGGCAAGATTATATAGGGTGATCTTGTTTTTGTCTTGTTTTGCCAAATCATGGAGAGCCCTCCTCAGATGTTGGTGTTCTATGAATTTATTCAGTTTCTGCAGGGTAATATCATACCTACCTTGATCACAGCTTGTAACATATTCTCAAAGGAACATGATGCAAAACAGTTCAAATAATCATCATTGAAAGGTTAATTCATTCAGACTTGAAACTTTCAAGCTGGTTATATAAAATCTTTCATAACTGAAAAGTGGGAATAACAATTACACTGATTTTATACAGTCTTGTATGAACTGAAAAATATGAGCTGAAATAGTATATATAAATTTCCTTTGCAAAATACTGGACATATAATAAGCACTAAATATAGTCTATAATTGTATTTTATTTTCTAGATCTTTCAACTGGAAGGAAATATTTATATTCTCTTATCCTCCCAAGCAAATGAGGTTTTTGTGTTTTTTTTGGTATGGGGCTCAAACTCGGGACCCTATGCTTGCGAGGCAGGCGGCACCACTGAGCTAAATCCCCAGCCCCGCAAAGGAGGTTTTGATTGGAAATTAACTAAAAGATAATTGTATTGGGAAAGGCCAGATCAATTCATATACACATAGGATATTGTATTTTCTAGAGTGGTTTATATACAAGGTTCTAATAGAAGGGGATTCACAAAATCACCTCAGGATTGCATATTGAAAATTCTCATTTGTTTAACCCAAGACAGGTGCGTATTTTCTTCCTGCTTTAATTAAGAATCCCAATATATTGTATATTCTGCATTTTGGACAGATTTTTAACCTGACTATTGTATCTGAAGGAGATAGTTGAAGGTATAAAATGTGGGTGCGATGCAGCTGATACTCTTCAAATACTACAGTTGTCTTTTTTGAAATACATTTTACTATCTTTGTTCTGCTGTATATCAGACTGTTAGAAAGACAAAACATGGAGAGAGCAGTCTGACTCTGCCCTCCTATTCTCTGTTTATATTGTGCCTCTTGATGTATCTGAGCCCTGACACCTCAATTCTGAAAAGTGGGGTAAATGTTAACGATCTTGTTTTCATCTTTTCCCTTTTTCTTTGTTATATAGGTGTCTTCCCCCCCATTCCTTTTCTCTATTTAAGAGGTCACATTATTCACTAATTTGTTTTCTCCCTCCCTTCCCTATGTTGTACATTATGTGTTGTTCTCCTTTGAGGGTATAATAGTGGAATTAGCCACTTGGAAACTCCTGTGGACAGTGTGTTGTACTTGTTACAATGACTATGTGATTGCTGTAGGTAGAAGACATTTCTGGCATTATTAAATCCATCATTTTTTAAAATCCATCATTTGGAAGCTTGACTGACCTCTAAATACATTTTTTCTTATTTCAATTGGGAGTTTTGTTTCTGATAGTGTTAAAAGAAACAGCAGACTTATTTAAATAATAATACCAACATCTGTTATGCTAACATAGGAGTTAATTTTGTACTGACCTTGTTTGTTCCTAAGTTTTTATTTTTCTTTTAACCAGTAAGTGGTTTTAATTTATTGTTGCTACAGTAATAGAAGAGAAAGTTTTTAGATAGTTTTTTTCAGATAGATCTTTTCATGTGCAGTGTTGGATTTGAATATGCCTGCCTGCCATCCTTCCTTCCTTTCCCTGTCCTACCTCTTCTTCCACCTCTTTCTCCTTCCTCTTAAATTGAAGGGTTCTCTTCTGTTTTCATCATTTGAGACTCTGATATGAATGACTAGGAAATTGATTCATCACAAGTAGAAGTGGCTAATTGCATGGCCTCTGGGAGTTTTGTATATCCTAATGACAGGAACCAAACATTATTATATTCTAAAATAGAAATTTAATAGCAATTCACATATGTAGATAATAATCTCTTGTAGCTATAGTAATGTGAAACAGTATTAGTTAATTCTATGGATTCCAAGAATCCTATAGCAGTGACCCCTCAGCTTTTCCTAACAGTCCTTGCTAGCGTGGCAGATTATAACTCATGTGAGTTTTAAGGCCTTTAGGACTATAAATTATATCCCTAAAAATCCACTGGAGAGGAAGCACATAATGTAAGTAAATCTTTGCTTAGTAAATGACTAAATAAATGAAGGCTGGAACTTCTTTTCTAGATGTACTTCTTCCAGCCATGTGATTGAGCAAGTGATATGATTTCTCAGTTTCAATTTTTTGGTTATAAAATGGAATTGATGACATTTATATCTTAGCTTTATTTCATGTTGACTGAATAAGATAATTACCAAGGAATTTTGCATTTATTAACACTAGTTTTTTTAAAAAATTAACAATCTAGCAGTATTGTACTGTTATTAGTAAACATAATATTTTTTGTAGCGGGGGTTGCCAATTGCAATTGGCCATAACATCATTACCCTCATCTTAGCCATAATCAGAAACCATATCTGTTCCAAAGAGAGAGATTTGCTGACAATTTAATGTGTTTGTGAGAACATAAGTTTCAGTCAAAGCATGGCTTTGAAACCTGTTCCTCTCTGTTGCCCTTGGTGATGAGAAGATACTAATAACTGCTTCTTTTGCCCACACACAACTTAAAAATACAGTACCTTTTTGTCTACTCCTGGGAATATTGCTCAGCACTCCTCTACAAAACAGGTTTTTTGGTTTTTACCTTCTGGGAAGTTTTACTTTTTATTTATGAAAAAACATTTTCATAACCAATAGTAATTATTAAACTGTGTTATTATCATCAAAGTGTTACTCAGTAAAGACATAAACCATAAAGATTCTTACAAAAAAGAAATAACGCAAACTTTTCAGTGAACTAAGATAAACTCTTAATATGAATGAAACAAATTAGCATATATATTGAAATATTTTTAAAACAATGGACTATGCAATTTGAGCAAGTAATTTAAATTCTCCCAACTTCCTACTTATCTCCTATTTCACTCTCTCCTGTGCTCTTCTCTCTTTCTCTCTCCCCCATAGTGTTTCTTATATAAGAGAAATCATGCAGTATTTGAGGTTATGTATCTGACTTATTTAACTTAATATTATGTTCCCAAGTCACATCCATGTACCTACAAATGCAAGTTTATCATTCTTTATGGCAGTGTAGTAATCCATTTTGTGTAAATACCACATTTTCCTTATCCATTCATCTGTTGATGGACATACATGCTGTTTCCAAGATCTAGCTATTAAAAATGTGCTGCTATAAACATGGATACACATGTATCCCTGTATTATGATTTTGCCTCTTCTAGGAAGATACCTAGGAGAGGGATAGCTAGGTCAAATGAAATTTCTACTTTTAGTTTTTGAAGAATCTTCACATTGATTTCCATAGTGTTTATACTAGTTTACATACCCACCAACTACATGTAGAGTTCCTTTTTCCACACATTCTCAACAGCATTTGTTATTAGATTTTTTTTGATAATAGCCATTCTTTCTGGATAAGATGGTATCTCGGTGTATTTTTAATTTGCATTTCTCTGATGGGCTGTGGTGATGAGTATTTTTTCATATATTGACCACTTGTACCTCTCCATTTTAGAAGTGTCTATTCATATTGGTTGCCCTTTTTTTTGATTGGGTCTTGTATTTGGGAAGTCTTTTTTTAGTTCTTCACATATTCTTGATGTTAGTCCTCTGTCCATGGAATAGCCGCCAGAAACCTTTCCCATTTTGTAGATAGTCTGATCTCTTTGTTGATTGTTTCCTTTGCTGTGCAGAAGCTTTTTAATTTGATATGATCCCCTTTGTTGATTCTCAGTATTATTTTTTGTGCCATGGGGCTCTGTTCAGAAAGTCCTTGCCTACACCTATGTCTTCAAGAGTCATACCTATTTTGTCCAGCAGATGAAATTTCTGTTTTTAACATTTAGATTGTTGACCCATTTTGATTTTAGTTTACTAATATGGATTTAGACTCAATCTTTTGCATGTGGATATCCAATTTTTCCAGCACCATTTACTAAAGAGTCTGTCTTTCCTCTATTGTATGTTTTTGGCTCCTTTGTCAAAGATCAAACAGCTGTATATTCCTGTAATAGCTGTTTCTGCTTCTTCTATTCTGTTCCATTGATCTACATTCCTGTCTTTGTGCCATTATCATACTGTTAAGATCACTGTAACTTTACAGGGTAACTTCAAGTCTGGAATTGTGGTACCGCCTGCTATGCTTTTGTTACCCAAGATTGCTTTTGTTATTATTGGCCTCTTCTAATTCCATATAAATTTTTGAGTTGTTTCCCCAGCTCTGTGAAAATGATGATGGTAATTTGATTGGGATTGCATTAAATTTGTGTATCAGTTTTGGAAGTATAGCTATTTTGATTATGTTGGTTCTCCCTAACCAAGAACAGGGGCTACTTTTCCAGCTTCTGATGTCCTCCTCAATTTCCTTTTTTAGTCTGATATAATTTTCATTGTAGAAGTCTTTCACTTCCTTAGTTAGGTTAAAACCTAAGTGTTTTAATTTTTTTGATACTATTGTGAATGGTATTGTTTTCCTAATAGGTTTTTCAGTGAGTTCATTATTAGTGTACAGGGATGCTATTGATTTTTTGTATTTATTTTACAGCCTGATCCATTGCTGAATTTGATTATGAATTCTGTAAGTCTTTTGGTGAAGTTTTTGGGTATTGTAAGTAAAGGATATATAATCTGCAAATAATTATATTTTGATGTAGTCATTTCCTATACATATCCGTTTTATTTCTTTATTTTGTATGATTGCTCTGGCTAATGTTAAGACTATGTTGAGCAGGAATGGTAATAATGACTATCCTTGTCTTGTTCCTGATTTTAGAGGGAAGCTTTCAGTTTTTCCTCTTTTAATATGATTTTAGAAGTAAGTTGGTCATAAATAGCTTTTATCATGTTGAGATAAAGACCTTCTATACTTATTTTCTTCAGGGATTTTTTATTATGAGTGGGTGTTAGGCTTTGTCGAAGGCTTTTTCTATATTTACTGAGATAACATGTGATTTTTGTCCTTGCTTCTGTTTATGTAATGAATTACATAATGGGAATTACATATAGAATGAAGCCTTTTGGTCATGGAGTACGATCTTTTTGATGATCTGTTGCATTTTATTTGCCAGTATCTTGTTAAGGATTTTTGCATGTATGTTTATTAGAGAAATTGGCCTACAATTCTTATTTTTTTGGTTGCATCCTTGACTGGTTTGGGAATCAAGATTATGTTACCTTCTGATAGTGATTTTGGAAGTAATCCTTTCCTCTCAATTTCATTAAAAGTTTGAGGAGTATTGGTGTTAAATTGTCCCTAAAGTTCTTGTAGAATTCATCTGTGAATCTTTCAGGTCTTGAGCTTTTCACAGTTTGCCATTAATGTTTCAGATTCATTCCCTGTTACTATACTGTTCAAGATTTTTATGTCTTCTTGGTTCAGTTTTGGCAGTTCATATATAGCTAGGAATCTCTCCATTTCTTCTGAGTTCTACAGTTATTTGGCCTATATATGTGAAGCAGTTCCTAATAACTTTCTGGATTTCAGCAGTGTCCATTGTGATTTCACCATCTTCATTTCCAGTTGCTTTAATTTGTGTCTTTTCTTTGCTAAGATGCTGTCTATTTCATTCTTTCAAAGAATAATCTCTTTGGTTCATTGATTCTTTCTACTATTTTTAGTCTCTATTTCATTAATGTCTCCTCTGATCTTTGTTATTTCTTTCCTTGTACAAGCTCTGGGTTTGGATTATTCTTGTTTTTCTAAGACCTTGATATGCATCATTAGGTTATTTATTTGGGCTCATTCTATTTTTCTGATGTGGGCATTCACAGCTATAAATGTCTCTTGTAGGACTGCTTTCATTGTGCCCCTTAAGTTCTGGGACACTGGCATTATTATTTAAATCTAGAAACTGTCTTATTTCTTCCTTAATTTCCTCTGTGATCCATTGATTATTCAGTAGTGTGTTGTTTAATTTCTATATGTTTGCTTAGTGTTATGGATTCTTTTGCTAATGATTTGTCATTTCATTGCACTGTGATATTGATATGCATGGTAAAATTTTGATTCTTGTGCATTTGCTTAGGCATGCTTTATTCACTAGTATGTGGTCTATTTTGGAGAAAGTATCATGTGCAGCCAAAAATAATGTGTATTCTGTTGTTTGGGGGTGGAACACTCTATATACAGTGGTACCTCAGTTAATGAACTTAATTCATTCTATGATTCTGGAAAAGATGACCACACTGGTATTCATGAGGGAAAGATGGCCAGGGTTGTGTTTTCACCCAATGTAGAGTTCCCAAACAGAGACAAAATTTTGCCAAACACTTCTGTTTGAGAACCAAATTGTTCTCAAAGAAAACTGTCTGTGAACTGAAGTACCACTGTGTAGTTATTAACTCCATTTGTTTGGCTCAACTCTGATATCTCTGCCTTAATGTTTTGTTTAGTTGACCTACAGTATTTGTGATAGTGGAATATTGAGAATCCCCCCCCATAATTGTATTGAGTTTATCTGATCTTTTATGCCCATTAGAGTTTGTTTTATGAAGTTGTATGCAATGTGGTTTGGTTAAACAGTGGAGTTTAAATAACAGCCCATGGAATTGGGATGTCTAAACTATCAATTGTGTCAAAGAATGATGAGACCGGTTCAGGTGTTGTGGCACATGCCTGCGATTCCTATACTCTGGGATGCTGAGGCAGGAGGATTGAAAGTTTGAGCCCAGCCCAGGTAGTTTAGAGCCTTAGAAAGACTTTGTCTCTAAATAAAAAACAAAAAGGGCTGGAGATGTAGTTCAAAGTGAAGGCCCTGGGTTCAATCCTCAGCACTTTTTAAAAAATGATGAAATTAGGGCGGGGGATTTAGCTCAGTGGTTTCAGCGCCTGCCTTGCAAGCTCAAGGTCCCGAGTTTGATCCCTGGTACCAAAAAAAAAAAAAAAAAATGATGAAACCATTATTTAGTACCTGAAATAAGACAAAGCTGAATGATAGCTGTGATTGACACTCAGTAACATGTTTTACAGAATGAGCCATCTTGTATTAGCCAGACTGAGGGGTACACTTCCAAAGCAGTTTACTAAGATAAGTTTCCAATTGATTGTGTTAGTTTAAAATTAGTTATGTTGACTATTTCATTTTCAGGGCTATAGAATAACTGTTTTTCCCAGGAACTTGTGTGTTTGTTTTGAGTTTTTCCCGCAGGCAGAATGGGAATACATCTAGAATTTAGAACAAGACATTGGATCATCAGATGATAAACTGACCTATTTCAGAGAAGTCTTTCAGAAAATAATCAGAAGAGGATAAGAATAGGCCCATCCTCATGTAATGGGACAGTGGTAACAGTAGATTAACAAACCCAAGACCTATTTTCTGCTATTTTCCCCAGAGTTAAAGCATATTTTTATATGCATATGAAGACTCATGGCCAGTAATGTTATTGAATAGTCTAGAGCAGGGATCATCAGACTTTATCTTTAAAACATGGTAAATATTTTCAGCCTATGGGCCATAAGTTCAGTCTCTGTGGCAGCTACTCAGCTCTCCCACTGTAGGTACCAAAGCAGCCAGATTTGGTGGCCAGATATGGTCTAGGATAGCTGGATTTGGCTCCCAGGCTGGAGCTGACTGCTCTTGGACCTAGAAGCAGTAAACTCTCAGGTACATCAAGTATTAAATCCTTCAAGGATTAAAAAATCAAACTACTTTAAACCCTCTGACTGGTCAAAAGGGTTTACATAAATATTAAATAGTTGCTGACTAAATGACTTCTGATAGCCTGTCAGTAGGATGACATCAGTTCTGGTCCAGGCTGGCATGGAGCTAGAGCTGGGGTAGAAAATGGCTGACTTAGAGGGAAAAGCCCTAGTTGCCCATTTCCAATGGGCCTCAGGTGGTCTGTGCTATTGTGGCTACTGTACCCCCACCCCATGAGATCTTCTCATCCTCATTGAATGGCTGAGAGTACTGTGTAGATTACTGTGTTACTGAAAATTCTTATTTCTGTTCCAGCTGAGAGGATTTTTATCCTTTGAAGATTGATGGCTCTGCTCACTGAGATAGACAGCTTGAATTTGAAGCATTTTTAGCTTTTTTGGAGGACACAGTATAACCTAGCCCCTTTGGTTTCCTCAGTCAAGATATATTCTCCAGTTTCCCCTGCCCAGAGGGTGGTTCAAGTGACAGCGTTGGAGGGTCCTGACCCTCAGTTGTGAAGTCACCTTGACTCGATTCTACAGGGTACCCAGGACCTTTTTGAAGGTAGGTCATTCTTTGTCCTGCCATGGTATTTTGGGCTATTCAAAAAAGTACTTTTAAACAATTCTTCTGTCCTTTCTGGGGAAAAAGTAATGCTCATATTTTATATCAATAAATCTCCTGGCTATAGCTTACATATCTTAATGTTCTTTGTAAATCAGTGTTTAGGAATACATATATATTATATATATTTATATGTATGTAAAGAGAGCTTTTTGAACTCTAATAATTTGCATCCATTTTGGGGGTAGGAGACAATACTTTAAATGCTAATTTCAATTATATTCCATGGAGAAATATTGAAGAGCAGTGTCTTTTAGTGCTACTTATTAAAGGGTTTATACAGAGTTTGAGTTTGTAAATGACATCTAGTCATCACAATGAAGAATAAGAATAAAAATTTGTAAGCACAGGACTAATTTTACTTTAAAATGCTAAAGAAATTAAACAAATTTTAGGACTAACTTTTTAACAATACTATGTCATCTTTATGCAATAATAGCCATAACATAAAATATATGTATACCTATTAGAAATGGTGACAAGGCATGTAATCATTTGGTGCTGTGATTTTTTCCTACTCATAGACTACTTATATGAGGTTGTTTTTCTCTCTCTTACATCAGCTAACTCTACAAAATCAGCTGGATATCTTACAGTCAGCTCAGTTCTGACACCACATGGAGTTTGTGTCATATCCCACAAGTTAAGGGCTCAGTCCCATAAAACACCAAAATCCCAAGTCTTAGGCCTCCCACACTTCTGAACAAACAGCTATAAATCAAGGTTCCCATTACCCCATCCTTGAATTTAATAATGTGCCAGAATGACTCACATAATTAAGAAAACAGCATTTACTTACAGTTTCTGGTTTGTTATTGTGTTAGTTTTTTGTCACTGTGACAAAATACCTGAGAATAGCAATGTAAAGGAGGAAGGGTTTATATTGACTCAATTTTTAGAGCTTTCAATTCATGGTCTGTTGGCTCCATTGCTTCTAGGCTCGTGGTAAGGCAGAGTATTCTGGCAGTAGGAGCATATGGTAGCAGAGACTGCTCACCTACTGGCTGTCAGGAAGCCTAGAAGAGGGAAAAAGCTAGAGAGGAAGGGAATGGAGATCAGATGTAGTTTCCAAGGTCACACCCTCATGATCCACTCCCTTCAAGTCCCTACCTCCTGTTTCTATTACCTCCCAATAAAACGATAAACTTAACCATGTCCAGAAGTCAGAGCCCTCATGATCCACTGGGCATCCAAAAGCACTACCTGTGAACACATGAGAGTTTGGGGATATTTTCGATGGAAATCCTGCGAGTTATAAAGGATACAACTCAGAAACAGCCAAATGGAAGAGATATATAAGGCAAGGCAGGACTCTTGGGGATGTGAAGCTTCCATACTTTCATTTGGCCTTCTGCTCTCCCAGTGCCTCTGTGTGCTCACCAACCTAGGACTCCAAACCCCATTTTTAGGGGTTTTAAGGAGGTTACATTATTCAGGTATAATTAATTAAGTCATTGCCCATTGCTGCTTAATTCAATCTACAGTCCCTTTCTCCTCTCCAGATGTCAGGGAAGGATCTGAACATTACAACCCTCTTAATTATACACTGAAACTAAGTATCCTAAAATCACTTTATCCTTCACCAGCCCCATCCTCAAAGTATCTTAGGGCCCCAGCCAACAGTCATCTCATTAGCATACAAAAAGTACTGTTGTCACTTCAAGGATTCCAGGGGTCTTAGGATTTTTGTGGTCAGGAACTGGGGACCAAGACCAACAAAAGATTCTGTCACCCCATCACTTAGGGAATTACAAGGGCTTGAGGGGCACATAAATTAGAGATCTAAACTATGTTTTTAAACAAGCATAGAAAATATACTGAAATATTCTAGAAGTAGATTTGTGATATGTTGGATGTCCTCTGTTCCTCTTTCACTTTTTTTGCTTCTTTATTAGTACATCTGTGTAGGGGGATAAAAATATTTTTTCTTCACTCATCTTAGGTTCATGGCTGAGGCCTCTATAACCAAAGACAAACTGATAAGAAAAAATAATTCAGATTCACTTAATAAATGCTGTGTGACATGAAAGCCTTCATAAGGAAATGAAGACCCAAAGAGCTCCATACACCTGTGTATTTTTATGTTAGGTTGGAGAACTATGGCGGGACAAAGGGAGATGATCTAATGATGGTAAACGGTAAACTTAGCAAGGCCCATTTGTTCAGCTCCTTCTCTGTGACCCTTCCTCTGCAGAGAAAAGGATGTTCTCCAGGGGGAGGAAGGACATCTCTATGTGAAGGTGTCATGACTTGTTTCAGGGAAAGGTCGGGAAATCCGAGGTTTTGTGGCCTGCTTCAGGGCTTGAAAGGCAGGCAAAGAAGAGAATGGCTTTCCGGCTGGCTCTGCAGTTCTCTCGCATTCCTTCAGATTCAAGTATTTAGTGTGCCAGGGTGCCATATTTTGCAATGTGTCCTAACTCTTATAATTTGCATTTTCTAGTCACAAAGGGTTATTTATTTTTATTCCCCCCACCTCTTACTGTAGTATTCAAGAGAGATGGTACCGTGTCTTTCTTATTAGTGCCTGTTTAGTAGTGGCACAGCGTCCGCCCGGTATAGGTAAAAAGTATTGATTGGGTGGTGTTAGATAATGGACCTATACATACTCTTAAGTGAAATAAATAGGACACACATGTGTAAATACCAAATAGTTTCTCTGGTGTGAAAAACTGAAAGTGTAAATAAGAATCAAAATGTATAATTGATATTGTGAAATAGGAAGAAAGCATCTAAAGGAGTAGGGGAAGTGGGAGGGGTAGGGGAAAGGAAAGAAGGGAAAAGAAAAAATATGAGAAAAGGAAAAACATGGAAACAAAGTCTTTGTAAATAGGGAAGGGTGGAGGGTGTGAAGGGAGGGTAGGGGAATGGGGAAAAAATAATAACCAAGATACATCATGTAAAGGTACAAGAGCCCAATGATGAATGTAACTGTATTGTATACCTAAAATGTACCAATAAACTAAATGGAAAAAAAAATAATGGGCCTATAGGTGGCCTAATGTTTAGAAGACAAGTTTTAGAAGTTCTTATTATTGATAATGTTCTTTAGCAATCATTCCAGTTCTCTAAGGTCAATGGGAAACATAAATTAGAATCCAAATTAAGGTAGAAAAACTTTTTTAATAGAGAAAATTTTGTTCATTCTCCCTACTTCATTCCCTTTTATGAGATTTGGGTTGTATTATTCTGCCTGTAGAGGTAGAGTCTACACAATGTTTTATATATAAGACAAATAGAAATAACTTGTACTTGATATCAAGTCCTGTGGTTCGCTTTAACATGATTTGGTATTTGTGGGTAGCGCTGGTTGGTTACAAGTATACAAGGATTATTGCATTTGAAAGGAAGTATTGAAATGGGTGCTGAGTTTTCCCTTTTCCACTCACCTATTCTCCTTCAGATATTATGCCTTATTGGTACAACTGAAATCTTGTAAAGTTGGATCAAAGGAAACATTACATGTAAATATTAGCATTCTTTAAGTGTGGCAAATATATTTTTTAAATTTTTGAGAGGAAAAAATGGTAATAAACAGGATAGTTTCCTTCTGGCTTACCTGAAATGGTTCTCCTTTCAGATATATTTGGAAATTAAAATCTGTTACGTTTTTCTAATGACACAGAATAAGGAATAGAATTTATGAAAGCTGGGATACAGGCTAATATTTCACACTGCAAATCATGGACTTATAATTATGTAGGTCTAAAGTATGTTGTTTATGTTTATCAAAATAGGTAAGATAATTGAAAGTAATTACAAACAGTAACAGCTTCACAAAATAGAGCATTTTCATTTCAATGAACAATTCTGATAGGATAAAGGTTCAGGGAAAGGAACGGGTAGAATGTTGCTGGTTACTAGTGGAGGATAGAAAACTGCTTCAGGCAAATGAGACATGTGCTTGCAGATGTAAATGTTCCAGAGTGACGAGTTGTGACAAGGAAGCAAGCCCAGGCTTCACCTTTCTGCTCCGTTAGACCTGTTAATGAACACTGCCAGGCAGGTGAGCGGCGGCCTTTTGATTGCAGGGCCTGTGGATGGCATCCAGCAGTGGAGTCAGGTTTAAGAGGAGGATGTCAGCAACTTCAGACCTGAGTCACGTGACTCATCTGTCTTCCAACATTGATGCACCCGGATCAAATTTCAACTCTGGCTGCTCAGCTAGTTGGGCTCAGCCTGAGGAGAGGCCGAGCCCCACTCTCTGTAGGTGTTTGGAGCTGCCACTCTTCTCCACCGCCCACGGGGCCTCTGAAGCCTAAGCATACCCACACGGCAGAACTGTAGGGTTTCGCCTACTTTTTTACTTGGAGACACTTCCTGCGAGGATGGGGGCAGGCGCGCTGGGCATCTGTGTGAGTACAGGCCTCCTGCTGACTGCTAGGTCCGCAGGGCCAGCGGGAGAGGTGGCCCGAACTGTGCTTTACCCCGCGAGGAGAAGAGGAAGATCTGTTACTTATTAAATTCCAGTCTGTTCAGAAGGATGTTAAGCAATTTGGGGGATAGTATCCTGCATTTTTGTGTACTTTCCTTTACAAAAGTGAAGGGAGATGCATGCTTAAGTTTATACCCATTAAATCAGCTTGACTGAACTTAGCACATTGTCCAGTGTGTTGGGCTTTATTGTGTTTAAAGAGTTAAATCTGAATGAATGTTTATTCACAGTTGTTACAAAACTGTTCTGGCTACCTTGAGAAAGAGAATAGCCATCAATGTATTGCCTCAGATTATACCCATGACATTTTTCTATTTCACATTCCTATTTTCCTTTAGTAATTCAGTCATTTCCCTTTCAGAATGGTTGCTGAAAGTGATGGTTGAAAAGCTTGGTTGATAAGTGTTGGTGACTCTTTATTCAGCTATGGAAACTTCTGATTGTAGTATTGATAACTAATACTATTACAAAATCCCCAGGAAAATGTATATTTCTAGGACTAAATTTTATAAATTTCTAAGTAGTTCTGGTGCTTATATAAAACTGTTAACCAAATATTGTCACTAATTTACAGAATTTTGTAATTTAAATTTTAATATATAGATAATGCACATATATATGTAAATCATATTTATATTTCAAGTCAGTATTTTATTCCAAGGGGACATTTTATTTGTTCCTAAAGGCACTATGTAAGAAATACTATATTCTTTTTTAATCACCTTGACTACTCAAAAAAAAAAAAAAAAACACATTCAAGTCAGGTCTGATTTTTTTTATATGTCTCAGAGCTATGATTTGTTGTAGATTATGATGGCTTTCTGAAATACCTAGAAATATCTGGGCAACTTTTGAAACACAGACTCAAAATGGTCACCAGATGGTGGAGCAGTACCTCAGATTATTTCTTAGTAAACCTACTAAGAAAGGTGGCTGGCTCAGACCTTTTCTGCATCCTCTGCTAGTCTGCCTGTCTTCCCTTTAGCTCCCAAGTTTATAATATCCGGGTATCCATGTGGTTATTTTTTTTAATCGATCCAAAGAGTTTCTTTTAAAATCTGATTTATCTATATGTAAAATACAAACTTTGGTTTTACTGCAACAACATGACTTCAGGTTTTTCCAACTTTGTAAGAGAAATAGTTTAGAAATGAAAATGTAGAGGAGGAGACAGCAGATTGACCTGCTTGTCTTACAGATTTGTTGACTTTCTGATAGCCTCACTATTTGTGCTGGGCCAGTGATACACTGATCTCTACTTAGACTGAAATACAGACTGGCCCATGTATGAAACAGTACATTTTCCCTCAATTTATGTCCAAAGCATATACAAAATTTCATGTAAGGTTGACATAAAAATCACAGTTTAAGAGATTATTCCCTCTGGTAGATCATGAGCAATCATTAGCCTTTGCTACTATTCAAGAAAGATTTTTGCCTTGTGTTGTGCCTTAGTTTTACTATAGGAGGAGATGCTTACATTTTCAGAAGGTACACATAGTGTGTCTGGAAAGCAAAAACTTTTAACATCTGTAGCAGATCCAGGGATTTAGCCCAGTGACACCGTGCCTGCCTGGAAAGCACAAGGTCTTAAGTTCAACTCCTAGTACCAGAAAAAAAAAAAAATTAAACATCTGTAGCAGAAAGTAAATCAAGTCACCTGTTAATACATACACATAAGCTGATATATTCGCTCCTTTGAGTGTGGTTTCTCTGTGTAGATATTATCTTATAGGTAGCAGCTGCTCACATGTCCTGCTGTCCAAGAGTCATCCTCCAGACAAAATAGTGGAGTACAAACACTTCTACTGGGTGTATCTGTGTGTTAGTGTGCATGCAAGGGATTCTTAAAGTGAAAAACATTTTATGTCCACTGATTAACATGTTTTCTCTTCCTCTATCCTTTTATGTAACTTTTCTTGTTTATATTATGGAACTTTGCTGTGAGCAATACTGTAGTGGGCTCACAAATATAAATATACTTCTTACATAACTAGCCATATGTACAAAGAAAATTTAACTGCTTTACTGTAACAAATCTATTTTTCCTCAGTAAATCGCCCACCCTTAGGCAGAATAGATTATGCTTGACAATTAATGTTTTCTTTGGCTCTTCTAGTCTTAAAAGTCACTTTTGGTTGAGTCTGGTTCTCTTTGGTGAATCCTGAGCCTTGAGTTTCTTACCTATCCTGCTGTCTGTCCCAGATGGTGTGTGGGGACTTAAAGGGTAGTGGGTAGAGAGAGGTAGTTTGCATTTTCTTGTGGGTGGAGAAGGAGGGGAGCTAGTTTGCATGTGTGTAGGTTTTTGTACTCTGGCTGCTCTGATTTGTAGGTGAGTCCAGGTATCAAATCTGTGACTGGTAGATTTGTGGATCAGTTCTCTTGGAATTAATAGGGCTCAATAGTGTTCCCACCTGATTTTAGCTCCAACTGTTTCTGGTGCTGGTAATCCCAAAGGTATACCAGGTCTTGTAGCCTTTCACTTTAACTTGGGGACCACACACCTATACCAAGCGTGATACCTACCATCAGCTACCTTCCACATATCTTGTAGTACAGGGACTTATGGTCATAGAACAGAAAGTCTCATGTACCAAATTAAAATGTTCCAATTATAGAATTGATTGAATCAACTTAAAATAGCAAGAAGCAATGAGGAAAGGATGGAGTGAGTTTAACTAAGTTAGAGATGGTTTAAGTGGAAGGAAAAGACCATACTCTTGTGTTACTTAGTGTGTTTATATCTGGTCCCTTTTTAGCCTTCTCTGCCACATCAGGCTTCTCTAGTCACAGTGTGTTTGAGGACCAGCACTGAGTGTGAGCACATTAGTGGCATTAAGTATATTCACAACTTTTTAAAAATTAACTTTATTGGTACATTTTAGATATACACAATGATAACATTTATCATAGGGAATTTGTACTTGTACATGATATATCTTAATTCTTCATTTTTTCCCATTCCCTTCCCTTCAATGCCTCTTCCTCTTATTTACAGAAGCTTTGTTTCCATTTTTCCCTATTTTTCCTTTTTTTTTCTTTTCCCTTCTTCCCCTCTCCCCCAATTCCCCTTCCCATTTGAACAATTTCTTCCTATTTCACAATACCTATTATACATATATTGGTCTTTATTTGATCTTTTGGTTTCTCACACCAGAAAAACAATGTGATATTTAAACAACTATGTCCAGTTTATTTCACTTAAGAGTATGATCTCAAAGTGCATCCATTTACCTAGCAATGTCTCAAGTTTATCCTTCTTTGTGTCAGAGTAGTACTCCATTGTGTAAAAAAATTACATCTTCTTTATCCACTAATCGGTTGATGGGCATTTTCACAGTTTCCAAGATTTATTTATTACAAAATGTGCTGCTATAAACATGTGTGTGCATATATCACCGTGATATATTGCTTTTACTTCTTTCAGAAAGATACCAAGAAGGGGAATACCTAGTTCAAATGGGACCTCTAGTTTTAGTTTTTTGAGGAATCTCCACACTTATTTCCACAGTGATTGCACCAGTCTAGGCTCCCACCAACAGTGGAGAAGGGTTCCTTTTTATTCACATCTCTGCTAGTATTTGCTATTGGTTGATTTCTTGATAATAGCCATTGTTTCTGGAGTGAGATGGAATCTCAGTGTTGTTTTAATTTGCGTCTCTCAAATGACCAGTGATGTTGAACATTTTTTCATGTATTTGCCATTTGTACTTCTTTGTCTGAGAAGTATCTATTCATTTCAGATGCCCATTTTTGGATTGGGTCTTTAAATTTTGGGGGTCTGATTTCCTTGAGTTGTTTATTCTAGATATTATTCTTTTGTTTGACAAACAACTGGCAAAAATTTTATTCCCACTCTGTGGGTTGTCTCCTCACTGTGTTGGTGATTTCTTTTGCTGTACAAAAGCTCTTCAATAAAATGAGATCCTATTTGTTGATTCTTTGTATTATTTCCTGTGCGATCAGGGTTTTGTTTATAAAGTCTTTGCCTATACCAGTGTCTTCAAAAATTCTATCTATTGTATCTTTCAATAAATTTAGTGTTTCTGTTTTAATATTTAGATCTTTGGTCCTTTTTTATTTTAGTGTGCGTGGTGAGAGATATAGTTTGAGGTTTAATTTTCAGCATGTAGAGAACCAGTTTTTCCTATGAAAGTGTTTGGCCCTTTTGTCAAAGATAAGGTAGTGAACTGTGTTTGAAGTTGTTTCTGCATATTCTAATCTGTTCCACCGATCTTTGGATCTGTTTTTTTTTTTTGCCACTACCATGCTGTTTTTTTATCATGGTGGCTTTGTAGTATAATTTCAAGTCAGGTTTGTGAAGGTCCCTGCCTTGCTTTTGTTGCTCAGAATTGCCTTTGTTATTCTAGGTCTTTTCTGGTTCCAAATAAATATTAGGATTCTTTTCTTTCTTTGAGGTATGCTATTGGTATTTTGATTGGAATTGCATTAAATCTGTACAACAATTTTGGAAGTATTGCCATTTTTACTATATTGGTTCTTCCTACCCAAGAACAAGGATATCTTTGCATTTTTCTGATATCCTCTTTCATCTCCTTTCTCAGAGTCCTGTAGTTTTCAATGTAAAGGTCTTTTACTTCCTGTGTAAGATTGATTCCTACGTATTTCAGTTTTTGGATGCTAGTATATGGGTTTGCTAATTTCTCTCTCAGTGAGTTTGTTATTTGTGTACAGTAATGCTGTTATTTTTGAGTGTTGACATTGTATCCAGCTACACTACTGAATTTGGTTATTAAATTTAGAAGTCTTTTTGTGGAGTTTTTGGGGGGGTCTTCTATAAAGAGTATCATATCAGAGCCGGGGATTTAGCTCAGTGGTTCCTCCACCTGCCTTGCAAGCGCAAGGTCCTCAGTTTGATCCCTGGTACCAAAAAAAAAAAAAAAGAGTATCATATTAGCCAATAATGATAACTTCTGTCTTTCGTATTCTTATTCCTTTTATTTCATTCTCTTGTCTAATTGCACTGGATAATGTTTCCAGAACTATATTGGGTAAGAGTGGTGATATTAGACACTCTTGTCTTGTTCCTGATTTTAGAGTGAAAGCCTTTTGTTTTGACCATTTAGTGTGAAGTTGGAAGTTGGTTTGTCATTGATGTCCATTAGCAGATTGAGATAAAGACCATCTAATCCCATTTTCTATATGGTTTTTATCATGAATGGGTGTTGGACCTTGTCAAATGCTTTTTCTGTGTTTTTATTTATTTATTTATTTTTTGATACTGGGGATCGAACTCAGGTCCTTGCACTTGTGAGGCAGGCGGCAGAACTGAGCTAAATTCCCGGCCCTTTCTGTGTTTATTGAGATGATCATATGGTTTTTGTCCTTGGCTATGTTAATATAGTGTATTACATTTATTGATTTGCATATGTTGAGCCATCCCTGCGTCCCTGGGATGAATCTCACTTGGTCAGGGTGTATGATCTTCTTGATGATCTTCTGCATTCTGTTTGCCAGTATCTTATTGAGGATTTTTGCATCTATGTTCAGTGGGAAGATTGGCCTGTAGTTATCTTTTTTGGTGGGATCCTTCTCTGGTTTTAGTATCAGGGTAATACTTGCTTCCAGGAATGAGTTTGAGAGTACTGATTCTTTTTCAATTTCATTAAAGAGTTTGAGAAGTAGTGGCATTAGGTGTTCTCTAAATTTCTTGTAGAATTCAGCAGTGAATCCATGAGGACCTGGGCCTTTCTTTATTGGTAGATTTTTAATTACATCTTCAATTTCATTAACTGATACTGGGTTATTTAAAATTTTTATATCTTCATTTAGCTTTGGTTGTTTATATGTATCTAGAAATCTGTCCATTTCTTCTGTGTTTTTGATCTTACTAGAATAAAGGTTCTCAAAAGTAGGTATTGATGATTTTCTGGATTTCTGCAGGATTTGTTCTAATTTCACTCTTTTATTCCTAATTGCATTGAGGTTCGTGAAGAGTAATCTTTCAAAGAACCAATTCTTTGATTCATTGATTCTTTGTATTATTTTCTTAGTCTCAATTGCATTAATTTCTGCTCTGATCTTTGTAATTGCCCTCCTTACTTGCTCTTCTTTTTCAAGTAGCTTGAGGTTCACTATTAAGTTGTGTGTTTGAGCTCATTCTGTTTTTCTGATACTGGGAATTCACTACTAGGAATTTCCCTTGTAGTACTGCTTTTATTGCATTCTATAAGTTCCAGTATGTTGTATTGGCATTACGGTTTAATTGTAGAAACTGTGTAATTTCTTCTTTAATTTCATCTTTGACCATTGATTGTTCAAGAAGGTGTTGATTTCCATGTACTTATGAAGTTTTTGTGGCTTCTTTTGTTATTGATTTCCAATTTCATTGCACTATGATCTAATAATATGCACAGGATATTTTCAGTTCCTTTGCATTTACTTATGCATGTTCTATGAGCTAGTATGTGGTCTATTTTGGAGAACGTCCTATGTGCAGCTTAGAAAAATGTGTATTCTGATGTTGTGAAGTGGAACGTTCTGTAGACAACTACTAAGTCCATTTGTTCCAAAGTTTGTTTAGTTCTGATATTTCTTTGTTGATTTTTTTTGTCTAGTTCATCTATTTGTGACAGTGGGGCATTAAGGTTCCCCATTACAATGGTATTAGTGCTCATTTGATTTTTCATGTCCATTAATACTTGTTTTATATAGTTGGGTGTGCTGGTATTTGGTGCATATATATTTATGATTGTTATCTCTTCCTCTTGGATTGTTCCCTTAGGAAACATGTAGCGATCTTTGTCTCTCTTGATCAGTGTTGGCTTGAAAGCCACTTTATCTACCAATAGGATAGCTACCTCTGCTTTTTTCCAGGTTCCTCTCACATGGAGTATTGTTTTCCATCCTTTGACCTGCAGTCTATGAATTTCTTTTTGAGTTAAATGTGTTTCTTGTATGCAGCATATCGTTGGATCTTGTTTCTTGATCCATTCTGCCAGTCTGTTTCTTGCATTGGTGAACTGAGACTGTTTACATTGATGGTTTTAACTGATATGTATTGACTTATCATTGTCCTGCTATTTTCCTGTTGTTGGTTCTCTTTCTTTCCCCTCTGTTTAATTACTAGCCTTGCCTGGTGAATTCATTGTGTTGGGGTTGATGGAGTTGTACTCCTCACTTTCTAGAATGTCCTCCAGAACATTTTGGAGTGCTGGTTTGGTTGTCATGAACTTCTTCAGGTGTTCTTTGTCATGGAAGTATCTTTGTTCTCCCATCAATTTTGCAAGATAGTTTTGCAGGGTACATCAATCTGGGGCAGACATTGTTTTCTTTTAGGACTTGAAATACTTCATGCTCTCCTTGACTTAAGGGTTTGTATTGAGAAGTCTGCTGTGATTATGATGGGCTTTCCTTTATAGGTGATTTGCTTCTTTTCTCAAACACCTTTTAATATTCTGTTCTTGTGTTGAGTTTCTAGAATCTTGCCTATTATATGACTTGGGATAGATTTTTCTTAATCATGGCTACTTGGAGTTCCATATGCCTCACTTATCTGTATGTCACATTCTTTTTCCATACTTGGGAAGTTTTATGGCATTACTTCTGTGAACAAGTTTTTTATTTCCTTTCTCCTATCTCCTGCTTTTTAATTGACTCCAATCAACCTTATGTTGTTACTCTTTTCATCATCTAGCAGCTGGATTGATTGAATTGATTTTTCTTAGTCCCTTGGTATTTTTAAGAAATTTTTCTTTTCATGACCATTAACCACAATGTTGTCTGTTAGATCTGATATTCTGTCCACATTAGCTCATTGTGCTGTGTGTACTTTCAATAGACTTTTTAGTCTCCTGGCTATCTGTTTGAATCTGTTTCATGGATTCCATTTCTTTCCTATGTTGGGCATTCATGGTTTCCATCATTTTCCTAGGCTGTTCTATTTTTTTTTAATCTGTATCTACTCTAGATTCCCCAACCATATTCTTTATTAGGATTGTCATCTCTGTAGTTATGTGAGAACTTATTTGACTGACTTTTTCTAGAACTCATTCATCTCCTTTTGTTGCTTCTACTGTTTCCACTGCAGAGAGTACAGGTGGCTTTTGAATTGTTCCACCTCATTGTCCTCTGGGTTTGTCTTTGATGAGCTGGATGTCGGAGTTCTAACTTGCTTCCGTGTCTTCTCATTTTTTCATTTTTTGTTTTTTTTTCTCTAGTTTAATTCTTATGTTGATGCTTTAAAAATACATTAGGTAGCTTTGTTGCTAGAATAAAAAAAAGGAAATGAATAATTTTCAGTGATGTCTTCCAGGTATAGTTGCCTTTTGAGTTTTGAGTATGTTGCAAGGTCCTACATCTTCCATTTATTGGGGATGAGAAATTGCTGCCTATTTGGCTTAGCCCCTGGTTCTTTGGCTCTGACCTATAGAATTGCTTATGACCCTCAGGCAATGTCAGTCTTGGCATAAAATGAAGAACAACTGATTAGAACAATTGTATCACCTTGAGTAAAGTAGTACAATCAGTAATAACAATAGCATCAAACATAGGTTAGAAAATGACAAGCTGTAGTAACTATTAAGTTGTCAACTTTAACCATATGAACAAGATTTGTAGTTATATAACAAAATCTAAACTAGACCAGAAAATTGTATACAGTAAATATCCCTTCAATTTGGCAATTTTACCCTCAGGTAAAAAGTTAAAAGGGTTTAGGGGAAAAAATAAATAAATAGAAGAGAAAGAGATTAAAAGCAAAGCTGGAGGACAAAGGAAGATTATTCAAGCTTTGGGAAATTGGTGAAGAAGACAGGAGGAAAACAAAAAAATAAGAAATAGAACAAAACAACAAGAAAAATACCCAAGACAGTGTTCACACTGATATCAAAACACGAACAATCAATCAAGAAAAAACAAAGAGGGGCCAGGGACTTAGTTCAGTGTTTCCACACCTGCCTTGCAAGTGCAAGGTCTTGAATTCAATCTCTGGTACAAAAAAAAGAAAAAGAAAAAGAAGAAGAAAAGCAAAGAAAAAGTAAAAGAAAAAAAATGTCCACTTTAAGACATGTCTCTGCTGTCAGTGGTAGACAGAGGGGTCAAACAGAGCCCAGCTCTGTGTTGATTGATCCCAGCAAGCCAGCAGAAGAGTTACAGTGGGGTGGTGGATAATCCCAGCAGACCTGTGCTTTTAGTTCCACTGAAATTCAGGCTGCTTCTGGTTTCTGGCTCTGCAGCTGGACCTGTGTTGTTCAGGCCACAACACTCCAGTGCCTGCTGCTGCTTGAACTCCGCTCCCTGATCTCCTGCTGGCTTGAATCAGCTATGCCTTACCCAGACACTAGGAACCCCTAGATGGAGCCAACCTGCAATGGCTCTGAGTTCTGAGTTCAGTTGGCCCCTCTTCAAGATGTCTACTGGCCAATCACCCTCTCCTAGGGGACATCTGAACCTGGATAACTCACCCGGCACAGCAGTCCAAAGTGTCCATTGCTCCATTCTACTGGTGTGTTTCTTCATGAAGGCCTCTGAGGTCACCAGTAGGCACCATGCATCTGCAGATTCAAGCCACTGTGAGCCGGGGTTCAAGGAAAAAGCTCCATTTGCCACCTCCCTTTTCTGTGTTGAGGTACCCCTCTTTGCTTTCCCTGAGGGCTCCAATTCTTGCTTTAGATCCTTACTCTGTCCTGGAAACTCTCTTCCCTCCTCTTTCTCTTCCTCATTTTTCTATATTCCAGCATGTGCACTTCAAATCTCAGAGAGGCTGTTTCTTTGCTGCTCATCACTTCACCATCTTCCCAGAAGTCTCTACATTCGCAGTGTTGAAGCAACCAATACCACTGTCCATATCCAGAACTGTTTCATCTTCCTCAACATCTGTATTCATAAAATAATAATTTTTAACCCTCCCATAGCCATTGTTCTACTTTCTGCATCTGTGAAATTATTCTGCCTTGATAGCTCATACAAGTGGTATCTTACAATTTTTATCTTTTTGTTTGCCTTATTTTACTTTGTATAATGTTTTTAGGTTCATCTATGTTATACTGTCTTTTGGCATTCACTCCTGTTTGAGGTTGAAAAATACTCCATTATACATATATACCACATTTTGTTTATCTGTTCATCTGCTGATAGACAGTTGTATTGTCTCTACTTTGGGAATTATTGTGAATAATGCTGCGAACATTGGTGTGTTTAATTCCTTGCTTTCAGGGTACATACCTAGAAATAGAATTGCTGAATCACATGTTAATTCTGTATTAATTGTTGAGGAATTACCCATTTTCTATAGCAACTGTACCTGTTTTATATTCCAACCAGCAGTGTGCCAGTTTTTTTACAAATACTTGTTATTTTCAGGTGTTTTGTTTTGTTTCATTTGTTTTTATTTGGTACTTGGGATTGAACCTAGGACCTTTGTTCTGAGATACATTCCCAGCTCTTTTATTATTTTTTATTTTAAGACAGAGTCTTGATAAGTCACCACATTGCCAAGGCTGGGCTTGAACTTTTGATCCTCTTATCTCAAACTTCTAGAGTGCTTAGATTCCAGATGTGTGACACATGCTTTGCTAATTCTTTTTTATAATAGCCATCCTAATGATGTGAAGTAGCATCTCATTGTAGTTTGCATTTCCCTAAAGACTAGTGATGCTTATTGGCCATTTATGTCTTTGAAGGAATGTATTTTCAAAACCTTTCCCCATTTTTTTCTGATTCATTTGCATTTAATTCATCTTTTTTTCTTTCTTCCTCACTCCCATCCTCTTTCCCCCTCCTCGTCTCCTCCTTTGTTTTCTTCCCTCCTTTTCTGTCTCTTTCCTCTTCCTTGTTGTTGTTGTCTTCTTCTTCTTTATTGTCTCCTCCTCCTCCTTCTCCTCCTTCTCCTCCTCCTCCTTCTTCTTCCTCTCCCCCTCCTCCTCCCCTTCTTCCTCTTCTTCTTCCTCCTCTTCCTCCTCTTCCTCTTCCTCTTCCTCTTCCTAGTGCTGGAGATTGAACCTGGAGCCTCACATGCTAGACAAGCATTCCACTACTGACTTGCATCCTCAGCCCTCTTTGCCTATTTTTGAAGTTAGTTTTTTTTGTTTCTGAGTTGTAGTTCCTTACGTACTCTAGATATCAATCCTTTTATCTGATACATAACTCACAAATACTTTCTACTCTTCTATGGGTTGTCTTTCTACTATTCATAATATTTTTTGATGCATTTTCTTTAATTTTGGTGCTCTGCAGTTTCTCTCTTTGTTGTTGCTTGTGCTTTGGTGTCATGCCCTTATTAACTTCTGACATTTTTAAAAATACTAGATTATAGTTTCTATCTGCTTCATGGCAACATTTTTCTGAGGAGTTATTGAAGAAAAGTTGAAGCTTTTTTTATACTTTTTAACAGCACTACCTCTGCATAGAGGTCGGCCATGTTCCTTTTTTCTTCCTCATCTTTGAATGAGATGGATTTTTGTGGAATCAGCAACCAGAGTTATGATGCACGCTATCAGTGAGGGACTCAGGTTGTTTTTCAAGTTTCACAATTCAGGGACTCCAGACTGTATTGTTAAGAAAAAAATTGACACCTCTGTTTTATAGCTCTCTCCTTTGCCGGTTGAATGCTAACCCATCAGGAGAGCTCAGCTGCCTTTTCTTCATAAACTTGCCTTCTAAGGTGTTCACTTGCTAAGAGGTACTATTGTACATTTTTCTGATGCTTCCTCAAATCTGCCACCTTGTGGTCTTTGTAGGTACTTTTTGTACCTTCTCCAAATCCTTTACGCAATTGAGCCCTGTTCAGCTCCACCCCCAATTTAAAGATCATCTATTGGTCCTCTCCATACTTTCCACATTGCTGCCGTGATGGCTAGATGAGCTTCCCAATCAGCAGATGTGGATTCCAGCTTGCAGTCTCCTGTTACTTTTCTTAATACTTTTCTTAATCTCTAGTTTCAGAGGAAAAATGATAAAATTCACATGGTATTTATTGGATTTTTAAATAGTTTTTTGAACATTTCAATAATAAATACATAGGGAGTTTTCTTTTTCAAAGGCATTTTAAGTATAAGTTGTAGAAATTAGCTGAGCATAATTTAAAAATGAGATATGACCGAACCTACTTTAAGTGTATATTTACTTGGGTAAAGAAATAAGTAAGCTAAGTAGGAAAATAATAAGAAATACAAATAGGTTTTCTTTTAAAATCTTCATGAAACCATAAATTTTTATGAATGCTTAAAGATTATTGGATCTTAACTTTTTAGTTCCTAGACCTTTTTGAACATAGAATTTTTGAAAATGTGCTGAACTCTTAGGTTTTCATGATCCATAGATTCCAGATTAAGAACTATTGTCTTATAATTACAGTGATACATGCATTTGCATGTTCATAGCAGCACAACTCATAATAGCTAAGTCCTGGAAGAAGCCCAAATGTCAACAGATGAATGGATAAAAATAATGTAGTATATACACAATGGAGTATTACTCTGCTATAAAGAAGGATAAATTTAAGGCTAGAGATTTAGCTCCCAGTGGTTCTGCCTCCTGCCTCACAAGCACAAGGTCCAGAGTTCAATCCCCCATACCAAAAAAAAAAGTTTAAATTTGAGTCATTTTTAGAAAAATGGATGCACCTTGAAACCATACTGTTAAGTGAAATAAAGTAGGCATACAAGTTTAAATAGTGCGTGGTTTTTCTTATATAATAAAACCCATGTATAAAAAAATTAGCAAAATAAAAGATAGATAATAGGTACCCAAGAGATAGATCTTTTGGAAGTGGGAAGAGGACCAAGAAATGAAAGGGAGTGGAGAAAGAGGATATTAAAAAATGATTAAGATGTGGCACATACATGTGCTAGCTCTCCATGATTAATGCACTCATTATGTATTGCAAACATGTACTAATACAAACATTTTTTAACTATTGTCTTAAATCTGCAGTCACTTACATAATAATATGTTCTAGGAAATGTTTGTATAAGGAAAACTAATAAGATATTCAGGAAGTGCTTTGAGTTTTTAAAATTAATGAACTAGATTTAAAAGAATTGATTTGTAAAAAGCTTTTGATATCCTTGACCCATTACGTTCAGAAAATAACTGTTGCCTTTCTAACAGAGCACTATTTGAATACTCTCTCACGTAAAACAAATCCATAGATGGGTATTCCAGGGTGAGTGTGTGGTTCTGTAACAATATTAGGTGGAAAGTTTCTGATTTACTGTTCTTAATGTTTATCTTCTAGCTTCCAGATTGCATAGTCACAGCATAGCTATTGGGCATTATGTCTGTGATCTAAGCAGAAAATGGGGATAGGAGAAAAAATCTTTGTTGGCCTCCTTTTAAAGAAAGTTTCCTTAGGGTCCCACCACCTTCCATGAACAAGTGTTGTACTTAATAAAATTCAGCTATCTGGCCATGTGTATATATGAGGGGATGTTGCAGGGAAGGCTGAGTACAGTTAACTGGATACTTTGCTCCCCCTCTTCTCAAAGAAAATCAGAAATTTGCTATTAAGGAAAAGGAAAAGAGCTATCAGGAGACACATACAAACTGCCACAGCATCCTCTACTGTGTCTGGTCTGTGTGGAAGATGTTTGCATGTCTTATACTCTTACAACACTATAAAATGTGTGCCTTTACTGCTGCTTAACAGATGAGGAGCAGTCCTGATGTGGATAGAGATATTTATAAGGACAGCAGGCTAAACGTGTGCGTGATATGGATGCCGTTTTTGTCTTCCCTGTGATCCCAAGATTGACTTGGGTGATGGGACTGGGTAGCGAGCAGCGGCTGTCCTTCTTTATTGTTACACTGACCTCTCCTCAAAGCCTCTTTGATGGAAGAGGCTAACATTCCCACTGTGAATATACAAGTTGGTGGCTAAATCAGGACTCAAACCTGGTCTCATAAGTTCACATTTATTGCTTTCCCAAGGATGCCAACTCTGTCTAGGCTAGTATGACTACGTAAGAATGTTTCACAGTCGTTTTCCTCTGGTACTAGGGATTAAACCAGGGCTTCACGCTCTACCACTGAGGTACATCCCCAATTCTTTTTATTTTGAGACAGGGTCTGGCTGAGCCCAGGCTGGGCTCAACTTGGAGCTGTCCTGCCTTGGTCTTCAGGGTAGCTGGGATTATAGATGTGCACCACTGCACCTAGCTGTTACTGTCAATTTCTTAATTGCAATTTGAAGAGAACATGTTCTTTTCTTTCCTTCTTGTGCTATTTATCTAAATATCTATCTCCACATGATAGTCTTTGTTGGCAGGGGACTTCTTCAAGGGATCTTTATTTTTTACAAAGGAAAAAATGTCACATCCCTAGAAATTGAAAGGCTGCTACAGTGAACAATCTATCTACTGTCCACCTAGATGTAAAAATTAGCAATCTTCTATATTTGTGTTTGTTCCTTATTTTAAAGTATTTAAAAACATCATTACTCTGTACTGCTATTTCAGTCATGCAATTCATCAGAACAAGGACTTCTATGGGTGAAATACATTAGGTTTTTTAAATATTGTTATTATATCTAAAATATTTACAATTATTCATTCTAATATCCAACACATACCTGATTTGCCCAGTTGTCTGAATGAAACAGTTGGCTTTTTTGTTTTAATTAGTAGACTTTATTATTTTAGTTTCAGGTTTACAAAAAAATGAAGTATAGAGTTCCAATATAACCCTTCTTTCCCACTTTCCAGTTTTCCTATTGTTAACATTTTATATGACATGTAAATTTGTTATAAGTTATGAGTGAACATTGTTAAACTATCAATAACTAGGTTCTATAGCTTTTTATATTCAAGATTACTTTTTATGTTGTACATTCTGTGGGTTTGAATGAATTATAATGACATTCATCTGTGTTTTGTTTTTAATAAACCAGAAACCAATGAAGATTCATGTTACATTTGGAGGTTGTATACTTTAACTTCTTTTAAATCTAGAATAAGTCTTCCCTCATGACACGGGGGTTTTTATTGGTATATGTTTGCAATACATAATATTTACATTTGTGCTGGGAAATTGATTCAGATAGCATATTTTGATCCCCTTTCTCTTCCTACCCTTTTTCCTGCCATCTGTAGGCAAATGCAAACTGCCTTTCCCTTCCTGCAAAAGTAGGCCTTTATTTTACTTAATTTATTTGTATTTTGTGTTTTGAAGAGTCCATGTTCATATTTTGTTGGTGTCCTTCATTCGATTTTGTCTGTTTGTTCGTATTTTAACTTGTTCTTCTACTTCTGTACTTACTATAAACTGGAAGTTAGATTTAGCGAGTGAATAATCATCAGCTTCAATATTTTGGGCAAGAATACTTTATAAATGATATGTTCTTCATACTGCATCATATGAGGAGCAAATAATGTCAACTTTTCTCATAAGATTAAGATGATTACAGCCAGATACTCCTGTAGAGGTAAATTTTTTATTTTGCAATGAGTATGTAACCTTTTTTTTTTTGAGTACATAATCTTTATGACACTGTGAAACTTTTGTTCCTTGACAACCTTTCACCTGATGTTTTAGCATTTACTCATAATCATTGCTTTAAACCATTTATTAAATAACATTTCAAATTCTGTTATTCTTTTTACATTCTGCAGCAGCATTCTTCTGTAAAGACCTTTATTTACTTTTTTACCTTTTTCTCTTATTTTTTGCATCCCTATGGATTTAAGGATGTTTAGAGACACTATGTTTTGTTTTTTTGTGTTTTTTTTGGTACCGGGGATCGATCTCGGGTCCTTGCGCTTGTGCAGCAGGCGGTGAAACCACTGAGCTAAATCCCCAGCAGAGACACTACGTTATCATTTACAGTTTTTACTGTTGGTGCTGTATCCCAAATTCAGCCAAGAAAACCCTCATGCAGCGGGCCCATGAGACTCTTTGACTTCACCTCTTAGTCCTTGGACATTGCCTTCTTTCTAGAACAAGGTCTTAGGTTCATCTTGTGCTTTCCTTGTACCTGTTTTTCTTGGTGGTGAGGTGCCTTTCTATTCTACACTTTCTTTGTTAGCTTGGTTAGCTTTAGTTTCAGTTCCAAAGACTCTTGAGACACACAGTTCTGAATTTAACCACCAATCTAATGTAATTATCCTTCAAAATGCCTTAAATTCATGATATTTAAAATCATGGAAGAGTGCCTCCAGGAAATACAGGACATTGATTGTAGTACTCTAAAATTAAATTTTGTATTAAACAAAATAGAGCAGCACAAATATAATATTGGGCCTTCTAGCACTGCCAACATTAAAGATTCCAGGGATGCCATAATGCATTGTGAAGTGCTGGAACCCAAGGACCTGGAATTTGTTCTAGCTGCACAACTTACTAGCCATGGCCAGTGTCTTTTCCTTTGTGCCTCATTTTCTTATCCCAGTGGAAATAGTAAGATTACCTACTGATAAGAGATTTTGAGACTTAGAAACATTAATTTTAAACCACTGTAAGAGTGCCTGTGACAAAATCAGCACTCAAGAAATGTTAGCTGTTACAAGAACCCTTCTGAAGCTCATCCTATTTATTGTACTGATGAAAGTCCTCTCTATTCAGGTCCTGATATCAGAAATAGTGATGATGTTTTTAAAAAGATAATACTTTTTAAAAAGATAATAAGAGAGCTAGGCTTGGTGGAATGTACCTGTAGGCCCAGCTACAACAGAGGCAGAAGCAGTAGGAGGATCATTTGAGCTCAAGAATTTGAGACCACCTTGGGCAGTGTAGTAAGGCACTGTGTCACTTAGGTAGATAGTTAGGTACAGAGGTACCCAAATAGACACACACAGACAAACTAAGAAATGTAAATAATCTTATTTTTTTTTCTGCCACAAGAACATGAGCTTTGCTTCTTATTTCTGATATATACACTGGTCTTTGCAGCATGGGTGCTTTGGTTCTCACCACTTCCTGTTTTCAGGCACCATTAAGAGTGGGCCTTCTGGGCCGGCGATTTAGTTCAATGGTTCTGTCGCCTGCCTCAAAAGCACAAGGACCTGCGTTCGATCCCCAGTACCAAAAAAAAAAAAAAAAAAAGAATGGGTCTTCTGGCCTCAGCTTTCCTGAGTGTGATTCCTGGCTGTACCACATGATTGATGCCACCCACAACACATTCTGGCTCCTCTGTGCCTTCTAAAAATTGGGGATCACTAAAATATCTTCCTTCCTAGTGTTTTGAAAAGTTAGATACTAGGATTTAATGAATGAAGCCACATGGAGTATTTGGAGCCATGGTATTTGCTTTGATTATTAGTGTTTCAAGGTATTCTTATCAGTTAGTGGTGTGTGTAGCTACAGAACAGAAATGGGTTTGGCTAACTTAGATAAAAAGATACCTTACTGCAGAGTTGTGGAGCAGCCCACCGAGTAGAAGGAATGGTGAAGAAGGGCCAGGTCCATGCCAAGGTTGAGATGGCGAGAGTTATTAGCTCTCTGTTGTTTTTCTGTCTTGTGACAGGCCACTCATATACCAGTGGCCTGCATGAGAAAAGTCTGACTCACCTGGTGGGGACACAGAGGCCAGTCCTTTCTAGAGGCTGGGTCGTCATTTTATGAGGTCACTTCACAGTGAAGTTGCTGCTTCTCCACAAAAGGCAGTCAGGTTTTGTTATTAGAACAGAACTGGAAGCTGGGTGGTCCCCAATCAACAGGTAGTTACCAGAGTCATACAGTGCATTTTATTAGCTATCTTAACTGTACTTTCAACAAAAATAAAAGCATAAATAAAATAAGCATAAATAAAAAAGGATAAACAAACAAGTCACCAGCACATAAAATTCAGGAGATTTGGGCTCTTGGCCCAGCCACTTTCTCACTGAGTTCACCACCACATTTTGGATCCTGGTTTCTTTATTCCTAAGGAGACAGTGTAAGCATTACATGACCTCTAAAGATTGTGCTAACCTCAGAATCCTCAGGTTCTCTGTCTTTTGTATATGGGAACCTATATTGCTTTTACACACATGTACACACACACTCGATTTAATCCAGTCTTCAAACTCAAGTGATATATGGGAATTTATAGGTAAAGTTTAAACTTTAAGGTGGACTCAGAATCCTCATTTAGTAATTGTTATTTCAGTTTCTGTTGAGGCAAGATAAGTGAGATGTACATTTGAAGGAAACTTGAAACACCTTCAGTAATCAAATTTACAAGGATGTAACCATTGTTTTAAATACAAAATAACGTTTATTTAAATGGATTAATTATCGGTTTTTCATTTCTACAGTAATTTTTATTTTTTTATGACCAAAGGACTATTTAATATTATTTTTTGCTTACCAGAAAGGATATTCTAAGCTGTTTTGTATTCTTTAGTAATTTGTGTATGTATAAACTACCACAAACAATCATTATTTGCTTCCAGCTAAGGTAGATGAATAAAAATTTTTAGATGTATTTATGGTAACTGAAGGATTAATTTGGATATTTCTGAAAATACAGCTATACTATTATGTTGTGGCTATTTTAAAAACAATATTTCCTTTCTTAAAAGTATTGACCTGAATTAGATTACCAAGTAAAAACAATAGTCGATCTTTTTTGTTGTTATAAAAATATAACTTACGTTTCATTGTTTTTAAAAAAATGTTTGTTTTTCTTTAAGGAATTAGCCTTGGATTACCAATTAAAAGCAATAATCATATCTTCCTTTATTACTGTGATTATGTGTAAATAATTTATAGTATGACTATTTTGAATAAACGTTAACTTACAATCACTTCTAAATAGGGATACAACATATTGTCTGCAACTCTGACCTGGGGCCAGAAAGAACATTAACTCAAGGTTTTAAATGCAAATATAGGCAGAATTTCTATGAAAACCTTGAAAATTCTAAGAAAACTTAAGAAATTCTGAAAGTTAAAATTATCTTTATTACTCAAAGGTGATACTTTGAGATTTTAGAACAGTAGAGATGTGCAGAGGAGAATAATTAGGTCATCAGACTATCCACTAACCAAATGTGACTGGGACATGTTGCCATCTTAGAAAGCAACCTTACTTTGCTTCCCTTCCCTTCCCCTTCCTTTCTCTCCACTTCCCCCTCCCCTCCCCTCCTTTTCCCTTCCTTACAGGAATGGTTAAGTCACTCTTTATACATTAAGAACAAATGAGAGTAGTAATTCCTAGGAAAAGAAAGAGGAGGAGGATTTGAACAGTTGGTACCCAAATGAGTGTGCCAGGCTCTGTATTCAGTCTTCTGTGTGTGTGAACAGGTTTCCACCTGTGCAATCCTGTGGCATAGCAACTCTTAGTATTCCCGCTTTATAGATAAGGCAACTGAGACACACAAAGGTTAAGTGACTTGGGGAAGGTTACAGTTAACCCAAGTCAGAATGGAAGTCAGCCCAGTCTGGTTTTGCAATCCATACTCCAAACCACTGTGCTGAATTTGCATAACTTAACCACAGTGTTGCATCTGTTGCTGTTTTCTTTCTCCTTTTTGCAGTGCTAAGGCCTGAACTAAGGACCTTACGCATGCTAGACAAGTGCTCCTCTGCTGAGCTACTCCCTCAGCCCTGTCAGCTGTTTCCAATACTGCAGTTTTGTCTGTTTTCAAAGTTTTATTATTGCTGGTCATTTTTGGGTTCATCAAATGGGCCTGGTTGAAACTCTATGTATTCAGTTGAAGGAGATTGATATGTTTATAAACCCATAAGACAAATGTGATTAGTTATAAATTTGGCTAAATTATTAAGATTACAGTTTTCCTGGTTCTTACCCATGCACCCATTGCCCCATAGCTAACACTGGGACAATGATACTAAATCTCTATTGTAAATTTATACTTGTTGAATTTTCACTAAGGAGATCTGGTTTTCAAAAATAACCTGTTTTTGTTATAAAAATGACTTAAAGATGCAAATATGTTAATGAGGCTGGCCTGAATCTGTAGATTATAAAATTCAAAATCAAATTGAAATTACAAAGATTCTACTCAAAGGGCCGGGGATTTAGCTCAGTGGTTCTGCCGCCTGACTCGCAAGCACAAGGTCTCGAGTTCGATCCCTGGTACCAAAAAAAAAATTCTATTCAAAATAAAGATTGTAGAATTGAATTTTACAAAACTGTCTTGTGTCACCTATAGCATTTATCATTTTGATACTATAATTATATGCAAAGTACACTATGATGTTAATATACATATAAGTTAAGGAAAGGAACATGGACCTAAAACAAGATGAAACTGTCTTTTAGTAGACTTTAACCAAATGACTCACTTCTCTGTTCTTTTTTTCTTCAACTCTAGAATAGAGGTAATGTTTCTACTCTGAGGCTATTATAATGACTAAATGATAGTCATTTCATGATATTAAGTGGTTAGTTGCTATATTTATTCTCAATTTTACTACCTCTGAATAAAATTGTATTTTGTTATCTTTCTCTTCAGTGTTTAAATTTATGTAAATATATAACATCTATATAAGGCACATGCTTTAAAAAATTCCTCTTCCTTGAGATACAAATTTCTTTTTTTAATGTACCTCATTCAATTTATTTCTTACCGTCTTCAGTTCAATATCTAGTGTTCTAAGAGAAATTTCAAGTTGCTATTTTGTGTCAACTTCTTGATAATATTGCTCTTCTTTTTTTCTTAACCATTCTTTAATTTTTTTCATAAAACTGATCAACATTTCTCCTCTTCTTGTTGTAAGGCAAATCTTAAATTGCCAAGTTCTCCTTCTCGATGTAGTTTCTCATGTTCTAACTGTGATTTCAATTCTTTTGTTTCTGTTAGTTCCTTCTGCAGGCTTCTAACCTTATTTTCTAATTTTTTAGTTTTTCCTTTAAGCAGTTCATCATGATCTTTTTTAAGATTTATTGATGTTTTATATGAATGCAACACATCCCACATTTTTAATACACTAACAGAATCTTTATACTCCATTCTGAGTTGTTCAAATGGCAGCAAAATATTCTTATACTCAGGGTAAAGGAATTCACAGTCCTCTGAGGCTGCTTCAGATGACTGAGGTAAGTCAAGGTCATCCACATCATCTATCTGCATTTTCACCTTGCTCTTTTCATTAGATGTTTTCTCTGTGGCCCTTCCTTCATCTTCATCTGTATCGTGTAAGCTGCAACCACCCTTCACTTATAGTGAGGCACGAGAAAGGGAACTGGCCTTCTCAAACACTGGGGAAATCACAGATGCTGTGGAGCTCTACTGTTCATTTTCATTTTTCTTTACTGCCTCTCTGCCAGGACTCTCAGGCCTCAGATACCTTGTGCAGTCGGGGAAGGGTTCTCTGGGTCGGAAGTTTCTGCTCCCCCACACAAGGGACCTGGCCTCCTGCTTCCTTCAACAGCAGCTCTCCAGGTCTCTGCAGGGCAAAGCCATGCAGTCAGTTGGTCTTGGAACTCAGTGTGCCTGCCTGCCAGCCGAGATATAAATATCTATTAAAAGGTAGAAACAATTTTGTATGGAATTTTTTGTTGTTGTGGCAGTAACTTGAATCAATTGAACATAAATTGCATTTTATTTATATATATAAAGTTTTGTCAAAATTTAAAAATTATGACCACCATAAATATTCTCAGAGACATAGCATTTTGTACTTCAATGAGACTGTAATTGATTTTGTATATTAAAAAGTTAATGCATAATCATAATGATTATAGATATAAATAAATCAGAAATAAAACGTTCATTCCACACATATTCTTCTGAAAACTACCTTAAAATAGCATCTAGATAAATTTTCGTCTTTAGAAACATCTCATTGTTTCAGGATCTGCAAGGGGTATCAGTGTTCTAAGTGTTTTATTTTCCTGTTAACCAGGTACTTCTGAGTCACACCACTGGTTGTTGTAGTAATATCTCTTGGATACTGCTGTGTATTGCTCCCTCTCTTAGCTACACTTAAGTTGTGGCCTTAGGTGTCTCATTTTTTTGGTACTTCTTCTAACCATTAGATCAGTGTGTACCTGTGAGAGATGTTAAAGATTTTGATTTGAGTTGACATAAAAATAAGGGAAGATTGCTACTGTTCATCTCCAGACCCTTACATTTTAACTTAGGTGTTTCTGCTGTAACCATGCACCCTTCTGTGGTCAACATGACTGACTGCTCTTTTTTCTTATGTCCTTTCAAGCAAAGTAAAGCAGCAGTTCGGCTGAGAGAAGATATGAAAAAGATAGTGGCAGTGCCACTGAGTGAACAGCAGGATCCTGCCTATAAAAAGTTATTTGGAGTCAGCCTGCCAGAGCTTCAGCAGCAGGGGCTCACTAAGGATGGGGTGCCCACCGTGGTGAGGAGCATCGTGGAGTACTTGGTGCAGCATGGTGAGTCCCAGCTTCTTGGGTAAAGGCAGCCTGGTTCTCTGTGAACTACTTCATAATCTATGACTAGGATAGTCTCTAAAGCACTCCAGTTAGGATAGCAGATTGTTGTGTAACATGCTTTTCCCTTGAAAAAGGATATTACTGGGCTAGGGATATAGGTCAGTGATAGAGCACTTGCCTAGAAGGTGCAAGGCCCTGGGTTCTGTTACTAGCATGGATGGATGGATGGACAGAAGCATTACTGCTTAACACTGTTTTGACACTATTGATTCAGTATTGCTTTAATTATTGAAGTTTTTAGTTTGGATACTTTCTAATTTTAAGTGTTAAAAACCACTTAAAATCCACAGTTCTGATGCTACTAGTGGGTTCTCTCAATCAACTAAATTCCAACTGATAATCAATCGCTTTTATTGTAATCAAATGTTTTTTGAGTGCCTTTCTCAGTTGAGGTCAATCATGAACTTATTGAATGCCTTAACTGTCTTTATACTCTCAATAGTGATACAGAAAAGGGATGAGCACTATCGGGGATCATTTATTTTTGGAGTGATAAAATTAAACATGAAAAACATTTGAAGAATAATATAGTACATTGCACAATAAAAAGATAAATTATGTTCCACTTAGATAATTAATTAATGGTCATAAGGATGAAACCCAGGGCCTTGAGTATACTAGGCAAAGGCGCTACCACTTTGCTGCACCCCTACCCCATCTCTTGGTATTGACAGGTATATTAGCCACAGATTTTTGATGCTTTTATTTACATAAGATTTAAACCTGGACACTTTGAGAGAAAACTTCCACATCCCCTATAGCTATACCTTTCACACAACAGCAGTGTGATGGGAGGGCATAAGAATATCAATAAACTTTTGAAAGATTTGGGAAGGAAATACTCTTGAGGGAAAAGGTTGGGATTTTTATCATTTCTATACTAAAATAAGCACAGACATTGCGAAGTAAAATATAAAATTTATAGAAATTATTTTATTTGGAAATACTGGAGATTGAACCCAGGGCCTTCTCATAGAGCTACATCTCCATCCTTTTTATTTTATTTATTTTATTTTTTTTCCTTAAATTCTTTTATTGGTACATTTTAGGTATACAACACAATTACATTTCTCATTGGGAACTTGTACCTTTACATGATGCATCTTGGTTCTTATTTTTTCCCCATTCCTAGCCCTCCCTTCACCCTCTCCGCCCTTCCCTATTTACAAAGACTTTATTTCCATTTTTTCCATTTCTCATCATTTTTCCTTTCCTTTCTTTCCTTTCTCCTGCCTCTCCCACTACCCCTACCCCTTTGGACATTTTCTTCCTATTTTGTATTATCGATTAGTCATTCTAATCATTTGTACATTTTAGGTATACAATATAATGACATTCATCATTGGAAATTTGCACCTTAACATAATCTCTCTTGGTTCTTATTTTTCACCCTTGCCCAGCCCTCCCTTCGACCCCTCCATTCCTCCCTATTTACAAAGATTTTCTTCCTATTTTTCCATTTCTCATATTAATTCAATACCCTTCTTTCCTTTCCCCTACCCCTCCCACTTGCTTCCCCTTTGCCCCTTTTCTTCCTATTTCACATTACCTATTATACATTTTAGTCCTTATTTACACTTTCAGTTTCTCACACCAGAGAAACTATTCGGTATTTACACATCTGTGTCCTATTTATTTCACTTAAGAGTATGGCCTAAATGTGCATCCACTTAGCTATAAATGTCTCTAATTTCTCATTTTTTATGGGTGAGTAATACTCCATTTTATTTTAAAAACCACATTTTCTTTATCCAGTCTTCAGTTGATGGGCATTTGGGCTGTTTCCAAGTTTTAGCTATCACAAACTGTGCTGCTATGAACATGGATGCACATATATCACTGTGGTATGATTCTCTTAATTCTTTGGGGAAGATCCCCAGCAGTGGAATAGCGGGGTCAAAGGGATTTCCAGTCCTAGTTCTTTGAGGTATCTCCATACTGATTTCCACAGTGCTTGCACCAGTCTACACTCCCACCAGCAGTGGAGCAGGGTTCCTCTTTCCCCACAGCCCCACCAGCATTTGTTATTGGTTGATTTCATGATAGCAGCCATTCTTTCTGGGGTGAGGTGGAATCTCAGCCTTGTTTTCATTTGCATCTCTCAAATGACCAGTGATATTGAACGTTTTCTCATGTATTTGTTTGGTATTTCTACTTCCTTGTCTGAGAAATGTCTGTTCATTTCAGATACCCATTTTCAGATTGGGTCTTTATATTTGGGAGGTCTGATCTTTTTAAGTTCTTTATAGATTCGAGATAGTAGACTTTTGTCTGAGGAAAAGGAGATGAAGATTTTTTCCCACATTGTGGGTTGTCTTTTCACACTGCTGGTTGTTTCACTTGCTTTGCAGAAGCTTTTTAATAAGAACAGATCCCACTTGTTGATTGTTTGTGCTAGTTCACAGGCAACTGAGGTTTTGTTCATAAAATCTTTTCCTACATCGATGTCTTCAAGAGTTCTATCTAACCTCTGTTCCAACTGGTTCAGCGTTTCTATTTTAATATTTAGATCTTTAATCCATTTCAATTTTAGTTTAGTGCATGGCGAGAAATATAGTTCTAGGTTTAATCTTTGGCAAGTTGAAACCCAATTTTTCCAGCACCATTTATTAAAGAGACTATCTTTCCTCCAGTGAGGGTGTTTGGCTCCTTTGTCAAAGATGAGATGGCTGAGTGTGTCTGGCATTGTTTCTGCATCTTCTAATTTGTTCCACTGGTCCTCAGGTCTGTTTCTTTGCCAGAAAGATGCTGTTTTTATCACAGTAGCTTTGTAGTAGAGTTGCAGGTTGGGGATTGTGATACCCACTGCCATGTCTCTGTTACCTAGAATTGCTTTTGCTATTCTGGGTCTCTTCTTGTTCCAAATGAATTTTTGGATTGTTTTCTCTAGTTCTGTGAAGTATATTGTTAGAATTTCAATCGACATTCCATTGAATCTATATAGCAGTTTTGGAAGTATGGCCATTTTCACTCTATTAATCCTTCCTACCCAGGAGCAGGGGATGTCTGTCCATTTTCTGATATCATCTTCAATCTCTCTTTTCAGAGTGCTATAGTTTTCAGAGAAGAGGTCTTTGATTTCTTTTGTTAGGTTGATTCCTAGATATTTCAGTTTTTTGGATGCTATTGTGAAAGGAATCATTTGCCCTATTTCTCTCTCAGTGAGTCTGTCATTGGTGTAGAGAAAAGCTATTGATTTTTGTGTGTTGACCTTGTAACCAGCTACTTGACTGAATTTGGTTATTAAGTCCAGAAGAATTTTGGTGGAGTTCTTGGGGTCTTCTATATAGCGTATCATGTCATCTGCAAATAATGACAATTTGACTTCTTCATTTCCTATCTTTATTCCTTTTATTTCTTTCTCTTGTCTAATTGCTGTGGCTAATGTTTCCAGAACTATATTGAACAAGAGTGGTGATAGTGGACGTCCTTGTCTTGTTCCTGATTTGAGTGTGAAGGATTTCAGTTTTTGACCATTTAGTATGATATTGGCTGGTGGTTTTTCATAGATGGCTTTTATCAGTTTGAAGTAGAGACAGTCTATTCCAATTTTTTGTAGGGTTTTTATCATAAATGCATGTTGGATTTTGTCAAATGTTTTTTCTGAATCTATGGAGATAATCATATGATTTTTGTCCTTGGCTCTATTGATATAGTGGACTACATTGATTGATTTGCATATGTTGAACCATCCCTGCATCCCTGGGATGAATCCGACTTGATCAGGGTGTATGATCTTCTTGATGATCTTCTGCATTCTATTTGCCCTTATCTTATTAAGGATTTTTGCATCTATGTTCATTAGTGAGTTTGGCCTCTAGTTCTCCTTTTTGGTTGGGTCTTTCTCTGCTTTGGGGATCAAGGTGATGCTTGCTTCCAGGAATAAATTTGGGAGTATTGCTTCCTTTTCAATTTCATTGAAGAGTTTAAACAGTAGTGGCAGTAGTTCCTCTCTAAATGTCTTGTAGAATTCAGCAGTGAAGCCATCAGGGCCTGGGCTTTTCTTAGTTGTTAAGTTTTTAATTACATTTTCAGTTTCATTGGTTGATATTGAGTTGTTTAGAATTTTTAGGTCTTCTTCATTCAACTTTGGAAATTCATATGTATCTAGGAATCTGTCCATTTCTTCTGTGTTTTCCATCTTATTGGCATATAGGTTCTGGAAGTAGGTATTGATGATCCTCTGGATTTCTGTTGGATCTGCTGTCATTTCACCCTTTTCATTCCTAATTGCATGGATTTGGGCCTTTTCTTTCCTTTTTCTGACAAGGTTGGCTAAAGGTTTGTCAATTTTGTTGATTCTTTCGAAGAACCAACTCTTGGCTTCATTGATTTTTTGTATCATTCTCTTAGTCTCCATTGCATTGATTTCTCCTCTGATCTTTATAATTTCCTCCCTTGTATGAGCTTTGGGGTTGTCCTGCTCTTCTTTTTCTAGAAGCTTGAGGTTCAGCATCAGGTTGTTTAATTGGGCTCATTCTGTTTTCCTAATATGCATATTCACTGCTATGAATTTCCCTCATAAGACTGCTTTCATTGTGTCCCATAGATTCCGATATGTTGTATTGTCATTGTCATTTAATTGAAGGAACTGTCTGATTTCTTCTTTAATTTCCTCTGTGACCCATTGGTTATTCAGAAGTGTGTTGTTCACTTTCCACGTGTTTATGAAATATTTTGAGTTTGTTTTGCTATGGATCTCCAATTTCATCACACTATGGTCTGATAATATACAGGGGATAACTTCAATTCCTTTGCACTTACTTAAACATGTTCTGTGTGTAAGTATGTGGTCTATTTTGGAGAATGACCCATGTGCAGTTGAGAAGAATGTGTATTCTGATTTTGTGGGGTGGAAGACTCTGTAAACATCTGTTAAGTTCATTTGTTCAAGAGTTCGATTGAGTTCTAGTATTTCATTCCTTATTTTTAGTCTAGTTGATCTATCTATTTGTGACAGTGGGGTGTTGAGTTCCCCCACTACAATTGTATTAGTGCATATATGACTTTTCATGTCCGTTCGTATTTGTTTTATATAGTTGGGTGCACTAGTGTTTGGTGCATTTATGATTGTCATCTCTTCCTCTTGGATTCTTCCCTTTACAAGGATGTTGTGTCCTTCTTCCTCTCTCTTAATCAGTGTTGGTTTGAAATCTACTTGATCTGCCAAGAGGATAGCTACTCCTGCTTTTTTTCAGGTTCCTGTTGCATGGAGTATTGTTTTCCACCCTTTAACTTTCAGTCTATGAGTTTCCTTTTGAATTAAGTGTGTTTCTTGTATGCAGCATATTGTTGGATTTTGCTTCTTGACCCATTTTGCCAGTCTATTTCTTTTGATTGTTGAAGTGAGACCATTAACGTTGATGGTTATAACTGAAATGTATTGACTTGTCATTGCCAGGACTCTTTCTTTTTGTTGGGTTCTCCCCCTTTACATTTAATTTCTTGTCATGCCAGATGGGTACATTCTGCTGTGCTTCCTGGGGTTGTGATCCTCAATGTCTGTTCCTAGGATATTGTGTAAAATTCTTTGGAGTGCTTGTTTGGTATTCACGAAGTTCCTAAGGTGCTCTTTGTCATGAAAGTATCTTATTTCTCCATCCATTTTGAAAGATAGTGTTTTGCAGGGTACATCAATCTGGGTTGGAGGCTGTTTTCTTTTAGGGCTTGGACTATGTCACTCCAAGCTCTTCTTGCCTTGATGGTTTGTGTTGAGAAGTCTGCTGTGATTCTGATGGGCTTTCCTTTGTATGTGATTTGTTTCTTTTCTCTGACTGCTTGGAGAACTTTTTTCTTCTGTTGTGTTTCTGGAATCTTAACAATTATATGCCTATGTGTAGATTTTTTTGATCAAGGCTATTTGGAGTCCTATATGCCTCACTTACCTGTATGTCAAGTTCTTTTCCCCTGCTTGGGAAGTTTTCTGCCATTATTTCTGTGAAGAGTTTTTTTATGTCATCTCCACTCTCTCCTGTTTCTTCATTGAGCCCAATCAGTCTTATGTTATTCTTTTTTGCATTGTGTAGCACCTGATGGATAGATTTCTCATGTTCCCTTATAATTTTGAAACAATTTTTCTTTTCCTGGTCATTAATTGCAATATTATCTTCTATATCTGAAATTCTGTCCTCACATTGGCTCATTCTGCTGTGTAGACTTTCAATGGAGTTTTTCCTCTCCTGGAAATCTATTTGTATCTGTTTTATGGATTCCATTTGTTTCCTATGTTGGGATTCCATCATGTTCCTGAGCTCCTCTCTGGATTTATTAATCATGTTTTGCACTAGGGGCACAATTTCTCCTGTTATCTGAGAAATTATTTCTGATTTCATTTTTTCCAGATCCCCTTTTGTTGCCAGTTCAGTGGGTCCAGGTGGTTGAATATCAGAGTGTTCCATCTCATTTCTCTTTGGGGTTGCTGTAGGTGATGTGGAAGTCTGGTTTTGAGACTTATTTATGTGTTTTCTCATTTCGACTGGGGGGGCAGGGGGTTGCTGTTGACGTCCGCGTGGCTCACCTCCTCTGAGCTGGGAGAGATGGGCCAAGGGCCAGGCGCGGTGGTAGGGATGGTTGCCCGGAAACCCCTTCCTCTGGACCAGGAACAGTGGGACTGCGGCTCAGAAGCCCCTACCTCTGGGCCGGGAGCGGCGGCAGGGATGGTGGCCGGGCAGCCCCTTCCTCTAGACCTGGAGCAGTGGGACGGCGGCTCAGAAGCCCCTACCTCTGGGCAGGAATTCTTTAAATGCTGAGAACTTGATTAGCTCCAGTACAGTGGTCTGGTGGTCCAGTGTCCTTTGCATCTTTGTAGTGTGGAACCAGCTGGCTGTACAGAGAAGAGGCCAAAGGAGCGGGGGTTGGGGCAGTGGATTGCTGCTGGGGCGGGCTGATTCGGTGTTTTCAGAGTGACTGGCAACCTCAGGACCACGTCCACAGACCTGCCTGTCTGCAGCGGGCTGATTTGGTGTTTTCAGTGTGACTCTATCCTTTTTATTTTAATACAGAGTCTCGCTAAACCACTAGGAGGCTCAGGCTGGGCTGGAACTTGTGATCCACTTGCCTCAGCTTCCCAGAGTGCTGGAATCCACCCGCATGCTGCCACTACACCTGGCTTAAAATTTGTAGGGCTTTTTAAATATGCAAAACTAGGATTCAAAATGTTCCCTCCTTTGTTAGTTTATTTCAAGCTGCATATCTTCTTAGGACTGAAGTTCATGCCCCCTCCGCATAAGAACCTTTTGTTAGAAGTCAGTGAGAAGCACTTCGTGTGTGTCCCTCTATAAGAGCACATACCAGCTTTTTGACAGGAACCATGTGGGAATGTATGGTCATTCTTCACAAGATTGTGTTTTCCAGTGAATTAAATAACTGTTGTCAAGTATGTAGATGACAAAATGATACTTTGTTCTTAAAATTGAAGACACAGGCTCATGTTCTTACCCCATGGGAGTTATTCCTTATTTTTGAAGAAAGATAAGCACAGAATGGTCAGAGTTTTAGAAAACAGTTCCAAATTTGTTCAGATACTTTAAAGAGTTAAGCACTGAAGTGTTACAGCATATAGGAGGATGGGACCCAGATGTACAAAACTTTGAAGACAAATGATTCAGATACAGATGAATCTCTTAGTAACTCATTTAATCTCCTGCATATAGTTGTTCAGGTAGTCATTGGAATGCTGAAGTGTGAATACCTAAAATAATTCAGTAATTCTTTTCCCCCTAGATCAAACCTAAGGCCTTATACACTCCTGCCTAGGGAAGTGCCTTACCACTGAGCTACATCCCTAGCCCTAAAATAATTTTTTGATTTGGACATAATCAGTGTTCTTTTCCCCAACATTGATTGAATGTCATGTACAGTTATTTGACATTTTTAATTTTAAAAATTATCTACACAGTCTTCCACGTCTGAAGTTGCTGCATCCAAAGATTTAATCAACTTTGAATGAAAAAAGATTTTTCTAAGCAATACAATATAACAGCTACATAGCATTTATATTATGTTATAAATTAGATAGAGATAATTGAAAGTATATAGGAGAATGTGCATATATAACACCATTTTATATAAGTGACTTGAGCACCTGTGCTTTTATTATCCATAGGGCTCCTGGAGCCAGTACCTCATGAATGCCGAGGGATGAATATATATGTACGTACATATATATATGTATATATATATATGTGTGTACATATATATGTGTGTATATATATGTATATACACACACATACACATGTGTTTGTTGGTCAACAAACATATGTAGTTCAAACTATAGGAGAATATACTATAAAAAGTCTCTTCCTCCAAATCTTGTCTCATGACCTTCATAATGTTACTATTTAGTTTCTGTTACCTTTTTAAGACATCCTTAAGGTATTTTATATATGTGTGTATATATATATGCATGCATTTCACCTTTTAACACAAATCACACTATTTACATCTTAAAAGTCACTTAGCAATTTATTTTGAAGATTGTTCCATATTGTATAAAAGCTTTACTCATTTTTATTTTTTTCTTTCCTGTAACAGGGATTGAACTCAGGACCTTGCACTTTCGAGGCAGGTGCAGTGCCACTGGGCTAAATCCCCAGCCCCCTTTTTTTTCTTTTTCGTTTTTAATTCTTTTTTTTTTCCCTTGCACACTATTCCAGTATATGATGTATCATTTTTTTTATAGTCACTGCCAATGGCATTGAATGGTCATTAATGTTTTTGCTGTTTGTAAGCCATGATTCCATGACTAACCTTGAACATGTGTCATGTGAAGCACGTATAAGTACTGTACATCTGTAGACTTCCTAGAAGTGGGATCAAAGGATGTATGCATTTGTAATCAACTCTAGGAATTGAATGTGTTTACATTCATATCATCAGTGTATGTAAACTTTGGCAAAATTGGAATTAGGAGTTGGTTTTCTTTTATTCATCCTGAGCATAATCTTAGTTGTATTTTAACAGAGTATAGTTAAGAAATATAAAACTAAACAGAGTATAGTTAAGAAATATAAAACTAAACATTTAAACTGGTTTAAATTAAACCAGTCACTCTTAGAGATGTAAAATAGAATCACTAATGGTATCTTTTCAAAATACAAATGCGTTGGCAACATCCCAGAGTCATACTGAGTCAGAATCATTATGGGCCGGCTGGGGTAAGGCCTGCCATCTGCAATTAGAATTGTTAATTATTAATTACTACACAGGTAATGGGAATCCCCTTCTTGAATTTTAAACTGTCATGTGAATAAACCAAAGACTCTTAAGTTTGAAGAGTACAATGAAGTTTTAGAGCAGATAATCCAATTTATTTCAGTTAATTACTTTGTACTTTTTTTCAGGTTGGCAATATTTACTGTGCACCTGCGATACAGTAGGTACCGCTCGGGTGTGGGCATATAGGAGTGACTGGTCATGTAATTTAATCACAGGTAGATCTTCTGGTCATACTTTCTTATTTTATGTATGATGATACGAAGGAAAATTCTTATTATAAAGGAATTTTAGGACAAAAATGGTTTATCAAGGTCTATTTTAAGGCCTTTAAACAGACTCTGGACTTTTTCCTTTAAAATATACACATACTATAACTTGTAAGACATATTATATTGAAACTTTTATTTTTGGTCATACTTGGGGTTGAATCTAAGGCCTTTAGTGTGTAGGCAAGCACTTTTCTACTGGGCTACATCCCCAGCCTCTCATTTTAAACTTGTATGACAACTAATCTTATTGGCAGTTTGAGTAGATACCTACTCTTTAGTGTGAATATGCTCTCCTAGGGGCTGTCATTTTAAATAGTGTAGAATTATGCAGTCACCACCAGATGTCAGAATGTGCTTACATATTGTCATCCTACTTTTTGGGCCAATGTGTGTCATTAAGCAAATTCTGAATTCTGGCATGTTGAGTTTCTATTGGCATAGGGGTAGCATTATAAATATTTCCATTGTACAAAAAATTAGCTGGCAGTGGTTTAGATGTATACATAGGTAATTGTTCTTTTATTTCTAAACCTCTATTAAGTTACTGTTTTATCATAATTAACCCATATCTTCTGAAATTAACATAAAAAGATCTCTGAAATATAAGGGAATAGGACTGGGCGTGGTGCCCCATACTTGTAATACCAGTTACGTGGGAAGCTAAAATAGGAGGATTACAAGTTTCAGGTCATCTTGGGTAACTCAGTGATATCCTGTCTCAATTTTTTTAAAAAGGGGCTAGAAATGTAGCTCAGTGTGAGACCCTCCAGGTCAGTTACCAATACTGCCAAACAAACAAACAAATGAATAAAGTCTTGTAAGTATCAAGAATATTACATGTATTACACAGCCTCAAAAGAACTTCCATTACCAGGGACCAAACTCAGGACCTTGCTCCAGGCAGCCTCGGTGCTACTGAACTATATCCCCAGCCCATCAAAAGAACTTTTAAAAATTGTATGGATTTTATTTTCCAAAGTCCGATAGATTGGTGTGGGGTGGGGGTTGAAAAATCACTAAGTATCATGATAGTTGTTTGGGGCGGGAGACATTCCTGAGAAAAGAGAGTGGTACACATAAAGGCAGCAAAAAGTGGTTCAGGGCTGGGGATTTAGCTCAGTGGTTCTGCCACCTGCCTCACAAGCGCAAGGTCCTGAGTTCAATCCCGGGTACCAAGAGAAAAAAAAAAAAAGTGGTTGAAAAGCATTAGCTTTAGGGACTTCCACTTGGACCTTATCTCTCCACCAGAACAGTCCAGTGGCATCACAAGCTTTGAATACCACAGACAGTCTGTGGAGCTGGGTGGTTATTTTGGAAATACTGAAAGTATTTTTATTTGAGGGAAAGTTTGTTTTGTTTTTAATATAAGACTCATCAAAAGAGAAAGTCAAGGTCAAAGATAGAAAAACATAAAGTATGATCCAAAGGGCATTTGCTGGAAAAAAGAGAAAAGGCGCAATTAGGGTTATGAGCTGGGTAAATACAAAAGTAGGAGCCAGCATTCTAGATTTTCAGGATTTGGGCTTTAACTAGGAATGGAATGCTCCTTTGTTGCGTGTTAACTGTTTGATAAGTTTCTAAAGCTAAAGAGTAAGGGAAATGGAGACCTTGAAAGGTTTGAATGACTAAGCTGAAGTCTCTCACTAGCACCTGATATTCTGTGGGCTTAAGAGAATAGCATAGCATACTAGTTACCCATTGGTGCATAACACATTATCTCAAAATGTAGATTAAAACAATAATATATATTATCTCAGAGTTTTTATGAGGTAAAAATATGACAGAGCTTACTGTGTCCTCTCTCTTACGGTCCCTTCCAAGGCTTTGATGACAGGGTCAGCCAAGGTTATAGTCACCTCAGTCATGACAGGGGCTTCCCTTCCAGCTTTCACATGGCTGCCAGTGGGATTCAGTTATTTGTGGGCTATGACCTGAGGGTCTCAGCTGCTGGCTGTTGGCCAGAGACTACCCTTATTCCTTGTCTATGGCCCTTCCCATAGGATAGCTAATAAAATAAGTAGCAACTGCTTCCTCAGAGTGAGCAAGCCAGAGAGACTTGGAGTGAGAGCAAGAGGAAGATTGCCATGGTCTCCTATGACCTGACCCTAGGCATCACATCACATTTACTGTGTTCTGTTGTTAGAAGCCAGAAAAAAGGTCCAACTCCCACTCAGGTGAGAATTAGATGAGAGCATGGAGCCAAGAGATGTGGGGGTCATGGGGACTGTCTTAGGAGCCACCTACTACATACATGACTGATATTTCTTCTGATTAGTAGGGCCTTAAATATTTTTAATATACCTACTTTCAAAATTTTTGTCAAAATTGAAGCTAAAATTTATATTAACTTTTGACACTGATGTTCTTCACAACCAAGAGACAGACAGACAGCTATACATGAATATATATATGCAACATATCACAAACTGCAAATCCCATAAGGATGATGATAGTGTTTGAAATTTTTTTACAATTAACCTTTTTTTTAGTACTCAACATAGTACTGGGAGCTCATTAAGTATTTGTTGGATTAAAAGATTTATAAAGTAGCCAAATTATTTTAAAAACTAGCCCTCTTTTTCTTTAAAAGGATCAATAGGATTAGCAGATAAGAGAAAATACAAAAGCTGATACAAACAATCTCCTACTCTAAAGAATTATAGTAGGCCTCTGTGCTTATGTCTTTGCTACATGTACTATTAGACCCTCAGAGGAAAAGGGCAGAGTTATGAACTTGGCCTGCTCCTTTCTAATACCATTGCTGCTTTTTAAAAAAAATTTTATTGGTACATTTAAGGTATACAATATAATGACATTCATCATTGGAAATTTGCACCTTTATATTATCCATCTTGATTCTTATTTTTCCCCATTCCCCTGCCCTCCCTTCAACCCCTCCACCCCTCCCTATCTACAAAGGCTTTGTTTCCATTTTTTTCTTTTTCTCATATTAATTCCATTCCCTTCTTTCTTTTCCCCTACCCCTCCCACTTTCCCCTCCCCATTGCACCTTTTCTTCCTATTTCACATAGATAATATAAATACCATTGCTTCTTTACCCCATTCTCTGACCACTTGGTTACACTGAGAGGAAATCAGTATTTTCTGCCCCATTCATCTTTTACAGTGTCCCTGCCACCCCAGGTTCCTACTTTTCAGACCTCAATGTTACCTTTCAAGTCTTTGTCTATTACTTATTTTGTGCTAAATGAATCACCTTTGATCTCCTTCCCTTCCTGTTTCTACTATAATCTCAGTTTTACTGCCTTATAGAAGAAGGCAGCAGTCTCCCCAAGGCATGCCCTCTCTAGAGCTTGCTGAATCTTCCTTAAACCCTGATTTTGGTGTGTTTCCCCCTATGTAAAACTCCAGTAATAAAGTGTCACTCTATAACTTGATACTCAGGCTTTATCCTGTTCTGTTTGATGACTTCATCTTTCTTTGGCCTAAGTACCCCACATTTTCACCTTCCTACCTTTTCACCTTATGCTCTCTTTTTTCGGTGGTTCAGTTATTACATTTGTTCCTCTTTGTTGAGGGTAGATCAAGGTTTTATGAGTTCAGATATTTAATCTTTGTATTACTACCACTATGATGAGATACCCAGAGAAATTAACTTATAAAGAAAAATGGGGATGCTTTTTTGTTGTTGTTGTTGTTGTTGTTGTTGTTGTTGTTGTTTTTTGTTCATGATTTTTTTTAGGTCCAAGATTGAGTGGCCCCATAGCTTTGAGAGTCTGACAGGATAACACATCAAGGCAGGAGTGTGTTGTAGAGGAAATGGCTCACTATATCGGGCAGGAATCAAAAAGAGAGAAAGGAATTGGGCTTAGTAACAGGGGCCTATAATCCCAGCAATCTGGAGGCTGAGGCAGGAGGCTTCCAAGTTTGAGACCTACCTGGACTACTTAGCGAGTTCAAGTCGAGCCCAGTCCTTGTGGCCTAATTACCTATTAAGGGCTTCACCTTCCAAAACCTTTATATTGGCAATTAAATTTCAACATGCATTTGGAGAGGACAAACATTTAAACCACAGTAGGCTCTTAAGCTCAAGCTTCCTTGATTTCCCAGGAATCAGCCACAGCCCTGCCATTTTACTGTGCTTCAGCCAAAGGTTAAGGTGTGCATTCTTCAGGAAGCCTTCCCTGCTAGCCTGATGCCCGTGAGGATTCTGTCTTATACCACTTTATAGTCGCAGAGTCTTACATTTTAAATTTAGTGATTACTCATTGCTTATTTAGTGACTGCTTATTTCTTAAAATATTATAAAAGTAATTACATGTAGTTCAAAACTTACTGTAATTTTTTTAAACATGGTATTTCTGAGATGCTAAACAGCTCTTTGAATGTAAGGTAAGTTTCAAATACTATGTAAGATTTTACGTATATTTGAAACGTCTTGTTCAAAATTGTATGTTCTATAAATGACATGTCTGTTTCTAGAGGTCAGCGTTTAGATGTCCAATACATATAAAAATTTTTATAGAATACAAAAGTCTTCCAGTAATTGATAATGCTGAGAGTTATTTATTTATGCTATTACTCTTTACATTTTGCATTTGCTTGCAAGAGTCGCGGATGTTATTTCCCCCGGGCCTGCTTTGCCGTTTCAGGACTCATGCAGGAGGGCCTGTTCAGGGTGAACGGCAGCGTGCAGGCGGTGGAGCAGCTGCAGCGGAGGCTGGAGAGCGGGTCGCGCGCAGAGCTCGGGCCCGGAGACGTGCACACTGCTGCTGGCCTGCTGAAGCGCTTTCTGCGAGAGCTGCCAGGCGGCCTGGTCCCCGCAGCGCTGTGGCCTCGCCTGCTCCAGCTCTGTCGGGGTCAGTACAGCTCATCCTCTTGGGACTTAGTATGGTCTTAGTTTTCGGCAAGGCTGTGCTTTCATATATTTAAAATGTAAATATTGAAACAAGATTTTGAATATTTGTGATCTTTTCCACAATGATCACCTTGGTATTTCATGCCAGCTCCATTTCTACCTAAAATAATACTAAACTGATAATGAAATGCCATTTTTAAAAGAAATTTCTGATACCATTGGCAAATGAATGTTTGAGTCATATAGTACCTAAAAGCCTTGATGCTTGTGGGTCAAAGAAATTCTTTTCTCTCTGGTTACTGCCATAGGAGGAATGAGGGCAAAAATGTTCTGTTTGCAAAATATTAATCGCTTAAATGGTAGCTGGTGTGTGACCTTTGAGACTGGAAGCTCACTCCTGTGCTTGCTTTTTCTCATAAGCAGGAGTGAGTCCAAAAATAACTGTAGTCATTTTGTGAGACAGAGAATGATTTTTGATTGTAGTATAAAGTGATTTTAAATGAAGGAACTGTTTTTAAGTGATAACTATAGACATGGTCACTATCAAGTTCTTCCTCCTAAAAACAGTAAGAAAAATGATTTGCCCTTGCAAAGCTATTCCTTTTCTTTCTTTTTTTATTTTTTGTTCTTTTGCTGCTGTTGTTGATTGTTTTGTTTTGTTCTGCTTTGTTTTGAGACAGAGTCTCACTGAATTGCCCAGACTGGCCTTAAACTTGCCATCTTCCTGCCTCAGCCTCCCGAGTAGCTGGGATCACAGGCATGCGGCACCATTCCTGACTCCTTCCTAAAAAAAAGAAGACCAGATAGGAGGTGTAAGAAAGAGCCAGAAATATTTTATCCCAAAGAAGATAATTTTCAAATATTAGGTTCAGCAGTTTAGATAAGTGTCCCCCAAAGTTCCATATGTGAATGCTTCATGCCCAGGGCAGCAGTATTGGGAGGTGCTGTGGACCTTGAAGAGGTGAGACCTATGGGAGGTCCTTAGGCATTGTGAGTGTGACTTCAAGAGGACTGTGAAAAGTCTCTTCTATTGCCACTCTCTCTCTGCCCAGCCTCTACCCCTTCTCTCTCTCTGCTTTCTGGCTAAAGATGAGTGCTCTCTCTGGCACTCAGTCCCATCATGATGTACTGCCCTTACTATAGGCACAGATCCGTGGGGCTTGAACCTCCCAACTCTGCGAGAAAATAAGTTTCTTTTTCTTCATAAGTAGCCTATGCTGGGTATATCTTTCTAGTGATGGAAAGTTGCCTAGTGCATTGGGTAAAACCAGCTGGCGAGACTCTTGACAGACTTCATTAACTACCCCACCTAGCCATCCACCACTGAGAGAGATGAATCTCTCACTCTTAATCATAATTTTCAACTTGACTTGATTAAGAAATGTCTGGCATATTAGTCAGGCACACTTTTGGGTGTGAATAGGTGGGTCACAGAGTCTTGACCTTGTATACTGTATCTGGTCCTGGTTACTTCCTCCATGCCATTGTTCCTCCACTCTGCTTCCTAGCCACCATGACCTAAGCAGCTTTGCTCTGCCATACCTGTTCTTGCCCTGGGGCCTGAATAGACTGAATCCTCTGAAACTATGAGCCTAATAAATCTCTCCTCCTTTAGGTTGTGGGTGTTAGTTATTTTGTCCAGTAACAGGAAAGCTGACTAATACATTCCCCAAGACCCTAAAGTCAGTGATACCTGCTCACCTGGCCCATTTTCCATCCTCCTCACCCCTTGGCTCCCAGTGGTGACTTCCAGGCAGTCCACATAGATTACCTGTGTCTTGTTCCCCTTCAGATTTCCCATCTGGTCCACAGGAAACATTTGCTTATCTTTGCCAAGTCCTTAGAATTTGGTTCAGTTCCAGGGAAGAGCCCTGACTATGTGCTGCCACCCAAGGGTGCCCTAGCTAGCTTCTTTGGATAAGACACTTTCAGATAGCTTAGACTGTTTCAGTTTTAGACTGTTCAAACTCCCCAGACACCAGGGTGTTCTGTTCTGATGCCCCCTCACTTGGCTGGGGAAAGGTATAGGAAGCACTAAATCTAACAATTCTGCCTTTAAAGAAATCCCCACTCTCTAATCTTTAACTTCAGCTTTTAAGTTTCAAGTTTCTCTTCAAATATCCTTGAAGTAGATGATGGCTCAAGGCTCACCAGACCTGTTTTTGATCTCACCATGACAAATAAACCTGGTTTCCTGATGTTCTTTTTTCTTTTTATGAGGACACCCATCCTGCCAGATTAGGACTCCACTCCTAGGACCTCATTTAACTTTAATACCTCTCTAAAGGCTCTAAATTTGGTCACATTCCTGGGTGCTGGGGGTGAAGCTGGGGAGGAGGGATTCAGTCCATAGCAATGATACAACAGAAATGATCTCAGAAGGCTTGCCTACTTTTTCAATTATTATTACTTGTAATCTTACTTAGCCATTTCATTTTTCAAAATGTGGCTAATTTTTCAAAAGGTACCATATTTTTCTTTTTAGTTTTTTGAGGAGCCTCCATTCTGATTTTCATCATAGTTGAATTTGTTTACCTTATATCACTTCTGGGTGTATCCTCCCCCAAAATAAAAATAATATACGCAATGCACAGACACTAAGCATGAATGGATAAATGAGATGTATACATGTACATATATTATTACCAAGCCATAAAGAAGAATAAAATCATTTGGAGAAAAATGGATGGAACTGAAGATCTTCACGTTAAGCAAAATAAGCCAGACTCAGAAAGTTAAATATTGTATTTTTTCTGTTGTATGAGACACCAAATAAATGAAATGAAGGAGAGATGGCAGGAAACTAGAAAGTAGACTTTTGGAGAGAGGAAAGAGGATGGGAGGAGGGGAAGAAGGAGAGGGGGATGGAAGGGGTTAATAGGATTGAAAATTTGTTATATGCATGTAACAATTTCCCCAAACAAACCCCAGTATACTGCATTACTAATATGCACTAAAAAAGCATGATATAATAATCACAGACAAAATTACTACATATTATGTTTTATTCTATTGAAAATAACAAAATATGAAAGCAAAAATTAGAAAACAATTTATTCTGGTTGTTTTACAGTGCAATGTTTTTAAGCTTTTTGTGTCCATAAGTGACATGAGTTTGATGCTCATTAATTGGAAACTGGACTTTTTCTTGTATAAACATTTTTGTGTTTATATGTTTGAGCATTTCAAGGAAGTAAACGTTGCTCCTATTTTGAGACTTAAAATTATTCTTACCAGGATTATTTTATGTATATTTCAGGGATGTAAAGTTTTAAAGTATAGTTTTGAATATCATTTTAAAACAGTTGCTACAAAAGCGAATTGTAGACTTAAGTGTGCCTAATACAAGATATTTACTAATGAAATACCTTTGGTATTTTAATATTCTGTAGTATTCTATATCACTTATTGTTAGTACTCAGAAGTCTTGTGAATTTCAAAAGCTTTGATCACATTTCCTAAAATAGTCTTCTTCTGATGAAAATGCACTTCTTTGTTATTTTGTTACTATAACTTATAGTAACATTTTTGCCGTTTTCTAGATCTTCTCTGTAAGTTTTCTTCTTTGCAATATGGTTCCCAGGTGCCCCAAAACTTGCTATGTATAATGCTTCTGTTTGCAAACAATTTAGTTTGCAAACCAAAGCATTCAGCAAAATTTTGCTTCTATTCGCAAATTCCACATCAGGTGACAGACATGACCACAGCTACCTTCCCCACACAAACACAAATGCATAACCTTCCCCCAAATCATAAAAGAAATAAAGTTCATAAATGGAGGTACCACTGTATAGGGGTGTGAAGAAGTGTCTGCCTTCAGATGGTTTGGTGATTGAGTCTATGAAATAAACAGCAGAGAGATTAATAAAAAAATTTTAATTATGAGCATATGTTCAGGAGTTTCACAAATTCAAGACTCAAAGAAGGGCCAGACAATGGGAGCTTTTATAGCATCCTGAGTGCAGACAGGAGCAGAGGCCTGGCACTGCTCCTAGGTTTGGGGGCAGCAGGTCCCAGAGAAAGAGGGGAAGTATATGGTGAATAAAAGTGGTCTATTATGCAGATTAAAAGCCTCTAAGGGGGCCAGGGATTTAACTCAGTGGTTCCTCTGCCTGTTGCAAGTGCAAGGTCCTGAGTTTGATCCCTGGTACCAAAAAAAATAAAAAACATCTCAGGAACACAAGTTCTGTGGCTGAAGAACTGGATCCCCTGTCAATCCATTCCTGTGAGGCTCTGTGCTCTGTCAGCAGAGGGGATTTCTGAGCAGCTGTGCCTCCTCCCTGAGTCCCCTGTCCCTCTAGTGCTCCTAGTTTGCAGTAATCAGGAACCAGAGCTGCATATTTTGGATGACAGTTCTGTCACCAACTTCTTCACCCTAAAAGCAAGACTACTTCTGTAATCAGCCTTTATGGTGTGTGAGATTACACACTAAGCAAATTTTGAATAAGGCAGGGAGATTAACTCTTTACTTTATTAATATTCTTCTCTCATTCCCTAAAAATCTTGGGGTTAGACCTGAGAGTCCATAAATAAAGTATTGATTTAATACCTACTAGTTTTATATTTTGCTAAGTAGAGGGACTAAAGCATGCTTTAGGTGTCAGACAGGATAGCCCCTATGAAATAAATTCCCCTCTGTAATAACTCAGATAGAAAACAGAAAAAAAGAGTTACTGTCCTCTCACTGGTTTTTCCTGTCTGAGGTACTTGTAGAGTAGTAAGTACACTCTGCAGCTGGTCACTTGTAAAGGTGGGTGTGGTAAGTCTCTTTACAGACATTAAATGCTCGCTTGGTTTTGGTGTATATTGTATGGTGCTGGGGACTGAACCAAGCCCTCACCCATTCTAGGCAAGCATTATGGCTGAGCCACACATCCAGCCCCTGCCTACTATTTTTAATGCCTACTAAGAACAGATGGTATGCTTTGCTAGTTATACTATATTCATCTCTCCTTCTCACAGTACTTTTTTTTAGGGACTCCCTATGTTGCCCAGGCTGGTGAGCTCATGGTCTCAAGTGCTCTTCCTACCTTAGCCTCCCTAAGGAGCTGGGACTACAGGCATGTGCCACCATGCCCCATTCATCTGCCCTTTTAGAATATACATTAGTATATAATAAAATTGCTTTGATATGATTTCCTTAGGGAAGACAATCCTGCCTTCGTAATTCAGTCCTCACAACAGATTAAGTCATTTTATCCATCACAACTCAGACCTCTTTTTCTTTTTCCAGAAGTATTGCTGTGGCCCCACGAAAAGAGGATGTAAGAGCAAGTACCAACCATTTCATACTTGAATATGCTTAAAATTTTTCAGATCAGCTCCTATCATCCCTACTTTGTAGGAGGGAATTCTGGAGCCCCAAGTGAATGATTTCAGACATGTAATCGAAACTGAAACTGCAGCTGACAGTATAGAGGCTACCTGTGAGCATCCGTATGGTGCCCCATCTTGTAGCTCAACAGTGGCCCTCTGTGTGGGAGAAAACTGTTCAAATTCATTTGTTTTTATTACAAATTATTAACTTTGGATTTGCCTGATACCTGAAGCTTGGTGATCACATGCTTTTAAATTAACAAACCAATAATCCTAAATACCAGGTATTTATCATACACTTCTGTCTATAGCTAATTTCTGCTAGAACATTTCTTTCTGTCAGAAACCTGGCTTAAACAATTCATATTTAAGAGGGAGAGTCTAAAAGACATTCAGTGGACCTCTCAACGATCAGCGAGCAGAAAGTGAGGACCTCCTCAGCCACATGGAGCGGGCCTCCATACCAACCACGCCCCACCTCCCAGCGACCAGCTTAGCTGTGCGAGCGCCTGCAGTACCCCCCCCCCCGCCGCCTCTGGCCTCCTGGCTGCACCAGTACCTGGTTCCACATTACAGAGGCACAGGGGGTCATAAAGGCCATTATCCTGAGCTCCAAAAGATAGAGCAGAAGTGAACATCAGAAAGAGGGCCTATCTCAGGCTCCTTGATGAAAATTGAACCCCACTGGAAAAGTGAAGAGAATCTGTGCAATAAAGGCACACCAGACCACGGTACTTGGTAAGATGGAGGGACAACTCCCATCAGAACCTGGACTATCTTAGAGGGAAGGGCAGCTGGAACCTGCAGTAGAACCTTGCAAAGTTCAACCCTGCAGGAGGACAGGGAGCTCAACTTGGGACTTGAAGCCAGAAATCGGCCTGAATCTCATGGGTCTGCTACTGGCTTGCTGAGACTCATTGACTTATATCTGCACACTGCTGCTGCCCACATTGTCTATTGTGACAGCAGAAACATACCCTGAAGGAGGCCCTTTATTTTTATTTTTTGTTATTTCCAAAATTATTTTTTCTCTCTCATTTTTAATTTTTATTTTTCTACTCTTCTCAAATTTTTCTGTTTTTCTTCTCTTTTTTCTCTTTTCTTCCTCTCTCTCTCTCTCTCTCTCTCTCTCTCTCTCATTCTCTCATTCTCTCATTCTCTCATTCTCTCGCTGTCCCACATTGTTCTTCATCTCCCTTTTTGTTCCTGTTCTGGCCCTAATTTGGATTTCTTCTTTTTCTTTTCTTCTCTTTATCCTTTTCTCGATTGTGATTAGTTTTAAAGGAAAGTAAATAGTTTCTATCCTCCCTATTGCTGTTAGGTTGTTCTGTTCTTGTATTTGTTCTTTCATTTTGTCTTTTTTTCTTGTCTTCAGCAGTTTCCTAGCGTTTGAGTGATCTTCCTGTGTCCTCAGGCCTCACTGCTAACCTTTTCCTATGCTTCTACCTATCAATCCCTCCCTCCCCGACACCTTCTAAGTCCCCATCCTGAAGGGTAAAGTTGCTATATTGAAGAGTTTATTCACTATAAACATATGTTGGGCTGGACCTTGATTTTGATTTAATTCACACAGTTAAAGGTGATAGATTAATAACTACCACAAATTGTCATTTTCTAAGCTGTGCTTGATGCTGTTGTGTTGCTGATTATATCACTTGGGCTAAGGTGTTGTGATTGATCTAATCAGTAGTCCTTCCTGGTATAATGAAAATGAGATAGCCTCAGAGTCATTAGAGACTCAAAACCTAAAGACCAGCTATATCTAGAAGATGCCTCTGAGAAGCAATTATTCCATAAGGGTTCTAAATACAAGCAACAAAGATACTTACAATAAGCAATATTCAAGTATCAACCCAGAAATTAAACCACGGACAGTAACAAAAACAAAAATGAGAAGACATTTAAGTAAGGCACAAACCCACCAAAGGCAAATTCTGGGGGAAATGAGGTAGAAAAGTATGATAATCAACCACCTGGGCACCCTGAACTGTTAGCACAGCAAGTAACAAAACAGATGAATGAGGCTCTAGAAAAATTCAAAACAGAAATAATTTCCCAGATAACTACAGAAATGGTGAGCAGAATGAAAGACATGACTAGAACAAAAACAGATAAAAAAAATAGATGAGCTCAGCACCATGATGGAAACCATGAATGCCCAGCATAGGAAGGAAATGGAAACCATAAATGCCCAGCATAGGAAAGAAATGGAATTCATGAAACAGATTCAAACAGACATCCAGGAGATTAAAAACTCTATTGAAACCATACACAGCATACTGAGCCAATCTGAAGACAGAATATCAGATATAGAAAACAAGATGGTGGTCAGTAACCAAGAAAAGAGAGATCTCCTAAAAATAGTAAGGGACCATGAGAAATCAATCCAACAGCTCCTAGATGATGCAAAGAAGAGTAATATAAGACTGATAGGAGTCCATGAAAAAGCAGGAGAAACTACAAATGACATAAAAAAATAAAACTGTTCACAGAATTAATGACAGAAAATGTCCCAAACAGAGCAAAAGAATTTGACATACAGATAGGTGAAGCATGTAGGACTCCAACTAGCCATGATAAAAAAAAATCTACACCTAGACACATAATAATCCAGGTCCAGGAAACCCAACAGAAGGACAAAATACTACAAGGAGTTAGAGAACAGAAACAAATCACATGCAAAGGAAAGCCCATCAGAATCACAACAGACTTTTCAACACAAACCCTCAAGTCGAGTAGAGCCAGGAGTGAGGTATTTCAAGCCCTAAAAGAAAACGACCTCCAACCTAGACTGATGTATCCTGCAAAACTTTCTTTCAAAATTGATGGAGAACTAAGATACTTCCATGAGAAAGAACACCTGAGAAACTTTATAAATACCAAACCAGCACTCCAAACAATTCTAAACAATATCCTAGAAGAAGATCACGAAGGTCACAACTCCATGAGGCCCAACAGAGCAAATTCGTCAGGAAAGGCAAGAAATTAAAAGGAGAGGGAAAAAATAAAAAACTGCCAACAGGAAAATAACATGTCAATGATAAGTCAATACATATCAGTTATAACCATCAATGTTAATGGTTCAATTCACCAATCAAAAGAAATAGACTGGCAGAATGGATTAAGAAGCAAAATCCAACAATATGCTGTATACAAGAAACACACCTAGTTCAAAAAGAAACTCATAGACTGAAAGTAAAAGGATGGAAAACAATTTTTCATACAACAGGAACACGGAAAAAAGCAGGGGTAGCTATCTTATTTGCAGGCAAAGTAAATTTCAAACCAAAACTAATAAAGACAGACAAAGAAGGACACTACGTACTTGTAAAGGGAACAATCCAAGAGGAAGAGATGACAATCATAAATATATATGCACCAAATACAAAGGCCCCCAACTGTACAAAACAAATATTAATGGACATGAAAAAACCAAATGAGCACTAGTACATTTGTAGTAGGAGACCTCAATACCCCATTGTCACAAAAAGACATGTCATCTAGACAAAAATTCAACGAAATACTAGAACTGAACCAAGCTTTTGAACAAATGGACTTAATAGATATCTACAGTGTCTTCCACCCCACAAAATCAGAATATACATTCTTTTTTTTTTTTTTGGTACTGGGGATTGAACTCAGGTCCTTGCACTTGCAAGGCAGGCAGCAGAACCACTGAGCTAAATCCCCAGCCCCAGAATATACATTCTTTTCAGCTGTACATGGGTCATTCTCCAAAATAGACTACATACTAGCTCATAGAACATGTTTAAGTAAATGCCAAGGAATTAAAGTTATCCCATGTGTATTATCAGACCAAAGTGGAAGTAAACTGGAGATCAATAGCATAAGAAACCGCAAGAACTTCACAAACACATGGAACTTGAATAACACTCTCCTGTACAACCAATGGGTCAAAGAGGAAATTAAGAAAGTAATTAGACAGTTTTTACAAATAAGTGATTATGCCAGTACAACATACAGGAATCTATGGGACACAATGAAAAGAGTTCTATGAGGGAAATTCATAGCAGTGAATGCCCACACTAGGAAAACAGAACTAGCTCAAATAAACAACCTAATGCTGAATCTTAAGCTCCTAGAAAAAGAAAAGCAAGACAAACCCAAAGCTCATACAAGGGAGGAAATCATAAAGATCAGACCAGAAATCAGTGCAATGGAGACTAAGAGAATGATACCAAAAAAATCAATGAATTAAAGAGTTGGTTTTTCGAAAGAATAAATAAAATCGATAAACCCTTAGCCAACCTTATCAAAAAAAAGGAAAGAAAAGGCTGAAATCCATACAATTAGGAACGAAAAATGTGAAGTCACAACAGATCCAGCAGAAATCCAGAAGATCATCAATATCACCTTTGAGAACCTGTACTCTAATAAAATGGAAAACACAGAAGAAATGGACAGATTTCTAGATACATATGAATTACCAAAGTTGAATGAAGAAGAAAATACAAAAATTCTAAACACCGCAATTAAAATCAGTGAAATTCAAAATGAAATTAAAAATTTACCAAGAAAGAAAAGCCCAGGTCCTGATGACTTCACTGCTGAATTCTACAATACATTTAGAGAAGAACTATTGCCACTTCTCTTTAAACTTTTCAATGAAATTGAAAGGGAAGCAATACTTCCAAATTCATTCCTGAAAGCAAGTATTACTTTGATTCCAAAACCAGGGAGAGACCCAACCAAAACACAGAACTATAGGCCAATCTGCCTAATGAACATAGATACAAAAATCTTCAATAAGAAACAGGCAAACAATACAGAGGGTCATCAAGAAGATCATACACCCGGACCAGGTCAGGTTTATCCCAGGGATGCAAGGATGGTTCAACATACATAAATCAATAAATGTAATGAACTATATCAACATAGTCAAGGACAAAAACCATGTAATCATCTCAATAGACACAGAAAAAGCATTCTGTGAAATTCAACACCCATTCATGATTTAAAAAACCTTGCATAAAATTGGAATAGATGGTCTTTATCTCAACTTGATAAAGGTAATCTATGAAAAACCAACAGCCAACATCATACTAAGTGGTCAAAAACTGAAAACCTTCATGCTAAAATCAGGAACAAGACAAGGATGTCCACTATCACCACTTCTGTTCAATATAGTTCTAGAAAGATTAGTCACAGCAATTAGACAAGAGAAAGAAAGAAAAGGAATAGAGATAGGAAAGGAAGAAGTTAAACTGTCATTATTTGCTGATGATGTGATACTCTACCTAGAAGACCCTAAAAACTCCACCAAAAGACTTCTAGACTTAATTCACAGATTCAGTAGAGTAGTTGGATACAAGGTCAACACTCAAAAATCAATAGCCTTCTCATACACAGATAACAGACTCACTGAAAGAGAAATTAGGGAAATAATCCCTTTCACAATAGCACCCAAAAAAATGAAATATCTAGGAATCAATCTAATGAAGGAAGCAAAAGACCTCTACATTGAGAACTGCAGCACTTTGAAAAAAGAGATTGAAGAGGATATAAGAAAATGGAGAGACATCCCCTTTCCTGGGTAGGAAGAACCAATATATTGAACATGACCATACTTCCAAAACTGCTATACAGATTCAATGCAATCCCAATTGAAATTTCAGCCACATACTTCATGGACCTTGAGAAAACAATCCAAAAATTCATTTGGAACAAGAAGAGACCTAGAATAGCAAAAGCAATTCTAGGCAACAGGGTCATGGCAGGGGGTATCACAGTTCCCAACTTGAAACTGTAGTACAAAGCCACTGTGATAAAAAACAGCATGGTACTGGCAAAGAAACAGACCCGAGGATCAGTGGAATAGATTAAAAGATGAAGAAACAACTCCAGCTACATACTCCAGAAACATACTCAGCTACCTCATCTTTGACAAAGGAGCCAACTATCCTCACTGGAGGAAAGATAGCCTTTTTAATAAATGGTGTTGGAAAAACTGGATTTCAGCTTGCCAAAGATTAAACCTAGACCCCTATCTTTCACCATGCATTAAACTAAAATCGAAGTGGATTAAAGATCTAAATATTAAAACAGAAACACAACTTGCTGGAAGATAAGTTAGGTAAAACTCTCGAAAACATTGGCTTAGGCAAGGACTTTATGGACAAATCCTCAATAGCATGGAAACTAGCACAAAGAATCAACAACTGCAATCTTATTAAAAAGCTTCTGCACTGCAAGAGAAACCACCACAGAGCTATGAGACAACCTACAATGTGGGAAAAAATTTTACCAGCTGTTCCTTAGAGAAAGGTCTACTATCTTGAATATATAAAGAACTAAAATAAATCAGACCCCCCAATATAAAGATCCAACTCAAAAATCTGAAATGAACAGTTACTTCTCAGACAAAGTAGAAATAGCAAATAAACATATGAAACAACGTTCAACATCATTGGTCATTGGAAAGATGCAGATGAAAACAATGCTGAGATTCTACCTCACACAGAAAGAGTGGCTGCTATCAAGAAATCAACCAATAACAAATGCTGGTGGGGTTGTGGGGAGAAAGGAACTCTTCTTCATTGTTGGTGGGAGTGTAGACTTGTGCAACCACTATGGAAATCAATATGGAGATACCTCACACAACTAGGATTGGAAGTTCCATTTGACCCAGCTATTCCTGTACTGGGTATCTTCCCAAAAGAATTAAAGGAATCATACCACAATGATATGTGGGCACCATGGTTATAGCGGCACAGTTTGTAATAGCTAAAACTTGGAAACAGCCCAATTGTCCATCAACTGGAGACTGGATAAAGAAGATGTGGGGTTTTTTTTTTTTTTATAAAATGGAGTACTACTCAGCCATAAAGAATGAGAAACAAGACATTTGTAGCTAAGTGGATGCACACTGAGGCTATACTCTTAAGTGAAATAAATAGGACACACGTGTAAATACCAAATTCTCTGGTGTGAAAAACTAAAAGTGTAAATAAGAATCAAAATGTATAATAGATATTGTGTAATAGGAAGAAAATGTCTAAAGGAGTAGGGGAAGTGGGAGGGGAAGGGAAAAGAAAAAATATGAGAAAAGGAAAATCATGGAAACAAAGTCTTTGTAAATAGGGAAGGGTGGAGGGGAGTGGGGAAAAAAATAACCAAGATACATCATGTAAAGGTACAAGATCCCAATGATGAATGTAACTATGTTGTATACGTAAAATATACCAGTAAACTAAATGAAAAAGAAAAAAGACCTTCAGTGATCATCTTTTCCTGTTGTCATTTTGAGCATATTTCTGATTGCAACAACTTGCTTTCCCTAATTAAGATTTCCAGTATAATTATCTCAGCTTGGCATATTCCTTGACTTTTGATCTTTTATCTTTATTTTGGTAAGCAGACAGTATGTGCACTCTTTATGTTTATCATCTCAGGTGTGTTTTGAAAATAGGTATGAATTGTAAGTCCTGTCACTGGACACAAAACCCAATGCCCACAACTTAAAGAGAGGTTTCAGGGGGTGCAGTCCATGGTTGGCTGGCCCCAAGTTAGGAACAACAAGGTCAAAGTGCATGATAGAGAAAAGATATTTAGTTCATCAGGCCAGGAAACAGAGCCCAGAACAGCACCAAAGAAGAGAGAGGCCAGGGACTGTATATGGTATCCAAGGTCATGCTTAGATGTCCCATCTAGACACAGCCAAAAGTGTTCTTCACTCATCTAGAGTCTCTTAATCCATTCAAGCTGACATGTCACAATTAAGTCACAAAAGCCATAAAAATATTTGATTTGGGTTAATTATAAATCCCTTTATTTGAATGCTATCTATTAAAAATCCATCTGTAATTGTTTCAGAATAACATGGCCCAGCATATGAAAACCAATTCCAAGATGTAATGAGAGTGAAGGAAAGCAGATAGATTCAGACTTACACAGGGTGCAGTTTATTGAGGTCCTTACTGACAGAGGCATGTCTCTCAACAGTAGGAAAACTACATGGGTCCATGCAATTTGGATCAAAAGCAGGAGCATATATAAGATACAACAGAAAAATATGGTGCTGTCTTTTAAAAAATTATTACAATTGAAGACATAGTGCCATTAATCCTTCTTAAAATATTCCTTCTTGCTTTGAGCACACTTATCCCATTGCTCTTACAACTTTCTGAACCAGTTCTGGAGGTCCTCTTTCATGAATGTCTTTAGTTGCTCTGTTGTGGCTGCCTCTGTGTCCTGAATCAATTCAGGATGTTTACCCTTCATGGTCATTTTGACTTTGGGGAACAGCCAGGAGTCTCACAGTGCCAGATCCAGTAAATAAGGTGGATGAGTTTACACCATAATGTTTTTATAAGCCTGCTTTTCTGTTGGATGGCAGTTGGCAGCAGTTTTCACTGTGTTTTTTTTATCACACCTTGTGAAGACATTCATGATGGAGAACTTCTAGAATGGCTTCAAAAAATGTCAAAAACTATTGTATAAGTTCATCTGAATTGAGGAGACCTTTGAGGGGGATTAATTATAATGTGTCTTTTACTGTAATAAATTTTAAACATTCACTGTATTTTTCAGTCACTCCTGTATATTGGTCAGAATAAAAGACTTCATCCTAATGTCTGTGTACCTGATTTATCTTAAGTAATATCAGAATCAGACACATTCCTGGTGACAAATCAGATTATGAAGCTCCACATACCACTGTAAAGGTTTTGTCTGTTTATAATTTACTGGGCAGCTATGCAGGAAAAACTGACCAAGGTTCCTGTGGGGCAGTTGTAGTTATTACTCAAGATGACAGTAGTCATGTCATGCTGAATCCATACAATAATATAAATATAAATATTTTATAATTGAATATCTCTTGTTATTTGATGATTAGAATTGGATCAATCTATCAACATTTTTAGTACCTTCTACTAGACAATGGATGATATAAACAAACGATTAAATATCCTAACTTTAAGGGGTGTGCCATTTGATTGAGAAAGTAGACTATAGTACATATATTTTACAGTGCTTCAAATTAATGGTAAGAATATACAGTCAATGCTAACTAATGAAGTTAGCCTTATGATGGTCAGAGAACAATTTGTGGGAAAAATAAGATCAGGGTATGTAAGATTAAAATGCATGGAAGGGGAAATCTTCTAGTTGAGGAAAGGGCATGAGAAAAATACTAAGTTAAAGTAGAAGGGAGACTGTTGGAGAAAGGGAAGGGGATGGGAGGGGGAAGGAAGGAAGCGGCAGGGGCAGATGATGCAAGAATGTTATGTGAATGTACAAACTTACCAGAAGAAAACCCACCACCCTCTATGATGTGCCTGCACTAATGAAACATTTTTACAACAGTAAGACATAATTACCTAACAGAGCTATCCATAGCTATAGGAGTTTAGCCAAAGATAGAATCAAAAGGTGGGTTGAGATCAGTAGGTGTGGAGTCTTGCATATTAGACTGAAATCATGGAGGGAATTTTGAGACAGTTCTAGTAGCACCAGGGAGAGCTCCCACACACTGTGCTTTGCCAGGATCTGAGGTAAATGCTGTTCTTTTGTCTTCAGTAATTTATATCTTTTCTATTTGTACCTGGAGTGGGGCCTTTAGTAGGAGGAGTAGCATAGCAGTTAAAAATGTTCAGCCTGTCAGACCTGATTTTTTTGTCCTGAAGGGAAGAGATAGCCTTCAACTTTCTAGGAACCTTCTGTGGCTGACTAATGTGCCTGCCCTCCTTCCAGGTCAATCAGGACTTAGTCCAAAGACTAGGGTGTTGTTAAGCTTAGTAGGATCTCATTATCTTCTTGTGGGGGCTTTGTTAATTGTCTCAGGGATCAGCTGCTTTTATTGAAGAGAGAGGAGAGATTCCTGATGTGGCCTCTTGACAGTTGATCCCTTAATAAAAATAATGAAAGTCAAAATGGAAGATTACTGGGGGGAGGGGGATGATGAAGAACTCTTTAAATTGATGAATAAAATGAAGTTCAGTGCATGTGAGGAGGATTAGGGATGAACACAGATATCTAGTAGTCAGCCTTGTAGACTTATCAGGTTTATATCATTATGAGCATTTGTTGTGTTTGGACAATAGCTTGGTTGTAGACAAATGACAGCTAATTTTATATTTCTTTCATCACAGAGCACGAGAAGATTTTGCCTAAGTGCTTTTCTTGTGCTTGGCTTCCAATGCCATTGCAGCTAGTCCTACAAACATCTTATAGGAAGAAAAGTGAAGTTCAGTGAGGTAAACCAAAGAGCAAGTAGCTAGAATATGCAGAGCTGGGATTGGCCTGACTTCCATGCCCCAGCCTTCTCCATTATTCTGAGTGTATTAGTCAGCTGGGGCAGTATAACAGAATGCTCAGACCAGGTGGTTTAAACAACAGAAATTTTTGGAGGCTGGAAGTCCAAGATGAAGTACCGGCAGAGGTGGTTTCCAGTGGGGTCTCTTGTTTCTGTCCTCACATGGCCTTTCCCTGGGGCTACAGCACCCCTGGACACCAGGGCCTGATTCAGAACCTGTCTTTTTAAATTTTATTTTATTGGTACATTTTATTGGTACATTTTAGGTATACAATTCATTTACATTTATCATTGGATGTTTGTACCTATACATGATATATCTTGGTTCTTATTTTTTTTCCTCATTACCTCTGCACCCTTCACCCCCTCCACCCTTACCTATTTACATAGATTTCATTTCCATTTTTTTTTCTTTTCTCATAGTTTTTCCTTTCCCTCTTTTCCTTTCCCCTTCCCCTTCCTTCACTCCTTTATCTTTGGACCTTTTTTCCTATTTCAAATTATCAGTTATTCATTTTAATCATTTTAACCCTTGTTTACACTATCAGTTCAGAGCCTGTCTTGATGGCTTCATTTATCTATAATTAGCTCTTGAAAGGCCCTGTCTTCAAATATAGTTCTGTTGCTGGTTAGAGCTTCAACCCATAGATTTTTGAGAAACAAAATTTTGTCCATAATACCATGCTTTTTAAAATTTATCACAGTTTGATAAATGTGAGGAAAGAATAAGTTAGCAAAAAGCATACAGAGGGATGTCAATTGGGTACTCTCTGGGATAAAAGTCATTATTACAGAATAGGTTTTTTTTTTTTTTGTCTTGAGTGTCCTTAGTGACTAGCAAAGCTAGGAGTAAAGAATGAATTTAAAATAAATGACATACTGTAGAAAAATAGTATTGGGTTGAGTTTTATGTATACAGATAATGTTTGTGCATTTTTATTTATATTTTAATAGTGATTTTGAGAATGTATATCTTTTAGTGATATCAATAGATGTCATAAAGTGACTACCTATGATTTATTTTAATATATAGCAGATGTTTTATTTTTTTAGACAGGGTCTGTTATGTAGTTCAGACTGGCCTTGAACTCACTATTGTAGCCCACACTGGCCTCAAACTTGCAGCAATTCTCTTGTCTCAGCATCCTGAGTACTGGGATTACAGGCATGTGCCATCATGCCCAGATTCCTAGCAGATATTTTATTAATGTGATCTTTTAATTCTGGTGCCAGCTCTAATAAAGTATAAGCACAATAACCTTCTTTGAAAGAAATTGAGTGGTCTAGAGCATGAGCTGTGGGTCCCTTCTGACTAGTTTCAACTTTCAATTTGCCATTTGCTTGCTACCTGCAATAGTATAGACAAATTACTTAACCTTTGTATATTAGTTATCTGTTGCTGCATATCAATTACTCGAACATGTAGTTGCCTAAAACAATAAATATTTGTTTTCTCACACAGTTTCTGTGGGTAAAGGATTCAGAAGTAGTTGAGCTGGGTTGTTCTAATTGCAGGAAGTGACATCAAAGTTATTAGCAAGGGCTCTAATCATCTCAAGGCTTGAGGAGGGCTGCGATCTCTGCCTCCATGGTGGCTCATGCACAGAGCTAGTAATGTAGTGCTGGCTCTTGGCTAGAGGCCACAAGTCCTTTCCATATGGACCACCAGGTGGATGCTAGAATGTCCTCATAGCATGTTACTGTCTTCCCCAAGAAAAAGATGCATGTTGTCTTTTTACAACTAAACCCAGATGTCATGTTCCACCATGTTCTGTTAGGAACAAGTCCTTAATCTAGTCTGTAATCAAAGAGAGGGGAATCTTTTGAAGTGAGACAGGTCAAGCTTTGTAGGTATTTTAAAGCCACCATACTCAATTTCCCTCTTAGAGATAATAGTGTTGTCTACTTTCTGAGGTTATTGTGGATATTGAAAGGGTTTACTCATGTAAAGCACTTAGGACAATTCCAGTCATGTGATAAATTCTTAATACATATTAAGCCAGTGTTTCTCAATCATGCAGGCAAGAATTAACCTAGGTCTCTGAAAAGATCTCAGCAATCAAGTCATATTGCGTGCTAATTGAATCATCTCTGGTAATGGGCGTTGATGCAGTCACCTCTGCATGTATACTTTTCCTGGTTCATCCTCAGCCTTCACTGCTGGCCCTTGCTTTCTTGGTCAGAAGAAGACAAGCCATTTATTATGATTCTCTCCAGTTTTTCAACTTCATGCTTGAAACTGCTCTCTTTACCTTTTCCTATTCTAACTTCCTTGTTTAAAAAATCTACAAAAGTTGCAGAAGAGTATAGCCTGCCTAATGATTGGGAAAGAAAAAAAAAGATGGATTTCAATTTGGAGTTAAGATGAAGATTTCAAAATTTTTGCCCGAATTTGTTGAAATTGCAGTATACTTGAATGTTGGGTTGTTGGTTGAGTTGATAAATAATAAATAATACAAGATGGACTAAACCTTTCATAAATTCTTCAAGATTATTTTAAAATTGGCAACCAGTTATCATTGATTTTACATTTTATATCTTACAATTTTCATGAAAGTTTAAACCTGCAAATATATATTGTATGTTATGTATAGCAAAGGATTCTTTGATATTAAATTAGTGATTAATAAATTACTTTTCAGTTGGTAAACTGAGGTTTGGGACTTTATTACTTATGTAGAAAATTAGTACACTGTCCTGCCAACAGGTTTACAGTTTTGTTAGGAAAATACAATGTATACACAAAGAGCCAGGAAATCGAGAATAAGTGGAATTATAAGAGGCAATGATCTAAGGCAATGATCCTAAGGGGCTTCAGGGAGAAGGAATAGCTCTTGAGCTGGGTGCACAGGTAATGTGCCTTTTAGGCAGAGAGGACTATGAACAGAGACATTCAGAAAACAGATGTGTGATTGGAGCAGTGAGGTAGGGGTGTATGTGTGTGTGTTAAGGGTAAATACAACTGGATTTGGTAATATTTCAGTAAAATTATCAAATAAGAAAGTGGTATATTCCTACTTTATTCACACAAATAAATTCATCATCTTCAATGAATATGTTTTCCTTTATTTAAAAATTATTTAGCCTTACACAGTGGGACATTCTTGCAGTCCAGCTACTCAGGAGGCTGAGGTAGGAGAATCACTTGAGCACAGCCTAGGCAACACAGTGAAGCCCTGTCTCCAGATAAAATAAAACAAAACAATTTATCACACAAATAAATGCAAGTGTCTTTCCCAGAGAAAATCAGTTTTACCTGAATCAGTTGTTGCTCTTCGTTTTTGTTTTTATTTAATAATAAAGTGGTATATCTTGATTGCTCACTTGCAGACATTATTTCATTGGTTCTCCTTGTGAAATGTGTGAAATTAGCTGTTAACAATTTGTTATGACTAGATAAGGGTGTGTGTGTATATGAGATATATTTCCTGTATTAATATTTGGTTTATTTTAAATTTACAAAATTACCTATAAACCTACATGATTTTTTTCAAACTGCTCCTAACAATCCCCTATTAATGATTTTTGAAAAATTTTTAAATAACATTTCTTTGATTCCTTATGGAGCCCATTTTTGTTCTGTTTCCACCTAGACTGGTTGCACATGTCATCCTGAACTTTGTTTTACCATTCTTCTTTCCTGGACCTGCTGTTTTCTGGAGTCTTTCGAAAAGTCTATTGTGTTAAATCCTCATGAGTCCCTTCAGTTTGGAAAATTGTCTTAAAGTTTTTCTTGTATTACCTTTCCTATTTTATAATTCCTTTAAATGTCATATAACTGCCTTTTAATTCTGTTTTCTGTGAAATTTCCTCAATTATATTTTCTGGGCTTATGTTTTAAAAATATTAGCTTCTGTATTCTTAGTAAAAATATTTTTGTTCTTTGTTCCTTCTTCAAAGCATTCTTTTCTTGTTTTATGGCACTCTAGGTTCCTATTTGTCATTATTTCCCTTTCGCTTGTATTATCTGAGGGTTTTCTTTTTGTCTCTTTTTACTACAATATACAGTGATTTTTGGCTGTTTTGATTTTAGAACATTTTGTCAATGATGAACTTCACTTCAGGTAGAAAGTAGAATAAAGGGACTGTAGCTGTTTGACTGGGTACCGCAGTGTCAGTATGTGAACATATTCTTCTCTTTAGCACCTGAATCCCTCAAAAGCAGGGGTAGGGGGCTGCTTCCTAATGGAATGAGCTCATTTCTCATACTTTTTTACCTGTGCTCCTCTCTCTCTCTCTCTCTCACACACACACACACACACACACACACACACAGCCCATCTCAGGTATCTCGGAACCCTTCACTGTTTCCCAAGAGCCTCAGCCCTCCTGCCTGAGCACGTTCTTGCCTGGATTATGGGTTGTTATGAGGTCCCTGAGCCTGACAACCTTCCTGACAGTCTGTTTTCAGGCATTTGTATCCACTTCCAAATGTCTTGGAAATTTCATCTATTTCTATCTTTTCTGCTCTTTTTCTTCTTTTTTTAATCCTTGGGTGCTTATGTTTCCAAATATTATCTTATGGTTATTTTAGCAGTCTTGGGAAAAAATTCATATGATCAATCTGTCTCTTTAAATGGAAATTCTCTCTTGCTATTTTATTCCCTGTACCCAATTTTAGTAGAATAAAGTTTTTATAATGCCAGCTGTGCAAACAATATGTGAGCTTTAAGTGCCTGTGAATTTTACTTTAAGAGCACTTGATAATTTACATAGCAACTATTTTCCTTAAGAAAACCGCCCTAACAATAGGACAGTTTTAATCAGAACAATAGCTAATTATAAAGAAATTAAATTTAATCAACTGACTTATGCCTAAGACTTGAATTCTATTTTTATTACTCAAGAAACTTACTTGGAAGAAACTTAGAATTAAGTCTTTTATCCTACTATCGTAATCCCTTATGCCCTTATGTATTGTTTGAGGTTGAGTGGTTTTGCCTTACACTTTTTTGGGGGGTGGGGAGGGGAACTGGAAATCAAACTCAGGACCTTGCACTTGCCAGGCAGGTGCGGCACCACTAGCTAAATCTCCTGCCCCTTTACACTTTTAAAGTATAGTTTCTCTGGTGTAGAAACTGAAAGTGTAAATAAGGATTAAAATGAATAATTGATAGTGTGAAATAGGAAGGAAAGGTCCAAAGGAGTAGGGGAAGTGGGAGGGGTAGGGGAAAGGAAAGGAGGGAAAGGAACAAAAATATGAAAAAAGGAAGAAATGGAAACAAAGTCTTTATAAATAGGGAGGGCTGGAGGAGTTGAAGGGAGGTCAGGGGAATGAGGAAAAGATAAGAACCAAGATACATCATGTAAAGGTACAAGTTCCCAATGATAAATGTAAATGTTTACCTAAAATGTACCAATAAAAGAATTTAAGGAGAAAAAAAAGTACTACTATACGTTTTGCTACTACTAGTTATTGTCATTCCTTGAATTGTGTGATCTCCACAGAAGCATATGACAGATTTCCTTTCCTAGGTTAGTTCCATCTTACTGCAAAGTATCTTTTTTTTAAAATTAATCAACCCTCCCAAGTTCTGTTTTTATGCAAAACAGAATCAAAGTTTTAGCTCTCTTTTTTCAGAATGTGTCTTTTAAATTTTGCGTAAGCAATGCCAAGTATATATTCATTTTCTCTAGGTAAAGATCCAAACCCACAGAAAAATTAAATGTTATATCTGCATACCTGCTAAAGGTGCCAATCAGTCAGCAATGTAGAGCTAGGTGGGTGTGGTGGTACACACCTCTAATCCCAGCACTCTGAAGAACTGAGGAAGGAGGATTGCAAGTTTCAGCTCAGCCTAGGTAATTTAGAGCCTGAACAAGACCTTTTCTCAAAACAAAAATTTTAAAAAGAGCGGGAATGAGGTCAGTGTGAAGGCCTTACATTCAATCCCCAGTACTGCAAAAGAGAATAGGAAAGAGAGAGGGAGGGAGGGAGAAAAGGAAAGGTGAGCTAGGAAAGCCATGTTTCCGCACATGACTCCACACATTTTGGCAGTGTTCCAGCCATCCAGATCCCTCTGACAGGAAAAAGCTTGTTTGTATTTATTACTGGCCATGACCTCTAAGATTATAGACCCTGGTAACTAGATGATATTTTCTTTGCTGAGTACACATATACATCTTTCTTTTTCTTATAATGGCCTTTGACTCTGAGAGATGATATTAACTAGTGTGTGAGGTTATCAAGCTTGGAAAGAAAAGCTGTCACTTGGCAAAGTTACTCCATATAAGAGCAACTCCTCTTGAAGCACATGAATGTGAACATACGTGTAGGCATGCACATGTAAATTTATTGCACCCTTTCCATCTCCTGACATCTTTTATGCTGTTCTCTTTATCTATGAGGGCTTTTTTTCCCATTCATTAATTTTCTTGGTACATTTTAGGGATACAATATGCTGACATTCGTTATTGGGAATTTCTACCTTTATGTAATATATCTTGCTTCTTATTTTTTCCCCATTCCCCTGCCCTCCCTTCAACTCCTCTACCCCTCCCTATTTACAAAGACTTTGTTTCCATTTTTTCTTTTCTCCTATTTATTCCTTTCCCTTCTTTCCTTTCCCCTTTCCCCTGTCCTTCCCACTTCCCTTTCCCCTTTGGACCTTTTCTTCCTATTTCACATTATCTATTATACATTTTGATCCCTATTTACACTTTCAGTTTCTCACACCAGAGAAACTATTCAGTATTTACACATGTGTCCTATTTATTTCACTTAAGAGTATCACCTCAATGTCCAACCATTTAGCTATAAATGTCTCTAATTTCTCATTTTTATGCCTGAGTAGTACTCCATCTTATAAAAAACACATTTTACGCAGCCTCCAGTTGATGGGGAATTGGGTTGTTTCCAAGTTTTAGCTATTACAAACTGTACAGCTATGAACATTATGTCCACATATATCACTGTGGTATGATGCTTTTAATTCTTTGGGGAAGATACCCAACAGGGAAATAGCTGGGTCAAATGGGATTTCAAGTCCTAGTTCTTTGAGGTATCTCCATACTGATTTCCACAGTGGTTGCACCAGTCTACACTCCCACTAACAGTGGAGAAGGATTCCTTTTTTCCCACAGCCCTGGCAGCATTTGTTATTGGTTTATTTCTTGATAGCAGCCATTCTTTCTAGAGTGAAGTGGAATCTCAGTGTGGTTTTGATTTGCATCTCTCAAATGACCAGTGATATTGAACATTTTTTCATATGTTTATTTGGTATTTCTACTTCTTTGTCGAAGAAATGTCTATTCATTTCAGATGCCTATTTTTGGATTGGATCTTTAAATTTGGGAGGTCTGGTTTTTTTAAGTTCTTTATGTATTCTAGAAAGTAAACCTTTGTCTGAGGAACAGCAGGTAAAAAATATTTTCCCACATTGTAGATTGTCTCTTTACCCTGTTGGTGGTTTCTCTTGCTGTGCAGAAGCTTTTTAATAAGAAGAGATCCAAGTTGTTGAGTCTTTGTGCTAGTTCACATGCAGCTGAGGTTTTGTTCATAAAATCTTTTCCTACGCCGATGTCTTCAAGAGTTCTACCTAAATTCTCTTCCAGCTGGTTAAGTGTTTCAGTTTTAATATTTAGATCTTTAATTCATTTTGATTTTAATTTAGTGCATGGTGAGAGATATAGGTCTAGTATTAATCTATGGCAAGTTGAAACCCAATTTTTCTATCACAATTTATTAAAGAGGCTATCTTTCCTCCAGTGAGGGTGTTTGGCTCCTTTGTCAAAGATGAGGTAGCTGAGTGTGTCTGGAGTTGTTTTGGCATCTTCTAATTTGTTCCACTGATCCTCAGGTCTATTTCTTTGCCAATACCATGCTGATTTTACCACAGTAGCTTTGTAGTATAGTTTCAAATTGGGTATTGTGATACCCTCTGCCTTGTCTTTGTTGCCTAGAATTGCTTTTGCTATTCTAGGTCTCTTCAGGTTCCAAATGAATTTTTGGATTGTTTTCTCCAGGTCTGTGAAGTATGGTGCTGGGATTTCAATTGGAATTGCATTGAATCTATATAACAGTTTTAGAACTATGTCCATTTTCACTATGTTTGTTCTTCCTACACAGGAGCAAGGGATGTCCTTCCATGTTTTGATAACCTCTTCAATCTCTTTATTCAGAATGCTATTCAGAGAAGAGATCTTTAATTTCTTTTGTTAGGTTGATTCCTAGCTATTTCATTGTTTTGGATGCTATTGTGAAAGGAGTTGTTTCTCCAGTTCCTCTTTCAGTGAGTCTGTTGTTTGTATACAGGAAAGCTATTGATTTTTGTGTGTTGACCTTGTTCCAGCTGCTCTACTGAATTTGGTTGTTAAGTCTAGAAGACTTTTGGTGGAGTTCTTGGGGTCTTCTATAGATTATCATGTCGTCTTCAAATAATGATAATTTAACTTCTTCATTTCCTATCTTTATCCCTTTTGTTTCTTTTTCTTGTCTAATTGGTGTGGCTAATGTTTCCAAAACTGTATTGAACAGGAATAGTGATATTGGACATCCTTGTCTTGTTCCTGATTTTGGCGTGAAGGATTTCAGTTTTTGATCATTTAGTATGACTTTGGCTGTTGGTCTTCATAGATGTCTTTTATCAAGTTGAGATAGAGACCGTCTGTGTATTCCTATTTTCTGTCAGGTTTTTATCATGAGTGTGTGTTGGGTTTTTTTGAGCACTTTTTCTGCATCTATTGAGATGATCATTTGGTTTTAGTCCTTGGCTCTATTAATATAGTGTATTACATTTATTGATTTGCATACATTGAACCATCATCCCTGCATCCCTGGAATGAATCACGCTTGATCAGGGTGTATGATCTTGATGATCTTCTGCATTCTGTCCACCAGTATCTTATTCAGGATTTTTGCATCTATGTTCATTGGGGAGATTGGCCTGTAGTTCTCTTTTTCAGTTGGATCCTTCTCTGGTTTTGGGATCCAGGTGATGTCTGCTTTCAGGAATGAATTCAGGAGTATTGCTTCCCTTTCAATTTCATTGAGAGTTTAAAGAGCAGTGGCAATAGTTCTTCTCTAAATGTCTTGTAGAATTCAGCAGTGAAGCCATCAGGTCCTGGGCTTTTCTTAGTTGGTAGGTTTTTAATTATGTTTTCAATTTTGATTGGTATTGGATTGTTTAGAATTTTTAGGTCTTCCTTGTTCAACTTTGGTAATAAATATGCATCTAGAAATCTGTCCATTTCTTCTGAATTTTCCATCTTATTAGCAGATAGTTTCTCTAAGTAGGTATTGATGATCCTCTGGATTTCTGCTGGGACCATTGTAATTTCATCATTTTTATTCCTAATTGCATGGATTGGGTCTTTTCTTTCCTGTTTTTGATAAGGTTGGCTAAGAGTTTGTCAATTTTGTTTATTCTTTCAAAGAACCAACTCTTGGCTTCATTGATTTTTGTATTGTTCTCTTAGTCTCCATTGCATTGATTTCTGCTCTGATCTTTATAATTTCCTCCCTTGTATGAGCTCTGGGTTTATCCTGCTCTTCTTTTTCTAGAAGCTTGAGGTTCAGCATTAGGTCTGTTTTTCTAATACGAGCATTCACTACTGTGAATTTCCCTTATGAGACTGCTTTCATTGTGTCCCATAGATTCTGATATGTTTTATTGACATTGTCATTTAATTTTAGAAACTGTCTGATTTCTTCTTTAATTTCCTCTGTGCCCCATTGATTGTTCAGAAGTGTGTTGTTTAATTTTCATGTGTTGATGAAATTCTTGCAGTTTTCCTTTTGCTATCGATCTCCAATTTTATCCCCCATCATCTGATAATATACAGGGCAGGGGATAAGTTCAGTTCCTTTGCACTTACTTAACCATGTTTTATGAGCAAGTATGTGGTCTCTTTTGGAGAATGACGTCTGTGGAGCTGAAAAGAATGTATAATCTGATTTTGTGTGGTGGAACCCTCTGTAAACATCTGTTAAATGCATTTGTTCAAGAGTTTGATTGAGTTCTCATGTTTCATTGTTTATTTCCCGTCCAGTTCATCTATTTAAGACAGTGGGGTATTGATGTCCCCCACTACTATTTTATTAGTGCTTATTTGATTTTTCCTGTCTGTTAGTATTTGTTTTATATAGTTGGGTACACTAGTATTTGGTTTACGTCTCTTTCTCTTGGATTTTTCCCTTTGCAAAGATGTAATATTCTTCTTTGTGTCTCAATTATTGTTGGTTTGAAATCCATTTGATCTTCAAATAGGATAACTATTCGAGCTTTTTTTCAAGTTCCTGTCACATGGAGTATTGTTTTCCACCCTTTAACTTTCAGTTTTAACTTCCAGTGTGTGAGTTTCTTTTTGAATTAAGTGTGTTTCTTGTATGCAGCATATTGTTGAATCTTACTTCTTGACCCATTCTGCCAGTCTATTTCTTTTGATTGGTGAATTGAGACCATTAACATTGATGGTTATAACTCATATGTGTTGACTTATCCTTGTCATGATTTTTTGGGTTTTTTTGGATTCTCCCCCTTTGTGTTCAATTTCTTGTGGTGCCTGATGGATTCACTCTGCTGGGCTTCCTGGGGTTGTGATCTTCAATATCTTTTCCTAGGATACTGCTTAAATGTTTTGCAGTGCTGGTTTGGTATTCATGAAGTTCCTAAGGTGCTCTTTGTCATGAAAGTATCTTATTTCTCCATCAATTTTGAAAGATAGTTTTTCAGGGTACATCAATCTGAGTTGGAGGCTGTTTTCCTTTAGGGCTTGAAATGTGTCATTCCAGTCTCTTCTTGCCTTGAGGGTTTGTGTTGAGAAGTTTACGGTGATTCTGATGGGCCTTTCTTTGTATGTGATTTGTTTCTTTTCTCTCACTGCTTGTAGAATTTTGTTCTTTTGTTAGGTTTCTGGAATCTTAACTATTATATGCCTTTGTGTAGATTTTTTTTTTCTGATCATGTCTAGTTGTAGTCCTATATACCTCACTTATTAGTATGTCAAGTTCTTTTTCCCTATTTGGGAAGTTTTCTGCCATTCTTTTTTTATGTCATCTGCACTCTCTCCTTTTTCTTCATTGACTCTGGATCAGTCTTATGTTATTCTTCTTTGCACTGTCTAGTAGCTGCTGGATTGATTTTTCTTGGTCCCTTACTATTTTTAAGAAATTTTTCTTTTCCTGTTCACTAATTGCAATCCTATCTTCTACATCTGAAATTCTGTCCTCTCATTGGCTCATTATGTTGCATAAACTTTAAGTGGAGTTTTTAATCTCCTGGAAATCTGTTTGGATCAGTTTTGTGTATTCCATTTGTTTCCTATGTTGGGATTCCATCATGTTCCTCAGCTCCTCTATTTTTTTAATGTGTCCGCTCTAGAGCTGTTAATCATGTCTTGCACTATGGGCACAATCACTGTTGTTATCTGAGAAATTATTTCTGATTTTATTTTTTCCAGATCCTCTTTTCTTACCACTTCAGGGAGTCCAGGTGGTTGAGTATCAGATTGTTCCATCTCGTTGCCCTTTATGGTTATCTTAGGTGATCTGGAAGTCTGGTTTTGAGACTTGTTTATGTGTCTTCTCATTTCAACAGATGCAGACTGCTGCGCCTTTGTTTAGGTGTCTTTTTGCCCATCCACTGGGGTTCTGTTCTCAGCAAGCCTCAGGGAGGCCTTTTCTCTGCTACTCACCACTGCACCAATTCCTGGGTTCAGAATGGTGGCCTTCTGGATCACTGAGCTGCCCTGTTGTCTGGGTGGGGTTCTGGCTGGGGCTGTGCACACTTGGGATGGTATCTGGGCATGCCTATGGCTGGGGCCTGCCCATATGTGTAGCTGTTTTCTGGGAGGGCCTTTGACTGGGGGTGTGCACTCAAGTTGCTGGTGTCTGAGCGGTCTTCTTGCTGGGATCTGTGCACACTTATGGATGGTATCTGTGTGGGCCTCTGCCTGTTGCTTGATTGCCTGCACAGCTCTTTTCCAGGTGGGCCTGTGGCTGAGGCCTGTGAGTCCAAACTGCAGGTGTCTGAGCAGGGCCCTGTGTAGTTCCTGCACACACCTGTACTGCTCTGGTCCATGTCACCTTCTTGCTGGGATCTGTGTACACTTACTGATGGTATCTGGGTGGGCCTCTGGTTGTTCCTTGTGCACTTGTGAAGCTCTTTTCCAGGGAGGCCTTTGATTGGGGCCTGTGGGCCCAAGCTGCTGGTTTCTGGGTGGGCAGCTTATTTCTTCTAAATTGTTTTATTGTAATTTTATTAGGTTATCAGGAGAGAAAGTAGATACATTCATCTTTAAGTGCAGCAATCTATCATCTTAAATGACAGATCTCTTCTTTCTTTTTCCTAGGCTTGATTTTAAAGCCAATAGAACTCTTTAACTGGTTTATTAAGATGCAAATTACCCAACATAATATTGACCCCCTTAAAGTGTCTCAATTAGTGGTTGTTAGTTAGTATATTCACAAAGTATAACCTTCACCACTGTCTAATTTTAGAATATTTTTATTATTCCAGAAGAATCTGTGCCCATCAGCAGTCTCTCCCCCTTCCTTCCTTCTGCCACCCCCATCCATGACAGACACTAACATTCTTCTGTCTGTATAGATTTGCCTGTAATGGGCATTTCATATAAATGAAATTACACAATATGTGACCTTTTCTGAGTGTTTTCTTTGTAATGCTTCAAGGTTCACCCATGTTGTAGTATATATCACTTCATTCCTTTTTATTGCTGGCTAGTATTCTTTTGTATGAGTATATCACATTTTTATTTATCCATTCATCTGTTGTTAGACATTTGAATTGTTGCCACTTTTTGGCTACTGTGCATAATGTAGTTATGAACATTTATCTACAAGTTTTTGTGTGAGCATACATTTTCCTTTCTCTTGAGTGTGGATCTAGGAGTAGAGTTGTCTGTGTCATGTGGTAACTCTGACATGTTAATTTCTCCACATCCTTCCCAACACCTACTATGTTTTGTTTTGTTTGTGGCCACCCTCATAGTAAGGGCTATAGAATTTTGTAATAGTAGTGGGATTATGGGTTGGAAGGAAGAAAAAGAGAGTAGAGACCCAGTGGCTCCAATGCCAAGAAGGTAATGTCAGTTGGGGATTTAGGAGTACATCTTTTTGAATTTGGAGATGTCCTCACTAAATTTTTCATTTTTCTCCAATACTATTTTTGGAGGGACATCTTATCTAGATTGAGCTTGAAGAGAAGATAAAACAGCCAGAAAATGAATTATTTAAAAAGATTATAATTTAGATTAATAGAAAATCAACCCACATAAAATAAATTGTGAAAATTTGTTTAATAATGAATTTAAAGGAATGCCAAATGCTAGCTACCTACAGTTCTGCCCTAACTCTGTTAGGCTGCATCCCAAACACCTTTACTAATTTAATGGAATTAATCTTTTTTACCGAGCCCATGAAAAATTTAAGGCCCTTAAAGGAGAAAGGGAATCCCAAGAAAAGAGGTGTAAATAACTCCAGGCTTGATAGTTTAGCTCCTAGAGTACCAAATCTACTTTCAGACAAATTAGAGCTGAATGTTCAGTCAGTAATGCTTAGAGAAAAACAACTAGTGATGATATGATTTCTACTGAAATCACACGTTAACTGTACTTTGCCCATTTAATATGGCACTAGACTTACAAAGAAAGCCAAAGTTTTACTAGTTGGGATATTGCCGGTATGGTTCAATGTTAGCATATTATCTTGTGGAACGTTCCTCTTCTTGTACACTATGATTGTTTTTCACAGGCTCCTGTGTAGTTACATTTTCTTTAGCTTTTCACTACAGTTAAAAGCATGCCTAACATCTACCCTAGATATGTGCACCCAATTTTGACAGGTAGACTATTTCATATTTTTTATATTTTTATTCCTGTCCCCTTCCCCCACTGACAAGCATTCAGCACCAAATAAATACTTTTAAAATAAATGTGCTGTGCTACTGTATAGGTGCCACTGGGGGTTTGTATTTGTTAATAGGACTGAAATTAAAGCATAACTTCTTAGTTCTTTCTGTAGGTTTTTGTTCCTATAGATGTGGAAGTTCATTCTGGTAGTAGAAGCTGTGTAAATATCAGATGAATTGGCAATTACTATACCTCTACATCTTGCAGAATCTAAGCAAAATGTTTAGAGTTGTAGTTTCATTAGTAATGCCTAAGAACAGATTGTAATTTATTAATTTTTATTAGTCACTTTATTCTGAGAAATGTATGTGAGGCCTTTTAGAACCTTGTCACAGTCATGAGTTAAAAATGTAGGACCTGTAAAAGTGTAAGTTCTTGTGCATAGGAAAACTCCAGTCTCATTAACCTAAGGTGGGAATCACGTTGTGCCCATAAGTTTCTTGTCACTTCAAAAAAGTGATTCCACTCCTGGGGTTGAGATGTAGAGGTGCATGCTACTCTGATCCATTCAGGGGAGCTGGTATTTTGATCCCCCCTTTATTCTTCTATAAATGCATATTTAGAAAGAAATAAAATTCCTGTTTTGTTTATTTATATGTAGCTTGTAAAACATTTTGTGCCCAGGCATTGATGTAGGCTTTTATTAAAACATTGCCATCCCTATAAACCCTTCAAAACTACAGAGCTATAGTTTATCAAAAAGGAATTAAGATTCTTACCTCCCACTACTCAACAATTTTGTTTGCTTATTTATTGACTCAGGAAAAATTTCTTAAGAAATGTATGAGGCACTGTGTTGGGTGCTCCATAATAATGGTAATTATAGTGGCCCTCATGATGGTGTTTTGATTAAAGCACATGTTCTGAGATCAGAATGCTTGAATTTAAATTGCAACTAAATTATATGGCCACTGGTGATTATGAATACCAGCTACTAGCTCTCTGTTTCAATCTAGTTGTCTTTAGCTGGGGACATATTATATTCCTATTTCTACTATAATAGATTACCACAAATTTAGTGACATAAAGCAATGCAGTTTTATTTTATCCCTGTTATAGGGGTAAAAAGTATATAGGCTCAGTTGTCCTCCACTCCAGCTCTCACAAGGCTCAAATCAAGGTGACTGAAGTCAGCATGGGCTTTCTCTAGGGAAGAATCTACTGCCTGACCTACTTGGGGTGTTGGCAGAATATAGTTCAGTGCACTTATAAGACTGCAGTCCCTTTTGCCTTGCTAGCTTCTCAGCTGCTAAAGGCTACCCATATTTTCGGTCTTGTGATCCTTCTTAATCTTCAAAGCTTGCTGTACTATCTAATAGATAGGCAAGTTTTCAGAAGTCCTTCAAGAGGCTTAATAAATGGAGGAAAATGCTAATTTGATAAACAGTACTGTGAAGATAACTATTTTGGGTATTTAATGGATGTCCCTTCTCATAGCTCTGAGATATATCATCATAGAGGTTATCATTTTGCAGGAATGTTTTTCTCCTCAAGGCCAAGATTGTAAGTACAACATTACTTTAATGGCCTTTGGAAAGTAAAAGCATGAAAAACACCTGGATAAATGTCAAGGTTAGAGTTAGGTTCAGTCCTGTATGAACATAATCTTCTTTTAATAGGAGTAAATGTTGTTATATGGTTCAGTGTTTGCTACTTAACCTGGAATAAAAGTGTTATGATCTTCAAGTGCTAAATGGATTGCTCTATACTATGTAAACTGTGCTAGTTTATGGTTGAGTTTTAAGAATGGGTCAAATTTAATCAACAACAAATGAAAGCTTTCAAGAAAACTTAAATACTTTGAAGGGATACTTTTCACTAATGGATAAAGTTTGTTCATGCCCTAGAAAAAATGATATTAAAGAAAATTGTGACTATTTTAATAACTCTCATCTGTAAAATTTTCTTAGAACTTTTGGACTTGTTAATTGTAACACAATTTTATTCTAGTTTAGTTTAGAAATAACTGCAAGTTTATAACACCAGATATGTTAATGTATTTGCAGAGGTGCATTTTGCTTTGATGTCTGAGCTCATGCTTTGGAATTTCACTGCTGAGTATCCTTACCCTACAAGTACCACATGAGTCCGTGTGTGTGTGTGTGTGTGTGTGTGTGTGTGTGTGTCTGTCTGTCTGTCTGTCTATGTATGCATGCGCACGTGCTTTTTTTTTTTTTTTTGGTACTGGGGATTGAACTCGGAACCTTGAGCTTGTCAGGCGGGCGGTGGAACCACTGAGCTAAATCCCCAGCACACATGCTTGTTTTTTGAGACAGGGCCTTCCTATTGCCCAGTCTGGCCTCAGACCTCTGGGGTTCAAGCAGTCTTGTCTCTAGAGTAGCTGAGACTACAGGGACTAGTCACCAGCCCAGCTTCAATGAGACTTTTCTTATTTAAGTATTGTTTATAATCTATTTCCCACATAACACTCCAACCCAGCTAGTTCTATAAATAGACTAATTGTTCCATGTCTCTTGAACATATATTTGAGAGATAGATGTCACTTTACTCCTATGCTGGTTTGTCTTACTGAGTCTTAAAATGTGTATTAGTCTATTAAAATGACTTCTTTTTTCAATTTTATTTTTTATTAGTACATGTTTCCAAAGCATAATGATTACTGTACGTTCCTCATGGAGAGTTGGTACATATATATAACACATTTCAATTCTTTGTTCACCCTCCTACCCTTCCTCTCTTATGCCCTCCCTCCATGTCTTGGTCCCCTTACCATTTGAAAATGATCTATCTCTCTATTTCCTTTTATCTTTTATGTTGCTGTTTACATAAAATGATTTCTTGATCACTTTTTCTATTCAAGGCATTAAGGTATTTAAAAGGTAGTTTAAACTCAACTTCCAACTCTGAAAGAGCTTACACTTACCTGTTTTTGGACTTTTAATTTTACCTACAGATATCAAATACAGTTTCAATTAAGAGTACTCTTACTTTCCCCGACTCCGTTACTATATGTATTGTTTAATGTCTTACCCTGCTAATTCATAAATTCTCCAACGAGAGTGATTTCTGGAGGCTGTGTGTGTTCATTTGCTGGTTTATTGATATATCTCAAATACTTAGAAAAGCACCTGGCATAGGGCAGTCCCCTCCTCTGCCTTACTCCTTACCCCTTTCCCTGATCCCTTCCCTTCCCCAAAAAATCTGCCTCCCTGTTTCCTACTACCTCTCCTTTATTTTACTTTTTACTATATATTTTGGGTTTCTCATATAAGAGAAATCAGATGATATTTAACTTTCTCAGGGTTATTGCACTTAATAAAATGATCTCAAGATCCATCCATTTTCCTGCAAATGATATGAATTCATTCTTCTTTTGGCTGAAATAAAATTCCATTATATATATATATATTATATATATATTATATATATATATATATGGCAATTTCTTTATCCATTTGTCTGTTGATGGGCATCTAGGATGTTTCCAAAGCTTAACTATTGTGAATTAGGCAGCCATATAGCTATATAAAAATGGATATCCATGTATCACTACACTATGATGACTTTAAATCTTTTGGGAATATATCCAAGAGAGGTATATGTGGGTTGAAAAGAATTCCTATTTTTAGTTTTTCTAAGAATCCCCATGCGGGGCCGGGGATTTAGCTCAGTGGTTTTGCCGCCTGCTGCACAAGCACAAGGGCCCGAGTTCGATCCCCGGTACCAAAAAAAAAAAAAAAAAAGAATCCCCATGCAGATTTCCATAGTGGTTGTACTAGTTTATATTCCCACCAACAATGTTGATGTGTTCCTCCTTCTCCACTCCTGCCAGCATTTGTTGTGTTCTTGATGATAGCCATTATGACTGGAGTGAGATGAGATCTGTGAGTTGTTTTGATTTGCATTTCCCTAATGGCTAAAGGTGGTGAACATTTTTTCATGCCCTTATTAGCCATTTGTACTTCTTTGGAGATGTGTATTCATTCCAGTTGTCCATTTTTTGGTTGGTCTTTTGTTTTTAGAGTTGATTTTTTTTTGTATTAAATTCTTTTATTGGTACATTGTAGGTATACAACACAATTGCATTTCTCATTGGGAATTGTACCTTTACATAATGCATCTTGGTTCTTATTTTTTCCCCATTCCTAGCCCTCCCTTCACGCCCTCCACCCTTCCCTATTTACAAAGACTTTATATCCATTTTTCCCATTTCTCATCATTTTTCCTTTCCCTTCTTTCCTTTCCCCTGCCCCTCCCACTACCCCTACCCCTTTGGACCTTTTCTTCCTATTTTACATTATTGATTACTCATTCTAATCATTGGTGCATTTTAGGTATACAATATAATGACATTCATCATTGGAAATTTGCACCTTTACATAGTCCCTCTTGGTTCTTATTTTTCACCCTTGCCCAACCCTCCCTTCAACCCCTCCAGCCCTCCCTATTTACAAAGATTTTGTTCCTATTTTTCCATTTTCTCATATTAATCCCATTCCCTTCTTTCCCCTAGCCCTCCCACTTCCTTCCCCTTTGCCCCTTTTCTTCCTATTTCACATGACCTATTATACATTTAGTCCTTATTTACACTTTCAGTTTCTCACACCAGAGAAACTATTCGGTATTTATACATGTGTGTCCTATTTATTTCACTTAAGAGTATGGCCTCAATGTGCATCCACTTAGCTATAAATGTCTCTAATTTCTCATTTTTTATGGCTGAGTAGTACTCCATTTTATTAAAAAACCACATTTTCTTTATCCAGTCTCCAGTTGATGGGCATTTGGGCTGTTTCCAAGTTTTAGCTATTACAAACTGTGCTGCTATGAAGGTGGGCGCACATATATCACTGTGGTATGATTCTTTTAATTCTTTGGGGAAGATCCCCAGCAGTGGAATAGTGGGGTCAAATGGGACTTCCAGTCCTAGTTCTTTGAAGTATCTCCATACTGATTTCCACAGTGCTTGCACCAGTCTACAATCCCAGCAGCAGTGGAGCAGGGTTCCTCTTTCCCCACAGCCCCACCAGCATTTGTTATTGGTTGATTTCATGATAGCAGCCATTCTTTCTGGGGTGAGGTGGAATCTCAGCCTTGTTTTCATTTGCATCTCTCGAATGACCAGTGATGTTGAACATTTTTTCATGTATTTATTTGCTATTTCTACTTCTTTGTCTGAGAAATGTCTGTTCATTTCAGATGCCCATTTTTGGATTGGGTCTTTAAATTTGGGAGGTCTGATCTTTTTAAGTTCTTTATAGATTCAAGATAGTAGACCTTTGTCTGAGGAAGAGCAGGTGAAGATTTTTTCCCACATTGTGGGTTGTCCCTTCACACTGCTAGTGGTTTCTCTTGCTGTGCAGAAGGTTTTTAATAAGAAGAGATCCCACTTGTTTGTTTGTGCTAGTTCACGGGCAACTGAGGTTTTGTTCATAAAATCTTTTCCTACACCGATGTCTTCAAGGGTTCTACCTAACCTCTGTTCCAACTGGTTCAGAGTTTCTATTTTAATATTTAGATCTTTAATTCATTTTGATTTTACTTTAGTGCATGGTGAGAGATACAGTTCTAGTTTTAATCTTTGGCAAGTTGAAACCCAATTTTTCCAGCACCATTTATTAAAGAGGCTATCTTTCCTCCAGTGAGGGTGTTTGGCTCCTTTGTCGAAGATGAGATGGCTGAGTGTGTCTGGTGTTGTTTCTGCATCTTCTAATCTGTTCCACTGGTCCTCAGGTCTGTTTCTTTGCCAGAAAGATGCTGTTTTTATCACAGTAGCTTTGTAGTAGAGTTGCAGGTTGGGGATTGTGATACCCACTGCCATGTCTCTGTTACCTAGAATTGCTTTTGCTATTCTGGGTCTCTTCTTGTTCCAAATGAATTTTTGGATTGTTTTCTCTAGTTCTGTGAAGTATATTGTTAGAATTTCAATCGGCATTCCATTGAATCTATATAGCAGTTTTGGAAGTATGGCCATTTTCACTCTATTAATCCTTCCTACCCAGGAGCAGGGGATGTCTGTCCATTTTCTGATATCATCTTCAATCTCTCTTTTCAGAGTGCCATAGTTTTCAGAGAAGAGGTCTTTGATTTCTTTCGTTAGGATGATTCCTAGGTATTTCAGTTTTTTGGATGCTATTGTGAAAGGAATTATTTGCCCTATTTCTCTCTCAGTGAGTCTGTCATTGGTGTAGAGGAAAGCTATTGATTTTTGTGTGTTGACCTTGTAACCAGCTACTTGACTGAATTTGGTTGTTAAGTCTAGAAGACTTTTGGTGGAGTTCTTGGGGTCTTCTATATAGAGTATCATGTCATCTGCAAATAATGACAATTTGACTTCTTCATTTCCTATCTTTATTCCTTTTATTTCTTTCTCTTGTCTAATTGCTGTGGCTAATGTTTCCAGAACTATATTGAACAAGAGTGGTGATAGTGGAAATCCTTGTCTTGTTCCTGATTTTAGTGTGAAGGATTTCAGTTTTTGACCATTTAGTATGATATTGGCTGGTGGTGTTTCATAGATGGCTTCTATCAGTTTGAGGTAGAGACCATCTATTCCAATTTTTTGTAGGGTTTTTATCATAAATGCATGTTGGATTTTGTCAAATGTTTTTTCTGAATCTATGGAGATAATCATATGATTTTTGTCCTTGGCTCTATTGATATAGTGGACTACATTGATTGATTTGCATATGTTGAACCATCCCTGCATCCCTGGGATGAATCCCACTTGATCAGGGTGTATGATCTTCTTGATGATCTTCTGCATTCTATTTGCCCTTATCTTATTAAGGATTTTTGCATCTATGTTCATTAGTGAGTTTGGCCTCTAGTTCTCCTTTTTGGTTGGGTCTTTCTCTGCTTTGGGGATCAAGGTGATGCTTGCTTCCAGGAATAAATTTGGGAGTATTGCTTCCCTTTCAATTTCATTGAAGAGTTTAAACAGTAGTGGCAGCATTTCCTCTCTAAATGTCTTGTAGAATTCAGCAGTGAAGTCATCAGGGCCTGGGCTTTTCTTAGTTGTTAAGTTTTTAATTACATTTTCAATTTCATTGGTTGATATTGGGTTGTTCAGAGTTTTTAGGTCTTCTTCATTCAACTTTGGTAATTCATATGTATCTAGGAATCTGTCCATTTCTTCTGTGTTGTCCATCTTATTGGCATATAGGTTCTCAAAGTAGGTATTGATGATCCTCTGTATTTCTGCTGGGTCTGTTGTCATTTCACCCTTTTCATTCCTAATTGCATGGATTTGGGCCTTTTCTTTCCTTTTTCTGACAAAGTTGGCTAAAGGTTTGTCAATTTTGTTGATTCTTTTGAAGAACCAACTCTTGGCTTCATTGATTTTTTGGTATCATTCTCTTAGTCTCCATTGCATTGATTTCTCCTCTGATCTTTATAATTTCCTCCCTTGTATGAGCTTTGGGGTTGTCCTGCTCTTCTTTTTCTAGAAGCTTGAGGTTCAGCATCAGGTGGTTTAATTGGGCTCATTCTGTTTTCCTAATATGTATATTCACTGCTATAAATTTCCCTCGTAAGACAGCTTTCATTGTGTCCCATAGATTCTGATATGTTGTATTGTCATTGTCATTTAATTGAAGAAACTGTCTGATTTCTTCTTTAATTTCCTCTGTGACCCATTGGTTATTTAGAAGTGTGTTGTTCACTTTCCACGTGTTTATGAAATTTTTTGGGCTTCTTTTGCTATGGATCTCCAATTTCATTGCACTATGGTTTGATAATGTACAGGGGATAACTTCAATTCCTTTGCACTTAAACATGTTCTATGTGTGAGTATGTGGTCTGTTTTGGAGAATGACCCATGTGCAGTTGAGCAGAATGTGTATTCTGATTTTGTGGGGTGGAAGACTCTGTAAACATCTGTTAAGTTCATTTGTTCAAGAGTTCGATTGAGTTCTAGTATTTCATTCCTTATTTTTAGTCTAGTTGATCTATCTATTTGTGACAGTGGGGTGTTGAGGTCCCCCACTACAATTGTGTTAGTGCATATATGACTTTTCATGTCCATTCGTATTTGTTTTATATAGTTGGGTGCACTAGTTTTTGGTGCATAGATATTTATGATTGTCATCTCTTCCTCTTGGATTCTTCCCTTTACAAGGATGTTGTGTCCTTCTTCCTCTCTCTTAATCAGTGTTGGTTTGAAATCTACTTGATCTGCCAAGAGGATAGCTACTCCTGCTTTTTTTCAGGTTCCTGTTGCATGGAGTATTGTTTTCCACCCTTTAACTTTCAGTCTATGAGTTTCCTTTTGAATTAAGTGTGTTTCTTGTATGCAGCATATTGTTGGATTTTGCTTCTTGACCCATTTTGCCAGTCTATTTCTTTTGATTGTTGAAGTGAGACCATTAACGTTGATGGTTATAACTGAAATGTATTGACTTGTCATTGCCAGGACTCTTTCTTTTTGTTGGGTTCTCCCCCTTTACATTTAATTTCTTGTCATGCCAGATGGGTACATTCTGCTGTGCTTCCTGGGGTTGTGATCCTCAATGTCTGTTCCTAGGATATTGTGTAAAATTCTTTGGAGTGCTTGTTTGGTATTCACGAAGTTCCTAAGGTGCTCTTTGTCATGAAAGTATCTTATTTCTCCATCCATTTTGAAAGATAGTGTTTTGCAGGGTACATCAATCTGGGTTGGAGGCTGTTTTCTTTTAGGGCTTGGACTATGTCACTCCAAGCTCTTCTTGCCTTGATGGTTTGTGTTGAGAAGTCTGCTGTGATTCTGATGGGCTTTCCTTTGTATGTGATTTGTTTCTTTTCTCTGACTGCTTGGAGAACTTTTTTCTTCTGTTGTGTTTCTGGAATCTTAACAATTATATGCCTATGTGTAGATTTTTTTGATCAAGGCTATTTGGAGTCCTATATGCCTCACTTACCTGTATGTCAAGTTCTTTTCCCCTGCTTGGGAAGTTTTCTGCCATTATTTCTGTGAAGAGTTTTTTTATGTCATCTCCACTCTCTCCTGTTTCTTCATTGAGCCCAATCAGTCTTATGTTATTCTTTTTTGCATCATCTAGCAGCTGCTGGATTGATTTCTCATGTTCCCTTATAATTTTGAAGCCATTTTTCTTTTCCTGGTCACTAATTGCAATCTTATCTTCTATATCTGAAATTCTGTCCTCACACTGGCTCATTCTGCTGTGTAGACTTTCAGTGGAATTTTTCATGTCCTGGAAATGTATTTGCATCTGTTTTATGGATTCCATTTGTTTCTTATGTTGGGATTCCATCATGTTCCTGAGCTCCTCTCTAGATTTATTAATCATATCTTGCACTAGGGGCACAATTTCTCCTGTTATCTGAGAAATTATTTCTAATTTCATTTTTTCCAGATTCCCTTTTGTTGCCAGTTCAGTGGGTCCAGGTGGTTGAGTATCAGAGTGTTCCATCTCATTTTCCTTTGAGGTTGCTGTAGGTGATCTGGAAGTCTGGTTTTGAGACTTATTTACATGTTTTCTCATTTCGACTGGGGCAGGGGGCTGTTAGCGCCTGCACGGATTACCTCCTCTGAGCTGGGTGAGGTGGGACAGGGGCTGGGAGCAGCGGTAGGGATGGTGACCCAAAAGCCCTTTCCTGTGGGCTGGGAGCAGCCGGAGGGATGGTGGCCAGGAAACCCCTTCCTCTGGACCAGGAGCAGTGGGATGGTGGCTCAGAAGCCCCTTCCTCTGGGCCAGGAGCAGCGGGACAGAAGGTGGCCCAAAAGCCCTTTCCTCTGGGTTGGGATCAGCGGGAGGGATGGTGACCGGGAAGCCCCTTCCTCTGGACCAGGAGCAGTGGGACAATGGCTCAGAAGCCCCTACCTCTGGGCTGGGAACAGTGGGACTCAGTACCTTGGTCTTGTGGTCTGGTGTCCTCTGCGTCTTTGTATTGTGGAATCAGGTGGCTGCCTGTCTGCAGCGGGGTGATTCCGTGTCTTCTGTGTAACTCAGGACCTCAGTAGGGCGTGCACAGACCTGCCTGTCTGCAGCGGGCTGATTCAGCGTGTGTTCCGCGCAACTGGGGACCTCGGTAGGGTGTGGCTAGAGTTGATTTTTAAGAGTTCTGTATATATTCTGGATATTAGTCTTCTATCAGATGAATAGCTGGCAAAAACTTTTTTCTCTCTTCTGTAGGTTGTCTCTTCAGTCTGTTGATTGTTTTGTTGTACAGAAGCTTTTTAATTTGATATAATCCCATTTGTTGATTCTTAGGGCTAATGGAACTCTATTCAGGAAGTCCTTGCCTGTGTCTATGGATTCAAGTGTTTTCCCTACATTATCTTCCAACAGTTTCAAAGTGTATTTTTATATCTATGCCTTTGATCCATTTTAATTTGATTTTAGTACAAGGTGAGAGATACAGGTCTAGTTTCATTCTCCCGAATGTGGATAACCAGTTTTCCCAGCACCATTTGTTAATCAGACTGTCTTTTCTCCAGAATGTTTTTGTGTCTCTTTGTCAAATTAATTTTCAAAATAATTTCATGTAATTCTCTGGATTTCAGGGCATCTATTGTAATTTTTTTTTTTTTGGTACTGGGGATTGAACTCAGGCCCTTGTGCTTGCAAGGCAGGCAGCAGTACCACTGAGCTATATCCCCAGCCCATTGTTGTAATTTTGCTCTTTTCTAGTACATTGATGTGGGTCTTTTGTTTTAGTAACTTCGGCTAAGAGTTTATCAATATTTCTTATCTTTTCAAAGAACAAGTTGTTGGGTTCTTTGGCCCGTTGTATTATTTAATTTCAACTTCATTGATTTCTCCATTCATTTTTATAATTTATTTATTTCTACTAGTTTGGGGTTTGGATTATTCTTATTTTTCTAGGACTCTGACGTGCATCATTTGTTTATTTATTTGGGATTGCCCTGTTTTTCTAATACAGGTGATCAGAGCTATGAACTTCCCTCTTAGAACTGCTTTCATTATGTTTCAAAGATTCTAATGTGTTGTATTCCCAGTGTCATATGATTCTAGAAATTTTAAAGTTTCTTCTCTGATTTTGTCTATGATCTATTGATCATCCAAAAGTGTATTAATCGATTTCCACATCTTTGTGTAGCTTCTGTGATTGATTTCTTTTCCTGTTTTCTAGTTTCATTCCATTGTGATCTGATGAAATGCAAGAGATGATTTCAATTTTTTTATTTATTGAGTCATGCTTCATGGCCTAAAATATGTCTTGTTTTGGAGAAAGTTTCACGGCCAGCTGAAAAGAATGTATGTTCTGCTGTTGTTGGAGGAAAAACTGTAGCTATCTGATAAATTAATTTGTTCTATGGTATGGTTTAACTGATATTTCTTTGTTGATATTTTGTCTGGTCGACTTGTCTATTTGTGAGATTCGGGTATTAAAGTCTCATGATTATACTGTATTTGTGCCTATCTGTCCTTTTATATCAAATACGTTTTTTATGACATTGGTATGCTGACATTCAGAGAATATATATTTATAATTGTCATTTCTTCCTGGTGAATTGTTCCCTTTATTAATAATAGTGACCTTTGTCTTTTTGGATCAGTTTTGATTTGAAGTCAACTTTATCAGAAATAAGAATAATTACTCTTGCTTGCTTTTAGACTCTAGCTGCATGGAATATGATTTTTTTTTTTTTTTTTTTTGGTACAGGGGATCAAACTCAGGTCCTTGTGCTTGCGAGGCAGGCGGCGGAACCACTGAGCTAAATCCCCGGCCCTGGAATATGAATTTTTTATGCTTTCACTTTCAGTTGGTGTATGTCTTTGTGGATAAGATGTGTCCCTTGCAGGCAGCATATTGCTGGGTGTTGCTTTTTGATTCACTCTGCCTGCCTATGTCTTTTAATTAGGATTAAGATTATTTACATTAAGAATTGCAAAGTATTTTACTGATTCCTGTCATGGTATTATTTTCCAGTGTTGGTTTATTTTTGTTTTCCTCTTACTTAACTATTCTCTTAGCAAGATTTATTGTTTCCTTTGGGCTCTTGGGCGATGTTGATTTTATTGTCTCTGATTAGGTTTCCCTTGAGTATTTTCTGCAGTTCTGGTTTGGTGGTCATGGATGTCTTTAGTTTGTCATGACAGGTCTTTATTTTTCCCTCTATTTTCAGGATAATTTTTCAAGGTATAATAATCTGAGCTGGCAATTATTATCTTATAGGACTTGAAAAACTTCAAGTTCTCCTGGCTATTAAGGTTTTTATTGAGAAATCTACTATTATTCTGATGGGTTTGCTCTTATAAGTTATTTGATGTTTTTCTGCAGCAGCTTTTAGTTTCCAATCTTTGTTCTGAATTTCTAGGATTTTGCCTAGGATGTGTCTCAGGGAAGTTCTTTTCTGGTCACGTCTACTTGAAAATCTAAATGTCTCTTTTTTACTTAGCATTTACTTGGTACTTTTTACACTTGATCTTAGCCAAAAGACCGAGATGCGATACTTGGTACTTTTTAATCATTTTATCCTTTTTTTGTTGCCCTTTCCCCCATTTTCTTGTTTTTCCTTTTCTTGTTTGTGTGTTGAAGGTTGTAGATCCAACGGGCTAGAAAGCTCTGCCACTAATGATGTTTTGTGTACAGCATTGCCTGCATCAGACTGGCCTCAGGTCTTCCAAGATTTTGTTTTCCAGATGTCCCATAGTGTTAGTCACTGTTCTGCCCACAAATCAGAGACCAATACCCAGCACAGTTTCCTCCTACACTACATTCCCCACCACAAGGAGGCCTACTCAGTCATTGCTGGGATGGAAAGAACCGCATGCTGAGCACACAGGTTCCGTGACACTTGGAAGTGACCTGATTTACCAGTCCTGTCTTTCCTTCTTTCTCAGGTGAAATCTCATAAGATCCAACTGGGTCACACAGAGGGTCCAGGAAATTCTCAAGGACTGATAATGATTTCTGTACAGAATGGCCCAACTCAGACTGGTTTCAGGACCTATAGTGTTAATCATTGTTCTCCCTGACAAATCCCAGAGTAATAACCATCACAGTTTTCTTCCACACTGAACTCCTTCCTACATGGCTTCCTCACACGGCATTGGGACATAAACAGTCAGGAATATATTTTAAATTTATTTAATTATTGTCTATTCCTCCCTAAATTAAACCATGTTTAATAAAAATATGGATTTTGCTTTGTCTTTGCTGTTTCCTTGGTGTTGGAGAATGCCAGAATCAGCATATGATAAACATCACTTGTACAGTAAGTGTACATTATGGCTAAATGTACATAATAACAGAAGTGATTACAAACCTTGTAATTACCAACTGAAGTATAAAAACATGAATGAATAAAACAGTATTTAGATATCAGCAAATCAAAAAATAATGTAGATAGAAATAATTACATACAGGTAAAGGATCCTCAATCTAAAAACTGAAATGCTCAAAAATCCAAAGCCTTTTGTGCACCTACATGATGCCATAGTGGAAAATTTCACACTTGATGTGATATGTTAGGTTGCAGTCTAAACACAGATGGAGTAAAAACATTACCCTCAGCCTAAGTACATAAGGTATATAAGAAACATAAGTGATTTTATGTGTAGACTTTTGTCCCCTTTCCAATATATCTCATTATGTTATGCAAATATTTAAAAATCTGAAATCTAAAACACTTCTGGTCCCATGCATTTTTGGATAAGGGATAGTCAATTTGTGTTATAAATTATGTTCCTTACAAGGCATCTTCTCAATTCATGCTACTCTAATCTTTCTTCTGTAAGTCTTGGAAGGTATTGAGCAATTATTTTCACAGCCCAGAAATCTTTTCTATAGAATTCCAGAGGTTGGCAATAATAGTGATATTTATCTCATATTTCTGGGAACACACAGAACAGATTACAGAGTCTCGGTATGTTAGTGTATAGTCAATCAGTATGAAAGAAGTGAGGAGGAATGCCATGCTAATAAATTAAAGTCTCTACTGAACTGTCAATATATTTGAACAAGGATTCAAGTGGAAATATTTACAGTTCAGGTGTGAGTGTGCACTTGTCAAACCTGCTGATTTAGAGGGCATTTATATCTTTGCCCAGCTAGTGAATCCACCTTCCATCAGAGGAAATGGAAATACTTTGGAGTAGAAGGCGGTAGATGTTAAGATTTTTTCAGTTACTTTTGCCTGTTGAGAACATACTTAGTGATTCCTCCACTTATGTCATAAAAGACTTCATATTACTCTGTTAAGCTGTAACTCTGAATATGTCTATCTCTCTTCCCATTATTTCTCACATTTATTTCCTGGAAAAAATACTGATCATATTTCAAAACTTGTAAGTAAATGATGAAACTGCTGCTTGTTTTTTGAAGATGTTATTTTCATAAATTCATAGCTATTTTGATTATTTATTTTATTTCACCTGATGTCTTCACACAATATCTGCCAAATATTTTGAGGTTTTGTTTCAAAGCCAGGAGCCCATTGTCAAGACTATTGGATGCTATTGTTTCTATCTTTAAATGCTAGGAATTGGATCGCTGTTGTAAACAAAAAGTACATAACCATAAAAACATCCAGACTCGTTTTGAATTAGTCCCCATTAAAAGAAAAAATAGTTCATTTATTTTTATAACATGAAGGTATGAAAAATGAGTAGTCTTCAGTTAGTTTTTAAATCACTCCAAACTTAATTATTTCCATTTCTTGTATATCCATGTTCAAAGGGATGTACCAAATAGAAGGTGCCAGTAAGGATTAAAAACCTAACCATTACATAATTTGAGGAACGAAAACACAAAATTAAAACAAGCCCATTTTATGATCTGAGTACAATTCATGGTTTTCAGGATTTCTTGAATAAGTTAGTCAAATTTAAGGCCTATCACAGATTCTGAGAAGTTTTTTCTGAATAAAATTTTTGAATTTATAATATCTGTGTGCTTTTGTTGTTGTTGTTCATGAAATATGCCTGAGAACACTGTTGATTCTTTTCCAGATGGTAAAGGTGACGCTCAGGAGAATAGCTTGAGAGACTTAATGAAAGAGCTTCCAGACACCCACTACTGCCTGCTCAAGTACCTCTGCAGGTTCTTAACAAAAGTAGCCAAGCACCATGTGCACAATCGCATGAATATTCACAATCTCGCCACTGTATTTGGACCGAATTTCTTTCAGTAAGTTTATGGAATTTTGGTTTTAACATCATACGTCCTTACTAAATTATGGGGACATAGGAGCATATCTCAGTCTAAAAGATCAATCAATTTATGTTTGTGAAGTCCCATCTTGCTTTTGGGTGGATTAGCCTTGTTTTTTTATCCCAATTTTGAAGAAGACACAAAAGCCTTCTTATGAAACCATACTTTTCAGTAATTCAAATAACATTTAAAATTCTGGAAATAAGGTGGTTTTTTTTTTACTAAATGACATTTAAAAAATTTGTAATCTGAAATCATTAGTGGAAAGGGGAAGAGTACGATAAAATAATTATTTTAATAGTGATAAATTTCACGTTATTGCTAATAGATGGAAAATTATGAGTAAAATACATCAGTAACCAAAAAAATATAATCTTAGTTTTGCTTATTTTCCAAATTTAATTTTCTAAAAATTAAACTAGACTAAAAATAAACTAATCTTATGTATTACTAACCACAAGAACTTTTGTGAAGCTTTGTTTTATTTTTCCTGTTACTCCTTAAAGCTTTTTAATTGTTGATATGTAAAACACAATCTTTGCAATCCAGAGGCTTTGCTTTCAAGTCTCCTATTAATCCCTTCTGATATCAAACTTATTCCTTCTAGTTATATATAGAAAGAATGCTTTCACTTTCAGAGCTCTCAGAAAGTTTGTGTTCTTTTTTAAATAGTGTATATGCTTTTCCACTCCATATAGTCTTTGCCCTCATTTAGCTGCCCAGAGCTAGTAATACTACGGTCTTCAGAATGTCTAAATATAAACTCTGCCTTAGATAATAGATCCATGCCATTAACTGCTTACTTTGGGGGAGAAGGTCTACCTTAATAATGGGTCCCACTTGTAACTTTAAACATGTTAACTTTTTTATTTAATGGTACTGGGGATCAAACTCAGGACCTTTGCTTGTGAGTCAGGCATGGCAGCACTGAGCTACATCCTGGCCCTAAACATGTTAACTTTTAAATAATGATATCTCATGGGATATGGTACAGTCCTGTGAATAATATCTCAAAAAAAGGACTTGCTAACTTCTAATTCAGGAGCGTCATGATAGTAAAATTCTGTATTTGTTCTTTTTACCCCCATTTACCCAGTAAATCTTTGCATCATGACCTACATGTGAGAAATAAAGGTGTAAGTAGAAAACTACTCAATAATTTTGAAATTCTAGCTCATTGATGGTGAAACTTTAGAGATCAGTGCCCAAATTGCAACCCCAAAACACACTCAAAGTGCCAACACTGCAATTAAACCTGAATACTAAGGTTTTACTTTAGAAAAAAAACCTCATACATTAACATCTTTTGTCTTAAAAAGCAACACACATGCCATAGGTTTGACACCACTGCCCTAGGTTCTAGAAAAGGTAAAATCAATTTATAAATAGAATTCTTATTTAAAAAGCAAAAAACACAGATAAAAACAAAACATCCATACAACACTACTAACTTATAAATTGGGTTTAATCCAGAATTTCTGGTAACCCGCTCTAATCAGTCAATCAAAATATCAGTAACGATGAGATTTTATTATAGGCTCTACTAATTAGTTTGATTTTTAAATTTTTATTGTAAAATTAATATACAGAACATAAAATTCATTACTTTAACCATTTTTAAGTGTAAAGAGTGGTGGTGATATTCTAAGTATATTCACATTGTTGTGGTCTACTAAATAGTATGTATGTCTAAACTTCCTGATATAGAAGTCAGTGAAATAGAGTGTAGTGAAATGGAATATAATTGGAACAGATAGCATTTATTAAGAACTTACCAAGTTCTATATTTTCTTATTTATCTGACTGACTGCTAAAGAGAAGGATGAGATTTATTTTGTCATTCAAATGTCTGTGTCTAGGTCAAGGGAAAGGAAGCACTTCTACTCCAATGACCATGGTTAATCCGTAAATGTTATAAAGATGTTATAAAGAGGATTAGTGCAAAACTTCCATTCCCAGATGATTCCTTCACTATGAATCCACTAAAAGATAGAACAAAGAAAATGATGTCTGTAGCCATGTTTATAAGAGTAGAAAATAGAATAGATTGTGTTTTAGTTTTAGAGATGGAGTCTCACTATGTTGCCTATGTTGACCTTGGTCTCCTACAGGTGCATGCCACCACACCCAGTTGAAAATAGTTTTTATAGGGTGTTTACAATATGGCAGGAATGGAAGAGTTACACATTTGTTCACTTATTTTACTTCTCAGTGCTGAAGATTGAACGTAGAGTTTTGCACATGCTTAGGCAAGGACTCTCCCACTGAGCTTCATCCCCAGCCCCTACTTTTATTTTTAATTTTAAAAATACATTTTATCTTCAGTTCACACACAGTAATTGTACATGTTTATGGGGCACAGTGTGACATTTCAGTAAGTGCATACAGTGTGCAATGAACAGAGTAATTAGCCTATCTATCCCCTTAGATATTTATCATTTCTTTGTGTTGGACACATTCAAAATCCTCTATACTAGCTATTTTGAATTATTCAGCTAACTTTTGGTATACGTAGTTATGCTACTGTGCCACAGAATATAAGGAGTTACTCTGTTTATCCAACTGTACCCTTGATCCTGTTAACCATCCTTTCTACCACCCTCTGTTACCATACACTTCCCAGGGTCTGATAACCACTATTGTATTATCTGTCCCTTTGAGAGCAACTTTGTAGCTTCCACATGTAAATGATAATATGTGGTATTGTCTTTCTGTGCCTGACTTATTTCACCCAACATAATATCCTCCAGTTCCATCTAGGTTGTAGCAAATGATAGAATTTCACTCTTTTTATGGCTAAATAAGATTCTGTTGTATATTTGTACCACATTTTCTTTATTCATTCATCCATTGATGGACATTTAGGTGAGTTCCTAAATTAGCTATTGGGAATGAAGCTTCAATAGACATGGAAGTACTTTACAAGTGCCTTTTTGATGTGTTGATTTCTTTTCTTTTGGATATATATAGCCAAATGATGGATTGTTGGGTCAAATGGTAGTTTTATGTTTAACTGTTTTTTGAAGACTCTTCACAGTTTTTTCAATAATAGCTGTAATAATTTATGTTCCCAACAACAGTGTATGAGAGTTCCCCTTTCTCCACATCCTTGCCAGCATTTAAAAAAATTAATTTTATTTGTATATTTTAGATATACGTAATGATAATATTCATCATATGGAATTTGTACCTGTACATGATATATCTTGATTCATTTTTATCCGCTTTCCCACACCTCTCTTCAACCTTTCTTCCTCTCCTTATTTACAAAAGCTTTGTTTGAATTTTTTCCTTTTGTTCTCCTTTTTCCCTTTTCCTTCCTTCTCCCCCTGCCACTCCCTTTCCCATTTGAACATTTTCTTCCTGTTTCACAATATCTATTGTACATTTTGGTCCTTATTTACACTTTCAGTTTCTCATACCAGAGAAACCAATATATGAATATGTGTGTCTGATATATTTCACTTAAGAGTATGGTCTTAACAAAAATGGGCATCTGAAATGAACAGACATTTCTCAGACAAAGAAGTAAAAGCAGCAAACAAATATATGAAAAAATGTTCAACATCATTTGTCATTCGAGAGATGCAGATGAAAACAACGCTGAGATTCCACCTCACCCCAGAAAGAATGCCTGCTATCAAGAAATCAACCAATAACAAATGCTGGCAGGGGTGTGGGGAGAAAGGAACCCTTCTCCAATGCTGGGGGAGGGAGTGTAGATTGGTGCAACCACTGTGGAAATCAGTATGGAGATACCTCAAAGAACTAGGACTAGAGGTTCCATTTGACCCAGCTATTTCCCTGGTGAGTATCTTCCCAAAAGAATTAAAAGAATCATACCACAGTGATATATGTGGACCCATGTTCATAGCAGTACAGTTTGTAATAGCTAAAGCTTGGAAGCAGCCCAAGTGCCCATCAACTGGAAACTGGATAAAGAAGATGTGTTTTTTTTTTATAAAATGGAGTACTACTCAGCCATAATGAAAAACTAGAGTCATTTATAGCTAAATGGATGCATATTGAGGCCATACTCTTAAGTGAAATAAATAGGATACACATGTGTAATACCAAATAGTTTCTCTAGTGTGAGAAACTGATAGTGTAAACAAGGTTTAAAATGATTAAAATTAATATTGATAATTTGAAATAGGAAAAAAGGTCCAAAGACGAAGGGGTGAAGGGAGGGGAAGGGGAAAGGAAAGGAGAGAAAGGAAAAACTATGAGAAAAGAAAAAAAATGGAAATGATGTCTATGTAAATAGTGAAGGGCACACAGGTAATGGGGAAAAAATAACCAAGGTACATCATGTACAGGTACAAACACCCAATGATAAATGTAAATGAATTGTCTACCTAAAATATACCCATAAAATAACTTAAAAAAAAAAAGAGTATGGTCTTAAACTGCATCCATTTACCTAGAAATGTCTCAAGTTTATCCTACTATATAGCAGAGAAGTGCTCATTGTATAAAAAAAATCCACATCTTTATCCACTCATCGGTTGATGGGCATTTGGACTGTTTCCAAGATTTAGCTATTACAAACTGTGCTACTATAAACATAGGTGTGCATATATTGCTCTGGTATGATGCTTTTAATTTTTTTGGAGAGATACCAAGAAGGGGAATACCTGGTTCAAATGGAACCTCTAATTTTGGTTTTTCAAAGAATCTCCACACTGATTTCCACAATGGTTGCACCAGCCTACATCAACAGTACAGAAGGGTTCCTTTTTCCCCATAGCCCCGTTGGCATTTGTTGTAGACTTTTTGTTACTAGCCATTCTATCTGGAGTGAGATGGAATCTCAGTGTTGTTTTAATTTGGATTGAATTACCAGTGATGTTGAATATTTTTTAATATATATTTATTTGCCATTTCTACTTCATAATCTGAGAAGTGTCTATTCATTTCAGATGCTCTTTGTAGAGATGGGTCTTTAAATTTTGGAGGTCTGGTTTTGTTTTCTTTTGCTTTTTTAGTTCTTTATATATTAGTCCTTTGTCGGAGGAACAACTGAAAAAAATTTTTCCCATTCTCTAGGTTGTCTTTTCATGGTGTTGGTGGTTTCTTTTTCTGTGCAAAGTTTTTTAATGAGATGAGATACCAGTTGTTGACTCTTTGTAATATTTCCTGTGCAATTGGGATTTTGTCCATAAAGTCATTACCTATACTGATGTCTTCAAGAGTTCTACCTATTGTGTCTTTCAATAAATTTAGTGTTTCTGTTTTAATATTCAGAACTTTGATCTATTTTATTTTAGTTTAGTGCATGGTGAGAGATATGCTCCAGTTTTAGTCTAGGCATTTAGAAAGCCAGTTTTTCCAGCACCATTTATTAAAGAGGCTATCTTTCTTCCAGTGAAGATATTTGGCCCTTTTGTCAAATATAAAGTGGCTGAGTGTGTTTGGAGTCATTTCTGCATCTTCTAGTCTGTTCTAATGATCCTCAGGTCTGTTTTTATGCCAATACCATGCTGTTTTTATCATGGTGGCTTTGCAGTACAATTTCAAATTGGGGATTGTGATGCCCCTGCCTTATACTTCTTGCCTATGATTACTTTTGCTATTCTAGGTATCTTCTGGTTCCAAATGAATTTTAGGATTGTTTTCTCTAATTCTGTGTGGTATGTTATTGGTATTTCGATATGAATTGCATTAAATCTGTACAACAATTTTAGAAGTATGACCATTTTCACTATATTGGTTCTTCCTACACCAAAACAAGGGGTATTTTTTCATTTTCTGATATCCTCTTTATTCTCCATTTTCAGAGTACTGTAGTTTTCAGTGTAAAGTTCTTTTACTTCTTTTTTAGATTCATTCTTAAGTATTTCATTTTTTCTTGGATGTTATTGTGAAAGATGTGGCTTCAGTGAGTTTGTTACTTATGTACAGGAATGCTATTGATTTTTGAGGATTGACTTTGTAGCTACATTACTGAATTTGGTTATTAAATTTAGAAGTGTTTTGGTGGAGTTTGGGGGTCTTCTATATAGAGTATTATGTCATCCACAAATGATAATTTAACTTCTTCCTTTTCTATCCTTATTTCTTGTCTAATTTCTCTGGCTAATATTTCTAGAACTGTATTGAATAAAGGTGGTGATAGTAGATATCCTTGTCTTATTCCTGATTTTAGAGTGAAAGCTTTCAGTTTTTGACCATTTAGTGTGATGTTGGCTGTTGGTTTGTCATTGATGCCTGTTATCAGATTGAGATAAAGACCATCTGTTCCAATTTTCTGTAGAGATTTTAATCATGAATGGCTGTGGGGCTTTCTGAAATGCTTTTCCTGTGTCTGTTGAGATGATCATGTTGTTTTTCTCCTTGATTTTGTTCATGTGGTACATTACATTATTTATTTGCATATGCTAAACCATCCCTGCATCCCTGGGATGAATCTTACTTGGTCATAGTGTATAATCTTCTTGATGATTTGCTACATTCTGTTTGCTAGTATCTTACTGAAGATTTTTGCTTTTATATTCATTAGGGAGATTGGCCTATTATTCTCTTTTATTTGGATGGATCCTTCTCTGGTTTTAGTATCAGGGTAATACTTGCTTTCAGGAATGAGTTTGACAGTATTGCTTCCTTTTCAATTTTGTTAAAGAGTTTGAGGAATGGTGGCATTAGATCTTCCCTAAATTTCTTGTAGAATTCAGCAGTGACTCTATCAGGACCTGGGCTTTTCTTTGTTGTTACATTTTTAATTACATTTTCAATTTCATTGACATCTATTGGGTTATTTAGAATTTTTATATCTTCTTGATTCAGCTTTGGTAATTCATATGTATCTAGAAATGTGTCCATTTCTTCTGTGTTTTCTATCTTATTAGAATAAAGATTCTCGAAAGTAGGTATTGATGATCTTCTGGATTTCTGCAGGATCTGTTGTGTTTTCACCCCTTTCATTCCTAATTGCTTGGGTTTGTATCTTTTCTTTCATTTTTTTATAAGGTTGGCTAGGGGTTTGTCAATTTTACTCTTTCAAAGAAGAACTATATGATTCATTGATTCTTTGTATTGTTTTCTTAATCTCCATTGTATTAATTTCCTCCCTAGTACAAATTTTGGGCTTTACTTGCTCTTCTTTTTCAAGAAGCTTGATGGTCAGCGTTATTTATTTGAGCTCATTGTGTTTTTCTGATGTGGGAATTTACCACTATTAATTTCCCTCATAGGACTCTTTTCATTGTGTCCCATAAGTTCTGGTGTGTTGTACTGGCATTAAATTTTAATTGTAGAAACTGTCTGACTTCTTCAATTTCATCTGTGACCAATTGGTTGTTCAGTAGGGTATTATTTAATTTCCGTGTGTTTATGAATTTTTGTGGCTTATTTTGCCATTGATTTCCAATTTCATTGCAATATGGTCTGATAATATGCATGGGATAATTTCAATTCCTTTGCATTTATTTAAGCATGGTCCATAAGCTAATATTTTGGAGAACTGTGTGCCCCTGAGAAGAATGTATGTTTTGATACTGTGGAGTGGAACACTGTAGATATCTGCTAAATCCATTTGTTCAGAAGTATGGTTCAGTTCTGATATTTTTTTTTCTCTAGTTGATTTATTAGTGACAGTGATGTATTGAGGTTCCCCATTAAAATTGTATTAGTGCTTATACGATTTTTTCATATCTGTTAATACTTGTTTTATATAATTGAGTGTGCTGGTATTTCGTGTATATATATTTATGATTTTTATATCTTTGCCTTGAATTCTTTCTTTAATGAGTATGTAGTGACCTTCTTTATCTCTCTTCAGTCTTGGCTTGAAATCTACTTTGTCTGCAAAGAGGATAGGTACGTAGGCTTTTTTTCCTGGTTCCTGTCACATGGAGTATTGTTTTCCATCCTGTGATTTTCAGTCTATGAATTTCTCTCTGAGTTAAATGTGTTTCTTGTATGCAGCATATCGTAGGATCTCATTTCTTGATCCATTCTGCCAGTCTGTTTCTTGTGACTGATGAATTGAGACCATTTACACTGATGCTTTTAACTGATATGTATTGATTTATTCTTGTCCTATTATTTTTCTATTGTTGGTTCCTATTCTTTACCCTCTGTTTAATTACTTGCCTTGCTTGGTGGATTCATTGTGTTAGGGTTGATGGAATTGTAATCTTCATTATCTCTTTCTGGAATGTTCTTCAGAACATTTTAGAGTGCTGGTTTGGTGGTTATAAATTACTTCAGGTGTTTTCTGTCATGGAAGTATCTTCGTTCTCCATCAATTTTGAAAGATAGTTTTGCAGAGTACATCAGTCTGTATTGGAGGGTGTTTTCTTTTAGCACTTGAAATCCTTCACTCCAAGTTCTCCTTCACTTAAGGGTTTGTGTTGAGAAGTCTGCTGTGATTCTGATGGGCTTTTCTGTATAGGTGTCTTGCTTCTTTTCTCTAACAGCTTTTGATATTCTGTTCTTGTGTTGAATTTCTAGAATCTTGACTATTATATGCTTTGGGGTAGATTTTTCTTAATTTTGGCTAATTGGAGTTCTATATGGCTCACTTATCTGTATGTCAAATTCTTCTTCCAGGGGCCGAAGATTTAGCTCAGTGGTTTCGCCGCCTGCTGCGCAAGCGCAAGGACCCGAGTTCGATCCCCGGTACCAAAAAAAAAAAAAAAAAAAATTCTTCTTCCATGTTTGAGAAGGTTTTCTGGCATTTCTTCTGTGAACAGGATTTTTTGTCATTTGAGCTATTCCTTGATTTTTCATTGACGCTAATGAGTCATATGCTAGTCTTCTTTGCATCATTTACCAGCTGTTGGATTGATTTTTCATGATCCCTTGCTATTTTTAAGAAATTTTTCTTTTCATGTACATTAACCACAATCATGTCATTTAGATCTGATATTCTGTCCTCAAATTTGTTCATTCTGCTGCATACACTTTCAATAGAATATTTAATCTCCTGGATAGCTGTTTGAATCTGTTTCATGGATTCCATTTCTTTCCTATGTTGGGCATACATGGTTTCCATCATTTTTCTAAGCTCCTAATTTTTTTATCTGTACGTTTTGATTCCCTACCATGTTCTTCATTAGGGTAATCATCTCTGTAATTATCTGTAAAATTATTTCTTAATTGATATTTTTTTCTAGAGCCTCATTCATCTGTTTTGTCACTGTTTTTACCACTTCAGAGTGTCCAGGTTGATGACTTTCAAACTGTTGCACCACATTGACCCCTGGTTTTTTCCTAGGCGAGCTGGAAGTCTGGGTTGCATCTTGCTTTCATGTCTTTTCATTTTCTGGGGGGTTTTTTGTTTTTTTGTTTTAGTTCCTGCATTGATGCTTGTAAATTGTTGATGGTATATATCTTCATTGCTAGTATTGAGAACCCTTAGGAAATGACTACTTCGCAGAGATGTCTTCTAGGTATAGCTGGCTTTAGAGTTTTGAGTCTGTTGCAAGATCCTCCCTCTTCACTTTATCAGGGATAAGAAATTGCTGCCTATTTGGCCTAGCCCCTACTTTGGCACTGACCTATAGTATTGTTTATGCCTCTCAGCCAATCTTAGTCTTGGCATAAAAGGAAGAACAACTGATTAGAACAATTATGTCACCTTAACTAAAGTAGTAAAATAAGTAATAACAATAGCATGAAATCACCCTAGAAAATGACAAACTGTGGTAACTATTAATTTGCCACCTTAACCATATGAACAGGATTTGTAACTATATAACCCAATCTAAAACAAACCAGAAAATTGTTTACAAATATCCCCTCAATATGGTGATGTCACCCTCAGTGTTGAAGATTTAAAAAGGGTTAGGGGAAAAAGAGAAATAAAAGAAGAGAAAGTGATTAGAAGCAAGGCTGGAGAACAAAGGAAGATTACACAAGTTTTGGTAACTGGTGAAAAAGAAAAGGAAAGGAAGGAAGAAACAGAAACAAGAACAGAGCAAAACAACAACAGGGCCAGGAATTTAGCTCAGTCTTGCTGCCGCCTGCCTCACAAGTGCAAGAGAAAAATAGAAAAAAATTTTTTTAAATAAAGCAAAAAAAAAAAAAGCTGAAAAAAAAAATTCGCTTTGGGGCATATCTCTGCTGTCACTGGTTGAGAGAGGGGGCAGACAGAGTCCAGATCCATGTCGATTGATCCCAATAAGCCTGCAGTAGAATTATGGCAGTCATGGATAATTCCAGTAAACCTGGACCTTTCATTCCACTGATGTTCAGGCTGGTCCTGGTTTCTGGCTATGAGGCTGGGACCTGAGTTTTTCAGCCTGTAACACTCTGAGTGCCTCCTGCTGGCTTGAACTCAGCTCCCTGACCTCCTGCCAGCTTGACCCCATTTGCGTCTCACCCTGAGCTAGATGGATCCAACCTGCAGCTTCTCTGGGTTCTGAGTTCAGTTGGCCCCTTTCTAAAATGGATACTGACCAATTGCCCTCTCCTGGGGCGGGGGCTCTGAACCTGAATAACTCACCAGCCACTGAAGTCTGCAGTGTGCCCTCCTCAGTTCCACTGGTACATTTCTCTGTGAAGACTTCTGGGATTGCCAGTAGGAGGTTCAAGCTGGAGGTTCAAGCTGACCTTGCACCCGTGCCACAAGCTGGGAAAAAGTGACTTTAGGCTCCTCCCTCTTCTGTGTTGTGGTCCCTCTTTTTGCTCTCTCTCTGGACTCTAATTCTCACTTCAGATCCTTACTGGGTCCCAGGAACCCATTTCCATCCTCCTTCTCATCCTCACATTGCTATATTCTAGTGTCTGGATTCCAAATATTGGAGAAGCTATTTCTCTGCTGCTCACCATTCCACTATCTTCCCAAAAGTCCTCAACAGCATTTTTTTCCCTTGTCTGTTTTATAATAGTGTTTTTAACTGAGGTTAAATGATATCAATGATTTTGATTTGCATTTTCCTAATGATTAGTGTTGTTAAGCATTTTTTTAAAAACTTATTTGCCATTTGTATGTCTTCTTTTGATAACTGTCTATTCAATTCAATCACCAATTTTTAAATATGATTTTTATTTTTTATTTATGTTTTGCTTTATTTTCTCTGGATTTGTTTGAGGTCCTTGTGTATTCTGGAAATAAATCGCTTTTTAGCACTTCCTCCCATTTACTACGTTGCCCCTTTACTCTGTTGATTGTTTCCTTTACTGTATAGAAGCTTTTTAATTAGATGTAATATCATTTATCAACTTTTACATTTGATGCCTCTGCTTTTGATGTCATGTCCAAAACATATTTTTTGCCCAGTTCAATGTCCAGAAGCATTTTCTATATATTTTCTTCTAGTGATTTTATAGTTTTAGGTCTTATAGTTAGAACTTTGATATATTTTAAATTTTTCTGTATTTAGTTGGGAAAAGGACCTAATTTCTTCCTTCTATATATGGATATCTAGCATCAGTTATCAAAGATATGGCAATATGTGTCCTTACTGCATTTGTTGAAAATCAGTTGTCTGTAAATAAATGGATTTATTTCTGGATTCTTTACTCCATTCATCTAGGTATTTTTATTCCAGTACTATGCTGTTTTGGTTACTATAGCTTTCTTGATTTCCTTCTTAGAAATTTTATAATAGGGGTACATAAAATAGCTGCTGATTTTTATTCTACAAATTTACCAAGTTCTAACAGTTTTTTGATGGAGTCTTAGGATTTTTATATGCATAGTCATGTAGGTAGCATTCACCCAGTCTATAACTTTTAATTGGAGCATTTAATCAATTTAAATTTAAGGTTATTATTGACGTATTCCTCTTGTGTTTTCTGGTTGCTTTGAATATTCTGTGTTTCTTTGTTTCTTTCTTGTTCATCTTTATGGCTTGAGAGTTTTCTACATTGATAAGGTTTGATTCTCCTTTGTATATTTGAACTAGTCAGTTTTGGGTTTTTATGATTTTTCATGGCTGTAGTTATTATCCTTTCACGCATTGTGCAGGACTCTCTTAAGCATTTCTCATAGACTTTTCTGTGGTAATGAATTCCACATTTTTGCTTATCCTCAAAATAATTGATTTCATTTTCATTTCTGAAGGACAGTTTTTCTGGGAATATTAATCTTGGTGGCCCGTTGGTTTTCTTTTAATACTTTGAACATTTTATGACATTCTTTGCTGGCCTTCTCTCTTCTTTCTACTGAGAAGTCTGCTGTTAGTCTACTGGGGTTTTTATATATGACTTGATGATTTTCTCTTGCTGTTTATAGAACTCTTTCTGTGTTTTATACTTTTAACAGTTTGGTTGTATTACGCCTTCAAGAAGATTTTTTCTTTAATTTTTTTTTTTTTTGGTACCAGGGATTGAACTCAGGACCTTGCACTTTTGAAGGAGACACGACACCACTGAGCTAAATCCCTGGCCCAAGAAGATCTTTTTCAATTGACTCTATTAGGGGTCCTTGCAACTTCCTGGACTTTGGTGTTCCTATCTGTCCCCAGAATTAGAGAGTTCCTAGCAATTATTTTGTTGGATATATTTTTCTATACCTTTCTCTTTTCTTTTGGAACTTTGCTAATGAGAAAGTTCACTTGCTTCATTGTGTCCCGTAAGCCTCAAAGACCTTCTTTGTCCTTTTTACTTGTTTGTTTTTGTCTGACTGGATTATTTTAATAGACCTGTCTCTCACTCAGAACTTGTTTCTTGTATCTGATTAGTTCTGCTGTTGAGGCCTCAAGCTGTACTTTTCATTATCATTATTATTATTATTATCATCATCATTATTATTATTTCACTTGAGTTCATTAGCTCCAAGAATTCTGTTTAGTTCTTTCTCATTATCTCTCTCTGCTAAGTTTCTCAATAATTTTATGAGTTGTCCTTCTAATTTTATTGAACTATGGGTTGCATTTTCTTGTATCATTAGTTTTCCTCAAAAATCATTATTGCGAAGTCTTTTTCAGGCATTTACCAGTTTCATCTCCCTTGGGATCTGTTGCTAGAGTTTCTGTGGAGGCATCGTGTTACTTTGTTTTCTTATGGATCTGATTTCCCAAAGTTGCTGCTTATGTATATCGCAGATGAGTTGCCTCTACAAACTTTAGAGGGTGGCTTTTGTAGTAAAATACTTTCCACTGGTAATGTGTCCATGGGTGTTAGGTAGATAGGCTGCACTGGCTTTGGCTTCAGGTAGGTGCTTTGGTATATTATCCATGTAGCTTCTTCAGCTGTAATCAGTGCTGGCAGTGTCTGCAGGTACCTCAGTAGTCTGGGCTGTAGAGGCTGTGGGATTCTACTGCCAGCCTGAGATACAACTCTCTTAGTCCAGGCTGGTTTGCTGGTGCACCCAGCTGTCTTGTGGAGCTTCTTTGAGTTTCTGAGGTTTGTGTGAGGGCAGGGTCACCTGATGTGTGTGAGAGGGCAGAGTGCAGTTTTCTCAGTAGCCAGAGGGAAGTGCTTGTAGGTGTTTGAGAGCTAGAGGGTGAGAGGTGGGGACAGCAGCTACACCAGTGACCCAGATGGATCTCCTGGGTGCTAGTGTCTGAGGTCTGCACAGGTGACTTTACAGGGCTTTGGTGCAGACCTGCTTAGGGAGGTCTGACCAGCTGCCATGGGTGCGTGGGAAAGGCTGAGCGTCTGCTTCTAAGGGGCTTGATGGGCTAAAATTTTGAGAACTGGCTGCCTGCCTGCTTCTTGAGGTCACTGAAGGGTGGATGGGGCCTTCCAGTTGTTTCTCAGGGGCTTGGGAAGGCTGCCCAGATGGTTTCTGGAATGTAGTAGGAAAGGCAGGGCCACCTGACTGCTTCTAGCTGAGCTTAGGGTGAGAGGGGCCACATGACTTGTTATTCACCAGCCTCTGAGGAAACAGCCTCTCCAGATGGGCTGCCTCTTGCCTCCTGGGACTGTGGGTGGTTGGGGCCACCTGGTTATTTTGCAAGGCTGGGTCTTGGGCTGAGGGGGACAGCTGCCTAGTGGGACCCTGGGTGGAAAAGTCTTGAGATGGCTCCATGTAGCAGGGTCCTGGATGGAGGAGGGTGCAGAGTGGGCTGGGCTCCTCCTTCCAGGCTCAAGGCCCCTGAAGGTTGCAGGCTTCTTCAGCAGCAAATGCTTCAGTTGTCTGTGATGGGAGTGAGGACTGCTGGAGGCCTTCTCATTTAATTTTAAATCTGTGCATGTGTGTCAAAGTTTTAAGGTAATGGCAACCTTCCCTGCCCTGGTACCAATTTTACACTTGCCTCCTGAAACAAGACAGTAATGTTTTCTTAATTTTCTAGCTTTGTCATGGTTTCTATCTTTTGTATGTTCTGTCTGTTCTTTTGTATAAGCTGTCTACATCTGATACATTTTGGATGAGAGAGTTCTGAGGCCTTTTCAATTTCTTCCATGGATTTAGTAAATTCAAATTTTTAAACTACTGCTTAAGCTCATTTTAGTAATGTAGAAAATTCTTTACTTAGAAGTTTGGTTATTTCACTTAGATTTTCAAATTGATGGGGTACAAAGTTATATAATAATTATTTTAAAACTAAGATTCTTTACCTATTATTAAATCTTATTTCCATTTTCTAGTGTTAATTTAGCCTTGTCACTGGCTATCTCAATCAGGGTAGCTAATTTAATTTATTTATTGTTCTTCTCAAAGAATCCATTTTCAGTGTTTCTAAATGATAATTATTTTTAATTGTTTATATTTCATTAATTTCTACTTTTTTATTTATTAATTTATTTGAACATTATTTTAAAAAGTTTTTCCAATTTTTCATTATGAAAAAAATTCATACAATTTGAAAGTTAGTGTAATGATTATATATTTTCTTATTAATTTGAGAAAACAAGTTAGGCATGGTAATGCATGCCTGTAATTCCAGCACTTGGGAGGCTGAGGCAGGAGGATTGCCATAAATTCAAAGCCAACATGGCTACATAGTGAGTTCAAGGCCAGCCTGGACTATATAGCAAGACCCTGTCTCAAAAAAATAAAATAAAATAAAATAAACACCTTGAGAAAACAAATGTATGTATATGTAAATGTTTTTATTGAATAATTTGAAAATAACTTTCAAAGCCAGGCATGCTGGCACATGCCTGTAATCCAAGCACTCAGGAGGCTGAGACAGGAAGACTGCTATGAGTTCAGGGCCAACTTGGGCTACTTAGTGAGTTTTGATGCCATCTTGTACTACATAACAAGACCCTGTGTCAAAAAAAAAAAATCCAAACCACCGGTAGCTCACTGCTAAATAAGTACCTTGCATCTCTCTCTGTCTTCTTTCTTTTGTAGAGCTATTGGCAATTTTATTTCTCTTTTTTAGCATTAATTATTTTAACTCAATTTCATTGTTAAAATGTTAATACATGTATACAATACATAATGATCAAATCAGATAACTAGCATTTCCATTTCATTATTTCTTGGTGTTTGGAATATTCAAATTCCTCTCTTGTAGTTCTTCATAAAATACATAATAGTTTGTTGTAAACTATAATCGTCCTACTGTGCTACAGAACAGCACTTATTCCTCCTCCTACCCAACTGTGTTTGGATACCATTATCCAATCACTATTAATCTTTTTCTCATATGCTCAGTGTGTGCTTTACCACTGAAAACACCCCCCGCCATCTGTTAATCTTGCATCTCTTAAAAATAAGCACCCTTTCCTACATAACCATAATATATCAATTGCACCCAAGAACATGGACAGTTCCCCTCTCCCCTATTTGTCTCAGCAATGCTTTCTAATGCACTTTGTCTGTAAATAGGATCCAGTGGTGCACACATTCTATTAGGTTGTTAGTCTCTGTAGTATGCGTTAATAAAAACAGTTCTTCTGTGGGTGTGTATTCATTCACATCTATGTGCACTTGCCTGCGCTCGTGCTTTTGTTTAACCAAGTGACATTTTTTTCCTCAGCCACATTGACTTTTAAGAAGCAGGCATCATCTTGTGGAATATTGTACAATCTGAATTTGAGTATTCTTTTGTGGTGCTTCTTATTTATATATTTATTTTGTCTTCTGTATTTGCTGTAACCTATAAATCACGTATAGTATCTTAATTAGATTCAGGTTATATGTTCTTGGCAAAAATACTTGATGAGTGCTATTGTGCACTTTGTATTGCATTCCATCACGAGCAATTGAATGTTAACTTGTCCCACACTGGGTGATTCTTAGTTTGTTTCCTTCGTTCGGGACACTGCTTTCAAATCTCTGCATTGTTAAGACTGCCGTTTTCTTTTGCAATTAACAAGTAATCTGATGAGTGACTGTTTCTGCAAATGTGTGTTCCCACTCACACTTTTCACTAATATTTATTGATCTTTTAACCTGAATCAATTTTTCCTTTCCAAGTTACAGAATGCTAATTTTCTAATTTTCTTTGTCTCTTTCCACTTTTAAGTAATGCTCTTCTATAAAGCTTTCCCTCAGCAGTGGGGACTAAGCATATGTTTCAGTGCTTAAATTATCCCAAATTCAGCCAATTGTGGAACCTTTGTTAAGCTGCCTACTTGGTCCTTTTCACATGATCTTATAATAATATTTCCTGCCTTTCTGCCTAAAGATAAATTCCCAGGATGTAATTAGCCATTTCTTCAAAAAGCCTTGGCTCTTTTTTATAGATAAATGGAATGTAGAAGCCAAGCTCTGTGTGCTAAATTCATTGCTTCTAGCCCTAATGACTTCTAGTACCGGAAATAATAAGTGAATGAATTATTGGGTGAGTGGTTGAATAAAAGAAATAGTGAATTTGTATTGATAGTTTGAGTTCAATTGTAGCACTATAAGATTTTTATTAACTTCTTTGATTTTATAGTTGCATCTTCATTCTCTGACAGTGAAAAGCCTTATTTCCTAAAAATATAAACATAATTTCTTTTCTCCACAGTCCAGATAAAATGAATATTTTATGTGCAAATATAAGTAAGATATAAATAAAACAACCAAAAAATATAGATGTTAAGATACCACGTCATCAAGGAAACCATAAAGAAATGTTTAAAACACCAGTGGCACCCTCACATCCTTAAAGTATATCTGTGTAGAGTCAAAGTACAGGTTGGTTAGCTTTCAGTTTCTTGTATAGTTCATGTGTTTCAGTTTATTTTCAATTTTGGGATCCAGAGCTTTCATTTTCCATGTAATTTTATTTAAATTTGGAAAACATTTACAATTTTAACATGGTTTAAAAGTTAAAATCATATAAAGAAGTACAGTCCGGTTTCGTTTTTATCACTGTTCTCTGTAACCTGTTTATTCTCTTGCTGTGATTGGGAAACACCTTTATTAGTTTCTAGTTCATTCTCCCAGTGTTTCTTCTGGTAAAAATAAGTGTGTGTGTGTAGGTATACATTTGTATGTACAAGATATGTGGCCACATTCTTATTTCCCCATCTTCCTTACTTTGTTCCTTACTTTGCTTTTTATCTGGAAACATTAGAGATCACTCCCACACAGTTTGGTTTGGGAGTTTTTGGTTTGGGTTTTGTATTGTTTTGTTTTCTTTTGTTTTGATACTAGAGATCAAACTCAGGACCTCGTGCTTGCCAGGCAGGCATTGTGCTGCTGAGGCAAATCCCCAGTCCTTGTTTTGTGTTTTGAGACAGAGACTGGCTACGTAGTTCAGGCTGACCTTACACAGTAAGAGTAGGCCAATCTGGTCTGGAACTGTCAGCAATCCTCCTGCCTCAGCCTTCCCAGTGCTAGATTACAGGCATATGTCACAACACCTAGCTCTTTTATTCTTTTTTGTACTTATATATTACATCATTGTGTTGATAAAGTAGGTTTTATTTGACAGTACTTTTTTGAAGCCAGTTAGGTTGTTTCCGATCTTGCCATTAGATAAGATCCTACAGCACACAAACCTGTATATATGTATCACTAGGATTCATTCAAAATTTGTGACTTCTTGGTCAAAGAATCAGTGCATCTATGATATCATTAGATATTCCCAAAGGCCTCTCCCACAAGATGAACCAGTGTTACATTCCCACTAGTAACACATAGGAGTGCCTATTTTTTTCATAATCTTGTGCAATATTTTGCCAAAATTTTGAAGTGTTGCTGTTCTGATAAGTGAGATATTATATCCCAATGTAGATCTTTCTTTTCTGTTCTTTTGTTTTTCCTTGCAGTATTGAGCATTGAACTCAGGGCCTACACTCTGAGCTACATCCTCAGTCCTTTTTTATTTTTGGACAGGGTCTTTATTTATTTTTAAGTGTGGTTTTACATTTAGTACAGGTAAGAAAGAAACATGCTCTGCAGAGTGAGCACAGTCCAACTGTGATAGAGTTTTTCTATGTCTTATATCTCTAAATTGCCCAGGCTGGACTTAAACTTGTGACCCTCTGCCTCAGCCTCTGAGTGCTGGAATTACAGGTGTATGCCACCATGCCTGGTTTTATTTTTAACAGCTTTATTTAGATATAATTTGTATACTATACAGTTTACCATTTCAGGTATATAAGTTGATAATTGTTAGTATGTTCACAGAATTGTACAGCCATGCCACAGTTGATTTTAGAACATTTTCATCACCCCGAAAAGAAATTCTGTGCCCAGTGCAATTCGCCTCCCATTTCCTCTCAGACTTCCTCCCCCATCCCTAGACAACCACTAATCTACTCTCCGTGCCTAGTGATTTGCCTGTTCTGCACATTAAAAATAAATTAAATTATTTGTGTTCTCTCTCACTTATTAAAATATTTTCAAGGCTCATCTATGCTCTAACATGGAGCAGTTCTTTATTCCTTCCATCGCAGAATGACGTTCTAGTGTAGGGATATACCACATTTTATTTATCCACTCATCAGCTAATGAATGGGTTGCTTCTTGTATTTGGCTATTCTGAATAGTGCTTCTATGACCATTCGTGTACAGTACTCTTGTGTGTAACATATCTTTTCATTTCTTTGTGGTCTATAACTAAAGGTAGAATTGCTAGGTCATGCCAACTCTTAAAATTTTTGAGGAACTAACAAATTGCTTGTAAAAATGGATGCACCAACTTGTATTCCCATCAACATTGTATAAGAAAAGCAGTTTCTCTACATCCCCACAAACATTATTGTTGTCTGTCTTTTTTGCTCCAGCTGTCCAGAGGATTTGAAATGCAATTCTGTTGTGATTTTTTTTTTTTTTTTTTTGTACCAGGGATCGAACTTGGGTCCTTGAGCTTGTGCAGCAGGCCGCGAATCCACTGAGCTAAATCCCAATTCTGTTGTGATTTTGATCTGCATTTTCCTGATGACTAGTGACATTGAACATCTTTTCATGTGGTTATTGGCCATATATGTATATCTTTAAGAAATGTCTATTCACATCCTCTGCTTGGTCTTTAATTTGGTTGTTTTTATTATTGTAACCATTCTTTATGTATTTTGCATATAAATTCCATAGCAGATAAAAGATTTCCAGATAAATTCTCTCCAGTGAGAGAACTATATGAGGTATCATTTCATTTTCTTGATTGTATCCTTTAAATCACAAAACTTTTTATTTTAAACGTTTTTTTTTAAGTGCTAGGGTTGGAACCCAGCAGGGCCCTGCACATGTTAGGCACACTCTCTATCATTGAGCTATATCCCCAGCCAAAAAAGTTTTTAATTTTGATAAAGTCTCAATGTCTAATTTTTTCTTATGCTTTTAGTGTTGTAGCTAAGATGGTTTTACCAACCAAAGGTCATGATCTTTTATTTATATTTTTCTTCTAAAAGTTTTATAGTTTTAACTCTTACTTAGGTCTGGGAAATTACTTTCGAGTTAAATTTCTTGTGTGGGACCAGGGATTTAGCTCAGTGGTTCCACTGCTGCCTTGCAAGCACAAGGTCCTGAGTTCGATCTCCGGTACTACGGGAAAAAAAAAATTCTTGTGTGATATAAGGAAGGAGTCCAACTTCATTCCTTTGGATGTGAGTATTCAGTTGTCCCAGCAATAATTGTTGAAGAGCATTTTTCCCTATTGAATTGTCTTAGAACCCTTGCTGAAATTAGTCGACCATGATTGTTAGGGTTTATTTCTGGACTCTCAATAAATGTGCCTTTAACTAAATACAACTCAGGCTGCATTAATGAGATCAGGTTTATATACTCCACCCATCATACCACTTAATGAACTGGGCTCCTTGGAAACATGAGATGGGTGATATGATATCCTGTAACCCTAGTTGTATTTATTTTCACTTTCTTTTCACATATAGTACAAGCTTCTTAGGATATTCAGTAGGCTTTTTAGTATTTAAAGAAATAAATTTTCTTGCCCAATAAAATTTCCAAACACAAGTCAACATCTTAGTATACATATATGTATGTGTGTATATGATTTATATATATATATATCTATATAGATAGATAGATAGATATATCACATACACACATCCTATGACCTCCTCAGATTGCTTTGGCATTACCCACTTTTTAAGGCAGTGAGCTGCCATCAAGGACTGACTTTTTACTTGCCTTGGGAATTCTAAATGCATCTTCTTGATAGGAAGCAGAAACACCAGGCAGGTGGCTGGTTGTGTTTACTGCTGTTTAGAATGAATTTTAAAATCTACTTGTTAAGTAATGTGAAGAAGAGACCAAAGAATCCATAATGATCTTTATCTTAGCTTTTGGTTTTTTGTTAATATTCTCGGTACTTTACCTTATACTCATTATGTACACTTAATTAGTTTTCAGGACTTAACATCAATGTCTTTAATCTCCAGTAATTAAAACAAATTTGCAAGTGACTACTGATGAGTATGTCATTTTGGTGAAATGCTGCTTCAGGTCATTCTTTCCTTTGCCTTTTGTCTATATATTAATCCTTTTCCCTGATAGAAGTGTTTCAGTGCCTATCATATTTCAGTGAACATGCATACCCATGTTTATAGCTTCATAGTTCATAATACCTAGATCTTGGAAGCTCCCTATATGTCCATCAACAGATGAATGGGTAAAGAAAATGTGGTATTTGCATACAATGGAGTACTACTCTGCCAGAAAGAAAGATAAACTTGAATCATTTGTAGTAAAATGGATGCACCTTGAGACTGCAATGCTAAGTGAAATAAATCAGACAGACAAGCTCAATATCACATGATTTCTCTTATATGAGAAACTCAAAATATAAATAAAGAGCAAAATAAAAGATAGGTAATAGAAGTAGGGAAATAGATCTTTTTCAAGTGGGAAGGGAATCAAGAGATGAAGTAAGGGAGATGGGGGAAGGAAAAGGAATGAAAAAATAAGTAGATGTGTTATGTGCATGCCCAAACTTTGCACAAGGTATATAATAAACCTTATGTACTGCAAATATGTATTAATAAAAGAAATTTTTAAAAAGGGTTGCAGTGCTACTCAGTAATACTAGAGGTATTCCTGAAGCTTAAAGAGATAAATAAATTTAAGATTTTAAATGATAAAGTTCCTCTGTATATGCTTCTATCCAAAATGTTATGTGTTGACTCAAGCCGGCAGCAAAAATGCTGTAAAACTGCCACCAGCCTTCAAATCTTGCAGAGGAATAACACAGTGACTTAGTCATACTTAATCACTAACTCACTAAGTCATAACCTGCAGTTTCATGGTCTGTTTGTGTGTGTGTGTGTGTGTGTGTGTGTGTGTGTGTGTGTGATTAGGTATTTGGACAACATCAGTAAATATTAGAGAGTTTCAGCTAAATTTTTATGCACAAACAGGATGTGTAACTGGATAAGCCTCCAAATTGCCATCATCTTGCCTGCTAAATACTACTGAATAGGTTTTTTTTGGTTTGCAGCCCAAATGTTACTTTTGGAAATTGGTAATTTGGATTTAAAAATCCAAGTAGTTGAAAAAATTTTAATTAAGCTCAGCTACTATTCATATATTTATAAGCTGTTTATCATATTTATTTATAACATGCAAAGTGTCTGCTTAATTTGTACTATAATTATTGTCATCTGCCATAAATATGTTTTTTGTTTTGTTTTGTTTTGTTTTTTTGGTGCCGGGGATCAAACTCGGGTCTTTACGCTTGCGAAGCGGGCGGCGGAACCACTGAACTAAATCCCCAGCCCCCATAAATATGTTTTTGAAATACTGAAAAACGGGTGATTGGAAAGTTTGACCTCCCTCTGCTCTGAATCTCTACCGTTCCTGTCTAGTGGTTACTTTGTTGCCTACAGTTCTGTGTTGTCAATCCCATGCCACATGTAACTATGATAAATGCCTTTACAGTTGCCTTTTCCCCCAAAAATAAGTATATACTTATTTTTATTACAAATTAACATGCTCACAGCAAAAAATTGTCTTTCACACTTAAAAAAAAAAGTAGTATAAAAATGAAAGTGAAAAACATCTATAATTCTACTCAGATTAAATCACAGTTCACACTTCATTGCATGTGCACTTACATTCTTTTCTCAGCTTTCACATATATATTTATATTTATGGTAGATTAAAGATGGGATAATGAAATATCAGTGCTTTGTAGACTGTATTTAAAAACTGAATACCATGCATCATGGCATTTTCCATGCCTATAAATGTAATTCATTGTAATCATTTTTAATGATAGCATAGCATTCTGATATGTTGATCAGTATTTTTTATTTAAGGCACTCTGTTTTTCCTCAGCCATAATAGGTAGTATTTATTGAGTTGTTACTAAGTTCCTGGAAATTTTCTAAGTAATTTTTAAGTATTTGTTTGTTCTGCCCTCAAGACCCATGAGGTAGGCATCATTTTTATCTCTACTTTGTACATGAGGACACCAAAGCGTAGAAAGTTTAACTTGTGTGAGTCATGTAGCCATGAGAGGTTAGAGTCAGGATTCTGAATCCAGACAGCCTGGCTCCTTCGTTCCAAGCTCTTAATTAGCACTCTAATTGCCTCCCCAATAAACATTTGAGGGACTGTTTTTGAACATACATACACTTTTTCACACTTAACCAGTTTTTTTCTTTGAATGTACTTTGAAAAGTAGACTGGTTTGGTAATGGGTAATTCTGTGCTCCAGAAAAGTGGCACCAGATCCTATTGTGAGGTGCTTTACCAGTGTATAAATGTGTCCCCTCCCCACTCCCACTCTGATACTGTTGCTCTCATTCTTCTCAATATTTGCCATTATAGTAAGTGAAATTTTGACAGTTTTTGCTTATTCAGTTATTATAACATTGAAAATGTTGAAAAGCATGTTTTCCCCATATAGTTCTTCATTTATAAATTGTCTTTTACATTTTCCAGTTTTTCTAAGCTTATATGCTCATCTTCTTGCTGTTTTTTAAGAGTTCCTTTTGTAATACAAATATTTACCTATTACAGATTAGAAATGTCTCTTAGCTCATAATGTAGTTTTTGAATTTTATAATACTTATGTTTTCACATGTGGAAATTGAAAGACTTTATCAATCCTGTTTACCAGTAATTTTTTTTTTTGCTTAAATTCTTTTATTGGTACATGTAAGAGTATTTACTAATGTTGCCATTTGGTATTTTTACAGTGTTTTTAAAATTTCTAAATCTTGAATATATGTGAAAATTAATTTAGCAAAGATATCATTTTGGAATCTAAAAGTTCTTAAATTTTTATATTTCTTATAATTTTTTTACTATTTAGACCCTGAATTCTAGGGAGATTACTTTGGAGTAAGTGTGATACAAGGATTTAGTTCTTCGCTTAAATAGTTACGAGCCTCCTAGCCAAGCAACATCTAAACAATAATTTATATTTTACCATGTAATTTGAAATGTTACTTTTATCATTACATTAAGTTCCTAAATATATTTTGGCCTTTTATGGGCTCTGTTAACTTCTCTGAACTATCTACATCTCTGGTGCTAGAGTTGTATCATTTATTTTTGAATGTCAGGAATGTCATTCTTCCACTTGATTCCTCTTTCTTCAGAGTTTTTGTAGGTAATTGCATGTGTTTACCTAGAAGAATTTCAGAATATTATTTCTAGATTTCACTAGTCCTTTGAGTTTTTAGCTTTGAGTGTAGTCAAAATCTTAATAATTCACTTAATAAAATGACATATCCTTTGATTTAGTCCAGTTTTTTTACGTATATATTTTATTTCCTTAAATTGTAGAAGCTTGAGAAAACACAAAAAATTTCAAACTATAGAAACTATGTATAAATCATATCTTAAAATTTTTATTTTCTTAGATGTAACTTAAAATTTTTATTTTCTTCCATCTTTTTCCTCATGTATATTTTATTTTTTAACATGTTGTCAATGTTTTATATCTCTGTAATTGTGCTTTTTTTTTTTTTACAAACCATAAATAGGGTTACCCATGTCACTTAAATCCTTTACCTTGCATCATACTTATATGCTTACTGTAAGCTAGGACGTTTTATAGAGAATATAACAGACCTGATATTCTGCTATTCACTCATCTGTTTATTGTGGTGGACATAGCATTGTTACTACTCCCACACAAAAAACTAAAGTGTAGAACATTCTGTGCTTTAGGATTACAGAGCCAAAATGGAACTGATAGTATTTATATGTCTATTCCAATTAAAACTCAGAATATTCTATCAGATATTTTTAGAGAGAAATAATCCAAATGAGTGCAGAAAGATTTGTACATAATCATTGTCACCTAGTGAGATGGATAGGGGTATTAGGTTGAACTGTATAAAACAGTCATTTTCTAGATCAAAATGGCCAAATATTACAGTTTCATATAAATCAGTCTTTTAAGTTTGCCTATTGTTCCTTCAACTAAGAGCATGAGTTTGTATAACATAAGAAGTTAGGTATATTTATTGAAGATAATATCACAGATTATCCACTAGATGTCCAATTATTTGTTTCCAAGACTCATAGCGATTTATAACTTTATAACTAATGATTTATAGATTGTATGCAGTCTCCTGCTGGCTAATCTGTGTGAAGGGTAAACTTTATTACACTGGCTAGTGTTAGTGTTAATGATGTTCCAGGCTTGGTTTTTAAAACAAGAATCAGAGAGGATGCTTTTTACATTGGTATCACTGAAGAGCTGGCAGTAGAATAAGATCTGCAGATAGTTGCACAGCAAGCCAATTGCCTCTGTGGAATATGCAGTGGTCCTCTCATCCTTCAGTAATATATTCCATGTCCCCAGTGGATGCCTGAAACTACAGATAGCATGGAACCTCACATGTATTATTCCTTTGCATACATGACTATGATGTTTAGTTTATAAATTGGGCCACAGATTAACAGAGATATGTAGTAATAGAGTAGAACAATTATAACAATATACTGTAAGGAAAATTTGCCCCTTGGAACCATTATTAAGTAAGGTAAAAGTTATTTGAACACAAACATTGTGACAGCCTGACAGTCAATCTGATAAATGAGATGACTACTAAATGACTAAGAGTACATAATGTATATAGCATGGATATGCTGGACAAAGGGATGATTCACCACCTGTGCAGGACAGAGTGATACAGTGACAAATTTCATCACACTAATCAGAATGGCACACAACTTCAAACTTATGAATTGTTTATTCCTGGGATTTTTCATTTAATGTTTTTGGGCCATAGTTAATCACTGGTAACTGAGGTTACCATGGGAAAACAGACCATGGGAAAACCATGGGAAACAGAGGTTTGGATAAGGTCAACTGTTGTATGAGAGATTAGCAATCAATCATGTTGGAAAATATCCACTGTAATTTGTACTTTTTTCTTGTACAAAATAATTGACTTTGTTATTGCAAGAAGCAGTGATCTCCCCCTTATCCCCACCATCTAATCTTAGCTCATTTTTGGTCCGTGCTCAATGTCACATCTTAGCTGAGTTTCAGGTCTGTACTGGTGTGAGAAAGGGTAAGATAGTGGGCTTGCAGGTCTTTTACCCCAGTAATGTGATGCAGTGTTTATAAAGTTTGTGAGTGAGCTCTTCTCACAAGATAACCAGCTTATTAGTGTAACACTGCTGATTGGTGCCAAAGTCAAAGATTTTTTATCCTTTAAAAAATAATCCCTTGAAGGGCAGGGGTTGTAGCTCAATGGTGCTACCCAAGTGCAAGGTCCTGAATTTGATCCTTGGTACCAAGAAAAAAAAATAATCCCTGGACTCCTTCAGTCTCTGAAAGTGCAGTGATTAATCAGCAGCATCTGCCTGGAAATTGATGATCATCTGGATAAATATATGATCCACTGTACTTTTAAGATCCCTTTAAATCAGTTATTAATGAAAAAGAAATGCTCAACCAAAACATAATCAATACTACTCTGCTAATACTATTTTTGAAAATGAAGTTGCATGTTTCCCTTCAAACATGCTTTTAAAGGTCTTTGCCCTTGTGATCTTGCTTATTCTTTCTATCAATCTCTGGAGAAGAGCAGGGCAGATAATTCTTTTGAACAAAGAGTCTTGTGAGGTTCCATGGGGGGCTGATGGGTGGATTAAAGATGAGCTACAAGTTATAAAATTACAGACCATCCCAAATGTATGATGGTTTGGCTTCTGACTTGACAAACTCCCAACTTATGATCCAAAAGTAATATACATTTAGAAACCATACTTTATTTTTTTAATGTCATTATAATTTTTTCTTATTTTTATTAGTACGTTTGCAGTGCATAATGTTTACACTCCTTGTGGAGTAGGTACATGTTCATAGCATATCTTCATTCCTTTTTTTCAATCCTTTCCCTCTCCTCCCTCCCCCCTCATGCCATCTTTGATTCCCTTCCCATTTGAGAAAGATCTATCTCCCGACATCTATTATCTATCTTTTATTTTGCTCTTTATTTATAATTTGGGTTTCTGATTTTGAATTTTGACCTCTTCCCCAGGGCTCACTCCCAGCTCCCAGTCAGCACTGTGGTGAGGGTGAGCAAATAGTCCTAGATGATGGACATTGATACTCAGGAGGCTGGATGTATTCAATGCATTTTTGGCCTAGGAGCATCTCTAGTAAGCAGGAAAACTAAGAATAGAATACTACTGAATCCTGCTCTGTTTGTTTTCCTCTAGATCATGCATTGTCTCAAGATAATACTTCAGATGTTGTTATCCACTGCTCCATATTTATCTCATCAGTCACTGGTTACCTATAGAATTAATAGTTTTCTTTGCATCATGTGCCTTCATGTGGCCATGTGTGCTGAGGGTCAGTTGCTAAGTATAACAGTAAAAATTGAAGAACACAGTTGAAATGAATTCTCTTTGGCAGAAAAAGGCAAATTCAGATTTCAGTAATTCTGCCTGTCTCATTTTTTATGCTTTTAAAAGAAAATGTAAGGGAAAACAAAATGATTTCACTAATGTAATATGTTTGCTGTCTAAAAATTTCAAAATAAACAGTAATGCTATCTTAGTGTCAGAGTAACGCTTTGGGAATGGAGCTATAGTTCAGTGATAGAGCACTTGCCGAGCATGTATGAGGCCCTGAATTCAATCCCCAGTACTAAAAAACCAAGCAAACAAATAAAGAATAATCTCAAAAATAGCTACTGACATTCCAAACTCCTTGCAGTGACATCCAGTCATATAACAAGTAGAAAGTTTAGGCAAATTCACACCTAGATATACTGAAACATGTTTATTAGTGATTTAAAATGGAAAATTTATATTCTCAACATCGTATGTTGGCAGGGGTGCACACTTGTAAAATAAACTGCAGAATTATTTGTTATTAAAATCTGCCTTTTACATATACTTTTATTTTCTCTGATGAGGTCACCATAGAGATTTAATCTTAGGAGAATAGTATTCTCCTTTCTCTGTTACTAACCACTTTTGTGACTTATAAGCAAGTTCTGTTTTCTACAAGATTAAATATGTATTTCTTTTCATTAAAAATTTTTTGGGATTTTATTTTTCTATAATTTTTATTTGTTTGCCAAATGTTAAAATCTCTTTTGAGCATATACTATATAAAGGCAGGCAGTGTGCCAGATGTTGGCTAATCATGATGGCCCAGGAACTCTTACTCTCAGGGGGAATAGGGAGGAGGAGCTGGGATGATGTTTATAGTGGGGATACTAACCCTGTGACTGTATGAGTGTACATACCAGAGAAATGACTTGTGTTTCATTCAAACTTAAATTAGTCTCCCACCCCTTCCTTTCCACTGCATTCCACATGCCCCAAATTCTCTTTATCTCTTCCTTGACAAGTTTTGATAAGTTCTTAACCAATTTCCCCTCTTTGGTCTCATCCACTCCAGTCCCAACCCACAGGGCAACTAGGTTGCATTTTGAAAATATGGATCAGGTGATTGGCATTTTCTGGCCCAGCATGTAAGAAGCTTAGAAGTAAACATGGTCCTAACAGGTAAAAAGCTGAGCAAGCTGAAAATCACAATCCTTCTTGGGTTTGGAAGAGAATTTGGATTTGTGAAAAGTCTTAGGGAAAACTGCTATCCCTAAAGTGGAGAGAGAAAGTAGCTACAGAGAATCACAATTTTTTTCCACCTTAAATTATTGACCTTTAATGAAAAAGCAATATTCTGGGCTTTGGCAGGATGATGTTGGTGCCCTAATTCTTTTTTAAGGTCTCCCTCCAGCAGATAAAGCTCTTTTCTCTGGGTTATGGAAGGAAAGAGGGTTCAGCAGGTCTTTCGTGCCGTTCCTAGTGTGGGGCTAGGGGATCTGGCTGCAGGTGATGAGACATAGCCTGGCTGGGTTGTGTCCTGGGTCTCAGACTGGACAGCATAGACTGGCTGTGTACCTCCTTCTCCAGACACCCCTACAGGACCACTCTATAGGACAGTCTGAGTTTCAACCTTTTGGCAGCTCTGAGAGCCCTATCAGAGGACAAGGAGGTCCTCCCAGGGCCTGTGGCAGGGGAGGGATGAGATAGCACCCATCTCTAAGGAGGTAGCTCCCAGCAAGGCCAGTGAACAACCTAGCCTTTTATTTACCCAAGGCCAGCTATTGCAGGCAACCAGACCCCTAGACTTCCAGAAGGGATGTAGGGAGGAGGGGAAAATTGCTCTGCCTACTAGGTGCTGCCTGCCCCCCACCCTGCTTCCTTCAAGCCAAACTTGTGCCATCAAGTGTCTTCCCAAGTTTAGATGCTATAAATATTCAGTTGTTGCAGAGGAAGCAACTGAGGGACACTGACACCTGTGCCAGGCCTCCGCTGGCCAGTCCAAGGTCAGGCTCCTTCCTCCCTTTCCACTCTCAGCAGAATGAGCTGTACAAAGACTGGGGAGGGTCTCAGGAGCCCATCTGCCCTTCGGCAGCAGGGAGACAGGGTCAAGGGCTGGGGAGCAAGGGGAGGAGGGGTGTGGGTGGGAGAGCAGCTGCTGAGCTGGGGGAAGGGAATCAGCACTGAGTAGGAGACCCCAGCTGGGATTCCATAATGATATCAGTGGGGGACAGGCACAGCCCTCTGCTGTCCAGATGGGGAAACTGAGGCAAAAAGTCCTCGGATCTCTGGAAGGGAGGGGCCCACCTTCAGTTCTTGAGGCCCATTCATCTTCCCTACAAGATGGGCCTGGAGCTAGGGTGCCTCATTGGCTGTCACTCAGTGTTTAGACTGAGACACAGAAAGCAGAAGGCAGCTGGGTCACCTGGCTACAGAGCCCCTGCCACTCCTGACACACTGGAGAGATTGCCCTCAGCAACTGTTTTCCCCTGCTCGTGTGCTGAGTGAGAAAGGCTCATTTTTAGCACTTGGCCTCCTTTCCCTGCCTGGAGGGAGCTCAAGGGACTGAGCAAGGAAGAAGGCAGCCAGGGAGCACAGGGAGACCTGGAACTGGGTCCCAAGGAGATATCTGACTATTCTGTTCTTCCCCTTCGAAGGGCCTGGGCCAAGGGGCCTTCACCCACCTTGCAGTGTGGAGATGAAGAGGACGCTGTTCTGGTCCTGTAGCTGGTAGTCCAGCTTCCCAACAGTTCCCAGTCAGCATAATCAGGATCAAAATTCTGGGCTGCATGCTGTCTCTGGCCGCTCTTTTAGCAAATTCTTCTTGATCCAGATAAGGAGTTTCTGGATGTCCCCTGAACTCCACTTCCACTGACAAGGGTGCTGCCATGTTGAGAAAGCCTAGCTCATAGGAAAACTCCAGAAACCACCATGAAAACCAGAAAAACTTGAACTATAAGTGATGAATTGCAGGAAGGTCAGTTGATGAACCTGTGAAGGGGATCCAGTCGTAGAAGGAAACCCATAATTTTGTGAGTTTTACTACCTGGAATTCTATTGGTTCTCATAGTGAAAATTTTTCTCCTGTTCTTATAGTGGAGGAGAAAGAAACCATTTTGAAATACACCAGAGCATGGTGTTAAGCAGCCAGCACTCAGGAGAAATTATCTAACCAAAGCCTAACCTGCTGAGGTTTTTTTATCAGAGCACAACTGGCTTGGGGAAAGGGAAACACCCGGGTCCAGTCTCCTCTGGCCATCTTGTCCTGCCTAAGAGAGAGGAGAGGAGAAGCAATGGTGTGAACTTTACTCAACAAGCTCAGACCCATAGAAGACTGAGCCCTAATTACAGGACTGTTGGATGCCTCCCCTCTCCCTGCCTTAGCATCAAATCACCAAGGCCCATTTACAGGTTCTGTTCACTTAATGCATTACAAGGGCTAATCAGAATATACAGTGAATGTTTAAATTTTAAAAATGTATTACAGTAAAAAACACATTGCCATTACCCCCCCTCAAAATATTCTCCCTCACTTTGAACACACTTATTCCATCATTATTGCCGCTTCATGAGAAAGTTCTGGAAGTCCTTTCTTGTGATTGTATTTATGAAATGTAATCAAAAATATGATGAATGCAGCTGCCAAGTGCCATCCAAGGGAAAAGCAGGCTTGTAAGAACATTACAGTGTGTCACACCCGCCTTATCCACTGAATCTGGTACCTGGCACCATGCAACTTCTGGCTTTTCCCCAAAGTCAAAATGACCATGAAAGGGAAATGTTTTGAATCAGGACTTAGAAGCCTCCATGATAGTGCAATTAAAGACACTCACCAAAGAGAACTTTCAAAATTGCTTCAGAAAGTGGCAAGAATGATGGAATAAGTGTATCTGAAGTGAGAGGGAGTATTTTGAAGGGGATTAATGGCACTATGTCTTTTACTGTGACAATTTTTAAAATTTAAATATTCACTGTATTTTTTTATGCTTCATATGTCTAGTTAGTGACTAAAACATTGCACAGTACACTAAAAGACAAAAGCACAGGTTAATGAGACAGATTGTGTAATCAGAACCTGGCTCAAATATGGCAGGGATGTTGGAATTATCAAATCAGTAATTTAGATCAATTACATTATTATGCTAATGGCTCTAATAAATGAAGTAAACAGCATGCAAGAACAGATGGACAATGTAAGCAAAAAAGGGGAAATTCTAAGGAAAAAATGCTATAGGTAAAATACACTGACATAAATAAATGCCTTGAGGGCTCATTAGCTCTGGGTTTGAGTCCTTTTGTAGCTAATACTTTAGGCAGTTCACAAACATCTGTTCATCCAACTTTTCTCAAATATAAAAAGGATAAATATATTACTTCAAGGATACTTACAGCTATAATATTCTAATAATGGTAATAAACTTTTCATAGTCCTCATTCATTCAGCAAGTATTGATTGCCTGCTCTATAACAGGTGCTATTTTATAACTAAGAAAGATAGGATGATCCTATAGTGAGGGCCTGGGTGACCATTTTTGGTTGAGAATTCCGAGATGGCATTTCTCTAGAGATGACATCCTAATTGAGATGTAAAGTACAAGAAGGGAGCCCAGCAAAAAGCATACATAGGCCAGAAAATACTTCAGAACAGCAACTCTGGCATCAGATTGACTGGATTCCAGATTTTTCTTCCTAAGGGCTAGGCTATCTTTTAAGCCTTTAAACTGAATCTCAGTTCCTTCTTTTGTAAAATGAACATAATTTTAGTATTTTCCTTATTGAGATGGGAGGATTAAATGAGTTAATATATACACTTCTTCATAGTAAGTTTTCTGTAGTATTAATTTTGTTATTGGTTGTTTTTCAATATAAGGGAAATATCTCTACCTGTAAAAATTTAGAAATGGGGATAAGCTTGGCATGTTTCTGAAACAAAGTATTTTGGGAAAATGGTAGGAAACACACAGGCAGTGTTACACATTTCTCCCCATCAGAGTTACCCTTATTTTACCACCCTATCTACCGGAACGTTTCTATGAGTTTATCTGGTGCCATCTTTTATAACTAAGCCCTGTTTGGTCAGTTCTACACATGAGCTCTTCTGGTCATAGAAAACAACCAGAGATCTGGGATTCACACCTGAGGACAAGTGGAATCTTTGCCACTTCAAAACTATGCTACTTTGTCATAGTTACTTCGTTTTAGTGGCTGAGACACAGTACTCAATACCAGTCACCCAAAACTTGAAGGAGGAGAAGCTTATTTTGGCTCATAGATTCAGAAGTTTCAGTCCATTGTTAGCAGGTTGAAATGCAGAAACAGAATGGTGGAAGGGCCACAGGGAAAAGCTGATCGCATCCTGGCAACCAGGAAGGAAAGAGAGAAGGGAGGAGCCAGGCAGGGAGATACATACTTCCAGGTCCTGCCCCCCCCCCCATGACTCACCTCCAACCAGGCCTCACCTCCTAATAGAACATTTACCTCTGAATTCATCCATGGATTAATCCCCCATTGGATCAGCACCCCCATGATCCAATTCCTTTCTAAGAGCCCAGCTTCTGAACATATGAGGCATCGGGAGATATTCCAGATCCAAACCATAACACACCTGGACAAGTCATTTAAGTTTTCTCGTCCATAATTTTCTACAGTTAGCACAAAAATGAAAATTACCCCCAGAAACTTAAGGATACAAATATAATGAACTACTGCAGAAATTTTGAGTTGTTAAATGTCACTTATTACTTGTCATTAATGACTTATACATTGAATCATATGACCTCTTTGGAACAGCTTTCATATTTATGAGATTATTATTTATTTTTTTCACAAATATTTCTGCAACTTTTATAAAAATATATGCTCCTTTGATAAAAGAGGCTGGATATTTTCACAAGACCCCAAAGTCCCAATAGCAACAATAATACAGAGGTAAAATTAATGCCACTCAAACCTCTAAAATAATCAAGGCAATTATTTGGTCCTTATAGCCTGGATTTTAACTAGCCATTTTGCTGGGTATTTAAGGACAAAGGGGTAGAAACATGAAGTAAGAAATACCTAAAGAAAAAAAGTAGAGAAAGGGACTGAATAGACTCCTCCAAAATATGTTAGGAAATAATTAAGTCAGTAATTCCTTACTGTTAAGAAAGAATAGTGTATGTCCCCTCAGGCATTTAAGGGAGAAAATAGATTAACAATTGCTACGTGTTCCAATTCAAAACAAAATGTCTCATTATGAAGGAAATAATTATATCCTAAATTCATCTAAGCCACATTCTAGATCAGGGCCAAGAGAAAACTTGTAGACTTTTTTTAAAAATCAATTTTATCTTGCTACCAACCCTAGTTTTCTATACTTGCTGTGTTGGGAAAATCATGGTTATCTGTGACCTTCCCCTCCCTCCACCCTTCATTCTACAGAGCAGAAGTGGTGCAAAGTTGAAACTAGAAAGGTGTATTCTATATAGGAAAACAGAATTTCTTAATCAAATGTTGACCTTTGTTTGTAAGTGGGTGATGCAGCTAAGAGTTAAATACAATTTTAATATCTAGGGAATCTGAGGCCCCACTTCTGGTTGTGCTAGAGATAAAACAAATAGTTTTTATTATCTTCTGTTGTTGGCCATTGGACCCAGAAGCTTTACCAGTCTCCCACCTTTAGTCAACAGACTTAGCCGATAAGCTCTTGCTAGATCCTGGGTATTATGACAGGTCCTTGGTGGAAAGGAGTAAACAAGAAAAGTCAGTATGGCAATGGACTGTAGTTGTAAAGTAAGCACACCTCCATGGTTTCTGTCATTCAGCCCATTCACTAACCATGGACTAGAGACATAATGCCAAAATATGGGTGTAGTACTCCTCATAACAACCCTCTGTGAACTAACTCATGATATCCAAGATTTTCTCTTCCCTTCCTTCCCCATGTTCCACCCCCTGCCCACACTGGGAGTAGTTTACTGTTCATCTACATTTGATTTATTAGTTTTTCTTAAATTACCATAGTACAAGCTTTGTCCCATTGACTCTTCTTCCCATTGTTCTGCCAAACATTGTCATGTCTCTCACTTCTGTGATGGGCCTACAAGACATGCCCATTAAACAGCATCCTACAAAGGGTTTCTACTGTGTGTTAAGATACATGTGAATATGACCCTGAGAGTATTCTCAACTAACTTTCTAAAAGAGTTAAAACGCTGAACGTGGAACTTACTAACAAAAGCTGTCATAAAGGATATTCTGGCATATTCTGTCTAGACTGCACATGATCACACATGAAATACTTGTAGCCCTGGGGAAAGTTCCCATAAAAACAGTCACAGAATACTGGTGGAGAATGAGTTTATTCATTCACTGACTCTTCTATTAAACACATCCCATGTCCTAAGCACCATACTGTGTACTGATATACTAGAGTAGGTGAACCAGAGAGAGAGATGTTCCTTGCCCTCAGGGAGCTTATGCTTTGTAGAAAGAAAATAGACAAAATCATTGTTGAAATAAATAACAATTATAATAATTATAGGTAACAGTGGTTATTTGCAGTGAGGCACCATTAGAAATAATTTGTATGCATTAATTCCCCTGTACAGTCTTAACCCTATAAATTAGCTACTGTTATCAGAAATTTACTAATAAATAAGTAGGCATGTATAAGCTAAGTAACTTGCACAATATAGAAATCATAGAACTGAATTCTTGACTTCTGCACTATAATTATAAAACATAGCAAAGACCAATTTAAAGGTATGAAGAAAAGTGATGACTGTTTTCTACCAGGTTAAATGTCTATGTGCTACTTCAGTGACTGGACTATTTCGTTTTGCATGTCTGAGTTAAGCCAGTGATGCTTAATTTAATATGACATTTAACTTTATGAACATTTTTTCATTTTAGTTCATGGGAGGTAGTACTAATATGATTCATTTTAACACTGAATAAAAGTCAGAATGGAATAAAGTTAATGAACCTTGTAACTGAGTATCAAGGATTCAACTTTGGTTGAACCTGTATCCTAGAATTAATAAAGTAGATAATAAATAAAATTGAAAGTTTGAAATATAGGTTGAAAGAATAAATTTGAAGGATCAGTTTTGTTTCTAACATTCTAAGCAAAGCAGCAGCAGATGTGGCCTACAAGAGTCTAATGTTTAATTATTTTGGGAAAGCCAGTTAGTGAGAACTAAGCTATACTGCACTAACATTATTCTGTTTCATCAGGATTTAATCATGACAGTATAGTTTGAAAATCATGTTAGTTGTCAAAAAGTACAGAAAATGCCTTCACACAGAAATTTCATAGAACTACTATGTGATCCAATTCTGGGATACATAGATATAGATATATAGATGTCAAAAGGTTTAAAAATGGGCTCTCAAGAAATATTTGCACACCAGTGCTAATCATAGCATTACAGTAGCCAAGAAGTAGCAACTATCCAAGTCTGCTCTGATGGATGAGTAGATAAACAAATATAAATGTGGTATATAGTAATTATTATGATTATTATTCAGCCCTAAAGGGGAAGGAAAATTTGTGAAACATTTTGATATGGATGAACCTCAAAGGAACTTAGGTTAAGTGAACTAAGCTACTTTCTATAAGAAAAGTACTAACTCCATTTATGTGTGATCGTTAAAGTACTCAAATTCATAAAAATAGAAAGTAGAATGATGGTTACCAACAGGGAAAAGAAGGAAAAAAATGTTTAATGGATATAGTTTAACTTTCTCAGATAAAAATATTTGGGAAATTTGTTGTAAAACAATATTAATATAATTAATACTACTCAGTTGTATACTTCAAATGGTAAATTTTATGTTTTTACCACAATTTAATATAGGAAGGCTTCATGTAAGATAGTTTTGTCAGTACTTATGGTCCATGTCTTAATTCATTTTCTATTGCTAATAACAGTACCACAAACTAGCTGTGTTATAAAGAAAAGTTTGGATGAGTTATAAAGAAAATGGCAAGAGGGCAGGGGATTTAGCTCAGTGGTTTCACTGCCTGCATCACAAGCGCAAGGTCCGAAGTTCGATCCCCAATACCAAAAAAAAAAAGAAAAGAAAATGGCAGGGTCCATGTCTGATGATGGCCTTCTTGCTAGTGGAGTCCTGAAGAGGTGCACAGAATCACATGAGAAGGGAGGGCTCTTGAATGGGAATCTTTTCTGGTCTCTCTTCTTATAAAGCCACTAGGACTCAATAATGGGATATCCACCCCATAACCATTCTCTAATCCTAGTCGCTGCTCAAATGCCCCACTTCTAAACATCATAGTTGCAATCATTTTCCAGCCTCCTAATATTTCAACATCAACACACAAAGCCTTGGGAGACACCCACAACATAGCATCAAGTTAGAATGGATGGATCAGTCAATTCACAATTTTTCTACTCTACAATGATATAAAAGTGATATGTATCCAGTAGAAATGGTGTTTCAGATTTTGAATTTTGATCTTTCCCTGGTCTGGTGGTAGGAAATAGGATACTCTGGGACACTGGGCAGCAGCAGTGAGCCACAGCCCTGTCGGCCCTGTGCTCATAAGGAAAACAAGTGGCTGTCTATAGTGTACTGCATTGGTAATCCATGATGTTTGGTAGGCTACAAGTATTGAAGCCTTTTCAAGTTTCATTTTGTGATGAGATTAGACTTAATAAACTCATTAGAAATTGAGGAGCATATGCTCTAAGTGGACTGATGCTTACTTTCCATTCTGCTCCAATGTTTGACCTTTGTGATGTAAGGAGGAATACCCAGTTTAATTGGGAGAGAAAGCTATGTATTTTTGCTAGAGGAAAATATTGGGGTTAGGACCACAGTGTACACAGGGAACCAAGCCAGAGTCTACTTTGGGTCACCTTATGATTGGCGAATAATCGACAGGTGTCTTTGCTCTGTATGCTTCTCCTTCAGTGAAAGGCACTGTGGTTTTCTCACTGAAGGCAAAGAATATTGCATTATAAGGACAGGAATATAAATGTTTAAATTGTAGCAGTTTTTTATATAGTGCAGGGTTTTAAGTACCCAGATTTTCCTATTTAATTATAAAAGGAAAGAATGAGCTGCTAAAGATATGACTCCTCCACCTCATAGCAGGAGAAGCAGTAAGAAAACTAGTACCAGTATGCAGTGTATCTTTGGAGATTTGTCTTATTGAAATGAGCAGATGTGTGCTACTTTGGTGACTCATATGCCAAGAAGATGCTGCTTGCCATAAAGAAACCCCTGAAGAGTATATTTGGAGTAACGGTCACACAGGCTTTCAGTCTTGTATCAAATACCTCTTCTAGGAGGCCTTTGTTAACAATAGTTTTTAACCACAAAACAACAGAAGAACCATCCCCCCAAATTCAGAATGATCCCTAGTCTTTGTGACCCACCTTGTACTAGTTTGTACCTTTCTTGTGAAATAACTAATTAATTGAGATATTTATGTAATTTTCTTACTCCTCAGCCTGTAATATAATTCTGTGGGGTAAGTGCTTATTTGTCTTTACCCTGGATATTCTCTGGAGCACTTTTCACCAGCAAAGAAAATGATAGGTATTTGGTAAATATTTGTTGATTGAATTGAGCCCTCTGTTTACATTTATACTAAATAAACTGTTCTGGTTGTTCTCAGTCATATGAAAGATGCAAATTTACACTGTCCCTGTATCCTGTTGCCTAACTTAACTAGGAAGATTTCAAGTACTTTAATTCTGTTGACTGTTGAGGAAGTGTTTGTGTTGAATGGAAGCCTAACCTGTTGAGTTTTTTGGCACATGAGAAGTTGTTTATAATTTCTCTTTTTCATTGGTGCTATTGTTTAGTAGCCCAAGAAGTGTACCGTAGGCTAAGCAGCATTCACTACACCCACATTTCTTCAGAGGCACAACCACCCGCTGACCCATTTACCACTGGTGCCATAGAGAAGGTGGATATTTGCAAGCTTGAAACACTTCTTATGTGGCACAGTATGTTTCAGGTGACATAAGTATTTTGTCATGTTATTTGTAAGTTTTAGCACCAAATAATAGACTGATCTCTCAGACATGTAAGCAAGAAGCTATGTAATATAATTATGTGGTTTTTCTTTTTTCTGTTTATTTTTAAATTGTTATTAACATAGTAATTATGTATATTACTGTAGTTCAGGATGATATTTCCATGTATGCATATAACATCTTCTGATCATATCTAGCCTGTCTTTTCCTGTCTTCCCACTCCCACACCCTCCCCTATCTGGAGTAGTCACTATTCCACTTTCAGGTCAGCTTTTTTTTTTAGCTTCCACATATGAGAGGACATATAGTACTTGTACTGTGTCTGGCTTATTTCACTTAACACAATGACCTCCAGTTCCATCCATTTTACTACATGTGACATAATTGTATTCCTCCTTATGGCTGAAAAATACTCCATGGTGTGTATCACATTTTTTTATTAATGTGCTGATAGGTACTGATTTTATATTTTAGTTAGTGTAAATATTGCCATAAACATGAGCGTGCAGGTAAGTCTTTGGTAGGCTCATTTCATTTCCATTGGATCAGATGTGAGATAACTGGACCATATAGTAGATCTATTACTAAGCTTTTTGAAGATGTTCATTCTGTTCTCTATAATTTACAATCCAACAAGCAGCATATAAAAGTTCTTGCCAGCCTTCTTGTTTTAATATTAGCTATCCTGTGTTGAGATGGCCTCTCATTGTACTTTTTTTTTTTTGCATTTCCTTGATGGCTCCTGATATTGAGCATTTTTCTACATATTTGTTGCCCATCTGTATTTCTTTTTTTAAGAAACATCCAGATAACTTTCCCACTTTTTAACTGCATTACATTTCTGTTGTTTCTTTTTTTAGTTCCTTATATATTCCAAATATTAGCCCTCTGTCAGATGACTAGTTGGCAAATATTTTCTCCCACCCTGAAGATGATCTCTTTACTGTGTTGATTGCTCCTTTGCTGTGCAGAAGCTTTTTAATGTGATATAATCCCATTTGTCAAGTTTTGCTTTTGTTTCTTGAGTTTTAGGAGTCTTGTCCAGATCATTGCCTGAACCAATGTCTAGTGTTCTCCTGTATTTTTTCTCATAGTTAGTGTGTCAGGGATTGCTTTTAGGTCCTAGATCCATCTTGAGTTGAGTGAGGGTACAAAATAAAAGACAGAGGTCAAGCTTCAGTTTTTTGCATGGGAATATCCAGATTTTCCAGCACCATTTATTAAAATCACTGTTATTTCTCCAGTGTATATTTTTGGTGCCTTTTTCAAGAATCAGTTGGCTGTTGATGTGTGAGTTTATTTTTGGGATCTCTATTCTATCCCATTGGTCAATATGTTTACTTTCATGTTCATACCATGCTGTTTTGATTTCTATGGCTCTGCAGTGTGTTTTGAAAGATATTGTGATGCTTCTACTTTACTTTTTGCTCAGGATTGCTTTGGCTATTTAAGGTCTTTTGTCCTTCTGCATAAATTTGAGGGGTTGTTTTTGTTGTTGTTCTGTGAAAAATATCATTAATACTTTGATTGGGATTTCATTGACTCTGTATAATATTTGAGTGATATAGCTATTTTAACAGTATTCTTCCAAACTATGAACGTGGAAGTTATTTCCAATTTTTTATGTCTTCTTCAATTTCTTTCATCACTGTGGTGTAATTTTCACTGTGGATATTTTTTACTTTCTTGGTTAAGTTTATTCCTTCATATCTTATTTTTCTGTTATGAATGAGGCTGCTTTCATGACTTCATTTTCAGCAAATTCATTATTGATTTATAAAAATTGTGCTGATTTTTGATTGTTGAGTTTATATCCTGATCCTTAATTATAACCTATAAACAAGAAGCTATAAAATATAATTACTTTTTTTAAGTAAATACTTTTAAAAGAGACCTGGTTTTACTATTCTAGGGAAACTTGCAATAATTCTGTAGAGGTAGAAAGAGTATACACCCATCAGCATTACTTATTAACTAGAAATACTTTTTAATGCTTCAATACTATGTAATAATATTATGGTATACATTAATTTTTATTGCTACTGGTGAACTGATTTATTCTAGTTGAACTAAGAATATATAGATCAAATAGCTTCCAGGAAAACCACATGCCTATTACTCAAGAGAAGAGGCTTTCTTACATTTAAAATAGTATAAGGACCGGGGATTTAGCTCAGTGGCACCATGCCTGCCTTGAAAGCACAAAGTCCTGAGTTCAATACCCGGTACTAGAAAAAAAAAACCAAACAAACAAACAAAAACTAAATGGACAACCTTTAGCATAGTATATTTTATGTAGTTTTCATAAAAATTATTTATGTAAAGGGTATATTTTGATCCTTAATAATGCTTTTTATATGAAAGTTATATTGCTAAAGGTTAATGCTAAGTGAAATTATTATCCTTACTAAAATGATTTCAAATGGAACTGTTACAGTACTAATAATTACTGGGGACCCCTGAAACATTACGGGAAACCTCTACAGTAGGCTCCAGTCTCCTACCCAGTGTACAACACAAGCCTAAGGAAAAAAAAGAAAAACTAAAAGAACTAAAAGAGACAACAGGGGGCCAGGATAAGCAATGCAGATGCAATCAACAGAGGCACTAGCCAGCACAAGCCACTGATTTTTATTGGTGATCAATTAGGGTAAAGGCAAGCTACACGCAAGTGCAGAATTACATAGGAGGATGTGCAGTCATGCAGTTTCTATGGAAATTAATGTAAATAAGGCTTGTAAAGGACAAGACAAAACATTCTCAAATTAAGAACAAAATATATGGTTGTAATTAGAATATTGTCCTTCTAGTTAGAAGGTTTTAGTTGTGGGAATGGAATTTGGGTGGGAGTTACTCTGACCTCAGCACAGAGGCTTCAGCCAGACTCGAACAAGCCAATTATGGGGATAACTGTCACAGCCTGCACTGCGTTCAGCCTGCTTTGGGCATAATCAATATTGCTGTCTCCTGCAGATAATCTCTTTTTGGATACATAACCTATTGTTATGGAGCAAGAAAACATCTTACGAAAAGGTGTTGGTTTAGTGTGGTGAGGTAGTAACACTAATAATCAGATTGTTAAACTTCACAGACACATATACTCCTAAATTCTTTTTCTTTTGGTACTGGGGATTGAACTCAAGACCTTGTGCTTTCGAGGCAAGTGCAGTGCCACTGAGCTAAATCCCTGGCTCTTATTTTTATATAACATTAGTTTCATAAAAATGATACTTATTCCTTGAACAAAATTAAAGTAATGCCCCTAAAAAGGCAAAAGGAAAAATTGCCCAGTGACTCAGTGCATCAGTGTTTTTCTGAGCATTCTTTCTGAAAACTCCACACAAAATTAAAATGCATTTTCACACATAGGAAATATTCACATATAAATTCCATTACTAACTTTATCATTTAGCAGTATGCCATGAACATCTTTCTATGTTAACAAACGTATAATGTCTGTAATTATATTACATGTAATTTATGTAATGGTTGTAATTTCTTTAATGGAAGTATTCCTTTATGTTTTATAATTAATTCATCTTGATGAATGTTTATGTTATTTACTTTTTCTTTCTTGATATTACCCACTCACATTTCAGTGACCAGCATGGTCCAGAAAGGTCAACAGATACTGCTAGTAAGTGGTGTACAGCCCGTAAATAATTTACTAGCTTCTCTTTATGAGATAAAACTAGTCTGCAGGGTTTACTAGGTGACTGTCTCACAATTGACACATTCAGCAGTGACTCTAGAGGAAAAACCCTGCAAACCTTTGCTCCCACCACTCCGGAGCCCCCTTCAGCCCTTGACTTGGATCACAGCTAAACCCTCTAACCTGGGGAACTCTAATTCCTGATGTTTTTCCCACCTTCCTTCTTTTCCTTCTGGAAAATTTTGCAAATGCTGACTCTTTCCTCTTATCCTTCCACTTGCACAGACTTTGAGTTGGTTTCTTCTCCTTTTGAAAATCCTATCATGCAGATGCTTGCTTAGAATCTTCCTCAGTCTCTTTCATCCTTCCCCTTCTTATACACAAATAACAGACTCTCTGAGAGAGAAATTAGGGAAACAATTCCTCTCTTACAATAGCATCCAAAAAAATGAAATATCTAGGAATCAATCTAACAAAGGAAGCAAAAGACCTCTACACTGAAAACTACAGCACTCTGAAAAAAGAGATCAAAGAGGATACAAGAAAATGGGAAGACATCCCTTGCTCCTGGGTAGGAAGAACCAATATAGTGAAAATGGCCATACTTCCAAAACTACTATATAGATTCAATGCAATGCTGATTGAAATTCCAACAATATACTTTGCAGAACTAGAGAAAAAAACCAAAAATTCATTTGGAACCAGAAGAGACCTAGAAGAGCAAAAGCAATTTAAGCAACAAAGACATGGCAGGGGGTATCACAATCCCCAACTTGAAATCATACTACAAAGCCACTGTGATAAAAACAGCATGGTACTAGCAAAAGAACAGACCTGAGGATCAGTGGAATAGATTAGAAGATGCAAAAACAACTCCAGACATCCTCAGCCACCTCATCTTTGACAAAGGAGCCAACCACCCTCGTTGGAGGAAAGATAGCCTATTTAATAAATGGTGTTGGAAAAACTGGATTTCAACCTGCCAAAGATTAAAACTAGACCCATACCTATCACCGTGCACTAAACTAAGACTGAAGTGGATTAAAGATCTAAATATTAAAACAGAAACACTAAACTTGCTGGAAGATAAGTTAGGTAGAACTCCCTTTGACTCATGCTGTTACCTCCTGTCCCTGCCCCTCCTCCTTTCCTTTGCCTATTCCCCCACATCTGTTTTCCATGATGAAACAGCTACTGTATATAAAGTAAAAAGAATCTATAAATTGTGAAGTGAAATAGCATTGGATAAAAAGCTATTTTGGTAACCCTTTAACATGGACCAAATCTGAGAAGTTTCTGTTAAATTAATCCTTCAATTATCTGCACATAAGTCAGTATTTAATATAGTAAAGATTAACTTATATGTTCCCTCTGTCTCTTCCCCACACAAAGAGTTCTGTAGAGTTAAGCTAGAGTTAAGTTAATATACAGCACCTTATGTGGAATTTTATGTTTCCAAATTAAGTTGTCTTATTTTGGATTCTCTCAAGCTTAACCTTGGCTTAGCTGTAATCAGACCAACTGAATTCAGGAAGTCTCTGCACTAAATGTTTGTCATTTCCAACCATTTTGGCTCCTTTGCTTAGGTAAAGGCTGACTTTAGAATTTTATAATTGACCTCCGTCATCAAGAATCAGTGATTCATAGAGGTGCGGTTTGTTTTGATGCAACTCTGTTCTTGGCAAGTGTGGGTACTGTTTCTTAAATGAATGAGTGTATTTTAGGTAAATACACCTTGTCATTCTGGTTTTTTTCTATGGATGTTTTGTTTGAAAGCTTTCATTGCAATGGTATTTTTTTCCATTTCAAACATTAGATATTTCAAAACTTCTGTGGGTTATATGAGTTTCTGTAAGCTAATCATGGAATTTAATCAACACTTACATCATTAGTTTTATATGAAACTGTACTTCAAGTTCTAAATATGGACTTAAAAATGAACTGTAAAATGGACTTCCTTTCTAAAAATGTTGAGAATTACTACAGCACACTTTTTGTGTTTTTCAAGGAGGCAATTCATCAGTTTCCATCAATGTAATTTTGTTAGTATTTCTTCATGAATTTTCTTCTGGCTGGAGCTTGGGGTTTCTAATTAGTAACTGTTACTTGTGTCAACAGCTTTTACAAAACTTCTGCTTTGCAAATGTATATTGTTTCATTTGTGTTCAGCGGTAAGCCTGTAAAATTTTTCTCAGGAGAAAGCTTTGCAAAAGGTAGCACCTGTAACACTAAAGAGAAAACTGTACATTTGGGTTGTGGTTTACCAAGGGAACTGGGGATACTTCTATGTGTTTTGTCCTGGCCTCTTTTTTTTTTTTTTTTAAATCCTTTTCTCTTCATGAGCTGCCAATTTCATCATTTTCATATCTCAACTGAGATTTTTATGTTATAGGGGGAAATAATTCAGTTTGTTCTTTTGCATTTTCAGGTGTTTTTGCTTTCTATGAGACGGCATTGAGGCAGTAGAACCAAGGGATTTCTTCTAGTGGTTTGGGCAGTCCATCTTTATTTCCTCTATTTTCCTCTTTGTATTTTTCATTTTTTTCTTTTTTTCTTTTTTTTATACCAGGGATTGCACTCAGGACCTTGCACTTGTAAGGCAGGTGGCCGAACCACTGAGCTAAATCCCTGGCCCCTCTTTGTATTGTTTTATAATTGAACTTAATCTTTTTTTCTTATATCTTCAGCTGTATTTCACTAAGAACCAGGACAAAAATGATTAAATAGCCTTTCTCATTCAAAAATCAAATAGGCCCTAGTGCATTGATAGTTGTGTTATTTATTGGGTGGGGTGGGGGTAATCAAATAGAAAAAGAGACAGAATATAACTGACAGTTGATTCTCCTGAAGGATTTCCTGTAACATTTTCATTTGTTTCTTGGAGAGAGATGGCAAATTCTCTCATTCTAGTCTGGATATTTCCATACATGTGAATTGCCAGCTAGCATGTCTGAGAATCTGAAACAGCTGCCCCTGGAGCTCTGAAGAGAGATGTATTCAAGGGCAGAACCCTTCTGTCTGAGGGTTCAGTGTACTCAGAAAGGACATTGTCAGAGCTGACCTCACTCCTTTTTTGGGCCATGCAGCTTCAACTGTGTATCAGAAGGGTTAAATGGAGTGGAAGCAAGCAGGTGCTCAGACTGCCTGGGTCTGGATTTTGTTTTAAAACCCACTTAGAGAAGTGGCTGTGGTAGACAGAATAACTGCCCCCACCTCATTCCCATTTTACCCTTGACCCAGTCCCCAGGCAACCATTAATCTACTTTCTATCTCTGACTTTTCCTTTTCTGGACGTTCTACACAAAAGAAATCAGTTTTTAGCCTCTTGTGTCTGGATTTTTCCCTTTATGTAACATTTTCTTATCTTTTTTCCCAACAATGCTGGGAATTGGACCCAAACCTCATGAATGCTAGGCAAGCACAGGTACCACTGAGCTACACCCTGAGCCCAGTGTCCTTATCTTTAACACAGATAATGATAATAATATCTTCCCCCTAGAACTGTTGTGAGATCATTAACCAAAGTGTTTACCATAGTGTCCATAAATGTTCTTTTCCTCCTTCTACTAATTATTTTTATTACTTTTTTCAAGTTCCTGAAAAAATTCATTATATTGTGTTACATTTTAACACAGTATAATATATTATGTTACTTTTGGGGCGGGGCGGGGGGGTGGATACCAGGGATCAAACTCGGGTCCTTTTGCTTATGCAGCAGGCAGCAAAACCACTGAGCTGAATCCCGGGCCCTTGTGTTACATTTTAACACAATAAAACATACTGTACTATTGTTTCTGTTCTAGTCTGTTATTTTGTGAGTAACGTAACTCTAATTTGTATATTAAGCAGATTTTTGGAGTAGCATAAGAACCTAAATCAAATGCTTCCCCTATCCCATGAGAGAATATGTTGTGTATTCTAGATGACTGACTTATAATGTGAATTTTTGGAACACAACCTGTTTACTACTTGGGGACTACCTGAATTCATGTAGATTATATTGCTGTTCTGAATTTACTTTGAAGTTAAAAGTAGTGTTTTCTTATGCTGTGCTATCACCAAAAATGAAGGAAAATATAAAAATAATTAGTTCTAACTAGTACAATGCACAATTTTATATAGAATCCTAAATGTAATGAAATATGTTCTAAATATAATATACCTAATTCTAACTATTCTAAAAACATCTGATCTTAAGGCAGTCTGTTAGAGCCATGAAACTGAGAGGCATGAAAGAAGTTCTGTGGAGTTTCTTTGTAACTTGCTCTGACGTGGATACCTGACAGTAATATCCTAATGGGAATAGAAGCACAATAAGAGCTAGAGATGGAGACAGGTGGTGCTGGGAATGACAAGCAACAGTCGCTGTTCATGGAGCTCTCATAGCATTTGCATATTTTGTATCCCCATCATTTTTGTATAGTTGTTTAAGCCTGTTGAAATTTACCCTCTTTCTGAATCTTCCTTGGCCTCATTTGCAAACTTTTTAGAGCACAAAAATGATTTATCCATCTTAGAAGTGTCAAAGACTTGTCTAGCCTTTCCTACTTTGGTTGGTGGAGATGAATGGACAGGTTTATGAGTGGCCAGATTACAGTTTAGTACTTAGAAAAGTTTCCTAATTCTTCTTGGAAAATTGCATTTTTCTGTGTATCTTAGGCAGCTTTAAAAAATGGAATAAATTTGTAGTCTCACAGTCATTTTCATTTTTGCTAGTGATTAAGCATTTAGGTTTTCTGGAAATGGACACAGTTCCCTTTGGCTGAAGAATACAGCAGTATGAAGCACTTCATATTAGATGTTTCTAAATTAAATTACTGACTTTGCTATAGTCAGACTGAGTTCAAGGACTCTAATGTTTTATTCTTTTCCCCAAAGGTAAATAGGTTCACTAAATATTTTGTCATTTCCAACTATTTTGATTTTGGTTGGGTAAAGGCTTACTTGAGAATTTATGCATTGTTCTTATTCTGTTCTTTCTAGTCCTGCTATTTAAATACCTTGTTGCTGCTTAACAGTTTCATATAGGAAGAAGCAAGGCACAATATCAAAGATGTGGAAGCAACAAAATGCTTATCAATGGATTAATGAATAAACAATGTGATATAAACATGCAGTGGAATATTATTTATCTTTAGAAAGAAAGGCTGTCTTGTCACATCCTGCCACATGGACATTATACTAAGTGAAATAAGCTAGTCAAAATCTGCAAATCCTGTATGATTTCACTTATATGAGGTATTTAATGTAGTAGCATTCATAGAAAAAAAAGTAGGATAGTGGTTATGAGGGCCTGGGAGAAGGGACAAAGAGAAAGTTGTTCAGTGGTTATAGAGCTTCAGTTTTGCAGGATGAAAAAGTTTTGGGGATATGATTCACAACAATATAAATATACTTGACATTACGGAGCTGTATGCAGTATTTAAAAATGGTTGAGATGATAAATTTGTTATATCTTTTATGCCATAAATTCTTAAAAAGAGGCAAGGAGCTGAAATTTAAGTTAGTTAAGTTTACTTTTTCATACTATTCAGTGGACTAAGGTTTAGAAAAGCATGTGTACCAATATGTAGTATAGAGCAAAATAAGTAAGTTGGCTTTCTTTTCCTTAAATGTTTACCATGTTTTAAATAGAATGCATGAGGTTCCTAGGAGATTAGAGTTAAATTGCTGTCAGACACCATGAAGCGGGGCATGATATAAACCAGTCTCTTTCAAATTATTATAAAAATGATTTTTGAGATGCTGAGATATTGAGTTGCTATTTTGATAGCCACCTTATGCAACATCACTGATACTTAAAAATGAAATAAGGAATTCAAATTTTTCTTTATTGTCAGTGACATTACAGGCTGAGCTCTTGGTAAAGACCTTGTGTTTCTTGGTATTTATTTCCCTGACAGGCTTTGCCAATGTTTCTTTAGCCCATTTGGAAGCATTCTTGTTCCATCCCTAGGGTTGTTTAGATCAAAGATAACTGTTTTGCTTGGAACTTGTTGATTTGGAAATATTCCCACTGGAAATGAAATGTGTCCTACTTGCTATTTATTTTGATATAGATCATAAGGACATTGTGTATGGTCTTTACATTATATTTTGCAAGCATATGGTCCATGATAGTATAAAAAGGAAAATAATTAAACTGAGGTTTAACTGCAAAGGTAAGTTGTTTCGCACTATGCCAATATTTTTTGTTCCCTCTAAATCATTCACAGTACTAGGAAATATAAGATGTTAGACTGTCTTCCCTTAAGATACTTCATGCCATCAAGACAAATACCTTTAAAACAAATTGTGATTAAAAAAACACTCTAGTAAATGCTGTGACAGAAGATTAAATGAATTATGTGAGAATAAGGAAGAAGCAATTAATTCTGATGGAGTGGAGAAGCATAATTTAGTTGAGCCTTGGAAGATAAATAAGATTTTGTAAGTGAAGGAGGAAAAAGACTACCCAGGAGCAAATGATCATGAATAAAGCTCTGACGTCTGCAGTGTATTATTGTGCCTTTGACCCTGAGGTGCAGGGGAGACTATGGTGAAAAATAAGACTAAAGATTATTGAGGCATTCAAACTGCTAACGTATGACCTGAATCACTTTTAGTAGGCATAAAACTTAATACCCAAGCTGAAAACTAAGACTTATCTTCTCTTTTAGTAACTACTTTGAAAAGTTTCTATAGGTTAAGATCCTGAAATTAACCTTTTAAATGGAAAGTGAGATTTTCTCCTCCTGCATTAAACTGACAAGCAGTAGCCAAGGGTGTTGCATACCTGAACTCTCAGCACTTTTGCAAGAGGATCACAAGTTTGAGCCTAGGGTGGGCAATTTAGTGAGACTTTGTCTCAAAATTAAAAACAAAAAATAAAAAGGACTAGGGATGTAGCTCAGTGCAAAGGCCCTGGGTTCAATCTTCAGTAACACACACACACACACACACACACACACACACACACACACACACGTGAGCCTAATAATTGGTTTTCTACAAAATCTCTACATTTTGCTGAAGTGGTTAGAACTCATATACACACCTGCCCTTCCACTCAGTAACTAGTCCTCTGAAGTCATGAGTAATCCACCCCTCATCCCATTCCATCAGTCCATTTCTTCAGATAAACAGAATTACAAAAATGAAAGAGCTCCAAGATATCATTCAGGAAAAAAACCCAGATTTTGAAAATGGGGAGGATTCCTAAGAAGTTAAGTGCCCAGGACGACAAGAGCAATAAAGGGTGGTGGGAGCCAAGGACCACAGTTGTTCTGGCTCTGAGCCTGCTGCTCCTCTCAACCTGCAGCAGAGCAGAGGTACCCACAAAATATGTTATACCTCCATGCAAGAGTCCCACTTCCCTTTATTGGGTTCCCCTATTGGAATTCAGCTGCTCTATCTAATGCAGGGTGTGTTAGTCAGCTTTCTGTCACTGTGACAAAATACCTTAGAGAAATCAACATAAAGGAGAAAAGATTTATTTATTTATCACAGTTTCAGATATGTATGTTTATGCTCTCTTGGCTCTGTTGTTTCTGGACCTATGGTGAGGGAGAACATCACTGTGGAGAGGGCATAGGGGAACAAGGATGTTCACCTTATGGCGGCCAGGAAGCAAAGAATGAGAAAGAAGTACAAAGCATATCCTTCAGGGTCACATACCCCATGGCTTGCTTCCTCCAACTAGATCCCCCATCCTAAAGGTTCTACCTCCCCCATTAGCCCATTAAACTATCCATCAGTATAGTAATCCATTGATGAGGTCAGAGGCTTCATGATCCAGTCACCTCCCAAAAGCTCACCCCTCTACTGCACCAGGGGAACAAGCCTTCAACATGTGAGTTTTGGGGTTAGGGATGAGGGGAGCATTGAAGATCCAAACCATACCACAGGTTGTCTAAAACTCCACAGCTGTCCAAGCTGCCTCTGGGTCTTGGTATTTATCAAGAGCTGGTGGCTATCACAGAATTGCTCTTTGTTCTAATATTGTTACCATAGAATTTTGACCCATCACTGTTAATCTGCTGAATTAACATTAACCACATCCTTATATGAATGAGGATAGCAATCAGATTTTAAATTAGAGCTTCCTAGTCACCTATAATATGTTAACTCTTGTCTGCTAGTGGCCCTTTCAGATGAGTAGTATTTATTTTTAAGACACTGACACTGTCATTCTCTATTAACTCTGGTTATGGTTTAGAAAAAAAATCCATCAACCCTTTTACCTCTCTGTTCTCCTTCTCTCTATAGAGTCTAGTATGGATAATTTATTTACTTGCCTCTTGAGTACAGCGTGGATATACTATAACATGGTTTATTAATGGCACTTTTCTATGATACACTTGAGATAGATTATTGTAATATGGCAAAAGCTTTGAGAACTTTTGAAAATGACAATTGATGTTTTTCTCTATCAATAAAATTCTGAGTTTGTCATTGCAAGCTTAATAATAATTATCTTTAAGAATAATAATCAGCTACTACTTTTTCACTAGTTTGTTTGAAACTGTGACCTGAAATAGATTGAGATATAGTTAGCTAGCAGTAAATTTTTTAAAAATCACTTATCTACTCAAATGATTGGTGTTTTGATATCAGACATCTGGATATTTGAAAATATCTGAAAAATAAAAATTTCTACTTATCGGAAAAAGTGAGTAATATAGAAATGGTTGGATAATTGGTGGTGTAATAGAGCTGTCAGGTATGAAGTTTTGTGTTCTATTAGTGCTTTTGTGAAGAAAAGAGTGATTCATCACTTGGATTACTAAGTGGTACTGTTTATAAAAAATCTGTGAAGGAAATAATAGATGTTGATATACACCATATAAATTGAATACCTAGAAACAGCAATGTCAGCAGTTCTTAAGAAGGCGGACATTGCCAAATGCAGGTCCAGATAGAAAAACAATTCTGGAAATTATATTTTCTCCTGTCTCACCTTAATTCTAAGAAACATTAGGAACTTTATTATTGAATATTATATTGTTTTTAAAAATCTTCCAGTTTTTCATATATAACATATAAATACATGTTGGCCAGTCAAAATAGATTCAGAGACAGGAAAGTACAAATATACAAACTTTTATATCTTTTAAAATACTTACTAAATATGGCCTTGAGTGATTGCTCTCAATAATAGCCAGCCTTCCTTCCTTCCTTCCTTCCTTCCTTCCTTCCTTCCTTCCTTCTTGGTAAAGAACTACATAAGGTGGAATGTTCCAGCATGTCAGCATTTTTAAAATTGCAAACCCTAAGTTAAGGACATAGTATCTGAATGGGATTCATGTGGACAAGACTGGGAAATTTGATCAGGTGATAGCGCAGTTTGGTGCATTCAGATCTACACAAACTGACATATTCTAAGGGTATTGATGAATCAGTAACAATCCAAAAACCTCTCTAAATGAAGTGTCTTGTCACTCTTCAAGATGTAGAATACTTTTGTGGCAGTTCTTCCTAATTCAGTTTCATTTCTTGTGACTTCAATTAGCCATGGTCAGCCGGGGGTGGTGGCCCATGCCTGTTATCCCAGCCAGCTCTCAGGAGGCTGAGACAGGAGTATCTCTGTCAGTTTGAGGTCAACCTATGTTATACAGTGAGTTCAAGGCCAGCCTGAGCTACATAGTGAGACCCTGTGTCAAAACAAACAAAAAATTACACATGGTCAACTATGGTCCAAAGATATTAAATGGGAAATTCTAAAAGTAATATTTAAATTGCCTACCATTCCTAGTAGCATGATGAAATCTCAGGCTCTCCTGCTCAGAGTACTGTGTCCTGCTCAGAATGTGAATCATCCTTCTGTCCATTTTATCCAAACTGTGTGTGCTATGCACGTCTTAGTCACATAGTAGTTGTCTTAGTTATCAGATAAACTGTTGGGGTATCACAGTGCTTGTGTTCACACAATCATTATTTTACCTAATAATATCCCCAAGATACATACAAGAGTCATGAAGCTGGCAATTTAGCTATGCCAAAGAGATGCTGTAATGTACTTCCTTTAAGTGAAAAGGTGAACATTTTCCACTTAATAAGGAAAGTAAAAAGTCACATGCTAATGTTGCTAAGACCAATGGCAAGAATGATTCTCCTAGCCTTATAATTGTGAGGAAGGAAAAAAAAATATTGTACTAGTTTTGCTGTCATACCTCAAACTGCAGAAGGTATGTGCAGATTGTGTGTTAAGTCCTCAGTTAAATGGAAAAGGCATTACATTTATGCTTGGGACATAGGAACAGAAAGTGTGCTCCTGTTGAAACAGAAAAGATTGCATTTTGTTTACAAGGAATCTCCCTCAAACAAGTGACCAAATCATTTACTACAAGTGCAAGGTCCTGAGTTTGATCCCCAGTAACAAAAAGTAAAATAATAATAGGAATCAGTTTGGACTCCGAAGTATGAAAATGAGTCTGCTAATAAAGGTGCTGCCACATTTTTGGGAGACTCAAGGAGATAGGACAACATCAAAAGCAAGTTTTCAGTTGCGATGATGAAGCTGGGTTCTTCTGGAAGAAGATGCCAGTAGCACCTGCATTCCTAAAGGTGCAGAAGTGCACCAGAGTGTAGAATATAGAAAGACAGATTATCTCTGTTACAGTGTTGCAGTCTTGCAGGGAAAATGATAAGGCCAGGTATAGTGTACAGAGTGAAGAACCCACACTTTCAAAAACTAGCTACCCATGTTTTGACAATATCATCAGAAAGTGTGGGGAGACAATCATCTTTTCTGTGAAATGGTTATGCCAGGGAGTGCTTCATCCGGGAAGTGAAATAATACTTTGGAGAGGAAGGGTTGGAATTTAAAGTTCTATTGATAATGGACAGTGCACCTGGCCATTCTCAGTCTGTTGGATATGAAGTATGAAAATGAAAATGTCAGGGTTATACTTCTATCTCCCCATACAACCTCAGTTCTTTTGTTTAAAATTTTATTCTATTAGTACGTATTTGCAAATGCATGAAGTATACATTCATTTTAGGGAGTAGGCACATGTACATAACAAACACATCTTGATTCTTTTTAATTCCCCATCCCCTCCCCACTCACCTTCCTCTTTCTATCTCTAGTTCATCTTCCTCCATTTTCATTACTATTGTTATTATTATTCTTAGTTCATGTTAATGACATATAATTTCACATTCATTGTATTTGGTACCTGTACCTGACACATTTTAAATCTTCTTCCGCTTCTCATCCCCCTCCTCTCAGCCTCAGTTTCTTGGAACCCTTCCCATTTGAAAAAGATCTAGTCCCTGTTTCCTTCTATTAATCCTTTATTTTGCTCTTTATTTGTATTTTGCCTTAATCAAATGAGTGATACCATATAGCAGTTGAGCTTGTGAGTCTGACTTAATTCATAAACATTGTATTTTCCAGGTATATCCAATTTTCTACAAATTTATCCTTCTTTATACCCAAGTACTATTCCATTATATATAGATACCACATTTTATTTATCCATTCATCTGTTGATGAAATACAGTCAGCTTCCAGGGTTTATCAGTTGTGCTATAAATATTGGTATGCATGGATCATTGTAATATGATGACTTTAACTCTTTTGGGAAGATACTTATAAGGGGACTAGCTGGGTCAAATGGAATTTCTATTTTTAGTTCTTTGAGAAACCTACATATTGATTTCCATAATGGTCATGCTAGTTTTACATTCCCACCACCAATGTAAAAGGGTTCCTTTTTTTTCGTACCAGGAATCGAACTCACGACCTCATGCTTGCCAGGCAGGCGCTGTGCTGCTGAGCTAAATCTGTGGCCCCAAAAGGCTTCCTTTTTTTACCACAACCATACCAACATTTTTATTATTTGACTTATTGGTGATTGCCATTCTTTTTGGTGTAAGATGAAATATTAGTATTGTTTTAATTTGCATTTCTCTAATGGCCAAGGATGTTGAGCATTTTTTCATATGTTTATTGGCCATTTGTACTTCTTCTTCTGAGAAATCTCTATTCATTTCACTTGCTCATTTTTGATTGAGTCTTTTATTATGGGGGAGCTAATCTTTTTATTTCTTTATATATTCTAGATATTAGTCCTCTGTCTAAGGAAGAGATGGCAGAAAGTATTTCCCATTCTGTAGATTGTCTCTTCATTCTGTTGATTGTTTCCTTTGCTGTGCAGAAATTTCTTTTTTAAGAAAGCAAGTTTCTTTTTTAAAGCTGACATGATTCTAGCAGGTGCCAATAGTCACCTGCCACACTAGTGCCAGGTTATCTGTATAGCCAGCAAACAGAATTTGGCCATCAGCAGACCAGGCCAGAGAGGTGTACTGGGGGGGCTCTGCCTTGCTGCTCGTACTGATAACTTCTTGCTTCAGTTCATCTACAATTTTCTTATCCTTTAAGTCCCAGATCTTGATGCTGGGGCCAGTAGCAGCACAGAGCCAATAATTGTTAGGACTGAAGCACAAGGCATTGATGGATGTCCCCTCCATCTGATGTATAAAGATGCTTGCTTTCATTGAGATCCACAGCATGGCCTGGCCATCCTTGCCTCCTGAAGCACATGGAGATCCATTTGGAGAGACCATCACAGTGTTCAGATAGCTAGTATGGCCAGTATGGTTGGTCTTCAGCTTGCTGTTTGCCAAATTCCATACCTTGACCACCTTGTCCCAGCCACAGGAGATGATGATAGGGTGGCTGCTACTGGATGGGAAATGGACACAAGACACCCACTCCGAGTGACTCTCATCCATACACCCAGAGTATTCCATAACTTTATGATTTTGTCTTGGGATCCAGAGACAATCTGCTGGTTGTCAGAGGTGAAGGCCACACTCAGCACATCCTTGGAATGGCCTACAAATTGTCTTATGGTGGTGCCCATTGTAAAATCCCAGAGGCACAAGGTCCCATCCCAGGAGCTAGAGAGGGAAAATTGGCCATCTGAGGAGATGACAACATCACTAACAAAGTGGGAGTTACCTATCAGAGCACACTGAGGGGTGCCATAATTGGTTTCCTCCATGGTCAGCTTCCACATGATGATAGTCTTGTCTGGAAAGGTAGACAGTATCATGTCTGGGAACTGTGGAGTGGTAGTGATCTGGGTTACCCAGCCATTGTGACACTTGATGGTGCCATAAATTGTCATCTGCTCAGTGATGGCAGGTGTGGGTGTTGCTGCATGGAGGATGGCAACAGATGTTTCATAGAGACCACCATCACCACTGCTCCAATATTTTAAAAATTTGATACAATCCCAATTGTTGATTTGAGCTATGTTTTCTGCGATTAGAGTTTTGTTCTGAATGTCCTTGCCTACACCTATGACTTCAAGAGTTTTACCTATTTTATCTTCCAAGAGGGTCATTGTTTCTGTTTAGATCTTTGATCTATTTTTATTTTAGTTTAGTACTTGGTGAGAATTATCCATCCAGTTTCGATCGTCTGCATATAGATAGCCAGTTTTCCCAGCACCTTTTGTTTCCTAGGCTGTCTTTCCTCCAATGTATGTTTTTGGCCCCTTTGTCAAAGATCAGATAGATGAATATGTCTTGGGTTGTTTCTGCATCTTTTGTTCATTGATCTACCTGTCTGTTTTTGTACAATACCATGCCATTTTAATCATTGTTGCTTTGCAGTATAACTTGAAGTAGGAAGTATTGTAATGCCTCCTGCTTTGCTGTTGTTTCCCAAGATTGCATTTGCTATTCTGTGTCCATATGAATTGTAGGATTGTTTTCTCTAGTTGTGTGAGGACTGCTGTTGGTATTTTGATTGGGATTACATTGAATCTATGGAACAGTTTTGGAACCATTTTGATAGTACTAGTTCTGCTACCCAGAAATGGGATATCTTTCCATTTTCTGACATTCTCTTCAGTCTTCTTTTTCAGGGCACTGTAGTTTTCACTGTAGAGGTTTCACTTTCTTAATTAGGTTAATTCTGAGGTATTTCATTTTTCTTGATGCTATAGTAGGTGGTATTGTTTTCCTAATTTTTTTCTCAGTGAGTTCATTATTGGTATACATGAATGCTATTGACTTTTGTATTTTAGTTTTGTGTTCTTCTACATTGCTGAAATTGATTATTTAAGAGTTTTTTGGTGGAGTTCTTTGGGTCTTCTATATCAAGTATCATGTCATCTATAAATAATGATAATTTGACTTCTTTTTTTTCCTATACACATCCCTTTTATTTCTTTCTCTTGGCTAGTGTTTTCAGTACTGTATTGAACAGATGTGGCTAAAGTAGGCATCCTTGTCTTATTCCTGATTTTAGAGGAAAAGCTTTCAGCTTTTCCCCAGTTAATATATTGTTGACCATTGGTTTGTCATAAATGGCTTTTATCAGATTCAGGTAAGGCCTTCTGTACCTGTTTTCTCTGGGATTTTTATAATGAAGGGGTATTAGATTTTGTAAAAAACTTTTTCTGCATGTATTGATATGATCATATGGTTTTTATCCTTCTTTCTGTTTATGTGCTATCCTTTTTTGTTTGTTGACCCATCCTTGTAACACTGGGATGAACCCTACTTGGTCATGATGTATGATCCTTTTGATTATGTGTTCCATATCATTTGCTAATATCTTATTGAGGATTTTTGCGTCTGTATTCATTAAGGAAATTAGCTTATAGTTTTCTTTTTTCAGTTTGGCCTTTGTCTAGTTTGGGGATCAGAGTGATGCTGGCTTCTGGAAATGAGTTTTGAAGCATTCCTTCCCTTTCAATTTTATTGAAGATTTTTTTGAGGAGTATTGGTAGTATAGCATCCTTAAAGATTTTGTAAAATTCAGCAGTGAATCCATCAGGTATAGGGCCTTTTTTAGTTGGTAGGTTTTTTATTATAGCCTCAATTTCATTGCTTGTTATTGGATTGTTAAAAAATTTTATGTCTTCTTGGTTTAGTTTTGGTAATTCATATGATTTTAAGAATCTATGTATTTCTTTAAGTTTTTCCATTTTGTTGGAGTACAATTTTCCATAATAGTTACTGTCTTCTGGATTCTGATTCTGTCTATTATGATTTTTGCCTTTTTCATTTCTAATTGCATTGATGTGAGTCTTTTCTCTCTTTCTTTTGGTAAGTTTGTCTAAAGGTTTATCTATTTTGTTTATTCTTTCAAAGAACCAGCTCTTCAATTAGTTGGTTCTTTGTATTGATTTATGTGTGTCTGTGTATCTTAATTTTCACTGTAGTATTTTTAAAAGATTTCCCTCCTTAAACTAGGTTTGGGTTTGGATTGATGTTTTTCAAGGATCTTGAGGTTCATCATTAAGTTATTTATTTGAGTTCACTCTGTTTTTCTAATGTGAGCATTAATTTCAGTAAGCTTCCTTCTTAGGACTGCTTTCCTTGTGTCCCATAGGTCCTGGTTTGTTGGACTGACATTGTCATTCACTTGCACAAATTGTTTGATTTCTTCCTTCATTTCTTATGGGATTCGTTGGGTGTTCAGGAGTATTTTATTAAGTTTTCAGGTGTTTCTAAATTTTCTGTGGTTTCTTCTGTGATTGATTTCAAGTTTCATTGCACACTGATCTGATAGTGAACATGGGGTCATTTTAATTCTTTTATATTTATTTAAGCACAACTCATGGACTAGTATGTGGTCTATTTTGGAGAAAGTTCCATGTGCTCCTGAGAAGAATGTGTACTCTGTTGTAGTAGGGTAGAACATTCATATGTTCAAGGGTGTGGTTCGGCTCTGAAATTTCTTTATTAATTTTTTTTGTTTAGTTGGTCTATTTCTTTGCAAAAGTGGAGTGTTGAGGTCACCTGCTATGACTATGTATTAATGTTTATTTGATCTTTTATGTCCAGCAATATTTGTTTTTTGAAGATAAGTGCTCCAGTATTCAGGGCATGCATCATTATAAGTGTTATCTCTTCTTGTTGGATTATTCCCTAACTAGTATGTAGTGACCTTCTTTGTCTCATCTGATCAGTTTTAGCTTGAAGTTTACTTTGGGAATAAAATTACTACCCCTGCTTGTTTTGGGGGTCCTAGTACATGAAATATTGTTTTCTATCCTTTAATATATTTGGATTAGATGAGTTTGTTGAATGCAACAGACTGTTGTATTCTGCTTTTTGAACCAGTCTGGCAATCTGTGTCTTAATTGGGGATCTGAGTCTATTAACATTGATAATTATTACTGAGTGGTACAATATTGATTTGTTCCTATTGTTGCTCTTTTTTTCTGTTGATGACTCCTTTCTTTTTTATTTTTGTTTGCTTATCTATTGGCATTGTTTGATGTATTCATTCCATATGGATTTTTGCCTTTGTTGGCTTTGTCATCTCTGTCTACCAGTAGGATATTCTTGAGTATTTTCTGGACTGCTGGCTTGGTGTTCATAAATCTCTTCAGTTGTTATTTCTCATGGAATGTTCTTATTTCTGTATCTATTTTGAAAGAAAGTTTTGCTGGGTATGTTGATTTGAGTTGGATTTTGTTTGCTTTTAGGGCTTGAAATACTTAACTCCAAGCTCTTCTGGCCATTAAAGTTGTGTTGAGAAATCTACTGTAATTTAATGGGTTTACCTTTATATGTAATTTTTTGCTTTTCTTGACAGCTTTTAAAATTCTTGTTTTTTGTTGAAAATCTGGCATTTTAATTATAATGTGTTGTGGGGAGCTTCTTTTTTCATCATGGTTGGTGTTCTGTAAGACTCGTTTTCTTGTATATTGAACTCCTTCCTCATACTTGGGAAATTTTCTATTACGGTTTCTGTAAACAAATTTATTTTTCTATGTGTGCTGTCTTCTAGTTTCTAATTCCAGTTAACATTAGTTGTCTTCTTAGCATCTTCTAATAGTGGTTGAATGCATTTTTTTTTGTTCTCTTAAAGTTTTTGAGGCTTCTCTGAGTAATTCATTGTAATTTACCATTTTGTCTTTGATCTCACAAACCCCATCTTCACATGGATCATTTCTGTAATTTATGAATTCTATACAGTTTTTTATATCTGGCATCTCTGTCTGATACCTTTCCATGGATTGTGTATCTGTGGCAAATTTGTCATTCATGTCTTGAGCTATTCTAATCAGCTCTTCCAATTTTTATTTTTCTCCCAAATCCACATTATTCATTTTGTATGATAATTTCATAAACCTTTTGGTCATGTCCTCTTTGAATTCATCAAGTTTTTTTTTTTAACTCTTCTTTAATCAATTCATACAGCAGCAGCACCTGGTGTTTGCCTTTCTCTCCATCAGCACCCCCTGGATTGGCCTTGGGAGAGTTGGGAAACCCCAGAGGTCTTTTGTTGTCTTGTTTTCCCACATTTCTGTGTGTGTGTGTGTATGTGCGTGTGTGTGTGTATGTGCGTGTGTGTGTGTGTGTTGTGTGTTACATACATACATATATGTGGTTTTTTCCCCCTTTTTTCCATTTTTTGATGCTGAAGGTTGAGGTGAAGCAGAATGAGGAAAGGTTATAATTGATACAAATATCTTTTTTAGCAAGATACTATACTGCCTTTCAGTGTTGTGTTCTTAGCTTTGTTTATCCAAAGATAGGATTTACCCCTTCAGCTATTTTATTTAAGTGGTTTGGACTCTGTCTCTTGTGTTTTGGGGAAAGAATTATTTTTTTGTTATAGCAACATCAACAGATCCAATCATACATCAATTATATGAGATACACCTTGTATTTACATTCTCACCCTTTATCAACACTCTTTGCAGCCTATATTCAATTGTTATTAGCAGTTACTCTGCAGTGTGGATAGAAGAGATGGAGGGACGGCTGTAAAATAAATGTAAGTCAGTAGGGGAAGAGCTGGAAAGGAGAAGTAATATCTGAAAAAATAGATATGGGGTCAGATTCTGTTGGAGGTCATTTGGTTGAATTTAAGGGTTAGAGGGTTAGTGTTGGGGGTTTTAAGAAGAAATTTGAGGGGCAAGGACAAGGTATAGGAGGTGGGAGGTGGACTTTAAGAATGAGGAAAAATACAAGGTTGTTGGAACTTAATGCATTTGTGTACCTGTAAAGTGGAAAAGAGACAAGGGAAGACAGGGGCTACATCAGATAAGGAAGAGCAAAAGGAACAGAATAGAGAGGACAGAAGGTTAACACAAGAGAAGATAGGAGTGACAGCAGAATATGCCAAAGTCAAAACTTGAGAGGAAGAATTTTAAAACTGGAAGAAACTAGTGAAAAATAAAACAGTATTGCTGTAAAAGCTTGAAGAGATGAGATAGGAAGACAAGAGAGGGAGAGAAAATAAATACCAACAAAATCAAGGCAAAAACAACTTGAAAAATAAAAAACAAAACAACTTGAAACAAAAAAAAAACAAAACAGAAAACCAAAAATATCTGGGGGACTGCAGATCAGATATGCCAACAAGAAAAAGTATATGCAATTCACACAAGCCCACTATGCGAAAAAGCCTGAGTGTTCACACAGTTCCCTTCTTGCATTAGTTGCAGTCTGATGACAGGTAGCCACAACAAATTCTCTTCTTTTCCCTTGCACTCAAAACCCAGGCAAACCCAGTCCCAAGAAATCACCCCTCTAACTTGTCAGTGGAATCTGACCCTGGCCCTGGGCCTGCCTCCTCTGGGACTCTTCCCCAGCCCCCGTGTGATGGTGGAGTCTGTGGGCAGTTCAGCTCACAGGCAGGCGTCTGCAGTCAGCTGTCTGTGTCACACTCTGGCAGGGCTCCTTGGGAATCTACCAGTGTGTTCACACCTTGGTGGGGGGTCTGCGAGACTTGGCCAAGGTGTTCACTCACAAGCATGGGACCTCAGGACACAGCAGGCAGTTCACTTGGGAATGGGGTCCACAGAGTCTATGGGCGGGACTGTGTACCTGCAGATGTCCATAGACCCTGTTTGCTTTTATATCCTTTCTCTTCCCAGAGTCCGAGTGGCTTCCTTTGCCCTCAGTGTCTGCTAGTGAGGATGCTGCCAGGCTGCAGGGTCCTGTGTTTGGAAAAGAGGTGATAGGGAGAGGGGCTGATGTTTTGGGAATTTGACCAGGAGTCCAGTCCTGCAAAGCCCAGTCATTCCCTCAGGCTGTTTAGACCTCTCCTCCAGCAGAGGTGTGGGACTGGAGCAGAGAGCACCAGCCTGGCACTCTCTTCCCTCTTCAGTGATCCAGATGGTAGGTTTGGGAAGCATCTGCTTCCAATCTCATTCCACTTGTTGGCAGAATTCATTTCCTTTCAGTTGCATGACTAAGGACTCCAGCTTCTTACAGGGTTTTCACAGCTGGAAGCCACCTAAGATCCCCAATGTTTCCCTGTGGTGCTCTTACAGACCTTCTCCCAGTCCCTCTAACAGCTCAGCAACTTACTTCATCTAGGCCAGCAGGAGAGTCTCTCTGCTCTGCAAGGACTGAGTCTTAACATACTGTCACATCTTCATGGAAGTGACATCCTATCACCTTTGTCAAATTCTACTGACTAGAACCAAGCCAGTCACAGCCCCCAAGGGGAAGAGATTGTACAAGGATATGACTCATTTGGGAGACACTTTAGGATATCCTGTGTGTGGTTTAGTAGGCTGAATAATGTCTTCCTGAGGTATCAGGTCTTGGTCAATGGATCCTGTAAACCTTACATGAGAAAGAGTCTTTGTAGGTGTAATTAAAAAGGAATCTTGAGATAAGAAGATTATCCTGGGTTATCTGAGTAGGTACTAAATGCAATCATGTGTATCCTTAAAGGAAGGAGGGAGAGGGAGATTAGATACATATGTGAAGATGGAACTGAGAAAAGTTTAAAGGTACTGGCTTTTGACAAAAATTGTTACCATGCAGCCACAGCCAAGGAATGCTGGCGGACACCAGAAGTGAAGAAAGTTGAGGAACAGATTCTTCTAGAGCCTCCACAGGGAGTCTAGCTTGATTGGCCCCATGACTCTGACTTGGTGATATTAATTTTGCTGTTTAGGCATGTAGAACTGGAAGATAATAGTTTTTTGTTGGGGCCTGGTTTGTGGTGATTTTGTTACAGCATCCACAGGACACTAATAAAAACAAGTTTTAAAATTATCAAGGTGTTACTTTTTAAATGCATTTGGCTGGTTACTCAATGATGTTAAGTATCCTTTTAAAGATTACTGACTTTAGATGTTTTCCTGCGTGAGTTTTCCAATTCACATCTGTTGTATTTTTCTTTGGGATGCATTCTTTTTCCCCAATTGTTAATCCTATGTCAAGTGTGTATGTTGCTAAAGAAGATGATTGTCTTCTTCCAGTTTGTAGTTTGTCTTTTTATTTTGTTTATGGTAGGTTCTGCATTCAAACTGGTCTTTAACTTTTTTTATTATGGGGTATTTTAAATTAACCTGACAGAAGAGAGACTGTTATAATAGATCTTCCATGTGCCCATAATTTGGCTTCAACAATGGTTATCTTTTTCCCCCTAGAAGAATTCATTTTTCCCTTTAAGGTTTGTACTTTTATGCATTATCTTAAAAATCCTTAAATAAATGTTGTGTTGTAATTATTTGTGTGGCTGAATATTTTTGTCATGATCATGCTCATTCCTTTTCACTTTTACTGTTGTATACGTGTTACATATAACAATTTAAATGTCGTCAGAAGACTAGCAGCATCAGTGCCACTCTGAACCTTCTTCTTAAAGAGCCTGACTCTGTCCAGTCAGCACAAACTATGGAGTCAGATCTTGGGAACTCACTGCTTGTCCCAACCACATCATACATGCTGCCAAAGAGCTTGTTGAAAAATCCCATGTCTCCTTACAAGGCAAATCATGCAGGAGTTATCACAAATAAGTCTGAGACCAGTGTACTGGCATTGTTGTTTTTATTAAGTAATTCCTCTCTCTTTTTGTTTTAACTTACAGTGTGCCAGGTGGGCATGAAGGCATGAAAGAACAGGATCTTTGCAACAAGATAATGGCTAAAATTTTAGAAAATTACAATACCCTGTTTGAAGTAGAATATACAGAAAATGATAATTGGAGATATGAGAAGCAGGCCAGGCTTGTCATAGTAAAAGTAAGTAACTTTGATCTTTAATTTTTAGTATTGATATGATTTTGGTGGAAGATTTTATTTAAATTATCATTAAAATCACATATGGATATAACTTTGAACAATTATTTTTAGATATGCTGAATTCTTTTGAAATATAGTCTATCAAATGTTTATTGAGTTGGTCTATATTCCAAGATCAAGAATAATAATACTGATGTTATTTTTGCTTATTACTACAAAACAGTCCCACAAATGCTTATGTGCCCTCAGCACTCTGATCATTTGGGGACATTGCACTGTTCATGAAAACCTGATGTGGGGCTGGGGATTTAGCTCAGTGGTTCTGCCGCCTGCGTCGCAAACTCAAGGTCCTGCGTTCGATCCCCGGTACCAAAAAAAACCCTGATGTTACAGCAGGGTATGTGCATCCAACTGTGTTCAAGAGAGCTAGCTTACCACCCACACTGCAAATTTCTAAGGACAACATTATTCTTTTTGTCTCTCTTGTGTGTGGCACACTTTCAAGGCAACCTCAGATTTTAAGTTCTATGTATTTGTTCTTGGTAACTATCATAAGTAAAGACAGTATTTTAAAAGAACTATAAAGGAGTCCTTGACAATACTATCTACATCTTTTTATATATTGATTGATAATTTGTAACATTTCCTTTAAACATTAAGTAAATGCAGTGAGGTCTCTAAAGACCTACATTTGAAAGTCAAAGGAAAAGTATCCAAACCAAATCCTCCAGAAGTGGGAAAAGGAGTCAGGCATCTTATTTCTCTCTTATTTATTTGAGGTAAACTGTGATGGAGCAGATATGAAAGGTGTCCTCGAGGGGGTTTCTAAGACTTGCAGATTTACAGACCACACTACTCCTGCTGATTCATATTGCAATGAACGACAAAACCAGAGGCACTTGGTTTGGGCATTAGAAGGGTTTTTTAATGTCTTCTTTCAGTTGAGGCTATAACTGTGAGGAGGAGAAAAAGTAATGGGTATCAAGTAGCATGCTCCCAAATCAAGAACAGAAGACCCAAACTAGGCCTTCTTAACTAGACCTTCCACTATTAATACCACAGACAGACTCCCTATGAGGCATAGAGTTCCTCTCCTGAAAATGGAGAGGAATGCGCTTTGCACGTGTCTTGCCTACTTCATAGAACTTTAAACTGACATTTGAGGTGAAGAGAATAACGGTCAGATAAAATGATAAAATGACATAATGGTGAATAGCAGGTATAACCTAAGTTGGAGTCAATACAGAAGCTGGAAAAGATAGGCCATTGGTTTATAAGAAAAAATACTTCATCTTTGCCACAGAAAAATTATTTCTAAATAGGAAAAAAAAAATCTCCTTTACGTTTGTCCCTCTGATGTCTGTAGCACTTTGGAGAGGACTTCTTTTTCATATTTTGAAAGGCAATTGACTTTGTTTCAGCTAAATCTGTAATAAATACACTTTAGTACTCATACTTTTAATTATGTCTCAAAAGATAATAAGGTAAACCTAAAATATAATTTCAGAAGGTCAGTATGAGCTCTTAGGGACAACAAACAACTGATTACTAAAATATGCCAGTGTATTTGTTTAGGAAAATCACACCTGAGAGATTTGTGGAAGAGGGCTCAACTTGTAAATCCTTGCTCTGGAGGCCAGAGCTTGCTGAGAACTAGGATGAAGAGTACAAGATAAGACATCTACACAGATGTTAACACTGTGAGAGCCAGATCCAAAGGTTCAGGTAGATGAAGCATATGCCTGCTGCTTTCCTAATGTGAGTTTCAGATCTGGCATAGAGGTGGATAATTTCATAATTATGAGTCCATACTGTCACACATAAATTATGTGTCTATACTATGGCAGTCTCATTCTGCTAAAGCAGAATCTTTGGTGCATTTTTAAAAATTGATCTTGCTGGTAGTTTCATCTCCAAAGTGGAGAATGCAGCTCTCTAGACTGAATTATAACCAATAAGGATAAAAGAGAGCTTATGGAAATATTTTTAAAAGGATGTGCCAATGTTATTGTAGAGTCCATAATAGTAAAATGAAAACATGTGGGTCATTGTTAAGTGTGTAAACCTGGACAATGCTTGTTTGTTTTTTTAACTATAAAGATCATGGAAAGATTTAGTAAACACATCTGTTGTTTTTGTTGTTTTGCCTTTTACTTCCTTGTCTGATGGTATAAAATTCATTCCTGAACTTGGAATTCATACTTTTCCCTCAGTAGCCAGCCGAAGCCTTCCCCATTGAAGAGTGAATTAATATTGAATTGCTTCTTTCCTTCCTATGTCTCAGACCTCTCTTCAGTCTCCTTTAAGAGGTCTTGTTTGTCAGTCATACCTAAACGTTCCTGTTTCCTCAGCTCATTCTTAGGCCTTAAATTTAGAGCTGTGCCTAACAAGCCACACATACATACCTGACTGACACTTTCCATGAATTATCTCATCATCTTTCCTTGCCCTTGAAGGTCTAAGACTCTGCTTTTATTCTGGGACTTGTAAATGGCCTACACACCCACAGAGTGTTCCAGTTGATACCCATCAATCATGGTTATGTTGAAGTCTAATCCAAGCCTGATGGTATTTGGAAGTGGGACCATTGGGAAGTAATTAGATGTGATGGTAGAGATCTCATGAATGAGTTTGGTGCACTTGCAAAAAGTTTTCTGTCCACCTTGTGTGAGGATACAGTGAGGGCCTTCACCAGAACCTAGCCATCCTGTCACCCTGATTTCTGATTTCCAGCCCCCAGAACTGGGAGAAAAATTTTCTGTTACTAGTCACCCTGTCTATGGAACTTTGTTAAAAGTATCCAAAAGTGACTTAAACAATTTAACACCTGTTAATTTTACAATCTGGGTGTTTGTTAGATCTCCTCCTTTGTCCCTAACCTCACTAGTGCATCCTTGTTTCTTATCTAGGTGAGAGATTAACACACTTTCAGAATCACCTGGTGACCTGGCTTAGTCCATTTGTGCTGCTATTACAGAATATCACAGACTGAGTAATCTGTAATGAAGAAATGTATTGGCTTATGGTTCTGAAGGCTGGGAAGTCCAATCGCAAAGTGCTGGCTGTCTTGGCAATTATGGTTCTAAGACGATGTCTTGAATGCTGCATTCTTCTCTGGAGAGAAGGATGCTCCTCATGCCACATGCCAAAGGCAAAAGGAGTCCAAACTCACACTTTTATAATGGCATTAATCCCACTCATGAAGGTGGAGCCCTCCTGTAGCTATCACCTGGGAAAGTGTCTACTCCCAAATACTGTTACAGCAGCAATTAAACTTTAACATGAGTTTTAGAGGGGATAAACATTCAAGCCACACCATGACCCCAAGACCTGCTGAATCAGAAATAGTAGACTCTGAAAACTGTACTTTGCAAGGCTGCAATGGTGAGTCTAGTGGTCAGCCAAAGTTGGGCACTGCTGAATGCTTCATGACTGCTGTATTTTTATAAAGGTACTAGATATGTACACAGCCTTTAATAATTAACAACAGACTACTACTAGAAGGGTAAAAAGCCCATTAGAAAAATAAATTTGTTGGGCTGGGGATTTAGCTCAGTGGTTCTGCTGCCTGCCTCACAAGCTCAAGGTCCTGAGCTCGATCCCCAGTACCAATCAATCAATCAATAAATAACAGATTATTGCTCTAGACATTTTTTGCTATTAATTCCATATTCTTCTTTTCTTTGTATGATTAAATTATCTTTTTGTTTTTGGAAGGTTCGTAGTCAGCTTTTCACCACTGTAACAAAATACCTGAGGAAATCAACTTTAAAAAAGAAAGACTTGTTTTGGCTCATGGTTTCTGAATGAATCAATCCATGGCTGGACAAACATGCCCTGGGCAAACATCATGGCAGCAGGAGCACATGGCAGATTAAAGCTGCTTACTTCATGGTGGTCAGGAAGCAGAAAAAGAGAGGAACAAAACAAGGACCGAGGGACAAAATACACTCTTCAAGGGCACACCCCCAAGGACCCACTCCTACCAACAAGGCTCCATATCCTAAAGTTTCTTCCATGTCCCAAGAGTGCTGCCAGCTATTGAATAGCAAAGGTTATTTAGCACATGGCCTTTGGGGGCCATTTAAGATCCCAACCATAATAGAAGACCAAGAATCTGACAGCAGCCTCAATGGACAGAAGGATATGATTTTAGTGTTAAATTTGTCTATCTAGATTTGCTTTTGGAAAATGAATCATAAGTCTTTGTTCTTAAAAAATTAAATAGTTTCAGTCTTTCACAGTAAGTTTTCCATTTGTTTGATTTTTCTGGAATCTATATAATTTATCAGATGGTCCCCTATGATACTATTGATTGCATTTCATTGGGAAGAACCCCAAGGATTTCAGGGGTTCAGTAATCCTAATTCAAATAACAAGTGGTAGATGAGCACATGCAGCCAGGTTTTCTGGGCCTGTGTGTTTTGCTATGCTGCCTCTCCCTCTGCCTATACATGAAGTAACACAAGGCCGAATGTTACTGATGCTAAAAAATACAAAGCACTATGGAACCAAGAAAGATAAATGGTAAAAAATAAATTGACTCCTTTAAATGGAAGCTTTGAGAAAGGAAGGAGTGGCTCTGTGAAAAATGACAATAGTTTCAACAAGTTGCTGGATAGAGGAAGTGGCACAGGATGCAGGAAACCTTTTGTGCTGAAAGATGGGCTTTAAAGAATGCAGTGCTTCTGTAGTGGCCGCCAGACCTTGCTGGCTGGACTATAGGAAACAGCAGGAGAGTTTAGTTAATGCAGAGTAGAAATAATCAGGGAAATGCAAATCAAAACCAGTGAGATAGCACCTCATGCCTATTAGGATGATTGGTACCAAGTATTGGTAAGAACATTGAGAAAAGGGAACCCTTGTGTACTGTTGGTGGAAATGTACAATGGGGAACCTTGAGGACATTATGCAGAGAGAAATAAGCTAGTCACAGAAGGACAAACACAGTATGAGTCTGCTTACATGAGGTATCTAAAATAGTCAACCTGATAGAAGCAGAGAGTAGAACAATGGTTGTCAGAGGCTTGAGCGAAGGGAAACCAAGGAGCGCCTATTCAATGAGTATAAAGTTTCAGTTATGCAAGATGAATGAATTCTAGAGATCTTCCCTACCACATCATGCTTGTAGTTGACAACTGTATCATTCACTTAAAAATTTGAGTAGAATTATGCTAGTGTTTCTTACCACAATGAAAAAGGAAAACAAACAACTAGAATAGACATTATGGAGTTAAAACTTAGAGGAATGGGGGAATGTTTAAAGGCTTAAAGAACAGGATAGATTTAACTGAAGCTGTACTTTAGATTTTTTTACTTTATCCCTGTGGTACAAGCAAGAGGTTTGTATGGCTCTCAGTGTAGCATTTTGGGCATAGGCTGTCAAACAGGGAAACTTAGTGTCTGTTTCTCTTCAGTCTATAGTCAGTAGGAGCAAAACTCACCATGTCTTCTATAACACATTCATCAGCCTCACCTCAAGACAGGATTCCTCTACAAGGAGGCCAGAGCAAGCAGAAGAAAGAGGTTTATCTCTACGACTTCTCCTTCAACTCCACTTTCTCTGCTAATCTTTAACAGTAAACGTTAGTACCCACAAGGTTTTTCTAGATTCTGCCGTGGTTTGGCCATGCCCTCTAGTTCCATTCACTCCAATGAAAGGAATTTTGGATAGGCCTCTAAGCCCTGGGAAATTTGGAGAAGTCCATGGTCTGCCAGAGGTCTGAGAATGTGAGCATTAGCCCTTTGCATTTTGGTCTGTATCTTGCTGAATTTGGCAAATGGTCATCACTGTTGGTGGTCTACAGTTTGTATTTCACTGAAGATGGAACTTTCTTTTCCCTCTTGCCTTGCTTTTTGCTTTTGTAGGTTTCAAGGAATGAGTATAAATGCTTTTATTTTGCCACAGTGAAAGGTCCAGGCTCTTTCTGAATAGGAGAAGCACATCTTTTAAATAGGCATCTAACAGCATGGTTTAACTTCTCTGACAAAATAATTCTAGATTTTCCCTTTAAAAGATGATCTCTGCCTAGATTTAAGTGACACCTCTCCCATTTGTCAACTCAAGGTAAACTTAATCACCCAGATGTCTATATACAGAAGTATGGTTGAAATAGTAGATCATGGATTCTAAGCTAAATTCATCTAATCCAAGAACTTACTGGGTGCCCACTATGAGCAGAAAATTGTGGGCCCTCTAGACCATTGTTCTAAGCACAGAGAAGACAGGGGTGAACAACAGACAAAAATCTCTACTCTTAACCAATCTTGTATTCTCAGGAAGATACAACAAATAACAAATATTTTAAAACTAAATGGCAGATAATTAAAAATAAAATAATAATTTTACTAATGTTGTAGTGAAGATGCAATAAATAATAGATATTTTAAAAATAAAATAAGAAATAGTATGTCTCCATGGTGACATGGTCCAGAGAGAAAAACAGAGCAGGGAAGGGTAGAAGTATCACTAGTGAGTAGGGGAGTGGCATTTGTTTCTTTAAATAGGATGATCAGAATGCTTCATTTGTTGGGAGATATTTGAGCAGTGACTTGAAGGAAGTGAAGATGTGGCAGGAAGAGCATGCTGGGCAGGGAAAGGAACAGAACAAATGCCTAGAGATGAGAGTTTGCTTGATTGGCTTGATAAGCAGAGGTGATGGGCTGGGGATTTAGCTCAGTGGTTTCGCCGCCTGCTGTGCAAGCGCAAGGACCCGAGTTCGATCCCTGGTACCAAAAAAAAAAAAAAAAGCAGAGGTGAAAGGCCAGTGTGGTCGGACAACAGAGCAAGGGGGACAATAAAAGGAAATGAGATCACAGAGGCAACAAGAAACGAGAACATGGACAGGTCACTGAGGACTTGACTTCGAGTGAAGCCATTGGATGGCATGAGGAGAAGAGTTCCATAATCTGACTCATATATCAATGCTGTTCCTCTCACTGCTAGGCTGTTGAAAGCAGTAGGCAGCAATAGGGGAACCCTTGGCTGTTATCACAGTAGTCCCGGTGAAAAATGATGTGATGGTCCACACCAAAGTGGTGGCAATGAAGCTGTTGAGAAAAGCTGAGTATAAGTGAGCATGTGCAAGAGCAGTATTGTAGGAGGTGCTATACAGAATGTTTGGTGTGGGATAGATGAGCAAACAAGCTAGAAAAATAAAGGGTATGAACAGGAAGTGTGTGGTTCGCTTGTAGTGATTGTGCAGGTGGGACTGTCTGAGGTGCTGGCAAGACTTAGGTTGTATTGACAAGACGAGTGACTAAAATGGAGGAAAAGAGAAAATCATGGGAAAGGAAATGGTTTGGGGAAGGGAGATCAGGATATCAATGGTTAGTATTGACCCTTCCTCTACCCAGGAGAATGGCAGATACCATGTTGGATAGGAAGACTGTCAGCCTGGCCTGCCTAGCTAGCTGTTCACTTTATGTATAAATAATATATGTATCCATTTAATAGAGATTGTGTACAGTAATAGAGGCATATACATACCATACAATAATATAGTACATTGCTAAACATCTATCTAGAAGTATCTAGATGAGTGTAACCCTATTTCAAATATCTTGTGAGGTTTGGTTTTGTTTTTGTTTTCGGAGCACTGGGAAATGAAGCAGGACCTTCACACAGAGCTGCCTCCCCAGCCTCCCTCCCCTTTTTTCAAAATTTATTTTGAGGCCAGGTATCACTAAGTTGTTAGGTTGCCTATGCTGGGCTCAAAATTTCCATTCTCCCGCCTGCCTTGCAAACACAAGGTCCCAAGTTCGATCCCCCGGCCCCCCCCCCAAAAAAATTCCATTCTCCTGGCTCAGCTTCCCAAAGTACTAGGATTACACGTGTGCACCACCAGGCCTGGGAGAGATGGTCTTTATTAGACAGTTTGCTATTGTTCATTATATCTTGGGGTTTTTGAAATTATCTTCAAAACATATGTCATTCATATGCCATACTTTTCTGTGTATCATTGAACTGGGAAAATCTTTGTACTTTAATGCTTTATTTGATTATAGGAAATAAGCAACAATCATTTTGAGCCACAGCAGGTCATTAAGTTGGGGAGTGGTGGTTAAATATTAACTTTTGGGTTTAAAATTGAAATCTGGCTGTAAAATAATTATGATGATTTTCTTTTGTGACTCATAAAGTACCACTCAAAACAGTCATTTAAAATGCCCTGAGCAGAACCAAAACATGAGAATGGTCTTCCATAGGGATTAGTTTGAAGAAAGTGTTTACTTATTGATATATATCATGGTGAGTTTAATTACAAAATTGTCTTATTCATACAGATCCAAATTCACTTACCACATAAACTTCCTAAGCCATTCCCTACGTCTTTGATGCTCAAAGACATTGCGTGTGTCTCTATCTTTATTTAAGGCCACAGCCCAAGCACACTTACCTTCAACAAGTATTTGTTCACTTTTTTTCTCATTTAATACAAAACTATTCAGTGCAAAGCACAGGGCTAAGTGCTGGGGAACCTTAGAAAATAAACAAAACCTGTCCCTGTCCTCAGGTGAGCTTACAGTCTATCACAAACAAAATCACTGAAGGATCAAAGGAGCAAAAGGGCAAAGGAGCTTTGTGCCAGACATTGTGCTATTCTTCTCTACATATGATCTTCTTTACAGCTCACAGTAGCCCTGTGCAGCAGATGATCTCAATCCTGCTTTGCAGATGAGCAAATCCAAGGCGCAAATAGCTCCAGCTCACACAGTAGTAATGATAGAGCTTCAAACTGAACTCAAGAAAATACAGGTTTGAGGCCAAGTATAGAAATAACCAAAATCTTAAAGTTTTCAATGGGATCATCAATGTGATGAGCATGCAGACATTTATTCAGTAAGGAAGTATTGTAGCAACTTAGTGTCTAGGAAGTACTTGGACTCTTTTTTGACACTAGTTCCTGTAAGCTTTCCTACCACTGGCTCCTCTGTAGCCCCCTAGAATACTTCAAACTTCTAGGGAGCAGAGGAGCTATAGTAGGACATAAAAGATGTTTGGTTGTTGTTGTCATTCGCTGGTTTTTAATTTGTTTACATTTCTCTTGTTTTTGTGTGGGCAGAGTTAAATACTAAGGATGACTAACTTATACCCACTATAAGCTATATAATTTTGAGGACCTATGAACACAGAAGTAGCTCTAAATTAGAATTTATTTATTTATTTCCTAAGGTCAAAGCTATCCTGGAACAACAAGTCATAAGTTTTAGATATTTTTGAGTTTGAAGGTTAAAAAATACTAAATAGGATTTAGGAAAAGCAAAGATAAAACAGCATGATAGAACATGGATTGCATGACTGTAACAAGCACTTTCCAGTATTTGAAAACAACTAGATTAACAAGAGACATAAAGCACTTAGTAATAAAAGTAGAATTAAAAATTACTACTCAATTTAGTGCTTTTATGGCTCCAATTTTCACATTGTATTGTACATTTGCAATTCAAATTGCTGTTTATTTCTTCTCCCTAGATCTTTTATGTTATAGAGTGAAACAAGATAAATACTGGAGTCATGCCTACTCAGGAATTACTGGAATACATTAGGTATATCTACCAAGTGTTAAATTCTTTCTTTGTTATTATGAAGAATTTTTAACAGAAGAGAGATTGCATTACTTTTGCTTATGGAAACACCATCATGCTCTGTAACCTTTACACTGTTTACAGTGAGCTGGGAATACTTTGGAACTGACATCTCAGGAATTGCCTACATTAAATCATTACACTGTGTGTGTGTGTTTCTTCCAAATAGGAAACAGTAAGTAGTGAACAAATATTTACAGATTTTTAAATATTCCTTTTATTTGCTATAGAACTGAGTTTCTGATGTTTTCTTCACTTGATCTCCTAAGGGATGGAAGTTACACTTCTGTGGGTCAGAAGTACCTAGACATCACATCTCTCTAGGGATAACTCTTAATCAATGACGGAGAAGTGTTGTATATAAATCTCCAGCTCTTCTACTCCTTGCCCTGTATGACTCTGGGTTGTATGCTTTACAGCATTTCCCAGAGCGTTTCCCCAAGTCTGAGCTTCAGAACACCATTACAGCTTAATAAAGACACTCTCATTAGCCATCCTCCCTTCTCTTATCACCCCCACCACTCTGCCAAAACACTAAATAAATTGTATCGTCTCAACCTTGTGGCAAGGTCTACTTCTGGTTAGATTGGTGCAAGTCCACCTAAGACATCTGAAATTCTGCTTCCTCTATGAAGCCTTCACATCCTTCAGGTTCAATTCTCAAGCTTAAATGAAAATTTACTCAAATTCCCTTCAGGAAAGCCACGGTAACTATGTGTGTATAAATCATTGTTAACACTTCTAGCACATATGGTAAAAGTTTGCTTGCCAGACTTCCACCTACCTAACTTGCCAGCTCAGTCACCTGCATTTCCTCTTGTTTGTTTGAATGTGTGTTCCCAATCTCACCTCAAAATGTAATTACCTTGTGACAGTATTAAGAGGAGGGACTCTCGAGAGGTGATTATGTCCTGAGGGTTCTGCCTTCATGACAGATTCCCATATCTGTGTCTTATCCCCTCTTCTCGAGAATGAATGAGTTATCCAGGGAGTGGGTTCCTGATAAAAGGGTGAGATTCAGCCTGATTTCCGGCCTGTCTTTCACATTGCCCTTCTGTCGTGCTGTGATGCAGGATGAAAGTCTTCCATAGCTGGCATTTTTGGACTTCCCAGCCTCCAGAACCATGAGTCAAATAAACTTCTATTGTTTATTATCCAGTGTGTGGTGTTCTGTTATAGCAGCAAAAAATGGACCAAGATACCTTTTTAGTCATATTGACTGTAGTCCATGGAGACTCTGCATACTTGTGACTAATGAGCTACTCAAACACTGCTCATTACCAGGTTTACTGTGTGTTAACCAAGAGTCACCTGTGTTTGTCTGCAAACCTGTTTATGCCAGTTACTGTTTTTATCATAGCCCTATAATTATGCTAAACAAATGCATCAATATAGCTGTTTCTAGGAAAATGGTGTCAGAGTAATTAATAATGCAAGCCTCTGCAACAGACTCTGAAATCTGGGTGCTGTAACACAAACTTTACTTCTTACCCTACTTTGTGATCCAGTGGGTTGAGCAGCCCTACTCTGTCTAGCACCAGCCACCCCTTCAAGTTTGCCTAACCAGGGAAAGAAGAAGGTGAGACTAATATGGAATGTTTTGTAGCATTTCTTGGAAATGGCTTACAGTGCCTCTATGCACATTCCACTGAGAACTCAGTCATATGCTGCCTGCCTAGCTGGAAGGGAGACTGAGGCCTCTTGGCACCCAGAGAGAGGACATGAGGGAATGGTGTGGTGTACACCCAGTGTCTCCTCTGCTACAAAAGCACAACTGAACACTGTGCAAAGCCTCAATAGCAGTTGTATTTTCCACTCTGCATGGGTGGTGCAGTATGGTTGTGGCTTATACAAGAAAGATGTAGAATTCCAATACTGGCCATTCCCAACATGTTTACATCAAAGAACTATGGAACAATGAGCATTTAAGAACTTAAAAGTAAATTTTTTTTAAAAAAAAGTAAAAAGATTTTGGGGCCAGAGATTTAGCTCAGTGGCACCATGCCTGCCTTGCAAGTGCAAGGTCCTGAGTTTGATCCCCAGTACCACAAACAAAAATGCACACCTTAATCAGTCTTAGTAAGTACTATGACAGAACTAAAGCAAATTGATAAGGAAGTAACTGAGGAAAGACTTTTTTGATGAGCTTGTTAGAGGCAGCCTCTCAGGAGGAGACATAGAAGTTGAAGGAAGAAAAAATTATATTGGACTGTAATGTCACGAGTCCAAACTCTAATGCTTGATGATGTATGACAATAAATCTCTGTTTTAACATTCCATTCTTGTTCCTTTTTTCTTCAAGTGGAATCACCTGATTGTCATTTTGTGTAGAGAATTTTCAATACGCTTAAAGGTTACCCTGTGGGTATTATATATAGTTACAGTTTATAAAGTAAATGTAATGAATTAAAAATTATTTCCAGAATTTGAGTTCTCACCTCTTCCATTTGAACTTTCCTGGCCTAAGCCAGAGAATTACAGACTTCTTCCCAAATAAAATACTTCTAGAACGTACTATTTTATTTCAATTTGTTTCCTTCATTTGTGATACATTGTATTTCTCTTGAGGTTTACAAAAACATAGTTTTTTTTTTAGTTGGTGAAATTGAAATTAATGTTGTATATGTAGATGAATTGCAGAAGAGACTTGTGGATTTATATCAAGTGGTCTGTAATCTGCCAGCCACGTTTATTGGACCCAGGTTGTATGCTAAGTAAGGTGTTCCATATCCTTGTCTTATTCTGTCTTGTGTTGCTATAACAGAACATCGAAAATTGTGTAAATTATAAAGAAACGAAATTTATTCCTCTCACTTCTGGAGGCTAGGAATGCAATATGAAGGTGCCAGCATGTGGTGAGAAATCTTTGTGCTGTGTCATTTCAGGATGGAGGCACAAGGGCAAGAGAGAAAGTGACTGACCTCATCCTTTTATCAGGAAGCCCTCATTAGTTCCCTCGTGACCTAGTCACCTCTAAAGATCCCACCCTCAATATTACTGCACTGGAGGTTAAGTTCCCATATGTGACTTGGAAGGGTGCACTCAAACTACCCCACCGCTCCTCCTGTAGAAGTGCCCAAGATGGGCAATCTCAGCATGTGACCTACCAGCGTTCCGTTTCATAGTCGGGTCATAGTTTGGTGCGCTCCGCCATCCAGATCACCCAATCTGACCCAGTCATCTGCTGTTCAACTAGCATGCCAAGCAGCTCTCTGACAGCTCCTCCTTCTCATGATATAGTTTCTTTTCATCTACCCTACTCGTTTTTGTATTACCCTGGTAATAAGAGAATCTTACTATCTGATTCCTAATATCATGGTAATTTCACCAAATTTCTCTATTCATTAGAAGTTAATACTAAAAGGAAGGGAAATGAAGGAGTTAACATTGTTTTACTTATTCAACAAATTCTTATTAAATGCCTACTGTATGTTGGAATTATTGATCATAGATCCTTGCCCTCATTAACCTTAAAGTCTCTTGGGGGTGATAAACTAATACATTTTAAAATGAATAAAATTTATTACAAATTAAGTACTGTGATTGAAATAAAATGAGTTGGTAAGAGAAGAATGTAGGCCAGAGGAACCACTTTAATAGTATGATTGAAGGCAGCCTCTCAGAGGTGACATAGCTGCTGAAGGACAAGAGGGCACCAGTTATGCTAAAGAACTGGTGTGAAACCATCCAGGAAGAAGAAATAAGGAGGACAAATGCATAAAGCAGGAAAGACTTGGAGTATTTGAATAACAGAAAGGAAGGCCACTATGGCTGAGACCTACTGAGGGAGAAGGCTGTATGAGGCTAGAGAAGTGGGTAAGAGCCAGATGATGCAGAGCTCCGTAGGTCATGGGTTTTATTCAGGCCTGACAGGCATCGGCAGGTTTGGGCTAGAAAAGTGACATCATCTGATTTACATGTATAAAGCTTACAGAAGACAAAATAGTTGACATAATTTAGGTGAACAATAATGGTTATGGCAGGGCTGACACAGAAGTGAGTAGATTGAATTTATTTGGGGGATAATGTTTGCTGGCCTTGATGGTAGGTTGGATATAAGAAGAATGAGAAAGAAAGAATTAAAAGAGATTCCTAAGACATTGGCTTGAGCAACTAGGTGCCACTGGGGAAAACTCAATCTCGGGAAAACTAATCTGTGGAAAACTCAAGAAATAACAGAATATTTTTGCTGATAACTCATAAGCTTAGGTTTGGACATACACTGTTAAGTTCCCAAGTCAGAAATTAAGAGGAAACATGAAAGACGAGATACAATGTTAGGAGTATTTTTACTTTAGCCAGCTTTCAGTCAGTATGACAAAATACCTGAGAAAAACAGCTTATAGGAGAAAAGGTTTGTTTTGGCTCGTGATTTCAAAGGTTTCAGTCCCTGGTCAGGTGACATTATTGCTTTTGGACCTGTAGCAGGGAGACAGAGGAAAGATGATAGAGGGTGTGGTGGTAGAAAGCTGCTCACTTTATGGCAGCCAGAAGGTAGAAGGGACCAGGGTGGGAGTGGTAGGTGACAAAGTCATCTTTCAAAGGTTTGGCCTCAGTGACTTTCTTCCTACTAAGCTCCACATCCTAAAGTTTTCACCACCTTCCAAAAGCACCACCATCTAGGGATCAAGCCTTTAACATGTGAGCCTTTTGGGAACATTCCATACACACACTATAAAAGTTATATTTGCCATTAAAATGAGTAATCTCATTGTATCATGTGGGGAAAGAAGATTTCTCTGCATCAACCCTTGCGTGAAGTTATTCCCACTTCTTTCATTCACTTATTCAGCATATATTTATTGAGCTACAGGAGAGAGTACAAATCTACCCAGGTTCTCAGTCAGTTGTATGGTGCCAGCCCACATTGGGTGATAGTGGATCTTCCTTACTCAGTGGACTGATTGCAATGCTGATCTCTTCCGAAAACACCCAAAAATAATTTCTGCTAGCTACCTATGTATCACTTAGTCTAGTCAAGTTGACACCTCAAATTAACCACATTATCCCCCTACTTGTGATGTGTGGAAGCTGATAGTATAATTCAAGATCAAAGATTGTCTTGATTCAAGTGTTTTTAAGAACCCAAGTGTTATAGTTTATTTCTGAATGTCCCTCCCAAAGCCTCATGTGGTCATAGATTGGGCTTTTGGGAGGTGACTGAATCATAGGGTCATGATACTCATCAGGATCAATAGCTGACTTGCTGTTGGAGGTGGAATTTGGATGAGGAGGTAGATCACTGTGGGTATGGCCTGGAATGGTTATCTCTTCCAGCTCCTCCCTTCATTGTCTCTGCTTTATGGTTGCCATGCTGTGAGCAACCCTTCTGTAACATGCCCATCACCTTGCCATCCTGCCTTACAGCCAGGGTACTGTGAACTGAAACTTTTACAGACTGTTAGCCAGAATAAACCTCTCCCCCTTTAACTTGGTGGTGTTGTGTCTTTTGTCTCAGTGACAAGAAAACTGACTAAGATACCAAGTAGATGAAGACTGAGTTGGAACCCTTGTGGCAGTTTCAGTAGAATATTGAGGAAAAAAACCCCTCAGATATGGGGACATTGGAGAATGAATTTAAGATGAAGTAGTAAAGAGAGGAAAGATGTCTCTGAAGGATTTTGCTGTAAGGGGAAGCAAAATTGGAGCAGGGTGGAGCTAGAGGAGATAATGAGGTTACGGTGTTGTTCTAAAAGCAAAAGTAATAGGATATATTTCCAGAGTATGTTTTTATTAATGGGAATAATCCATTGGAGAGAAAGTGAAAAGGGATGATTGAAGGAGTCAAGTCCTTGGTAAAGTGAAAAATGAGATCCAGTCTGCATGTTGGAGGGAATTACTCTCAAATAGGGCAGAGTGAACATGAAGGAAGTTGTAGAGGATGGAATGGTTGCAGCTATGGTTGTAGATTTGATAGTGAGATAGTGAGTGGCTGCTTCTCCAATGCTTCTATTTTTCCAAAGAAGTAGGAAGGAAAAATGAAAGGACAGAGAAAATGTTAAATGCCGTCTTGGAGATTAGAAAGTCAAGTTACTGAAAACAAAAACAAAAACAAAACAGGATTTCTATGTATGAGAAGGCTCATTTGAGATTTATTGTCATAAATTTAATGTGAAGCTAATCAAACAGTTCTGTAACTTTTTCCCAAATACCTCAAGTTACTTAATTCCCAGTACAGAGAAGTTATATGGCTGGGTTCACACAAAGTTGTATTTTTGTGAGAGAAATCCAATGATTGGTGACTGGAGGAAAGAAATTAATTAAGGGCATTAAAAGGGAATAAAAAGATGATTTAATACAAGCTGGTTAAGAGGGGAAATAAAAATAAGGGAAGTGCAAGCTCCTGCCTCTTGGAACGAGGAAGCAACATGGGACAGTGCTTCCTCCATGATGTCTTGGTGGTGGTGGTGGTGGTGGTGATAGTGATAGTGCTGTTTCTTCTGCTTCTGCTGCTGCTGCTGCTGATGATGATGATCCTGTCATCTCATCTCCCAACCTGGAACTCCAGGTTCAGCCCAGAGTCCACCCTGCTCCCCCCTAAAAGGCCCATAGCAACCTCCTGGCACTGTCCCTAATCGAGATACACAGTGGTACCTTCCACTGAGAGGAGGCTCTATTGTGCAGACTGAGGACCACAATCAGTAAGAAAAATTGACTTCATGTGATATTGTAGTGAACATGCGTGATAAGTATGACCCTCAGAGACACCACTATGACCCTCACCAGAAATCTTACCCAGAAACCTTGAGTTCCCTGTTCCCTGGGAAGCTGTGGCAGACCAAGCCGAGTAGTGAGGGACTCATCTACCTGCACTTTGGGCACAAGATGCTGGCCCAGTTGCTGGGCATAGTGAAGAGGACAACATGATGGGCACCCTCTGTGAGAAGATGTATGAGAACTTCATGGAGAACGTGGACATAGTGGACAATAGGATCTCCCAGTGGGAGGAGAAGCCTTGATATACTCTGACACTAACTAATCTGAGTGCTTCTCTGACACTAATCTGAGTTCTTGGGGTTGCCCGACTTAATCCCACCTGGAACAAGCCCAACTGAGGCAGAGTTCAGGTGTGGAATGGAACAAGACACTGAGGCAGAGTTCAGGTGTGGAATGGAACTGGTTTGAGAGTAATTTCTGCAAAGATTAGACTTTTACCACCACAGCTGATTGCCAGCTCAGGCCTTGGTGAAAGAAGCCTTAACCTAGTGATTCCAGGTGGACCCAACTGGTGAGTTAGTGGAACTGGCAAAAGGTGAGTGCCCCTGGAAGGACCATCTCTGTCACCTGGAATCTGACCAACATACACCATGACTATTGCCTTTGTTATCCACATTGGCCAGGCTGGACAGTGGCAGGTCCATTGAGTGCCCAAGGAGCTCCACTCCTTCCAAAAAACTGTTGACTTTTGCCAGGGTCTTCCAGACAAGACTTTTGACCAGGTTCATGGGATCCCTGGATTCATCTTTGTTCTTATCAGTGGCTTCATTGGGTTCTTTTCATTGGAACACTCCAAAGGGTTCTTTGAACATGGCCCATGTTATCTTGGCCGAGTGCTTAGTACCTGCCACAAATCCCTTAGTCCTATAAACCTTTTTCCCTCTCTTAAAAGAAGGGGTAGTGCAGAGGGTGGTATGACCGTTTAGGAAAGGTTTTCTCTATTTATTTTCCAGTTATTAGTTTAGTCATTCAGTTCAAACCCTATTCCAAGTCCTGTGGTTATATTCTTGGACAAGACTGACCAAGTCCTCTCACAGGTTTGGATGAGTAGGACCATAAAGTATTAAAACCAGTAAGTGTGGCCCAGGATATAGCTCAGTGGTGCCACACCTGCCTGGCAACCATAAGGTCCTGAGTTTGATCCCTGGTAAAATAAATAAATAAATAAATAAATAAATAAATAAATAAATAAATAAATAAAACCAATAAGTGTAATTTAAAGTCAGATATCTATAAAGTATATGGAGAAATAGGAAAAAGATGGGGGACAGAGAGCAATGAGAGAGAAGAGGTGATTAACAGATGAGGTGTGCTGGGAAGGATCCTTCCCAATAACCTTGAGTGAAGCTTGGGTAAAGTGAGGTGGCAAGGCTGGGAGGAGCCAGGGGCAGTGTCCTGGACTGAGGAACAGCGAGTGCTGTTTTGTTTTCTAATGTCCCAAGTGGCTGAACAGTAACACCTGAGAAGCCATGATAAACAAGGTGTTTTTTTTTCTTTCTCTATTGTATTTTTAAATGGTGTTTTCATGATACTGGGTGCAACACAGCTGATTTAAGCAAGTGGCTGTTGCACAAAGGTCATTAGAGCAATCAGTCCAGCCAAAAGTCTCATTTAAGTAGGCCATTTGTTTAAAATAAATGTAAATATACCTTATAGGATTCTTGTTTGATTTGTTACTCTGTTCCCCAGTGCCCACTCTGGAATGCCACTCATAATAGGATCCAGTTAATATTTGTTGAATGAATTAGGCCCACATACAGTTTAACACTTAGAAACATAAAACATAAAACATCACCTTTCAAACGTTTTCAAAGAAGTACTTTTAAAGTAGGCATTTAAACACAGACTCAAGGCTTCCTCCCTTTGCCCTAGAAGTGTGGGGACTTGGTTTAAATGGCTTTGTATAAAACTGAGGTATAATTCACATACCATAAAATTTACCCTTGAAAGTGTATTAATATTTAGTATGTGAACAAAGTTGTGCAACTGTCAACATGACTTAATCCCAGAGCATTTTTATCACCCAAAGGAAACTCATTAGAAGAAACAGGGCATATCCATTAGAAGTCACTCTACATTCTGCCTTGCTCCTGGCCCATGCCAACCACTAATCTGCTTTCCAACACTACATATTTGCCTAATGTGGCATTTCACATAAGGGGTCACACCGTATGTATCCTTTTTGTGTCGGCTTCTTTCACTTAATGTAATGTTTTCAAAGTTAATCCATGTCATAGCACATATCAGTACTTCATTTTTATAGCTGAATAAAATTCCACTGTGTGGCTATCCCATGTTTTGTTTATCCATTCTTCAGTGATGGATATTTGTATTGTTGCCATTTTAAGGTTAATATAAATAATGCCTCTATGAGCAATTGTGAGTGAGTTTTTCTATGGACATAAGTTTCACATTCTCTTAGTCCTTTGAGTATACATGACCTTTTAAAGGTACGTTTTTTTAAAAAAATCATTTTATCTTAGAAGTATTTCGCACTTTTGATATGTTTTAAAAGATTGCATGGTTATTACTATTTATTTGCTTAAAGTCCTAGTTGAATTATTTCACGTTTCTCCAGAAATATAAGTACCACTGGCCTTTCAGGAAGATGTCCTCTGTGTCCTGTGGCTCTGGAACCCCCTGGCTCGTGTTTCCCTGAAAAGGAGCAGGCCACTGTTTAGTGTCATTCTGGTAGGAAATTGGGAGTAGAATTCTAAGTAGATGGTACCTTGCCTCTTTGTCAAGAAATATTGCAGCTTCTTAGAAAAATAATAAAATATTGAAAGTTGGAACTAGACAGGACTATGGGAGTTTGTGTAATCCAGTCCTTTTATTTTACTCCTCTTTGAGCTGAGGGAGGCCCAGGAGGTTAAAAATCCTTGCTCGGGTCCTGCAGCAGGTTAGTTAGAGAAGCAGGGTAGAAAGCCAGATCTCCTGATTCCTGGTTCAGTGCTCCTTATACAAAACTTGACTTTGCCTGAATTGTCTGAATTTAAAATCATATAACACAAAATAAACAATTCAGGGCCGGGGATTTGTCTCAGTGATTCCACTGTCTGTCTCCCAAGCACAAGGTCCCAAGTTTGATCCCCAGTACCAAAATAAATAAATAAATAAATAAAGATTGCATGTAAGTAATTTTTTCAGATAAATGCTTAGCGAAAATGCTTTCCTAGTTTTACAGAAAAAAAAAGCTCTTAGCCTTGCCCTCATTAATTCACATGGACAAAGAGGGAAAATAGAATTAATGAAGAAATACTATCACTTGTATTTTGTGCTCAAAAAAGAAAGAATTATAGGCATTTGTAAACACTGAGACCATCATAAACAAAAATTATACATTCCTGTTAACTTCCCTCCCTATTCATCCTGGTTTCTTTGCATCACATTCTGGCATTTACCAGTAGTTTAAAAGGGGAGTGCAAGGATTAGGTGTAATTATTCTACCTAACTGTAGTCAGATTATGCAATGGCTTATACAGTTAAATCGCTTGACTTGCCTAAATGTCATGCTGGATATAACTTATCCTCACAGTGAGTCAGAAGTGGGAATGGGTTCATTCACTGTTTCCAGTAAGCAACTTACCACCAGCAGGCATTGTAACTGGTAGGAAAGGTAGGACCAGAATGTACACTTACTGGAAGGGCTCAGAAATGAGCCCTTGGGTCCTTGCATAGGGCTGTAGGTTAGCCACAAGCAGCTGAGAATGTGGCACCATCCCAAAGCCAAGAAAAGGCTCCTGATCCCCAAGTCTGGGAATGTTGTTCCCAAGCACAAACCCGAGAACAGGTGCTGTATACAGCTTTGTGGTCCAGGCATGGGTCACAGCCCCATTATCTCAACATAATCCTGGTGTTTTTTTCTCCATGTCCCTCATCTCTAAAATTAGGCAGGTGGACTTGTTAACTTTGAAAAAAAACTGTTGACTTTAGAATATCACAGCTTCACAATTTAGTGGTTTTAGATGTCAAGTGTATTGGCGATAAAAAATAATATCCAAAGGTAATAAGAGTTTGGGCTTTAAAATTTAAACAGAACTAGCATTGAGTCCTTTGCGATAATAGGCAATTTTATATAGCTTTTCAAGCTTTCACTGTTACCCTTAAAAGGTGGGGGGGGAGGTGACAATCCAGCCTACCTCATGAGGCTTTGAGGGAGGTAGTATTAGGAATGCAAAGTTTTTAGCACAGTGCCTGATACATCATAAGATTCAATATTGATTTGTAGCAAGTAGTGTTATTTTCTTTAGGAACAATTTATCCTAATAATATGTTGTTACATTTAGAAATAAATGAATATAATGCCAGTTAATTTTAGTAATATTATAAAGTATATAAACTAAAATATTGTTGGAAAGAGTAGAATGAATTAACCCTAAAGTAAATGGGGTTTTTTAAAGGATGTTATTGAGATTATTGGATTTTAGGCACAGTGGGGTCAGATGTAGGATACAGAGATAGGGGTTTTGAAGGAAGTAAAAAATTTGACTTTCTCCTTGGCATGATTGTTGTCTGTAATATTCTTTTCACCTTCCTTTCTTAATTTGAAGACAGAATATAGTTATCTATGGAAAACTTATCCAAGTTAATGGTGAGCAACCATTGAAGTGAGTGCCCTCTACATTACTGAAAAGCAAAACTAGTTTATTATGTGTGTTTATCATCTAAAAATAAACTGTCTATTCCATCTAAGCTGCCTCCTTTTAATTTCTGCCATTACTTTTCTAAATATTGTTTTGATGTGAACCAAGGACTTTAAGTTTAATAATTTTGGAACAGATACTCAGACATTGTTTCTCAGTCAGGGTATTAGTATGATTCACTATCACTATTCCATAGTGGTTTGCTAAATTATCTGAAGGAATTTGTTTAAGATAAGGTCTGTAAAGAGTCAAAACTGTAAGGTCTGAAAACAGTGAAATATTGTGGGAAAGTTAGCAACTCTGTTGATTGATATCTTGAAGAATTAACTCTTCAGTTCTCAAAAAGAGAGATAAGTGTGTGTAGTGCATGTTTGTGTGACAAAGTGACATGACAGTGTACATAAGATTTCAGTGATCATCTCTGAATATATAGATCCTGCATGTTTCACACCTCCCCTGGTACCATCTTATCTTACTTTACTGTTTTATGTGACAAACAGGAGAGGAAAAGTTTTGACACCTAAGTGCAATGTCACCAACTTCTGATGTGAACAACTCAATCCAGGAATGCCTTGTGTACCTTCTATGCTTTAATCTCTAATGCTGCTTTTATGCTTCTTTTTTAGGAAACCAGTTGTAAGAACTCTCTACCCATCCTTTTAGTAAAAGGCTTAGAAAGAGAGATGCCAAAACCATCCCCAAAAGCCAAGGTAAATTTCATTTGATCTTGAGGCTGTTGTGTGAAGCTTTTAGTGTGGCTCTGTATGCTCTCCTATCTCCACACTCTGTTGCTTGCACTTCTTTCAGCCTTTGGGATTGTTTGTAGGGTGGGGGCTGGTGATATAAGAAGCAGGTTTCATTTTAATACATTTAGTCAAGGTTTATATGCCTCCAAAACTTCCCAGAACACTCCTGTTATTTAATAAACAATTCTGTTTTTTAGTGGTTGGTTTTACCTCTCCTTAGAGTTGTTTCCAGCTTCCAATACAGAATGTAGTCAAATGCAGAGATCTTGCCCAGGGTATTTGTTTGTTTGTTTTGGTACCAGGGACTGAACTCAGGACCTTGCACTTGTGAGACAGGCACAGTGCCCTTGAGCTAAATCCCCAGCCCTGCCCAGGGTACTTCTAAGCATGATAGAAATTTGTGAGATGCATTTTCTCCTATTAGGGTAAAGTAAAATGTCCAACTGTAATTTTTCTTTTTCAAAATAAAAATGATTATTGACTTTTCATAATAAAATTAATACATAATTAATAAAATACTTAAATTTTGACAAAGAAAAATAAAAACTATCATAGATATAATAGAATAAAAAGTCAATATGTAAAATTTTGTTTCTTTTATTACAAAAAATCCAAAATGCACATAAGTGTTTTACCAGTGAAAAGAAAAAATTTTAACCTAAAATATGTCATGAAAATTTGATCATTTGTCCACTGAGAAAAGTGACTATATTAACTTCATAGCCACTTATTTTCCTGATCTTTACCTTTCCTTTTGAGTAGAATGTTTTCCTAACTAGGTATATGTAACATTTCTAACTGGTCCCTTTGACAATTGTAGAGCTACCTTTTTTCCCCTCAGTTCTAAGACAAAATGTTCTGTAAACTTTCTTAGTCTTCTGTAGGCAAGATTTTATTTTAAAATTCTGTTTTCATATTTTAATCACAGATTGTTACAAAAATAATTATGACTTTATTTGCAAAGGCATATTTTATTATGGCAAGAGTGAAGTTTACTTTAAAAAGAAACAAAAATATCATTCTTTGTAAATCTTAACTATATTATTTTTGGAAAATTCAATTATCTATTATGCCTTTTTCTAGATTTAAACTAACTTTTGTATCTTTTTCACTGAAACATTTGAATGTGGAAATGTACATAAAAGTAATTCATGTGTATGGTAAAAGTTTTCTGTTTATTATACAGTTAATACCTAAGAATTCAGTGTCCAAAATATACTCATCAAACAGGTGCATTAAAATGATATATGGTCTCAGGAACATTTTTGAATGACATTTTCTTACTAATTCCATTTATATTGCTAAAATTATTTCGAGGTGATCAGACCCTAGATGAGTCATTTCCAGAATGAAAGATATTTTTGTACTGTTTATAAAAATTTTTTGAAGAGCTCCTAATATAGTCATGAAATTCATCCAATTTATAATATTTTAGGTATATACAGAATCAATAATTACTGTATGCTTATTCTCCTTCCTTCCATCTATCTCGATATATGGTTTATGCCCATTGTAACTGAGTTGAGAAATCAGTTCATTAGTTAAGTCTTGGTTTGTGATGTTGGCTTCTTTATGACCTTACATGAGCCAGCTTAAGTTTACATGAGCAAACTAATCTCTGCTTAGTTTAGGAGTGATTAGAATCTTTGTAATTGGAAATCCCAGAAATGAGTCAGACCATGTGAACTACAAGAGATTATGAAGGCATGAACACTCTCACCAAGATTTTATAAGATATTTTTCCTCTAGTTGATCTGTGAAAGCTAAAACTGAGAACACCTTGAAACTATGGGTGGTATATTCTTTTTAGAGTGTTTTAGTAAGCTCTGAGAATGATGTGTATCCTTGGTATTAATATTGCTCTCTTTGGCCTCCATTGCTGTCTTTCTCAGAGATCTCTAGTCACAGATGTATTTGCCTTGAGCAACTAAATATTTCTGATGCCTGCATGGGCCAAAGATATAAAAATCCAGAAATGGCCTATGTCCATTAGCTCTAGAGATACCTCTCTAGGCTAAGCCATCTGCCCGATGTGTGTTCCCTCTGCCAACTGTTGTCTCTGCTCTTGGGTAATGGGAAGGATTATATTTCTCTTCCTTAAGTAAGACAGCCACTTCTTGATTTGAGTCCAAGAAGAAAAAAATTATACCTCCTTCACACTGTGCCATGATACTTCCTGGATGAGTGATGGTCCCCACCCCTTCAAGCTCAAGGACAAACTCCTGAAACTTTTCATGCTCGGGACTGTGGAGACCACATATACAAACAAATAATTGATATAGATGACATGGAAAATGACATCAAATAGACTGTTTAATAAAGAGATAGTGACTGTGGAAAGACACAGCTACTGAAACCTAGTAAGATCATGACTAGCAGAGGTGACAGAGTATATTCCACATGTACTAGGACTCTCAATGAGCTTCACAACTCCTGTTCATTTTCTCAAAATATAAACCAGAAGAGGTTATACAGGAAAGAAAATGATCTTCTTTTGCTCTTCTCTTTGGGTATGCTCTGGACTTCCCGCCACAGTGTCTGTGTTTTGACCTCAGCCAAACAGTCAAGGTCAGGTGATTGTACAAGGCTGTATATCAGATTCATTCAGTGCTAGGATGAAGGTACATAATAAATGATGATTTACTTCCTTCCTGAATTTATCAGTGGATTAAAAACATATTAATGAAAATTAAATTTCAAGTACATAATAATTTGGGTTACTCATTGAATTCTCCTAGTACTTTTAAAGATGTTTCCTTTAATAAGCAGAGTTGCTAACCATAATATGTGTGATAAAGATGATGCTGTTGTCAAGTTAACAGTTATGGGACAGAAGGAACTACTAAATTATTTTTCTTTTCAAAGGTTATTGATTTCAAGGACGATGAATTATTTAGGATTTTCTTCAATAATGAGACTGGCTGTTGCAGTTGTGTTTTCATAAATGCTTTTTAAAATGCCAATGCTTATTAGCATAGTAAACTAGAAATTTAAAATAATATAGGTTTATGAGAAAATTTAGTGGCAACTAATTTTAACATACAAATTAACAAATAATTCTATAAAGTTTCCAAATTATTTTAAAATAATTAATGGATATACATATATTTATTTTATGTTGCATTTATTAATGTGTACATTCTAATTAATATTCTTTTTCCACTTAATATTTTTCTACTCTGTATTTAATGGATTAACTTAGTTTGCATGTTTACTCTTTCAATAAAAGTATCAGTAGTAATGGTAGTGATGATGATGATAGCTAACATTGATAAAGTACCAGGCATTGTACTATTTAATGCATATTGTCTCATCTAATAATCATAAAATTTTGTGTGTTATATCATATTTAGCCATTTTGAATATTTGGGACTAATTCAATGTAACGTTAATATTAAAATCCACTATACCATGTGTTGCTAAAAATAACTTAACTATAAAAGAATATTTTCTTAGATTTTATTACCTATAGCAGAATTAAAGGATATGAATAGTTTTAGGAATAACCACCTAATATATCATCTGTCTTCCCTCAGAGTAACACTACTTTGAAATTGATGTTTATCATTTCCAACCATGTTACTGGCTAATATCTGTCTGTCTATAGTATTTATTATAGTTTTGCAAGTTCTAAAACTATATAAAAACAGTATACAGTACATTGCCTTCTGCAACTTCCTTCTGCAAAGTCTGTGTACCACTCTGCAGCCCTTCCTTAGTGTACAGCAGCAGACAGCAGGGCACAGATTAGTGATTTGGGAACACAACCCCCTCTCAGTCTGCACTGGATCTGTAACATGACCAAGACATAAGCCTGTTTTTTTTCTTGTTTCTTCTCTTCCATATGATTTGTCATTAGTCACTGTCACTTTTAGTAAGAATATAATCATTCTATATTCTAGTATAATATATTCTAGTATTTTCTGAGTACTTAGATTATCTCTAATATTTAGGTCATTTCCATTGCTATTACAAACATGACCCTTCTTATTCTATGTGGAAGTATTGAGTCATGAGCAAGTACTGCATCTCTAACTTGTCCAGACATTAAGAATGCTCTCTTAGGATGTTGAAACAATTTAAATGATAACAGTTTACATTTTTCACATCTTCACCAATCCTTGATAATGAGAGTTTCTGTTGCTACTGTTTGTTTCCCCCAGTCTAACAGGGGTGAGATCATCTTGCCTTACTGTAGGTTAGATTATTCTGTTTCCAGTTATGGCCAACACATTTATTAGTAACTAAATATCCATGTGTCTCCTACCCCCTGTACTGTGACATGGGGCCAGCTAGCTATTTACAGCCAATTGGCTATAAGCAGAGGTGACAACTGTCACTTCAGGAGCTGAGAATTAAAAGCTTGTGGCATGACGATCCAACCCTTCTTTACTGTATAGCAACTAGACAGTGGAGCATGATTCTTTAATGACTATGAAAAGATCCTGCCAACCTGCATTAGACCTGTTTCTGATCAAGAAATAAACTTCTGTTTTGTAAAATCACCAAGATGTCTGGGTTAATTTCTGACTTCATTACAATGTGGTCTATCCTGATTAAGACAAGTGGGCAGCTTTCCATGCGTTTATGTTTTCATATGTTTACTACCCTCCCATCATATCCCAGACCATTAATCTGAACACTACTTTGTCCTGTCATTCTGTTTTACTGCTGAGTTGTTGGCCTTTTTCTTACTGAGTTGTAGAAGCTTGATTGTTAGCTGTTTTCAGATGTAGATGTTCCAAATATACTTCCTTCAATTTTTTTGTTTTATTTTTATATTGAATATAATGCCTTTTAATCTATAAAAGTTTTTTATTTTAATGTAATCAAAATTATCCATCTTCAGTTTTTGTACATTTCTCTATCTTGTATAAGAAATTCTCATCTGGGCCAGGGATTTAGCTCAGTGGTTCTGATGCCTGCCTCGTAAGCGTAAGGTCCTGAGTTCGATCCCCAGTACAGGAAAAAAAAAAAAAGAAATCCTCATCTATCTAGATGTCATTGTCTTTTTTATTGTTTTCCAAAGGTTTTATATTTTGATTTCCATATATGTTTGCTTAATCCATTTGAAATTGAATTCTTTGTAAAACAAAAGTAGGAATCTAATTTTTACATGAAAATCAATCAACTCAGCACAGTTTTTAGTAGTTCATCTTCTTACTTTTTGAAATGTATTTTCTGTTACATTGTCAGTTTTTCTTACGTCTGTTTCTACACTGTATTATTTGTTGCATGGTGTATTTGTCTATCTTGTATCATTTCCTCGATGTCTTAATTAGTGACTTCTGCTAGGACTGGTCCCCTCAACTTTGTTTTCCTTCTTGGAAATTATCTTAGCATTTTTAATCCTTGGCTTTTGCAGTTGAATATTGTTTCATGAGAAATTTTACTTAGATTTACATTGAATTCTTAATTGAACTTTACATTCAATGTAATTTAGAAGTTAATTTCATAAGAATTTATGTCTTATCTGTGACCTCTGTATAATTCTCCATTTGCTTAAGTCCTTTTAAATGTCTGTTGATTTAATGCATGTGTTATTTTCTTAATGGCCTGAGCAGCTCACATTTTATAGATATTAATGGAATACATGTTTTCAAATTGTGTCACTATTTTCCATCCTAAAACTGATTTTTACTGTTGATCTTATATTTAGAAGTCTTGCCAAATTCTTATTATGTAGTTCTGATGTTTTGTTCATTAATTCTCTTTGATTTTCCATGTAAATATTCATGTTATCTGGGAATAAAAAACATTGTTTATTTTTTTTCAAGCTTTTTATCATTTAAGTTCTTTCATTTATTTATCAATCCTATTTTGTTCATAGTACTTCCAAAAGAAGATTAGGTAAAAGTAGTGACTGTGTATTTTCTTGACTTGCTTCATTGTTTTAAGAGGAATTTTCTACATTTGACTTTTAGTATGATCATGGTTTCTCTCTCCTCCTTTTGTGTTCCTCCCCATTTCCCCCTTTCCTTCTTTCTCCTTCTCTTCCTGCCCCTCTCCCCGGTCTAGCTCTGCCAGGCACATAATGTACTCTTAATACTTAAAAATAAACAAATGACTCAATTGTTTCTTTTATTTCATATGAAAGTACTTAATGTCAGTGTGTTTTTTTTTACCCATTTACTTAGTGTTAGGTTCGACATTTGCTGTAGCTGCTTGGTACATGTTTTACAAGCTTAGGAGGTTCCTTTTATTTTTAGTTTGCTAGGAGTTTTTATCTTGAGATAAATTTTACCAAATATTTTCTTCTGCATCTGTTAAGATAATTGTTTGTTTTTTTCTCCTTTACATTTTTATTGTGGGTAGTTTTATTGATAGATTTTTAAACTTTGAACCAACAATGAACAAGAGGAATAAGCTAGTGCTGAGCCTGGACTTGATACATATTTTATATACCTTGAAAGTTCAGAGTGGCTAGTAATGTATTTAGTATCTTTGTACCTCTGCTTATAAATGTTTTATTTTTTCTAAACTTTTGGTATAAAGTTTATGGTAGGTAATAAAATGGGACAAGTAGAGTTCCTCTTTTCTAATCTCTGAAATAGTTTTAAGAGCTTATTTGGCACAACATACAAAACTGCCTGGATCTGATATCAGATTTATTGGTCTATTTGTTTTTAATTTTTGTTTTATTTTATATTTGTTTCGGTAAGTTATTTTTAACTAGTGATTCAATTCATTTAATGGTTAGAGATCTGTTCGTATTATTTCCTATTCTGAATTTGTTTGGATAGATTATATTTTCTAGGAAATTTGTCTTTTTAAACTAATTAAGCCAAGCATAAAATATTTGAGTGTTTACTCTTATTTTCAAAATCTGTATGCTATCTATAAGTATAAACTCTTTTCATTTCCAATATATGCTTTGAGACCTTCTCTTTTTAGATCTTCATTAGACTTGCAAGAAATTTCTCTATAAATCTTTTCAAAGAAGCAGTTTTTACTTTTGCTGATTCTCTATTGTATCCTAATTTCCCATTTCTTTGATCTTTAATTATTAATATTGTCCTTTCCTTTCTTCACTGTATCTGTTACTCATATGGTAGACTTTTTTTTCCTTTTTTCCAAGATAGAGACCACTGTTTTGGAGTGTGTTGGCATTCTTGAAAAGGGAGTATGTATCACATTTCAAGGACAGTGTGCATTGTTCTATATTTAAAGAAATGCGAGCTTTTAAATATTTTATTTTAATTGACACATAATATCTGCACATATTTATGAAGCATAATGTACTTATATAATGTGTGCAATGTGTAATAATCAGAACAGAACAATTAGCATTTGTTTCTAGGCTGAGGATGGAACGCAAGGCTTCATGCATGAAAAGCCTGCACTCCACCATTGAGCTACATCCTCAGCCCATTAATTAGCACTTCTTTTTCTTCAGGCATTTATCATATCTATGTGTAGGAAACCTTTGGACTCTTCTGCTAATTTTGAAATACATAATAAATTATTATACACTATAATTACCCTACTGTCCTCCATAGAACACTAGAAGTAGTTCATTCTATCAAACAGTATTTTGGTAGCCGTTTTAACTCTATCTTGCACCCTTTCCTTCTCCAGGGACTACTATTCTACTCTATTCAATAAGAGATCAACTTTTTAGCTTCCACAAATGAGTGAGAATGTGTAGTATTTGTCTTTCTGTGCATTGCTTATTTCACTAACATCATGTTCTCTAGTTCCATCCATATTATCACAAGTGGCAAAATAATGTCATTTTAGGGATGAATAATATTTCTGTGTGTGTGTCTATGTGTGTGTGTGCACACTACATTTTACCCCTTCATCTGATGATAGACACATTGGTTGATCCCATATTTTAGCTATTGTGAATAGTGTTACAATACACATGCAAGTGCAGGTGTTTCTCTAATTATTTAATTTCCTTTAGATATACTATATCCAGTCCTTTAGATATACTATATCCAGTAGATATACTATATATAGGGATACTCTTAGTTGTTTGAGAAAACTCCATATGTTTTCCACAGTGACTATACTAATTAACATTCTTATCAACAGTTGTATGAGAGTCTGTCTTTCTCTATATCCTCATGAGACTTATTTTTAAATTTTTTTATAATAGCTATTATAACTGAGCTAAAATGACAACTTATTGGGGTTTTCATTTGTCTTTTTATGAGATTAATGGTGTTAAGCATCTTCTCATACAGTAGTTGGCTATGTGTGTCTTCTTTTGAAAAGTGTGTTTCAGATTATTTGTTTTCTGATTGGGTTTCTTTGTTGTTGTTGTGTGAGAGTTTGTTTTATTTTGTTGGGAGTTTTTGTTGGTTTGAAGTTTTTTCCTGTTGAGTGTTTTAAATTCTTATATTCTAGTTGTCAATATCCCTTGTCAGATGAAAACTTTACAAATAGTTTCTTCCATTGTGTGTCCTATGTTGATTATTTCCTTTTCTGTTCAGAAGCCTTTTAGTTTGTCAGTTTTTGCCTATACATTTATGGTCATATTTTAAAAAAAGAAATCTTTTCCCAGGCCAATGTATTGAAGTATTTTCCCTTGCTGTCTTCCAGTAGTTTTGAAGTTTTCAATATTAAATTTGGGTCTTTGATTGATTTTGAGTTAATTGTATATATGAAGAGAGATAGGGGTCTAGTTTTTTTCTTCTACATATGAATACCCAGTTTCCCCAGCACCATTTATTGAAGAGATGATCCTTTATCCAATGTATGTTCTTGGTGCCTTTGTCAAAAATCAGTATGTAAATTACTTCCTGGGTTGTCTGTTCTGTTCTATTCTATATGTCTCTTTTTATGTCAATATCATAATTGCCTTCTGATTGTTTTGTATATTCTTTGTTCCCTTCTGCCTTTGTTATTGTTTATTTCTGTGGTTGATGGTTTTCTTTAATGTAAGGTTTGATTCTTTCCTTTTTTCATTTCGTGTGTCTGTTCTACCAGCAATTTTTATTCATTTGCCTGTTTTTGTGATGGTAGGCACCATCCTTTTGCTTCCAGATGTGGGACACCCTTTTGTCTTCCTTGTGAGGCCAGTCTAGTGGTGATGAATTCCCTCAGTTTCGTTTCTTTCTTTTTTTTTTTTTTTTTTTTTTGTGGTACCAGGGATCGAACTTAGGGCTTTGCGCTTGCCAGGCAGGCACAGTGCCACTGAGCTACATCCCTGGCCCCCATGAATTCCCTTACTTTCTGCTTGTCCGGCAAAGATTTTATTTCTTTCAATTGTGAAATTCTGATGGATAGCTTTGCTGGATATAATATGCTTTACTTTTGTTGGAAAGTTTGGGGTCTTTGAACATTTTATTCCATTTTCTTTGTCCTGTAAGGTTTCTACCAAGAAGTCTACTCCTAGTCAAATGGGAGTCTTCTCTTAAATGGAACTTGATGTTTTTCTGGATATTTTTAGAATTCTCTGTCTTGGATTTTGGAGACTTTGACTATAGTACTCCTTGGAAAGGATCTTTTGTTTATTTTGTGTGTTCTCTGAATCTCATAGAATTTCTTCATTTCTCTTTTAGTCTTTGGTTTGCTTTGTTTTTTGGGTTTTTTGGAAAACTTGTCTTCAAATTCAGAAATTCTTTCTTTCTCCTGCTTAATCTAGACTATTGCTGAAGCTCTCAAAAGTATTTTTATTTCATTGAATTATTTGGCTCCAAGATTTGTTTGATTCTTTTTAATATTTTCTATCTTTTTGATCATTTTCTAGTTCATATCATGAATTGTTTTCATTGTTTTGTTAAATTATCTACCTGTACTGTCTTGCACCTCACTAAGTTTCTTTAGGATCACTTTTTAATTCATTTTTAGGGATTTCATAGATTTCCTTTACTGGGGCTGTTTTCTGGAGAAGCATTATGTTCCTTTGAAGGTGTCGTACTTCTTTCCATTTTTACTCTTCTTTTGTCCTAAATTCATGTCTGCACATCTGGTATAGCAATTGCTTCTTCCAGTTTTATACAGTAGCTTTCATAGAGAAAGACTTTCATTTAGATGGCTCAGGGTATCAGTTGGGTGAGTGCTTTGCCTTTGATTCTGAGTGGGTGCAGATAGTCTTGAGGGCTTTCTGTAATGAACATCAGTGATGTCTGCTGTCTTCAAGTACCTCAGTGGTCTACACTGTTTGTAAAGGTGGTAGTTCAACTTTGCAATGGACATGGGCTGCCTTGAATGCATGACAACAGGCCTCACAAAAACAGATGCAGATGGGTGTGGAAGGTTGTGTGTCCTCAGGCCCTATGGAAGCACGCACCACTGGTGATGAAGTTTCTGGTTGGGACAGCCAGGATGCTGAGGATGGGGCTGGGGTGGGGGCACATTCTTAGGCATCATGGAGATGAGCACCAATGGTGTCAGCCAAAGCCATGATCCAGGGATGTGGGCTGCAGAGGGCATTTCTTCAGGCTCCTCAAGGCAAGTGTAGATGATGGTGGGTCTCTGATAGTTCAGGCCATGATGCTAGGGCCCAGGCCTCCTTTTTATCCCAATGTCTACCAGGTTCTCCTCCATATACATACATTTTAAATTATTTATATGATGTGTTATGTGTTATGTGACATTGAAGTTTTGTGATAGTTTTTTTTTTGCTTCATGATAGTTTTTAGAGTGTATTCTGTTTACTAAAACCTCTTTTGATGTGTGAAGTATCCTTTATAATAGAGAGCTCATTATTAGGATGGTGGCGTTTTCTCTCTCCTTCTCTCCCTTTTCCTTTTATTTATGTTAATATTTTAAGGATGTCAGGTGGATAGTGAATATCTATAAATGCCTGAAAATGAAGGAATATTTCTCTTATTCTATATGAAAGTGGTAAGGGTCAATATGTGTATATTGTGGTAATGAAATTTTGCTCTTGTAAGTATCTTGTCAAATTTACCTCATTTTTCCTTTGGAAATAGTTCAATAACAAATGTATTTTATCTGGAATTTAGAATTATTTGGATTTGCGTATTTGTATCTTTCTCTGATTTATCTTTGAGCTTTTTATTTATTTATTTATTTATTTTTGCATTAAATTCTTTTATTGGTACATTGTAGGTATACAACACAATTACATTTCTCATTGGGAATTGTACCTTTACATTATGCATCTTGGTTCTTATTTTTTCCCCATTCCTAGCCCTCCCTTCACGCCCTCCACTCTTCCCTATTTACAAAGACTTTATTTCCATTTTTTCCATTTCTCAGCATTTTTCCTTTCCCTTCTTTCCTTTCCCCTGCCCCTCCCACTACCCCTACCCCTTTGGACCTTTTCTTCCTATTTTACATTATCGATTACTCATTCTAATCATTGGTACATTTTAGGTATACAATATAATGACATTCATCATTGGAAATTTGCACCTTTACATAGTCTCTCTTGGTTCTTCTTTTTAACCTTTGCCCAGCCCTCCCTTCAACCCCTCCAGCCCTCCCTATTTACAAAGATTTTGTTCCTATTTTTCCATTTTCTCATATTAATCCCATTCCCTTCTATCCTTTCCCTTAGCCCTCCCACTTCCTTCCCCTTTGCCCCTTTTCTTCCTATTTCACATGACCTATTATACATTTAGTCCATATTTACACTTTCAGTTTCTCACACCAGAGAAACTATTCGGTATTTACACATCTGTGTCCTATTTATTTCACTTAAGAGTATGGCCTCAATGTGCATCCACTTAGCTATAAATGTCTCTAATTTCTCATTTTTTATGGCTGAGTAGTACTCCATTTTATAAAAATACCACATTTTCTTTATCCAGTCTCCAGTTGATGGGCATTTGGGCTGTTTCCAAGTTTTAGCTATTACAAACTGTGCTGCTATGAACATGGGTGCACATATATCACTGTGGTATGATTCTTTTAATTCTTTGGGGAAGATCCCCAGCAGTGGAATAGTGGGGTCAAATGGGATTTCCAGTCCTAGTTCTTTGAAGTATCTCCATACTGATTTCCACAGTGCTTGCACCAGTCTACACTCCCACCAGCAGTGGAGCAGGGTTCCTCTTTCCCCACAGCCCTGCCAGCATTTGTTATTGGTTGATTTCATGATAGCAGCCATTCTTTCTGGGGTGAAGTGGAATCTCAGCGTTGTTTTCATTTGCATCTCTCGAATGACCAGTGACGTTGAACATTTTTTCATGTATTTATTTGCTATTTCTACTTCTTTGTCTGAAAAATGTCTGTTCATTTCAGATGCCCATTTTTGGATTGGGTCTTTAAATTTGGGAGGTCTGATCTTTTTAAGTTCTTTATAGATTCGAGATAGTAGACCTTTGTCTGAGGAAGAGCAGGTGAAGATTTTTTCCTACATTGTGGATTGTCTCTTCACACTGCTGGTGGTTTCTCTTGCTGTGCAGAAGGTTTTTAATAAGAAGAGATCCCATTTGTTGATTGTTTGTGCTAGTTCACGGGCAACTGAGGTTTTGTTCATAAAATCTTTTCCTACACCGATGTCTTCAAGGGTTCTACCTAACCTCTGTTCCAACTGGTTCAGAGTTTCTATTTTAATATTTAGATCTTTAATCCATTTTGATTTTAGTTTAGTGCATGGTGAGAGATACAGTTCTAGTTTTAATCTTTGGCAAGTTGAAACCCAATTTTTCCAGCACCATTTATTAAAGAGGCTATCTTTCCTCCAGTGAGGGTGTTTGGCTCCTTTGTCAAAGATTAGATGGCTGAGTGTGTCTGGCGTTGTTTCTGCATCTTCTAATCTGTTCCACTGGTCCTCAAGCCTGTTTCTTTGCCAGTACCATGCTGTTTTTATCACAGTAGCTTTGTAGTATAGTTGCAGGTTGGGGATTGTGATACCCCCTGCCATGTCTCTGTTACCTAGAATTGCTTTTGCTATTCTGGGTCTCTTCTTGTTCCAAATGAATTTTCAGATTGTTTTCTCGAGGTCTATGAAGTATGCTGCTGGGATCTCAATTGGAATTGCATTAAATCTATATAGCAGTTTTGGAAGTATGGCCATTTTCACTCTATTAATCCTTCCTACCCAGGAGCAGGGGATGTCTGTCCATTTTCTGATATCCTCTTCAATCTCTCTTTTCAGAGTGCCATAGTTTTCAGAGAAGAGGTCTTTGATTTCTTTTGTTAGGCTGATTCCTAGGTATTTCAGTTTTTTGGATGCTATTGTGAAAGGAATTATTTGCGCTATTTCTGTCTCAGTGAGTCTGTCATTTGTGTAGAGGAAAGCTATTGATTTTTGTGTGTTGACCTTGTAACCAGCTACTTGACTGAATTTGGTTATTAAGTCCAGAAGACTTTTGGTGGAGTTCTTGGGGTCTTCTATATAGAGTATCATGTCATCTGCAAATAATGACAATTTGACTTCTTCATTTCCTATCTTTATTCCTTTTATTTCTTTCTCTTGTCTAATTGCTGTGGCTAATGTTTCCAGAACTATATTGAACAAGAGTGGGTGATAGTGGACATCCTTGTCTTGTTCCTGATTTTCGTGTGAAGGATTTCAGTTTTTGACCATTTAGTATGATATTGGCTGGTGGTTTTTCATAGATGGCTCCTATCAGTTTGAGGTAGAGACCATCTATTCCAATTTTTTGTAGGGTTTTTATCATAAATGCATGTTGGATTTTGTCAAATGCTTTTTCTGCATCTATGGAGATAATCATATGGTTTTTGTCCTTGGCTCTATTGATATAGTGTATTACATTAATTGATTTTCGTATATTGAACCATCCCTGCATCCCTGGGATGAATCCCACTTGATCAGGGTGTATGATCTTCTTGATGATCTTCTGCATTCTGTTTGCCATTATCTTATTAAGGATTTTTGCATCTATGTTCATTAGTGAGATTGGCCTATAGTTCTCTTTTTTGGTAGGGTCTTTCTCTGCTTTGGGGACCAAGGTGATGCTTGCTTCCAGGAATGCATTTGGGAGCATTGCTTCCCTTTCAATTTCATTGAAGAGTTTAAAGAGTAGCAGCAGCAGTTCCTCTCTGAATGTCTTGTAGAATTCAGCAGTGAAGCCATCAGGGCCCGGGCTTTTCTTAGGTGATAAGTTTTTAATTACATTTTCAATTTCATTGGTTGATATTGGGTTGTTCAGAATTTTTAGGTCTTCTTCGTTCAACTTTGGTAATTCATATGTATCTAGGAATCTGTCCATTTCTTCTGTGTTGTCCATCTTATTGGCATATAGGTTCTGGAAGTAGGTATTGATAATCCTCTGTATTTCTGCTGGGTCTGTTGTCATTTCACCCTTTTCATTCCTAATTGCATGGATTTGGGCCTTTTCTTTCCTTTTTCTGACAAAGTTGGCTAAAGGTTTGTCAATTTTGTTGATTCTTTCGAAGAACCAACTCTTGGCTTCATTGATTTTTTGGTATCATTCTCTTAGTCTCCATTGCATTGATTTCTCCTCTGATCTTTATAATTTCCTCCCTTGTATGAGCTTTGGGGTTGTCTTGCTCTTCTTTTTCTAGAAGCTTGAGGTTCAGCATCAGGTTGTTTAATTGGGCTCATTCTGTTTTCCTAATATGCATATTCACTGCTATGAATTTCCCTCATAAGACTGCTTTCATTGTGTCCCATAGATTCCGATATGTTGTATTGTCGTTGTCATTTAATTGAAGGAACTGTCTGATTTCTTCTTTAATTTCCTCTGTGACCCATTGGTTATTCAGAAGTGTGTTGTTCACTTTCCACGTGTTTATGAAATTTTTTGAGTTTCTTTTGCTATGGATCTCCAATTTCATCGCACTATGGTCTGATAATATACAGGGGATAACTTCAATTCCTTTGCACTTACCTAAACGTGTTCTATGTGTGAGTATGTGGTCTGTTTTGGAGAATGACCCATGTGCAGCTGAGCAGAATGTGTATTCTCATTTTGTGGGGTGGAAGACTCTGTAAACATCTGTTAAGTTCATTTGTTCAGGAGTTCGATTGAGTTCTAGTATTTCAGTATTTATTTTTAGTCTAGTTGATCTATCTATTTGTGACAGTGGGGTGTTGAGGTCCCCCACTACAATTGTATTAGTGCATATATGGCTTTTCATGTCCGTTAGTATTTGTTTGATATGGTTGGGTGCACTAGTGTTTGGTGCATAGATATTTATGATTGTCATCTCTTCCTCTTGGATTCTTCCCTTTACAAGGATGTAGTGTCCTTCTTCATCTCTCTTAATTAGTCTTGGTTTGAAATCTACTTGATCTGCCAAGAGGATAGCTACTCCTGCTTTTTTGGGGGTTCCTGTTGCATGGAGTATTGTTTTCCACCCTTTAACTTTCAGTCTATGAGTTTCCTTTTGAATTAAGTGTGTTTCTTTTATGCAGCATATTGTTGGATTTTGCTTCTTGACCCATTCTGCCAGTCTATTTCTTTTGATTGGTGAATTGAGACCATTAACATTGATGGTTATAACTGAAATATATTGACTTGTCATTGCCATGACTTTTTCTTTTTGTTGGGTTCTCCCCCTTTACATTTAATTTCTTGTCATGCCAGATGGGTTCATTCTGCTTTGCTTCCTGGGGTTGTGATCCTCAATGTCTGTTCCTAGGCTATTGTGTAAAATTCTTTGGAGTGCTGGTTTGGTGTTCATGAAGTTCCTAAGGTGCTCTTTGTCATGAAAGTATCTTATTTCTCCATCCATTTTGAAAGGTAATTTTGCAGGGTACATCAATCTGGGTTGGAGGCTGTTTTCTTTTAAGGCTTAGAATATGTCACTCCAAGCTCTTCTTGCCTTGATAGTTTGTGTTGAGAAGTCTGCTGTGATTCTGATGGGCTTTCCTTTGTATGTGATTTGTTTCTTTTCTCTGACTGCTTGGAGAACTTTGTTCTTCTGTTGTGTTTCTGGAATCTTAATAATTATATGCCTATGTGTAAATTTTTTTTGATCAAGGCTATTTGGAGTCCTATATGCCTCACTTACCTGTATGTCAAGCTCTTTTCCCCTGCTTGGGAAGTTTCTGCCATTATTTCTGTGAAGAGATTTTTTATGTCATCTGCATTCTCTCCTGTTTCTTCATTGAGCCCAATCAGTCTTATGTTATTCTTTTTTGCATCATCTAGCAGCTGCTGGATTGATTTCTCATGTTCCCTTATAATTTTGAAGCAATTTTTCTTTTCCTGGTCACTAATTGCAATCTTATCTTCTATATCTGAAATTCTGTCCTCACACTGGCTCATTCTGCTGTGTAGACTTTCAGTGGAGTTTTTCATGTCCTGGAAATCTATTTGCATCCGTTTTATGGATTCCATTTGTTTCTTATGTTGGGATTCCATCATGTTCCTGAGCTCCTCTCTAGATTTATTAATCATGTCTTGCACTAAGGGCACAATTTCTCCTGTTATCTGAGAAATTATTTCTGATTTCATTTTTTCCAGATCCCCTTTTGTTGCCAGTTCAGTGGGTCCAGGTGGTTGAGTATCAGAGGGTTCCATCTCATTTCCCTTTGGGGTTGCTGTAGGTGATCTGGAAGTCTGGTTTTGAGACTTATTTACGTGTTTTCTCATTTCGACTGGGGCGAGGGGCTGTTAGCGCCTGCAGGGATTACCTCCTCTGAGCTGGGTGAGGTGGGACAGGGGCCGGGAGCAGCGGTAGGGGTGGTGACCCAAAAGCCCTTTCCTGTGGGCTGGGAGCAGCCGGAGGGATGGTGGCCGGGAAACCCCTTCCTCTGGGCCAGGAGCAGTGGGACAGAAGGTGGCCCAAAAAGCCCTTTCCTCTGGGCTGGGAGCAGCGGGAGGGATGGTGACCGGGAAGCCCCTTCCTCTGGACCAGGAGCAGTAGGGCAATGGCTCAGAAGCCCCTACCTCTGGGCCGGGAACAGTGGGACTCAGTACCTTGGTCTGGTGGTCTGGTGTCCTCTGCGCCTTGGTAATGTGGAATCAGGTGGCTGCCTGTCTGCAGTGGGGTGATTCGGTGTCTTCCCCGTGACTCAGGACCTCGGTAGGGCGTGCACAGACCTGCCTGTCTGCAGCGGGCTGATTTGGCGTGTGTTCCGCATGACTGGGGACCTCGGCAGGGTGTGGGCAGACCTGCCTGTCTGCAGCGGGGTGATTCGGCGTCTCTTTGAGCTTTTCTTGGTATAATTTTCCAACTGCTTTTACCATCCCCATGGGTTTACATTTATAAATATGTGTTTATTTTACTACATAAAAATGCTCTATATTCTATGGAAGTAAGAAACTGCATTTTGCCATATCACCTATAGGTGCAGGGTGATAGAATTCTGTTTTCTCTTTTACCTTTTCTACTATCTTGGGAAATTGCTTTGCAAAGCTGTATCTTCAATGCTTAATGCTATGAGATTAAATAATAAAATATTTTGTTTATATGTTATCAGAATCATATCTATGTCTAGATTTTCTAATTATAAACATATTTATTTTGGTTTTCAAGTCACCAGGAATCTGTTTGAAGAGTTCCTGAGACCTCTTTAAAATTAATGACAATTACTAGATAGTGTCTTTCTGCTTTCTATAATATTGTATAACATATGTTGTATTGAAAAAGCAATACAGGGTTAAATCATTTAAAAATAACAATGTGAAATATTATAGCATATCTAGATATATCTGCCTGATCTCTTAATCTTAATAATTTTGCTCATTTAACCTGTTTTTGCACTTAGCCTGTTTACAGACACTGAAAAGAGCAGTAATCCTAAGGCAGAGAATGGAAAGAACTCTAATTAAGAATCTCTAGGGCCCAGGATTCAGGCTCAGTGGCACCGCCCCTGCCTTGCAAGCGCAAGGTCCTGAGTTTGATCCCGGAACTCTAGATAGCACTGCTGAACAGTCCAGTGTGTGTCCAGCCTAAACTCATGAGTATTCAGTCCCCTACTTCCTAAGACAGTAAATTTAGATACATCACCCCTGACCCTCCCTGGGCCACAATCATCTCCTCTTGCCCATCTGTCCTGCTTTGATACGCACATCAAAGCTTCAACTCAGTTGGAACATTTCTTCACATCTAACTTGTGCCAGGTGCTGGGGACACAAGGTTGAAAAGCCACTGCCTCCTACTTTGAGGAATTGAGGGGAGCAGGAAACCAGGCATATATGAAGACAACTACGTGAAAATATCACATGTAGTAGATAAATTTTTCTCATCTCAGATCTACCTTTGGGTTTACTATTTGTCCTATTTGGCAAACAACCAAATTATCAGAATGCTGATTTTTTTACTAACCCAAGTGAGCTCACTAATCTCTTTGTTCCAGTTTCCCTTCATTTGCCCTATTCTCTATGTACAACCAAAGACGGGGAATGTTTTTTTTGTTTGTTTTTTTGTTTTTTCTTTTTTTGGTACCAGGGATCAAACTCCAGACCTTGTGCTTGCGAGGCAAGCAGCAGCACCACTGAGCTAAATCCCCGGCCCATGGGAATGGTTTTTAATGCTGCTTCTACAACAAGGATTTTCATAGTATCACTGGCGATGCTCAAAAATAGTTTTATTTCTCATCTTCTCATAGCTTGATGCATGTGGGGTGAGATTCAAGGGAGCAAAATCTAAGCAACGATTCAGGTCACAGAATGCATCTACCTTGTAGCTATGTCATCTGAAAACATGGCTTCTAAGATGGCCCCTGGCAGAGAATTGAGCAAGGCCAGTGCAAGGTTCAGAGGCACTTAACTACCTGGACACAGAGGTGACACTTGTCCCTTTTACATACACTTCAGAAGTTGTGCTCACTTTGGCAGCACATATACATATATTTCAGAATTCAGTAATATTTATGGGAGACTAGGAATTGTCATTTTTCAGTGTGCCTAGGAAGAGGAAATGACATGGGAGTTGTTAAAGACACAGCATTGTTGCTGCCACAGCCTACTCTTCTTTCACCAAATACCTTTTCTCATTTCTCTTATGCAAAAAACACATGCACTCCCTCAACAAAGATGAATATCCAAAGAACCAACCACCCATTACAAATAGCTCATGCTCCAGCACTTCTGGGTCATTCATAAGGGCTTCATCTGGTCTAGACATTGTTCCTCTTGGCCTAAGAATCTGTGGACTAAAAAGACATTGTCTTTTCCTCCCTACACACACACACACACACACACACCTCATATCCAAATAGTACAGTGTGACTGCACTAAACAATCGCATTCACACTCCAGTACATAAAAATATACATCCACAGAAAGTAGTGTAGATTCCTTGATTAGACCTAGATTCTGTTTTATGCCAGGAACTGCATTATCCATTTTCTATCTGCCTACTGCCTGCATCCTCCAAAAATCTTCTGCTTGTCGTTTCTCCCTGGCCAGTGAGCAGAGGGAGCACTTCTTCCTCAACCTATGCAACTTGCCTGCTATTCATGGAAGCTTGGTGACGCAGGATTGTTTTAAGTCTTGAAGAGCAAAAACTTGTTTAGTCTGGGCTGGTATTTTTGCATGATAGTGGTGGTTGCTGGTTGGTTGGTTGGTTTGTTGTGGCTCTAGGGTGGGGCACAGCAAATTCCCTCAAAGACGTAAAAACATAATCCACTTCTAATCTCTTTGCTTTCAGTCAGTTCTGTGTGCCAGTTATAATACTCAAAGAAATATTCTCAGCGAAGGCTTGTAAAGAAGTAGTGTGACCAGAGAGTAGGTATATATATTAAGGAGATTAATCTGGCTATGGTCTGTTGAATAGATTTTAAAACAGAATAACCAATAAAAGCTATTCTTAACATTATGTTTATTATGTTATTCAGAGTTGTTTTTATTCCTTGATTCATTGATATTATTCAGTGGCGATACTACACTTTTCATGAACTGTTTTCTGCTTAAGTTTGAATTTTAGTCATTGCTGCTCTTTTTCATTGAAATTTTAAATGTCTTTAAGGAAAAAAGAAGCAGAGAGAAATAATTTTCTTTAGAGCCTAGACTCAGAACAGAAATATAAGTTAAATTTAAATTGTTGTAATCTTGGCTTAAAGTTTATCTTGGGTTTTAAAAATTGACATACGTAATTAAAGAGGATGTAAATTATGTAAGTTACGCATGTTTTTGTGATTGGTTGGCTCAATTATAGTGGGGACATGATTTTGCTTGCATTTTCTGAACCTTTTGCCTTCTGGTCGTGGTCCTTTTAGTAGTCCTTTCATGCTAAGTCATGCCTGTTTTATTTCTTCTATATTGTGGCTTGAATTAATTTGTTTTCAAAATACTTAATTATCTACCATATGCTATACATTGAACTAGAATCTAAGCATTCAGATATGGAACTTGATAGTTTTCAGACTATTGAGGAATATAAATTAACACTCAAACATAAAGTTACATGTTGTGTAATGCACATGGAGGAAAACACAGAACTCTGGTAACATATAACAAGAGTACCCAATTTAAATGGATGCATCAGAGAAGGCCTTTGGAAAGAAGTTACATTTCTTTTGAGACCAAAGAAGAATGAGAGTAGGTTAGGAATAAAGGGAAAAGCATTTAAAATAGCTTAAAACACATGAGAAGGTTGTGGGGGTGAGTATTGAGGTTGGAGAGAAGCCTTGTAAACTGGTAAGAACTTGGGTATTTCTCTAAAAGGAAATGCGAATGTATTGATAAACTTTAAATAAGGACAGCTATATTTAAATTTGTGTTTAGAAGATATTAATCTGCTTCCTTTATGGTGATATAGTTGGGAAAGGGCAAAAGTAGATGTGGGAAAATCAGCAAGAAATTGCAGTAATCTAGGCCATACCTTATGAATGCCTGGAATGGGTGGATAAACAGAAGCACAATTATTTGAACATGACTCGGGTTCCTGGTTGGAAACCATGTAGTCTATGGTTTGAATCCTGATTTTTTTTCTGTGCTCTGCAATTTCTCTGTGCTTTAGGCTCACCATTTTACAAATGCAAATGTTAACTGAAGCTCATAGTTAGGTACAGGTTGGTAGCTCAGAAAAGAGAGCCAAAGAAAGATATATGTTTAAGAATCATTGGCATATACAGGTTGACTCTCTTGAGTTTGGAAATCTGAAATCTAAAATGCTCCAAAATCTGAAACTTTTTGAACACTAACACAGTGCCACACATGGAAAATTTCATATCTCCCTTCTTGTGATGGGTTCAGTCAAAATGCAGGCACACTAAAAATATTGTATAAAATTACTTTCAGGCTTTGTTTATAAGGAATGTATGGAACATAAAAGAACTTTATGTTTAGAATTGGGGCCCGTCTCCAACATATCTCATTATGTATGACATATTACAAAATCTGAAAAAAATCCTGGTTCCAGGCATTTTGGATTAAAGATGTTCCACCTATTAGATGGAACTTGGTGTATTAATGAGGAGTCGGAATTGTCACTGTATTATAATAAGCACACTAATAAGAATACAGGTAATTACTGTTTGGTCTGTGTTAAAGTCATAAAGAATTTAGGGCCAGGGATTTAGCTCAGTGGTTCTGCCGCCTGCCTCACAAGCACAAGGTCCCGAGCTTGATCCCCAGTACCAAAAAAAAAAAAGTCATAAAGAATTTATGTATGTACTGAGAGGCCAAGATGGAAGGTAAATGTTATAAAAGAGTATATTGCAGAGAGAACATCACGTACAAAGGGAGGAAGGTACAGGAGAAAATGTGCTATTTATAGACTTGAAAAGTCTTGGTTTACAGATTGTAGTGTGTCTAGAAAAATGGCACACAGACACCTGCAGAAATTGTCAAGTGCTTTACTTGATGCCAGAAGGTTTGGACTATAGACTATAGGAAATGGAAAACCACTGAGGAGTTTTAATGACTAAGATCAGTTAGCCATTTTAGTGGCTAAGATCAGACCATCTCTGGCAACAGAAAGAGTGAATTAAAAGGAGACGACCCGTTAAGAAGGTATAGTACTGAGAAATAAGAAAAACTAAACTAAAGTTATAAGTAGGGAAGGGGATAAATAAATAAATGCTCTGAGACCTGGTAAGTGGCAAGAAAACATGGGAGGATGGCTTCCAGGTCCAAGTGAATAGATGGTTCTTGCCTCCATCAAAGCAAGAACTAAAGGAAAATTAGTTATTAGTGGGTTGGAAACTTCCTTTGGGGCACGTGGAATGTGGAATCTTTTGAGAAAATATAGGGAGCTTCACATAGTATGCTAAGACAAACGTAAAAATATTTAGACTGAGAATACAGCATAGATTTTTTTTGTTGTTGTTACTGGGAATCAAACTCAGGACCTTACACTTGTGAGGCAGGTGGCCCAGCATAGATTTTGACAAGGCAGATAAAAGCGCAGCAGTATGTTTACTGATTAAACTACTAAAAATTAAAGGCTGCCTATGGATTGCTCTTTTTCAAGATCAAAAAACAGAGACAGCACAACTAGTTTAGAGGTGGTATTTCAACATTTTTGGCAAAATTAGTCTTACCATCTCTTTGAAAACTTTGCAAGTGATTTTTGATGCAATGGAATATAATTACATTCCTTGAAATTTCAAAAAGCAGTTAGAGTTTTAAAGAAAATTTCCATTATGTGTTACATTTGAGCCATTAATTTTCTTTTCAATGAACTAATGTGGTTGGTTGGTTTTTTTCTTACTACCTATACACTAAATATATATATATTTTTCCCACTACATGTTTTAATACTTTTATCATATATTCATATATCTCTAAAATTATTGTATAAATACATTTAAAGTATACTGTACCTGTTCTCCAACTTGCTCTATCTCTCTCAATATTTTAATACAGATGTAATTGACATATGGAAATAGACTACAGTAGTCTTCATTGTTTGTGGGTTCCATCTTTGCAAATTTGCCTATTTAAGTTTATTTGTAACCCCAAAATCAATATTCATGATTCTCTTGGCAGTTGTTTGTGAACATGCACAGAGAGGTGAAAAATTTGCCTCTCAGGGCACATATTCCCAATGAAGATCAAACAAGGTGACTTCTCTGCCTTCTTGTATGAGCTCTCATACTGTAAGCATGTGTTCTTTTTGTAATCTATTTGGGTGTATTTTTCCATGTTGTGCTTTTTGTTCATGATTTCACTGTTTTAAATGGCCCTCTGGTACAACAAAGTGTTGTCTCATGCCCCTGAGCCCAAGAACGCTATCATGTGCCATATGAGGATATAAGTGTTTGATAGGGTTTGTTTAGGCGTGAGTCACAGTGCTGTTGGTGGTGAGTTCATTATTAATAAATAAACAAATATATTCAATAAGGTGTCTTTAAACAGAAGCACATATAAAACAAGTTATACATTGACAAAATGACATAAATGTGACCAGAGACTCAAAAATCTAACCTTGTATTTCCCATAGTAACAATGATTCAGTATTCACTAATCCAGTATCCATGTTAACTCTAAAGTATAAGTATTATAAATAATGAGAACCAACTATATATTTATTTAGCTGCTTTATGATATTCTATTATATGACTGTGCCACATTTAATTTATCCCTTGTCCATATTTAGGTTATTTTTAATTATAAAAATGCTATCACGATATTCCCCATTTTTAATATTTTTCTTATAATTACTCTTACCAAAACAGCAGTACTCTTATAATTAAAAAATTACACTAGTTCCTCTTTTATATTTCCATCCAGTGAGTCACTTTTAGAGTGAGTTGTTTTTCAGTAAAGGCTTCTATTAAGAACTCTCTTAGACAAAAATAATAATAAGCAATGATGATAGGAAAATAAATTTTAAAATTTACTATAATTTTGTTTAGCGTTCCTTCTGCTATTATGTTGGTTTGATTTTTTTAACTTACATTTGTTTAGTCTAAGTTAAAATGTCCTTATATTTCTTCACAGATAATTTTGTTTTTCTCTTTAAGTGGCTTTACACAAACATTTCTCACGTTCTTTATCAGAAGTTGTTAGCTATTACCTTGAAATACTCTGTGTGTTCTGAGTCATTTACTAGATATATTTGAGAACACAATATTTATTTCTTCATAGGTGTTTTTGCTCAGAGTTTTAGTTGTCATCTTTCGTTTTGATTACTTTTAGTTACGATGGAGGAAGCAACATTTCATTTGTGGTGGGTTTTTTTTTTAAGAAAAACAGTTTTTTTAAAAAAACAGCAAATGCTTTTTCTATAGGAAACCATTTACCACATAAGCATAGATAACTCCTTGCTAAAATATCATAAGTGCAATGAAATGCTGGGAATTGTTCTGATTGAATAACTCCTGAAGAAAGATAAGCATTCATTAGAAAAAACATTGAAGAAATTTATTTGAACCTCCACCAACATCCACATCTACCCATCAAATACTAATTTCACAAATGACTCTTCTTTGCAGATTTTTCTGGCATCCTTCTTCCTGATTAGAAATTATTACTCTGACTGTGTCCTGTGTCACTAGAGTATTCCTTTGATGCTTCTTTATCTACCTTTCAGTAGAGTGTAAGCTTTTGCAGAATCAGAACATAAGATGTTCATCCTTACACACCTAGAGTCTCATGTTATTTCCTAGCATAGGCACTATTTATTAAATGACTGATGATTTATTATTCCTCTCAAATTCTGTTACTACAATGTATTTCCATTTTTTGTTTACCTCTAATTCTTAATTAAAACACTATCTGATTTTTTTCAGATTTACCCTTAGGAATTTAAGAATAACATGAAAATTTGTATTTGAATTTTTTCCCTGCTTCATGTTAAAAACCTAACCATGCCTTTATTCATCCTTTTCCCAGAAGCTTGCATTCTTTTACCTCATGAAAAGGAAAACTCTTAACAATAAGCTTTGTTGCTTAGAAATGTATACATTGTCTTCAGCAGTTGGATTCCAGCCCAGCCCACTAGCCTCAGCTCTTGCCACCTTCTCTCCTTTCCCTACCATACCCAATCTTCAAGTTTCTTACTTTATACATTTGCTTCTGCTGTTCCCATTTTCTGAAATGCCTTGCCTCCTCACCTCTGTCTGCCTAAGACAGAGCTAATGACGTGCCTTGTGTGTATTCCCAAATCACATTGTATTTGTTGTGCATTTCTTATTTAACAACTATAATTTTTCCTAACATTTATCATAGCTGATATTTATATGTTCATGCAGTTATGTAATTAATATTTATCTCTCCCACTGAATTATAAGCCCCAGAGTACAAAAATGCTGTCTCACTTATTTTCTTGTAAATCCTTAGTGACTCACTAGTGTTAAGTACTCAATAAATATCTGTTGCTATTGAGTGTTTTAAAAAAAATATTAGAGGCAGTGTTACGTCATGGTTGAAATTGGTGTCTATAGCTGGTCAGGTGCCTTAAATTCTCTGTGTCTTTGTGCTTCCATGTATGAAATGGATAATAGTGCTTACCTATTTCATAGGATTGTTTTTAATTAAAAATGATTAAAAAATATGGTTTTAATAGTACGCCACCATATAGGAAGAACTCAGTAGTTCACTGTTATTACAATTATGCTTATTAGTAGTTCATGTAATTGTCTCCCTGAGAGACCAGCCACTTCCTTAAGAATGCAGCCAGCATCATTTGTGAGGCCAGGGCCTAGGCCAAGGTGCGGCACATCATAGTCATCTCATAAATGCTTACTGAATTGAATTGTCAAATTCAAAGAATGCCATTTGAGATTAAACCATCAGGATAGTTTGGTAATAATGACATGTCTTTTCAAGTTCTACAGTTCTTTATTGTTTTTATTGATTATTAAAGTTAATAGGTATCACTTCTAAGGTACTAGTGACACTTGAATAATCTCATTAATTTTCATGACAACCTGTGAAGTATAGGTTTTTAATTTTACAGGTGAGGCATTTGAGTCTCAAAGAGAAGTTAAGGAACTTGTCCCAAATCATGGAGCTCATAACAAGGAGATAGAGAATTCAAAGCTAATTTCTTCCTTGCAAATGAACATGTTATGAAAGTGTTCACTGATGATAATGGAAATAGCTTTTAATCAATTGAGAATGTACATTTATGAAATCAAATGCCTGTTAATGCATCATGGCTTTGTTGAACAGTGCCCTTGGGGAGTAGACTTTTCTGCTTCCCAGTGGTGGATTCCAATCTGCTCTGTAGACAAGTAATCATTAGATCATTAGTTTACAAATTTAGCAAAAGGAGTATGAAACATTCCATCAGCTTTACTTGTTTATAGTAAAACCCACATTAAAAGAAAGCTTTGATTTTAAGTAAGTAGCACTTGTTTAGCCCTGTAGTCATTGTCTGGCAGCTGTGCTCAGCACACATGGACAAGTACTCAGATACAAGAGGACTGTCCTGCCCTAGCTGTGCCTGCAGAAGAAGCTTCCAGTGCATTGTCCCTGCATGGTTAATGATGGACCAAAGGGGGGCCCCACCCCAACCTCACTTACAGATTTACCATAGAAATACAAACAGATCACCAGATAATCATGATAGTTACTACTCATGATCATGGATGCAAAAGAAATGATTTCTAGAAGTTTCCAAAAGGAAGCAACTCAGCTATTTCCAAAGAGCATGAAAGGTCTTACTGCATGGAATACTGAACAGCCTTCTCTGTCCCTGGGTACTGTAACTGTCTTTATTTTTTTTTTTTTTTTTGGAGAAACCTAGACTGCTTCATTTTCTTCCCATATTTACACTGAGAAAAATAATGAGATATTTTTAAGAACATGTGAATGATGTTGTCAACAGATGTTTTTGAGCTGGGGATATTGCTTAGTGGTAGAGGACTTGCCTAACATGCTCAAGGCCCTGGATTCAAACCCCAGCATAAAAAAAAAAAGATGCTGTATGTTTGACTAGGGCTTCGATGAACTCATCTAATTAGTGCTCAGAAAAGGGAATGCACTTCTTGAACATACTATTTTGTTCCACTTAAATATAAAGAAAACTGCAAGAAAAAATTGATTGTAGAACATTTAATTTATAAGTAGGTCAGGCCAACTGACCCATCAGTTATATGTTTAAAGCAGCAGGGGAAAGGGAAGAACAACTAACAGAGAAATTAATAATATTTTGTCTTTATAAGAAAAATATTGAACATTCATTAATCAAGGAGTTATAGACAGGAGAGACATAGATGAAAAAGATGCATTCAGGGATTACTCACTATATAGTAAGGAGAGCATGTAAATGAGGCATTCCAATAGGAGAATGGAGAAACTAGTATCTGTTAGCATAAAAGACCACCACCTGTAAACCAGCACCCAGGCCACATCCTGCCAACCATAGCAGCTAAGTACAGCAAGAAAGAGCCACACAGGTAAGAGAGGGTGGCCCATCATGTCAACCTCAAATGGACATGTCACTTGACAGTCCCACTGTTTTCCCCAAGCCCTTCATCCTTCCTCCCCTGTGAAAGACTCTGCCATCCTTTCTCTTTGGCCCTAAACCTCCCCATTGGTTTCCATGGATGACAGGGGTCTGGGTGGGTTCCTAGGCTCTTGTGCATGATGAACAAATCGCTGGACATGGCACACAATGGGAAGGAAGAAAGCAGCAAAGTTTATGAAGGTGATAGCACTCTCAGAGTGAACAGGCTCATGCCCTGTGAAAGGAAAAAGTGCTGAGGGCATAGATGTAGGGGTTTAAAATGCTGTGTCAGTTCTGGGGTATCTCTCACTGGTGTCTTTAAGTGTGATTGACAACATGATTGACAAGGTACTAAGTCGTGTCAGCTGCATTGAATGCACATGTCCTTTCCCATAATTCACTCTGCTATAATTGGATATATGAGCTGCAGTCCATATGCATGAGCCTTCAGTGAGCTCCAGGTGAAGAAAGGTTACTGCAGGTCATTGATGCACATATATTGGAGCTTGAAATTTTGGAATTTTCCAAGGCAGGCTCAGGGGTCTTTGCTATCCCTGCCTCTGTGTACTAAGCCTTAGGACAAGGTGGGCAGGGTGCGGGCCTTGGAGCTCTGGTTCAGTTGAGTGGAGGGGTGTGGTCCAGTACCCCCAACTGTGCAACTATTGCATCCACTGCCTCACCCTGTCAGGCACAGATGATAACTTTGCTTTCTGTTTCTCCCACGGGCCTCTGTGTCCATAGTGTTCTCTCCTTTGTCCCCATAAGCAGAGATAGCTGCATTGTCTCTGACTTGGATTAGCCACTCCACCCTGTGCTGGATCCTGACCCCTCTGACCTACTCAAGAGCTCTGTGCCTCATCAGTCTCTTCCTTCCTCCTCCTTTTCAGTCATAGGTTTTACCCTGTCTACTGAATCATCTCCATTAGGTAGAAGTAGGCTATTGTGTTTCCTATTTGATTTTTAGTTTTAAAAACCTCTCTCCCTTGACTCCACAGGCCCTTTTAGCAGTCACCCCTTCCCTCTGCTATTCTGCACAACAATGAAGTTCGCCCAAAAAAGAATACATCAGGAAAATAAAATCTTGTATAAATACTTTAATACTAAATTTATTGAGACATCATGAGATTAATACAAGTTACCTTTGCCCTCTACAATTACAAGAGATACTTAATGTAATGGCCATGAGCTTCGACACATTTATTAGTACAGCGAACTGTTGAAGTGTGTATACACTTTTTTGGTGGACTCTGTACTTAATAAATAAGCTTGCTGTTTTCACTTCCCCTTCTCTGGTCCATCTGGAACTCACTCTAATCAGTCCCCCACTACAAAATGAAGCAGCATATTGGCAAATTCGGTGCTCAACTCCCAGTTTTCATTTTCTTCAACCTGTCAGCAGCATTGGACACATGTGGTCACTCCTCTTTTTTTTTAATAATAGCTTTATTGAGTTATAATTCATATATTGAAATTTTAATTCTTTTGAAATTAAAACTCAAAGTTTTTAAGTATTTTTATACAATTGTGTAATGAACATCACTCTTTAATTTGAGAACATTCATCATACTCACTCTAATTCTAGAATGTTCATCATCCCAAAAAGAAGGCACGTATCTATTTGCATTTACTTCTCCTCCCTCATTCCTTGGCAGCTACTAATGTACATTTTGTCTCTGGAGCTTTCCATATTGTTACAGTTGATATAAATGGCATCATATGTGTCCTTTTGTTTCTGCCCTCTTTCTCTTACCACAATGTATTCAAGACTCATCTATGCTATATCATGTATTAGTAGTTCATTCCTTTTTATGGCTGAAAATATCCCATTACATGGACAGGTACCACATCTTGCTTATTCAAACATCAATTGCTTCTAGCCTTTAGCTCTTAGGAATAATGCAGCTGTGAGTATCATGTACAGGTCTTTCCACAGACATAGGTTTTGGAATTGCAGGCTCATGTCGTAACCACGCTTCCTGTTTCCTTGTTGAAACCCTTTCCTGGGCCTTTCAGAATACTTTTTGTTTTTTTGTTTTGTTTTGGTACCAGGAATCAAACTCAGGACCTTGCAGTTGCAAGGCAAACATGGAGCCACTGAGCTAATTCCCTGACCCCTTTCAGAATACTTTTTTTAAAATCAGAAATCGAACTCAGGACCTTGTGCCTGCAAGGCAGACAGTAGAACCACTGAGCTAAATCCCCGTCCAGAATACTTTTTTAGTTTCCCCTCTAGCTCATTTCCCCCCTTAGCCTCCATAGCTGGGTTTTCTGTCTAACTTCTAAACTTTGGAGTACTCTGAGGATCCATTCTTAGTTCTTTCCCCTTCTCTATCAAGATTTCTTCCATACGTGACCTCTTCCAACCACTTGGTTTCTAAATACCATCCACATATGCATGGCTTCCAGATTCATGTGTTCAGTTCAGGCCCCTAAAGTCTGACTCTTACCTAACTGCCTAATCTATGTGTGTCTGAAGCTAAGCTCCTGACTTGTCCACCAAAATCTATATCTCCTGTTAGTGCTTCCAACTTCGCAGTGGCAGTTCCATCCCATCAGTGCTCAGCCAAATTTGACCCACACTTCCCCCATCCATCAGAGAATCCTGTGGACTCCACCTTTGAGATGTATGCAGAACTTCATATCTTCTCACCATCACTCTGGTCAGAGCCACTGCATCTCAGGGATTTCCTCACTGGTCTCATTGCCTCCACTGTGGTCCTTTTCCAGCTGTCTCTCAATACAGCAGTAAGGAGGCTTTCACACCCAAGTCAGGTCACACAGATCATACCAGTTCTCTGTTCAGCATCCTCTAAAAGTTTTCTGTTTCCTACAGAGTAAAAGCCAAGTCTTTAAGACATTTATAGGTCAGCGTGATCTGGACCTGCTGCTGTTTGCTGACCCATCTTCTGACACTGTTCCTCATTCAGCCAGGTCCAGCCCTGGTCACCCACTTAGTACTCCTTAAACTTTCTCATTACTTGGGCTCCTCTAAGCCTTTGTGCTTCTCTCTCTCCCTCTCTCTTTCTCCCCCTCTCTCTCCCTCTCTCTCCCTCTCTCTCCCTCTCTCTCCCTCTCTCTCCCTCTCTCTCCCTCTCTCTCCCTCTCTCTCTCTTTCTCTCCCTTTCTCTCCCTTTCTCTCTCTCCCGCTGGAATACTTCTCGGATATCTCTCTGGAACATGTCTTTATCTCTTCTATGGTCAGTACTGCTAGGAACTTCTCAAGATACATTCTCTCTCCTTCTTTGTCATAAATAATAAGGCATATTTTTTAGTTGGATACACTGAAGCTTAGATATGATCCTCTTTCCCAACTTCTGTGAGAGCTGGGTGTCACCATGTTGATACAGTGGGTGATAGGTTCCAGCCAGGTTCTTATGCACGGGAAACGAAAAACTGGATATTGCACACACAGCAGTAAGAAAAAAGCAGCTAAATTTAATAAGGTTAATGGGGGAAGGTATCCTCAGAGCAAGCAGGTTTGCACTAGCAGAAAAGGAAAAATGGCCCAAATGGAGAGAAAAAAAATGGCCCGGGCAGTGGGAAGAAGCCAATTGCTGGAGAATAAGATCAACATTATGATTTGAAAATGTTTGCTCCACCTAGGGTGCCTCTTACTGGGTTTTTCAGGATATGATTGCCAAGGCACTGAGGCATCTCGGTTTTAGTGATAAAGCATCACCCTTCCCATAACCTGTTCAGTTACAATTGGATGTACAACATGCAGTCCATATGTATCAGCCTTTAATGAGCTCTGAGTGAGGAAAGGTCAGCAGGTCATGCCAGTGGATCCAATGCGCCCCACCCTGGATCTTTATGAATTTCTTGGGATCTTTGTTCTCATTTCTGCCTCCCTTAGAGCAAAGGAGGGGGTTGGCTCTGGAGTATTGACCAGGTTCACGTGAGTGGAGGGGATGGTTCCGTGGCCCCATTGAACTACCTATATTAATGTGACAGGGATTTCACCAGTAACAGAAAAAAAAGCTGTATTTTGTTTAAAGGTGAGACCTATCCTTCCTTGACTCTCCCCTGTTTGCAACAGTGAAGCAAAGCTCCTGCCCGCTGGAACTCGTATCTGGTTAGAAGGAAGAGTCATCAAATAAATAAGCACAGGCAAGCTCAAGTAAATATACACTGTGTCAGATGTTGTATGGTGCAGTGGAGATAAATAAAGCAAGGGAAAGCAAATGGAAAGTGTACACACAAGACAATAATTTGCCTCATACAGTGTCAGAAGGCTTTAGTGATAAAAGGATATTTGAGCAAAGCCTCGCATTCACTAGGATTAGGTTTTTTTATATATATAATATAAAACAGCAAACACTGGCATGCTTAACAAGATGGAAAGGTACTTCTTTCAAATAAACAAACTCTGTAAATCAGGCCTGGGCTGGTAACAAGGCTCCATGGGTTTGCTAGAAGCCCAGGATCCTTGAGTTCAAAATTCCACAGTGGTCCTCATGACCATAGTTGTTACCATCATGCTAGCCAGCCATCTGCTGCTCTTCCATGGGTCAAAGCCTTGCTAGACTGTAAGTAATCGTTCCATTTACCCTGGGATTTTCAGTTCATGACTTCATTCTTGTCAGTACGTAGGGTTGTTTGTCTGGGAATTGATGAGCTACATTCTCATCCTCTACCCGCCCCCTCCACCATACCAGGCTCAGCCCTTTTTCGTAATGTTATATTTTGAGTCAAGGTCTTGCTAAGTTACCAAGGTACCCAGACTAGGCTCGGATTTGTGATCCTCCTGCCTCAGCCTCCCAGAGTGCTAGGATTACAGGTGTGTATCACCATGCCCAGCAAAAGGGGATTTAATAAACAATTTTCCCACTATCTCATTGTACAGTCTTGGACGGGGCATTTCAGTTTTTCTGGGTCTCCGGACATTATTTCTGAAATGAAGATTGGATTAAACCCTCTCTTCAACTCTAAATGGCCCTACAATAATCATCTAATTTCTTAATTTTCCACCTCATTTTCTTATATAAATATGAAACCTGTATGACCAACTGTGATCAAGCAATTCAGTCACTTAATATTGTTTGCTTTTTCTCTTAACACTTATATAAAAACTTCAAAGGAAATCTATTTACTTCCTGACAAACTTTAAAACTTTAGATCCGCAGCACACATTATTCCGAGGATTTTTTTTAAATTATCACATGTAGAAATCAGATGGTGAATGGACTTCAGCAAATATATATCTGGGTTCTCTTAGATCATTACAGAGGTTCTGATTTGCACCCTGACTGCCTCGTGAGAGCCCACCCACTTTCAGCAGCTTCCCTTGGATAAGCATCCAGAAAATGCTTTGTTTTATGGCCCCAAGACCCTTCATGATCCCATCCTCTAAATTAGTAAGAATTTAAGACCAAAGCATTTTGTTTGAGATAAGATGTCAAATTTAGAGATAAATGATGAAAACATTTTAAGCAGAATGTCGTATTACCATTGAAATGAAAATTGGTTAACATCTTATGTCTAAATTCCTAAACCACTCAGTTCAGTTCCATTTTGCTTAAATTTTTTCCTAATAAAAGACCTGAGGTTGAAAAATCGAGCAAATAACTATTAAGTAGCAAACAAAATTGTGTCCATATTGATGAGTGATCTCACCGTACTCCACGTGCAGATTTACCTGTGAGCAGCTTCTGTGAGCACAAGGCCTTGGGCAGATGGGTCTGGGATGGGTGGAGCAAATGTGCTTTCCAGATCTGCGGTCCTGCTCTGTAAATCCCCATGCTCTGTAAATTCAGATTCTTCCCCTGTCTGTGCCATAGCTATTTTTTAAACTGACAGATTTTGAAGTTGAATATAATGAAGTTTCTAAAATCAGAGCAGTGATTATTTATACAATAGAGTTAATGTGCTTTATGGTAAGAACAGATTATTAACATTTTAGTACTTCTTGAAGGAAGGTAGGTGATACTGCTTAGTGTGTTTGGTCATTTACTCATTCCTTCATTCATTATACAAGAATTTAATGGCAGCCTGCTGTTTGCTGGGTGCTGCCCGAGAAGGCAAGGCTGCAGCAGTTAACCAAACAATCACTTGTGCTGTCCTGTTCCCGTGGAGGCCAGAGGATCAGAGGGGAGGAAAACACACTGAAAGGTTTGTTACTTGCTCCGGGCCACATTGTGAACCTATGATCCACAGCATCTTTATTTCAAGATGAATTTTGTAAAAATTATGGAAGTTCTGTCTTTTCACATATGAATGTTTCCTAAGGTAAATTAATTTTATATTGAAGCACAGAATTGTCCCAAAGTTTAGATGGAGATGAGATTTTAATTAATTGTAACTTTAACACTGACCCATTTTTACTACACAAAAAACACAAAAAAGGAAATCATGTACAAGTATCTCCACACACAAATATTCCCTAATGCTTGTTAATAATTATCATAGAAACAAAATCCTGGAGCATTTTAGCTAGCACTGTGACTGGTACCTGGTGACTTCATCAAATTACCCAGGAGGAGAGTTGCAGCAGGTCAGTAAAACAAATCTCATTTTTGTAAAGCTAAATGGTACATTTTTTAAAATCAAAAACAAAGACTTCTCTCTGATTTAGAGTTCTTTTTAGTTTTTCAAACTTGAATATCTTTTGTAAAAAATTCAAAGTTGTACATCCCTTCCCTGGTACTTTTCTGTTTCACATTTCTTCTAAACATTATAAGTTTAACAAAGCTGAAGGGGAGGCAGGACAGGTCGGGAGGGAAAAGGTCAAAGATAATAAGGAGGTCTGAGAAACTTATATTTAGCAGTCTAAATGTCAAACATCAACTTCCTTCTTCCTTCTGTCTTGGTCTCCGTTATCACTTAAGCCTGGAATATAACTTTCTGTCCTTTCCTGGTCACTTCTCAAGTACCTGGTGACAAATGGATATGGAGTCCAAGAAAAGAGCACATTTGGAGTAGTGTCACTTCACAGGGTAAGAACTGCTAAACAGTGCTTAGGGTGACTGCCAAGACCTCAACATCACTTTATTGAGCTTAAAATTAAAAAAAAATAATTTGCTAATAACCATCCCACAATGGCTTACTAAATTATTATTATAAATTTTCTCCCAGTTGATTCACATGCACATTGCTTTTCTGGGAAGACATTCATAATAATTGGAAAATCCCAACCAGGTCCACAGAGGACAAGGAGCTCCCCTTTTGGAGGGACTGCTTTCCAGGCCAGGGGACAGCTCCTTGGCTTTCTGTCCTGCCTGTCCTCCCCTTCCCCAGGCCTGGAGGGCAGGTCTTTCCTGGTGTGAGCTGTTTCAGAGGCTCTGTACCTGTGGTTCACTGTCCTACCATCGCAAGGACAGATTTATTTGAGGGCAGAACATAAAAATTAAGTGTGAGGTATATTATTATATCTCTTTTAAGAAAAATATAATTTATCACATAATTTATCAAGATAAATCAGTGCCTTGTATCACAGAAATATTTTTCTGTTGCTGGATTCCTCATTTGATTGTATATGAGACCATCTTAAAATATTTGTAGTGTTGACAGAATTTTTGCCCTTTGAAATTAATTCACGTGTATTTTAAGTATGGTGATGATCCTAGTTATTAGAGGTATAAATCTAACTCCTTATCTGCTTTATTTGTTAAAGCAAGCTCATACTATATTTGTATCATAACAAAATATTTCATTGTATCATTAAAAACTTTGTAGATATTTTAATGGCTGAATCGTGGCTCATTATACAGATGTGTCATAATAGTAATTTGGTTATTTATAATGTGTAAATTTTGCCTAGTAATAAATAAAAATATGTTGAGTACATCTTGTCCTGCAACTTTTCTTAGAATGACTTAGCAGGTGCCATAGAAATAAACTTGAGAAAAAAGTTTTAAGTCATAATGCAAAAAAAGGGAAAACTGGATTGCAGTATAGGAAAGTAGCCGGCTTCACATGTTAAAAATGCCATTCTCCTTGCAAGCTTGCCATTTAATATGTAACCAAATCTATGGACTAGTGGTTACGCACAGGTACTGAAGTCTACCTAAGTTCTCACTGCATCTTAGCTACTTACTCATGGGACAAATAATTCGAACTTCATGCCTTAGTTTCCTCATCTTTGAAGCAATAATAATAATAATTCCTGCCTCCTTGGACTGTTGTAAGAATTAAATGGGTCAATTTATGTAAAATTTTTGAACTCATACCTGGCACAAAGTAAACTCTCAAGAATGTTTATTTTTACCAGTAGCATTACCAACACATAATATTTTCTAATTTTATGTCTTCAAAAGACGTTTCTTTTTGTTTCTATTCCTGTGGCATGTCAAATACCAAAGTAGCTCAAGTTGCTACTATGTGCTTGTGAAGACATGCATGGAATGAACCCTGTTGAAGATTCCTGGAATTGTTTGTATTTTAGTTGTACAAATAAATCACATAGCATATACCTAGATCCTTATCTCAAATAGCCAATGGCAGAATTCTTAAGACCAAAGTATTCGTCATAGATTCATAGATGGTTTACAAGATTTTATGGTTTTATTGTAAAGGACAAAAGTTACTAAATAACTAAATAAAGAAATGAGTAAAATGAGGAAGCAGAATCAGTTATAACTCCAATGGAAAACCCTCAGCTGTTTTCCTCCTGCAGCCACTTGTCCTGAGGGAGGCTGCAGGTGAGTCTCCCAGGCACATTCACCCTGTTAATTATGGGGAGGCTCCTGACTCTGTAATTTCTGCTTAGCAAAGCTTGGCTGAAGCTTATGGAGGCACTAGTGACTCTTGCTCCCTGGCCCCATTTCTGGTGACCTCAAGGCTGGTCTCTGTCCATTATGTTTTAGCATAAAAGGGAGGATAGAATGGGAAGAGATGCATGTGAGAGGGAGTTTGCCTCACTATGGGTTTCTTCCTAGTAAAGCAGTGCTTCTCAAAATAAGCATGACTGACATTGTGAACCAGCTAACTGATTCGAGTGGATTCTGTCCACTAGATTTCAATAGCACACACTCCCAGGCCGCTTGGGACAATCATCTCCAGACAAAATTAGCTCTAAAGGAGACCCACTGCTTTCAAGGCCAACTATAATCACAAGCCCATTTTTATCTATTTCCTTGACCAAGAAGAGTTCAGCAATGAAGAGGACCTGAAGTGCCATCTCCAAGTCAGCCTGTACTGACCACCAAACTACCGAGAACCTGAAGTGAATACCAAAAGGCATTAAAAATAAAACCATCCCCTCTGCCTACAATATAAGACAGAGTAGCATAAATTTATTTTGGTTCAAATCATGGGTTGTTTTTTTTTAAAGTACCTCAATTCTAGCTAAAATAGATAAAAATGGTCTTTTCTTTTTCCTAAAGTCAGTGCATTAAAACTAAAACTAATTCCATCAATGAAACAGCAGGTTTTGAATTTTTTTCTTGCTCTTGTTATTTTTTTCTGCAGTCATAATTTCTGTGGCAAAAATGTATAGTCTTCAGGATACATCTTCAAGAAGATACCTTTAGTTATCTTTAAAAATTTGTATTTCTTAGCAGGGCTTGGTTGTGGATGGCTGTAATCCCAGCACTCTGAGCCAGGAGGATCGCCTTGAGTTCAAGGCCAGCCTGTGCTACAAAGTGAGCTCAAGGTCAGCCTGAACTACATACTGAGACCCTGTCTCAAAAAAAAAAAAAAATCAATCAAGCAATCTTTTAATTTTTTAAAATATGAAAATACTGTATATTTCATAGTTCTAATGGTCTAACAGCTACTAAGCTACTTTTTTTCCTAAACAATTCTGTTCTCTTATAACTACAGGTAGTATTTTTATGTTCTATGCACAACCTCAGTTCTTTGTATTCCTTTGAAGTATAAATAGTGAGTTCATATTTAAAATTTATAGTTATGGAGTTTATGTCTGTTATTTTTATATAAATTAGATCATAACAGAAACACACTTAAACAAAATTTAGGTGATGTATCTGAGTTCTAAATGATTTGCACTGTGAAGACTTTAATGCAAACTGAAAAAATGGAATAAGGTGCATATTACCTTTTTTACTCTAGAATATTTTAACATTACATAAATTGCTCAGTAAAATTTAGAACATCAAAATTATCACTGAACCTAAAATATCAGATCCTTATTTTAAAACCATGAAATGATGTCAATTATTATTGCATTTGTTTTAGTACTGACAAAATAAGTCTAAATAAATATAAGATATTTAGACTCAGTTTGCAATCTGACTTTTTCAAAGTGTTTCCTTGACTTTTCATGTCTAGTCTTTTTTTTTTTTTTTTTTTTTTGGTACCTGGGATCAAACTTGGGATCTTGCTCTTGCAAGGCAGTTGCCGAAACCACTGAGCTAAATCCCTGGCCCTTTCATGTCTAGTCTTAAGAAAAATAATCACATGCAAAAGGAGCCCCATTATGAAAGATAGGTATTTGTATTTTTCATATTCTTTGGCCATTCTATTGAATTTTTTTAAAGTAATCTTGACATTTCTTGATCATTGCTAACAGAGTAAGTTTTAAGTGTCCTTAAAACAAAAAAATAACTATATGAAATAATACATGTTTATGAGCCAAAGTTAGCCATTCTGCAACATTTACAGGTTTAATATACACTACTTTTGTCAAAGAAAAAAGTAATCTTGGCAAATATTTCCATGGATTAGGAAAATGTTTTTGTAAGTTTATAATTTTAAAAATGTTTCGTTTCTTTGATTTTCAGTGCTGTGACAATCACCAGAGCTGCGAAAATTTTATATGACAACAATAAACTCACTTTTCTGTATGGTACATATAACACTATGCCAAATTATGTTCATATATTTTGTGTATGTGCTATTTTACTTCATTTTACTTGTAATTAACAAGTCATAATTGTATATATATATTTTATGTAATGCTTATAGAGACATGAATTTATTAAATATTTCTGGTCATAATTGTCCTTGTATTACTTTTAATATCTATTATTGTAGCTTCTTGGATAGTGAATGTCTTGGCAATAACTTATAGTTGTAAAGTGTGTTATCTGAAAATAAGTATTTATTAACGGATCCAAAATTTTGCTAGACTTAATGGGTAAAAGGCCAGAAATAATAATACTGTTTAAAAGAAGTGGAGAAGAGGAAAAATAGAAAGGAGGGAAGACTGTACTCTCTATCTCAAGATCTGGTTGAAGCCATATGACCTCTAGAAACATTGGGTAACTAAAAGGGAGATAGCAGCAGCATGTAATCTGTAGATTATCATCTGTGTTGCAGAAATTCAGAATTGAGAAAGGTTATTAGGACCTGAGATTAGAGGAACTTAATGTAAATTGAGTTATGTGAGCCTCAAAGGAAATTAGGGTTGGATTTGGTCTTAGGCAGTTTACTGAGCTTTCAGTGAGAAAAGATGGCATTCCAGGTATAGTGACAAGTGTGAGAAAAGTGCTAGAGGTAAGAAAAAGTTTCCAGTGTAGTAAATATATCTTATCCAAGAGTCTGAATTTCCCCGTGTAATTCTGACATCAAGTTTTCTTATACTCTTTAGAAAAATAATATTGTTTATGTCCTTGTCCTTTCTGATCTGAAATCAGAGAGCATGAAATTATTTGGGGATGGAGGGAACAAACTTAAGATATAGTGTGAGAAGTTAGTATACCTGGTATTCATTTGAAACACATATTGTCTGTGCTGCCAGAGATAGAAAAAAACTAAAAAAAGATTGTGTTTTTCCTATTTACTCTGTTACTTAAAAGTTTATTAGACCATACTTTGTTATACAAAGTGCCTGTAGGCCCAGCTACTAAGAAGGCCGAGGCAGGAAGATCGTCTGACCCTAGACATTAAAGCCAGCCTGGGCAACATAACAAGACTCTATGTGGGAGAAGGGTGCAATAGAAACTATCAGCAAACTAATACATATTTTATATGTTGGTAGTTTATATTTCTGAACATCTTTTGATATAGACATCCTTGATTTCAGTGGTCCTTAACTTGTGTTAGTCAGCTTTCCACTACTATAAAAGAATTCCTGAAATTGTCAATTTGAAAAGAAGAAAGGTTTATTTTGGTTCTCAGTTTAGAGAATTTAGTCCATGATCTGTTGGTCCCATTGCTTTGGGCCTGTGGTGAGGCAGTACCTCATGGCAGGAGTGTATGGAAGAGCAAAGTGCTCTCCTCAAGGTCCTCAACTCTTCAAGGGCTCAACTCCAGTGACCTAAAACCTCTCCTCAGGCCCTGCCTCTTGGAAGTTCCCAACCTTTTCTAAAAGCACCAAGCTAAGGACCAAGACTTAATCCATGGATGGACCTTTGGGGGTCATTCCTGATCCAAACGATAGCACAGCCTTTTCCCCATCTTCTTCCAATTCTTTCCTTTGTTCGGAGTAGCCAGTGTGACACAACACCATCTCTTATTATATATGCTAAGGAGAGGTGAGCTTAGGGAGGATTTCATCAGATTCCCAGTGAGGAGTGTAGGACATATATGGTTTGAAAGTTCCCCTTGGAACTGCTGGTATCTCCAGTTCTCTAAATCCTTTGCCATATAATAATTTTTTATGTATTTTAAGTTCCAAGTCTCATTTGATTTTTTTTCTGGAGTGCTAGGAATACATTGGATTATCAATAATTAGAATAAATGATCTCCTTTTGATAACTTAATTTAAAAAACTTTCAAATTGTTCTCTATATATCTTCCCCAATCCCTCCTTTTTATTTTTACAATTTCATTTTTAGATCTCAAAGTCCAAGAGTGAGGGATCCATTCAGGTCCACCAGGTCCTGCAGCCAGAGCTATCTGATGGTGTTCCTCAGATCAGCCTGCAGCTAAGTCATAGGAAACCTCGCTTGGATGTCATGAATTCAGCAGAAGACATCAGCAGTGCCAAGTGGGTAACCAGGTTGGCAAGTTTCCTTTATCATTGTAATACACATTGCATCATCTGCTCTAATATATAGGCCCACATATCTAGGTTTGTCTGCATATGTTTACCACTGAGTCAACAGAGTATGTAGATCAGCAAAAATGGTTAAGTTTTGAGAATTTTCTGAATAATTCTTATCACAGAAGATATAAGAGATATTGTTTTACTTTATGGATTTGAATGCTGAAAGTAAAGTATGATGAATTCACAGTTAAAGAGTTACTTTTCAGTTGCCATTTCATGGATCATTCCATGGAAAATACTATCTACAATTTAAAGTGGAAATCAGAGTTGTAACTTAAACCAACTCTTACACACTAATTTTGAATATTGCCTTTAAACCATACTACTACACATTATACATGAAAGCAAAATAATAAAAAAGCATATAATTTTCTTAAAACAGCTATAGTGGGACCTGAATTTTATTTACTCCTCATATACAGATATCTTTTAGAGAATTTCTTGTCTCTTATAAGAATTGAGAAGCTCTAGAGGAGTTAAAAAATGTTAAAGACTTTAAATGGGTAAATAATATAGTTAAAGAGCTTGCCACTTTATATTGCCTTATGAAAGAATTGGCATTTGATCTGGATCTAAAAAGATAAAGATAATTTAAATGGAAAGAAGAAGAAACCCGGTATATTTTAGACAGGCCAGGTAGGAGGCATGAGTGTGTTAGAAATAACCAATCAGACTTAGTTGGAAATGGGGTCGGAAGGTGGAGGTCAGGGCAATTCTTCTAGGACCTAGAATGACAGTCTGGAATATTTTTTGCATTCAATCACTCATTAACTTTCTAAAATTAATTTTATTGGTACATTTTAGGTATTCAATGTAATGACATTCATAATTGGAAATTTGCACCTTTACATAATCTCTCTTGGTTCTTATTTTTTCCCCATTCCCCTGCTCTCCAACCCCTCCATCCTTCCCTATTTACAAAGACTTTGTTTCCTTTTTTAAATTTTCTCACACTAATTCCATTCCCTTCTTTCCTTTCCCCTACCCCTCCCACTTCCCCTTCCCCTTTGCCCCTTTTCTTCCTATTTCACATTATCTATTATAACTTTTAGTCCTTATTTACACTTTCGGTTTCTCACACTAGAGAAACTATTATATATTTACACATATGTTCCCTATTTATTTCACTTAAGAGTATCGCCTCAATGTACATCCATTGAGCTATAAATGTCTCTAATTTCTCATTTTTTATGGCTGAATAATACTCCATTTTATTTTTTTAAAAACTATATTTTCTTTATCCAGTCTCTACTTGATGGGCACTTGGGCTGCTTCCAAGTTTTAGCTATTACGAATTGTGCTGCTAAGAACATGGGTGCACATATTTCACTGTGGTATGATTCTTTGGGGCAGATACCCAGCAGGAGAACAGTTGGGTCAAATGGGAATTCCAGTCCTAGTTCTTTGAGGTATTTCCATACTGATTTCCAGAGTGGCTGCACCAGTCTACACTCCCACCAGCAGTGAAACAGTGTTCCTGTCTCCCCACAGCCCCACCCGCATTTGATATTGGTTGATTTCATGATAGCAGCCATTCTTTCTGGAGTGAGATGGAATCTCAGCATTGTTTGCATTTGCATCTCTCGAATGACCAGTGATGTTGAACATTTTTTCATGTTTATTTGCTATTTCTACTTCTTTGTGTGAGAAATGTCTGTTCATTTCAGATGCCCATTTTTGGATCAGGTCTTTAAATTTGTGAGGTCTGATTTTTTTAAGTTCTGTATAGATTCTAGATATTAGACCTTTGTCTGAGGAACAGCAGGTGAAATTTTTTTCTAACATTGTAGGTTGTCTCTTTACATTGTTGGTGGTTTCTCTTGCTGTGCAGAAGCTTTTTAATAAGAAGAGATCCCATTTGTTGATTGTTTGTGCTAGTTTATGGGCAGCTGAGGTTTGGTTCATAAAATCTTTTCCTACACCAATGCCTTCAAGAGGTCTACCTAACTTCTGTTCCAGCTGATTCAGAGTTTCTGTTTCAAATATTTAGATCTTTAATCCATTTTGAATTTCGTTTAGTGTATGGTGAGACATATAGGTCTAGTTTTAATCTTTGGCAAGTTGAAACCCAGTTTATTCAGCATTATTTATTAAAGAGGCTCTCTTTACTCTAATGAGGGTGTTTGGGCCCTTTGTCAAAGATGAGGTGGCTGAGTATGTCTGGAGTTGTTTCTGCATTTTCTAATCTGTTCGACTTGTCCTCAGGTCTGTTTCTTTGCCAGTACCATGCTGTTTTTATGACAGGAGCTTTGTAGTATAGTTTCAAGTTGGGGGTTGTGATACCCCTGCCATGTCTCTGTTGCCTAGAATTGCTTTTGCTATTCTAGCTCTCTTCTTGTTTCAAATGAATTTTTGAATTGTTTTCTCACGGTCCTGAAGTATGCTGCTGGAATTTCAATTGGGATTGCATTGAATCTATATAACAGTTTTGAAAGTATGGCCATTTTCACTATGTTGATTCTTCCTACCCAGGGCAAGGGATGTCTTTCCATTTTCTGATATCCTCTTCAATCTTTCTTTTCAGAGTGCTAGAGTTTTCAGAGAAGAGGTCTTTGATTCTTTTTGTTAGGATGATTCTTCAGTATTTGAGTTTTTTTGGATGCAATTGTGAAAGGAATTGATTGCCCTATTTCTCTCTCAGTGAATCTTGTTCGTGTAGAGGAAAGCTATTGATTTTTGTGTGTTGACATTATATCCAGCTACTTTACTGAATTTGGTTATTAAGACTAGAAGACTTTTGGTGGAGTTCTTGGGGTCTTCTATATAAAGTATCACGTCTTCTGAAAATAATGACAATTTGACTTCTTCGTTTCCTATCTTTATTGCTTTTATTTATTTGTCTTGTCTAATTGCTATGGCTAATGTTTCCAAAACTATATTGAACGGGAGTGGTGATAGTGAACATCCTTGTCTTATTCCTGATTTTAGTGTGGAGGATTTCAGTTTTTGCCCACTTAGTATGATATTGGCTGTTGGTTTTTCATAGATGGCTTTTATCAGATTGAGGTAGAGACTATTCCATTTTTTGTAGGGTTTTTATCATAAATGCGTGTTGGATTTTGTTGAATGCTTTTTTGCATCTATTGAGATATGATTTTTGTCCTTGGCTCTATTGATACAGTGTATTACATTTATTGATTTGCATATGTTGAACCATCCATGCATCCCTGGGATGAATCCCACTTGATCAGGGTGTATGATCTTCTTGATGATCTTCTGCATTCTATTTGCCAGTATTTTATTAAGGATTTTTGCATCTATGTTCATTAGTGAGATTGGCCTATAGTTCTCTTTTTCGGTAGGGTCTTTCTCTGCTTTGGGGGTCAAGGTGATGCTTGCTTCCAGGAATGAATTTGGGAGTATTGCTTCCCTTTCAATTTCATTGAAGATTTTAAACAGTAGTGGCAGTAGTTCCTCTCTAAATGTCTTGTAGAATTCAGCAGTGAAGCCATCAGGACCCGAGCTTTTCTTAGTTGGTAAGTTTCTAATTTTCAATTTCATTGATTGATATTGGGTTGTTTAGAAGTTTTAGGTCTTCTTCATTCAACTTTGGTAATTCATACTTATCTGGGAATCTGTCCATTTCTTCTGTGTTTTCCATCTTATTGGCATATAGGTTCTGGAAGTAGGTATTGATGACCCTCTGAATTTCTGCTGGGTCCATTGTAATTTCATCTTTTTCATTCCTAATTGCATGGATTTGGGCCTTTTCTTTCCTTTTTCTGATAAGTTTGGCTAAGAGTTTGTCAATTTTGTTTATTCTTTCGAAGAACCAACTTTGGCTTCATTGATTTTCTTGTATCATTCTCTTAATCTCCTGCATTGATTTTTGCTCTGATCTTTATAATTTCCTCCCTTGTATGAGCTTTGTGTTTGTCCTGCTCTTCTTTTCCTAGAAGCTTGAGGTTCAGCATCAGGTTGTTTAATTGGGCTCACTCTGTTTTCCTAATAGGAGTATTTACCGCTATGAATTTCCCTCATAAGACTGCTTTCATTGTGTCCCATAGATTCCAATATGTTGTATTGTCATTGTCATTTAGTTGAAGAAACTGTCAGATTTCTTCTTTAAATTCCTCTGTGACTCATTGGTTATTCAGAACCATGTTGTTCAATTTCTATATGTTTACAAAGTTCTTGCAGTTTCTTTTGCTATGGATCTCCAATTTCATCGCACTATGGTCTGATAATATACAGGAGATAACTTCAATTCCTTTGCACTTACTTAAACATGTTCTATGAGCAAGTATGTGGTCTGTTTTGGAGAATGACCCATGTGTAGCTGAAAAGATTGTGTATTCTGATTTTGTGGGGTGGAAGACTCTGTAAACATCTGTTAAGTTCATTTGTCCAAGAGTTTGATTGAGTTCTAGTATTTGGTTGCTTATTTTTTGTCTAGTTGATCTATTGTGACAGTGGGGTACTGAAGTCCCCCACTACTATTGTATTGGTGCTTACTTGATTTTTCATGTCCATTAGTATTTGTTTTATATAGTTGGGCACACTAGTGTTTGGTGCATGTATGTTTATGATTGTCATCCCTTCCTCTTGTATTGTTCCCCTTACAAGGATGTAGTGTCCTTCTTTGTCTCTTTTAGTCCGTGTTGGTTTCAAATCCACTTAATCTGCAAAGAGGATTGCTACTCCTGGTTTTTTCCGGGTTTCTGTTACATGGAGTATTGTTTTCCACTCTTTAACTTTCAGTCTATGAGTTTCCTTTTGAATTAAGTGTGTTTCTTGTATGCAGCGTATTGTTGGATTTTGCTTCTTGACCCATTCTACCAGTCTATGTCTTTTGATTGGTGAATTGAGACCATTGACATTGATGGTTATAACTGAAACGTATTGACTTATCATTGTCATGACTTTTTATTTTTGTTGGATTCTCCCTCTTTGCGTTTCATTTCTTGTCATGCCCAATGGATTCATTCTGCCAGGCTTCCTGGGGTTGTGATCCTCATTATCTTTTCCTAGGATATTGTCTAAAAATTTTTGGAGTGCTGGTTTGGTATTCATGAAGTTCCTAAGGTGCTCTTTGTCATGAAAGTATCTTATTTCTCCATCAATTTTGAAAGATAATTTTTCAGGGTACATCAATCTGGGTTGGAGGCTGTTTTCCTTTTGGGCTTGAAATATGTCACTCCAAGCTCTTCTTGCCTTGAAGGTTTGTGTTGAGAAGTGTGCTGGGATTCTGATGGGCTTTCCTTTGTATGTGATTTATTTCTTTTCTCTTGCTGCTTGTAGAATTTTCTTCTTCTGTTGAGTGTCTGGAATCTTAACTATTATATGCCTGTGTGTAGTTTTTTTTTTTTATTTTTTATTTTTGTACCAGGGATTGAACTTGGGTCCTTGCGCTTGCACAGCAGGCAGTGAAACCACTGAGCTAAATCCCTGGCCCTGTGTAGATCATTTTTAATCAAGGCTAGTTAGTGTCCGATATGCCTCACTTATCTGTATGTCAAGTTCTTTTCCCCTGCTTGGGAAATTTTCTCCCATCACTTCTGTGAACAGTTTTCTTATGTCGTCTGCACTCTCTCCTGTTTCTTCATTGACTCTGATCAGTCTTATGTTATTCTCCTTTGCGTAAGCTAGCAGCTGCTGGATTGATTTCTTGTGGTCCCTTACTATTTTAAAGAAATTTTTCTTTTCCTGTTCACTAATTGCAACCTTATCTTCTATATCTGAAATTCTGTCCTCACATTGGCTCAGTCTGCTGCATAAACTTTCAATGGAATTTTTAATCTCCTGGAAATCTGTTTGCATTTGTTTTATGGATTCCATTTGTTTCCTGTGTTGGGATTCCATCATGTTCCTCAGCCCCTCTATTTTTTTATCTGTGTCCTCTCTAGATTTATTACTCATGTCTTGCACTATTTGCACAATCTCTGGTGTTATCTGAGAAATTATTTCTCATTTAATTTTTCCAGATCCTCTTTCATTGCCAGTTCAGGCAGTCCAGGTGGTTGAGTATCATAGTGTTCCATCTCGTTTCCCTTTGGGGTTGCTTTCAGTGATCTGGGAGTCTTGTTTTGAGACTTGTTTAAGTGTCTTCTCATTTCATCCAGAGGGGTGGTGGGGGAGGAGGGATGTGTGGTGCTGGTGCCCTTGTGGCTCACCTCCTGGGAACTAGGGCCAGTGGTATGGCTGCCGGGAAAGTTCACCTCCTCTGCTCCTCAGCACTAGGGGCAGTGGTACAGTGGTCTGGAAGATTCTCAGTCATTCTTTAATTGAACCAATATCCAACAGTCACTCTCTGGTTCTAGAAACTGCCTTAATGCAGGAAATGCTACAGTGTACAAAGCCTGTCAAGCCCTTGTGTTTATGAATCTGACATTCTAATGAAGGAGACAGTAGAGAAGCACAATAGAATAAAAGCCTGTGAGGAAAAAGATTTCAGCTCTAATAGTATTAAGAAACTAAGTTATTGTAATGAATCCAGTTAATATAATGAACTGACTCAAAGATCACTTTAGTTTGAGAAATCAGGGAGGCCTGGACTGAGATGTGAATGGGGTGGAGAAGAGAGTCTGTAAAGACCAAGGAAAGACCTTGTAGGCAGATGTTGCGGCACATGTAAAATAACAGGTAGGAGAAGCTCAGTTTCATCCTACAGGTAACCAAAAGCCTGTGAAAGTGTACAGAGAGAGGAGGGCAGTGGGCTCCAGGGGGAGTTGGTGTAGTCGGAAAAGTAGTCTCCCACCAGCCTGCAGGATTGGAGGAAGGGAGTTTCGCAAGGGGGAGGTAATGTTGGTTTCTTTGATGGATATTAATCTTTATTAATAGTTATGTATCATTTGTTGGAAGGACTTAAGTCCTACACTTGGGGAGATAGGAGAAAGGGGAATAAAACTTCAACAATTATCAACAAAGATGCATTTACTAAATACCCATTATGTATCAGACATTGTGAGTTGGTCTGCTGATAAAATCATAAATAAGATCCAGGCGCTCCTCTTAGGTAACTAGAATATAGTTTGTGGGGAGCTGTGCAGGAAAGAAAAGGGCACAGCTCCATGTGGCCACATGAGGGTCAGGAAAGATTTTGAACTAAGGTTTATAGGATAAGTAGAAATTCATTGGGCATGGATATAGAAGTAAAGGTGCTCTTCAGAGAAAAAGCAACAAGTGAGGACTTCCAGGGCCATGAGGATAGTTCATAGGAGAACTGCAAGCACAGCACAGACTCATATCTAGTGTAGAAGTAGAATTAGAGGTGTATTTTGACCAGCTTTCAATTATCACAACAAACACTTGAAATAAACCAACTTTTAAGGAGAAAAGATTTATTCTGGTTCATGATTTCAGTCCATGGTTGATTGGTGGCTTTGCTTTGGGGGCTGTGCCAAGGTGAAATATCATGATGGGGGCCTTTGTGGTGAAGGAAGTTGCTCACCTCATGGCAGCCAGGAGACTGATAGTGAGGAAGAGAAGGGGTTGTGATCCCAATATCCACTTGAAGGACACACCCCAGTGATTTCACTCACTTCACTAGGCACCTAAAGTTTCCACCACCTCCCAATCAGGCCTTCAGTATATGATCCTCTAGGGGACACTTACACAAAGCATAGCAGAGGATAAAGATTTGTTAAGAGACCAAATCAGTCAGATCTTGAAAGACTATTAAGGAGTTTGGATTTGTATCTTGAAATGACTATAAGAATACAGACAAGAAAATTATATAAACAGACTTGTATTTTATAAAAGATTCTGTGACAACAATGCAGAAGGAAGAAAGGGAACAGTAAGTAGCGTTGAGAGACCAACAAGGAGGCTGTTTGGACAATCAGTTCAAAGTACTAGCCTCCATTAAGTCATTGTCAGTTTTGGGGTATGAGGAGTCTTTGTCCTTTGGAGGGAGAGATTAAACTGTTACTTAGAATAACATCCAGAAAGATCCTGAAAGGCTTGGGCTTTTTCTCTGTTTGCTTTGTTAGTTAAGGAATGAACATATTGTGATGAATGAAATGTAGGCATATCTGTGTACTTAAAGGACAGAGCCAGCAGAGAGAAAGAAGCAAAGATTAAGGTCTTCCAGGGAAAATCGCAGAGACCAGGGAGCTATGCAGAGACAGCAGAGGAAGACAGTCATGAGGGAAGGTCATAACTGTAGAGGAATTAGCCTTGACTGTGAGGAAAGGTTAAGGAAATTATAAGGGACACATACAAAATACTAAGCCTTTTTAAAGTTGTCTAATACAGTATAAAATCCATTGTCAAGTGACAAGAGCTAGTGTAGATGTCTTACTCAGTTGTAAAGAATTATATCAAAAATGCCTTAAATGTAATAATGAAAAGAAAAATTCAGGGCCGGGAATTTAGCTCAGTGGTTTTGCCACCTGCTGCACAAGCTCAAGGACCTGAGTTCAATCCCCGGTACCAAAAAAAAAAAAAAAGAAAAGAAAAATTCAAATGTTTGCTTCTACATCACTTTAATCTATCCAATCAGACAATAAAGAAAAAAGTTTCCTACTCCTAAAAGTAGCAAGAGAAGAGCTTTGTGTTTGTGGAAGGAATTTGCATTTCTGAGAAACAAACCAAGAAATGAGTTTATGGAGGGAAGACACAGCAAACCATTGCTGTAGCCACTGTTTGTTCTTTTGGTCCTCATGTTATAGCCCCAGTTTAAAAAAATGCATAATTGTATTTATGAGGTTTGTGTATACTGTGTTAGTCACTTTCCTGTTGCTGGGACAAAATACCCAACCTTCTAATTTAAAAGAGTAGAGGTTTATTTTTGCTTATTATTTTCAGAGGATTCAGTCTATGGTTAGTTGGCTCTAGGCCAGACAGTGGTATGGCAGAAGGTCATGGCAAGGGAAAGCTGCTCACACCATAGCAGCCAGGAAGCAGAGAAAAAAGAGAGGAGCTGCCAGGACAAGAATATATACTTCCAGGTCATACCTCAGTGACCTGACCTCTTTGACCAGGCCTTAACTCTGAACATGAGACTTTAGGGAACATTTTAGATCTAAATCATAACAGGCACTTTCCAGTTTTTTGAAGTACAGCCCAGCCACCTTCCGTAGGACCATTCCATACTAAGCCATGCACCGCCATCATGCCTAAACATGTTTCCCGTCCATCATCCACCCATTGTATCTGCAGAGAGATTGTTACTTTTAACTTCTGGATTACTTCCTTGTGAGGTAAAGTATGAGGCAAATTATCAAAGTACAATTGGAAGTCATTAATACCAACTAAAATTAGATTTTAAATGCCTTGTATATCTTTAAAGTGACAGTACTTATTATACCAGTTTTATTTCTTCAAAAATGAATTTATGAAGCTATTTTCATTTGTAATTATTTGTCAGAACAAGCTGTTTAGTAGTTTATACATTTTTAAGTTAAAAATGCATAAAGATGAGAGAGGGTTTATGTGTTTGTATAAAATATACATACATCACCACTTTCTCTAAATCCTTTCAGGTTTCTTCATAACAGCTTATTAGTTGCTCCAGTCTTAAAGACTGGCACTGTGTACTGAGAACATTGTCTTACCTCTATTCTTGGATATGATATTTGCATTGTCTTACCAAATCTTTTTCAAGGAATTGTCAAAAAATGTTGAAGTTGGGCTTTTCCTAGTATTGAGTTTTTTAAATTGCTCATTGAAAAGGGAAAAAAAAGCAACATCTATTCTTGTTTGGCTTATGATCTGGTAAATCTAATTTATTTCACAAGAAAACAAAATTATGCTGTTTGCAATTATTAAAATCATTGTAACACATTTATACCCAGGGAGTTGGTTTTAGCAGTTACCACAACAGTTAAAAATGCAGATAAGACCAGGAAAGAAGGAACGCTTAGTACTAAAGTTTCCTGAATAATGAAGTACCCTGTGATTTTTTTAACAATGGGGTAAAGGTTGACTTCTAAGATTTTAGAGAAGTCATTTTTTTTTGCTAACAATCTTTTTTTTATAACTTTGAATTGTATGGGTCAGACTGTTTTTCCCCCAGTTTGACTCGCTTCAGTCTTTTTTGTTTTAAACCTTATACATAGTCTCATTTCTTCTTGAGCTATAATGAAAATATGAGTTATTATCACCGTGTTGATTATTTTTCTGTTCTTCAGCAGGAGTTAGGTGTTACTACTTTTAGATTTTTATCTTAAAATAATATTTGATGAATAACTTGTTCCTTATGTTTCTATACTTACAACTGGTATTAAAAATATATAAATGATCATTTTTTAAACTCCCATAGAATCCTTCTCTCTCCAAAAGGATTAAGAATAAATATTTTTTATTATATTAAAGTTCAGCAGAATGATCTATTTTGTACTGGATTCAGAGCCAAAGACCAAAGTTCTTAGTGACATTTTTATTTCATTCAACAAAAGCAATTAGCTAGTCTATCTATATTACTTAAAACTGGCAACAATAATTCCTAAAATACTACTAGGAATTCTTTTTTTGTAATTAAAGAATACTTGTTAATGAAATTCATAACAGACTGAACAGCACAATTTTAACCCAACATATGAATTTTGAAGAAGAGCATGCCTGCCCTTGCCGGTGTAAATCACATGTACAGGTTTACTGATTTCCTAGGCCTTGGCAGAAATACAGTGTCTGTTGGAGAGGCGCACCCTTAGGCAAAGCTTGGACTTCCCAGTCCTCACCAGCCAAGGCACTCTTCTCTGACTCCTCTTAAAGGTATTGGGGGAAATTATCACAAAAATTGAACTGTGAATATTACCTAGTATGTTAAGAAAAAGGCCATTTAAAACTTCTTCCAGAAGGGAAAGTTACATATCTATACGAAAAAAGGAAAAGGGAAAGCTCTGTATTGTGTATCAGCATTTGAAGTGTTGAAATGATTTGAAGTTTCAGAGATAGCTTTTTGCTGTTTCAACAAGTGAAATAGATACATGAGCTTTTTTGTGTTTCTAGCGTGGTATTATAATACTCATTTTGTTATTTTTAAATTTTAGAACTTAAATAGAGAAGAGGGTTAATATTTTAGTTTTTTAGATTTTTAAACAGTATTTATTATAATGTTTTATTTCAAAGATAATAGATTTCCTTACACGTGTGATGTCCTTTAAAACCCAAGGAAAATCCCTAGTTTTGTTCTGGGTAAAGACCAAACAGATCAGATCTTGTATTATGTGATTCCATCTATATGAAATGTCCAGAAAAGGCAAATTTATAGTCGTGGAAAGTAGTTCGTGATTGGCTGAGGCTGGGGTGTAGAAATGGGAATTAAATGTAGATGCCCTGAGGGATCTTTCTGTATCACTTTAATGTATCCAATCAGAAAATGAAGAAAAAAGTTTCCTACTCCTAAAGGTAACAAGAAAAGAGCTTTGTGTTTGGAGAATGAATTTGTATTTCTGAGAAACAAACCAAGAAACTAGATTATAGAGGGATGGCACAGCTAACCATTGCTGTAGCCATTGTTTGTTCCTTTGATCAGTGTTTGTTCCTTTGGGGGAATGAAAATGATTTAGATGTAAAATGATTTAGAAATAAAATAGTAACACCACTTGATAAAGTTACTAAAAATTCATTGAATTGTACACTTAAATAGGTAGATGTTGTGATATGTAAACTATACCTCAGGGATATTGTTTTTAAATACTCATACTTGGATTCAATCTTACCACTAAAAAAATCAAACAAACGTTCTGGTGAAGAGGAATTGGTGTACTTTAACAAGACTGACTCTTGATTGCAGAGTAATAAAATACAACCATTGTTATATAAAAAAAAATGCTATCCTCAGAGAGTACTGTTGTATTACATTTTAGCAGAATTCGGTCCTTTATACTTTTCTTCCAGTATCACATCTTAGTGATGAAAAATAAAGGTCAGGTCATCCTAAAAGGTGATTCATGAGGAGGGAGAAGGAAAAGGGGAAAAACACTTTTTGTTTTCCCATCCTGAAGGATTGATTCCAGCTTGTAGCTTTCTGTGCTACCACCAAAAGTTAGTGATCAGTACTTCTGGAAGATAGGGAAACAGAAAGAAAAATAGTGTGGGAGTCTGTCTGTCTTTCTATCTTTGTCTGTCTGTTTCTCTCTGTCTCTGTCTCACACACACACATGCACACGCACACACACGCACACACACCCCATAGGTCCATAGTTCACATGCAGATGACCTGTCTGGTATGCTCCTAGTATTAAGGTGAGCTTTGTGACTCTAAGTGTCATTAGGTCTGAGTGTCAACAAAAGCTGGTGGTCTCCTTTCAAGGTGAGAGTCCTATAGATACTTTGACAATTAATGAAAACTTTATAATTGCCTCTTACATAAAGAGACTATATAATGAAGAATGTTTAAAATGCTTTCATTTTCTGTAATGGGAATAAATAAATAGGTATCACTGTGCCAGTTACTTACCTAGTGTAATTATGATGAAGCATAGTCAAAGGAAACATCCTTGCTTATCTCACAGACGTGTTCTTAATTTGATAGATAAATGAAGTAACTAAATCTCTTTTCAATGTATATTAAAAACAAGTCTTTTGAAGAGTGTGCTCTGGCTGAAAGAGTTGTTGCAGTCTGAAAGTGCTTTCTGATCTATTTCTTCCCTTTTGTCGGTATGTTTGAAGGTATGTTTTAATTGCTTAAGGAGTACACTATTTAAACATTTAAAACATTGCTGATAAGGCTTAATTTCCCCTTTACTCCCTGGCTGCACAATTTTAGTTCACTCTTCTCTCCCCCAGGGCTAATGTCATTGCTATTGTAACTTTGGTTATACATTCTTCCAGATTTATTTTCATGTGTACACACATATATTTACACATTTTTCCCTTCTTAATTAAAAAAATGTTTTCTTTGTGCTGGTTGTATTGTGATAATGTGTAATGATAATTTTGAAATCAATATCTTGGACCTCAGCTCAGTTCTAGGTATCTAATGCCTGCCAGAAAATCTCCACTTCTGCATTTACCTTAACCCGGTGTTCCCAAACAAAAATCATTTTCTCCTCTTTTCCTCTTGACTCTGCTGTATTTCATTCTCTCAATTATCAGGCATAAAGCTTTTATATCAGGAGTCACCAAATCTTGTTAGTATTTCCTTCTCAGAGTCTTCAACATTCCTTTCCCTATTTTTCCCCTCATGATCTCAACCCTAATTTAGGCCTCCATTACCTTATAGTTAGATAATTGCTTTATTTTCTCCATTTCACCAATCGACACTCATTTTCTCCATATAAATTATTCCCATGTCTCCTCTGTCTTTAGCTCCTAACTATATCTGATGGCAACTAAATCTATTTCTCTTCTCCCAAATTTTCCACAGAGCCTTACTCATCAGTCACTCTGACTAGCAGGTGTGGCTTCTCTGTCCCTCAGAGAGCTCAAACCCTTCCCCTGCCCCAGCTCCTGCCATCAATCCATAGCCAACTACTTCCTCAATGCTCTTTGACAATCTCACTCTCTACATTTGGCCCAGTGATTCTACTACTCCTTACCTCCTCTGCAGACCCTGAAGTTTAAAATATCTCACTCTTGCTCAGTCAGTTTTATGGCTTGCTTCTGCTAGCCTACAAAACACCCCTTGTCCTCTGCCTTCCTTTCTAGTCCTCTTTCCCTCAACTCTGTGTGTTAGCCAGCTCTCCATCACTGGAACACTGGGACAAGATACTTGGGATAGTCAGCTTAAAAGGAAGAAAAGTTTCATTGGGGAGCCTGTAGTGGCACTGTATATCATAGCAAGGAGTGCATGGCAGAGGAGGCCTGCTCACCACATGATGGAGGGTGGAGGGGTCAAGGACCCAATAGCCCCCCTTCAAGGACACAATCGCAGTGACCTCACTTCTTTCCATTAGCACCCTTGTAGTTAAGGTTTCACACCTCCTAATAACACCCCAGTGGTGACCAGTCCTTGGACACATGAGTCTTTGGGAGACATTCGAGATCCAACCTACAGCACTGTGCTTCCCTTTCTTTGATTCCTATAGCCAACACATAACATACACTTTTCATAATTTTCTTTGTTCCAGATGTTTTCTTCAAGATCAAATCATGTTAGATTTTATCTTGTATTTGCTCTAAAAATTATAACTTTTTTTGGCTATATCACAGTTTTATCAGGTAGCCTTGTACAAAGAAAAACTTTTAGGTCTGAAGAGTGACCTTGGATAAAGAAAATATAATGCTGAGAAGGTTATTCATTTCCTAAATGTTTATTGAGTTAGCTGAATTATCCAAGATCACATATTTAGTTGACAGGCTAAGACTAAATACAGGTGTTCTGATTATCTTACAGTTGTTTCTTGCCAGTCTTCCACCTCATGTTACTTTACCCTTTTGTGTTTATAATTTTTTTGTTTATAAATTTCTCTCCAACCTGACTGTAAGGCCCTGAAGCAGAGGACTGTGTCTTACACATCCTTGACATCCACAGCAGTAGCTGGAAGCATGTACTCAGTTGCTGCTCCCATAGTTGTTATTGTTGTGATGTTGTACGTTCCTGGTTTGGCTTTAAATTTCACCACCTTGAGACAAGGGCACTGATGTGTCTTCATCTAGCTGATCTAAACCTCTCTGAGATTGAAATCTGACTCTAAAATAACAGAATTTTTGTATGTCATGTTCTCTCTTGTAGTCCTTGGAAAGTACTAGCCTAAGAGAACCCTATTCTGTACACTCTTAGAAATAGAAATCAGGACAGCTGTGCCCTCTCAATGTCCCCACTTAATTGCCCTTCTATCAATAACCTACTGGTTATTTATGTAGGAGAAATCCATTGTGTTCTGCCAGGCTCGGGACAGAAAGTTTGTCTTGTGATGTTTGCCCAACAAAGAACACTTCACATTTTAGTAATGTATTACAGTAATACATTTCATAAGAACCAAACTTTCAGCCGTATGAATAATGAATTAATATTCAATGTTAACTGTACCCACTGCCCTTCAAGCTATCTAATCTATTAGCTCTTGCTATCAAATATGACTTCCTTCGTTTCTGAAGCCCAGCCAGCAAAAGCCAGTAGACATAACTACCCTGTGTGTTTGTACTTCATAAAGGGCACTCCAATTACTTCCTGAACATGTGTGTATTCCCTATAGTGTTCCACTCTTGGCTATTTGGAGCCAAGTTTCAGGATTTTTAGCTATCTAGTGAAGCTGAAATGAAATTAAGATACTTAGCTACAAGATTCATAACTATATCATCTGCAATTTAATTTGAAAATTTGCCAAGTATTATAGTTCTGCTGACCCACACCAGGCTGTTGCGGTTGCTCTCACCCAAATGAGGTAGAGTTTAAAGCTGCCTTGCAAAAAGCGTATTGTGAATTTGACCCCACAGATCTCCTACAGAACCACCATTTTCTGAGTGGTTGCTGCTCTTTGGCTTTTATAACCAAGATTTATAGAAAAATATATTTGAAAAGACCCCAAGCTCCCAGGCTGGATTAGAAAAAAAAATACCTAGTACTAGTATATCTCTGCCATAGCTTTCTAATCTTCTGGACCAACATTACCTGCCATAATAAATATCCCAAAGTCTTAGATAAACTGTTTCCCATAAGCTAAATATCTTTTGAAAATATTTTCTAGTGTTTAGCTTCAATCTTTTTAAAATGAAAATCTCCAATCTTCCTGTCAGTGTTTTGATTATTAAAGTACAAATAATTTGCAACCCATTTACCAAAATCTACCCCCAATATAATTGCTATGACTACTCAAATTTTGCTTTCATAAGGATCCAAACTTCAAATTAAATAAAAACTTTTTTTTCTAATTCTTTTTATAGAATGAGTTATTGATCAAAGATTTGGTAAGGTAATGGTAAGATTGTTATTCCTTCAGTTTATTTCTCGTGTCACACAAACCACTGGGGAATATCTAGACTGCTGTGGTCTTAGCTAGATTTATTTTAGTAATTCAAAGTCAACAAACTCTTACTGGACACATTCTATGGAATGCACATTATGCACTGGGCTTTGGGGAGGCAGAGAGTACTAAGGAAAGGTTTCTGACTTTAGGAATCTCACAGTCCACTGAATGAAATAAACTTATAAGTGGTTAATAAGATGTAATAGAGGTACATTTACAAGTGACTTAATAAAGGTGTTATCAAAGCAAAGAGGACTTCTCATTGCATGAAGTTCAAGGCATTTAAGAAGTCCAGCTCAACCTGCCTTCCTGACTTACTCTTTCACCATTTCTTCCTATATTCAGGCTACATTATAACTGCATTATTTTGAATGTATTGCAGTGTCTTTATACCTCTATATCTTTGCTACCATTGTTCCCTTTATCTGGAGTGACTTCTCCCACTTTGCCAATGGTCAGTTTAAATATCTCTTCCCTATGAAGCTCCCTCTAACTCTTATTTCATATACATCATATCCTGTAATATGTGTTTTAGTGTCTTCTTTCACATAGCATGAGTTTTGCAGCTTCTTCCACATTATGGTATGTTCATGGGGTGAATGAAAAATATAGTGAATGTTTAAATTTAAAATATTTATTACAGTAAAAAATATATTGCCATTAATCCCCCTCAAAATACTCCTCCTCCCTTCAAACACACTTATCTCATTGCTCTTGCCACTTTCTGAAGCAGTTCTGGAAGTTGTCTTTACTGAATGGCTTTACAAAGTATGATTAAAAATATGGTGAATGTTGCTGCCGAATACCATCCAACAGGCAGGTTTTGTAAAAATATTATAATATGTCCTTATCTACCTTAATCACTGGATCTGGTACCATGCAACTCTGGCTCTTCCCCAAAGTCAAAATGACCATGAAGGGTAAACTAAGCATTTTGAATCAGGTAAGGACATTGAGGCAGCCATGACAGCGTAACTAAAGACACTCGGGATAACTGCTTTTGAAAAATGTCAAAAATGATGGGATAAGTGTGTTCAAAGGAAGAAGGAATATTTCGAGAGGTATTAATGGCAAAATGTGTCATTTACTGTAATAATTTTTAATTTTAAAACACACTGAATTTTCAGTCACACCTCATTATCAGTACTTCATTCCTTAACTTTCAGTAGTATTTCATTGTAGGTAAACATTACATTTCTTTATCAGTTCATTAGTTCATTTACATTTGAGTTGTTTCCATGTATTGACAAGTAGAAATAGTGCTAGTATAGAAATAGTGCTATACAGAAATCTGTCATAGTTACTTTTTTTATTGCTGGGACAAAATACCTGACATCCAAAGTTAAAGGAGGAAAAGTTTATTTTTGCTCACAGTTTGGAAAGGTTTCACTTCATAGTCAGCTGGCTAAAAGGCAGGGCAGCATGGCAACAGAGCATGGCAGAGGAGAAAGTCCATGGTGTGGCAGGCAAGAAGAAAGCAGCTAGCCTCCCTTTCCCTTTTTTATTCCATCTAGGCTACGAGCCTGTTGGTTGGTGCCACTCACACCCAGGGTAAGTCTTCTGTCTTTCAGTAAATCCATTCAACCACACCCAAAACCATGCCAAACCAATCACTGAGCTAATCTAGTTCTCACACACCCATAATCCAGGCACCTCCCAAAAGCCTCACCTATGGGTACATGAGGCTTTGGAGGACAGCCTCAGTGTAATAGAGAAATAAACGTACTACAGCATAGTCCAAAGATTTTATTTCACAATAGCAATCACAGAAGACTGCTCTTTGGCTCCTGCTTCACAAATCCACCAGCGTCACACATCTGTACCCTTGCTCTCTGCCTTCTCTCTTTTATTACAGTGAAGAAACCAAACTTATACCTCCCTGGGATCAACCTTTGTGCTTGTACTCCAAATCCCATTTCTTCTCACTCCAGTGACTGCCTCTCTCCCCTGTGACATCAGTTTCTCCTTTTCTCTAGACTATTCTCATCAGCAGAGAAACATTATAATACCTTTCAACTTTTTTAATCCCTTCCTAGAAACCATGTCTTATTCTCCTTTAAAGCAAGGCTCTGATAAAGGATTATATGTACTTGCTCTCTTCATGTCCATTTCTCCCATTTTTTTCTTCAGCCCACACACCACCAGATTTGTTCTTAGTAAGAACAGCAACCTCCATTTTGTCAAATCCAAAAATAATACTCTACTCTTCTCATTCTGTTCTCTCAGCAGCATTGAACCCAACTGATCGCTCCTTATTGAAACATTTTCTTTGCTTTGCTTCTGCAACATCACACTCACCTGGTTTTCTTCTTACAAGACCAAAAGTCTTGCCCTCATTTGTAAAAGCTTTCTTCATTTTTAGACCTCTCAAGCTTGGAGTCCCTCCAGGCTCAGGCCACTGACCTCTTCTCAGCATATATACATTGCTGATACTTTCATCCAGTGACATGGTTTTAAATATCATCTTTACCCACATGGGTAAAAATCAAAAATTTTTGACAGGATTAGAGCCGTGTTTAGGAAGATTGGTTCTATACAGTCTGGATTTAGGGTAGGAGAGGCCCAAAGCAGTAAAGCCTGTTAGGAGAAAAAGCTGTAATGTAGAGGTTAAGCAATAAAAATGTAAACAGGGAGAGGTGAAAAAGCATGGCAGGGACTCATCATGGTAAGGGGCTCCTGCACAGGGAAGGAGGAAAGAGAACAGTATGTCATTTACACTTCAGGTATCACTTGGTTTGACCAAATTCTGTACTATTTATCTCTTTCACATAGAATGATTTGAAGTCTAGGATGATATTATTTCCAGAGGTACTTATAAAGAGTTCAAAGTTATTTTGCTAGGGTATTTCCAGACTTTTAAAATTGGATCAATTTATGCTTTTAAATTGTCTTCCTGAAGTAGTATTTGGAGAGTTCTAGAATTATAATTTCAATGCATATTATTCTACTTAGTGTTTTTACTGTACATATTTAAGGTGTGAAACAATTTTGATATACATAGTGAAATGCCTACTATAATATATTTTCTTATTTTGAATAATAAATCCATTTAAGTGCCTATGGGCGGGGCAGTTGATTTATTAGCCTTATTGCAAACCAAATTTGTTTTCTAATTTATTTGAAACTTCTTTTTCTAATATATTATTTCCTCATTAAAAGTCCATAAGAAAAAAGCTTTTGGTGTCATTATGAATTCTAATAATGCTCTGTACATGAATGGAGCTGAGAGGGATTAGAAACACACATGCATAATTGTTTAGCACACTGGGGCTAAGTTTCTGATAAGTTTCATTAGAAAGGATTTTTAAAAAATCAGATTATTTAAGATACACTTGAGATTTTGATACTTTAAGGGTTAATACTATGATTTTTTTTTTTAATGTTACCTGCTCTTGGTAACACAAATAATTACTACTTCTTATTTTCCTTTTAAGTACATTTTCACTTATTCCTTTATTGGGTAGCTTTAAAACAAAGTATTCCACTTTGTGTTAAAGTGAATTAATTTTACCATCCAGTGCATTGATATTGAGAGATTTCATGCTTGAGCTCAGGAGTTGATGTCTCAGAAATATGAAGAGTTTATCTGATGTCCGTGGACACAGAGGCAGCCAGTTTGTTACCATATCACACTGAACAGTTCTGACATTCTCTGCAAAAGCCGTCCCGAAGCCCGTTTCTCTTCTGTCAGGAAATATCATTTATCAGGGTGAAAGGTCACCTGGACAATTTGAGACAGCTGATCTCAGGTGTGGCAGCAGCTGTTGTGTGGGCCATGACTTATTTTGTGAGAACAGAAACACTATTATCTGAACTCCCAGGAGAGATTTGGAGAAAGTTATGCCCAGGGACTCCCATTCCAGGAAAATGTGCTCAAAGCACTTATTTATTGGCAATGATCACTAACTGAGAGTCCATCTGGCAAAACTGTGGATTTTTCCCTGTCCCAGAGCATTGGGGAACAATTATGTAAGTTGTCTCAAATAATCTATTTTTAATCACTTTTTATGGAAACTTTGTAGTCCCTCAGTTGTTACAAGAATTCACTTAAAATAAAAACAGAGAATACTTCTGCATGAATCTCTATATATCTGTGTACTTCATGTACCATGAATTATCACTACTTATATTTGGACTTCAAACGAATACTTACTCCTTCTGGTGTGAAGCTCACTTTCTGCACTGACACTGATAGGCCCATTGGCTGGTGAAGCAGGGAGCGCTGAACCAGCCTCCAACATCCAGGCTTCTAAAGCTCACTTCACCACAGCAGCTTTCTCCTACCCCCATCACTGACTGTTCGTTGGGACTTTAGAATCTGAATAAATGAACTTCATGAGCCATCTGAGAAGTCAACAAGCCTACTCAGATATATTTTACTGAAATGAGCCCATATGTAGTTTTAAAAGCAAAATTCATCATTAGAATTAAAGAAGTAGATCTTTGGTACCAGGGATCGAACTCAGGACTTTGCACTTGCAAGGCAGGGAATGGAACCACAGAGCTAAATCCCCAGTTAAAGACGTAGATCTTAGTTAAAACAATGATGTAATTTCTATTCCCATGGGATTTGGGATTTTTTTTGAGCAATTACTAGTATAAACTAGATGAGTCTAATTCATAACTGAGGAAACGCATTTGACTTATATTTATTATCATTATAATTTTTGGCCTTGAATAAAGTAAGTGTATTTATTTACTGTTATTAAATACTATTCCTAACTAAAAATTCTTTATTCCAGATAGATCGAGCCTGCTCTTAGTGTCATTCTTTTGCTTTCTAAAATAAACCTTTTATAATACTTTATAAATATTCTCAAAGAAATACTCTGGTGTCTCTACATAAAATCCACGTAGAGACCACTTCCATAAATTAATTTTTAATAAGAGAAATAAAATTAAGAATAGATTTTAAAACAGGGAAGCAGACTTTGTGGAGATGAGAAAAGGAGCTGGAGATGGGGAGACAGGGAAGGGAAAAGAAAGTAAAAGAATAAAAATGTACTATAAATGTGCCTATACTTCATGATGAATATATTTACTATGTATCACAAACATATGCTAAACAATTTTCTTTAAAAAGAATACAATTTAAAACCGATTTTCCACCTTTTTTCGTTCCACTTTCCTCTTTTCTTTAGCACTCCACCCCAACTACTTCCTTCCCCCAGAACTGCAGCTGACTCCTACCACTGACATACACATGCACAGAAATAGTGTCGACTCAGAGTAGCACAAGAGGTTTACAATGGCTCAGTATACATGTTGGGACAGCTACGATAAGACTGTATGGAGATATATATATATGTATATCTATGAGATATATATGATATATATATATGTAAGATAGATAGATGATAGATAGATCACTGATAAAAAGGAAGGATTCCTTACTTCCTGTAACTAATTGATGATATGTGTAACAGGATAAGTATAATACTGCATTGTGTTGAAGGGCTGTTGGGTGATGGAAAAGCTATGAACATTGGCATTCAGATCCTGGCTTCATGGGAGCCACTGACTGGCTGAGTGCACATGTTAATAAATTCAGTCACTTCCTCATTTCCACATCTGTTGTGGTGACACAGCATAAATGTGCAGCCAATGCTAGTTGCCTTACCTAAGCCACCCTCCATTTCCTTTTTCCTTTTTTTTTTCTTTGACATTTTGATGATAAATATTTTCTTGTGGTACAGTCAGAAATTTACTAGTGTTCTAACAGATCGTTGGAGCAGTAGTTTAAGGAATTACGCTGCTTTACAGCAATGCCAGAATATCTAAATGATATGTGTCCTAAAAATCTTGGCTTTGTGATTATGAAAAACATCTCATGTCAGAGTTAATCATTACCATTTATAAACACTATGGAGTGGCTTGTGGAGGGCATTTTTCCTAATGTACTTTACAAAGATTGATTTAAAATAAAAATATAAACATAAATATATGCCCAAACTCTTGCCTGTGAAGCACCTTCTTACCAAACTTGTAAGAAAGAAATTCTTTTAATATATTATTATGTCTTAGGAAATAAATCAGTTTGGTTTTAAAACAACATCTGAGATGAAACTAATGTGGCCAAGAAATGGTTTTGGTTCTTTGGTTGTTTTTAATTGATGTTGAAATTAAAGCCAACGCAGCCACATCATTGTTGGAGCAGTTGTTGCTCTTGATAGAGCAAGGACAAACACGGAGATTACCAAACACTTGGCACCTGCTGAAGAAGTTATGTAAGAAAATTAGAAATCTGCAAGCCATGTAAAGTGTGGAAAAGGAAATAAACAACCCGGGATAAATTGGGTAGTATACGCTGCTTATGAGATTTCAGAAGTTTTGGGTAGAATCTTACATTTTACATCTCTGTGATGGCATATTAATGTACAATCCAGGTACTTTATTTCTTATGTTATTGTCTCGAAGCACTTGGTTTATCTTAAGTGTAGCCCTACTGTGAAAAATGTGGAAAAGTAGATAGAAATATTGCTTGATAAATGTTATCTAGTTGAAGGAGTTATGCTTTAGACCAATGATGGTGAACCTATGGCACATGTGTTGTTTCTCTATTAAGACAAAAGATGTTAATGTATGAGTTGTTGTTGTTTTGTCTAAACTAAAACCTCAGTATTCAAATTGTAATGTTGGCACTTTGCAATAATAAGTGGATTTGGGGTTGCAGTTTGGGCACTTGCCTCTAAAGGGTTCATTATCGCTGCTTCAGAATCTCTGCAGCAGTAATTGATTTATTCATAAATTCACTCAACACTTATTGTCTGTTCTACATAAGTGCTATAGGAAGGATACAGTTATCCTGGAGAATTTACCTTTCAAAAGGACAGTAATATATAGAATAAAATAAATGAAATTCTTCAGGAAGAAAGATAAATATGAACATAGATACAAAGGACTATATGAGTTCAAAGGAACAAGAAATTTCTTCCAACTGGCAGAGGTGCAAAGTGTGAGGAGAAATTTTCCCAGAGGGAATGCAGTGGGAGATTTTTCAGAGAAAATAGCATGAGCAAATGTTTAGGTAGAAAAGTTCAGAGGAAATTTGAAAAGAGTGGCCCAGGCCGCTGGAGTTGTTCCCTTGGGAACTGAGCCTGAGCAGTAAATTGGTCTTAATTAATGGAGTCTCAGACCTCATATTAAAAAGGATGGGAAACAAGGCATGGTAGTGCATACCTGTAATTCTAGCACTCTTGGAAGTTAAGGAAGGAAGATCACAAGTTCAAGTCCACCCTAGGCAAGTTATCCAGACCCTGTCTCATGCAAAAGGGGGTGGGGATAGCAGTGGGACTGTAGCTCAGTCCAGAGGCCCTTGGTTCAATCCCCAGTACCAAAAAAATAAATAGGATGGGGATCATGTAAGAAATAGTTGGAAATTATTGAAGTTTTGAGCAGAAGAGTGAGTAAGGAGATGGCAGTCACCACAGGATATTTATTGTAACAGTGTAATGCATGCATTGGAGATGGGGTGAGTGAAGGCAGCTAGAACAGCTGATGTAGGCACAATGATCAGACAGACATGGCAGTGCAATCAGTGGATTTGGTTAAAGAGAGAAGACGAATGAATAAAGATGACTCATGGCTCATATCTGATTCATAAAGAGAATAACATCCTTAACAAGGAGGGCCAGGAGGAAGAGAAACCGGAGATAAAATGATATGAGTTTTTTAATGTGTTGACTGGGATAACAGTGCTAATGACTATTGAACATTTATAATTGCTCAGCCCTATTCTGTATGTTTTGCATGTATGTTCTCATTGATTCCTTATGGCAGTCTCAGAGCTTCTCCACAACCTGCCCATCATGATGCAGTCAGGATTCAGTTCCCAGGGACAGAATTCCAAAGTCCAATTTATTGAGTCCTGGTTCTGAATGGTATTGGGTTTGGAGGCAAGAGTAAAAGAAAAGGAGAGGCAAATGAAATAAGAATGGTAATTGGGGAAGTTTGGGAAATTCCCAGGAAAGATCACAGAGAACCAAAGATTTTCAGAAAACTAAAGGTGGCTGTTTCAGAAACATTAAGAGTTGCAGAGGGTCTAAGCAAAAGCAATTAGATTTAGTGGCCAAAATGTACTGGTGGCCTTAAAAGCAGTTCCGGAAGAGTGTGAAGTCCAGAGTCCATTGGCACAGGCTGGAGGAGTACTTTATGAGGAAATGGAAGTGGCAGAAGCAGATTGGAGTAAGTCTGTCAGTGGGAAGGAGGGAAATGACAATGCAATGCCAGAGAGTAGGACTGGAGAGGAAAGCACTGTGAGGCGTGGAGATTCCTTGGTGTTTATCTGGGGTTGAGGGGCAGATTTAAGATGCAGGAAATGACAGACCTCTTGCAGAGGAAGGAGAAGGGTAGGTTCTATGAGGAGGACCCTTTTCTGAGGCAAGATATGTGTTTGGGGTGGGGAAGGGTAAGTGGAACGAAGAAGACCAAAGGCACCCCTGTTTGATGATCTTGACTTTCTCAGTAAGTTAGGGAATAAGGTATTTAGCAGCTGAGAGAGGTCAGGGTTATGTTGCTAGAGAGGATTTGCAGTGGTTACTGTGGAAATAGAGTGAACACTCAGTTAAAGATAATGAAGCAAGGTTGCCACACACAGTATTGTGGTTCATGCTGAGGTTAAGTAGCATGAATGTTTAGTATATCTAGGTGCCAGTGTTCTGAGACTTTCTTTTGCAATGTTTAGCAAGCTGACAATAGACAACTTGGGAGCCAGGATTTTTAAAGGGCGAGGAAGCAGCAGATGCTGGTAAACTTGCTGTCTAAGTGCAAAAGGGAGTCAGGAAAGTGTGTGCCTTTTCTAAGCTGCATCCCATTGTATTGGGGGCTGGTTGTTCTCTGCTGATACTGCAAAATAAAAGGAGCTAAGTAGAGAGCTAAGTGAAAAGGCGGAGCAGTGCATGAGGGAAGAGTGTCTGCAGCTAAGAGGGCTGCACAGAGAGGGGCTCAGTGAGGAAGAAATGTGGCCAGGCTCACCAGATCTGCACAAAGGTAGTTAAGTGACTAAGGATTCCAGCAGTGAGTGAGATAGACAGAAGGGGCTACAATCCAGGTACAAATTTATAAATGATCATCAAAAAATGATAAAAAACAAAGAAGACATTTTTATAAACAGACTTGAAAAGTAGTGTAATTACAAAGTTATAATGTTAATGGATTTATATGAATAACCATTGACATTCTAACTATGTAATAAGGTATGTTAGAGAAATATTGATAAAAAAGACTCAATTCATCAGGATAGATACAGACAGACAGAAATACACACAGAGATTGAAATTGTACTTCCCTATAACATTTTGAATGTGTTAAATGTAAATTATAGTTCAATTCACACTTTTAAAAATTGTGACAGTTAAACTCGTATCTATTTTAGTCAGATGGTATTAATTTGTTCATGAAATTCAGAAAAGACAAAATATTATTTCTGTCATTTGAAGCTTAATTTCTAGAAGTATTTGTATCTGATGAGATATTTTAAAATCTTGCATAGAGTCAGCACTATGGTGTGCAGCAGAGTCCCAGAGCAGGCTTATGGAGTCCTGATTCCAGTGTGTGTTCTGCCACTGACATGCGCTTGCTGCTTCATCTTCTGGTACTGAGTTTATGCATCAATGAATAGATACTGTGATATAAAATCATGCTTTCTTCCTTAAGCAAAAACATTTTTGAAAAATAAAAAAGTAAAAGGCAGATTTTAATTATTGATAGTCTATCATGTCTAAACATTGTTTCAGGATGATTAATCTACTTTCATAAACATGATAGATGATTCTATTAGTTACCTTTCTCATTGCTGAAACAAAATGCCCAACACCCAAAGTGAAAGGAGGAAAAGTTTTTTTTGGCTCAGAGTTGGTACAGGTTTCAGTCCACAGTCAGCTAGTTCCAAGGCAGGGTAGCATGGCTGAGGGGCATCTCAGAGGAGAAAGTTTTTGGCAGGCAGAAGGCAACAAAGCAGTGAAGCAGCTTCTTTCTGTCCCTTTCTATTCCATCCAGGCTACTTGCTTTTTGGTACCCAGGGTGGGGTACCCTTAATCTTATCATCACACACTCTAATCCAGCCACCTTCGAAACTCCCCACCTATGACCACATGAGGCTTTAGAGAGACATCTAGATGCAAGCCATAACAATGATTTAGTCAAGCAGTGAAAAACTTTTTATTAGCAGGTATAGCAAAAGAAAGTAGACACCTTATAATAGGACCTTGTGTTGTAAAATCAGAATTGTGAATAGTCTAAAAGCTCTCCAGTAAACTACAAGGAAGGAAGGTGCCTTTTTGGATCTGCAAACTCCCACAGCTTTTGAATATCATAGACTCTGGCTCTCTGTCCTTTTTTCTATTGGAAATGATAGTCTGAGCTACGATGTAGCTCTTCATAATGCTTGTGATATAAAAGAAATCTTACATAAATGTATTTCTACCAGGGTTCTTGCAATATATGAAATCTATGGATTAGCAATTATGTTCCAAAGAATAACACCCTAGTATTCCATACTGAAGGAGAAATTATAAGGGAAGATAATTAATATGCATTTAGAAGATATTATAGAAAATGGATTTTTGTTTTATCGAAACCTGCCTAAAATGCAGTTGGTGTTTATGTAGGAAAATGACTGTAAATAAACACATTCAATTTTATAACACAAAAAAATGCATAATAAGTTGAGCACAGACTTTTTGATCCCTTAGGAACCGGCAGTCTAAGGGCAAGTATCCTCCCCAAAAGGGGAGCAACATGCCTTGGATGATGTCACCAGTGGCTGTAACCACTGCAGTGTCAACAAACAGCAGGAAATAAATGCAGGTAGGGCAAGGGTCTGGAAGCACGCTTGCCTTCTAGAAACCTCTTGTGCCTTCCAAGACTAGCTTTTTAAATTTTTGTTTTGTTTTTGCTTTTTTGTTAAGGAAGAAAGAGGACACAGCCTAGCACTTGCCTTCTGCCACAGAAACCTTTAATTTTGATGGCAGTGTGTTTCCTTGACAAATAGATTTTCTTGCAGGCTGTTGTGTCTGCAGTGTAGAGAAGTTCAGGACTCTTCTATCTTGCAGTTATTGGTTGCTTTCCCTAGACTGACAAGCATGTCTGTGGAACTGTTCAGAGGAAAGTATCAAGTTACCAGAACTAGGCAAGCCCACTGAGGAGTCCAAGGGGGGGAAAGGGGCGGGGGGGGGGGGGAGAAGGAGGAGGGGAGAGGCTCCTTTCACCCTGCTGCAGCTGCTTCTGATTGGCTGGGTGGTTCAGCTGCTTCCCTGGAACAAAAGGTCAAAGTGGACTGCAGCGTAACTGTAGAGAGGCAGCCGATAAATAGCGTTGGCTGAAGAAGTTTGGAGGTTGAGATCTCCCAACAGCACACTGGCAAATTGCAGAGCAAGTAGTTCCTCCCGCCTGGAGGCGCAGCCTTCTTCCCAAGCCCTGCTGAGCCACTGTAAGCAGACGTGCACTGTACAGAGGACCAGACTTGTGGTGGACGACAGTTGTTGGGATTTCATTGCAGATTTCCATTCGAGAATGGCTTGTGAAATCATGCCTCTGCAAAGGTAGTATTCTTTCCTGTTTGTTCTGTTTTATTCCGTTCTGTACCATCGGAGGAATGTAAAGCCATGTACTTTGTCAGTATTTGGCATCTTTCAGTAACAGGCTGTAAACTGTGTAGAGACTGTTGTACATAGTGTTCTTTCCCAAGACCAGAAATATTTAAATATCACACTGCTCTTCTACTGATGTTTTTGTCCACTTTCTTAGCCTTTTCACTTGATTGTGGTATTTTTCTTTGAATGGAAGTGAATATAAGGAAATACTTATATTAAAGTGCAAAGAAAAACAGACTGGGGGAATATATTGAGCAGGAGTACAATAAAACTGAATCAGTTTCTTAGTGTTTTTACAAAGGCTATTTTTTAGAGGGTGTCAGTAGCCTGAAAACCATTAAAAATGCATCTTAGGAGCCTTCCTTACAGATAAGGATTTTCTATCAGTAAGTGCATTAGAATAAGTGGGAATAAATGCTGAGGAAGCTATTTTCCCTGGAATAATTTTCAATAGATATATTATACACGTGACACTTTTTAAAAATTGCTATATAAGAATAATTGAGAGGGGCCGGGGATTTAGCTCAGTGGTTTCGCCGCCTGCTGCGCAAGCGCAAAGACCCGAGTTCGATCCCCGGTACCCGCCCCCCCCCCCAAAAAGAAGAATTGAGATAAGGCTCTGTTTTTGTTCATTAACTATTGCAGTATGGATTGGGTAGGGTGCTGAGGGAGTCACACCAAAGCAGAAGCATTGGTTTAAAAAAACAGTGAAGTGTAAGTGAACAATGTATCCTGGAATGTTTAGTTGGAAGTCACCTCAGTAATGACTTCTTCCAATTTCCAACCCTCGGATTTCACAATAGAAAACTGAGGTATGAAGAAAGTCTCAGAGTTGCCCAAGGTCAAATGTTACAATTTTTAAAATTAGTTTTGTTAGTCAGTTTATCGTATTTCAACTTGAAGTGTTTTACATGCAGTGGCACTTGATTCCATAGAAATGCTTCGTTTAGGGGGTTTTATTAAAGAAATATTAAAAAATAGTAAGTATTGTTTATTAATAGAAAAAAAACCTAGACAAAAAACAATTTCATTTTTTAAAACTATGCCACAAATATTTCACTTAATGTTTGTTTTAACAGTGAAAGTAAGATTAAAATTTTTATTGTTTATTTGCAGAATGGCTCCTGTATAGATATTGGCTATAACATAAACCAGTATAGTTGTTTTTCTTCCACTGTACTGACAAATACACTGTAATGGAAACTTAATGGGACTGTCCAAAGTATTTCTTCTCAAAAAATTAATAATTTAAGGCAAGAGAAAGTAGTTTATGGAAAGATCTATAATTTTTTTATATTAACAAAGTAGAAAGTTCCAAATGCTGGAAACTCTCAAGAGGCCAAAACTAGCGTATTCTTTTTGGAGTCTTCATTTGATTTCCATCTTTAAAGGTGGGGACTTCTCCCCTCATAGTAACATCAGTTCTTAAGATTCTTAAACAGGTTGTATTCCAGGTAAGACTATTGGCTATTACTGAATTGTGTAAGAGCTACTTAATAATAGAATAAGTTAAAATAGCTGTTTATGATGTCAAAATACTGTTCAGACAGGTTTATGATAACTAAAATGAGCATAATGTCCTAAAATTTTTTGCATTATTAGTCATTATTAATGAACCTAGTAGGAATAAATCTAGGAATCGTTTGAATTTACATTCTAGAATGCCAACTATCTACTTTTGTTTCTTTGCATTTCTGCACAGCTTGAGATCACTATTTTTTTGTTGTTGTGTTTTTGGGGGTTTTTTGGTACCAGAGATACAACTTGGGACCTTGCGCTTGAAAGGCAGGGGCAGAACCACTGAGCTAAATCCCCAGCCAAGATCACTGTTTTGAGCATTCACTGCTACAATGTTTTCCTGACTCTTAGTTTGATTTCCCTGCCATCTTCACTTTTGCCTGTGCCTACCTTTGGTTATAAACCTTCAGAAGGCAACCAGGTTGTGTAGCTCTCTTCACTAAGAATCCTTTATGAGTTTAAGCATTCGTGCAGGAAACCTTCCTACTTTTATATAAATTGTTTCTTCAGATCCCAACTCAATATCCTTAGCTATTGATTTCCATGACTGTGGGGTAATAATAACTATTGCTGACTGCCCCCTGCTCATCCTGCCTGAAGCAAGAAGCAGTAAGTGCAAACTCACCCTCTCTCAGAGTACCACTAGGCTAGAAACTGATTTGAATGTAGATGAGTAAAAGAATGGCCTTAAATAACAGTTAAAGACTCTCTGGGTACATTGGGGATTTAATTTTAAAATCAGTTCCTTCTTGCTGCCCTCTGTCCCCACATTTATGGAATCTGGACATGGCATGGAGTATATCTGCATTTTAACAAGTTTCCTAAAAACAACTCTGATACAACACTTGATCTTAGCCAAAAGGCTGAGAACCGATTACAACTCTGATACAGATGGCCCATACTTAAAGAAATGCTGATGTAAATTCTAGTTAATGATTATAGCTTGTAGAAAGCTACTGACAGCTGGTGTATGTAGGAATCTAACACTTACTGCCCATCATCTCCAAGTAGCACATTTAATATCATGACCTTATGTGAGTTTTTTTCCCCATAATTGATGCTTTCATTTACTGGCTTGTCAGTTCTACTTCTTAAAATAAACTTACTTGCAATGTTGTTTATTATTTTCTGTTTGACCAAACACTATTCTGTCCTGCCAGTGATCTTAGAATAAGACACAAGTCCTATTTTGTCACATGCTGGTGAGGCTACAGACACATCACCAGACAATGGCAATTCCATGTGGTGAATTCAGTAATACAACCACATGATTAGCATAATAAGAGATGTGCCTAGGTGGATAATATTACCCTATGTTTTATTCAACCTCATATACTTGTATGATCTTATTAAAGGCCACATTTTTACTGTAATGTCTATGTACCTTGTAATTTCCATGAATGACTTTTTAGCCTTCTCATATTGTGAAAATGTATAGAAGGTGTGTTATTACTACTAATCTATAACTAAGATGACAATAACAAATGAGGTTGAAAATTAGGAATGAAATATGGCACTTTGACCCCTCTTAGTATCTTTTGCTCTTTATTACTGAGTATAATTTGAAGAGTTTCCACCATGTACTTGACTATTTAGAAACCCACAATATTCAGTAAAATCTTTGCAGAGACTGAATATTTAGGATATGACCCTCTGTTCTTACTTCTTGCAGTTCAGTTAGAAGACAAATTAAGATGGGGTCTTATTATATCTATGAGACAGTTAAATTGCTCCAGTTATTTTTTTAATATGAAAATATTTCATAGTATTTCTTATAGTTAATGATAATACTCAATAAACTGCATATTTTCTAAGGTGACTAATTTATTTTTAATCACTAATAAGATAATATGTTTTATTAGATTCCAGCTGAGATAGCTCAGGCTCTCTGTCTGACTTAAATTCCATTTGACTTTTCCCTTGCAATATTGTGGATCTGTAAATAAGAATCTCTATTTTTCACAAACTTTAGCAAGCTAAAATGCAAAGACTTACCTCTGACTCTTACATCTATTTTTATAAAATATTTTAATTCTCCATGTGCACAGCAGTGTGTTGCTTTACTAGATTAACTTTCCAATAGTGCCTAACATAATTTATATCCACAAAAAATAATGATGGAGGATGAAGTTATGAACATTAATGATTAATGTGCATTCCTTTGGTTTTAATCCATTGGCATCTACTTCCATATGTTAGCATCCAATTCTTCCCTGGGCTTATTTACCAAAGTGTGAAGCTGAGGTTTAGCAGTGTCTATGTAAATTCTCTTTTTCATTACTCCATCTAGCAAATTATGATATCCAGTGTATGTTACTGAATATTAATTTCATCGTGGTTAAACATGGAATACTTCAAAAAAATAAAAAAAAAACATGGAATACTTCAAAGTGAGTGGCATTTCAGAGAGTGTAAAACAATGTGATTAGCATGTATTGGGGATTCAACATCTGAAATTTTCATAGAAACCTATCAATAGAATTCATATGGTTTCCCTAAGTATTGGCCTTTAGACTGTCATTGTGCAAACATATCAAGATTGATAAATTGGGGGCGATATGGGACTACACTAGTGAACAACCCAGGTAATGATGGTCCAGTTCATGAGCCTCCTGTGTGTTGTTAGAGAGACCTCCTCTGCTGCCTGTGGGGATGACATCCTCCATGTAATGTATCTCAAGTCTTTGCTAACTTGCTCACACTCTGGAAGTTCTCCCTGCACTGCCCCTCCCTCCACCAACAGAGTGTAAGAGGGATTGAAAGCTGCCTCACTTCTAATCTGGGTTAACCTGTGTGGGGTTGTGTATCTGGATTTATTCTTCATCACAAATGCAGCCCATATCTGGTACCAACAAAAAGTCATTGAAGAACTCTGTACTTCCTGTTTCTATTATTTGCCTATTCTGGATGTCTCATATAAATGGAATTATGTAATTATGCCATATATAATCTTTTGTAATTGGCTTCTTTCCCTTAGCTTAATGTTTTCAAAGTTCATTCATATTATAGCAGATATTGGTACTTTGTCTCTTTTCTAGCCAAATAATATTCTGATTTATAGATATAGCAGATTCTATTTATCTGTTTCTCAGTTGATGGACATTTGAGTTGTTTCCACATTTTGCCTATAATGAATAATGCAGCTATCAAACATATGCAGAAATAGCTTTTGGGAATTATGAAAATATAGGCTCCATTTCAGAACCAAATGGTTCCTCAGAGATCATCATCTCTTCCATTTTCCAGATGATTAAACTGAAACCCAGGAAAACAAAATGACTTGATACACACACACACACACACACACACACACAACAATGGAAAGCTCTCTATGCAGATGTCTAGTGAAAAACAATAAACAATTGTGGTATGAAATCAGTGAACATAGCAGGTATTTGGGATTAACAGCAAAGTCCCCCGCATCCCCACTGCTGGCCATTAGACACTTAGTAAGGGAAAGAGTGTTGATTTCCAAAGAGGAATCCAGCTAACCAGGAGAAGAAAATTGAACTCCTGACCTTATTCCAATTAGCATAGAGCTCTAATAGATGGTCCCTTACTGCACCAGACTCTAAAATTGACTCTGGGCAGCCCAAGATGTTTTCATATGTTAAGTACATAGTAGGAGCTCAATAAATACGTGTTGGATCGAAGATTATAGAGAAATTTAATGGAGACATATCAGAACACTTCAGCTTTCTATTATAATTTCTAGGTATAGTCTATCAAAAAATTACAATTAATTTACTTACCAGTAATTATTATATAAGACATGTAGTGCACAGGGAAAACAATTTGCAAGACTTTCAGTTTATATTGTATAATATTTGCTATTTAGCCTGAGAAAAAAAGGAAATAGTTTTTAATTTATTTTTCCAGGAGTACTATAACCATGAAGGCAATTTAAGAAAAATGAAGTTTTTATTTCATATGTACATTAAAACGTGAAGGTTTCTTCTTTTATATAGTTATATGGTGATTATGTATAAAAATATTTTATAATCATCTGGAATTCTACTTTGTTGTGTGAAGATTTATTTTAAAAAGTTGAATTCATTTTTTACTTTTTTGTTGTTGTTTTGTTGAGACAGGGTCTCACTATGTAATTCAGTCTGTCCTCGAACTCATGACGATCCTCCTGCCTCAGCCTCCCTAGTGCTGGGATTACAGGTGTGCACCACCATCCTCAGCCTTCATTTTTTTTTTCTTGGTACCAGGGATTGAACTCAGGATGTTGTACTTGCAAGGCAGGTGCAAAATCCCTGGCTAAGCCATCATCTTTGACTTTTAAAAATAAAGTACTTGGATTCTCTTACTCCAAATGCAGATAGCAAATATTTTGTATTTGGAGAAATATTTTGTTATAAATACTATAAATAATTTATAGATTGAAGGATCAATGCACTTCTCTTAATGAAGAAAGTTAAGAATAGTGTTACATACAGTTTTCATTAAATTTTGTTAATTGATATAACCCAAAATTATATCCCCAATGAATGTAGTACTTCGCAATTTTCAGATTATAATAATTGTTATCAGATGTACAACCTGATAGGGATACATGGAAGGAAATTGTGGCAAGTTAATAATTTGTTGTTGTGACTAAGTATATGCAAATATATTTTAAAAATTCTAAATGAGTCTGGTTTGATCTTTGTCATTTCCTAGAAGAGACATTTACATATATAAGATAAAACTCAGAAAACTTGAACTTATTAGGAATAAAAGTGAAGAACTAAACTGCTTTACTTAGGTCATGTTAAATAAATGAAATTTAAAAACTATGAAAAAATTTAAGGCATACGATAATAAATACATTAGTATTTTGCAGTCAGCAAAAATGATGAAAAGAAATGAGTCTTAGGTTAAAATTATCCTTGAAACTAAAATGAGAAACCAGATGGTGGCCAGAGTAGACTGTCGATGCCCTGTGCTGTGTGTGTATGTGACTGTCCTTCATTTTCAACTCCTCGACCTAATAAAATCTGAGGCACCTGCCTTTCCGTTTAGTGTCATCTAGAGCGAGTATTGGGCCTCCCCAGGGCCAAACCCCTCCATGGAAACCTGCTGAGCCTTGTTGTTGCGCCATGCCTCTGAAGAGTACTCTATTCTCTACATGTCCTCTGCCTTTTTCCCAATAATGCTTGCATCACCCTCAAAATTGACTCCCAGTATGGTTTATCCCAACCTTGCCTAACCTCCCAGACTACATAGCACCTCATTGGGCAAGGGCTGGAGCTATGGCTTCCAACAGACTTGTACTGGAATCTCAGCCCTGCCTGCCTCTGTGGCCTTAGCCAGTTAATTAGCCTTTCTGAAATTTGTTTTCTTATCCAAAAAATCTGATCAGTAATACCTTTCTCTGATGGTGTCTTTGAGGATTGACTGAGATAATGTATGTAAACTCAACACAAGAGCCTGGCTTGTGGTGAGCTTTCCGTGGATAGTATCCCTGAATCCCTTTTTCTTAACAAGTGTCAAATTTCAGGTTTCTCTTTCTCAGCTAGCCTGTAAATTCTGTGAGGGTCAGGACCATATTCTAGGAGGCTGTACGTTTCTGGCATGTATTATGGGTTCTAATAGTAACATGTACTACATTCAAAGCCATCTGCTGCATGAGCATGGCCCATGGTTGTGTAGCTCCAGAGCCCAAGTGCAGGTCAACATCAGGACCTCATCCACTCTCTAAGGTGCTCCTGCCCTGACCACCCAGTGTGAAATCAAGGCACCATCAGAAACAAGCCTTGACCCATTTCTCTGCCCAGGGTCCTAGGGGAGATTTGATAGGGGGAGGCTGACAGGTAATTGTGTCGCCTTTTGCACATCTTTTTTTTTGAGGGGTACCGGGGAGGGGATTGAACTCAGGACCTTGCTCTCCCAGAGGAGAGGCAAGCTCTGAGCTTGTGATTTTTGCCATCATGAGTTCAGCACTTGGTCATAGCTCTGAAGGGGATGTTTGGAGCCTAGTACAAGCAGCAGCTCCCTCTCCAGGGTCCTGGAGATAGCATCCTAGATTAGATGACCCTTGCCCTGAAAGATTAAGTATTTACCAAGTGTAGAGGAATGGAGGAAGCGTTTAAGATAGAGTGAACAACATGTGCAAACAAAGAGTTATGAAAGTACAGTGAGAGGCTCAGATTGGAGATATTTTTTGTGCCAGGTTTAAGCATCTGGATTTTACCCCACATATAGGGGTTGAGCAGAAGAGGCTAAGGATGAACTGTTGTGGGCAGTAGAAAAATGATCTTACCCCTCTGAAGGACTATTTCAGTAGAAAGGAAAGATCAGATTAAAGTCAAGCATAGTGTGTGCCTCTTATCCAAGCTGCTCAGGAAACTGAGGCAGAAGGATCACAAGTTTAAGGCCAGTCTGGACAGTTTAGCAAAGCCTCGCCTCAAAATAATAAAGAAACTGAGGCTGTAGCTCAGTGGTAGAGTGTTTACCTAGCCTGTGAGAAGCCTTGGGTTCAATCCCAGTACTAAAAAAAGAAACAAAAAAAGCCAGGCATAGTGACACAAGCCCATTTACTTGGGAGGCTGAGGCAGGAGGATTGCAAGTTAAAGCCCAACTTGGGCTACACAGTAAGACCTTGTTCCAAAACTTAAAAAAAGGTGGGGGTGTAGCTCTGTGCAAAGACCCTAGGTTGGATTGCTGTACTGCCAAAGAAAAGAAAAGGTTAGATTCAAGAGACATGTTAATTTTTGGAGAGAATTGATACAGTTTGATGACTATGACTAAATGTAGGTTTAAGAAATAAGCTGAGGATAGCAGTTGTCTTGTTAATGTGACATAAATACTATCATAGAGTAAAGGTTCTGTTCTGTGACCTCCAAACACAACTCAGCCCAGGGTACCTAGGTATATGCAGTAGCAGTGAGTAGGCAGTTGTGGTTTACTTTCTACTCTCTAAGAGCAGAGAGAGATGCAAAGGAAATGGAAGATAGTTTCCCCCCACTTAGGAGCCCTCCCTCTTCCCCTCATGCACACACCCTTACCCCCACCCAGTCAGGCTGTTGACCATACAGGCACCCATCCAGGCTTGGAACTAACTGGGTGGGTGGAACTGAAATAGAGTGAGACGGTTCTTAAGATAATGGTTCTTTGACTCTGAAAGACAGTGCAGGTGATGAAGAAAGCCTCAGTGATAGGGAAGCAGGAGCTCAAGAGGCTGTGTTTGCAGGAGGGTCTCCTTCGCCATCTCCCTGAGTTAGTTCCTGACACAGCCAGGAGAGAACATCTGAGAGAGTTGGCCTTCCAGAATAATGTTATCATTTGAAAAATATAAACTTTTCAGTAGTATCTATTGGTTTGCTAGGGCTGCTGTAACAAAGTATCAAAAGTCAGGTGGCTTCAAATGACATTATCTCCCAGTTCCGGAGGCCACCTGCAGTCAAGCTGCTGGCTGGTTCTACCTGTGTGGGCTCTCAGAAATGGTGTCTTTAGCTCTCCCCTGGGTTCAGGGTGCCCCCTCGCTTGGGGCAGGATAACTGCCTCCTCTCGAGCTCATTCCTGTGTGAATGCCTGACCTTGTGACCACATTTCCCCTTTTTATAAGGACAGTGATCTCACTGAAATTCGGGGTTAATGATTTTTCAATTTGATCACCTCTTTAAAAGCCCAGTTTCCAAATGAGGCCAAATTCTAAGGTGTGGGGAATTTGGACTTCAGTGTATATTTTGGGGGCAACACAATTCAACCCCTAACAGTATATTTCAAATTTCCACTAACCAATTGAGAAAATGGTAAATGTATCTTCCTTTATTGGAATAAAAAGTCTTTGGAAGTCTTTTGCCTCTTTGTTTTGCCTCCCAAATAACACCTTTTGGTGTTAGCTGAAAATTCACATACTATGAATATTAACAGCGGCAGCTTTTTGCATTTATCCTTTGCTCAGGAAAATCTATTTGCTCTCAAATAGCGGTAATTTGTTTGTATTTCTACTGACTAGACATTACAATCTTAGTAACAATGTGCAAAAATAAAACTGTAAACAAAGCTGCTTGGACTTACAAGGAAAGATTGTAAAATATTTCCCCTAACTCACAGCCATAAACATATAGCTATGAACTGATCTGAAAGTTTTACATTTGTTTTCCAAAAAGAATGTCAAGATTTTTGTTTTTTATTTTAATACTTGTGGACTGGGTCAAACCCAAACCCTTAGCAGCAGAACCATGTGGCTCCAGGTTGGCCTGGGCATGGGGAACACCTGCAACTGTGGATAAATTGAAAATACCAAGTGTGGCTCTTCGTTTCCAGAGGGAGGAAGGAAAGGAAGTTGCTAACTTCACTGGCCACATCATGCATTGAGAAAATTCATCTAAGATAATTCCTGCCCTTAGCACATTCTGGAGCACGTGAGGAAAACGGCTGAGTTCCAAAGAAGTGTTTGCTTAATACTTTGCTTTTATGTGTTCCTCAATTCCTCTCCTTTTCCTTTTGTTTTGTTGCTTTTTTATTTTTTAAGCCCCTGTAGATGCATGGAACCTAATCCTTAGCACGTACTTATTTTTCTATAGTTTTCAGTACTCCGTGAAAACTCTCAAATGATTTTGTGTATCTCAGATCAGTTGGAAATGTATTTCAAGTGTGTAGTTAAATATGCAAATTATGTTAAATTTTTAGTAACCAGATACATGAACCAATTAAAAAGTTGAACTAATTGGACCATTGATGTGGACAACTGAAAGGGAAATTGACTGGAATGGTGGTTTGATCTAATAACTGAAAGTCTGTTCTGAATACTTCACTCTGAGAATTCTCCCAGCAGTATTTGGTGATTCTTAGACATATAAAGCACCAAGTTTTTATTTATATGTTAATTGGTACATTTTAGGTATGCAGTACATTTACATTTATCATTGGGTGCTTGTACCTGTACATGATGTATCTTAGTTCTTATTTTTCCCCATTCCCTGTGCGCCCTTCCCTATTTACACAGACTTGGTTTCCGTTTTTTTTTCTTTCTCATAATTTTTCCTTTCCTTTTTTCCCTTTTCCCTTCCCCTCCCGCCACCCCTCCACCTTTGGACCTTTTCCTATTTCAAATTATCAATTATTCATTTTAATCATTTTCATCCTTAATTACACTGTTTCTCACACTAGAGAAACTATTCGGTATTTACACATGTGTGTCCTATTTATTTCCCTTAAGAGTATGGCCTCAATATGCATCCATTTAGCTATAAATGACTCTAGTTTCTCATTCTTTATGGCTGAGTAGTACTCCATTTTATTAAAAAACCACATCTTCTTTATCCAGTTTCCAGTTGATGGGCACTTGGGCTGTTTCCAAACCTTAGCTATTACAAACTGTAAAGCACCAAGCTTTTCATGATTTCAGATAGCTTGCTGAGTAATTAAACTGATAGGCACTGCATTCTGTGGCTTCAGTTTAGAAATGAGCGCAGCTCAGGAGAAGATTTTAAATTTCGGCGTCATTTATTTATATGTAGTTATCGGTGATGAGCCATATAATTCAGATAGAACCCTGCTAAAAGCCCCAATATCTAAGTCAGTGGCATTCTCAGTTGTCACTTCTTAGGTTTGAGTATACAGTATTTGATAAATATTCTTCCTGAAGGCAGTTGTTTTGAGAGAATATAACACCGCATATCTGAGGACATTAGCTACTTGACTGTGTGACATAAATGGATTGCCTGAATCTCTGTGTACGTTTGAATTTAAAAAAAAAACAACAAAACTTGGCTACTTAAACCTAGCTGTTATTCAGAGACAGCAAATAGGAAGTAATTAAAACATGGGCTTGATAAGAATAACCAAGGAGGAAGCCAAGTCAATGCCAAGTTGTTACAGTTTGAAATGGGCATAATTTCATAGTATACATAGTCCCCCTTATTCACAGTCCGTGTCCTTATTCTTATAAAATAAGAATATCATTAGAAGTGAATCAGTGCCAGGGATTTAGCTCAATGGTTTCACCACCTGCCTCACAAGGTCCCGAGTTCAGTCCCCGGTACCAAAAGAAAAAAAAGAAAAGTGAATCAGGGGCCAGGGATTTAGCTCAGTGGCACTGAAACTGCCTGGAAAGCACAAGGCCCTGAGTTTGATTCCCAGTACCAAAAAAAAATAAATCAGAATTCTAAATTTTGAATTTAGGAAAAAATTTTAATATCATTGGACATGGTTGAAAATGACAAAAAACTAGGAACAGGTGTCATTAACTCATATAAATAAATACTTTGGGGCCTGTAATAAAAGAGCAACATCTCTCTTGCATAACTGTGTGGAAATGGTTATTTTTTTCAAATGTTTTGCATTCTTTTTTTTCTTGTACTAGGAATTGATCTTTTTTATTTTTCATTTTGAGACAGGGTCCCATTAAGTCACTGAGTACCTAAGCTGAGCTTCAAATTGGAATCCTCGTGCTTCAGCCTCCCACAGTGCTGGGATTACAGGTGTGTACCACCACAGCCAGCCATGTTTTGCATTTTGATTTTTAAATTTTATGGAAAACCTTATTTCTTCATTGTTGGGCAGAATTGTCCTTGGCCATTTTTCCTTAAAAGTGCCTTTCAAACTCAATACAATAATTGATTTTAAAACTAATCAATTTAAAATTAATACTTTGGTTGCTTCAGAATTCATATCTCTGTCAAGATTATATTACTAAATCCCAGGCAAGGGTACTTTCATGAAAGGAAAATAAGAAATACACTAATTACATGTGAAAATTGGTGTATTCACCCTCATTTTGATTTCAAGTTATATTGTTCTTTTTGGGTATGGCACATGGATTGCTACCCTGTTGAATGCTGATTATTGACTAAATGTAATATACAGTGTGCTTCTTTTTAGATAAATTTTATTGTTTACATTTTCTCCTTTACAACACTTAAAAGTGATTGAAATTCAAGGATATATAGATCCAAATTTGGAATTTTTTGTTTTGTCTTCCACTGACAAATTTATTTTGTGCAAATGCAGCCTGAAAAATATTTGCCTATAATTAAAACTTTGTATTTCTATCAAGAGATATTCTTGATATACTGCCATTGCATTTTAATAATTACCTTGGAAGAGCTAAGAGACATAATGCATTATTGATTGGCTTTGCATAAAGGTGAGAGCTGCTAGAATAAGAAGCATAACAAGGAGGTTATGAAATCCGCACAATCTTACTGAGGGCTGCTGGATTGCAGACTGGCTATGGTGTGGATTGTTTTCACCGATCTAGTCATCACACAATGTGTTGATAGTTTAAAATAAAGAGGAAGGGCCAGGCATGGTGGTACACACCTAAAATCCAGCTACTTAGGAGGCTAAGGCAATTTAGCAGGACCTTGTCTCAAAAGGAAAAATTTAAAAAGGGCTAGAGCTATAGCTCAGTGGTATAGTGCCCCCAGGTTTTATCCCCAGGGGTATTTTTTTTGTACCACAAAAAAATGAAATGAGACAAATTTATTAAAAGGGCTGGGAATATAGCCCAACACCCCTTGGGCTCAACCCCCAGTACCACCTAAAAGATAAAGACAATAAATAATCAAAATGAACTCACATGTGCTGCAAAACTTTACATATGGCTGGCTGTGTCACCTGCACAAGTGATGAGCCCACTATAAGCTGTTTTGCTCATCTGAATGAAAGAGCAAGGGGCAAGTACAGAACACAAGGATCTAAGTGAGATAATCCAGGGTCCGTGGCTCTACCTGCTTCTCACTCCTCATGAATAAGTGTGTGCAGAAGGAAGGTATAAAGGAAAAGTGAACTGCTCTGATGGCTACATAGATGTTTAGCACACAGGCACCAACAAAAATGCACAGCCAAAGCACCGAGCCCAGCACCATCTCATCTCCCAGAAGCACTTCTCACAAAAAAGCTAAGCCTAGTACTCACTAAATGTTTGACAAAGTACATTACAATAAGCATGTCCATTTTCATTCTAACATGCTACACATTAGCATTGAGGATCTGCTCTGGGAAAAAAAGGAAACAGGCCCCATTTTACAACACACAGGCAGTTTCCCTATAATAAATCACTGCATGTTTTTAGTGGTAGCTCTCAGAAACATTGTTGATCTTACTTAGTATGACACAGATTCCTTGAAGGGGAAAAAAACAATTGTAACATTTTTTATAATTGTTTTGTTAAGTGTTTTCCAGGAATATTCTGAAGCCAAATACAGAGCTGTTTGTGTTAGGTTGGCTTAAAGCAGTTGCTGGCTGTGACCACTCAGCTCAGGTGGTTTCATCCCAGGACCTCTGGGCATTCCCCAGATGTTGTTGTCACTCAGACTCAACAAGCTTTGCCTCAGTACATCCACATCACAGGCTACAGTGAAGCTGATGTGTCTCTTACCCTGCACGTGGGAAGAATTAGCACAGTTAACTGTAATTGCAAACATTAGCAGCTCTGACAACTTGGGCATTAGAACAGCTAAGCAAGATCAAGATTGCAAACCCAAATCATGAGAAAATGCATAACTGCATCATCTGTTATGTGCCATATACCAGCTAAGATGTTAAACCTTTTCAAGTTCCAGGACAAAACACGTGTGTGTGCCTGTGTGTGTTATACTATAACTATGGTAAGATTTTGCCAGGTGAAGCAAAGGTTTCTTGTCAGTGATGCTAAAGAAAATAACCAGGGAAAACCTCACTCTATGCTTTGAGATCATTTATTAGAAAATTTTTTTTAAATAAGTATAGCATACATTTTACAGTTTTAAAAATGAAGTATATTCATATTAAGTGTTTTATTGTTTCCTGTGGTTTGAGAAACTCTGTGTGTGTAATTCCCTTTGTGTCCTGTCATGCTACGCACACTAGTTAGTGAGTAGACCAACCAGAGAAGAACCAAGCAACCAAGCGCACGAATGAGGAGCTCACTGAAAGGCTCTTCCTTGCTAGGGAATCATCCAGAAGTGGCCCCAAAGGGTATATTTTCTGCTGCAATTAACTTTGCAGATAATTGTGTCTGTAATCACTTTAAGGGTTTATGTTTAATATATGAGTACTTGAATGGACTTCAAAATAAGACAATAAAAAGCTTCCTTCTTGGAGGTGTGATGCGAATGACTTTTGCCTTTGGCTCATCTGGAAAGAAACCTCTCTTGATGACCTCGCTTGAAGAAGTAATTGATGTTGGCTCCATCCAAGGGAGGGTGTGTTTTACTAACCTACTCCATCCTGAGATTAGTGCTAATGTGTCAAAACAAAATTTGTGACAGGTGGAACAGAGTTTTAGTAAAATTGACATGTTCTGTTAACAAAAATGATATTAATTCAAAATTTATTTTCCTTTTAGTTCACAGGAAGATAAAAGACCTTTGTCACTTTTCTATTTGAGGTATTTAATTTTTTTTTATTGCTGGTCTACAGGGAGTAGAAGAGGGCTAATGCCGCTCTGGGTTTATTTACCCATTTTAATACTCATTATTTATAAGATATTCTACCTTGGGGTCAGACTCATCTTGCAAGAGCCCCTCACATACAGTTCATGCTTCATTTATCCTTTCTTTGGTTAAGTAAACTTTTAAAAATATTTAATATAGTTAAAAAGACTAAAATTAGGTATTTTGTTTTAAATGCAGAAATGATAAGGTAAACATTTCAATTCTAAAACCTGCCTGATGATTAGGGGGTGATCTAAATTACAAGTCTAGCTGGAGCTGTAGGTCAGTGATAGAGCACATGCCTAACATAAGCAAAGCCTTGGGTTAGATCCCCAGCACAGCAAAACAAGGAAACAAACAATATTCTGTACATACATATGTACAGGCGGGAGAGCAAGGGCCAGCATAGGGACCACTCGCTGAAGAAGCCTCGGGTTTTGTTAGCTTATTTTCTGTGCAGAAGTTGAGTAGGAAACTAAATATTCAGCAGATCTGTGGAGCGCAGGATTATCTTTCTAAAGACTGTAAGATCAGAGAAACTACTATTAAAACAAGGTAACAGAATTCAAAGTAGGTGTTGGACTTCTCTCCAGTGACCTGCTGTGCTGAAGTGACTTTCAGGGAACCACTGGCTGAGGTGAACCCTAGAGCCAAGTTCTCCCTGCCACAGTTCTTTCCTAACTCCCTGATCACTTTAAAGCCTTCAAAAATATGTCTGAAAATCATGCAACCATGGAAATTTTAAAAGATGGATTTTTTTAATCTTTCCTCAATTTTGAAAGAAGCTCACTTTTTTGAATGCCTGGATGCATGATACATAATTTATTTATTGGCCATTTTGAAGCTGATTTGTTGCAATAGCCCCAGAATTAGATTCACACTGCAGTTCAACCACTAATAGTTTAGAAATGTGCCATAGGACATCAGGCTTAGCCAAGTGACTGCTGTTAAGTAGTGTCCTGCCCTTGGTGATTTGTAGCATATTGCACAATCACCTTGTGGCAAGAGAGGGAACATTTGGGGTTTCAGTTTGAGCAACATGGTGGTCCTTTTTTTTCTTCCTGGTATCCTGCTGACCAAATCACCATGCCCTGATTCATAGGCTATCTCAACTGTGCAATTACTGTGAACACAAGAGGATGTTGTTACTGAGTGCATAGTGACTGATATTCATTATGTAAATACTCTCAGAAATATCAAACATGATTATTATCTATTAATGCAAATTAAGTTTTACACAGTTTGGAAAAATGTGGCCCTGGATCATGCTAACTAATGAGAACTGTTTCTCTAAATGTCTTATTGCTCTGAGTAGCATCAATCTGTGTTTATATAGTATTGAATTTTATTTTACATTACTCTGACTTTCTTTAAAGTACATGAGGAAAATATATTTATTAGTTTTAAGTGTTCAAAGACAGGTATTTTATAATATAAAAATTTTTATGATTAACTGGACTCTAATACTGTTTACAGAGACTGCTAAAAATGTATACACACTTCAGGAAAAAAAACTTTTACAAACATTTTAATACTAAATTTATTGAGATATCATGAGATTAATACAAGTTACCTTTGCCTGCTACAATTACAGGAGGTGCTTTAAGTGGTGGCCATTGGCTTCTAGACATGTATTAGTACAATGAACTGCTGCTTGGATAACCTTGGTTATTGATATTGCTGCACATGCATTTTCAATTTCTTATCTAAGGGCCAACCAGTCTAGTGGGTTTTCTGTGATATACAACATCCTCTAGGCTCTCTCATAGGAGGGTAACACCATCTGTTGAAAAATAAATCATACTACTTTTCTTTTCCTGAAGTATGTATACATTTTTGGGGGCAGACAATGTAACTAATGATGTAGTCTTTAAAAAGAAATGCTCTTCTTGCAAAACAAAACTAAAAGAAAGAGTAAAAGTAAAATAGGATATTTACTAATCTTTCACTAGAAACTATTTGACCTTTTTCAATGTTACGAGTCATAAAAACTAAGATATGATGAAACAGGAAAAAAGAATATGCATACTAGCCTGCCTTTACAGCAGAAAAAAGAAAACAGCATTGGGTTTTTTTGTGCTGAAATTTTAAAATAAGTGGAGCTATTTCATAATGCAAAAATAGTAATTATTTAGTGTGGAATTAAATTCTTAAAACTACTTTCCTTTTCTGAGAGTTCTAGAAATTATGTAGGCATAGTTTGGGGTGAGATAATTTAACTTTTTTATTACCCACTTGACTGAAGTAGAGAGAATCTACTGATAAACCATGTGCTATTTTCCCCTCAATTATTTGCATGGCTGGCTCAAATAGAATTTTCTTGAGTTATTCTAGCATATCATATTTAGGTAAAAGAAAGAAAACACAATTAAATTAATGCACATCTTTTGCACTGTGTCTGGTAAGAGCAATGCATGCTTAAACATTTTAAATGCAGTTAACATTTATTCCTGTAGCTTCCTTGTCTTCCATTTCTTTCCCTCCCACTTTATCACTGAGGAGTGCTTTGATGCAATACTCAGAAAGGGAGCTGTTTCAAGACTAGTAAATTCCTTAGTGATTTATTAACATGGGTTTTAAAAAGTACATCCGCTCTTTTAACTTCAAAAAAATAGTATACGTCTTTAGGGAGCAAAAATTGGTAGTTGTTAACTGCTATCTGCCCTAAGAGCCCTGAATATTGAACATTGTACTTTGATAATGATGATTGCTCAGGTTTTACTCAAGGGGATGAAAGGTCTTGTCAAAGGTGAGTCACTTCTGCTGAGATGAGTATTCACTGGAAATAGATCTCCTGAGCAGCAGCAGGCAGAGGGCATGAGGGATACCTGGTCAGTAGTGGGGTACTGAGTTTGGTGGTTAAAGCTGGAAGATCTGTGTGAAGTGGCACAGCAGAACTCAGTGACTGCCAGTTCAGGGAATCCAGATCAGAACAGAGAGAAGATAAGAACAAAGCAGGCTGCGAGTCTCAAAGGAGGACTAGATCCATAAAGGTAGATCACATAAGGATCCAGCCACTGCCATGGAGTCAGACCCACTCAGTGCCCGGGGTGGAGGTAGAGATGAAGAGCAGCTCACTGCTGGAGGTCACAGGTCATTGCCATAGGCAGAGAGAGGATAGGGACCTGAGAGGCCATTTTAGCTGTTACTTTGGTCCTTTTAGCACCTTGTAGATTTCTAGTTTCTTTAACTTGATATTCTCACAGTCATGGCTGAATCATGTGTTGCTCTTTTGTACATTTCCATTGCCTTTCAGTCTTTTTTGTAAAATGTGGGGCTGTTACAGACAAGCACTCATATTTTTTTCTAAATCAAACAGCTTCACAATGACAACTCTGTCTTTTCCAAATGCAGTACTTCTCCAGCTTAACCTCACTAAACAGAGAGCCATTTGTCTTTTTTTTTTCTTAAGGAAGGAAATACTAGTAACTACAAATCAACACCAACCACCATTCCATGTCACGTTTACTGCAGTTACAGTGGGTGAAACAGTAGGTGTCATTGTTCCTCAGATTGCTCAGTAGGAATGAACCAGCCCTGTTGAAATTAGGGAGATGAAAGAGAGGAACAGATTGCATCATACCTTCAGTGAGATTGCAACAAAACAGCACCTGCAATTTTAAGGTGAAGAACGTTCTTGGCAAAGATGTACACAGCCTGGTCTCTTATATTCTAGGCTTGAATCCAGAGACAGAAGCCCTCTCCTCAGTTGCTCAGATTAACATCAATGTAGCTGGCTGTTGGTGTTCGCCTGTTGATGTGTGCGTGTTTCTGCCTGACACACAGTCAGACCTGGCTGGGATCTGTTGCTGGTGCTGCCTCCATCTATCTGTTGGAGTCAAAGTGTCTGCAAACCTGGGTTTTGATTTCTGAGTTTGGTTCCCCCCAGGACTAGGGTTTGTCATCTCCATCTTCTAATTTTCCCCATTCCGCTGCTCCCAGCTCACCTGTGCTACCTTCAAGCTCCATGGTTGTCCCATCCCATCAGACTTCTACCCTTGAATTCCTGGATTGCCCATATAGCTTGTGTAGACATAGAACTTGTGTTTGTCTGTGCTTTACCAAAATCTTAAATACGTGCTTCAGGGGCTCCATACCTGTAACTAAGCTTCTTGCCAGCTCACCTGACTCTTCATGCTTGCTCTTGATCCTCTAACCAAATGTTTCTCTTCCCTGTTCTCATCGGATGTTCCATCAGAACCCTGGAGTTGACGGTCTTCTTAACTTTCAACCCAAGTTTTATGTTTGTATTTTTTCATATTGGGGATTCAACCCCTGTCTTCACACTGAGCTACGTGCATCTGCAGCCCTTTCTTATTTATTTTAAAATAGGATCCCACTAAATTACCAAGTTTGCCCAGGCTGGGCTCGAATTTGTGACCCTCCTGCCTCTGCCTCGCCACAGTATTGGGATTACAGGCTGTGTCACCACACAGGGCTCAGGCCAAGTTCTAATATGGTACATTCTGAAACTAAGTTACTACTTTTGATTTGCAGTGGCTTAGGGTCAGTTTCAGTATTTCATCTGCTTTCAAATTTTCCTGAAAGAACATCAGATATGTTTATTTCCCAATGAGCTTTTGGGCATATAAACCCATTTTTTAGGATTTTATCTATTCTTAATTGCTGGAAAGTAGGACCCACCCATCTTATGAAAGTCTCTTAACTATAAAATATATGTTGAAGAGAGAATTTTAGCTTTAAATAAATTCACATTCAAATTCTGTCTGATATTTAATGGGATCTGGAAATTAGATCAAACTACTCTAATTCTCATATGTAGAAAACTTTTAAAAGCATTTTTAGACAGCTTTTTGGGAGAAGTATCTTTCCAAACAAATTGTGCTAGAAGTTGCATGCGGTTTTTTATTATACTTAATTAATTTTAATTTTTTATAGTTTGGTCTTTTTTTTTCTTTGAGTGAAAAATCCACTTTAATAATCCAGCTTCAGCTCAGCTGAGGAGCTTCAGCTCTCCTCTCAAGTGCAAAGAGGTGGAAGAAAAGTCTTGCCAAGGGTCCTCAATCCACAAAGAGGTTACCGATCAGAGAGGGCAACAGCTCAAAGAAGCCCTTGAAGAGGGTGAGGGTCTGGAGCAGCCCTGTAGTACAGGCTATCTCCCGGATGGAGTGCATGGCCAGTTGGGGGCTGCCTAAATCTAGCACCCGCAGCCCCAGTCAAGAAGCCAAGATCGGGCCAATGGTGCTGCCACAGGGAGAGTCATTCTGGACCATGAGGTCCTGCAGGGGCACCCCAACATTGTCGGCCACCTCTCGGATCAGGGCCTCTGAGATGGCATTGGATGCATAGCGCTGCTTGCTGTTCACCTTGATCACAGGGCCCTTGTGGAATAAGGGCCGGTGGTTCTCCTCGTGCTTGTCCAGGTAGTTGGGGTACACGGCATGGGCCATGTCTGCGCTGATCATGTAGGACTTGGGTATGGCCTCCTCGAAGGCCGTTAGGTGCTGGGACGAGGCTAAGATCCGCCGCAGCACCAGCTCAGTCAGCAGAGATTGCCCTCCCTGGGCCCTCTCAGAGCCCACCTCCTCGTGGTCATACAGCGTAATCATGCGCACATGAGGCTCCATGGCCAGAGAGGCAGGTGCTGCGCAGGAATCAATCAAAGCCTGCAGGGCACAGAAGCAGCTGTGCAGATTGTCCAGCCTCGGGGCGAAGATGAACACATCATAGGCTCCACCCAGTACCGCCGGCTGAGTGTCTGCCAGGCACAGCTCCATCTCCAAGATGTGTTCAGGGCTTAATCCCAGCTGGGCACAGAGCAGGGACGTGAGGACCGAGTGGTGCCACTCATCAGCTGTATTGAGAGGCCCTGGCTCAGGAGCCCCCATCTCCAGCTCCTCCTGGATTGCTGTGGCAAGAATGGGGACTAGGTGCGTCTCCGTGTTGGGCCCAAAGTTCTCGTTGATATCTCGCGGCAGCTGGATGGCTAGGTGCGGGATGCACAGGATAGGCCGGTCCACGTGCATCAGCCGCTGCTCCAGCCGACCTGAGGAGAGGCACTTGATAATGACACATGACACGTCCAGCCAAGGTCAGGTCTCGATCAAACCACGTGTTTTAAATGATACATACTTTCTAAAACATCTTTTCACAGTTAAAATTTTTCATTATCAGGAGGAAGAGTTTAGAGAAGTGTGATGTACCAGACATTATGTTTGTTGGTAAGCCTATTGTGGGCTACTTAGTAATGAGGAAAACAGACACTGTTTATTGAGTATCTACTGATTTTTTACCAAATGATCAGATGAACTAGGTATTTGAGCATCTTTAGACACAAATAACTACTCACTTAAAATATTTTTTATGTTTGTTTGTTTGTTGTGCTGGGGACTAAATCCAGGGCCTTGGCACTAAGCTACCCCCAGCCCTTTTCTCATTTTTTATTTTAAGACAGTCTCTCATTAAGTCACTAAATTGCCGAGGCTGGGCTTAAATGTGAGACCCTCCTGCCTCAGCCTCTCAGAGTGCTAGGCTTACAGGCATGTGTGACCATACCTGGCTTCTCTGTCTCTTTTGACTACAGTGGTGTTTCTAAACAGGGGAAGCGGATATACCACCTCTGCCTGTAGAACTCTCTTGGTTTGGGCACTTTTTATTGTGGCAAATTTGGCATTAAGTGTGTTTTCATTGTTATCCTGCCAGCATAACCATCCACCTCCAGAACTTGTTACCTTGCAGAACTGCACCCATTAAACACTAACTCCTCGTTACTTCCTCCCCAACCCTGGCCTACCTTTTGTCTCTATGACTTTGATTATTCTAGATACCTCATAAAAGTGGAATCAGACAGCATTTTCCTTCTGTCACTGGTTTATTTCACCTAACATGATATGCTCGAGGTCTACCTTTGCTGTTGCATGTATCAGAAGTTCCTTCTCTTCACAGCCTAGGTAATAATTCTACTCTGTGAGTTTACTGCATTTAGCCATGCATCAGTGGATGTTTGGGTTGGTTCCATCTTTTGGCTGTTGTGAATAATGCTGTTATGAACATGGGTGCCCAAGTATCTATGTCCAGTCCCTGATTTCAGCTCTATTCAGTATCTTCCCAGAAACAGAATTACTGAGTCACATGGAAAATCTACATTTAAGTTTTGAGGAACTGCCATACTGTTTTACATAACAGCTGCATTACTTTACATTTCCACCAACTATGCACAAGAGTTCCAATTTGTTTTCATCCCTGTCAACTCCTGTTATTTTCTGTCTATTGATAATAGCCATCCTTATAGGTTTGCACTATGTAAACCTTTGTAGAGATGCCTGGATCTCACTGGCAAGAATTCTAAGTCTCAGGTGTTAAAATGTGTTAAAGGAGATTTTGGCCCACATTTCTCGCTGAAGACTTCTGAGCCAAAGCACCAATATAGCTGAAGAGTTACAAACTTTATTAGTGTTCATGCAGTCTTTAAGGGACTTGCTGCTGTGTTCTTGATATCTGAGAATTCCTAGTCATACCTCTTTTTTGATAGTAAGAAATCAGTATAGATTCTGGGCTTAATTCTATCAGTATTAATGAAAATATTAAGCATACGTTTAGCATATAGTGAGAAAGATAGATTATCTGAAATTTGAATGTGTTTCTTCATACACCTTTCCTCAGCATGATAAAGCAAAGGAAGAACTGTACTTTTGGGAAATGACACTTTTGTATCTATTCTACTCAGATCTCTTCCTACTTCATTCCTCAGTTTCCCTGCCTTCCTATGGGCTTCTCTTTGTGGGAACTTCAGATTTCAATGACATGTAAGCTTATAAATTAAGCAGGTGGCAGACTACATTTGTCACTCCTACCTTCCCATTTAAATTCCAGTCATGGTTTAAAGACAAGTAGAGACAGCTCCATAGCAGTAGTAAAGACAATTCTTATCTGAAGGTCACACCATCAGTGGAAATGGACTGAGAAACTAATTTTTACCTTGCAGACTTCGTGTTCCTCCATCTACCCGCTATAAATGGCCACAGAGAGAAAAGGAGAGAAAAGTCACACTTGGGTTCTTTTCCCTGTCTACTGTACTGACCAGAAAATCAAGTGCTGCTCCCCCAACTTAGAGAAGCTCACTTTCCGAATCATCCAGAGCTGAGTTGTGTATTCTTTTTCACCTCTCTGCCCCCATCAACCTCTTTATTTCTGTATCTATTCAAAGACTAGAATGCTCAGCATAAAAAAACAATGGAGAGGAGAGTGGATCTCCCTGGGATGTTAATCATGTAACAAAAGCATTTGAGAAAGGGCTAAAAAGCAGAAAGCTTATTGGATTAAATGTGTGCTTTCAAGTGTATGCTGTTCAAAAACAATTTACAAAAACCACTTCTTTTCTCCCCTTAGTCATAACATTGGACCAAACAGCAAGTCCACTAAAGGGGCTTCATAGATTGTTCTAAGTCAGACTCAGGAATTGGGCTCTTCAAGGATAAGTCCATTGCCCACAGCCAAGTGGACAATGACATAAACTACAGTCTACTCACCCAGGTTATTAGTAATGGCACCATTACTAACCATCAGTCCTCCTGGTTTGATTGTTTCCCCTTAAGAACCACTAAACACAAATTATTTGAGACCTGTAAAAAGAAATTTGGGGCAGGGGAATTAGCTCAGTGGCACCACACCTGCCTTGCAAGCACAAGGTCCCGAGTTCAATCCCTGGTACCAAAAAAAAAAAAAAAAAAGGAGAGAGAAATTACAAACTAAAGAAAAGGATGAATTTCCTGAGGGATGAGCATAAAAACTGATTCCAGAGAATTTTTTTAAGTTTTTTTTTTAATGATTCAGAGGAAAACTTGAGAAGCAATATTGTTAGTCTTCTCAAAAAAATGTTCAAGGACTCAACCAACTTCTTTGAAACATTAGTAGGAAACTGTAAGAAGAGAATAGATTTAGAACTAAAAGGCTAGAGACACAAAAGAACAGCAAAATGAGGGGAAAGGAGCCTAGAAATGTAACAGCAAAGTGAAATAAATCAGACATAAGCTTAAATATCACGTGATTTCACTTGTATGAGAAACACGAAATATATACCTACAATTAAAGAGCAAAACAGGAGAGAGATAAATAAGAAATAGAAGTTCAAATGCTTCCCCAAATTACCTATTCTGTTGTTTCAAATATAAATATATATATATATATGTGTGTTCATTTATACTACTAGTTTATCTTAATTCATTGAAAAGAAAATTTTGTGTTATTATCTGTTTCTTTGTAAGAATCTTTTTGGTCTATGCCTCATACTCTGAGTAACTACTTGGAAGATAATGATACACAGTGTATTAGCTATTGTTATTCTCTTATTATTTTGTTGTGAAATTTTGGGTTTTTTTCATAAAATTAAAACTTGTGTGAGAAGCACTAAAAAGCAGGATTTATTAAAAATAAATCAAATACATGTTGGAAGAGAAGCCCTTTCAGAAATAAAAAGGAAAGGATAAAAACTATGAAAGATAATGTCAGAAGTGGAGGTCACAGACTAAAAAGCCTATCTGAAAACAAGAATTCTAAGGTAATCATATTTGTAGAAATAGAATTATAAATCAAAATTAGTGTATACCCAGCTAATTGAGCAATGTATCAGATTTTTTTAAATTAAGAAATAGAGACCTAGGGCTGAGGATTTAGCTCAGTGGTTTCGCCGCCTGCTGCACAAGCGCAAGGACCTGAGTTTGATCCCCAGTACCAAAAAAAAAAAAGAAATAGAGACCTGATTATAAGGCTTGATAGAGAGGCAAATAAAGTAAAGTTCTGCATTTTTTTGTCTTGCACAGAAAGGAGAAAAATAGAAGAAAATACCAAGAGGTTTTAGTTTTCTCTTTTGTAGGGTTTTTTTTGGTCTTAATCATTTGAAGTTTGCACATGAGAAGTAACAACTAGTAGAATTGTGCATAGGATTCCAGTATTCCAAAACCACCCAGAAGATAAAAGCAATGGCAAAAACCAAACGAAATAATTTTCCAAATTAGAAAGCCTAAAACAAAAACACAATCCTAGGACAGATATATCCCCTATGACAATTAATGTAAATAAATGGATTAAATCTTTGAAGAAAGCTAAAATAACCCTTTTTTAAAAAGATAATTTGAGGGCCGTGGATGTAGCTCAGTGGCAACGTGCCTGCCTTGCAAGTGCAAGGTCCTGAGTTCGATCCCCGGTACCAAAAAAAAAAGATAATTTGAATCATATTTTCATCAAGAGTTAAACCTAAAACAAAATGGTTTCAAAAGGTTAATAATCAAAAGATAAACATGTATGTCTGGTAAATTTGAACAAAAAGAAAATAGAAATGGCAGCATCAATAGAAGATCAACTAGAATTCAAGGCTCAATTCATGGACTAGGGGAGTAGCTCAGTGGTAGAATGCTTGCCTAGCATGCCCAAGGCCCTGGGTTTGACCCCCAGCACCAACCCACCCCCCCGCCAGATTCATTAAAAAACACAAACTATATTTAGGTGGCTACTTAGAATCCACACTAAAGATATTTAATATATGTCAAGTAGCATGGTATGGAAGCATAAATTTAAGCATATTAGTATAGACAAATGGTTAAACACATTTGAAATTTAGGACTTAGTACTATATAGTCTATAACAAAATTTACAGAATACACTGAGAATTTGATATAATTAATAAGATTATTTTGTACCCTACAAATAGGGTTCAGGTGTTCCTACTAAGTATTATTCAGCTCCTCTAAAAGTTCTTAAAGAATAAAAATTTTAAAAGCCACATTTTCTAACTATAGTGTAATTAGTGACCAAAATTTTCTAATCAGCCAATGAAAACTCTCTTAAGAGGATGGGGTGGGGCAGCCTCAGAAAACTAGAATCAGAATATGTAAAAAAGAAAAGAGTACATATCAAAATTGATGGCATGCAGTTCATGCTCTTTTAAGAGGTAACTACACATTAAGAAGATTGAAAATAAATGAGCCACATAGAGTAAGAAGTTATAAAAGAATAAAGTCAACTTCTTGAAAAATTGTATTACTGATAGTTGAATCTGAGTGTTGGTTATTTGGGAATAAAAGTGAAAATTATAAAATAGAAAAATCTTTGGTAAACAAGAAAAATACTAATAATCAGAATTAAAATTTGCTGTAAGCGATATAGTAGCTTTAAAAAAAGATTAGAGAATACAATTTATGACTTTAATAAGCATGAAGATTTAGCAGAAATAAAAATATTTCAGAATATATAAATTTTGAGAAGAGGAAAATTCCATGTAAAGCACTTTCAGTAGTCTATTTTAATTTTAATGAAATGACTAGATGGATAGCCACAGATTTATGTAAATAACAGTATTGCTTGAGAATTAGGTGTGGTTTACTAAGGACAGTCTGAAGCCAGACTATAGAATCAGAGCTGTATAAACTTGAGTGTGATACTACTCTGAGATACAGTTTCCTCTCTGTAAAATGGGTACAATACCTATATGACCTATGTATAATATTTCATAATTTTGCTTATAGTTTATAAAAACTAAAAAACTCTGAATTCCTTTTTATGCAAAGCATGCTAAAAATGTAAAACTGAAAACTCTAATTAAAGTCCCAAGGGAAGGTATACAAAAAATGAGTATGCTAGCATTTTGATGGGCCTCTTTCATTTATTAGAAAGTATTTATAGAGTATTAAAATATAGCTATACAAAATAATTTTTCTTTTCAAATTAGGCCTAATATTAAAGGAATGGGTAGTGTGAAATTAGAGAAAGTATGAGGATAAATATTTTCCTCCTATTGAACCATATCCATGTAGTATGTTTTCAATTTATATTCTAGTATATTAAAAATAAAATGTATCCCAAATGATTATAATACCAATCACAAGAGTGATGCAGCTATTATCAAAGTATAAAAACCTGTGTGTGCTCGATTAACTTTTTGTATATGATAATCATATCTAAGTTTAAAGCAAAGCAAATAAAACTCTGTTTTGCTAAGTAGAGAAATTAAGAGTTGATTGTTTTGATGATTAGTAACGTGATATTCATCCCTAGGCTTAAACAAGCACCATGTAATTGTCCTTTTAACCCTCACACATTAAAAACTACCAGTAAATGTAAATCTTATAATCTAGAGAGAGATGATAATTCTGTTAGACCTCGTGATTTCTATTAAAACAGTAATATTTTGCAAGCAGGGTTATATATCCCCCAGAAAAGGGCATTCTGAAATAAGCGAATACACAGAATATATGCTTTTTCAGAAATGCCTGGTTTTGTAGATTTGAAGTGTCTTTCCTTTGAAGGATTTGGGTTTTTTAAAAAATTTACTTTAGTAACTATCCTAATTGTACCCAACAGTTTTATTTCTAGGCATATACTTCTTTTTTTAAAATGTGGTATGTGGTATTGAACTCTGAGCTGTGCCCCCTATTCACACTGAGCTATACCCCCAGCCCATTTTTAATTTTTAATTTTAAGACAAGGTTTCACTGAGTTACTAGGTTGCCCAGGCTGGGCTCAAACTTTCATTGTACCTGCCTCAGGCTCCCAGAGTGCTGGGATTACTGGCACACACTTCTCTACCCAGCTGGAGATTCTCCATATATATGGATTGGCCCATTGATTTCATTAGTGTTATCTATCCTGTCCGTGTGCTTTTCTGTGTCCTAATGCTCCCATGCCCATGCCTTTCAGTACTCATACTTGAGTGATAGGGTTTGTGTCCCTGGAGATGATATTTCAGGTATTTTTATTTCTTCACTGTCAATGAGATATGTGAATAATAATACATTTGACACATATAAGGCAAAGTGTGCATGCTGTATTTTGTGCCCCCAATATACTATATGGTGAATTTTTTTTTTTCCAGGATCAAACTCAGGACCTTGTACCTGTGAGGCAGGCGTGGTGCCACTGAGCTAAATTCCCAGCCCCATTAATCTTTTTTTATATGTATCATTTATTTCAAATCAAGAAATCTAATTAAAGAATCATTTGTTGACAGGCATCTGTCCATCTTATCATAAGCTTTTTTATCTGGTACTGTAATTGAACCCAGGGCCTTAGGTTTGAGCTACATCCCAAGCCCTTTTTTTTTTTTTGGTTCCGAGGATCCACCTTGGGTCCTTGCACTTGTGCAGCAGGTGGTGAAACCACTGAGCTAAATCCCAAGCCCCTCCCCACCCCTTTTTTATTTTTTATTTTGAAGTAGTGTTTTGCTAAGTTGCTGAGGCTAGGCTTGAACTTGTGACCCTCCTGCCTCAGCCTCCCAGAGTGCCAAGATTACAGGCATGTTCCACCATGCCTGGCTATGCAAATTGTGGAGATAATGTTTCTGAACATATTTGGCTTAGGGAAATGTAATTTTAGGATTGCTAACAGAAATAAAGACTAATGACATTTAAATATGTTATAGAATACATTTCAGAGTAGGCTTAGAATCTATTTTAAGTGACCATACACAGCAAAATATTTATTACATCATTAATACAGTAGGCATGAATAATGAAATTGGCTCTGATGCTGGGGTTTGCTCATGAGCTTACTTTTTTCTAACTTTGAATGCTTGCTTCATCAACACTAGGAAATGAATTCTTCATTAGCCGTGTTTATAGAGTGTAAGGAAGGAAGTCTCTCACCAAGTCAATCTGAAAAAATATATTTGTCTTATTTGTGCGCAGTGGTTAAAAAGCAAGCTACCTGTAGATGAAAGAAACTGTTATCTTTCACTTTAACTTGTTTGCTTATTGTTTCAATGCTTTTTGTTTTTCAGACCTCTGTCTTGGAATTTCCTCCTTGAGTCAAATATAGCTAGGCCATTGCTTATTGCTGTCAATAAATTTTCATAGAAATCTTGTTATTGGTGAATTGTTAAGCACCTTTGGTATCTAATAAACCATAAATGTGACTGGTACTATATCATAAAACTAAATGTGCAGTTATAGCCTTTTGTAATGACTTAAACTTTAGGGCAGTAAGCTTGAATCTGAGGTTGTGTTATAAACTTTAGAGTTAAATGAAAACCACAGGGATCCCTCACCAAGGGATCTTTCATTTTCTGTATGAAGAAACCAGCCCAAAGCTGCCAAGCTAACCAACAAACTGCCTGTGATTTCAGACAGTTAACTGCAGAGCCAAGACCAAAACTTCTCTTTTCTGATTCCCAATGGAAAATACTTCTTCTCATAATTCCTTAAAAGACATGAAATTCTAAACAAGTTACATAAACCAGCAACTCCAATGTACTAGTAAAATCATAAAATACAAATTTATTATAAATCTGATCTAAAATAAATACACTGGCAAAAATGAATATGATTTAACTACTGATTGAATTTCTTCTGCATTCTGAAAAAGACTCTTTACTACTGATTCAGGTGACTCAGATCATTTTTAAACCATAGAGGAAATTGTAATGTATTGGCTTTTCATTCACTAAGGTAAGCATGAATTTTTTCCTATCTTATCCTTATTATTTTGATTAGAATATCTTAAAATAGCTATTATTACAGCTAAGTAATTGAGGTGTTTTTTGTTTTGTTTTGTTTTATTTGTACCAGGGACTGAATTCAGGACCTTGCACTTGCGAGGCCGGTGCAGTGCCACTGAGCTAAATCCCCAGCAATAATTGAGTTTCTAAGAAATTTTAGTTGAAAGGATTAAGAACTTACCTATCCAAAGTATCTTCTGTAAATCAACAACAACCAAGTAACTGGAGAATTTATTTAAAATGCAGAATCTGACTGGGGATGTAGTCAGTGGTAGATCGCTTACCTAGCACGTGTGAGGCCCTGGGCTCCATCTCCAACACTGATTAAAAACAACAACAACCACCAAAAAAACCCCATAGTATCTCCTTCCTTAGACTGAGACCTCCTGAATCACAATATATGTATATATTAACAAATCCTGGGTGATTCCTACACACATTGCAGTTTGAGAATCACTTATTTAGATAATTAGTAATCTGAAAACATGACCTATTTATTGTCATTTCCTTGTCTTTTCTTTACTTTTCTTTGCCTCTCCCCACAACAATAACAATAAAACCAGCCTGGGGCTGGAGGTTATAGTTCATGGTAGAGCGCTGGCCAGTTTGTGCATGGCCCTGGGTTGGCTTCTCAGCCCTGCAAAAACAAACAAAAAATACATCAGTCTGCTTTCACAGGCCAAAAGAAGGTTAGGTCAAAAGTGTAACAGGGAGGCAAGGAAACGCATCTCTTCATTCTGGGATGGCACAGAGGACCCACTGGCTAATGATTTATCTTTGAAATGTTGTTTAGCATCTAGCAGAACTGTATTCTTTTCCTCCTCTAAGTCCCCTTGAATCATTCACATTGGTCCCACAACCAAGATTGTGTAACTTTACTGAGACATGGAGTACAGGAGTTAATTATACAGTGTTGCATTTACAGAGGTTGAGCCACAAAACATAGAAGAGGGGGACTGCCTGTTCCGGTAAGGATGGAGAGCGGCACAGGATTTTTTGTTGGTTATATGCCATGAGTAACAGGCAGCATGAGGCAGAGGAGAAACAGCCCTGATGAAAAGCAAAGCCAAACACTAAATCCAGGCCTCCATATACAAAGATGACTGCAGTGAATTTTCTTTCTAGTGAGTAATGAATTGAAAGACAGAGTTGTGTAGTCATTCAGAGTTTAGGGTCTGAATACAAACGGTCTTGTTTCAAATCCCAGCTCATGTATTTCTTGGCTGTGTGGCTATCAACTAGTTATCAGCCTCTTACTCTCATTTGAAAACAGTTGTGCCCACCTCGCAGGGCAATTATAAATAGGAAATGAGAAAATCTATGTAAAAAGTATTTAGCACAGTGTCTGAAACATTAAGTATTTGGTAACTGTTAGATTTTTACATATTACTTATTTTATGATTCTTCAAATCAACTTCCTTTTGCACACAAGTATAATTTTATGTTTTCCGTGTCTGTGGCCACAACAAAGACCTGCAACTTCAACTAAGCAAATGCTGTGGGCTAAAGCATGTTCACTTCACTGATCACCTCTGGGCAGTGAGCACCCTAGTGGGTGCATTGGTGGTGGTGGTGGTAGAGAGCATGAGGAAAGAGAAAGCACACTCTCACGTAGCCCTTTCAGGTGCTTTGACTCTGGATATGGAGATGAGAGGCATACTTAACACTGGAGAAAAGCCTCAGAACTAATTGCAGAGCAACATTTTCATGTGTTGAAAATTATACAGTGTACATGAGGCTGTTCCGAGTGACTGAAAGGCAACCATCAATATTGATCATTAACAGTGTTGATTTTCCTCACTTGCCAGAAAAAGGACAGAACTGTTAGGTAAAACTATAGTTTATGAAACTATGATTGATTCATAAATTTCTTGATATGCTCAGTACTTAACCTCTTTTAAGCATAGCAACTTTTGAATCCTAATTTTGAAGCTGACCAAGCACCAGGGACCAGAATGAGAGAAAGTAATGATTTCATACCCTGACAGTAGCTGCTGGCCTCAACCCTTGGCTGTGGTTATGTGAAAGCAGACCACAGGCATGCATGGCTCACCCCAGTAGTGTTGGATAATTTTATCACTCTATCCTGACCACTTTTTCATTCTTTCAAAAGAATTCAGTCTTTGGAGACTATGGGGAAGTGGAGGGAGTTTATAAATGCTTAATAAAAAGGCTGTAAATCAACTGTTAAGATGAGCCATTATAGAACTTGAGATAGTTTCCTTCTTCAGGAACTTAAGAAGAAAGGGGGGCTTAGAAGAAGTGGTTTAGAAATAACCATGTAGAAAATAATATTGGTGCTTTGTTCTCTAATCCTGAGCTCCCTGCTGCCCTCCACTTATTTCAAACAGAGTTTTAGAAAGATTTTTCTGTCTGTGGGCCTGGGGGTAGGTGAATTTGGGCAGAGGAGAGCAAGAAATTAGTGGAATAGGTGATAGGAAGGTGGGCAACAACAATTGCATTAACACTTTGAGAAACTGAAAAGACCAGGTCTGTGATAGTAGGGTCACAGGAAAGAGATGGTTTTCCAAGGTCAGCTGTGAAACTGTCTGCAATGGATGTCTTTAAAAAGGAGAAAAGGCCACTGTCACAAATAAGCAGCCAGGATCATCTCTGTAAACAGAAACAAGTGTAAATGAGCATCCAGCAACAGAAGGTTAAACGTCATGTTGTGTCCACTGAGGCCCTGGCTAAGCCTTGCAGCCTGTGATTCCTTTGGATATGTGGGGCACACCTGTGATCCTGCACCTAACCTGCATCTAACTTTCTTCCTCTTTTCTTCTTTTCTCCAGCACTCATGTATCCCAAGTCAGCAATGTTTCCACAACTGGAGAGTAAGTTATCTGGGTTGGGTTGGGCTTTTATGTTTTGAGGTTTTTTAAAAAATTCCCTTTCTGGTTTATTAAGTAGAAAAAGAAGTAGTTCTAATGTTCTACAGTACTGGAAGACTAAGATAATGAGCAGCCAGTGATTTGTAAGCTGTCTGTGTACAGAGGATAGAGGATAGTACTAAAGAAGAAGTGTTCTGCTTGAGCTTGTGGGTGTGAGATTAGAGGCAACTCTAACATTTAAAACTCCCAGATTTTTGTTTACTTCATTAAAAATAATGCCAGGGCCAGTTAATGTTTGGAAAGCAGTCCATGTGCTCTGGGAGGCACCTTGCAATGGAGAATGTAATTCAGGTATCAACTGTGTCTTTATTTTCCACTTCTTCATCTTATTGAGTCCATGTTTATTGAGTACCTGCAGTGTACAGAGCGCAGTGTTAGATGTGTGACATCAGATGCACATCCTGAGCTCTACTCTCACTGATCCTGCCCAGGGATGCAGGAAAGAAAGCAAATTAGTGATGGCAGTGAGTCCGTTCTCCACAGGGCAGGGCAGTGCTGTGTTAGTTATGTCCAATGCATCTTTCTCACTTGCACTTAGAATCCAAACTCCCTTTTCTGCCCTTGCCTGTCTCTCTGCCTGCACTGCTCAGTGCATGTCAGCCCCCTGACCTTCTCTTGATGGACTAAACCAGCTTATTTCTGCCTCAAAGCCTTGACTGTTTCTTAGCCTTCCCAGTTCTTCTTGCCATTCACTTTCTGTTCAAATATCATTTTGGGGGGCACTATCCCTGACTCTCCCCTCACTCCCCAAAACTGTCCTAGGTTTTAGAGCATGTCCCATTGTTGGGCATTCCATTTCTATAGCTGCTTATTATCTGTCTTGCCCTATAAGAATGCAAGTCCTGGGCCGGGGATTTAGCTCAGTGGTTCTGGCGCATGCCTCGAAAGCGCAAGGTCCCGAGTTCGATCCCCGGTACTAAAGAAAAAAAAGAACACAAGTCCTATAAACACAGGAGCGTGACGTTCGTGTTAGTGTGGTCTCCCTCACACAAGAAAAGTGTCTGACATATGTTAGGTGCTAACTGAATGTTTGTCAAGTGACTGAATGAATGGTTCCTGGCCCCAGGACCTTTCCATCACTCTAGTTCTCTTCCTCTCTTTCTGGGTCAGGTGTGGACCTTTGGGGGGCATCTTCCCTGGGCAGGGGCTGGGGTGGGCAGTGAGGAGGGTGTTATGGTAGGAGGAAGAGAAGGATTAGAAGAAGCACTGATGGAAATTAATGTGGACCTAGAAGAATGGATTTTTTCTTTCTTGTTGGGTGGGGAAGCAAGCGGAGGGCAGGATTGACTTCCCTTAGCTTTGCCAATTTTGAAAGGATTCCAGAACTGTACAAAGATGAGTACATTCCTTTTTTATTTCTTAATAACCTTTCTACCTTTTGTGTCTTACATAGCTTGGGAAACTGTAAGTTAGTCTATGTGCACATATTAATTTACACAGTCCATGGTACCACTATCAGGTAATCTTGGAATACTTGGGACACAGATTAAAAAATAAAACAAAATTTCTTTTTTTGGTGGGAGGGCAGTGAGACAAGGTCTCACTATGTGGTTCAGGCTGGTCTTAAACTCACTACATAGCCCAGACTGGCCTCAAATTGACAGCAGTCCTCCTGCTTCAGTTTTCCAAGTGCTGGGATTACAGGCATGTGCCACCACTGACAAAAATAAAATTTCTAGTGCCCAAGTTAATAAAACTATTCTTGTTCATTATCTTAAAATGTTTTAGTAAAATTTGAAATAACTACTAATCTGTTGGAAATCCTTAAGTTCTCAAATCCTGTCTTAGAGAACAGTACTTCCCAGTCTAAGCATTTAAAAAATATGTGTGTGGTTATTATTCAAGTGAAGAAAAACATGCTTTGAGAGGTGTAAGAATCTTCAATGGTAGCTTTTTTAGAATTAAGTACCATGTTGATAAGGAATGTTTGGACACATAGGAAGATTCTGCAGCTTTTAAAGTACCATTTGTATCTTATCCTGTGTTCTTTTCAGCTCTTTGCATTAAACTGTTTACCTCAGGTTGAACAAAGTAAATCTATCCTTCCAACTGAAATATATTTTGGGGTTATTTACTACAGCATCAGTTTTGTACATCACAACTTACTCAATTAGAGGTTAAGAAAGATTATGTTTTGTTGTTATGAGATGTAATTGTTCTGACAAGCTTTGGGGGCAGGGGTTCCAAGTAGCATTATTCCCTATATAATTGTATTTAATGGGATTCTAAATATTTAATAAATATCCTAAAATTATTTGTGCCAGTTTGCTTTGTAAATCATGTCAGCTTCCTCTGCAGAACTTTTGTGGAATCTGGAGGGAGCTTGCCTTTGTAAGAATATGTTTGCTATTATTCTAAGAGGAAGAAATCTTCCTCCTTCTGCCTTATATGAAAGGACCCTAATTTCTTTTTTTTTTTTTTTGTACTGGGGATCGAACTCTCGACCTTATGCTTGCAAGGCAGGCGGCAGCACCACTGAGCTAAATCCCTGGGCCAGGACAATTTCTTGACAATTTCATAATTGCTGCTAAATGTACCATGAGCATTTCAGTAATTCTAGATTCACAAAGATGAGAAGCATAGTTCTCAAATTGTTCTCAAATTTGTTCAAGTTAGTTTTATTTTTAATGCAGAATGCAAATATCTTTAGGTTCACACATCATACTCTGTGTTTGCTTATAGGAAACAGGTATTTCTAACATTTGGGCCTATGTTTTTGAAGGAAATCATTGATAAACTTGATTGCTCAAGTGACTCTTTGTTTTGTTTTTGGTTTGTAACCAGACTCTTAGAAAGAACCATCCGGACAGCTGTAGAACAGCATCTTTTTGATGTTAACAGTTCTGGAGGACAAAGCTCAGAAGATTCCGAGTCGGGAACTGCCTCATCATCTTCTACCACCTCTGCCAGGCAGCGCCGCCGCCAGTGCAAGGACCAGGGTGAGGCTGGACGTGGCAGAGAGCAGTAAGTTGCCATGGTGATTCTTGCCTGGGTTTTCTCTGCTCTCCTAAAAATACACAGCTAAATTCCTCACTGTGTTGTAGTAACATCCCCTACTCCTCTCACTTTTCAGTATTTAGGTTAAAACTTTAAAAGTTTACATTCTGACCATTCAAAACTTGGCTGACATTTAGAGACTCATAGGTGACTGGTAGGTACCTCAGTTTCATTGCACTGCTGGGTGTGCTGTGGAGGCCAGCTTCCTCATCACTGTCTTGAAGTGGAGATCGTGAGCCAGGGCTATGGGAGGCAGGTTTTTCCTTGCTAGTTAGCGTAAATTGACTGCTAAACTAGTTTATTAGTCAGCAGATTTCCCCATTATATTGACTTGACTAAATACTAGAACATCCCTCTAACACTGTGACACTTGGTTATGTTTTAGTACAAGAAAGTTTGCACTTAAGTCTAACCAAAGAAGGAAAAGCTTAAGTTCTTTATTATTTTAATGACTAACTGTAAGGCATTCCCTTTCTTGCTCTGTCTTTCCCCCTTTCTCTCTCTCTCTCTCTCTCTCTCTCTCTCTCTCTCTCTCTCTCTCTCTCTCTGTCTCTCTCTCTCTCTCTCTCACCCCTTACAAACAAGCTTTCCACCTCCAGCTACTTTAAGGCATTCTCACATCATGAATTTCAAGAATAATCTTACAAGTAGTTTTATTCTCCCTGAAAACATTTAACAAAATGCCAGTGAACAACTACCCTTCATATTAATTATGATTTCAGTTGCCAATGAAAATAATTTTATATAGATAACTGACTACATTCACACATTTTCCTCAAGAGTTCCAAGCTTTTTTTATTCATGATAGTTTTTTGCCTCTAATAGTTATTGTTTTGAACTCCTTATTAAATATCAAAGGCTAAACAAAACCCTAGTCCTCCTCATTCTTTTTCACCTAGACTCGAAGTCTATTACCAAAATCTTTATTTAAAAAAATTCCTCCCGAGTTCGATCCCTGGTACCAAAAAAAAAAAAAATGCCTTTTTGCTTAAAGAAAAACATAAAAAGTGTAAGTAAATTCTATAACGCATATCATTGAGATTTTTAAGGGCTATCTTAACAAATAAAATCTTAGAAATAAAGCAGTGTCAGTGGTATAGCTCATGACTTTACAAGTGACCTGTGCAGTACTTTTTAAAAAATTGTCTTGGAGCTGGTCAATAGTAGTTATAATATTCCATTTAGAAAATAGAAAATCTACAATACAGGAAACACTTAAAATGAAAATTTGGTACTGCCTGGGGTTTTGGAAAGCATTTAGGATGATAGTTTATGTTCTGCCTATATCTTATTATACAGCAAGTAGAAATTATTCACTTTACTTTGTTCTTACCCTCTGCCTCATTTTTTTGCTACACAGTATGAGACTATACTTTGCATTTTTAAATACCCCCTTCCATTACAACATTCTGCTTGCCACCCTCTTTGTTTGGACAGAGGGTGAACAGGTGGAGTGGGGAGTGGTACTGTGCATGATAGCAAGTACCCAGAATGGTGGTTGGAGTGTCAAGTGTGGGTCATTGGTGGCAGCAGGTGGTGGACAGCCAGAGCTAAGATAAACAGGGCCAGACAGGGCTGAGAAATACAAACATAGGCTCTCCTCTCCTGCAGGATGTGAATATAGCATTCCTCAAGTGTGAGGAAGTTTCTTTCATAAGTCATCTTGATTGTATTTAAGTAGCAACATGAGGGGAATAGAAAGAGGAGGAGAATGATAGAGACTGACCACCCGGGGACAGTTACAGACTGTCCCTGTGGACCTCTGGCCTTGCCCTTGAATTAGGTGTTTCATCACTACTCATCCTGGTTACTCTAAATAAGAGGACCTTGGGGTACAAGCCCTTCAGTAGTGTTGAGTTCCTTTATGCTCCTGTATGCAGCCGAAGTGACTTACACACAGTCTTGCCACATCCTTTTTCTTGGGTGTGAGGTCTCAAGTTCAGAAGTCCCTTGCACGAGCTCTTTGTGTGCCACCCCTGTTTGTGAGTCACAGCCCACCCAGTCTGACACGCTGGGTCACAGTCGTGTCTGGATCGTCCTTTAGCTCCCAGCCAATGGTGAACAGCTTCTCTCTGCTCCAGGTCTTTGGGGAGCAAGGCCCTTATCTCTCCAGGCCCAGAGCTGCCACTTCTGGTGAGCAGCTTTGGCCTAGGTCAGCCATCTTTTTCCCTCCAGCAGGGTGCTACGCACTCTCTACCTCTTACTGGCCTTCCCTGACATGTTTCTCTCCAGCTCTGTTCTTTGCCTTTCACTCACCTCCCTTTAACATGTTCTAGAACCTCCAGGCTGATCTCAGATTCCTCTTTTAACCTTCTTCCTTTCAGTGACTTTGAAATGCCACCTAGAAGGCCCTTTGCGGTATCCCCAGGAGTCATTAACGCAAGATAAATTCTGAGACAGTCAGCCATCATTATTATAGTTTATAGCAAGTGAGCTCTGCATAGTAAATGCTTATACATAATTGATTAATTCCTCTAAGATTTGCATTTCTTCTCCTAATGAAAAAATAAGGAAAGATGAAGCTAGACTTTGTATTATTCTATTCAAAACTATTAGTCTTATGGAGTGGTTGAAATGTGCTTCAAAAAATAGAAATTTGTTTGTTTTATTATCTATTAGTTTTACCTCTCACAACTTACAGCAACAACCACTTAAAAAAATATCCTTGCCTGGGACAGTGGCATACTACTGTAATCCCAGCTGCTTAGGAGGCTGAAGAAGGAGGATTACAAGTTCGATCCCAACCTGGGGCAACTTAGTGAAATCCTGTCTCAAAATTAAAAAAAAAAAAAAAAATTAAAAGTCTGGTGATGTAGTTCAGTGGTAGAGAGCTTGCCTAGCATTCTTGAGGCCAAGTTCAGTCCCTAGTACTGGAAAAAAAAAAAACTTGAAGCCAATGATCGCTATATCTCCAGGTCTGATAAAAGTGTCAATAAAATCTCACTAAAACCATTACAGCAAATTTTTGAAGTAATAGTGAAGAAAGACAGAAACTATCATTTGCATTGGTCCAAATGATTTGCTGTTTGTTTAAATTTATAAGAAAATAATAATACTCATTATTTGCTATGATAAAAATAAAGTTTAAACAGTCTATCATATAAAAATTCAATTTAATTCAGTGATTTTTTAAAAATGCCATCTACAACTGGAAAAAAGAAAATGTAGTTATACACAATAGAGTACTACTCTGCCATAAAGATAAAATTGAGGCATCCATAGGTAAATGGATGCAACTCGAGACCATAATGAAATACATAAGACACACAAGTTTAAATATCGCATGGTTTCTCTTATATAGCATATATATGATATATATATGATACATCTATAAGATCAAAAATACATCTATATGGAGAGAGAGTGCAAAATAGAAGATAGATAAATGAGACATAGATCTTTTTCAAATATATGGGGAAACAAGAGATGGAGGGAGGGGAAAGGGACTAAAAAATAATTGCAGGGGAAAATGATGGAAATTCAGCTTTTGCAGATGGGAAGGGGGCCAAGAGTTGGAGGGAGCAGGGAGGGAAAGATGGGATAGAGGATAAAAACATAAAGAAGAACTAAGATCTGTTAGGAACATGACCAACTCCCCATGATAAATGTAATCATTATATACTACAAACAAGTACTGATAAATAACTAAAGGTATGCCATCTACCAATGGAAATGATAATTTCCAAGGGAAATATTGTGGAATCTGATATGTATATGGAAATTTGTTGTGATAAATTGTTTACTTCCATATGATTGAAGAAATTCATAATGACATTTTTTAGAATGCAAAACATAGACTAATTTTTTAAAAAGAAGAAAAAAATGGAAACACAGCTTTTGTAAATAGGGAGGAGTGGAGGGGTTGAAGGGAGGGAAGGGGAATGAGAAAAAATAAGAACAGAGATATATTATGTACAGGTACAAATTCCCAATGATGAATGTGATCATAATGTATACCTAAAATGTACCAATAAACTTAATGAGTAAAATAAAAATAAAAATAAAAAATAAGTGAGGATGATTTAATTTCCCAAAACACAGTGAAATAGAAAATTAATCTAAATGTTTATTTGTATATCAATATCATATTAAAATCCTACTGCAAAGTAAAAAGGAAAGCATGCTATGTTGGAGGAATAATAGTTAAATATTGTCAGAATATTAACTATGTAGAGAGGACTGTGGATGAAATCCTGAAAAAAAAAGCTAGAAATAAGATCCTGATAATTAAAACGAGAGGCCCAGAGATCCATGTCAGGTCAGATCTTTAATATTCAGTTCTGTGATGTCAGATATACTTGAAACAGGCAGATGCTGCAGGAAGGAATCATGCACTCACTCTGTTCCCGCCGTAACATAGAGCACTCGGCTGAGTCACCCTGATACACAAGAAAGAGAAGACTTGGGGAGAAGAGCAGGATTCCCACACATAAGCTAGCTACACTGTCAAATTTTCATATTTATTTTGACAGAATGTGTTCCAGCAATTCATTTGCTATTCTGAATGATTATAAAATAAACATTTTCATTTGATTTTTCAAAAAAAATTTTTAACTTCTGTATCCATCTACTTGGGCCACCATACACAGAGTGGGTGGCTTAAACAACAGAAATGTATTTTCTCCTAGTTCCTGAGGCTGGAAGTCCAAGATCAAGGTGCCACAGGGCTGGTTTCTGTAGGATCACTTGCCTTGGCTCTCAGATGACTATCTTCTCGCTGTGTCCTCATGTGGCCTTTCCTGTGCACTTGCTTTCCTGATGTCTCTGTCTTCTTAGAAGCACTGAACTCCTGTTAGATGAGTGCCCCACACTGGTGACTGCACCTGACCTTGAGTCCTCTGTCGCCCAATATAGTCACACTGGGCTTCAACATAGGCATTTTGAGAGGATACAGCTTGATCCATCAAGGCTTTCATGCAAAAAAGAACCTCCATTTAAAACTGACACATACGTCATTAGTTAGAAAAAGTATAAAGAGTGATAAGAAGATAGAACTTAAGTAGTGAAACAAGGAATTTCTAGTTTAACACCAAACCCATGCAGCCATCTACAGAGAGCCTGGTCTGGTGCGTGGAGGGGAGCAGTGTGTGTGAGGCACGTATGTGTTTTAGTCCTGGTTAGGTTTTCCTCCTGTCTTCAGTAAGTTTCCCGAGTATTCCTCATAAATGTGTATAACTATTTAATATATTTTACCAAATATGTATATTTTCTATATTAACAGCTATAGAAAATATGAGCAAATTAAATATATAATGCTAAAAATTACTAAAGATAGTACAACTTTGAAAATATTATGATAGTACTTAATTCTTAGTTTTACCTCTATTATAGTCTAAGGATATGAATTTAGATTGTAGAATAAATATTTAATGTTATCTTTCACTTGGGGATGTGGTTGAGCTGACAGTAAAATATAGTATCTATTTTTGCACTTTCAAACTCATTTATTTCAAGATACAGTTTCAGGATGTATAGTGGTACATTAGCTCAGTCATAATGTGTGTGAGAATAAATCCCATTCATTTCTTCCTTACCAAGCCATTTCTTTCTTACTTTTACTAATGTATAGTTAATTTTTTAAAAAGTTTGTTAAGTAGTTTAATTTTGTGAAAACCTCCTACAGAAATATTTAAAATACTTTTTAAAAGGTTTGAAAATATTAAGTGAATTAAACTCTATATTTATGACATTTCTATTTCTTTTTTTGGTTTGTTTTTTTTTGGTACCGGAGATCGAATTCAGGACCTTGTGCTTGCAAGGCAAGCGGCAGAACCACTGAGCTAAATTCCCGGCCGGACATTTCTATTTCTAATAAGCTTACATCTTGGAATTCTCGGAAAGTAACAAATCCATTTTTCAATTAAAATGCTTGATATTACATATACCAAGATTATCTAATTCAGTGAGATTTAAATACTAATGTGTTTTACTCTACTAAAATGTCTAGAATTTGGGAAAATGGATGTTCCCATTCTAGAGGAGATGTCATATTTCTTTTTCAGATTTTTCTCTATACATTGTATTAATTTATAATATTAAAATCTTGTTGTGTACTGAAATTATATATATTAATATCTGTTGTGAATAATGGAAAAATCTCATTATGCATTTGTACCGTGAATGAAGATTACTTCTGCTAAAGTACAAAAGCTGTCCCCAGTGGAAACACAGCCAGTTTGCCCCAGGAAGAACATCCCTTCTAATGTGTTGTATTTGCACCTGCAGGAGCAGCACTGGACCAAGATTTTGATCATTTGTCCATTGATAGGCATTCCTTGGACTGTTGTACATGTGATATGACACAGTGGCAGTATTATAAAATTATAAAGGGTGAAAGTCCCTTTCATCCTTTAAAATAAAATTAAGGTTTTTTCTTCAATTTCAGAGGCCTTATCAACAAAGAAAATATTCCTTCTGGCTTCAGCAACCTTGATGAATGTATTTTGAATATTCAGGAAGTAGAAAAAATACATGAAAATACTTCTGATTATATTGGAGAAAGGAGCAAACCTAAACGTCAAAAATCTAGTTCTAAACTTTCTGAGCTCAATGAAAATCAAGATGGTCTTGTGGTAAGTGAATATTTTTCAGATTTTTTTTTCTTGTAGCCAGTTAAGGAAATGCATTCTCCTTTCCTTGCTTCATAAAGGAAATAAAAGTAATTTCAGTCTTGAGTTTCACAGAATTTTAGAATATGAGTTTTGGGGCACCTCAGAGCTAACTTAAGTATTTTCATTCCTTCCTTCCTTCCTTCCTTCCTTCCTTCCTTCCTTCCTTCCTTTTTCTTTTTTGTTGTTTGGTGGTACTGAGAATTGAACCCAGGGAGCACAGTTACATCCTCAGGCCTTTTTATTTTGAGACAGGGTCTTCCTAAATTGTCCAAACTGGCCTTAAACTTGGATCATCCTGCCTCAGCCTCCTGAGGAGCCTGGATTACAGGCATGGGCCAACATACCCTACTGTGATAGTAAATATACAAATTAAGGCTGAGCACTGGGTATAGCTCGGCACTAAAGTACTTGCATAAAGTCCCTGGGTTCAATCTATGGCACTGAAAAAAATATAATCATAATAATAATGCTAAAAAAATATGACATTCTCCCAAAGGAAGAAGGAACAGCACACGCTCTGATTTCCATGTTATTTAAATTGGTCTGATTTTTATATTTTTCTAAGCATTTTTACATTTTATTTTTTGATTAAAATTATTTAACATTTTTTCTTATTTTCCACCATTCCATTTATTCTTACCTATATAAATGTGTTAAAAAATGAATGAATGAATTTATAGCAAAGTGAAAGAAAAACACATAGGGAAAGAGGAGCAAGTGTCTTCATCTTCAGAAATCTCTTCACGTTCAGGTCAGTTTCAAGTTTATACTCAAAGTGGAGGTACTTTTTTCCAAATTAGAAACAAAAAGACATTAGTCACTTATTGTCTCAGACTCGAACCTTAGTTTAATTCAATAAATAATTCCATGTTTCAGTCAGTATTTGTTCCATATAACTATTTAATGTCATCGCTCCTTTACATTCATCCTTCAAATTGTCTGAAAAGTGAGAACCAAAATTTTACAATTCTTAGTTTTTTAATTAACAATGGAGAATAAACTTTATAATATAACATGAACTGTTGACCTTACTTAACAAAAGGCAGTTTTACTGTTTGATATGCAGGTTCTCTGGTCTCCTCTTATCTCTGACCAGTCTTCATTCAGCTCCATGCTGCATTTTCTATACATTCAGCACAACTTATAGGCCATCTTTTTTCCCACCGTCAATTTCTGTGCATGCTCAGAAACAATTCTCAGTTTTCCCCTGTGTACAGTATACACAAATGCAAATCTAGGAGAAAACATAATTGAATGACTTCCCCTACCTCCCAAATGTCTTATTTTGTTTCTAGAAATAAAATGTTCAACTAGAATGGTCAGAAATAATCGTCCTCCTTAAATTTCTGTCTGGTGCAATTAATTCTCAAAGAATCTAACCTTTGGGAGGAATCATTGTACATTAACTACATTTTAACAGTGATGAACTGATGATTTAACTTTTTTAGGAAAAGTTTAGTGTTTTTGTTTTGTTTTGTTCAATCTGCTGGGGAAAAGTTTAGTGTTTTTGTTTTGTTTTGTTTTGTTTTGTTCAATCTGCTGGGGAAAAGTTTAGTGTTTTTGTTTTGTTTTGTTCAATCTGCCAGGGATTAAACCCCAGGCCCAGGGCCTTGCAAATGCTGAGCGTGGGTGTCGATATTATACTGACCCATATTCCCAGCCCCTGAACAGTACCTTTTTAAATAAATGATACCGATTTCATTAACTATTTGGCCCATGACTTGGTTATTTGCCAAAGAAATTTATGCTGATTAAAAGTCTCAAGTTTACAGCGTGAAAAAATGTATATTTTGAATCTCTTTCCATGAACTTAACCCATCAGTAATTTTTTCCCCACGAGAAATAGTATCTTCAGTTAGCTAGGTGGTAAAAGTTAATAGAAGTGGAAAAACACATCTTTCCCTTGGAATATGTGTTTAACTGACAAAACCATGGACAGAGACCCTGTTGAAAAGCACTGGGCTGGGAGGCCCTTTTCCATTCTGGTCTTTTGAGTGTGAAGGTTTCCCCCACTCAGCTGCCCAGTTGCGCTTCCCACAGGAAAGCGCCATGGACCCTGGCTTTGTTGCGATGAATAACTTAAACCCTGCCAGCGTAACTCACAGGAAGAACTTCCTCCTCTGTGTATTCTCAAAGATCTTTTCTAACTCTCATATTCTGTGAATTTTAAAATCTAATATTGAAGGTAACCACAAAACAAGAGCCAAGATTCATAACAATGACTGGTATTTAGATCCTAAACTTGTCATGCATCTTAACTTCCTACTCATTTTTAACCATTTAATTTTACTTTCCCCAACCCTCCTCCAAAATCTTTTCCAACCCCATTTCAAGGCCTTTACGCTTGGGCTAAACATTTGTTTTTATAGCGAAAAGAAAGAAAAGAATAACCCAAGAAAGTGAAGGGAAACACATACATAGTTCTATACCTTCTGTGTGCCAAAAAATACTTTATATCTCAGGGATACAATAGTGAGAATAATAGGTAAAAATTCCTACCTTCATGAAACTTATATTCTAGTGGGGAAGCAGACAGTGATTAGAATAAATAAGTAAAGCATAAAGTACATGATATGAGATAGTGATGACTTCTTAGAAGAAAAGTAAAGCAGAGAATGGTGACAGGAATTTTGAAGGGGAGGATGCAATTTGAGTAGATTGGTCAGAGAAGACCTCCCCCAGAATTTGGCATTTGAGGATAAAGACCCAGAGGAAGCAAGGAAGCAAACCATACTGATAGAAATGTAGGGCTGCAAGCACCGAGGCACCATTGAGGAATCTGGAAAGTGTATGGAGCATGAAGACAGCACGGGGGTGGGGGTGGGGGTGGGGGGCTGCGGAGGCGGAGTGAGCAGAGGGAAGAAGCAGTGAGGAAGGAGAGAGGTTGAAGCAGGGCCTCACAGCTCATGGGGAAGACTCTGCCCTTACTCTGGGAGAAGAAGGAAGAAGCGAGCAGAGTTCTGGGTGGAACAGCAGTCTGGCTTCCTTAAATTCCGTGTAACTGCTTTGTGGAGCATTGACAGAAAGCAGGCGAGCAGGGGGACCAGTTAGGATATGCTTGTCATTTCTGGGTTTGAAATGGTTTGAACTAAGCTGATACAATGTGTATGGAAGTGTGTATGGCTTTGCAGGTTAGTGTTGCCTGTTAATGGAGATGGGAATGGTATCCTGGATTCAGATTTGGACCTGTAAAGAAAGAGCTGCCTGTTAGACATCTAAGAGGAGGTGTCAGAGAGCGTAGAACTACAAACACACACATGATCAGCATTGTAGATGACACTTAAGGTGATACTTGGAGGAGACAACAAGGGACAAGACAACAGGGGAGCAAGTATAGGTTAGAAGAGTGGCCAGGGCATGGGCCCTGCAGTGTGCCACCATGGAGAGAGGATGGGGAGGTAAGAAGCCAGAAGAGACCTAAGAACAAACAGATAGAAAAATAGAAGAAAAATGAAGTTTATTTGGTGTTTTAGAAACCACATAACTAGACCAGGTGTAATGCCGCATGCCTGTAATCCCAGCACTTGGGTGGCTGAGGCAGGAGGACTGCCAGGAGTTCAAAGCCAGCCTGAGCTACATAGTGAGTTCAAGGCCAGCCTTGAGCTATATAGCGAGACCCTGTTTCAAAAAAAAAAATAGAAGCCACATAACCAAGTGTCTCACAGAGAAAGATAGTCAGATGAGAGGTTGAATAGAGGATGGTAGAGCTCACCATGTTCTTAGTGGGAGCAAGCTGGTAGAGGGACGGGAGCAAAAGCCATTCTCAAGAGAGAACAAGAGAAACTGAAGACAGGAGCTTCCCAGTGACCTCACCGGCCTCCCCCACAGCCAAAGAGGAAGATGTGACACACCCTCCACAAGTCTCCTGCAGATGTGGAGCCTCTGCAGTGGGCACTTTGTCCTCTTGCGCCTCAAGGCTGTGATGACCAGCAGAGACCAAGAGACCACATTGAAGCCAGTGGTCCTGAGCTACAGTCGGTGTGAGATGGCTCTCCCTTATTGCTCACTGTGGTGGATTAACTAATGGTCAACTTGTAACGCCCAGCTGAGCTGAATCAGTGTAGTCTGGGCATGGAAGATCCACTTGAGGATTGTTAATAGCCATAAAAAGAGGGCTGGAGGGGAAGATTGTGGGCTGTTGATTTTTTCTGGGAGAAGCTTGCTGTGGCTTTGTCATGGGCTCTAGGCCACTGGCTGGACTCGAGCAGGACATTGCCTTGGACTGTAGGCCTTTAGCTGGACTTGTGTGGGACATTGCTGTGGGATCCAGGCCCTTGGCTAAATTCTTTGGGACCCTGTGTGCAGTTAATCTCTTGTACTCCTCTGTATTTAACTTTTTGGGTAAATATCATAAAATAATCCTATAAATTATGTGTCCTGTATTAAATGTATTCTCTTGCCAAATCCATGACTACCACACTAACGATCACCATGATCCCAGCCATTCTGTCTGCCTCAGACACTGCTCCCCTTGCCCTGAACTCTCATAGGAAAGCTTTGTCCCCTGCTTTACTCAGAAAAGCTAAGACAGTTTGGCTGGACCACTGGTAATGGTCCTCTTTTATCATACCAATAGTTCTTTTGAATGTGGATTAGCTTATACAATTTTAAGTAATAACACATGGAAATGTACAAAGGAGAAAATAAAGGAATTCAAACCTGCCATTGATTCTTTGTTAATGAGACTATATCAGATATTCTCCTTTTCAGAGCTCAAGGTTAAAATAATGAACCTGTTTTGACTAGCAGCATTGCTCTGGCCTTCAATTTGACCTGTTTGTCTAATGAGAGAAGGCATTTTTTCCATGTCCTCTATAAAGGCTTTGTCAGCATTTTACAGTTTTAGAAGACGGTTTTGTTTTTTCTCCAGCCATTTTCAAGTACCCCTGTCAGTGGTCAAACAGGTTTTGAGTCTAGCTTTCAATGCCAACACAGGGGGGTGGGGTGGGGGAAGAATTACAAATGTATCTACAATCAGAAGCTAGCTTTATCATAGCATTTGCTTTTTTAAATTTGAAGGTTACGTTTATAATTGAGGGGGGTAGATTTTAAAATTCATTTACTTCTCCACACCCCAAAATTATCAAAATATAAAATGTCATATTACATCTGTGTTTTGAAAGTCACTAGGAGAACTTACATGAGTCAGAATTTATGGATTGTAAACTAAGCTTTATCTGATTAAAAATTATAAGAAGTAATTTCACTGCATTATATTAAAGTCATAATCTAGTTTTTGCATTTTTTTTCAGTACTGAGGGTTTAACCTAGAGCCTCATACAAGCAAGGTCTGTACCACTGAGCTATACCTGAAGGCCTTTTTATTTTATTATTTTGAGACAAGGTTTGACTAATTGCCCAGGCTCCCTCAAGGTTGCAGTCCTCCTGCTTCAGCCTCTGAAAGAGCTGAGATTACAAGTGTGAGTCACCGTGCCCAGTTCTTCTTGGCTATTTTTAAAAATATCTTTAAAATTTAAATATTTTTAAAAAGTTAATACAATAAATCATTTTTGTAATAGTTCTATTATGTTACCTTTAAAAAATGAAAATACTAATGGACTACTCTTTTACCACACCTAGAAATCAGTTTGGTAAAAGTAAACCATTCCAAACCTTCAAATTGCACTGTGTACATAATTCCTCATAGTATAAATCCATTAGCAGCTGCAGCAGATATGAAAGTGCAGCAGTATACTTCTTTCTCATCCAGGGGAAGCAATCTGTGTTTCGATGCTGTTTTAGCCTGTGTGTTTTATTTTCCCCTTCCCTCATCTCAGTAAGGTCAGGAATTAATCATTTTGTCTTATCTGCTCACTAAACCCTAGACAAAGGATAGATTTGGGAATTCATAAAACATTTTGTGCTCTGTGAAAATGAGTAGTTTCGTTAACATAGCATATCTTCATTACCTTGGTCAGTTTCATTCTGAAAACTCAAGAAGACTTGCCAGGTTTAACACCCTACTCAGGTGTTCCTGCCCCTGACAGGTACAGGTGCAGCCCAGCAACGCTAGTGAAGGAACACTGTGTGCCTCAGGCAGGGCTGAGGTACTCCAGACGGGGTTATGCAGCAGTCTCACATATGTGGAGAAACAATATGACAGTAGAAATGACTGAAAACCTTTTAAGAGGAATATTGCACAGTGTTGATACTCAGCCATTACAAATTACATCTGTAAAAACTGAGAGCCTGGAAGAGTTCTTAAACATGGTTCAAACATTAAAAGAAGAGGGGAGGGAGTTGATGAAGTCAGTACTTATTCTAACCCTTGAGGTTGACTAAAAATTTTCACATCTTAAAAGTTCTTTTTTGCAAATCTTTCTATTATTATAACATAACTATTCAATAACTCTCAAAATCTGTATCATTATATTTTGTTTCCTTTTTTTAGGAGAAAAATTAATCTTCTATCAGCTTGTAACTAAAATGTCTCTAAATTTGTAGAATGCTATTTTGGTTTATTTTCTGTACTCACCTTTCTGAATTTTCCTTAGCTTTAACCTGAAAATGTTTATTTCTTCCAAAAAACTGATTCACTTGTAATTTTAAATACACAATTCATTTCACCAGCACTGTTTGGAAATGATATGAAAAGATTGTGCTTTCCCTAGGAATTTGTGTTTCTGAGCTTTAGGAAAACCTAATACTATTGTGCTAGATCTTTCACTAAAGATTTTGATAATCTATTAAAGATTACCAATGGGAACAAACAAAGATTCTTTGTCACAGATATATCCCCCTTTATCAGGAAGGTCACATTCAGGTAATAAGAGCCATTATGCTCTGGTTTAATGGAAGCCAGTTATAAGAGACTTTTCTAACTCAAACTTTAAAGGTGTAAATGCAATTGAATACTGTCATAATTTTTTTCTCAGATCCATTCTAAAATTATCTAAGTATACAAGTCTTCTGAGTAAATTGATGCTTAGTATTCTAATGGGCAGACACAAATACTATCTTGTAAATTCCTGGGGCTGTCTTGCCTGTGGACAAATAGTGAAATATTTTCTTTGGAAGTTTCACACCTTTAGAAAGAGTAGTAACAATTAATGTGCATTAAGTATACTAGGCATGACTCCAGTGCTTTACATGTATTATTTTGCTTAATCCTCATAATAAGCCTGTGGCAAGTAGTGTTGCCACCTCCATTTAAGGAAACTGAGACTCAAGTGGAATCATAGAATTGGCAGTTGATGGAGCCAGAAGTCAAAGCCAATCATTCTGACCCCAAAGCCTCTGTCAACTATTACATTGTGCTGTCTCCCTTTCTTCCATTCTTTGGTGGAGCCCAGGGTGTCAAACTGAGGATTCCAGACAAGTTACCCGGACCAACATAAATGGAAAATAGTTAATTCACCTACCAAGCCAAAGATTAGCTTCTAACTGTGATACATCTTTATTTTATGGAGATTTTTATACATGCCAATTTCATGGGATTCTTGTGACTTTTTAGAGTGTTTTCGTAATGGTAGGTTATTAATGTGCAGGTAAATGTGTGTTCTTTATTTATTTTAATGACACACGGTAAGTGGATTGTACCTAGCATCCTTCTGAATGTGAATCTCTGAGTTTAGTGAAATTCAGGTTCAAATTTTGAAGGCAGCCATTTTTTTTTTTGTACCGGGGATCGAATTCAAGTCCTTGCACTTGTGAGGCAGGTGGCGGAACCACTGAGCTAAATTCCCGGCCCAGCCATGTTTTGAGTCTGCTGAATTTACAAATATACTCTTCCTTCATGAGGATGAATTACTCATTCTGTGCTTAATCACCTGCATTACTTTTAGAAAACATTGGCTGAATTCACAGAGGCAGTCTAAAAAACCTTACAAACATTAAGCCTACTTTGTTGGCCTAAAACATATACTCTTAAAAATATATATATATATACTCTTCAAGTAAGTTTTCTATTTATATTTTGTACACCCTTGCTAATACAAAAATATACATTAAATATTGCAGAAAGGATTTTAAATTACTTTCATTTCTTTCTGTGAATAGTTTTACAACTTAGATATAAGCTATATATGCTTTTTCTAGATCATATTGGCTGTATTCTACAAAGATTATGAGTAATAAATGTTATGTCAATTTCTGATTAGATTCAAGATTTATATTCCTCAGTTCTAGTTCTAAGCCATCCTGATTCTCTGATGATCGAGTTTGGTTCTGTTTAGCTGTCAAATGTGCATACTACCTAGTGGAGACATTATGGGAACAATGGCCATTTCCTTGATGCTGTCAGCTGTCTTTGTTAAAGGGATGATAAAAATCAATGTGCAACTTTAAACAAAATAATAAACTGTCATAATTTTACTTGTTTTAACAAAGATGGAAATGTGAGGACTATAATTAGTTTATATCTACAGTTACCTGATTTTTTTTTTTCTTTTTTACTTTAGAAAAAAGAGTCTGCTGTTGCATGTTTCTTACCAGGCCATTAAGCAACTAATAATTGTTCTGTTACAGAATATGGAAAGTTTCAGTTCCGTACAATCAAATGACAGGACTGGAGTTGATGATGTTGAACTGATGTCTGAAGAAAGGTAATTTTAGAATTTTCTCCTTACATTCATTCCAAGGGTATGACAAGATTACTATTTTCATTTAATGCAACGTGGGTTATAAAAACCAAAAAGAATGGAATTTAAGGACTGTATGTTGATTATTTTATGGTAAGGAAAATACTTAGAATAGAAATCTACAAGGCAAATAATCACGTTTGTGCTTCTAGTTTTTTTTGTTTTGTTTTTGAATTTTATAAGGAGTTTAGAGCTATTAGCCCACTTTTAAAATAAACCAAGTTGTTATATGAATGGATGAAAGGCATTGTCATAAAAATGGACACTTGGTGATATTTTGTTATGGTTGCTGTTGTTTATAGCACAGAAAATGAAAAAGATGGTGGAGACACCCAGCATAATGAGGTGAGTAACTAACAAATGTGTGGCTGTGAGGGGCTGTCCCTACATTCTTGAGTGTGTGTGAAATGTCACTAGCCTGGCCTTAGGAACAATAGAGTGATAGGACTGTGTCTGGATAGAAAGGCAAATACCAACATCTAAAGATTCCTTGAGAAGTTTGCTTTTGAAGTTGTATTTGCTTGTCAAGATAAACTTTAATAGCGTGGGGATTTCTTTTTAGATTTTCCATTGAATAAAACAAAAAGCCAAAGGTGCTGTTTTCCATGATATTTCCATGATTTGGTGCATATTTTTAAATGATTAAACTATGTTAAGTAGTGAGTTTTAAGGGATCTTTCATAGGGTGTCTCAGTCACCTTCCTTATCACTGGGACAAAATACCTCACCCCCAACTTAAAGGAGAAGAGGTTTATTTTGGCTCATAGTTTTAGAAGATTCGGTCCATAATTTGCTGGCTTCAAGGCAGAAAGGGCATGGTGGGGCTTCTGGGTGGAGGACAGCTCTTCACATCATGGTGGCCAGGAAGCAGAGAGAGAAGGGAGGAGCAGTGGAGGAGATACACCCTTCCAGGGCACCTTCATGACCACCCCAGCCAGGCCCCACCCCCAGACAGCACATTCAGCTATGAACCCGTCTATGGATGAATCCACTGAGGAGTAGAGCTCCTGATGATCCAACCACCCTTTTGGGGGACAATTTTTATCTAAACCATAACACAAGGATTTTCTCATTAATTTTCAAATTAACAAATTCTGTTTGAGTTATTTAATCCAATTCAATATCTCAGTTTTGTGTCTCTGTTCAAGTAAACAATAGAGAAAAAATAAACCTCCTGCATCATCTATATTTTCAAGTTTCACTTACTTTCCTGGCTCTCGACTGGTCCTCTGGGGCATCACCACATGGATCCAAGTATTTGGTCTCCCTTGCTTCCATTCAGCATGCTGGGCCTCATTTTTAGTTCATGTATGTAGGTTTAATCTAACTCTTCCAAATGCTACCAACCCTAGCTTGAATCTCATAACAGGTTCATTTTTTTGCAAGAACTAAAAGCTTTTATCAACCTATTCTTAAAATTCTGACTTTTTAATATATTAATTATTAGAGAACTATTGCTCTAAAATGACTCTTCGGGAGTTTTTTGTTTGTTTTTTGTTTTTCTTTGTTGTTGTTGTTGTTGTTTTGAGGCAGGGTCTCCCTTTGTAGTTCAGGCTGGCCCTGAATTCACTGTGTAGTTCAGGCTGGCCTTGAACTTGCACCACTCCTCCTGCCTCAGCCTCCCAAGTGCTGGGATTACAGGCATACACCACCAGGGCCAGCTTGACTCTTCGTTTTTGTGGTACACTTGCATAGTTAATTTACTGATGGATTTAGTCAGCAACATGTATTATCTTCCACTGTGTACAAATTCTGTGTTAAGACCAAGAGTTTGATGACAGTCACAGTCCCTGCTCCTGTGGAGTTTTACAGTCTACCAGATGAGTCATCTGAATGCTGGGGCTGGGGTGTCACTCAGTGGTAGAGCCCTTGTCTAGCATGAATAAGGCCCTGGATCCAGTCTCCAGCACTACAAACAAACAAGACCCTGAAAGCTATGGACTCCCTTTCCAGGAAACTGCATGCTCACATTAAATTTTGCATAAAATTACTGGAACTCAATGACCACCCCCCATATACACAAACATGCTTATACTGTAGACTCCTTACATTTCCTATTCAATTCTTGTCATGTATACTTCTTTATCCTAGATAATGGGAAGGAAATGCTACCTCTTTCTGATTGCTCAGCTTCAGAGCCAATTCTTTCATCTCTTATTTCCAACTCATTTATGCTTCCTTCCTGGGGACCCTGGCCCCAAGCTGACATGCTTTCCTTGTCTCTAAGTGTCTTTTTAAAAGAGCCTGTTTCCTCATGATAGTTTTTTGGATGTTGTTAATTTTTTTCCCTTATCTTTTCTCTGCCATCTTCCTCTGCACACAGCAGGCACCTATTCATCATGCCACTGAACTTTATTTTAAAGAATATCACTTTACCAGCTTCCTGGGGAGGTCTTCTCAGTTCTTCCTTTTTATGCTTGTTATCTTTTATGACATAAAGGGAATAGAGTGACTTTTGTGGATGAACTCCATAGCATTAACTCATGAATTCCAGGTAACACCCAAACTAAATTCGTGCTGAACTCAGTTTACCTAGGCCTTTCTGTGGACAGCTTCCATGACAATGGATGAATCATGGGGAAAGAATCTCAAATCCTCTTCCATGTGCCAGGTGCTATTCTTACATGTATCACCCATGTGCAGCCACCAATCAGTGCCTGATCATGGCCAGCATTCCCAAAGCATTTGGCATTAATAATCATTGCCATCCTGACCATTTCAGTTAGGAGATAAAATTACAAGGTGAGTTAGAATCCACACTTAGCTTTTCAAATCAATTTCCCATCACAGCTACACCAAAAAAAAAAATAAAAAAAGACCTCACTCCACAAGATTGGGATTATTTCTATCATGAGGGCTTGCATTACTTTCACTGAAATATATTTTGTTATTCAGGAAAGACTGTGAAAAGGTCTGTTTTTCATTTTTAAAGCTCTTTGCCTTAATTGAGTGTGTTGTAATTTCTTACTTTTTAATACATATAGCCCTTCCTAAAACTTATCATACTATCCAAATAGTAATCTGTTTTTCTGGTAAAACAGCAATAATCCCTCAATTTCAGAGTTGAAAAATAAGTCTAGATTCTGGTTACCCTTTCCAGAATTCTATTTAATTAGTATTTATTTTGTTTCAAGTCTCCTACAGCATCAGATTGAGATGCCACAGTTTACATGTTCACATGAATGGGTATAGTAGTTTTTCCAATTTTTTTTTCCATTAAGACAGATTTTGTTATCATTAACACTGTCCTTTAAAGTTCTTGTAAACTCCCAGATTCATTTAAGATTACGAAGAAAATGACAGCCCCTGGGGACAGGTGGGATTTTTTTTTTTCCTATTGTGGTTATTGTTCCCATTAGAGGAGGAACTGGCCTTCAAAGCTGATATTAATTTTTTTAAATAATCAGGGTGCAACTTTCACTGTATTTTGTTTGAAGGCATGTGTTGAAAGTGAATGTGAACTTATCCCTTTTTTGTTATGCCTTTTTAGTTTCTTGTAATTATGCAACTAATCTTAGCTGAAAAGAGGATGTGTTGAGCTCTCAGATGGGAATTGGCCATTGAGAGCGACCCATTTCTATTTTTTATGTGGTTAGGATTTAAATTTGTTTAATGACACATTTCAATGAAAAAGAAAAGTTCAGAGTCGTTTCAAAAGTGCCACAAGTGAAAGTACAGTTTCTTTGGGAGGTTTTGGAATGGCTGGTGTGTCAGTGAAACATGGTGTCCGGCTTCATGAAATGAGATAAAAAGAAAGAGCCTAGCGCATGCTCCCTGGGCTCATGGAAACCCGAGTGTTTGTCCTTTAGTTTGTGAACTCTTTTTAACAACTGCTGGAATCTAGAAGAGAAGTCACTTCTATAGCTAGCAACACCTAGATTCTAAAAGATATCATAGAAAAGTCATTTTCAGAATTCTGCCTGAAGTTGAGTTTATACCTTACTCTTCAGTGCCTTCTAATGTATTTTCTACTGTGAAAATATTTTATGTTTCACATAATATCTAGAATATTCAAGCAATAACCTTACAACGAACCTCTTTGTCAAGGAAGCAAAACAAGTAAGAATTATTAACTGCTTCTGAAGGTATTATGTTATCTGTTCAAGCTCATTTTGTCAGAATTATATGGTCAGTGAAGTGTTAAATTCTTTCAAGATATTTTTACATTCTTTATGCTTCTAAGCCCATTGCTTAAGAGTGCTTAGAAGCATACCTTTGATAACAAACAAGACATTCATCATAAACAGATTATTTCCCTTTTATAAATTTTGCTTCAAAGAAAAAAAAAGGAAGGGAGGGAGGAGAAAAGAGAGAGAAAGGAGGAGAGAAAGAAAGGAGAGTAGGAAAAGTGGAGGCTGTCTAATCAAGACTGAGAATTAAATTAATTATCACAAGATCCAAGTGCAAGTTTTTATTTGCCCTGAGAAGAAGATTTCTGAAATGTCTCCATCGATAATTGTCAAAGACTACTGGCCCTTTGCAGTTCACATGAGTTTGGAATGTCCATTTTCATTTATTGTCAGGCCAAAAAGTAAATGTTTATGGTTCCACATGGTTAACACTGTGGGTTTTTTCCTATGCAAATTGCATTATCCAGCATACTCTTGAATCCCATCATTCCTGGCTCTTTTAGCTGTTAGGGCACTAATCCATATTTTCTGCAGGGAAGGAAAAGGAATGGAATAAAAATTCACCAAATAACGAAATATGGTGGCACATACTGGTGATCCCAGCACTCAAGAGGCTGAGGCAGAAGGATAACCACAAGTCTGAGACCAGGCTGGGATACATAGTGAGACCTTGTTTCAAATAAATAAAACAAAAAACAGATATTCACCAACTACTTGAATCTAGGGAAGGGGAAGGATCAATGAAGGCTGGGGATAGAAGAATCACCCCCAGCTCGACAGGAACAAGTCTTGGCAAAGATTACACTGATAAACTCAGAGTTAATGGCTTCTTGACCTGCACATAAAGTGTCCAGTGGCCCCCAGGGGAGGGGAGTACCCACACTGCTCCCTAGCACCCTGTGCTTTTCTCTTGTAACATATGTGACAGCGGCTTCTCTTCCACATTGGATCCTTTCACTTGTTCAGTCCCAAATTCTGGTGTCTAGAACAGACTAGGTCTTCCGTAAATACTTCCCAAATGAATAGGCAATGGAAGGAGAACAGAAATAGAAATAGCATTTATTTTACAGTTACTATGTAGTGTTTATACGTGGTTTCCATTTAATCTTCCAAACAGCCTGACTAGAGTGGAAGGATGTAAGGTTCAAAGAGGTTGGCCCACTCAGGTCTTGAAGCTGCCTCCAAAACCCATCCTTGTCTACCTACCACATAGTCTCCTCTAAGAGCTACATTCTGTTTCAGCACATGAGGATTTAGTATGCGTTTCTGTGGGGCAGTGTTTCTGACAAGGGTTTGGTGTGTGACACATCACAGCATAAGGATCTCTGAGTTGAAAATTGTGACATTATCTATTCTCTGATATAACTGAAGATAGACTTGTAAAGAAAAAAGTTTAAGCCAAAACTGTTTTATATTTGAGTCTGCCCTTGACCTGTTAACTTTAATGGTCTAGTAGGAGAAACAAATAAGCGAACAGGCAGTATTTGCCTTCCTGTATGATACCAGCAGTCTTGGATGGTGTGAGCCACCAGTCAAGGTGCCTCTAGCAAGGGGGACATTTGAAGGAGCAGCAGAGCCTGAACAGTTTCCCATGAGCAGCCACTGGGCAGCAGCCCCAACCCCACAGCCGCTGTGCGAGCCTGGGCCAATAGGTACTGCCAGGTTCCGAGACCAGCAGGGCCAGAAATTGGGACTCAGGTTCTAGGAGCAGCGGGCTTGTGAAAGAGAACTTGAGGGACTGACCTGAGCACAGCAAGGTTGGACCAAGTCGTGTGTGCATTTCCACAGAAGTGGGAAGTGCCTGTGTGCCTGCCAGGCAGGTGTATGGAGGAGAGGGTGTGCACTTCCGGGCCAGAAAGCAGCCAGGAGGCTGGAAGCTCACATGTGTTAAACTCATGTGTGTCTCTGCAGACACACACAGTCCAGGCCACATCCTTAACACCCACGTGATGGCCTTGGCTGTCCTTTGCTGATCCCAGACCCAGTGGCCTCTGAGCTGCTCCTGAATTGTATAAACAATGACCATGCCTCACTGAATGGGACCCCAGGCACCAGCTTCCTCTTCCCTGCAATGCTTTTCCACAGACGGCTTCCTCTCCTGCTTCTTTCCCATCTCAGTTCAGCCACCACTTCCTCAGGGACGCTCTCGACCACTCCATCTGAAGTACCAGACCTCAGCTCCTATCACCCACACCCCTCTTCCCTGGCCTGTTTTCTCCACAGTCCTTGCGGTTTTTTCTTTATTAACTATCTCCTATAGGATTTGTCAGGACAGAGACTTCACTTGGTCCAGTGCTGTTTCCCCAGTATCTAAAAGACTGTCTTGCATAGATTAGGCACTCAGAAACCATTTCTTGTTGATATTGGGATTTTTCTTTGTTTTTGCTTTTGTTGTGACAAGAGTCTCACTGTCAGTTCAGACTGGCCTTGAAATAACTGTGTAGTTCAGGTTAGTCTCAAAATCTCAGTGCTCCTCCTGTCTCAGCCTACTAAATTCTGGGAGTAGAGGCATGTGCCACCATGCCTGGTTTTTTTTCTTTCTTTTTTTTTTTGGTACTGGGGATTGAACTCAGGACCTTGCGCTTGTGAGGCAGGCACTGGAACCACTGAGCTAAATCCCCAGCCTCCCTCCACGCCTGGTTTTTAAAAAGCATTTCTTGAACAAATAATGGATAAATTTTATCTTTGTATATCTATTCTCTGACATATAATAGGCAGCACTATGGCATAGTACCTATTTATGCAGTGTATAACTATCAAATGCTAAGCCCAGCACACAATACCCTTCACAGGTGACTGACACCCTTGTCCTCTGCCATTCTCCTGCCCTGTCCTAAGGGCTGGCCACCCCGAGCCTCTTCTCACAGTGGCTGACATAGCACACCCTCCTGCCTGTCTTCACATGCGCTCCACCTCCTTCCAGCCATCCAAGTCCACACCTATCTGCCCCCAGTTCAGAGCTGCCGCTGCCACTGCCACTGCTGCTGCTGCTGGTTCCTGGCAGACACCCTAGTGGCTCTGTTTGCTGGTCTTTTTATCATGAAGCATTCCTTGAAAACTGTGTTCCATCCTGTTGTAGCATGCTTCATGTCACAAGCTTCTCCCGCCTCATCTTCCATGCTTCCCTCTAGCAGTTCTGGGCCTGGCATTGTTCTTCCATTCATTTTTATAAGGTGCTACTTGGTCATAGAACAATGGCTTCTGTTGGTGTCTCTCACTCCCCAGGCACCAAGCCACAGGGCTTTCTTGCCTTTTCCTTTTCTCCCATCTTGACAGCCCCTTGCAAGGTTAGACTCATGTCTACCACTTGAAAGATGAAGTAATGGAGGATCCACAGAGGGCAGCTGGCAAATGTCAGCACCACACTGCAAATGCAGCACCCGTGTCATGTCTCTATGTCCTGTCCTGAGCATCACACTTTATTTTTGTTTTTTGTTTTTGTTTTGTACCAGGGAACAAACTCAAGACCTTGTATTTGCAAGGCAAGTGTGGTGCTACTGAGCTAAATCCCCAGCCCCTGGCCAACACACTTTAAATGACATGATGCATGGGCTTCTCATATAGAAAATACCTTACTTTATAAATGAAATCATGTATCTTATATTGTTTTCTTTGATGTCTCTGAGTATAGCAATCTTTAGACATCTTTGTTGAGAAATATTTAATTATGTGTAATTATGTGTAATCTCTGTCTCTCTTGCTGTCACACACATACACACACACACAGGATTGGCCACCAAGTGACCCTGTAATTTTTTAAAAGCTGGGCACCAGATTTGGGCATTCAGCCCTTGTTTACTCAGGAGTCTGCTCAAGGAACATGTCATTTTCATGACATAAATGCACCACCACCCCCAACAGCATTTTTTAAATGTCTTAAAGCACCAGATTCCTTGGTGTTTCCATCTGACTTCAGTCGCTCACCCTGACCTAATTAATGTTTCATTTTATCCCAAATTCGAAGAAAATACAGGTCTCACACATGGAAATGTAATAGTAAAAGTGCTGTCTGTTCATCCCTACTGACTTCAAAGTGGGCTGCATAGCTATTAAAAGTAGCAGGAAGCCTTAAATAGAGCTTTATTTTAAGCATAAGAACATTTCTCTTACATTAATGAATTCACTTATGATTTCCAGATGTTCTCAGTTTTTTCAAATGATAGCATATTTGCTGAAATAAATTTCCGTTTACTCTCAAAGAAAATATCTTGTACAGATCTGTGCTACTAGAGAAATACATTTTTGCATAAACACTTTCATAAACACATTTATTCATGTTATGAGAACAAGAAGAATGACAATGGCTTGGTTTACAATATGCCAAAGGGGAAACTAAAAAGAGAATTTCAGTGCAATAAGAGTCCTCTCTGTGCTTTTTTAAAAAATGCAAAATCATGTAACTTGAATATCAGCCTTCTGGGGAGGATTTACCCCTCCATCAGGTTTCCTAGCCTGGTGTAGGTGTCACCAATGAACAAAACCAAGAGTAGCTGAATATTTAGTATGCATAGTAAATGAATAGTAGGAAAACAAGTGACAGTTGCATATTTGTAACATATAAATTATGCATCACCGAATTGCTAGTGCTTGACTTTTTATAAAAGAAAAAAAGCCACTCTCCCCGTGTAATTTTGGATCACTTCCAGGGTCTGTATTTTGTACTGCTAGCTGAGATGGGACACCAGAGCCCTGTGCTGTTTGAATTTGTGCAACCATGCTTTAATACCCTGAGCTCCTCCATAAATAGCCGGTTCACCCCATACTCTGCAGGAAAACAGCCACAGGAAATCTGCAAATGTGCAGCTTGCCCCGTGTAATTGATCTAAGCCTGCGGGAGTGTTTGTCCCCAGCCCTTCCAGTGCTGTTTACCTAAGGGCAAAGAAGTCTGCGTGCAAGACACCATGTTGCTGCTCCAGCCTTAGCAACAGCAGCCACTGGCTTTTTTGTTGTTATTGTTTATAGTCTAGAGAGCCGTGCTCCTTTAAGGAAACAAACTCCTTCCCTTCATTCCTGGCCCTAGTCAGTAATCATCCAGACTGTCAGCTGCCTGCAGTTATCAGGAGCAGCAGCCCAAGGAAATCCTCCTGTCTCCCTTGCGGAAGAAAAGTTAAAGGAGTACAGATGGACTGTTGCTTTCTGTGTGAGAGTGGCCAGCTTGTATCCAGGGTATGCCGAGCCATGATTCTGCTATCTGTGCTGGATACATGAGCAGCTGTGGCTTGGGAGGTTTCATCCAGAAGGAGTGGGATTGCTGCAGACGCCACTGGGTTTTGGTGAACAGTGGCTGTTCCGGAACATTGTGCTGTTATTGCAGAGCCCCACGATGAAGATTCAGGAGCATCCCAGCACACCTGACAGCAAACAGCAGAGGAGTCAAGATGCCGACACCCAAGAGGAGAGCTTTGTCTCTGAAGTGCCCCATTTGGACCTGACTGCACTGTGTGATGAGAAGAGCTGGGAAGGTAGGTGACCTTCTGTTACTTGTCACTTGGATTTAGCATCAGAAAAGCATGTGTAAATATGTGTATATGAGAAGCACTTAACCACAGGAATGTGTGTGTGGGTAAAGGGAGAGCGAGCAAGGAGAAGTAACTGCGTGTGTAGATGATGGAGCTCCTTCACCTGGCATAGGAATGCGTCACGTACAGTGCTGCCAAGAGTGGTTGCAGTTGAAGAGAGAAAATGCTTTTGCCCTTTGTCACAGTGTCACCTCGCAGTCCTTTTTTTTTTTCTTTTTAACTCACTAAGACAGCTAATAGAGGTGTCTTTTCCTTCTAGTAGTACCCAGCAGAGTACATTTAGGGTTTCCTTCTCTGTGTGCCTGATCCCCCACTACTACATGTCAGCCACCTACTGCCTTCAGAAAACCTTCCTGTTTTTCAAGAAATATGTTTTGCTTTGCTTCTCTTTATTTTTATGGGTCCTTATTTTTAAAAATTCAGGTTATTAAACTTGAGGGATTTGCTTATCAAAGAGAACACTAAATAAAAATGCTTCTTACAAAAAACTTGTAACTCAGTGGTTTAAATTTGTTGTTCTGGAGACTTCTGGTGAAAATGTTAGCAATTTACTTTGAGGAAGAAGAGGGTAACCTTACCGGAACCGTGTTCCAGGGAGGGTATCATATGAGTCTTATCAAGCCACTGGTGTTTATATTTTCCCTCTGTCTACCTCCGAACATGTATCGGTGTGTATCTAGAATAAATGCCTGTCTGCCTGTATCTGGTGTGTGTTTAGAAGCGACAACCAGGGGGAAATTTTGCTCTTGATTGCAGTATAGCAGCATGACTTAACACAGTGACTTACAAGAGAATCACAGCTACAGAAAGTCCTTCACAGCACCTGGATTTCCTTTTCTATCCCTACCTCCTTCTCCCTTTTTGAACCAAGAAGTATTCTTTGCAGTAACGGTTTTAGGTGAAGGATCAAAAGGCAATGAAAAGCACAAAGTGGAAAGAGATAACCTGTTATGCTCCTGGCCTCCAGGGCAGACTCTTTTAATTCTTCTTCTCCCTCCTGTAATGTAAGAAATCTGTTCTGGTTCTTTTCATATAATTAGGCAGTCGATCTGAGACGATGTCATCCCCTTGCAGCTCCCAGTACACTCACTGAACAACAAATGCATAGTGGTTTTTTTTTTAATGTAAGTGATATACATTCCTGGGTACTGTTTGTTCTTTTATTTTTGTGTACTCTGAAAAATCGCATGTGTTTTGAATTCATATTCTGAAAACAACCTACTCTTCCCCACCCAGAGAGTCTCATTAGTCACTGTTGCCCAAATAAAAAAAAATTTTTAAAGAGTAAGCAAGTGCTGTATTTGGGTTTTAGTGATATCTGTCTGCTGTGAAGCTCAAAAATAACCTACGATTTGGGGTCAGAATTCAAATTAGTCATGTTCTTCTCTTCCTGAAATGGACTGTTTGATTATTTTTTATCTTAGTTAATCGTAAACTCCCAGCACACTTAAAGCAGCAGATATAAAGATAAAAAGTTCTCTCCAGAGTGTTTGAAAGCCAATTTGGAGTTTCCCTAAAACTATTTCATTATTTAATATGAAGAACTTTTCTTCAGATAAATAGTAATGTGAAGGAACAAACATTTTATTTTGGAAATCCAGATATCATTTTCTTTAAAAGGCTATTGGGAGGGGCTGGGGATTGAGCTCAGTGGTACTGTCGCCTGCCTCCCAAACACAGGGTCCTGAGTTCAATCCCTGGTATCAAAGAAAAGGCCATTGGGGGCCTGGGGATTTAGCTCAGTGGCACCACAACTGCCTTGCAAACACAAGGTCCTGAGTTCAATCCCAGGTACAAAAAAAAAGGCTATTTGAAAGCTGGGTGTGGTGGTGCATGCCTGTTATCTCAGTACTGGGGAGGCTGAAGTGGGAGGATTGCCTCGAGTTCAAGGCTAGCCTGAACTGCATAGCAAGTCCCTGTCTCAAGAAACAACCAAAAAAAGGTTTTTAGAAAAAAATATATCCCATTCCAAATAAGTTTGGAAATGTGAACTGCATTATCCATGTAATTTTTTAAATAGCTTGCTATGACTCTTTTATTTCAAATTACTATAATTGCTGTTGAGCTTGCATATCTTAAAATTCTGCCTGGATTTATATCAGGGCCATTTGATTATTTGGTTACTGTTCTCAATGACGATTTTAAAGTCACATATTTGTTTTAATTTTCCAACTTACATTATGGTGATAACAGCCAAAGTATAGTCAAAATAAAGGAATTTCTCCATAAAGGTAGATAATGTGAGGGCAATAAGGTCTTTTAAACTTTTTTATTTTCTTGAGACAGGGTCTTGCTTTGTATTCTAGGCTGGCCTTTAACTCACCATGTACCCTAGGCTGGCCTTGAACTCAATGATCCTCCTGCCTCAGCTTCCAAGGGGGATTGCAGTTATATACCACCATGCTCAGCTTGAGAGCAATAAGCTTGATTGCTAAAGCATCATTATTTTTTATAGCTTCAGTAAAAAACAAAATGGTGGCTTTCCAGTAAAGAATAAACTGTACACTATTTTAAACTGTGTGTGAGTCCAATACAAAATGTATCTATGTGTGAAAGTAATAATTAACAAAACATGTATGAGCCAATTCCCATCTGTAGGGTTCCATCACCAGTCTTAAAGCCACTAACTGGTCTTTTGGGTTTGCTAGCTCATTCCCCATCCCTACAGGGTGGTCCGCACTCATGGAGGTGGAATCGTACTCTCTTGGCTAGGCAGTGCCTGTTGATTGCTGCTGGCCCTCATCCTTGCAGTGTTTTCTTGTAGGAAATAATGTTCTCTGTTTCCTGGGGCCTAGCAGCAAGGAAGCAGAAGAGGAGTAAAGCTGATATATAGGTTCCATAGGATGTAGAATGGAGGGAACCATTGAAAAGTCCATATAGAATGTATCTAATCATTCTGTTGGCAGATAACTAACCATGCTTTATCTCATACACATACCCACATGTGCGCACAGGCATACACAGGGATTTGTGTTAGGGCCCATTATTTGATTTGTCTACATAACATCATCATCATCATTATTAGAGTTTTCACACTCTAAGGTAAAATGAATATACGAATCATACATCCTGTCCTGTTATTGAAAGCCCTTCAGTGTTGCATAATTAGAGCATTCTCAAGCAGCTGATTCATTTTGATTTGGAGGTTACCAGTTGTAGAAGTACTAGGGTTTAAACACTCAGCCACTCTATTCAAATTTTGTCCTGATGAAATTTATTTTAAAAAGGCATTTTTAAAGGTCATAAAATAGTTTATATATTGTACTCATCACTTATTGCTTCTAGACAGTAAGTTGGAAAATTCTCTAAGAAAATCATGAAGAAGCAAGGAATCTTGAAAGATCTTTCAAAGAACCCTCATATCATACAGATGAAAAAGCTGAGCCCAAAATAGGCAAAATGAGGATTCCCAGTTATGGTCTCCTCACTTCTAGCTGACACCTCTTTCTAAGCAGTGCCGCTTAGGCTTGATGAGAGGCAGCAGACCAGATGGTTCAGAGCCAGGCACCTGCATTCGCATCCTGACTTTGCTGCTTAATGAAAGCTCTACAGGCAGGTTAACAAACCTGTCTCCTTTGGCTTTAATCTTCTCATCTTTAGGTAAAACAGTAGCAGATAATGATGAATAATTGATGTAGTAGTGCCTACTTAGTAAACTTGCAAGGATTAAATGTGCTAAAATATGCACAGCACAGTATGAGCACCCAGCATGTGAATGTTAATTATTATTATCTTCCATAAGTATCTCCAAGCACTGTTTCAGGAAAAATCAGCATATGTTTGCTTTAAAACAGGAGTCTGGTTCTACCTAATGCCTGTGAATGGCTCTGAGGTATCCATAATGAGTAGGCCTTGGAGGATTTACTGAGGACCAACCCCATCACACCAACCTCTTTCTGCCTTCAGTGGTGTTGCTGGACTCTGAATCGGGAAGGGCTGCATTTGAAAAGACTCCAGCTTGGCTTCTGACAGAGCTTTGGAGATAGCTTTGTCAGGGACATGCCAGTGATAGAAGACAGATAGGGGAGTGAATTTGTAACTGATTAAGCAACTGCACATAAATGTGCAGGTACATGGATCAAAGTCAGCTCGATTGGGGATATTCCCTTTAGGTAAAGTTCTCAAGCACAGGCCAGGCCTGCATATGTATCAGTGACTTAAGTAGAGCTACTGAAGACCTGTAGTAACTGCAGGTAGGTGCAGAGCAGATATGTGAAATAGAAGTATTAAATTTGTAGTAAAGCTGACTGCTAAAGTTCCTTCTAAATCTGGTAAGTTTTCAAAACTACTTGAACAATTGAATAGGACTACCATTAAGGTAAGGTTGAATTTTGGAACACACACAAAAAAACATTTATAAAAGTATAGAGCTAGCTCGGTAGGGCCTACATCTTTCTGTCCCTGGGATGTCCCAGAACATCTGGCAGCACTCAGAAGGAAGATGGTTATGACATCAGGCCAACAGGAATGTCTCTAAATAACACAGGGGAGATGAAACATGGACAGTGCCTCCCTTCATTCTGTGCAGATTTCTTAGAAATAAATAAATCACCTCAATAGCCAGTCTTCTTTTATACAGTAAATGGACCTAGCCAGCTAAGCAAGAGAGTAGCTGTGCCCCAGTGACCACATTGACACTGCTCTAAAACATGCACCTGCTTCCTGCCGTGAGTTTCTTTTATGTCCTTGGGGCTACAGTATCTGTACTGGAACTCCTCCAGGAGAAACAGTAATACAGCTTTTATCTCTGTTATTTCTGACCTGCTGTGATGTCAGCTGACCGGGTTGGATTAATTTTTAATAGAGATATGTGTCATTATTATGTCCAGAGCTCTTTGTGACAAGACACATGACTAAAACCAAAATCACTGTATCCAAAGAATTCTGGTCTAGATGTGAAAATGCACTTATATGGTGACTTACAGTGAAAATCCAATTTGAAGTCTTTTCTGTTTTGCTTTTGAGTAATTTTCCTGTAGCATCTCTGTTTCATTGCTGTAGAGTTACTGTTGAAAATGTAAAATATTCCCCAATGAACAATTGGGAAAGGTCAGTGAGTGCACTCAAAGCTGGCTTTCCAAGCAGGGAGTGTGCCATGCTGTTCTTAATTTAGATCTTACCTCATTGTTCTAGTTGAGTGCCAACTATCAAAACATGAGACTGCCTTGGATTTTTACAACATTTCAAACAAAAATATGAGAATAGTTGGTTTTATTGATTTTTAGTTACATTGAACTATGTGTTATGTGTCATTTTATAGCTTCTTTGAATAGAAATCCTTAAATTTTAAGTCTCTAGAATAATAGGACAGGGGAAGAAAAGGAGAGAAGTCATGTAACCATTTCATGTTGCATAGGTAGGAAACTTCTGTTCTACGTACAGACTAGTGATGAAACCTTACTTTTGATTTTGTTAAAGTTGAAATTTACAATGGTTTTATATTTCCCATTTTAAAATAAGTGAATACATTCACCTACCCATAGGACTATTATTTCTTCAACTGTATTTCCCATATACCACTGGCAACACTGGGAAAATGACTAGTTAGGTGACCAGTCAAGAATAGAGCTCCATCTGGGCATCGTGTACTCACCTGTAATCCCAGCACTTAGGAGGCTGAGGCAGAAGGATCGTGGTGAGTTCAAGGCCAGCCTGGACTACACAGTGAGACCCTGACTCAGAAATGAAAAAGAGACAGAGAGAGAGAAAGAGAGAGAGAGAGAGAGGGAGGGAGGGAGGGAGGGAGGGAGAGGGAGAATAGAGCCATACAATATAGCTGTAACAAACAAGAAAATTTAAAAATGACCCTGTGTTAGCCACTGTGTGTCAAATAGTCATTCAATTCCATTATTCATATTTTATAGTGAATTCAATTGATCTTTTATTGGGGACATGTTTGGCTAATACCTTTTTGCAAAATGTTTCATACACAGAGACTACATTGTTGAAACCTTTAAGATTAGTAACCTTTTTAAAAGAGATTCTGCTAGATTCAGATAAATTAAAGGCTTTAGGAAGCTAAGGTAATACCTTTCAAACAGTTTTTTTTAAGTAGAAATGTCAAACTAAGCAGCACAGCCATGTGCCAGTATCAACATGAGGCTTTGTTTGGCCAAAGGCCTCTACCCTACCAAACTCCTTGCCCTTCCCCAGGTGTTTTGCTCCTCTGCCGTTCAGTGGAGAGGTTGTTGCCAGTGCATTGCAGTTCAGGCCATCTTAACCCTTTCCTTGTCCTCACCTGGATGGTTTTAGTCCTGCTATAAAGTTGTTGCTGTCTTATAAAATAGAAGGTGCACTCTGGTCAGTGTAACAGGTCTTTTTTCTGCAATTTAACACGAATTTATTTTTCTCTTGTGGTTACTTCCACTCACCCTCCCTAACCTCACCTCTCTATGTGTCACCCTTTTGTGTTGGCACATCTGAGCTGCTCACGTCTGAGCCCTACGACTTAGCACGTGTAGGCTGCCAGCATTGGTATAAAGTAAACGACAAGGGCCCCTCTTGTTCACCCCAGCCTTCTCCAAGTGCAGCCACCAACATAGTCCCTTCTTGTTGAGTCTCAGCAGATAAGATGCATCTGTCTTAAATAGCTCCTTGCATTTTTCAAAATATTTATATTATCTGTGTCCCTAGAGAAGTTGGATCTCTAAATGTTGAGAACCTATGGACTTCATCCCATATGAAGTCAGTTTTTTAGACATCAATGTGCTTATCTTCCCCATTATACCCTGAGTTCTTAAGAAATCTCAGGCCACCATCACGTTATGAAGCCCTAGGACATTCTGATTGGAAGCACCAACCTAGGAGTCAGAAGACTCAGTTTCTAGACCTAGCTCTGACCACTGATGAAGTGTTTCCTCTCACTTCTTTGGGTTTCCAGTTTCCTGTCACCTGCTGGGTTGATCAGTGGTTCTCAAACCTGGCTGTATGTTATAGTCATTTGGACAACCTTTTTCGAGTTCGTGTGTGTGTGTGTGTGTGTGTGTGTGTGTTCACGCATGTGTGTGTGTTTGTATGTATGTGGTTAAGTTTCACCATATGACTATAATGAGCAAGGTTGAGAAATCACAAGACTGCATTATCAATGAAATTACACTGGCTGTACTTTATGATTGTAATATGGTCTTTTTAAATAAAAAGCTGACTGTGTACTTAAGATAATTGTATGCATTTTATAGTTTCATGCTGAAGGAGCTACTGTTCATGATTCAACATCTAGGAATCCAGAATTTAAGATACTGGGCAAATTCCAGCCTTATATAAATGACTAATCCACAGCTGAATCTAAAGCATAACTTTTTTAGTGCAAATATTACAAATAAATACTGTTCATCACCTGAAATCTTTAAAATCTTTTACATAGGATTTTTTTGGGGGTAACCAGGGATTGAACTCAGGACCTTGTGCTTGCGAGGCAGATGCTGTGCCACTGAGCTAAATCCCCAGCCCAAGATCAGATTTTTCTAATAAGGGAAAGAATAAATTGAGACAAGTCTCGTAGAAGATAGAAAAAAAGTCACCCTCTTCCCAAAATGACAGTCCAGGATTTTGTGCTAAATGTAGTTTTTTTCTTACAGATTGTCTAGATATAATTTGTACAGCTTTGTCCTCTGTAGGGTGTTTTTTCCTATTTTGAATAATTTATGTGTGCTTCTCCCTTTAACTGTAGTCTTGAGCAGCTCCTAAGTTTAAGCGAAAAGCATGAACCAGACCAGTGTTAATCCCACACACTAAGCAGAAGCACACCAAACAGCTTACTTTCAAACGACCTAACTGGAAGTTGTAAACCCTCCATCAGCGGGTTCTCACTAGACGAACTTGAACCTGTGGCTATGTCACTGGAGGATGGATAGCCATGGTGCCGAGTGCCTCCCTCCCTGATGCACTTGCGTTTCTTGTTCATAATGTCCTCACAGGGAAGGGTTTTCATCACTGACCTGCCAGGGAGGCTGAGATATCCCATTGTCCTGTTGTGCCCAGCCTGCTCCTCAGAGCATCCTTTGCAGATTCTTTTGAAAGCAAGTGAAAACAGACATAAAAAGTAGATGATGGACAGGTGTGGGGTCACACCCTTGTAATCCTAGCACACAGGAAGCCTGCGGCAAGAGGATCACAAGCTCAAACCCAGCCTGGGCAACTTGGCAAGACTCTGTCTCAAAATAAAAAACAAGGGCTAGGGATGTACTTCAGGGCAAAGGTCCTGGGTTTAATCTCCAGTACTGCTAGTAGCAGTAATAATAATAAAATAATAATAGATGGTGATTGTCAGATGTAGTGGTGATTTTGGTTAGATCTAAAAGAGGACTCATTCAGTGGGCCCCTTCTTACAGCCTTCAGGAGATCTTGGGAACAGTCGTCCTTGCCAGAACTCTTCTTGATCTCTCTCTGACCACCATTATTTTACAGAGCCCATCCCCACCCTCTCCTCCTGGCAGCGGGAGGACACGGACTCTGATGAGGCCCGCCTCTCCCCCAAGCCTGGGTGCCTGATTCGCCAGCTTCTCGAGGAGGACAGTGACCCCATGCTCTCTCCTCGATTCTATGCCTATGGGCAGAGTCGACAGTACCTGGACGACACAGAAGTGCCTCCTTCTCCCCCCAATTCCCACTCTTTCATGAGGTACGTTTTTCTGTGCTGCTGGTGGCTGGCAGTTTTCTGAACATTAGGTCACAAATACGTGGAGGAACCACAGCTGAACTGTGGCCCTTTGTTGTTTATAAATGTGAGCAAGAGGAAGTTAAACCCACTTATAGGTGGGACATTCGGAGCTTTGACTTGCAGTGAGTCAGTCAGCTTCTCATTCAAGAGAATGAGGCCGTCAAGCCTGCCTCCGACCTCTGCACCTGTGGCATCCCATATCCCCAGTGCCCTCCCTGTTGTGGCTCTGGAGGGGACTGACCCAAGTTGTGTCCCTCACAGGCGGCGAAGCTCCTCGCTGGGGTCCTATGAGGATGAGCAAGAGGACCTGACACCTGCCCAACTCACACGAAGAATCCAGAGCCTTAAAAAGAAGATCAGAAAGTTCGAGGACAGATTTGAAGAAGAGAGGAAGTACCGAGTGAGTGTCCCATGTGTCCCCTTTATCTCCTGTCCCCAACATGCCCGCCTGTCAGCAACTCAGAAGCGATACAAGTTAAAGGGGCTGTCTAGGGAATCTCGAAACAAAAGATAACAAACATCAGATAGTAAAACCTGATAAATCCCAACCACCATGTATGCAAGTTTTCTTACATTGTCATAGCCAAATAAAATATTGAAAGCTTAAGTCTACATTTTATAAATTTATCAATAAGCAGGAATGAGAAAGACCAAATAAAATCCTTTTGCTAAAACGTAAATCAGGATTATCTTCTCAGCTTGGTCAGTGCTGGACACACACGTCCAAGACCCACTCTGTCCTCAGTGTGTCCCACAAGGGTGGTAGTGAGGCATTTCTCACCTGGCTGCCGAACAGACCCAGCAGACACCTGTGTTCTGTTGCCTCAGCCTTGCCCCTAACACAAAGAGAGCCTCGGAGCCCACAGGAGCCCCTGATCATAAGGGCCCCAGAAATAACCAGCTATGACAAATCATGATGGAATATTATGAATTTGCCCTGACTAATCATAGCTAATTTATTATGCTGATGGATTCAACTTTTCCTTCCTATGTGAAATAAAAATGATCGTCCGTGTGCTTCTTTTTACTGGCCCTACAGAAACATTTACTCTGAACTTCCCTTTCTCAGCCTTCCCATAGTGACAAAGCGGCCAATCCAGAGGTTCTCAAGTGGACAAACGACCTTGCCAAATTTCGGAAACAGCTTAAAGGTAGGTGAAGATCAGAACCTGTGGCAGGGCCTCTGTGCAGCCAGGGGCCGAGTGCCCTGTCGGGTAATCCAGGACTGCAGGTGCTCTTCAGGAAGACCTCCGTCTTCCCGTGGTCTCAGTCCCAGGTCACCAGATCAGCTAAGAGGCAAATTCTGCAGCACTTCTGCATCTTCCCAAGTCAATGATAGGGGCGTGACAGTTTCAAGCCAGTGCTTTGTAAGCACCTGTTTAATCCAGGGCTTCGTGTGCTGTGGTGTTAGGAGAAGACATGTAGACACAGAGATGCATCTGAAAAGGGTTTGGCCACTTTCCCTCTAATACCTTGCTCTCATTTAGGAGACAGTATTAAAAGCAAATGAAAGTTAAATAACGTGAAAATGTGGTATAGAAGTTATGCAGAAATTGGACAGTGGAGCATTAGATCTGTAGACATCTTTACACCCCAAAGGTAGGACTACACGAAGGTGTCTGCCCGTTGTGTTAATGGCTAAAACTTTCTCAGGAATTAGGGTTTGGGAAACATTCCAGATAATCCAGGAAGACATTATCATTATTTTGGGTTTTACATAATGACTCAAGGATTTCAACTGATATTATAATTAGATGCTCTGAAAAAACAGACGTAGCTCAGCAGTTATTGACATCACAGAAAAATAACTTGAGTTCAGCAGACACTTCTCATACATCCCTACCTCCAATCTTCTCACCTAGAGTCAAAACTGAAGATATCTGAAGAGGACTTAACCCCCAGGATGCGGCAGCGAAGTAACACACTCCCCAAGAGTTTTGGTTCCCAACTGGAAAAAGAAGATGAGAAGAAACAGGAGCTGGTAGACAAAGCACTCAAGCCCAGCGTTGAAGTTACCCTGGAATCTATCCAGAGGAAGCTGCAGGAGAAGCGAGCAGAAAGCAGCCGCCCCGAGGACATTAAGGTGTGGTGGCCCTGAGGAGGCCCCAGGGAACAGCTGACCCTGAGCCTGGCAGCCAGCAGGGAGGTGAAGCACAGGGCCTGCCCCAGGGGTTCCTGAGGGAAGGACACCCCTGTAGACCTCCCACAGATCTAGATGCAGACGAAACTACTGTTTATCTGTGGGTACTTTGGTTTTTGACTACAGACTGAAAACAGACAACTCTATAGATTGCAGAATGAACCCAATGAGGCTAAAGGACAGTGTGATGACTGAAGTAGGATTTCGGACAAACCCCTAGGCCTGTATAGCCCGTAACTACGCATCACTCTGGTGGTTGACCTAAGCCCCAAGTACCTTGGAGCCCTGCTTTCCTCCGTGGTGAGCATGCCTTCACCGCAGTGTGGGAGATCAGGCAACCATGAGATTCCGCCTTGCTGTTCACGTTGCTGGCAAGAGGTCAGAAATGGCTCATTCCTGAGTGAGCTTTGGACAGAGCCAGGGAGAGCTGCTGTACGAGAGTTCTTTTAACCTTCCTCAGTGGTAGATTGGATTGTTCGTGAATGTTTTCCCCCCTTTCTTTTCTTATCCCTGTGTTTATACAGGATATGACCAAAGACCAGATCGCTAATGAGAAAGTGGCTCTGCAAAAAGCCCTGCTGTATTATGAAAGCATTCATGGACGGCCGGTATGTGGGGCTGAATTTTCTGACTGGGGTCAATAATCTGGCTTTGGAAATAGATTTTCTCTGTCTGGTATCTTATCAATAGGGTTTCCTCAGGTTTTCTTTCTTTACAATTAGTTAAAGGAGGTTTATTGTGTATCACATTGCATTGAAGCTTCTTGAAAAGTTGGCCACTAAGAAGTTTTCTGTTATCTAGTAGACACTGAACTTAAAGTTGCAAAGAAAATCCGTTTGCAACTAAAATTGGAGTCCTCTTCAAGGTGGGAAAAGATGGAGAGCAGGAAGAGAGAGTGTGGAGTACATAGAGGCCTAGAGCAGGAGACTTCCCTGTACCATGGCCTGTCATCAGCTGTAGCCTTTCTCATCCCATAAAGTGAGGGGTTAAGCGAGAAACTCAGTCTTCCTGCAGCGCAGCTGCAACCAGTGTTTGTCTCTGAAGAAGCACCAGCTGCTTTCAGAACCAAAAGTGTGAGGCATCCAGAATATGTCCCCGCCTTTCTGAGGTCGTTTGTTATTCAGCAAGGTTTACTGAATGCTTGTTGTTAGCTGTAGGGGAGACAATAGAGTGATGGACTCCTGCTCTCTTCCTTGAAGAACTTGTAATCAGATACCCTTTTTTCAGCTACTCTTCACCTTCTGTTCACAAAATAAATTCTTAAAAGCAGGTAGAAGGAGGGCTGGGGGTTTAGCTCAGTGGTTCCACCGCCTGTCCAGCAAGCGCAAGGATCCAAGTTTGATCCCTGGTACCAAAAAAAAAAAAAAAAAAGCAGGTAGAAGGAAACATACAGTTTAGGTCACAGATAGATTTTTATATAGCCAAAAAGCATAGGCCTCTTTTCTAGTCTTCTCCATAACTGTATAATGGATATAGTCCTGTCATCTAAAATATATTCTGCTATATAAAGAAGCCTCCAGAATGCTTTACTGGTTTCCTAGGTTTTTTTTAAACACTGAGCTGCATCCTCAGCTACTAGTGTTGAGGTCACTCATGCTCTGGCATTGTGGTAGTGCGGAACCCAGTCCTCAGCATCTGCATAAGACCTGACACATAGCACATGCCTAGTATCAATCTGCAGAATGTATCTGCCGTTGAATTTTGGTTCAGAATATATCAGGTTTAATTTTTTTAAATGCTAGCACTGATGATGATTGATTTTGCTGGCCTGTCCCTGCAGTGGAAAAATACTAGCACTGGGATAATTCTCACATTTTAGCCAAGTTTTGTTTCAGATTTTTTAGAGGCATTGAACTAAGTAATAAGTGGTCTAGAGCTCAAATGTATTGTGAAACTTCGTCCTCCTTGCAGAGGTTCGTCTGTGGACAGACAGGACCCGTGTTCCTGTGGAGGCTCATAACTCCAAGTGTGGACCTCATGGCCACCAGGCAGGCTCCAGTGAAGCTGTGTGTTCCTTCCTGTTTCTTTTTTTCCTTCTGTGGGTTCAGACTGTGACACTGACAGACTCTCTCAAGGACTCCTAATCTAAGGCTCCAAGAGTGCACAGCTGCATGCTGGGTAGACTTAATCATGCTGCTAGTTCACCATGTATTATTTGTTGCTCCTAGCTAGGCAGCTTCGCTTGTTCCACCTGGCCTGAGGCCATGTGCAGACAGCACACGTGTTATAGTCACAGACTAGACAAGGAACTCTGGGGAGGTTAAGTGACCTCTTGGACCCTCGGTGCTTTGTTTAGAGAATGGACCTCTGCTGTGGGTTGTCAAGGAAGTGAAGTGATATGTGCATATACTTACCTGCAGCTTGTCTGGCCCTGAGGAAGTAGGTAGCCTGCCATTGCGGGTTGCACAGTAAATGATAGTTTTCACTTCTGGTGCAATTATATGTTCTCTCTGTGGCCTACTTCTGATTAAATGATGAAATCAGAGAAAGAAGGCACCTTCCCTTTTTTACCCCCTTATCATCATGAATATGAAACATTAGCCCATGGCCCTGCCTTATTTCCTTTTCTTTCATCATTCTTTCAGACAGGTCCAGATCCTAGCATCTTACAGGGCAGGGAACAAATGCTTTAAGAAATCTGAGTGTCATTTGTTTCTGGCCCCAGGCCAGACACTCTGCCTCTCTCTGGAATATGATGCTCCAACCTCCTAAGGAAAAACAGAATTCATTTGACATCTGGCCAGTCTGCCAACCAGAGTGAACTTTTAATTTCTAGACCTATGGTGTTACCGTGGGACCCTGAACTATAAATACCATTTGGATGATACTCTTCTTAGATGAAAAAATACTTGTATTTCCAGAGCTAAACTATCATTCCAAGCCCTAGTTTTTCAGAAAAGTGCTCAGAACTTTTTTTCCCTAAATCTACAGATTTTTATTTGAAAGGATATTAACTATCAGAATCACAGGCCAAAACAGTTATTTTGTTGTTTCTATTTTTTAAGCAAAGCTGTTTGTTTTAACAAGGCATGTCTTTAACAAGACACCATTCCCTACTGATAATTAACATGTGTCCTTTTAAACATGTAAGGATCTCATGAAGTACTGTGTCATAGGAGAAGGATAACAATAGCAGCCCACCATATTACCTTCGACATACACAGCTCTCTGACACTAAATATGCAGGAGGAAAGAACAGGCTGCTTGATCAGACCTTGTGGGTTCTTCTTGAGTCTTCTCATTGGTGTATTTTAATCCCATTTCCAAACCATGGTGACTAACACAGCAGTAAACATAGTAAGGTTTACATTTAAATGCAAATTATAGACCTGTGTGTAAATACTGTCCTTTGGTTAGCTGCTGTTTGGGATTTTCTGATCTTTTCACAGACCACCTACTAATATTACTAATATTACTAATATTACCCTGTAATGAAAGAGTTGTGATTTTCCAAATTAATGGGCCAAGAATAAAACAGTTATAAGAACCTGTCTCCTTTTGTCTTCTGGCCATTCTGTGACTCACAGGTAGCTCTCCACACACAAATCCAAACCACTTTTTGTTTTACTGAGATTTTGAGGCACTTAGTTCTTTGTCTAGTGAAGCATAATTTCTTGCAAAAGTATGTTTTTAGACCACTGCTTGTAAGCAGAGATCTCTGTAAAGTCCACACAGAGTTGTCAGTTTAGAGGGCAGAGTTCTTTTACTGAAAGGACAGTGTGCCCAAGCCCTCTTGGACAGTAACACTGCATGATCACACTTTCTCCCATCTCCATATTTGTGAATGGAAAGAAAACTGGACTTGGAGTCACTGTTTTCTTGACTCAGCAGAATTGCTTTGGGCAAATCATTGCCCTCTTCATTGTTTAGTTTTATCACTCATCTAGCTCTAAGATTCCACGGTTCTACTTTTCAGAGTTAATATGTCAGTCATTTACCATTCACCTTTGGAGTCTATCAAAGTAACTGCAGCCAAATTGATGTATGGAAGTTATATTTGAGGCAGAGAGAAAACATCACGAAAGCAGCTGTGTGATCAATGCTTTATGATTTCTATTCAAGACTTGCCACTCATTCAATGTGGGTAATTATTGGCTAATGTCCTCTTTGTGTTTTGAAATATTATCTGAATCTTACAGAGTAACCAAAAAGAGGGTGGTATGTGAGCTGTAGAAAACACTTAAATCACAAGAAAAGACAGAGTGGACTTCCTGCTTCTCTCATAAGATCTTCTTATGTAGACATTTATGTTGTTTTGATCTGTGTGCAAAAATACATCTTAATACCCAATTTTCCACACATTGGAAAACCATTCAGCACTCCCATTTAAATGAAAACTAAAGTTTTGAAAGAGAAGTGAAAGGATTTTAAAGATAGTATGCTATATGTTTGGCCTTTCCAGAGGGTACCAGTCAGGAAAGTGAGGCTTAGGGAATGTCCGTCACATTTGTTTGTTATGTGCTTGAGAGCAGAGTGACAGTCATAGGTCTGACCTCATTAGACACTGCAAACAGTTTTTCAGTCTCCACCCTTCCTGTGTGGGGTGGTCCTGCTGTTCAGCCTTCTCCCAGAACTTGACACTGTCTTTCTGTGGAAGCCTTGGGTAGGTGGCCAGTAGTAACACCTTAGTTTGATTCTTGGCCTTTTTCATATGAAATCATTTATAAGTTCTCTTATAGTTTTGTCAATCTTTTTTTTTTTTCTTTAGACAGGGTCTTGCATTGTGTAGTGCAGGCTGGCCTTGAACTCACTATGTAGCCTAGGCTGGCACTGAACTTAAGGCAGTCCTCCTGCCTCAGCCTCACAAGTGCTGGATTACAGGCATGCACCACCATGCCTAGATTTGTCAGTCATTTTTTATGAAATGACCAATTTTATAAGCCCATTTCCTATGGTGAATGGGCAATTCAAGGACAAGCCAAGCACTTTTTAAAATTGTGATAATGAAAGCAACAGAAATAACATTATTATTATTATTATTATTGCCAATGATAGAAAATCGACAAAATGTTTTACAGAGTAGCAGTATCCAATCTTAACTTGTGAAGTTTATCCAAAGTGCACTTACCATTGATCACTTTGAGAAATGCGAGCACAAAAGGCAACAAAGGATAATCTTTTATGAATAATCCCTTAGAATAATAGTAATGAATAATCCTTTATGAATAACTCTGAAGTTGAAGGACCAAAAGACCCACAAAGAAATGGTCAAAGCTGACTGCTCCTTGTCCTCTTGCTTTATCACACCTGCAGGGGCGATAGAATGTGGATGACACACCACTGATTTGACAGAAATTTACCCCACCCCATTCCCCATTGAAGAAAACGCGTTTGCAAACCCAGTATGCATACCTGTCTAGCTCTGAAATATTCATCCTCTTATCTGTAAATGTTTGTGGAACAGTTTCATTATATCAGGCACTGAAGTTACTACGGTTACAAAAACAAACTCCTGCTCTCAGGGGACCATAGGCTAAAGGAGGAGACAGGTGAACAGTTAGGATCCAGTACAAAGTGTTTGTGTAATACAGGGCACATGCAGGGCAGGGTGGTGCCATGAAGGACAGGGTGTCATCCAGAATGGGTGTGTTGGAAGATGCCTGCACAGGAAGGTGGTACTAGACATGGAAATTTGCCAAACAGGAGCAGAGGGGAAGAACTTCCAGGCAGAACTCTGGGCCAAATCTTAGGGAAACAAGGATGAATCATCTATGTGTTCTGTCAGCAGATGTTCCTTGAATGCCTATTTGCCAGAACCTTCTTTCTAAAAACACAGTTTCATGGGGGAGCGAGACATGTAAACAAATTGACTTCAGGGCCTCATGATAAGCATTATAATGGACATATATGCTTTCTCCTCCCTGGTGCCCAGGAAGTAGTAAGTCACCTGGAAACTTAAGAATGATCAGTTTTGATTTATATAAAGCAATACTACCAATGGAGTGATTTCCACTGATCTGCAGCTGAAGTAGGTATTTTAAATATTTACTGAATAAATAATAGTGTCAGTTTAAATATATCTTCTAAGAATGGTAAAACTTAAATTGCATGGTCTGTTTTTCTCTAGGACTACAAGAGGGGCCTAGAATATATTTGGACAGCTGGTAGCATGACCTGGGTGGAGCCTTCTGAGCAGTCTTGTTCTTGTTTTTCAGGTGACAAAGACTGAGCGTCAGGTTATGAAGCCACTGTACGACAGATACCGGCTGGTCAAACAGATCCTGTCCCGGGTCAACACCATACCCATCATTGTGAGTGCAGTACCCTTGGGGGTGAATGATGGGTTTATCACCCCTCACTTGCTCTCTCAGCCTCAATAGTTGAGCCAGCCCTAAATATCCATGGCCCACAAGTTTAAAAAATGAAGACTTTTGTCAAAGACTTCTGAGGTTTGTGCCAATATGAGCCAAAAATGAGCAAGTCTGAAGCTGGTGGGGTCCCCCTTTTAGGAGATGACTTTGGCTGTACACATCCACCGGGCATGGGCCAGGCCAGCTCCCTGGTCCTTTGCTCAGCAAGAGCACAGGACAGGGGCTGTGCCTTCTACAGCCTCTTCACTCTGAAGCATGCCTCTCTGGTCCCAAGGGCCTTCCCTCTGTTGACAGTCTCCCCACCCACAACAGGAGTCAGATCCAGGGAGAATCTTCTAGGGAAGTCCAGAGAGGTTGCTCCTTTTCGTGGCTGCAGGGGACATAGAGAGTGGAAGGCTAGAGGGAGAGGTTAATGGTTTGAAGTTGTCTTTCCTGGCCAGCACTCTGGGATTAGCTGCTTCAGGCCCCTGGATCTTGCCCTTATCAGTATCAGGCCCTTATCTTGCCTCCAGCCATAGGTACCTTTCGGCAAGAGTTTGCATCTCGACTGCTGAGTGGCATGTCCTGCCCTGTCCATCGCTGCTAGAACACTGCCTGGTTCAGTGCCTTGCTCCCTTCTGCTTTCCTAAAAACCAGCTCTGCTATCTCTATTGAGATGCACAGATGTGTTCTCCAGCCCTTCCTTAAATCCCCTTATTTACTCCCAGGCCTAGGATGGGCTGTTTAAATCTGCTTTAACAGTATACTTGTTTTTAATGAATGAGAGGAGCCAGAGACTTCAGGCATGTGTTTTGAAGAACGCTACTATTCTAGAAATTTCCTATAGGATAAATTAAACTAATAAACTAATAAAGGACTAAATGTAAAGAATCATTTTCTTTTTCCAGTTGGGAACCCTTGGGTCCCTAAACAGGGTGATGTACAAGAGAGAAGTTAGATAACCTTTGAGTGGCTTTGTGAGCTCCAGTTACTCTCCTATGCTGGTTATCTTTAATGTCCTTACAGTTTCTGTGACTGGGGAGGAGGAGGAGGGAAGCAATTGTTTCCCTAAGCTTTCCTGAGTGTGTGGTTAATAGGGTCTCCTGCCATTATTGTTCCTGCTTGATGTGTGTGGGCCCAGAAGGGAAGGGGCAACTTGAACTTTGGTTGTCTTACGTTTTTCTGGGAGCCTTTTAACCCAGATGGTTAAAAGATGGTAATAAATACTGGGATGGGCAGAGGAGGCTGAGGTGCCTGATGTAACCTACGTGTTAACACCTATCACAGGGGTCCCCCTCCAGCAAGCGGAGAAGCCCGTTGCTGCAGCCAATTATTGAGGGTGAAACGGCTTCCTTCTTCAAGGAGATAAAGGTGAAGACCTCCCGTTAACTCACTGCTAACCTGATCCTTGCCCCACCCTGCCCTCCTTGTGGGAAGGGCGCAAATCTGTGATTTTGCCCTTGGTCACGGCTTCCTGTAGCAGCCCCAACCCTCAGAATGATGCCCTTTTATTAGGGACTCACTGATCTCAGTTTCATCCCCCCTTTATTATTGTTGTGTTTGTTTTGACTTTGCTTTCAGGGATTATTTTGTTTTCCATACTTCTTTTTTTCTTCCTACCTAGGGAATGACTTTCGGTATTCCAAAATGTTAAATTAGCTCATTGGACCGAAACAAATTTGTTTTAAAATCTTACACACTGAATGTTTAGGAAAAACAGAATTAACAAAGGCAATACATATGCATCGGTATCTCAGTTCCTGAACTTAATTTGTTTTACGATTTTGGAAAAGATCCAAATCTTTTTGTTTGTGCGGGAAAGATGGCTGGAGTCCTGTTGGTCATCTGATGCAGTCTGCAAACAAAAGCAATCATGAACCAAGGTGCCACCATAACACAAAAATCCAAAATTATAATTTCACAGTGAGCATCTGGGTTGACTTCGGCAGCTTTGCTGGTATAGTTTCACCCACTCTTCTTCCCCTTGGTCTTTCCCTGGTTTGTTTATTCCTCAGGACCAATTTTATGATCTGTTCTTCCCTGTGGATATGGTGCAGAGACTGGCAATCACTAGAAGGCAGGTCCAGGTTTTCTCCAGTGGTGGTTATGGGTCCTGTACTGATAGCCATCATCACTGGCTGGTGTCACTAGACTGGGAGGAACCAGCGTGCCTCTGTGCGGTCCTCGCTGCCTCCGCTAGCACTGGCCCCTGTTACCTTTCTGCTTCTAGATACCTGAACAAACTATTCTGCTTCATAGGGACTCAAGTGTCTTATATAGGGCTCTAGAAATCAAAGATCAAAGGCAATTATCTTCTAAAAATGTTTATTTTTATCAGTTATTTACATCCATAGAAGGAATTAATCCCAAAGGAAAAGTGAGTTTGTAGAGTTGTCATATTTCTGTGACATTTCAAAGCCTGAGGGGTGGGTACTGTATATAGGAACGATTCTTTCAGAATAATCTTCCCTACTGAGGGACACCAATTGAGAACTTCATTTCCTTGCCCAAGGTAAGTTACCATAAGCTACCAGTTCTTCCATTCCTTCTCTTACCTCTTAAGAGATGACTTTAAGGTATTAATTAGGCAATGACTTTGCTCACCATTCATACTATTTTGTTTGTTTGTTTGTTGTTTTTTTTGGCACCGGGAATCAAACTCAGGACCTTGCACTTGCGAGGCAGGCACCGGAACCATTGAGCTAAATCCCCAGCCCAATAGTATTTTAAATAGAACTTGTTTTATGAAAATGCTCCAAACATGGTATTGGAAAGTCTGAGCCAGTGTGCTATATTGTATCTTAAAAAGTAGAGCTATTGTGTGCCTGGTGTGGTGGTGCACAACTGTAGTCCTAGCAGTCTGGGAGACTAAGGCAGGAAGATTGCAAATTTCAGTCCAGCCTGGGTAATCTAGTAAAACTGTGACTTTAAAGAAATTTTTAAAGGGCATGGGATGTAGCTCAGTGCAAAGGCCCAGGGTTCATTCCCTGAAACTGAAACAAAAACAAAATTATTGGGAATAGGAATGTAGCTCAGTGCTTGTCTAGCATGCATGAGGCCCAGGTTCTAGCCCCAGCACATACACACCAGAAAAACAAAAACAAAACAAACACAAAAAACCCAAGGTATTTTCTTATAATAATCCTTTATGTTGATGAAAGAAGAAAGTTTGGCAGGTAATTTCACACAAGAATTAAAAAGCACAGTTGAAGAGATTATTTGATATCCTAGTGGTACTCTTTTTATAAGACATTCTTCCCATTATTATGTTAGCCTTTTTTTCCCATGAGAGTATTTTGGCCCTGGCTTATTATCTGGGCACATTATGGTCAAAATTTCAGATAATTCTGCAGTGATTACACTGTTTTTGTAAATGGTGCTGTTTCCTGTTTCTTTTTGTTCCAACTGGCCAAGCTCATTACCCTGTGTTTGTGCTTTACTAACTTTTGGCAAGTGGGATACAATTTAAAACTTGCTGTGTGTGTACAGATAAGAAAATTCTAAGAAGTTTCATTAAAACCCATTCCCATTTTTACTGTGTGAGAAACAGAACCAGCACAAATTCTGAAGCCCTCAATTTTCAGGCCTAAGAAACCTGGTCAGTTCTCTCATCCACTGCAGAGACCCGCTCTAAAACCCCTCTGACAGATTTAGGTATTGTCCCCATGAGGGGATCGGGATCCCCTTTACAGTGTGGGGAGGGCAGGCTGCTCACTCCATGGGCTTCAGCAGCTGTAATAGTTAAAAAGTAAAAAATTACAAAGCCCACATGCCCATACTCCCAGCACTCTGGGAGACCAAGGAAGCATTTTTAGAATATGTAAGTGATAAAATATCAAATATCACAGTGAAAACTTAAAATCATCATGTTTATTGTTCTTGGCTGGGTTACACGCTGTCGGACAGGCATGGCTTGGCCCTGTGGTGTAACACAGATGCACTCACCGCTGCTCCTTATGTAGCATGCTTCCAGACCTCAGAGCAGCTCACCTGTGTCCTTCTCAACCGATAACCAGCACCAGTCATCACTGTACAAGGCTTTAGCTGGGACAGTCCCTTCTTTGGTGTGGACAGCAGAGGCACTTTGGCTTCTCCAGGTCCTTTCCGGTGCCGCTGTCAGTGGACTGTGAGTTTATCTTTCGCGCAGCAGGCACCTCGGCCTTGCACAGTTGGCACTAAGCGAGCTAAGTGCTCAGGGTGCTGCCTGTCCTTCGCAGGCTGCTTACTGGCTCCCCTGGCCTCCATCCAACAGGGTGTGACCACTATCCCTTCCTAGTTGCAACAACCAGAAATGTCTCCAGACCTTGCCGGATGTCTCCTAGGGGCAAAAGCACCACAGCAAGAGCCACTGTTTAAGGCCCTGCCTCCTGCCTGGCTCTCACTGTGCCGTGTATTTGTACAGCCCCAGCTTTCTTTTCCGGGAAGCAGTTCCCACCTGTGTATCCAGCCTTGCCTTGCCAAACCTAACCTAATGACGGGACCTTGGACTTTTGCCATTACTTTTTATACCTCTAGTCCAGTTCTGAAACAGATTACTTGTAGCTTCTCTTTAACACACCAGCCCTCCCTGTCCACTTTGTGTTATTGACACATGCGTCTCTGTCCCCATGACTGGGAGATACTGAATAGCAGGGTGAGGTGAGAGTCCCTCCACTTCATGTTACCCTGCAGAAAGGTGGGCAGCCAGCTCTCCTCCTGTGGAGTCTGCTCACCGTGTTGTTGAAGTGCAGCTATCACACCATCCTGTCAAAAAAGGGAAAGCCATTTTTAAGGAGCCAGTGCTAGCGAGCTGATCGAAGATTCTTTCCCAGCCACTCAGACATTATGTATTAATTCCTTCTAGAATCTACTCAATACCTACCACTTACAATTCCATTTAAACATGTTTTTGCTATTTTTCCCTATGATTTTTAGGGTTACCTCAAAACATTGGAGTACTGTTAAGTTCCTTCAGTACTGTGGAATACAACTCAGGAGGCCCAGACACCTGGTTTCATTAATGGTCCCAAGTTCTCTTTTTTTTTTTTTTGGTACTGGGGATCGAACTCAGGTCATTGCGCCTGCATAGCAGGCGGCAAAACCACCAAGCTAAATCCCCGGCCCAAGGTCCCAAGTTCTTATTTGTAACTTATTATCTATTTCAGGCTTTAGTATTCTTGTAATAATTATTTTTAGTCCTCTTTTCAAACCTGAATTACTGAACTGCTTAGCAGACATTTATTGAGCATCTACTATATGCAGGGATTGGCCAGGCTCTGGGGATGGCAGTGGAAAGACCCAAGTCCTTGCCTCCCTTGAGCTTCTAGTCAGGTGGATCTACCTTGTCTTCATCCAGGGAGGGGGAGAGGGCAAGGAAAATGGATGGGCACTAACTGTAGCCACCTGTGCCTAATTACGTATCTGACATAAATTATCTTAATTAATTCTTATAAAAACTATATAGGTAGAAATTGTTACTCCTCCCACAAAAAGAAATTCTTCCTTTAAAAAGTCTGGTTTCTGTCTGGACAATTTAAATTCAAAAACCTATTACTGAGGCATTTCCTTCTATGGTGCAAGAAACAGGATTGAAGGCACAGCTGAGAAGATCAGGAAAAGCCACTCAGTTTTGCCGATTTTACCTTTGTGCCTTTGTAATGGTGCTTTTATTTCAGTTATAACAGACATAGAGGCAGCTAGCTATATGGAATCTGGATGATTAGGTGATCTTTTAAAACACACTCGTAATGAAAGCACATCCAGACACATGACCAGATTTTTACTGGGCTGCTGTCTCTCTCCAGGAGGAAGAGGAAGGGTCAGAAGATGATGGCAGTGCAAAGCCAGACGTCACAGTCACTCTGAAGACAGATTTCAGTGCACGATGCTTTCTGGACCAATTTGAAGATGATGCTGATGGGTTTATTTCCCCAATGGATGACAAAATACCATCAAAATGCAGCCAGGACACGGGGCTTTCAAATCTCCATGCCGCTTCAATGTATGTCATTTTACTAGGGGTGCTGAAATGGTTCAGTAAAAATGGCTTTCATAACCTGAGCGTTTGTATTCAAATAAATGACCGAAAAAACATTAGTAACTTACTTACCTGGGGTGAGGGTGTGTGAAGAAAACGGTGATTTAAAAGAAAAATTTTCTGGTTCAGACTTCGGTGCTTCCGAAGTCTTTTTCAATCTTGCTTAAACACTAGAAGGTCTCTATGAATGGCCCTGTGCTTCTGTACACCACAGCTCATCACCTAACACACACTGAGCATGGATGTCATCCCTTCCTGTTAGAGAAAAATACCACAGAGCACAGTGGCTGAGCATTCACAAAGAGTGGAAGCCCCAGCACCCTATCACTGGCATATTTGGGCTTTCAAGAGAGAAAACACCTACTCCTGCTGACCTTCAGTGCCCGAGACGGTTTATGTGTTCACTTGCTTCTCCCTTTCTCCACAGACCTTACCAAGTTGCATATTCATTACATTCATAACAATTCAGATTTAACTTTAATTTTCTTGAAATTTTTTTCTGCTTCTTAGACCTGAACTCTTGGAACACCTTCAGGAAATGAGGGAAGAAAAGAAAAGGATTCGGAAGAAACTTCGTGACTTTGAAGACAATTTCTTCAGACAGAACGGAAGGTAGTGTATGTTTCCCTGCCTCCACCCCGTCCCCACTCACCGCACACTGCAGCCCTTTGTGTGCTCGGATCTGTGGAATGCCAGTGCAAACTCTTCTGCCCTCCTGTATCCTGGTCCCTGGGCTTGTGTGCAGGGACCCTGAGATGTTGGCGGTGAGACGATGAGATTTGCTTCTTGGATGAGGTCCAAGACCAATGCAGATTCAGCTGGTATTCATAACCCTAACATGTCACATCAGATCCCTGGCCAAAACAAGCAGCCTGGAGCTGAATTTCAAGTTGACAGCACTTTTTTTTTTTTTTTAAGAAACCAGAAGGAGAAATAAGGGAAAAGAGGCTTTAAATCTTCACTGATTTTTAAGCTTGTTTTAAAAATAAAGGGGGGGGATGTGGCTCAGTGGTAGAGTGTTTGCCTGAAATGCATGAGGCCCTGGCTTCCATCACTAGCCCCACAAACGAACAGACCAAAAAAAACCCAGATGATAGTTGCCCTGGCAGAATAAAAAAATACAGACGCAGTCTGCAAAGAAGTGGTCTTTCATGTTTACAAGTGACTACGCTGAATGTCTTACTCAGTCACAGCAGGAGCCCGAGGCTAGATCTGCATCTCTTACTTTGGAGTTAGGACTTATCATTTTAAATTGGTTTTATGATAGTCAAATTAAACTAGAGTTTTCCTTGTACATCTTCAAGTTCAGGGAAATAAAAGCACCATAAAAACCAACTTTGGTATTTAAAATGTGTTGGATTACAGCTTAGTTCAATTACTTCTTAAATTTATTTTTAGCATTTCTGATTTGGATCTGTTCTATAATGACTATCTCAATATTTATACATTTTATACCTGTTAGCTTTTCATTTTCCACATGTTGTAAGAGTTCCCCAAATAATAATATCCAAAGATAATCAAGATTAATAATTTGCTGCCCAACCTCTTTCAGGCATATTTTTGGCTTGTCTTTATCTCCTTCAGTTTTCATGTGATTGTTATAGATTATGTATAGTATCCTATATATGAAGAACTATATATAATTAGGTAACATGTACAAGCTTTTTTTTAATGTATAAGTATTGGAATTTAACTTCATCAAAAATTTTTGAACTGGAAGGACCTACAATGTCCTAAGATCTGGCTCCATGTCACATCTGAGGAGAGAGAGTCCCTCAGCATGGTGACTCGGTGACTGGGTGGCTGGTACTCTGATTCCCAGGCCCTGGTCCTTGCTCTCAGCCGAGGGCCACCTGGAATCCTTTCCTAGAACAAGGCAGAGCATGAGTAAAATCAGTTGAGTTTTAGTTTGTTAAACACATTAAACTCCATGCTATTGCTACTTGCCCACAGATGCTCTGTAATAAAAAGGAAGCTCTGGTGCTGAGGACTGTGTGCGTTTCCCAGTGAAGCAGCAGCACTGTGCCCTCTCTGGTGTCATCATGTGTCTAGAGTGTGACTGTAACACCCTCGCACCTAGCTGCTGTTGGGTACGTTAGATCATGGGTATGAAGTACTTAGTACAGTGTTTGACCCCTAACAAGCTCTAAATACTTGGTATATAAAAATTTGCGTGCAAAATTGGACATTTAACTATAAAGGCTGATTAGTATGTGATACAACTGCTAAATTCCAAGAGCAATTTTATAAGTGGCAATATTAACTATCTGTTCTTGACAAACCCGTCAGCTGTGTGTGCCAACTGATAATTAGAAATTTAATGGTTTATTAGGTGAAATATGTAAAAATGAGAAAGCTTCAAGTACAAATAAGGGGTTCAGTTCATATGAATGCTTAACATGAAATCATACTTAAGAGAATTTCTTCATTTCTTAGGCCTTCTATAAGATGCTAGGTTAACTATTAACTCAGGCTTGTGGTGCCTTCAGGGGAAAACTTCCACTGCTGTCTAAATCCAGTCCTATCTTGGCGTCAGGCGACACTTGTCCATGCTGACTCTACAGGTTGATGAACTCCAGTCTCCATATGATGAACAGTATCATGTAGGAGAAACAGGAAATAGTCTTCAGTCCCCTTTTCCTTTGTTTCCATTAGAAATGTCCAGAAGGAAGACCGCACTCCAATGACTGAAGAATACAATGAATACAAGCACATAAAAGCGAAGCTGAGGCTCTTGGAGGTGCTCATCAGCAAGAGAGACACTGACTCCAAGTCCATGTAAGGGCCAGCCCAGCCTGGCAAGGGACTGTCAGGTATAGAGAGGATTTACTGTTCTCCCGGTAAAGAGCAGCTCTGGAAGGTAGCCTTGGAGCTAGCCGTGCCCAGCATGCAGCCCTTCTGCCTCCAACCCCATTTCCATCGCCCGCCTTAGAAACTGCTTACCCAGAAGAAGTGTGACCTGACTGCAGAATTTCATAATGGGAAAGCCAAGATTGCTGCACACATGCACACTCACTGTAACAGGAGCTTCACTAACACTAGCAGTGATGAGTCACTACATTAGACACACTCATCCAGAGAATATGTCCTGTTCTTCCCTGGATAACTGAGAAACATGAGACCATTCTTGGTCTGTGATGAAAACAAGCTCAGGACCTTACTCTGCAGAGCGAACTTGCAATTGAGGGCCATGCTCTCCCTGGACCCCATTGTGACCATGCATTGGAGCCCTATTTGCTGCTTTGGCCATTCTAGTGTCCTTTCCACAGAGCTGCGCCTCCTCCACGCATCTGAGCAGATTTCCCCTTCACCTCTCAGGTATATGGAAGCTGCTGCTGCCCACAATGGCAGTGCAACCATCTATTTGAGAGTGTGTTTCTTCAGGACTTCCTGAGCTGACAAAGTGCTTCAATCCCCAATGAGGACGGGATGATCTGCAGAGGACAGAGGGATTGCAGCAGCAGCCATATCAGTGCTGATTTTAAAAGCAGGTAACAGGTGAAGAGCCTGCAGACTGTTTCCTGAACAGTAACTGCACTTTAGCAGTCTCCGATTTTAACATCCAACACTAAATAAGGCCAGCATGCCTATATGATAGCTTGTCTGGTTTTGGCCCTAGCCAAACATCAAGTCTTAATTCTAAGCTTAAACGCTGTGGATCATGGGAGAGGAAGCCTGGGTCTTCAGCCTCCTGAATACTTAACCAGATTTTAATTTTTTAAAAAAATAAATCTGCACTAAAATCCCCAGATAGGTAATTGTAGGCCTCAGAGCTATAAGCAGAATCTTGTAGCTCAAGGCAGAATCTAAGTCAAACTATTTTCAAGATCATATATAGAAAGAAAAAAACAATGGTATGTGGCCAATTTTAATTCTAATTTTTTCAAAGACTGTTACAAAGCTGTCTATATTAGACATTTTGGAGGGACCAGGGAATTTAAGACAACAAATCATTTATCTTTTCGGTGTGCTTGATGTCATCTTGTGATTTGTTCTTCACCTTCTGTGTCTGCCCTGAGGAAAGTGGGGTCGGGTCTGCCTTTGTTTTTGAGGCAGAGCCCAGCATGGCTGGTGGACAAGACAGTGCCCAGCAGGCTGCACCTCTTGAAGACAATGTTGTGGGATGGACAGGACAGCAGGGATGCCCTCCTCTGTTGGAAAGTTGACTTCCTAAAGGGTACAGTTTTAATAAAAAGAAAAGGAAGAGTGTAAAACTGTACTGACCTTGTCAGTTGTAAAACTGGGTCTTGAGAAACACCTGGTGGACTGGATACAACAGCAGTCTAGTGTGGACAAGAGGGAGCAGCTCTGTCAGTTGAAAGCTATTTAACTGGAGCGTGGGGGAAATGAATGCTTTGAGTTGCCTCTCAGTCATACAGACACAGGAGCTGTGTGTTAGAAATGCCCCTGGTTTAAATCTACACACTTAAAGATGGTACAGAATTCTACAAATTGAAATGTACATGAAAATATAGTTTGATATTCTTTGCTCTACTGTTTACATTGCCGATTGCTATAATTTCAAGGAGTTATAAATAAAATGATGCACTTTAGGATGTTTTCTATTTTTTGAAATCTGAACATGAATCGTGCACATGACCAAAAATTGTATTTTTTAAGAAACACGTCTAGTCTGTCCTTTTAAAGTACTTGTTCTCTTTAAAAAGCTATGATATAAATCAAATCATTACCAGTTAACTTTTAAAGCACAGTCTGAGTGTTGTTTTGAAAAACTATAATATAAATTTTTTTAAAAAGCTACATATAGGTGAGAAGTTACTAGATGTTTTAAAATCTGTTGTTTCTGCCAAAAGTAAATTCAAAGATATATTCAGGAATCCCCTTTCAAATTTGTATGAAATTTGTTTCAATAAAAGAAACATCAAGTTATAGAAAAAAAATGGTGTATGAAGTGTTTTCCTTTGCAATTTCTAACCTACATTCTTTATAGAATGGAACCCAAATGGTGTGGGGGGATCTATGTTTATTCCAGGTCATTTTTGAAGGCATGTTACTCAGCGGTTTCTGGCTCTGCCAGAAATGCCAAGGCGAATCTGTTTCCACAGCAACCATTTCTGCAGCTCAGCATCCCCAGGCCCTGGAGGCCAGTGTAATTGGCTTCACACAGACCGAATGCTCTGGGTTGGAGTTGTTCCTCCACTCTCTTGGGAACATGTGTGTTTATTAGCACATGCCAACAAAATAAATGTCAAGGGTTATTTAATAACAATGATAAGTAAAGGTAAAGCATGAGTAAACTTGGTTATATGATCATAAGAATTAGAGTTGGCAAAGCCTTATAATTTTACTAAGCACTTGCTTTTATAATGTTCAGTCTTGAGTAAACTTTGAAATAGGTGTTTATATTTGGCATGGTATATCATTACTGTATTTCATCTTGGAATCATATTGTTTGGACTTCACTTTATAATTCACTTTCTAAGACAGGGCGGTGCAATGTTTAGGGTAAGGTCCAATTTAGACCTTGTTTTAAGACAAGAAGTTTGTCCTTTGTTGCTAGAAGAGAGACAAGACAACCTCCTCAATCCCCCAACTCAGGAAAGACCAAAACATGTTTCAAACCGGATGACTGATTTTTTAAAATTACTAGTTAATGTGCATTGTGAGCCATTATATAAGATTTCTTCCCCGTGGTTTGAAGTCAGAGATTATTATTTATTGCTAAGAGCAGAGACCAGCTGATGGCTCTGCAGCTCTGGGTCTGCTTTGTCTCCGGGTTGGGGGGGGCGGCTAGCAGGGTGTCTGCTCCCAGATGTGACATTTCTAACCAGGACAAATGCCTCTGGGCTGTGCCTGTATCATAAATACAGCATTAAGATGTCCCCAGGCCAGCAGTCTTGGAGCCCCTAAGGACTGAGCATTTGTGAATGTGGCTGAGCTCGGAATTCCTTCTAAGGTGAACACTTGGATATATATTATCAGCATAAGGGAACAGTCATGATGCCAATTAAGTTGGTTCTGTCTGGAGGCTGCCTAGCTTTCAGGAAACAGAACTGGGCCCAGGAGCCAAAATTGCAACCGATTTATAAGGAAAATCATATTTTAAAATTTGTTGTTTTAAAGATATTTAAAATGTAATGAAGATGCCCTTCTCCTGCTTTTGGTGGTATACAGTTGTACACCATAAACTGTTAACTGCTGCGTGAAAAGATGGTTGTTATCTAAATTGTTTTGCCTTCAGAAGGATTCTTCTGACACACAGCTTCCTGGATTCTTTTTTCCTAAGTGGGAAAAGGTTTCAGTGCCAAGATCAGTGCCTCTGTGATGTTCTTTTTCAGTATCCACTTGTTTAAAGCAACAGAGGGGGACAAACCTGCACCCTACATGAAGTGCCATTCCCCCAATGCCCATGTGGTAGGTGGAAACCACATTGTGATTTCCTTTCACTCCGCCCCCCACACACACTTGATCCTCAAAATGTAAACGACTGACTAAACATACTTTCAAATGTTTCTCTATTCACACTGGTACTATTACAGGCGGTGGCACACTCCAAGCAGGAGGAAGACTTGCATGTCTGACACTGCACCATGGCACAGCCACTTCCTCAGGCAGGTTGTACTCCTGTACTCCTCTACCATGATCCCTTACAGCAGATGCACATACATAGACTAAGACCAAAAATACAGATAAGCACAAGTGTGTGTGCGAAAGGAAGTCTATGTACATTCACAATTCCTATCTTTAGCAAGTTGCAGTGATTTCTCTATGGAATCTCATTTGGCCTGGAATGGGATGGGCCCAGTCATGTATAACTCAAGAAAATGGGTGGCAGATCGAAGTCTCCATCTAAAAGCACCTATACTGTGAAAATCACCAGGAATCGATACGTTTTAGCTAAGCAATATGGGCCCACTGTAATGTTTACATAAAATGTAAGCAGAGACCACTTGAAATGACCAATGTCCTTTTTTAAAACTGTAAGTGTAATTTTAAGAATTAGTATATTTTTGTACATGAATATTTTGTATGATCCTAAAAATATAAAATATTTTTAACTGTACAAGCTCTGAAATTTAGGACAGTGTCAGGACTATATGATTGAACTGCCTGTGGCCCGGCCTTTCCTTGAGGAATCCTGCACTGGCTCCCAGAGCCCCGAAAAAGCCTCCTGAGGATTATGTTTTGGTTCTGTCTCCAGGGAGGGAGGGCACTGGAAGGTGAAGCAAACTGGGTACACATTAGGCATGTCCATGTCATGGCCAGAAAAATAGGCTGTGCTCTATGCTCAGCAGCCTTTCATTTATAAAAGGGGTGGGGAGGGCTGGAGGGGTGCAGAAACAAAGGCATTAAAGCAAAATTTTCAAATACTCAGGCCATTGGAGGTGAATGACATTAGGCATTTACTATTCTGGAACAAGGCCACCAGACACCTGAGTGCAGAGTGCCCCATGTTAGGTGAAGGGAGCACCTTACCCTCTGAGTTGCTCATCACAGGCCAGGCCCAGTGTGAAGAACCTGTGAGTGCTTGTGCAGCAAGCCTCGAACAGTACCAAGAGGTGGGTGCAGGAGCCCCACCTGACCATGGGAGACAGGCACAGGTGTCCTTCAAACTACAGATGCTAAGCATACTCCCAAGTGTCTTCAAAAAAAAATTAAGGGTTGCAGTAGGAACCTTGTCCTTGTGTTGAAACCAGGACACAGACCAGTCCAGCATCATGGTACAAAGACACAGTAGCATTAACATGCTATTCAATACCTTCCTGCCAAAACTGCAACTCATCTGGAAACGTTTAAGTTTTGTAACACTGGGGTCCAAAGAAAATTCAGCAGAAGTAGCAGGCAGCATTTAGAGACCCTCGATTTTCTTACTTTTTAAAATGCATATGGGGGGATTGAACCCAGGGCCTTTCCACTGAGCCACATCTCCAGCCTTCTAAATTTTTTTTTTAGTTTGATACAGGGTCTCACTAAATGGCTAAGTTGCCAGGCCGAGTTTGAACTTGTGATCCTCTTGCATCAGCCTCTCAAAGACTGCTGGGATTATAGGCGTGCACCACTATACCCAGCTCCTTCAATATTTTGATGTTGCCTCTTTTGAGGAACCAGAAAGTTACAAGCCCAAGTAAAGCTAAATTTTACAGCCTCAAACAAAGCCTAATGGAACACCAAAGTCATCCCACCTACATCATGTTTTTGCTTCTAGTCCTCTAATAATTTGCAAACCAGAATGGGAATTTCAGAACAGGACTTACACACCAGAGGAGGGAGCAGATTGGGGGAAGAGTCGCAGAACTCTCTCAATGGCCTCATTATTACCTATTCTATAAACGGATGCTGAATTTGTAAGACAAAATGTATCAGATTTACCCCTAAGCCAGGTCAGCTCACCAAGGCTGTATATACAGAGTAGAAATTCATATTTAGTAAAAGCCAAAAGTCAAACTTCCCAAATGCATTTTTAGAATCCTGGCTGGCAGGCAGACAAATAGGGCTTGGCAGGAGCTAGAGTTGTTGACAGCTTGCTTCTCACTTTTCCTCTCCAGCAACAAGGCTTGTACCACAAGGGTGACCGCGTCATGCAGCAGCTGCCCAGGGAACACAGCCCAGTGTGAATTGCTGCCAAGAACCAAGTCTCTGAGACCACTCAGTTCCCCATTTTGGCCTATGTGTGTACAAATTATATTACTATGAGTTCTGAAGTTCATAATCTTTTACATGTTTGAATGTAATTTCTGAAAAGATATGCAGAAAACTTTTATGCTTCTGGTTCTGCAGTTTTGAGACCTCTTCCTAAGACATTTTGATACATTGTCAATTGTTACTTTCGAAGAATTTAAAATTGCTGAACAAGATTAAACTCAACATATTTTCCATACACCAATAATGGACTAGGTGAGATAGAAATCAGGAAGACAATTCCATTCACAATAGCTTTAAAAAAAAATACCTGGGGCTCAATCTAACCAAGGAGGTAAAAATGTCCACATTGAAAATTTCAAAACACTGAAGAAAAAAATTGAAGACACAAGAAGATGGAAAAACCTCCAATGTTCATGGGTTACCAGAATTAATGTTAAAATGGCCATATTGCCAAAAGTGATCTTCAGATTCAATGCAATCCCATCAAAATTCCAAAAAATATTCTTCACAGAACTAGGAAAAAAGAATCCTAAAATTTATATAGAAATACAAAAGATCAAGAATACCCAAAGCAATCCTAAGCAGAAAGAGCAAGTCTGGAGGCATCACAATATCCCATTTCAAATTATCCTAAGCCACGGTGAAAAAAAAAAATGGTACTGGCACAAAAATAAACACACAGATCAATGGGATCAAACAGAGGACACAGAAACCCACGCAACTATAGCCACTTGATTCTGGACAAGGGGACCAAAAACATACTCTGGAGAAAATACAGTCTCTTTAACAAATGGTGCTGGGAAAACTGGCTATCTATATATAAGATTGAAACTAGATCCCTGTCTCTCACCCTGGTAAGGATGCGGTGAGGGGTCAAGAAGGAACTCTGTTATACTGCTGTTAGGAATATGTTAGCATCACCACTATAGAAATTGGTGTGGAGCCACCTTAAAAAACAATAGAACTACCATATGGCCAAGCTATACCACTCATTGGTATATACCGGAAGTCAGAATACTATAGGAATACTGGCATACCTGTATTTATTGAGGCACAATAGCCAAGATACAGAACCAGCTTCAGTACCCATCAACAAATAAATGAATAAAGACAGTGAGAATAACACACACACGCTAGAGTGTTATTCAGCCATAAAGAAGAATAGAGTTATGTCATTTGCAGGAAAATGAAAATCATATTTAGCAAAATAAGCCAGACTCAGAGAGAGAAGTACCACGCTTCCCTAATATGTAGAAACTAAAAGTGATGACAAGAAAGTATGAAGGCAACTATTATTAGACAAGAAGAAAATAAGGAGGAGGGAGAAGAGTATAAGAGAGTAATAGGAGGATATATATAAAAGTTGTATCATCCAAAAAACATGTTGACATGAATTGAGCTGAATAGGTGTCCACTGTATTCCATTAAGCAAAATGGCAGGTTACAAAACAGCATTGCCAGTTTTATTTTCAAAAATGCATTAATGTATATTGAGAGACATCAAGAAGTCATCTAGAATAGTGTTAACTGTTTTACTGTCTCCAGTAGTGAGATACTGAGTACATTTTTCTTTTAAATGTTTCTAAGCAGAGGAAATTAAGAATTATTGTATGTGAGGTGACAGATGTTAACTAGCTTAATTGTGGTAATCATTTCACCACGATATGTATCTCAAAATATGTTGTACACCCTCAATAAAAAAATGTTTTTTAAAAATTTAGGCACAGGGAAGGAAAGGAGAGGAACAGGAGCAGAGAGCAAGGTCTCTCACCCTTGCATATGCATGTGAACAAGTATCTGGAATCTTGGGGTGCATTTGTAGCTCTGGTGGGACCTCACACGAATGTCTTTCTGATATTCTCCATGCTGCTAGTGCAAGGAGCGTGCAGACTACACGCTGGGTGTTTGTAGAAGTGAACACTTTCACCAGTTGATCTAGCATCTTAAATTGACAGAGAAGCACACCTGACAGCACCCACCAGAACAAATACGGCTTGATGCTTGAGGGGCTCTCTCTAGACAGATAGCCCAGCTGTATGTCCTGGGCTCATTACTTACCTTCCTAAGGCCTCTTTCTGTGGAAAATGGGAATAATCATAGCACCTACCTGATACGATCATTTTGGGAATTTACATGGACGACTATGAAATGATCACATAGTAAATCCTTCACAGAAAACAGTGCTGGTATTGAGGTAACGATTCTTCTCTTGAAGTCCGGCAACAATACCTTTGGAATCACTGCAAAAAAGGAACTGTAGTTCCCAGTATTCCCCAACCATCACCCTCTGATTTGTTTGTGTAAGTCAGAAGCAGAATATGCTTCCAGCACGTTAAGCACAAATTAGTGCTAGAAGGATGAACCACCTTTCATGGGAACACTAACCCAGTCTCTTGTGGAAAAGGTAAGATAAATTGTGACTATTGATGTGCTCAAGCAAATCTCATCAAAACCCATGTGCTGTGTTCTCAGAAGTATTAACACTTGCTTAATTCCTTTCCTGACAGAACAGGACAAACCCTTTTAAGTCTGCTTCTCCCCAAAACATTTTGGGAAGTCCAAATCTGCTCAGACATGTAAAAAAGAACAAACTGAGATAGCAACAGAGCCTAATGTGGAAATGCCCAAGTTCTGTGGAATGAAGGAACAGAATAACCTTTGGATGGATTTCTAGGTCATTTCAGTGTCCTGCAATTTCTGTCTCAGGGTGTATTTTTAACAACTAAAAACTAAATGTAACTTTGGGAGGAAAGCTGCTCCCATTTTGGCATGCTCCTAATGAGTAGAGGAAACTTTATCAGAACCCCTGGTGGAGACTGAGGCTGGGAAAGTACCTGGGGCCTCCATACCCTCATTAACCTACAGAGGCTGAGGGTGCCACTGCTGGGCCACAGCAGGGCAAGCTTTCATTTCAAATGACTTTCACAGTGGCACTGAATGAGGCTTTGTCCCCCTCCCCCCATTGCCCAAGGTACAGATGCAGGGCTCTTCTAAATACTCTGCCAATGACTTAAACTTGAGGGTCCTTGTACTAGGTTCACAAACATCTGAGCTCCTGAGAATGCTCAGACATAAAAGGTCAAAAGACCCATTTTTAACAAGAAGAAACTGGCTCTAGCAGACCAGCACCCTGAGACCATGAGCCAGTACCCAGCTGGCACTTAGTGTTGACTTTAGCCCTGAAGAGCACTGCCCTTGGATGATTCAGTGGGGAAATTGGGCTATTTCTGAATCTGTTCTTAGCATTTCCTTTTTTTTTTTTTTTTTTAAAGAAAAGGTGCCTATGAAAAGACTAATCTGGTTTAGCACTTAGCTGCATTTGAGGGGTGTGCGTGTGTGTGTGTGTTTAATTCATAAACTTCTCAGGAAGTTCAACACCCGTGGGGACAAAATCAATAATTATTATAAATTGTATCTAACTCTCATGGGATTAGGCTGAGGAAAACCAGCTTTTAAAAGATCTGAAGACCATATGATTTGTGCACCCTGCCAAGCCTCCAGCCACTCAGGTTGTGGGGTGGGGCTGACATCTGAACTAATTTTTTTGGTGCTACACATAAGTAAGGTGTATACACTCCATTATTTTGAAAGGAAATAAAGCACTAAAGCTTGGACTGGCTACTCCATAGGAGCAGCTGTTATTAATGAGGAGCCAAAAAGTATGACCATACTGGGGTAGACGTTTTCACCAGCATCTACCCATCTATGCATATACTAGATTGCTGCACACAAGTAAAGGGCATGACAGAGGTTAACCCAAACCTATGTCTGGTTCCATGAGGACACACAGCTTCTAACTGCATCGGGGTCAGGGTTAGCAGACCAAAGCAGAGTGTTGGGACCAACATCTGCCATTCTCTGCTCCATGTAATCCTGTTCCCCAGCATAAGGCTGTAGGTGAAGCCATGGATGACCAGGTCATGCACAAAAGCATCTTAAAACTAGAGACACTCACAAATCAGAAGACTTAACTCCAGCAATTCTGCTATTAGTAAAGGCAACATGAGCACTGTGCTTGTAGACATTTTAGAGACTTAACTGTAAAATTGCTTGGTTCCATTTTAATGGCCAAAGAAAACTTATGACAACCAAGAGTTAAATTTTTCAATAAAAGGAAATGATGAAATTCTGCAGAGTAGCTTTTATTGAAATTTTTTTAACCTATGCTTGTCCCTGACAAAATATTCAATTTACTGGGCATCATCTCAAATCTGTTTTCCTATTCTATCATATGCTCTCCTTTGACCCACCTTTCCTGTCTCCCGTTAACTATTTGACTACCAATCCCAAACTATGGTTCTGGGAGAAATTAACTGATACTAAGCTACCCTTATTCTCCCCCCTCAAAAATATCTCCTAGAAGATAGGACAATGAGTGGAAAAGTAACTCTGGTTATATATACCCTATTTCCCTCCTAGAAATTCATAGTTATCTAAAAAGTTTTGCAATAAAGTTTAACATAACATTTCTTGAAAACTCAGAGATAGCCAAACTTATATAAATACAAACCTCCTCCTCCTTCTCATAAAAGGTGTTTTCCCATAGGAAATGCTGCCTTTTGCCAACATCTGAAACCTGAAGGTCAGCAATTCCTGCTTCTGAGAACACTAAACAGTTTGCCAAGGTCCAATGGTCTTCCAGGACCCAAGGGGTGGCCAGACAACCTACCAGTCCTAAGAGGACCTTCCCTGTACCCTGTGTGGGGAGACTGTACTGCACAATGCCCAGGGGCAGTGCAGAGGGCACAGGATACCTGCACACCTGTCAGCAGACAGGGTCCACAGAGGTCACCCCAAAAAGGAGGTGGAGAGTTCAACTCACTCCACCCATGGAGTAGGCTACAGGTTCACTGACTTCTGTCACAGAAAAAGAATTTCAGGACCCATCAGTGAGAGGTCCAAAATGAATGATCTAGGATGTGTATTCCTAGGGTCTGTCAGGCTCTTGGTAGGGTAGGTTAGACTGCAACTGTATGCATATATTTCAAGTTTAGATTTAGGGTATCCAAGTTTAGATTTAGTGCTATCTCCATGGGGAGGGAAGTCTGTAGAATTTGTAAATCTACAGTATCTATTAGAGGAAAGATGCAGGCTTAATTTACAGGTAGAAAGCACGGGCTCAATTTATAGACTTAGTGTATCTTTAAGACTTAGCCTTTTTTTTTTAGTTTCCTGGAAGAGAAAAAAGGCATTGTAACAGAGAGTAACTTTTGTGTCCTGAAGCTGTGGTTTTTCTTAAACATACAATTTTTTAAATTACAATTTTTCTTGTCTCCTTTATACCATCCTTATTTCTTCTACCCTACCTAACTCCCAGGTCTGACCAAAGGCAAAGCCTTGAATCCCAATACATAACTAAAATCCTGTTGAGCTGAATGCAATGTGAGATCCTGAATCAGACCTTGGAAAAAGACATCAGTAGAAAAATTGGTAAAAATCTAGTTTGGAATTTAGTTAACAGTAATCTCCCTATATTGGTTCTTTAGTTTTGATAAATGTACCATAGTGACATGTCGACATAAAAACTTTATTTTTAGTACTTTCCTATAAACCTGAAATTATTCAAAAATCAAAAATTTTAAGTGTTTTCTAAAAAAGAAATATTCTACAAAGAAAATCAGCTGATACACATGAAGCTCATCCATCTCTGTTTTGTAAAGGGGCCTGACAAGTACTGACTAGGTTTTTATCTCACAGGTCTGGCACTGGAAAGTCCAAGGCCAAGGGCTGGCAGTGTCTAGTGAGGACCTGCTTTCTCACGGATTGTAACTTCTCACTGTGTCCCCAGAGGGGCAAGGCACCTCTTTGGGAGTGTGTTCCTGAGGAGGCTAATTCCACTCATAAGGGCTCTGCCTGATCACCAAATCCAATCACTTCCCAAACCCCTATGTCCTAATGTCACCATGGGAGTCAGGCTTCACACACTCTGACCATAGCAGTACCCACTGGCATGCTGGGCAGGATGAAGAGGAACTGTTCTACCAGTGCAAGGCCATAAGTGTACCTGGGCCCCTATCTCTAAATGTCAATGGAGGCCCCCAGTCAGTGACCCTCTGCTGCACTTGAGACCCGGTGCAGATGACAGGAGACCTGCACGCCTCATCATTACTGAACTGTGCACCACAGTGAAACACAAAACTCACTGTGATGTCTTTGTGTGCTCAGCGAAGTCACTTGTGGCATCACAGTGTTCCTTTTTATTGACCACTGTGGAGCCTCAGTCAAATGTACTGCCCCAACCTAGTAGCTGGGTATAGTACTACAGGTTATGGTCAAGTCCAGGGCCCACCACTTTGTGATAATGAACAAGTTATGTTCAGGTAAAAAACTGGAATAACAGTGATGACCATAATTATTGCGGCTCATTATGTGCTAGGCATAGAAATGTACTTTCCATGAATTCATTTAATCTTTGTAACAGTTCCATGAGGTATGTAATATTTCTGTCCCCTTCTTGAACGGAAGAAAATGAAGTACAGAGAGATTAGCAAAACTTCCCAAGACCACACAGGTAATAAATGGCAGAGCCAGAAGGGCTGTGGTGGCAACTAAACTGGAGAGTAGATTGTAAATATTGACACAGGACCTGGCACACAGCACACAATCAATGCAAGTTATTACTACTAAAATCAGAATCTTAGTATCCATTTCTGTGCATTAATCTTAGACAAAACATAATTTTCTTACCTTCGTGGCAGAAAAGCCCAAACAATGGTCTTCTCTGGTTCAGCATCAAATTATGACAAGATGGTCCCAAGATAAGGTTATCCACTGTTATCATAATTTCTGCAAGTCTGTTTTCATAGAGATTGGCAAAATTTTTTTCTGTAAAAGACTAGATATAAATATGCTAGTTTTGGTAGGTCAGATAGTCTTTATATTTTTAATATTTTTCAACCCTTTTAAAACTGTAAACTGTAACAAAGGCGTTAGTTTGCCAGCCCTTAATTCCTATAATTACCAGTAGAATACTAGACAAGTCATCAGAGGACTTTCACATGGGATGGGTAGAACTATCAGAATTTGCTAAATTGCCTAGTTACACTTTCACTGAACCCTACCTACCAAAACAAAATTGCCAAAGGACTTCCTTAAATTGCTAAGTGATCTGGCCAGTGAAGGGCTATCCAAAGGTTCACAGGGGTAAAAGTATGTCCAGAAATGTATTTGTGGGAAATCTAGAATATCCAGAAAAGTAGAATGTTCTAAAGCAACAAGTGATGAAAGGGGGAAAAAGGAAACTACTCCAGAAAAATGTGTTTTAGGAGCAGTACAGAATTTCATTCATATAACACTTATAAGTATTTATTAGGGGTCTCTATGTGCAGGTTCTATTGTCAGTAATGGAATTCTAGAACTTTATGGCTCAAAGGAACCTTAAAAAGTATCTGGTCCAATCTCTTTATTGCATGGATAAGTATTCTGAGGCCCCCAAGTTATTTAAGGTAACATGGCTATTTTTAAACAAAATTAAGAATGAGATTTCTTTGCTCTTCAACCTTCGGGTTATGTAAATTATTTATTTATGTAGGTTTGTTGAAGAGCTTATTATTAGAAAGCTACAGTTCTCTTTACTACTTTTTACCACCTATTAATCTGGCAGAACAATACATCAACTTGTTTTACAAATGTATTGAAGGTACTCAGCTGTGTTCCACTCACTTACGACATTTGTAAGTGGCAAATGACTTTCATTATGTGAACAAGTCTGATTCATCTTTATTTTCTCTTCTCTCCTGCCCATCTGCTGTTTTCTAATTCCACTACAGCCACCATCACTGCTTTGGGTTCCTGTCTTTCTGTTTCAGTCCTTCCCATTCCAATTCCTCCAAATATATACTATTACACATTTTCCTTCTTAAAGCCAGACTCTAGCCATATCACCTCACCTTCTGAATTCCTGAACAAATCCTATTCACTAAAGCCCAGCCTGGTTCTTCACATCCAAATTATCTTCTGTCCCCCCAGGCTTATTTGCAATTATTCCGTTTTCTCTGATGCTCCCTTCAAACTGCTCCAGACTCTTCCCTAATTATCCTCACCTGAGCCTTGGCTAAGGCCACTCTCTTCTCTAGAAAATGCTTTTGTACTCAGCACAACTGTGGGAAACCCCATCCTTCTCCATGCTAATTCCCCCACTTTCCTCTCCACTTCTGTAGCACTTGGGTCTACCTTCTTACTGCAGAAACCAAATTTGACCTTCTAATAGATTGTCTGGGTAAATGACCTAATGCTTCCACTGAAAGCAAGCTGTCCATTCTGCAAATACAATTAGAAACAGTTTTAAGTTAAAACATCAAATTTATTGCATAATACTGAACTATATGCACACACATATAAAATAAACATTTCATATAACAGTATATCTTTTTTAATCTTGTATTTATAAAGACTGAAAAACTACCAATTTAGCAATTGGAGTAAGTTTTAAAAACAAAAAGAAAAAGCAAAAATCTACAATCCTTCATTGAGATTTGATGCTGTATCACGGTTCATAAATACTTCATTTATATAAATAAATCTTTTCTCCAGTACTAGGAATTTAAAATTAGGCTTCATGGGTTCCTTAATCAAGTAGAATTTTCTCATCCCATGATGAAGAGCACTGAATATGTCATTTTTGAGATTTTATATATATATATATATATATTTGATTTAAACACAATCCCCATTGAAATCCCACTGTAAACAAACATTTCAAATGTGATAAACAAAAATTGCATGACAAAGAATATCCATAGGTCTTAACAATTAGAGAAGAAGAAAAAAATATAAGTCAAAAATTTTGCAATTTAAATAAAAATAACAAAACAGATATCATGCATCTAGTAGAGAAGACAGAAGATTTAAGTAAAAGGATAGGAAGAAGAGGGAAGGAAGGAAAAGTAAGGTAAGGGAGGAGGGAAGGAATGAGAAAGTGGTAGAGGACATAAAGTGATAAAGGGATAAGAAATGGATTATTTCTACTTTTCTTGGGCAATATAGACTTAAAAAAATTAATGCAACTTGCTCCAAAAGCGAGGTAACAGAAGAAGTGAGAGGCCTACCAGTTCACATTACTGACAAAGGAACATGGCTGAGCAACAAAACAAAATTAAGCTCAAGTACAACCCTAAACTGTTCTGCATATCTGTAAGGAGCAGAAGCTGAGCACAGCCATCAAAAGGTTGCTACTCCCTTAAGTATTTTTATTTATTTATTTTTGGTACTGGTGTGGAAGGAACCCAGGGCCTTGTGCATGCTAGGCAAGTGCTCTACTCCTCAGCTCCATCTCCAGTGCTTTTTAATAATTTTATGACAAGATCTCACTAAACTGCCTAGAATGCCTCAAACTTGTGATTCACCTGCCTCAGCCTCCCACGCAGGCTGAGAAGTAGCTTGAGATCACTGCCACACACCTCCATACCTAGTTAAAAACTTTTTTCTCTTTCAGGAAGATTTTCTCAGAGTCTCCCTGAAACTCTCAAGGGCTCTGCCCATGCTCAGCTTTCTGAAATTGGGACCTTCTGATGTAGTCCTTTCCTCCTTTTGGTTAGTGTAGGGCTACAAGAAGCCAGGGAATTTCCAAGGCTGTAGAGAAAGGAGATGTTTTGCATGCACAGGTAAGAAGGGATAGAGCAGTCAAAATCATTCTTGTAGAGGAATGAGAAGTTAGAAGGACAAGAAAGCGTTGTGAGGAAAGATCAAGGCTAAGAAAGACGTTTGGGAAAAGCTTAAGAAGCTACTGCCATTTTATCCAGCAGAGTGCAACACATTCACAGGTGCAACAAACACTGTGTAGTTGTTTTAAAACAAAAATAAAACAAAATCAAAACCACCTCCCATACCAAAGCCAATATCATCCCATCCCCAACCCCTGATTTCCAAAAAAGGTTAACTACTTACAACCCCAGAAACACATGAACTAGGTTCAGGATTCAAAAGTCCCAACCCACATAAGACAGTAAAAAAATAGAAATAACTCCCCATGATTTTCTGTATAGACCTCAGTGTGGACACTGAGGAAGGAAGGGACACGGAGGACAAGCTGGGGAGCCTCAGGCCAAACTAAACCCCTCATAGTTGTCAAGAGCCTGGGTTAGCCGTGCACTCAGAATTTCTTTGCTGCTGTACTTGGGGAGGTCGAGAAGGTTGTAGCAAGTGTGAGCCACGGGCAAATACTCCTCCCCACTGGCTGTGGACTGGATGACAATCTGCAGGCTGGCCATACCATAGATGGGAATCCGGTCACTGCCAGTCAGAAACACTGTAGGGAAAAGGAGACTGCATTAATAGCTATGCAAACAGGAGCTGATCTCAGAGGTCCTCCTGGTGACAGAGAGGAAGACATGACACCTTGTGGCTCACAGGGGAAGTACAATGCTAATATGCATCCAGTGGAAGGAGGACAGATGCTCCGAAATGGCCTCAAGTAAAAATGGCCTCAATCAAATGTACACCCTCATGAACTTTTTGAGCTTTCACGAAATCAGAGAGAAAGAAATTATTGACATGGAAAAGGAGGAGCTGCCTTTAGGGAAACCAGGAAAAAGACCAAATCTCTGTGACTTCCAGGTCCCTTACTTAAGATATCTAGGATCTGGACCACCTTGGCCCCTGCGTTTCCCTTTAGGATCCATGTGCTCTCCTCTCCCTGGCTCTCTTTTTTATAAACCAGAAGAGCTGACCCAGACTTTACATCAGGCATTTCACTCTTGCAACATGCACCGGTAACTTGACAAAGAAAAAGCCCCCATAAACGAGAGACAGAGATAGCTGTTATTTCCCCATTTCCTACTGCTGGGCAACTCTCATACCTAAACTGCTGTAAAATGCTGTAACGAAATCGTTAGTTAAGAGGTACTTTTAAATAAGTTGACACTATGGTATACAATCTTGCCCAAATCTCCAGAGTTAATAAACATTTCTCTAATCTAATGGTATCTGAATAGGAAATGCCTGCTTCTAAGGAATCCTCAAGGCCACAAACAGGCTTCTTCTGACCATCATGGCCTTAGGAGCTCATCTGGCAAACCCTACCCTGTCACCAGACTCATGCCGCTGCTTCTCAACAGCAAATACAGCTGGGCAGAGGGGAAGCAGGGCCCCTTGTAAGAGCTGTTGTGTAAGGTCATGGCCTCTCATCTTTGTTCCATATAAGCAGAAGAATCTGGGCTAAGTCTTGCATTAAGAATAATGTATGCTCATTCTTATAAAGTAAAAGAGAATACCTTTCAAACCCGGTGTTTATACTGACAAGAACTCTATACTATTCACTGGCTAATTTCTGACCTTGATTACATACAGACACAACTAGAGAAAGGCTAATTTTTAAAAGGCTAATTCAGTTATCATCCATGCAGTTACAAAGAACTGAATATTGTATGATACCGTTTACAGGGAATGCCCAGAATAGGCAAAGCCACAAGGACACAAACCCTAAGTGGGAACAGAGGTAGAGAAACAGTACGAGTGACTGCTAACAGAGATGGAGTTTTACTGTGAGGTGACAAACATATTCCAAAATTGATTAAGGATAGCTTTACAACTATGTGCATGTACTAAAAACCACTAAATTGTATACTTTAAATGGGTAAAGTGTATGGTATGTGAATTATGTCACATAAAGCTGCTATAAATCATGCTTCACCAGCTCTACCTACAGTGGACACTGTAATATTTTATAAAGGATACAGATAATAAGGGAAGTTAATACAAACAATTTCATTTCATAAATGTAATACTTAAAGGAATCACTTTCACATACAATCATACAAATAATTACTTTTAATTTAATTATTTATTTTGAGATATAGCCTTGGTATGTTGCCCAGGCTGGCCTCAAATTTCTGAGCTCAAGAGATCCTACTGCCTCAACCTCCCCACTAGCTGGGACTACAGATGCACATCAGCACACCTACCTACAACAGTATTATTTTAAAGTGCGTGAAAATTAGTGAAACAGTTCTTTTCTGCCTCTTATGTAATCCTTCCTGTAAGGCAGAACATATGGATAGCAACCTATGTAGTGCCTCTGATGATTATGACAAAAAACAAGTTTGTTTCACTACTCTATACCACTTAAGAGTTAAAGCTTACCTGTAGAATAATGTCACCCTACACTATGTGTAAGACTAAAATGTAGATAAATAACATATTGAGATCGATACTTACAGAGAAACTTCTTTTTCTTTTCCAATGGAAACTCATGAAATGTTTCCCAGAATAGTTTCACAGTGGGATGTGAGGCTGAATAATCACCCTTGTAGATGGCAGTCTGTCCAAAAAAGACAAAAAGACACCTTACAGAATAAGAATATCATAGTAGACAGTGTATACTAATTGTACTTCAGACTGGGAAAAAACTCCTGAGGTGCAGGAGACCGCCAAATCCTACTCAACCATAGTTCACTTTGAAGGAGAACAGGCCCTGGGCGCACCTTCAGGCTACTGCTGCTCTGCTAGAGTTCAAAGACAACATCTTTGTGCCTACCTCTTCTAGCTCTTCCCAATTGTAGTTGCTGTTCCCCACCATCATGGCCCTTAGTTCTGAAGGCTGGAAGAGCTCAAGTACTTTGCCACCGCACACCTTTAGGAAACCGCTGGAAAAGGCTGTGTACCACTCGTGAACTGAGATTTGGAAGATGTAATTCACGTAAGCGTCCACAAATTCCTGCCTGCAGAAGACAAAAAGGAATAGAATACAATGAGCTCAAAGTTGTGTAGAATCTTTGAAGGTGTCTTTCTAGGCTGAAGATGAAAGTGATAAAAGATAGGATTTCATCAAACAGCCACACCAGATGGCATGCTAAGATACCATGGAGGTCACTAGGCCTCCACTCCTTCCCCCATCCCTACCCTTTGAGTTCCACCAAGTGCCTCAGGTGATCTGGGGCCAGGAAGACCAGTTACACAGAACCATGCTGCTGGCTTTACCTGAGGGGGTCCAGATTTCAGCCTGCTTACAACTTACAATTAGGCTACTCCCCTATCTTCAGAAACAAGTAAAGCTAAGGGCCGGGGATTTAGCTCAGTGACATCACATCCTGAGTTGGATCCTGGGTACCAAAAAAAATAAGTTAGTAAAGCTAACTACCTGAAATTTGTATCCTTGCACATTGTAAAAAGTGATTGTTTTGTAGGTAAGTCTATCCAGAAAAGACCACAAGGAAAAATGTATTTCACAAAACAGGAAAAATATTACAGTAGACAATTATATACTATTTGCATTCGAGACTAAGACTAAGAACTACTGAGATCCATGAGACCTCCAAATCCTACTCAACCACAGTATGCTTTGGAAAAGACCATACATAACCTGTAACTCATTTCTTATAAACCCTTTAAGAACTTCTGGAAAGAACTGTCTCAAACAATGGCTCCACCTCACTAATAATCAGGCAAATATAAATGAAAACAACAACAAATCACTGCTTATTCCTAGACTGGCACAGGCTTAAAATTCAGGCAGTACCACTGAGGAAGGCATGGGTGAATGGGAGCCTCACACACAGCTGGTGGGTAGATAAGCCATGAAATGATAGGAGCCACAATAGATACTGTGAAAATAAACAAAGGTCAACCAAGTGAGAAAAGCAAAAGCTATTTAATCAGAGCTTGCTATAGAGGGAGTCAGCCATTGTCCTTTGTGTCTGGCAGAGACTCAAAGGCAGGCAGAACAGAGGGCAAGGGTTTATAGCAGAAAAAGGAAAGTTTCAGGTATATTCTGACTAGAGGCAATCAGCATAAGGAAACACGACTTTTCATTTTTTAACACTCTAACAGTATAAAGATACACCTTCAACCAGTGTTGTATAATCTTTCATAAACCTTCACCTCAGGTTTCCTCCAAAGCGACAATTTTTTACATGACCACCATCTATACCAATAACTAACAAACATGGTAATACAGTGGATAAGTGGAACAACAAGGTTCAAATCCAGGCTCTGTCATGTTCTGTAACTATTAAGTCTCTCTTTTCTCATTTTTAAAATGGGATACGGGAAAAACAAAACCAAAACATGGTAAGTGTTCACATTTTAAAGCAAAGCTACTAATGTAAAATAATTATTGCACATTTTGATCATAGATGCTGAGTTTCTTATACTGCATATGATAAACTTCTTCCCTGAAATCCATCATGCAAAGCCAAAAGTATTTATCTGGTACAATTGTCCAAAAGAAGCAATAGGCTAGATGTTACTGTGAAGTTATTTTTTTAGACAGGATTAGCACTTAAGTTTATAGATTTTGAATAAAATACATTAGCCTCCATAACACTGGTGGTCCTCATCCCATCAGTTAAAGACCATCCATAAGAGAAGCAACTGAGGTCCTCCAAAGAAGGAAGAATTCTGCTGCCAGAATGCCTCTGGACTCAAGACTGCCAAATCAGCTCCTGTCAGAATTTCCATCCTGAGAGCTTGCCCTCTAGATTTCAGACATGCATGTTAGCCAATTTCTTAAAATCAGTCAACAAATCAACCACCTCCTCCCACTCTACTTATCTATGGTCCCTGATTTATGATGCTTCAACTTAGGATTTTCACTGTACATTGGTGAAACAGTGATCTACGTTCAGTAAAACCATGCTTCATGAGAGATTTGGGATAGCTGAATAGAGATGCCCAGCACTCCCCTTCTCCTGCACAGAGAAGAACAGAAGTAACAGGTGTATTACTGCATATGGAGGTGAATGACTATGGGAGAACACTAAAATCAGCAGAGGAAATACTAGAATCATGTAAGATTCAGAGGCCTGAGACAACAGCACAGTAAGAGAAACAATACCCCTGCCACTGCCTTTCTGGTTTCACAGCCAGGGGGAGGGGAGTCTTCCCTCTGTAAAGGTGAGAGAGTCCCACCAAACTCCATCAGTGCAAATGATGACCATCTTAGCTACTGAAAATATTCACAATCCTCACAGGTTTGCTGTCCCTACATAATTAAACTGAATCTACACAGTTGCCTTGCTTTGGAAGAGGGTCTCATGTCATCTCCCAGCAAGCACCCAGGGTGTCATAGCCAGAAGTCATCTTGAGAAGTAAGCTGTTGTCATAGTTTAGACAGCTGTGAGGTTCAGAAACTCCTGCATATTTCTATCTCTGGAACTGCAAAGACATTGCACTGCACTGGGTTGTGGGCTAGCTGCCCCAGTGTGGCCCAGCAGAGTGACTGTGACTTAAGCCTGCTGGGTGCCCTACAGGGCAGGCACAGCTACTGTAACATGGATAAGCACACAGAGCACCACCTGCAAGAGCCAAAATAGCAAAGAGCCTGCCCTCTGAGACCTAGGCTGTGGCCAGCTGTGTGTGTACCTGAAGCCAAGGAAAATAAAATTAAGGGTACTGAAATCCTTCTCAATGAAATACTAGCAGAAAAATTCCCTAATCATGGGAAAGATATCTAATGACAAGGTAAAATGTTGACCATAGCATATTATAGTCAAATGATCAAAAATATAACACAAAGAATCAGTCCAATTAGTAATGACAAGGTAAAACATTCACCATGGCATATTATAGTAAAATAGTCAAAAGTACACAACAAAGAATTTTAAATCTGCGAAACAAAAGCACTAAGTTACATTTCAGGAAATCCCCATCAAATTAGCAGATTTCTCAGCAGAAAGCCTACACACCATGAAGGAATAGAATCATGTATTCCTAGTCCTTAAAAAAAATAATTGCAAACCAAGATTACTATGCCCACCAAGTATACCCTTCATAAATGAGAGATTTCCTAAGACAAGCAAAAACTGAGGGATCTGATGACCATCATACCAGCCTCACAATAGATACTTTAAAGGAGTCCTACATCCAGAGTGAAAGATAACTACCATCATGAAAGCATGTGAAAGTATAAATCCTGCTAGAAAAGTGGATACAAAATAAAAACATCAAACTGTCAATAGAGTAAAACAACAAAATACCAAAACAAATGAGAAGAAAAAAGAATATTCAAAACTAGAAGAAAATCAAAATGACAATACTCAGTTTCTTCCTATCAATAATAACTGTAAATATAAATGGGCTGAATCCTCAAAAGATACAGACTAGCTGAATACATAAATAAGACCCAAGAAGATGCTATCTACAAGAAATTCACCACATCGCTCTTTATACACAGACTGAAAATGAAAGGATGGAAATTATATACCAAATCAATGAAATCCAAAAACAAGCAGGAATAAGTATACTTCTATCTGACAAAGCAGACTTGAAGAAAAAAACAGTGAGAATAGACAAAAACAGTCACTCTATAATGATGAGGTAATCAATTCAACAAGAAGATACCAGAAACTGTAAATCTATATGTACCAATGATAGATAGCATGCCCACTTATATAAAACAAACTCTATTAGATCTAAAGGGAGATACAGGCTACAATGTAGTAATACTGGGATATTTCCAACCCCCACATGCACCAATGGATAGATTATCCAGACCTCTCCTGCCAAATCAACAAATACACATCAACATTAAAACTATACTGCAGATTAAATGGATTTAGGAGAAATTTACATAACATTTCAACAATTCTTTCCATCACCAAATGAAACTTTCTCTAGAACAGACCATATATCAGGCCACAAAATGAGTCTTATCAAACTAAGAAACAAACTGAAATCATATTCTGTATCTTTCATGATCAAAATGAAATAAAAGTCAATACAAAATTTTACTTAATAACAAAATTTTAGAAATTACACAAATGCTTGGAGACTGAACAATTTTTGAAGGAACACTGTGTCACTGAGAAAGTTTAAGAGGGAAATTTAAAAACTCCTTGAAAGAAATGAAAATGAAAAAACAAACTAGAACGTGTAGGCTGAAGCAAAATCAATACTAAGAGGAAATTTTATAGCAATGAGAGCCTACATTAAAAAAAAACTAGAAAGATTTCAAATAAACAATCTAACAATACATCTCAAGAATATAAATAAGCAAGAATAAACCAAACCCCAAATTAGAAAGAGACAACAAAGAACAGAGCAAAAATAAATTAAATAGAGATTTTAAAAGACAAAATACTAATGAAACAGAGAGCTGGTTCTTTGAAAAGGTAAACAAAAATCAACAAACCCTTAGCTAGACTAACCAAAAAAATAAATAAATAAATGAGAGACCCATGTAAATAGAGTTGAAAAAGGAGACATAAATGATAACACAAATATAAAGGATCATTAGGGACTATGATGAAAAACTGTATGCAAACAAGTTGGAAAACCAAAAAGAAATGGACAAATTTCTGGACACATCACCTACCAAAATTGAACCATGAGGACACAAAAAACCTGACTAGACCAATAACAAGTAATACCATTGAATCAATAATAAAACATCTCCCAACAAAGAAACCCTCAGTGATGGCTTCACTGTTAAATGTTACCAAACATTATGGAAGAACTAATGCCACTTCTCAAATTCTTCCACAGAATTGGAAAGGAAGGAGCAATTCCAAATTCATTGTATGAGGCCAGCAATATCCTCTTACCACAAGAGGGCAAGGACACAATAACAACAACAACAAAATAATGCCCTCTATTAACACAAATACAAAATTCTTAATAAAATACTAGCAAATTGAATTTAACAGCAAAAAATCATCCCTGGGAGGAAGATGGCAGTGTAAAAACCAGCAGCAAACCACAGTCTTTCCAGAACCAAGACTTGTGACACCTCAAAAACAAAACTTAGCAAAGAGAAAGGAAGGAAGGCTCCAGGAGTTAATAAAGAACTGACAGGAAAACTAGAAATCACAGAGAAACTGAAAACAACATAGGGGGAAAAAAGCAGTCTGGTACGCTAGCCCCAGCTTCAAGCCTAAGAAAATCCCATGGTTATTGTAAACTGCAAAAACAACATGGAGTTCTTGAAAGTAACTCCTTCCACATGGCAGGCTAGAGTTAGAGAAGAAATTCATTGTAGCACCCACCATATTTGAGAGGGATTATTCAGGACTGAGCTACTATACAAATCAGAAATCACAGTGCTGTAAGGCATATGATACATAGATCAATCACAATGCACCCTCCCCTCTCTAAATTAATGGAGACGGTTGGATCTTCAGACAGAGGCACGGGCCTATAGTTAGTCACACCCAGAGCACATCACTGGAAAGTAGATGCCAAATAAAACAACCTGCATACTAGCAACAAAGTCTTTCCCTCAACCCACAGCATCCATGTGTGTGCACATGCACACACATGAAACATGAAAAAGTAAAAAAAATGGCTCCCAAAATTCCCAAGTCCCTCAAAACTTATCCTTGGGGCATTAATGGGGAGAAAATCAAAAGCCAAACACCTGAATTATATGAAGTGATAAAATAAAAAACAAACAAAACCCAGATAAAGTGCTTGCCAAGCTCACAGATGATATGACAGATAATGCACTTAATAAACAAAGGATCGGTGAGCTTAAAAAAGACACTAAGAAAAAAAGGCTAGCTGAGCTAAGAAAATGATACAAAACATGAATGAGAAGTTTAACAAGAGTCCATGAAAATAAACCAAATATTAATCCAAGAGATAAAAATTGTACTGAAAGTATGGGCAGCAGAAGTGGCCAATGTGGGAACAGAGTGTATAAGAACTAGAAGATAGAGCTGGTGCAGGTGACCATATACAGTGGTACCTTGGTTCATGTACTTAATTTGTTTCACAATTCTGGGGAAGATGGCCATGTTCATATTCGTGTAGGGAAGATGGTTGTGGTTGTGTTCATCACCTGCAGAGTTGACAAACAGAAGCAAAATTTTGCCAAACGCTTGTTTGTGAACTGTATTGTTAGTGAACAGAAGCATTCATAAACGGAGGTATTACTGTACTCAGAGATACCTTAAAAACAAAAGATCATGGAAAATGGATCCAGCAGCTGCTATATAATGTAAAAAAGACTAACCCAAGATTAACTGGAATTAGCTGGAATTAGTAAAAAAAAAAATCAGATAGCATAAATGGCATAAAAACTTGCTTACAGAAATAACAGAAAACTTTCCAAGCATAGGGAAATAACTCAATATACAGGTACTCAAGGCATCTAGAACCCCAAATAACCACCAAAAGTAAAGAACTCCACAATATATCATAGTTAAAATCCTACAAGTCCAATACAAGGACAGAATCTTAAAAGCTACTAGAGTAAATCAACTTATAAAGGTAAACCCACTAGAATTACAGCAGACTTGAAAACAAACCTTAACCTGGGAGGCAAAACACATTTTTTTTGTCATAAAGGTGCAAAAAACATGAGTGTGTCAAACCCATATTTATTCTTTACAGTATTTCAATTCATAATCTATTAATTTTATGAGTTTTATTGTATTAAACAAATACTTTTCTCCTCTTCCTCCAGCTCCTCCCCAGGGTAGCTGGGCAGAGAGGGCTCAAAGACGTCGGGGTTCGAGGGCTCCCCAAAACTGTCGTAGGAGTCTTCTTCCATCTCCGGGTCTGAGGGTGGGTCCAGCTTTGCCATGCCCAGTGTCCACACCATGGTGGAGGAGCATATGAGGGCGGGAAAGATGGGCTCGTTCCTCTCCTGGGCATTCTCCACCAGCATCCTCAGCGGCCCTTTGGGACACAGCACCGCAACGAGATCATACACGGAGATGGCGCCCAGAATGACCCACGCGGACCACTCTGGGAGGTACTTGATGAACACCAGGGCCATGAGGGTGCTGATCATGATGAGGTAGGCCTGCTGCAGCACCAGGGGACCCTTCCAGCGGATGCACACCATGCCCACCGCCCCGAAGTTCCACATGGTCAGGAAGAGCGTGGGATAGTCCATGGCCACGTTGTAGGTCTTGAGCACTTCCCCGAGGTAGATGTAGGTGAACAGGAACAGCAACATCAGGGAGGACATGATCAGCCAGCCGTGGATGAACTTGTAGCAGCGGTACTTGTACAGCACCACCAGGAAGATGGTCATGACCACGATGACGCTGGTCATGACCACGATGACGCTGATCATGATGAGCGTGTTCTGCAGAGTTCAGGAGGCGCTGGCCGCAGAGGGCGTGTCCTCGGTGAAGGGCATGTAGATGAGCTGCCCGTTCTTCTCCGTGTAGAAGTACACAAACTTGATGGTGGCCACCACCACGATCATGCACAGCGTGACAGGCACAAAAAGCATAATCACGTGCTTCGCCCCGTACTTCAGGGTCAGCTCCTCCTCCAGGCCTGGGGGCCGCCCGGGGACCCCACTGCAGATGTAGTGGTCAGGGTCGTCCTCGCAGTCCTCCTCACTCTCCTGGCTCTTCCACTGGGCAGCACTGTCCCCGTCCTCCTCGCCCTGCTGGCCCTCCTAGCAGGAGCACGGTGAGGGGTTCGCGGCTGACATCAGGGACGTCCGCTCATCACACACTTCTTCCTCGCTGTCAGAGGCCATGAACATGAGCATGGCCCTGCTAGGGAGGCGGCGTACCTGGGCGACCTTGGGCTATGTCACTTTAGCTCTGTGGGCTCAGTTTCTTCATCAGTAAAATGCAGAATGGGGTCCCGCTTCTGTTTTTGGGCTCCTTCAGCCTCTGGCGCTGGAGTCCTGGCGTCTCCACACAGCTGCCCACCGCGCCCCCTCCCCCCCCCCCCTTTTTCAGCTTTAACACTGATATTTATTTCTTTTAAACCCTTTTCCAATTTCTTGGGAAACCAGAGTGAGCTATACTTTCATTCTCACCTACATGTGCAGGACTGTGCAGCCATACCCTCATGTTCTTTGTACAAAATACTCCCATTTGCCTCAATAAGAGGAACACTCATGGCATCATACTTATAAGGGACACAGGAAGGCTGAGGGATGCTCTGGTTTACCAGGTCATTAATGAGGCTCTGGATGATGGTGTGATTGGGGGAATTGAGACCATAGTGTAGTACTCGAGGGCAAGTTCCTTTACAGTAATTCGGGGTATAGTGGTGGGGAGCAATGATCCAGTGATCCCAGCCCAACTGACAAAAGCTGACTGTGTAAGGGTGGAGGGAACACTGTTTATTTTTAGACTCATCTTGTTCCTGGGAGGGGGCAGAAACTTTAGATGCAACACTATCTACTTGAGGAGCCTTCCTTGAGAGAAGAGAAGATTCCCCTCCCATAAACTCCTCCAGGCCACTGGGAAGAAGTTCAGCCTTCCAAGCAGTTTTATGAGTGTCATTGAGATGAGCAGTACTAGTTTTTGTTTTGGGGTGTTTTTTTTGCCATATATGAAGCTAATGTAAATCTTTTTGAGATCCAAAGATTGTACTATACAATTCTCTGGGTTTTTTTTTTTTCAATTCTCTGTTTTGAAGTTGCAACATTTCATTTGGAATTTCTGCTTTGTGCCTATGTACAGTTCCTACTACACTGGTCAACTTTTGCTCTGTTAACAAATGTAACATCAATTGAAAACTGGTAAACTAATTGTCGAATGTCACATTTTGATCAGTTTGGGAGATGGGAGCAACAAGTCTGCTCATATCATCATTCAGTTTATTATTATAAGAATGAGGACCTGGGGCTGGGGATTTAGCTCAGTGGTTTTGCCACCTGCTGTGCAAGCGCAAGGACCCAAGTTCGATCCCTGGTACAAAAAAAAAAAAAAGAATGAGGACCTAATAGCTGAGTTCCAGGATAAATTTCTAAATTGAAAGCATAAGTATTTGCATCTACAAGGTCATAAATGTTTATGCCATATTTTGAAGGTTTTGGGGAACATATATTTCCTGTAGCTACAGCAGCCATGAAATGCTGCAAGGTGTTCACCAATAGCCATGTATTCAGATGGTATGTAAATTGCTTGGCAACTACTCACAAGTATGTCAAACAATGACCAGAGAGCAGCCAGGTTATCAGTGCTTTTTCTTTCCTAGTGGGTAGTTTTGTCATGAAACCTCAGGCAATTTTGAAGAAAAGCAAATCTCCTCAGTGTCACTGTAATCCTACAAGCCCACAGCCACCACTTTTCCCTAAATCATTTACATTCCTGCAATTACCATGAGAAAGCCCTGCTAAGTTAAGGAGACCTATGAATACTTTCAGTTCAGCTAGGGAGGTAGCATAATGAATACATTTCTGAGTATTTATTGGTGCACAAAGAACGTTTTACTTGTATTCCAGCCTTTGTGTATTTCACAGTATCTCACAGCATTTCTTCTGTTACAATTTCCAACACTGAATGGCAGTCCTGGCATTCTGTCCAATAGGTTTCAGCCCTGCCAGTATTCTCACTATATTTTCAGACCTAGTTCTAACACTGGATTGTCCCATTTGGTTGTGTGACCATTTTGAAACATTTTGACTAATCAAAAATGCATTCATATTGCTGTTTTCTTCATCATCTGAATCAAGGAGGTCTGCATTCCTTGTGTCTGTTATCAGTCAATTCTTATACCATTTCACTGTCACAGGAACTTTGGCTCACATGGCCAACATCAAAGAAGTCGTCATCATCGTCGTCGTCATCATCATCATCATCATCATCATCCACTCAGACCACTCTTTTGTTATGACATGTACTCTGCCATAATGAATCATCTTCATCATCAATGCATGAGTGATCTGATGATTTACTTTTGACCCTCTCTAAAACTTGCAAATCTGGTTTTTCATGTGCCACTGTACTGAATTGGGCTACTTCTACCAGAAAAATCAAAAGAAAACTTTTTTAACAAAACAAATCCTAGAGTGGTGGGGGTGTATTATACTCTGTGTGATGCTGAGGTAAACATACACAAAACCTAATGTTAGGCAGAGCATAATGTGGGTTAAAATCCTGGTTTGACATTTGTACATAGGTGCACATACATTGCCATTCATAGTACCATGAGGGTAAACATAAAGAATGCTTCCTGTATCCCTCAGGGAAAGGTACTGAGATGCATAGCCGGCTACTATAATGCCAAAGTACAAATTTACAATAGAAAAATATAAAATGGGCATATTTAACCCACTGTAATGGCTCAAAGGTTAAAGGCCAGGAGCACTTTCAGTGTCATGTTTCAAGTCCTAAAAGAAAATAACTTCCAATCCAAACTAAAATATCCTGTGAAAATATTTTTTTAAATTGATGGAGAAATAAGGTCTTTCCATGGCAAAGAGCACCTTAACAAAGTCACAACCACCAAATCAGTCTTCCAAAAATTCTCAAGAATATACTAGAAAGAAGTAAGTCAAAAAGTCAAGTGGAATGAATAAATCAGGTAGAATGAGGAGTTAAGCAGAAAGGGAAAAAAAAGGAAGAGCAACACAAAAATAATGCAATGATAGGAATGAGTCAGTACCTTTCACTAATATTTCTCAATGTGAAGAGTCTCAACTCCCCAAAAGACACAGATTGGATCAAAAAATAAAACCCAATGGTATGCCGCATATAAGAATCATGTTTAATTCAAAAATTCATAGATTTAAATCAAAGGATGGAAAACAATATCTGTTGCAAAGGGAGCCTTAAAAGCAAGCAGAAGTATTCTATTCTCAAACAAAGTGGACTTCAAGTCAAAAGTGAACAGAAGAGTTAAAGATGGTCACTACGTATTGGTTAAAGGAATAATTAAACTGAAAGAGAAAAACTGTAAATAATATATGCACCAAATACCAACACAGCCAACACCATACAACAAGTATCACTGAACATAAAAGATCCAATAAATATCAACACAATTACAGTGGGAAACTTCAATATCCTAGTATCACAAATAGATCAACTGGACAAAAATAATCAACGAAGAATATGAGTTGAAACATAACTCTGAACAAGTAAACAATAGATATTTATAGTGTTCCACCCAATAACAGAATACACATCGTTCTCAGCAATACGTGGAACATTCCCCAAAACAGGCCACACAGTAGCACATAAAGCATACTTAATGAAAAAGAACTGAAAGCTAATTATCCCATGCATATTATCAGTAGAGGGATGAAACTAGAAATCAATGGCAAAAGAAACCACAGAAATTATATAAACACAGAGATTAAACAGTATACTCTTGAATAAATATAATCGGTCTCAGAAGAAATTATGGAAGAAATTTAACAGTTTGCAGAATCAAACAATTATGTGAAACCTAGATTCAGACAATAATTGAAAAGCTGGGTTTTTGAAAGGATAAACAAAATAGACAAACCTATACCCAAACTTACCAAAACAAGAAAAGACCCATATACATGCAATTAGAAATAAAAAAGGTGAAATCCAATGATCACCACTAAAATCCAGACCATTAGTAACTACAGTGGTACCTTGGTTCAGGAACTTAATTTGTTCTATGATTTTGGGAAAGATGGCCAGTTGTGTTTGTCAGCCAATGTGCAGTTTGCAAACAAAAACAAATTTTTGCCACATGCTTTTGTTTGTGAATTAAATTGTTTCCAAACAAAAGTAAAAGACACCAATGAATCTCAAAAACCTATATTCCAATAAACTAAAGAAGTGGATGTCAGTGCTGTGAAGGCAAAAGTGCTTTCTACATTGCTGTGGATGCATGTGCTGCAGGTAGACTAAAGCTATCTTTCTATCATAGTAAACTAATGCTATCCTTCTATCGGAGCATGTTAAGAGTGTTTCTGTGTACTTGCTTAAATCTTTTCTGTACAAGCCACTCTGCTGGGTTTCTGTTGGAATAGGTACAGACTGAAATTTCTTCCACCTGTCCAAACCTCTCCTGCCAACATGGTGCTCCCTGTCTGGCTCAGCACGAGTTGGGGCTGTGGACCCTCTACTGGTCACCTGTCAGCTCTGACTTAGCACAGTATTTGGTAGACCATTGCCAACCTAGAAATAAGTCACGCCTCTGCAAAGAAGAAAAACGGTTCAATCCCTAATGTGTACTTTTGATTTCATTTTTTATAGTGAAAATAAGAATCTGTACTTCTTTTCACTTCACTTGGCCATTCTGGTTTTAAAGGATAAGCTATAAGCTATGTGTTTTTCTGTATTAATGCGTTGCTTACTTTTGTACATGAGTAAAATTTGAGGTGTTTTACAAGAAAAAAAAAGTGGAAAGATTTCTAGATATACATGAATTGCCAAAACTGAAACAAGAAGATATAAAAAACCCTAAACAGTCCAGTAACAGGCAAGAAAACTGAAGCAGTAACAAAAGAACTACCAACTAAGAAAAGCCCAAAACATGAAGAAGTGACAATTGCAAATATATATGCACTAAATACTGGCATGTTCAATTTCATGAAACAAATACCACTGGACATAAAAGAACAGATGAACATCAACAGAATTATGGTCATTACCCCACTATCACAAGTAGATCAAACAGACAAGAATTCTACAAGAGCTTTAGGGAAGATCTAAAGTCAGTATTCCTTAAACTCTTAAATGAAGTTGAAAGGGAAGGAGTACTGCCAAACTGCTTTCTGGAAGCTAGCATTACCTTCATTCCAAAACCATACAAGGACTCAACTGAAAAAACAAAACTACAGGCCAATCTTTTAATGAACACAGATGCAAAATTCCTCAACAAGACACTGGGAAACAAAATGTAACAAGTACTAATAAATGTTGGCAAGGATGTGGAGAACTCTTACAGGCTGGTGGTGGTAATGTAAATTAGTATAGTTGTTATGGAGAACCATAGTGAGGTTACTCAAAAAACTGAACATAGATATACCATGTGATCCAGGTGTCCCACTTGTGAGTGTATGTTCAAAGGTACTGAAGTCAGTGGATGAAAGAAATACTGACAATTAATTGCAAGTATTGACTTCACTAGATTAAGCAAGAGGTAGGAGATTAGTAAAGCACATTTCTGAGCGTCTGAAAGGGTCAGGGGCATGACCTGTGCAACTATATCTGGTCTCTGGTTCCTTGCTCTCTATAGTGTTCTTCTCCTATGCTCTGCTTCTCAGCTTCTATAAACTAAACAGCTTTGTTCTTCCATGCCCTTCCTCCATATTTTTGTCTTGGAACAAGCCAATCGCGGATTAAAACCCCAAAGCCAAAACTCAAACCACTATAAAAATTTACATTGCAGGTGTTGGGTATTCTGTTCGAGCAATTGAAAGTTGTGGAATATAGACACCGGCATGCCCATGTTCACTGTGGCACTCACTGTTCATAGTAGCTGAGGTAGGGAACTGGCTGAGGTGCCCATGAACAGATGAATGGATGAGGAAAATGTGTACAAACACAATGAAGTATTATTCAGTCCAGGAGAAGAATGAAATTCTGTCATTTGTGGAAGGGTGAATGGAGTGGGAGAGCATTACTCTGAATGAAGTGTGCTGGACACAGAAAGACAACTATCATGTTTTATCTCATATGTGGTTGCTAAAAAGTTGATCTGTATGTAGAAAAGTGGAGGTGTATAAGAGGGTGCCTGGGTTTGATCAGCGCATCCTATACGCATTTATCAAAGCAATACATTTAATATGTAAAATTAATAATTAATAAAAAATCAATTAAAAAAGAAATCATACTCCTATTTTTTAATTTTGATCTTCTTTTGGGCTGGTAGTATATAATATGACACTCTTGTGATGCTGCAAAGCACCAACAGCTTGCAGAACCCTGGCATCTATCTGATCATGAGAATAAACAATAGATGTTCTATAATGTTGTGTTGCTAAGCTATAATGTTTAGTAAATTAGGTGTATCAAATGCATTTTCAACTTACGATGGGCTTATCAGGACATAGCTCACACACAAATTTCAGGGGTATTACCAAATATCTACAACTGCAGAAGTAGATTTGGAACAAGGCAAAACAGCCTAGAAAATTTTTGAAAAACTTCATAGAAAATATCCTATTGAACTGGAAAATACAATTTCATAAATGAAAAGTTGCTAGAAATATGAATGTTAAAATTATACCCGGTGAGTTCTTCAGGGAATGTAAGGAATATGTTATTAAAAAGTAGAGAAGAAGTGGCCTCAGACTGTAGCTGAGTGGTAGAGCACTTGCCTAGTGTGTACAAGGTCCAAGGTGCAACTCCTAGTACTACGAAAAAATTTTCAAAAATAACAAAACAAACCACAAAGGCAATCCTTGTTATAAAGTGTCAAAGAAGCTTGTAACAACTGTTGCAAGTGTTTTGTGGAAACCAGAATTTGTATGCAATGAAGTTGGATATTTAGTTGAGATTTTTGAACAGCTTATTAAAGATACAGTGCAACCAGGTTTCTCCCTGATGCTTAGAGCAAAATCAAAGAAGAAATATATAATCTGAAGACGGGAATGGTGAGCAGACAGTAACTAGAAATTTGGAGCCTGGAAAATTTTTCAGCTTATGTAGATAGCATACTCTGGAAACAGCCAACACTGGGGCTATAAAACTGTTTGCTGCAGATATTGCACATGTGGTTCATGGGTCCAATGAACCATCACAGCAGAAATCAAGAATAAAGATACAGTTGTTGTACAGGAAAGATCTGTGGGGTCCTCTAACATAATGACTTCCCTTCCCCCGCCACTATGCAGTAAACTGCCTAGTATATTACTGAAGCTTTTGAGAATTCCACACCACCAGCTAAGATCAAAGAAGACAGAAATACAACAAAATGAAGGAAGGCTGTCAAATTTCTATGATTGCATATGTTAAAAACAGTACAACATAATTATCAGGCTATGACTAAGTGTTATTTTTTGAGAAAAGAAAGACAGATCCCAGCAAGAAGCCCACGTGGATCAGAGCGGCAGTGAGGGTGTGCAGGTTCCAGCCAGGTCCCTGCCCAGAAAGCAGCAGCTTGGGCCAACAGGACCCAGCCAAAGGTCCATCTGGAAAACAGCTAAGCAGGCACACAAACAACACCCAGAGGCCCACACAGATACCATGGATAAGGGCCTGCAGAATCCAACCAGAAGCCCACTCAGACACCAGCAACTCAGGTACAAAGCCCCCAGCCAAATGGCCTCCCAGACAACAGTTACCCAGGTGGGCTGGTGCCACCAGAGGCACACCCAGATACCATCCCAGGTGTGTGCAGGCCCTAGCCAGAACCATCTGGACAACAGTGCAGGGATCCAAAGGGCCACCATTCTGAAACCAATAATTGGCACAGGAGTGACCAACAGAGAGAAGGCCTCTCTGAGACTTGCTGACAATTAAAGCCCACTGGGCAAGCAGAAAGTCACCTCAACAAAGGCACAGAAGGTTCCATCTATTCAAATGAGAAGACATGTAAACAAGGCTCAAAACCAGACTTCCAGATCATCTAAGGCAACTCCAAGGGGCAATGAGAAGGAACAATCTGATACTCAACAACCTGGACTCACTGAACTGGCAATGAAAGGATCTGGAAAAAATGAAATCAGAAATAATTTCTCAGATAACAGCAGAAATTTTGCCCATAAAGAGCAGACACAGAAAAAAAGTAGAGGAGCTGAGAAACATGATGGAATCCCAGCATAGGAAACAAATGGAATCCATATAACAGGTGCAAACAGATATCCAGGAGATTAAAATCTCCACTGAATGTTTACACAGCAGAATGAGCCAATGTGAGGACAGAATGTCAGAAATAGAACACAGGATTGCAATCAGTGACCAGGAAAAGAAAAATTTCTTTGCAACAGTAAGGGACCATGAGAAGTCAATCCAGCAGCTGCTAGATGATGCAAAGAAGAATAACATGAGGCTGATATCAAAGTCAATGAAGAAACAGGAGAGACTGCAAATGACATAAAAAACTTCTCACAGAAGTAATGGTAGAAACTTCCCAGGTAGGGGAAAAAAATTTGGCATACAGATAAGTGAGGCATATAGAACTAGCCATGATAAAAAAAAAAAAAACTACACCTAGGTATATAGTACTCAAGATTCCAGAAAGCCAACAGAAGAACAAAATACTACAAGCACTTAGAGAAAAGAAATAAATCACATACAAAGGAAAGCCAATCAGAATCACAACAGACTTCTCAATACAAACCCTCGAATCAAGAAGAGCCTGAAGTATTTCAACTCCTAAAGGAAAACAGCCTCCAACCCAGTTTGATGTACCCTGCAAAACTATCTTTCAGAATGGATGGAGAAATAAGATACTTTCATGACAAAGAATACCTGAAGAACTTCATGAATACCAAACCAGTACTCCAAAAATTTTTAAAAAATATCCTAGGAAAAGAAAATGAGGATCACAACCCTAGGAAGCCCAGAAGAATGAGTCCAACAGGCAAGACAAGAAATCAAATGCAAAGCAGGAGAAGTCAATAACAGGGAAAAGTCATGACAAGGATAAGTCAATACATATCCATTATAACCATCAATGTTAATGGTCTCAATTCACCAATCAAAAGAAATAGACTGGCAGAACGGGTCAAGAAGCAAAATCCAACAATATGCTGCATACAAGAAACACACTTAATTCAAAAAGAAATTCATACACTGAAAGTTAAAGGGTGGGAAAACAATACTACATGCAAGAGGAACCTGAAAAATAGCAGGAGTAGCTATCCTATTTGCAAATAAAAAATGGATTTCAAACCAACACTAGTTAACACAGACAAAGAAGGCCACTGTATCCTTGTACAGGGAACAATCCAAGAGGAAGGCAGGATAATCATATATATGGCCCAAATGCTAGTGCACTGAACTATATAAAACAAATACTAATGGACATGAAAAATCAAATAAGCACTAATACAATAGTAGTGGGGGATCTCAATACCCCACTGTCACAAGTAGATAGATCAACTAGACAAAAAATAAACAATGAAATAGTAGAACTCAACCAAACTCTTGAACAAATAGACTTAACACATGTTTACAGAGTGTTCCACCCCACAAACTCAGAATACATATTCTTTTCAGCTACACACAGGTCATTCTCCAAAATATACCACATACTTGCTTACAGAACAGGTTTAAGTAAATGCAAAGGAATTGAAGTTATCCCCTGTATATTATCAGACCATAATGTGATGAAATTGGCGATAAATAGCAAAAGGAACCACAACAATTTCATAAACACATGGAAATTAAAGAACACACTTCTGAATAACCAAGAGGTCACAGAGGAAATTAAATAAGAAATCAGACAGTTTCTACAATTCAATGACAATGCCAATAAAACATATCAGAATCTACAGGACACAATGAAAGTAAGTCTTACAAGGGAAATTCATACCAGTGAACACTCACATTAGAAAAATACAGAGAGCTCTCAAAGAACTAGGACTGGAAGTCCCATTTGACCCCACTATTCCACTGCTGGGGATCTTCCCAAAAGAATTAAAAGAATCATACCACAGTGATATATGTGTGCCCATCCTCATAGCAGCACAGTTTGTAATAGCTAAAACTTGGAAACAGCCCAAATACCCATCAACTAGAGACTGGATAAAGAAAATGTGTTTTTTTTATAAAATGGAGTACTACTCAGCCATAAAAAATGAGAAATTAGAGACATTTATAGCTAAGTGGATGCACATTGAGGCCATACTCTTAAGTGAAATAAATAGGACACACATGTATAAATACCGAATAGTTTCTCTGGTGTGAGAAACTGAAAGTGTAAATATGGACTAAATGTATAATAGGTCATGTGAAATAGGAAGAAAAGGGGCAAAGGGGAAGGAAGTGGGAGGGCTAGGGGAGAGGCTAGAGGGGAATGGGATTAATATGAGAAAATGGAAAAATAGGAACAAAATCTTTGTAAATAGGGAGGAATGGAGGGGTTGAAGGGAGGGCTGGGCAAGGGTGAAAAATAAGAACCAAGAGAGACTATGTAATGCAAATTTCCAATGATGAATGTCATTATATTGTATACCAGAACTGTACCAATGATTAGAATGAATAATCGATAATGCAAAATAGGAAGAAAAGATCCAAAGTGGTAGGGGTAGTGGGAGGGGCAGGGGAAAGGAAAGAAGGGAAAGGAAAAATGATGAGAAATGGGAAAAATGGAAATAAAGTCTCTGTAAATAGGGAAGGGTGAAGGGGGTGAAGGGAGGGCTAGGAATGGGGAAAAAATAAGAACCAAGATGCATTATGTAAAGGTACAATTCCCAATGAGAAATGTAATTGTGTTGTATACCTAAAATGTATCAATAAAAGAATTTAATTAAAAAAAACAAAATAAAAGATTAACAATAGGGAAGGAAGACAGAATGGAGATGGAGGGGAGAGGGAAGGGAATAAAAAGAATTACAATATGTTAAGTGTGTGTACCTACTCCCTAGGAGAATCTAAATATGTACTGCAACATGTACTAATAAAAAATAAATTTTTTGTAAAGATTAAAAAAAAAATACAGAGAGCTCAAATGAATGACATAATGCTAAACTTCAAGCATCTAGAAAAAGAAGAGCCAGACAAAAGTAAAGCTCATACATGGGAGGAAATTATAAAGGCCAGAGCAGAAATCAATGCAGGAGACTAAAAGAACAATACAAAAAAATCAATGAAGCCAAGAGTTGGTTCTTTGAAAGAATAAACAAAATTGACAAATCTCTAGCCAACCTTATCAAAAAAAGGAAAGAAAAGGCCCAAATCCATGCAATTAGGAATGAAAAAGGTAAAATTACAATGGCCCCAGCACAAATCCAGAGGATCATCAATACCTACTTCGAGAACCTATATGCCAATAAGAAGGAAAACACAGAAGAAATGGACAGATTCCTAGGTACATACAAATTACCAAAGCAGAACAAAGAAGACCTAAAAATTCTAAACAATCCAGTATCAGTCAACAAAATGGAAAATGTAATTAAAAATTTACCAACGAAGAAAAGCTCAGGTACTGAGGGCTTCACTGCTGAATTCTACAAGAACTTTAGAGAAGAACTATTGCAACTACTGTTTAAACTATTCAGTGAAATTGAAAGGGAAACAATACTCCCAAATTCATTTCTGGAAGCAAACATCCCTTTGATCCCAAAAACAGAGAAAGGCCCAACCAAAAAAGAGAACTGTAGGCCAATCTCACTAATGAATATAGACAAAAAAAACCCAATAAGATACTGGCAAACACAATGCAGAAGATTATCAAGATCATACACCCTGACCAAGTGGGATTCATCCCAGGGATGCAGGGATGGTTCAACATACATAAATCAATAAATGTAACTCACTATATTAATAGAGCCAAGGACAAAAACCATACGATCATCTCAACAGATGCAGAAAAAGCATTTGACAAAATCCAACACACACTAATAATAAAAACCCTACAGAAAATCAGAACAGTCTCTATTTCAACATGATAAAAGCCATCTATGAAAAACCAACAGCCAATATCATACTAAATGGTCAAAAACTGAAATCCTTCACACTAAAATCAGGAACAAGACAAGGATATACAGTATCAACACTCCTGTTCAATACAGTTTTGGAAACATTAGCCACGGCAATTAGACAAGAGAAAGAAATAAAAGGAATAAAGATAGGAAACAAAGAAGTCAAATTGTCATTATTTGCAGATGACATGATACTCTATGCCAAGATAAAGACTTCATAGCATAATAGCTCATCTATATTATTCACAACTTTGTATTAGTGCACCACCAATTACACACCAGACTACAAAATCCACCAAATGAGAAAAGCCTTAACAAATTGACTGAATTTTTAAGCACATATTAAGGAACAAATACTATATGTATTGCTAATGGTTTTGAGATGTCTGAATACAAATTATAGTAAAGGACTTTTAAGTTTGTCAAGCAAAAAGGCAAAGGAACTAGAAAAGCCAAAACGGCTTTGAAAAAGAGTGAAGTTAGAGAACTCATTATCTAATTTTAAGAATTATTTATAAAGCTACAGTTATCAAGTGTTGTATTAGTGAAAGGATATACAAAGTCTCTGTAAATAGGGAAGGATGGAGGGGGTGAAGGGAGGACAGGGAATGGGGAAAAAATAACCAAGATATATCATGCACAAGTACAAGTACCCAATGATAAATGTAAATGTGTTGTGTACCTAAAATGTATCAATAAAAGAATTTAAGGAAAAATAATAAATTTTTTTTTAAAAATGCAACAGAAGAAAAAGTCCAGAAGCAGTTTAGTATAGTGGACCCTTGACTTATGAACTCAATTTGTTCTCAAGGGCTGGTTGCAACTTAAGTTGGTCAATTGAAAGCTCAGGCTCCTCTACACAGCCTTCAAAGTCTCTCTCCTACATACAGGCAGATCTCAGTGTAGAGAGACACTGGCCCAGGATTTCTCAACCCCACACAGGAAAGGATGTTGTAATGTCCCTTACAGAACTCTTCAAAAGGGTTAAATCTGTATCTGAGACCATCTGGAAGCACAAGTGCCCAGCATTCAGGTTATAACTAAAGACTTTGGTCTTTAGTTATAACTAAAATTCCAGTCATAACCCCAGTTGTTTGTATGTCAGGCCAGTTGTAACTCAAGGGTCCACTGTATAAAGTCAATTGATTTTTGACAAATTTGAAAGGCAATTCAGGAAAGGATGGTGTTTGCAATAAATAGTGATGGATCATCCTATTTAGAAAAAAATTCCTATTCAGAAAAAAATACTTTCCATCTGTGCAAAACTTAATTCAATAAGGATTATGGCCTAAGTGTGAAACTTAACAGTATACAACTTGTAAAAGAGAACATAGTAAAAGCAATTTATAAGCACAATCCATAGTGTTAATGGGTTGTGTCTAGCTGTCCCCCAAAGCCTCATGCTTTTCAGTGGGGCTCTTCAGAGGTAGCTGGATCTAATGTGTGTGATACTGGGATTAACTGTGTGATGCTGTGATCAAGTGTGTGTGGTTACTAAATTAGTCCACTGATTGGTTTGGCACAGTTCTGGGTGTGGATAATGGGAAGACCATCCCTGGGTGTGAGTGCTGCTTGTCCTAAGGGCATTTCACTCGGATAGAACACAAGGGACAGAAAGAGGGCTGCTGATGTCACTGGCGTTCACCTGCTGTTTCAATACTTTGAGGCTTTGCTGCCTTCTGCCCCCATGAAGTCCTTGTCCTCTGTGATGCCCTTGTACATTCCACGCTGCCTTGGAGACAGTCAACTTTGAACTGAAACTTCTAAAAACTATGCACTACAAAAAAAACCGTTTCTCTTTTAACTTTGGGTGTTGGGTATTTTATCTCAGTAATGAGAAAAGTAAGAAAATAGGACAAAAATTAATAAAATTAACATTTGAGAAATCTTCTGCTACAAAAAGAAAAAGAAAAGCCACAAAATGAAAGAAAATATTTATAAAGTACATTTTCATAGAGGACCTGTATTCAAAAATATAAAGAACACTTAAAGCACAATAAAAATGAAAACAAAAATTTAGAAAATGAGCAAAGAGGTTAATCAGTTGCTTTATCAAAAATATACAACTAGCACATAAGCACACTGAGAAATCATTAATCATTAAGGGTACCACTACACAGCTATCAGATTAGGGGGAAAAAACCAAATGTGACAATAGTAGATGGTGGTGAAGATATGTGTCAACTGTTGCTCTCATACACTACTGGTATAAAAAGCAAAATGGCACACAGCCACTTGGGAAAACAGTGAGGCAGCTGCTTATAAAGTTAAATATACACTTACAGTTAAGGCTTGGATATAGCTATACCCCTAAAGCCTCATGTGCTCATAGGTGGGGCTTTTGGAAGGTGGCTTGATTGTGAGTGTGTGATACTGGGATTAAGGGTGTGTGGTACTGGATCAGCCCCACTAATTGGTTTATCATAGTTCTCGGTGTAGATAATGAGAAGGTCCACCCTGGGAGTGGGTGGCACCACCCAAAAGAGTTGTAGATTTGATGGGACAAAAGAAAAAGGGAGGCTGGCCTGCAGTTTGCTTCCTCCTGTCTGCTCTGTCATGGACTATCTCCTCTGTGATGTCCCTCTGCCATGCCACCCTGCCTTGGAGACAGCTGACTATAAACACTGAAACCTTTACAAACAGTGAGCAGAAATAAACCTTTCCTCCTTTAACTTTGGGTATCAGGTATTTTGTCTCAGCAACGAGAAACTAAGACACTTACTACATGATCCAGTATTTCCACTGCTAGATATTTACCCAAGAGAAATAGAGACCTATAGTAGCATTGTTCACAGTAGCACTGCTCATAATTGTTAGAAATCTGGAAATCCCAAATTGGATGATTACTCAATATTAAAAAGGAACAAGTTGGGCCAGGGATTTAGCTCAGTGGTTCCGCTGCCTGCCTCACAAGAGCAAGGACCCGAGTTCGATCCCCAGTACCAAAAAAAAAAATAAATAAAAGGAACAAGTTATTTAAAAAAAAACAACAAGATGGATCTCAAACACCTTATGCTAGTGAAAAAAGCCACACTCAAAAAGCTACACATAAAATTCTATTTATGACATTCTAGAAAAAACAAAATAACTGAGACAGTGGTCACCAATGCTAGAAGTGGAAAAAAAGCCACAAGCATATTTTGGGGCAAGTAGCATTACTGTTCCGTATCTTGACTACTAACTACAGTACTTATATGACTGATGTATCAGTCAGCTTTCAAAGCAATGAATACAATACCTGACACCCATGACTTAAAGGAAGAAAGGTTTTAGTGCATGGTTCAGGGGATTCAGTCCATAGAAAGGCAGAAACACCATGACAGAGGCATGGCAGCCAGGAAGCAGAGTGAAGGCAGGAGCAGGGGATGGAAATACACCCTCCAAAAGCACAAAAGCCCCAGTGACAGACCTCTTCCAACCTCACCTCACCTTCTAACAGCACATTTAGCTGTGAACTCACCAATGGGTCAATCCACCAATGACCACAGCACACCCATGATCCAATTATCTTCTGTAAGTCCCACCTTTGAACACATAAGATTTTTAGGGGACATTCTAGATCAAAACTGTAACAACTGCATTTCTTTGCAAAGGCATGTCACACAGGATAAATTTTATTGAATTAAATTATGCCTCAGTAAAACCAATTTTTAAAAAGTGACTCGCTTAATACTAAGTTTTAAGATCTGGTGAGAGAATATAAAAATCTTGAAAGATGAGTACATCCCAGTCGTCTCAAACAAGTTACATTAATCAAGGAAATTTGACTAATATTTGGTTTTTTAAAAACTGCCACAACTTCTATACTGTAGGAGTCAAAAGGCCTAGTTTGTGCCTGATTCTGCCAATTAAGAGATATAAGCATAGCTTATGTTATATAATAATTTGTCATATGTAAAATGAGAAAAATCACTCCTATTCTCAAGATGGCTGTAGCCAACAGAAGAGATGATAAGTGGAATATATGGGTGAGGGGATGAATCCCCAGCCCGAGGGGATGGGATAATAACACGTCAGCCAACCATACAGGCATACCTTATTATACCAACTCAATCAGGGTAAGACTAAAATTTCTTAATATAAATGGTAACAGGGAAGGGGAAAGGTAAATTCTGGGAAGCAGAATTAAGAAAGAAAAATAGGGATGAGTATAGCTCAGTGGTAGAGCATCTGCAAGGAGGAGGAGAAAGGTGGAAGAGGAGAAGTAGGAGGAGAAGACGAAGAAGAGGAGAAAGAAGAGCAGACAACAGGAATCACAAGTATATTTTTAAAACAGGATATTTGCTAATGAGAATAACAGGAAGCCTTTTGTAAATGTTTACTTTCTTTGAGGAGGGGCACAAAGATGTCCATTTCTGAAAACGATCATTGTAGATGCTATCTTTTGCATATTAATAAATGCAATCTTTTTGTTAAAAATTATCAAGTGCTGCTATGTTTCAGCATTATCTACGTATTAACTAATATTCACAAGAACGAAAAGATTTAAAGTTATTTTCAAAATCCACATGCTTACCTAAACTTTAACAAGTCCTCATATAGCAAAAGAAAAGCACTTTTATCAGTAATGAAAGTACTTCCGAGGAAATCCTGGAAAGATTATTTGCCTGCTGTACCTAAAATCTGTACCCTAATGTTTACAAAAGAACCTCTGATTTTGGGCTTAATAAAGTAATGTAAGAAACTAAAATGCTTACTCACTTTGCTAGTAAAGAAACAATAGTTTGCTGTTTAAGATCTTTTATAACCCTCTCAGACACAAATCACAAGCAAGACCCACAGAACCAATGCTGAACTGTGTTGCCCATTAGGGACAATAACTGTTTGAGTGTGTGTGTGTCCCCAAAACAGAGGAGGGCTAAATAAATGCTACAAGTGGGACACTAGGGGGCCCTTTTCCTATGCCCTATGATTTGGAGGGCTTTTTCTGTGGCTTTCCTCCAACTTATTCTTCCTCATAATGATTGTGTAGAACCTTCTAGAACACATGCCAGGATACTCAGCTTTGACTTTCCACCCAAAGAGTTCAAAAACTGACTCCAAGGTCCACCGTGCTGACAGACAACAATGCCACCAGGATATATGCTGCTCGGTGTGAAAGGTGTGCCGGTGGAGGGTTAGGGACTGGGCAGGTAGATGAATATAAAGCCCAAGATGCTAAGCCCCACTCATGCACCCAGGAACCCAAAGTGGTGGGAGTGGCCTCTTCAGTGCTTTTGCTTTCTAGAAAAGGAATTTGAAGACACAATCGTGGAGGAGAATAAGGGAGACAGCCATTACGAAGGCAGCCCAACACCTGCCATGGAGACGGAAACAAAGGCTGACAGGTGCACTGTCAGCCCCAGGAAAGGGCCTGGATGGGAGTGAAGGGTGCGATGCACACAGGATGAGCCCACACAAATGGCTGAGAAAAGCGCCCTACGCCCGCGGAATTCGCTCCGCAGAAGACGGGCAGCGCCCAGAGGCGGGTTTTGGGCCAGTGGGTGGCAACAGGCGCGCTTGGCGCAGTGCGAGCTTCAGCCAGTGAGTGGCGGTGGGTGGGACCACGGCTCAGCTGCCCAGCGAGAGCAGCACCTCTGCGGGACCGGTAGTCCTCTGCGACAGCCTCAGCCTCCGCCTCCGCCATGGCCGACGCGGAGAACCGGGGCCCCGCGGAGCCCAGCCAGGCGGCGGCGGCTGCCGGGGCTGCGGCCCAGGAGGTAATGGCCCAGGGTGGCAAGGCGGATGTCGCGGCCACGCCCCAGACCCCCTCAGAAAACTCGCCCAAGCCCAGAAATGACTTTCTTGAGAGCCTGCCCAATTCTGTCAAGTGCCGCGTCCTGGCGCTCAAAAAGCTGCAGAGGCGATGCGATAAAATAGAGGCCAAATTTGATAAGGAATTTCAGGCTCTGGAGAAAAAGTACAACGACATTTATAAGCCCTTGCTTGCTAAGATCCAAGAGCTCACGGGCGAGATGGAGGGGTGTGCGTGGACCTTGGAGGGGGAGGACGAGGATGAAGATGACTATGAGGACGAGGAGGAGGACGAGGAGGAGGAGGAGGAGCAGGAGGAGGAGCAGGAGGAAGGAGGTCGCCGCGGGAGCGAGCAGCGCCCAGGTGCATGAGGACGCCAAGAAGTAAGAGGGCAGTTCACAGGGAAGATGCCCAACAGACACCCTCCTCCCGTTATTCTAATATTGGTGGACTTTAAAAGGCTCAGCTTTTAGACCAAAAATACAATGTGAATTTATTCTGACATTCCTAAATTAAAGCAATTAGATCCTGGCCAGCCCATTGCAAATCTGACTTTCCTGTTGAACACAACAAAGATATCAAAACATATTGAAGGTGAATTAAGCTGATTTTCTTTTCAGCTATCTTTTGTAAAGACTGAAAATTGAGGCCTAAAACAGGTGTCAGAAGATGTGAACTAAGGAACGCCACTTTGAAACCCAGTCATGACCCGGGCTGAAGGCGTTTTCCATTCTTAATTCTTCAATTTCTTTAGGCCTTGCATTTCCCAATCCAGAGAAAGCAAACCCAAGAAAGATGCCAACTTCAAGACTTTGCCTTTCTAACCCCGACATCAGCTGTATGCTTCAGAGGAGAGATGGCAGACAGGAAACCTGTGATTGAGACCCTGACACTACTGCTAAGGACACTAAGAAAACTGCCATTTCAAGTTCTGATAGATGTTCTGAATATGTGAGTTTTGAGAAACAACATGGTCTCAAGAAGGAGGGTGTATAGTGTATAATATTGTCAACATATGTATTCATTAGTTACAGTCTCATGTTTATGTGTTTTCTTAGTATTGTCTACTTACAAAGGTGTAAAAACTACCCCAAATGTTTAAGTATTAAATCAATCTAGCATTTTAGAAATATAAATTTACTTGAAGAGAAGTATAATGTAGCAAATTATGTACAGCATGTGTATTCAGTGTTATGTAGTTTGATCTTTGTGAAGTCTTTCTGTCACGTTGCTTTTAGGGTATAACTGTGAAAAGCATCAGAACTCCTCACAGAAGCAAGTATGTTTGGAAAAAATATATACTTGAAGAAACAATCCAAGTGTGTGCCCCCACCCCCAGCTCAGAAGTAGAAAGGGTTTATGTTTGCTTATATTAGCTCTGCCTTCATTATTTTGCTATGTAAATGTAAGTAGTATAAAATGGTTCATAATCAAGTGTTACTGCTCGACTGGCATACAGGAAGGATTTTTAAGAACACATTTAATGTAAAAGACTTTTAGCTTCTTTGTGGGTTTTGAATTATGTGTGAGCCAGTGATCTATAAAAAATAAGCATAAACTTGTTTACCATTGTGGTGTTAATAAAATAGTATTTTCCCAAAAAAAAAAAGACTCAGTATTCTGCCTGTATGTTCATCTATAAAAAAGGATAATAGTCTCCTCCTCACAATTATTTTGAAGAAAAAAAATACACACAATTGAGTTAATACACACAAGCCGATAGAACAATGTCTGACACCTGGTAAGTGCTGGATAAAATTTTCAGCTATTACTGTTATTATTACAAGAAAGATAAAGATACTGATTTGAAATTTAACCTTCCTCATTTCCTGTTACAAAAGGGGAGAAAGTGGGCATCATTACATCCCTAACATTTATGATTCCTTATTTCAAAGAATGTGCTTTTTAATTCAGAAATATAAAAAAATTCAATAAACTCTTGTTTTATCATCTCTATTTTTAAAGAGTTAAGCTTTGGTTTTCTTCCAGAAAGGATAAAAGACTTTAACGTGACACAAATGCACAAAAAATGCTATTTCAACTTTGGGTATTATGAATAAAGCAAAAAACAAAAAGCAAGACTCCAGAAAAATATAAAATCAGATGACAATCTTTCATTTCATTTAAGGGTTAAAGTTTCACAGAAACAAAATTTGTTTTTGTAGGGAATGGCATGTAGCTCTGACCTGTTGCTAGTAAGCACAGTTGGATACAAAAAACCTAAGGCAATGTTTATCTTTCCTATGGCCTGGCCAACCAAAAGAAAGTCAAAATAATATATATATAGGTCAAGATTAAGTTAATCACATAACTGTCTCAATATCAGCCAAAAAATAATAAGATACAATATTCATTTCTTATCTCTAGGAATGGGAGAGGGGGTCATTTATTATTTTTTAGGTCTGATAAAAAGCAAAAGTGATTAAAATACAAGTAAAGGGTCCACTGAGGATTTTTTGGGAGGCAGGCATGTGATTAAGGAAAACTCGAGAATCAACTGGAAAACTATTTGATAGAATCAATATGAGTTGATTGGTTATCAGATAAACAAATAAAAAACAGTAACAATGTCCAGGCACTTTTTTTTTTTTTTTTTTTTGGTATGAGGATCAAACTCAGGATCTTGTGCTTGTGAGGCAGGCGGTGGCACCACTGAGCTAAATCCCTGGCCCTGTCCAGGCACTTTAAAATGATCAAAATAATATAGGAAAGGTACATTTTGAAATAAGTCAAAATATTTCAAATAGCTCTAATTTAAAAAATGTATATAATCTATGTGAAAAGAAAAAACAGGATTTTACAAAGAAATGTAACATAAGCCTTTGGATTATTATAAGATTGAATATCACAAACATGATATTTCTTCCCAAATTAACTTTAAATTTATCAAATTCAAATCAAAACCCAAACTGGATCTGGAACTTAACATAATTACCCTGATGTGTTTACCTATAAAAACTGTCAAGAAAACATAGTAATTTAGACTTCTATAGACTCAAAAAAATTTTAATTGGAGAAAATACATTAAATATTTATCAATTACTGGACACAGAAAAGTTAAGGCTAGAATGACATACAACAAGAAATAATAGGGACTGGGGATTTAGCTCAGTGGTTTCTCTGCCTGCTGGGCAAGCGCAAGGACCTGAGTTCAATCCCCGGTACCAAAGGAAAAAAAAGAAATAACAGACATGACAACATAAAAATTAGAAAATTATAAAGATTTAAACATACATTTTATATCTTCAAACACAACAGACTTGGAAAATCTAACAACAAATATGGATAACAAAGGATTAACAGTTTTACTACATTAGAGTGCATACAAATCATGTGAACATTTGTCCCTTTAGAGAAATACATGATGGATATCAACAGGTTACTTTAAGAGGAGGAAATGCAGAGGTGGAATGACATGTTCCTATACTGCAGCACTAGAGAAACCTGGCAGTCTGGAGACATGTACTCAGCTGTGTGCTCTCACCAGCAAGCTTTCTTTTCTTTCAGCTATAGGTTTTCTAGCTCAGTCATACCCCCAAGGTCAGTCCTTTAATGATACAGGGATGTTTATGATTTCCTTCACAAAGTCCAGTGGTTCCCACTATTTCCTAAGTGGGCTCATCTTCACTCTGCATTTCCTAGACTGCTATTCTGATAGCTCCTCTGGCAACCATAAAACCTGCATGTTAATACCTGGCAGGATTACTTTCTCTTCAAGGCAAGTCAAATTCTATCACTCAATAACCATTTTAAACTCATTACAGGCCAAACACAATATAACTGGGAGATCAAAAGGCAGTCTGTATTTTACTCCCAGCCAACTCTCCAAGAGTATATGAGGTAACTGCAGCTTGCAGAGGCTGTGCATTCTCAGCAAGGCAGCTCTCCCTGTCTGCGGGTCTGCATTCCATGCACACAAACACTGAGGTGAAATTCATGGAAAATAAAACTAATCACTTTAAAGGGAACAATTCAATGGTATTTCATACATTCACAATCCTGTACAGCCACCACCTCTTTCATTCATTTTAAAATATTTTCAAAGTAGGGCCAGGGATTTAGCTCAGTGGTTTTGCCGCCTGCTGGACAAGTGCAAGGACCCTAGTTCGATCCTGGGTACCAAAAAAAATAAAAGGTTCATTAAAATAAGATTGGCTAAGATAAAAGATGTTTAAAAAAATAAAATATTTTCAAAGTACACAGCAGTGATGACCAAATCCTGTGTAGAATATGTAAAGTAGCCTACGTGTAAAAGAAAGGTAAAAACTGATGAATCAGATTGAATTTCTTGTTTCTTTGTAAAGAGAATAGCATGATGTAAGGACTCAATGACACAGTGATTCTCATAAACAGATGATGAAACTGGCAGAATTCTTTAGCAAAGTAAATTTAGCAAAAATATCTATAAACAGATTCAAAATTCTACATACTTTAATTCAATTTCATTCTTGGGCCTTTACATTAGAAACAAATTTTAAAAACCCATAAAAGATGTCTGAAACAGTCTTATTTAAAAATGGTAGTGGGGAGAGAGAAATAAAAAAAAAAAGGGGGAATAAAAAGAACACATAGGGCTGGGGATTTACCTCAGTGGCACCATGCTTGCCTCGCAAACTCAAGGCTCTGAGTTCGATCCTCAGTACAAAAAATAAAAAACACACGAACATGCCAAATAGCCTAAGAAAATATACCTTTTCAAAACAGACTACATAGCAACTATTGAAGTGCCCATGCGTTTTGTAATAACCTTTTAAACACCCTGTTAGCACTATCTTCACCTGTTTAAAAATTCAGACATTCAATTTCATACATATGTACTATGTTTTTAACTATGGCAGCCTTATCTTTAGAAAATTATATAGTCTGCTTGAAAGAAAAAGAGTCAACTCTTCAGTGGTTTTTCTTCCTGGGGAAAGAGGACGGGAGGGAATTCTCAAAGACCTGTCTGCAGCTCTAGGTGGGAGAACTGTGATGCTGATGGAGCACACGCACAGACTCAAACTGTCTTGGCTTTGAATCGTGGGCTGCTGACTGTATAACCCTGACTGACTGACCAATACCTCTCTCCAATGCCTCAGTTTCCTCATCTAAAAAGTGGCAAGGCTTGCATGTAAAGTACTTACGATAGTGCCTGATACATGGTGAGCACTCGGAAATGTTCCCGACAGTTTAATGACCTCTCTAGCAGACCAGTGTAAATAGAATGCAGACCTTAAAGCCTGCACCTCTCAGACTATTGCAAAAAGACAAATGAAGTATGTCACAGTACTAACTTCAGTAGATCTCAAGGGGCTACAAGTATTTGTCATGCCTGAATTTTATGCTCAGGTACTCCCTATGGAATCTGGGTGCCCTTTGGACCCCTTAGCTAATTAAGTCTGACATTTCTCATGGTGTAGTCCATTCACTTTCATTCTCATCCCCTACACCACCATGAGAAAAGGAAGAGAGGAATCTTATTTAATTGCCTCATACTGAGGTAAATTTGGGTGAATACATAGTTTTTTCATCAGTGATAATAACACCATGTTATATAGTCCAAGAAATACTTAACCCTGAGTACTCGTGTAACACAGTATTATCCAGATGTACTAAAGCATGGCAAGATTTTGGCTACACAGAGGACAACAGCCATCGGTCACATATAACCTTTCACCTGGACTCCTGTAATTTCTTTGTGCAGTTCTTGTCCAACGACAGAAATTGACTTTAAGACCAAATGGAAGGGAATAACTTATGGAGGTGGAGCTGGTATTCCTCTGGCGTTTTCCTCCAAGACAGCCATGACAATAAACATCCTACTGTGCTGTCAATATCTATAAATACAATTGCCAAGTTAAAATCCAGCAGGGGTTATTTCTGAGAGAATATTTTCATTTTTTAGTCACTTAAGATAGGACCCCAGTGACAATGTTACACCATAGAACAGATAAAAGAAATGACAACTGTAACGATTCATGTTTTACATCATACATCCCTTCCTAACAGGATCTCAAGTGACTTTGTTGATAAGATTTGTTTTATGCACAAAACATGAAATGAAAAAAAAAAATCCCTGTCTTTTACTGTTTGTCACTAACCACAACAGCTATAACTAAGCAGTATGGCAATAACCATACTAAGTTCTTAGAAGCTGTCTAGTAGTATTAGAACTCAATGCTTGTGCGTGCAATGTCCCCCCCCATTCAAAAAGTTGGGGTCTTGAAAGATAATTCAGATTAGATGAAGTCATGATGGCAGAGTCATCTAGAATGTGATTAATTTCCTTATAGGACTCATGGGAAGGCCTGCTTCCCCTCACTGCTCTCTGCCTAAGAATATGAGAAGTTAGGGGCCAGGGATTTAGCTCAGTGGTTCTATCACCTGCCTCACAATGGCAAAGTCCCGAATTCAAAAAAAAAGATTATGAGGGAGTGGCTCTTTGCCTCCTTGAGGGGAATGGCGTGCCCCTGGGACTAATTTCCTAGGCTCCCCAACAGGACACAGACACCCGCTCATGAGTGGCAGATTGCCCAAACCTCAGACAGAAGACAACAGAAGGAGGGCTGCTGCTGTTGGTGTCTCATCTGTCTCTTTCCTTTGCTTGGATATCTCTGAGAAATTTTTTAAGGGCTGGTTTGAGGGTCACAACTGTCTTAAGGTGCTCTTTGTCAGAGAAACATCTTACTTCTCCATCGATATTAATAGATAGTTTTAAAGAATATACTATCGAGACAGGCAGGTCTGCCCACGCCCTACCGAGGTCCTGAGTCGCATGGAACACACCGAATCAGCCTGCTCCAGACAGGCAGGTCTGTGCACGCCCTACCGAGGTCCCAAGTCGCACAGAAGATGCCGAATCACCCCGCTGCAGACAGGCAGGTCTGCCCACGTCCTACCGAGGTCCCTAGTGGCACAGAACACGCCGAATCACCCCTCTGCAGACAGGTAGCTGCCTGGTTCCACACAACAAAGACGCAGAGGACACCAGACCACCAGACCAAGGTACTGAGTCCCGCTGCTCCCGGCCCAGAGGTAGGGGCCTCTGAGCCGCCGTCCCACTGCTCCTGGTCCAGAGGAAGGGGCTTCAGGGTCACCATCCCTCCCCCTGCTCCGAGCCCAGAGGAAAGAGCTTTTGGGCCACCTTCTGTCCCGCTGCTCCTGGCCCAGAGGAAGGGGCTTCCAGGCCACCATCCCTCCCACCACTCCTGGGCCAGAGGTAGGGGCTTCTGAGCCGCCATCCCACTGCTCCTGGTCTAGAGAAAGGGGCTTCCCAGCCACCATCCCTCCCGCTGCTCCAAGGCCACAGGAAAGGGCTTTTGGGTCACCATCCCTACTGCTGCTCCCGGCCCCTGTCCCACCTCTCCCAGCTCAGAGGAGGTAATCCATGCAGGCGCTAATAGCCCCCCGCCCCAGTCAAAATGAGAAAACACATAAATAAGTCTCAAAACCAGACTTCCAGATCACCTACAGCAACCCCAAAGGGAAATGAGATGGAACACTCTGATACTCAACCACCTGGACCCACTGAACTGGCAACAAAAGGGGATCTGAAAAAAATGAAATCAGAAATAATTTCTCAGATAACAGGAGAAATTGTGCCCCTAGTGCAAGAAATGATTAATAAATCTAGAGAGGAGCTCAGGAACATGATGGAATCCCAACATAAGAAACAAATGGAATCCATAAAACAGATGCAAATACATTTCCAGGGCATGAAAAACTCCACTGAAAGTCTACACAGCAGAATGAGCGAATATGAGGACAGAATTTCAGATATAGAAGATAAGATTGCAATTAGTGACCAGAAAAAGAAAAATTGCTTCAAAATTATAAGGGAACATGAGAGATCAATCCAGCAGCTGCTAGATGATGCAAAGAAGAATAACATAAGACTGATTGGGCTCAAAGAAGAAACAGGAGAGAGTGGAGATGACGTAAAAAATCTCTTCACAGAAATAAAGGCAGAAAACTTCCCAAGCAGGGGAAAAGAGCTTGACATACAGATAAGTGAGGCATATAGGACTCCAAATAGCCTGGATCAAAAAAAAATCTACACATAGGCATATAACTGTTAAGACTCCAGAAACAGAACAGAAGAAAAAAGTTCTACAAGCAGTGAGAGAAAAGAAACAAATCACATACAAAGGAAAGCCCATTAGAATCACAGCAGACTTCTCAACACAAACCATCAAGGCAAGAAGAGCTTGGAGTGACATATTCCAAGCCCTAAAAGAAAACAGCTTCCAACCCAGATTGATGTACCCTGCAAAACTATCTTACAAAATGGATGGAGAAATAAGATACTTTCATGACAAAGAGCACCTTAGGAACTTCGTGAATACCAAACCAGCACTCCAAAGAATTTTACACAATAGCCTAGGAACAGACATTGAGGATCACAACCCCAGGAAGCACAGAAGAATGAACCCATCTGGCATGACAAGAAATTAAATGTAAAGGGGGAGAACCCAACAAAAAGAAAAAGTCATGGCAATGACAAGTCAATACATTTCAGTTATAACCACCAACGTTAATGGTCTCAATTCACCAATCAAAAGAAATAGACTGGCAGAATGGGTCAAGAAGCAAAATCCAATAAGATGCTGCATACAAGAAACACACTTAATTCAAAAAGAAACTCATAGACTGAAAGTTAAAGGGTGGAAAACAATACTGCATGGGACAGGAACCCAAAAAAAAGCAGGAGTAGCTATCTTCTTTGCAGATCAAGTAGATTTCAAACCAACACTGATTAAGAGAGATGAAGAAGGACACTACATCCTTGTAAAGGGAAGAATCCAAGAGGAAGAGATGACAATCATGAATATCTATGCACCAAACACTAGTGCACCCAACTATGTAAAACAAATACTAACGGACATGAAAAGTCATGTATGCACTTAAACAATTATAGTGGGGGACCTCAACACCCCACTGTCACAAATAGATAGATCAACTAGACTAAAAATAAGTACTGAAATACTAGAACTCAATCGAACTCTTGAACAAATGAACTTATAATAAAACAAACAAATAAACAGATGTTTACAGAATCTTCCACCCCACAAAATCAGGATACACATTCTTCTCAGCTGCACATGGGTCATTCTCCAAAATAGACCACATACTCACACATAGAACATGTTTAAGTAAGTGCAAAGGAACTGAAGTTATCCCCTGTATATTATCAGACCATAGGGCTATCAAATTGGAGATCCATAGCAAAAGAAACTCAAAGAATTTCATAAACATGTGGAAATTGAACAACACACTTCTGAGTAAGCAATGGGTCACAGAGGAAATTAAGAAATCAGACAGTTCCTTCAATTAAATGACAATGACAATACAACATATCGGAATCTATGGGACACAATGAAAGCAGTCTTAACGAGGGAAATTCATAGCAGTGAATACGCATATTAGGAAAACAGAATGAGCCCAATTAAACAACCTGATGCTGAACCTCAAGCTTCTAGAAAAAGAAGAGCAGGACAACCCCAAAGCTCATACAAGAGAGGAAATTATAAAGATCAGAGGAGAAATCAATGCAATGGAGACTAAGAGAACAATACAAAAAATCAATGAAGCCAAGAGTTGGTTCTTCGAAAGAATCAACAAAATTGACAAACCTTTAGCCAACCTTGTCAGAAAAAGGAAAGAAAAGGCCCAAATCCATGCAATTAGGAATGAAAAGGATGAAATTACAACAGAGCCAGCAGAAATCCAGAAGATCATCAATACCTACTTCCAGAACCTATATGCCAATAAGATGGACAACACAGAAGAAATGGACAGATTCCTAAATACATATGAATTATCAAAGTTGAACGAACAAGACCTAAAAATTCTGAACAACCCAATATCAACCAATGAAATTGAAAATGTAATTAAAAACTTAACAACTAAGAAAAGCCCAGGCCCTGATGGCTTCACTGCTGAATTCTACAAGACATTTAGAGAGGAACTACTGCCACTACTGTTTAAATGCTTCAATGAAATTGAAAGGGAAGCAATACTCACAAATTCATTCCTGGAAGCAAGCATCACCTTGATCCCCAAAGCAGAGAAAGACCCTACCGAAAAAGAGAACTATATTCCAATCTCACTCATGAACATAGATGCAAAAATTCTTAATAAGATAATGGCAAACAGAATGCAGAAGATCATCAAGAAGATCATACACCCTGACCAAGTGGGATTCATTCCAGGGATGCAGGGATGGTTCAACATATGCAAATCAATCAGTGTAATACATTATATCAATAGAGCCAAGGACAAAAACCATATGATTATCTCCATAGACGCAGAAAAAGTATTTGACAAAATCCAACACGCTTTTATGATAAAAACCCTACAAAAAATTGGAATAGATGGTCTCTACCTCAAACTGATAGAAGCCATCTATGAAAAACCAACAGCCAATATCATACTAAATGGTCAAAAACTGAAATCCTTCACACTAAAATCAGGAACAAGACAAGGATGTCCACTATCACTACACTTGTTCAATAGAGTTCTGGAAACATTAGCCACGGCAATTAGACAAGAGAAAGAAATAAAAGGAATAAAGATAGGTAATGAAGAAGTCAAACTGTCATTATTTGCAGATGACATGATACTCTATATAGAGGACCCCAAGAACTCCAAAAGTCTTCTAGACTTAACAACCAAATTCAGTCAAGTAGCTGGTTACAAGGTCAACACACAAAAATCAATAGCTTTCCTCTACACCAATGACAGACTCACTGAGAGAGAAATAGGGCAAACAATTCCTTTCACAATAGCATCCAAAAAACTGAAATGCCTAGGAATCAACCTAACAAAATAAATCAAAGACCTCTTCTCTGAAAACTATGGCACTCTGAAAAGAGAGATTGAAGATGATATCAGAAAATGGACAGACATCCCCTGCTCCTGGGTAGGAAGGATTAATAGAGTGAAAATGGCCATACTTCCAAAACTGCTATATAGATTCAATGGAATGCCGATTGAAATTCTAACAATATACTTCATAGATCTCAAGAAAACAATCCAAAAATTCATTTGGAACAAGAAGAGACCCAGAATAGCAAAAGCAATTCTAGGCAACAGAGACATGGCAGGGGGTATCACAATCCCCAACATGCAACTATACTACAAAGCTACTGTGATAAAAACAGCATGGTACTGGCAAAGAAACAGACTTGAAGAACAGTGGAACAGACTAGAAGATGCAGAAACAACACCAGACACACTCAGCCATCTCATCCTCAATAAAGGAGCCAAACACCCTCACTGGAGGAAAGATAGCCTCTTTAATAAATGGTGCTGGAAAAATTGTGTTTCAACTTGCCAAAGATTAAAACTAGACCTGTATCTCTCACCATGCACTAAACTGAAATCAAAATGGATTAAAGATCTAAATATTCAAATAGAAACTCTGCACCAGTTGGAAGAGAGGTTAGGTAGAACCCTTGAAGACATTGGTGTAGGAAAAGATTTTGTGAACAAAACCTCAGTTGCCTGTGAACTAGCACAAACAATCAACAAGTGGGATCTCTTCTTATTAAAAGGCTTCTGCACAGCAAGGGAAACCACCAGCAGTGTGAAGAGACAACCCACAATGTGGGAAAAAATCTTCACCTGCTCTTCCTCAGACAAAGGTCTACTATCTCAAATCTATAAAGAACTTAAAAAGATCAGGCCTCCCAAATATAAAGACCCAATCTAAAAATGGGCATCTGAAATGAACAGACATTTCTCAGACAAAGAAGTAGAAATAGCAAATAAATACATGAAAAAATGTTCAACGTCACTGGTCATTCGAGAGATGCAAATGAAAACAATGCTGAGATTCCACTTCACTCCAGAAAGAATGGCTGCTATCATGAAATCAACCAATAACAAATGCTGACGGGGCTGTGGGGAAAGAGGAACCCTGCTCCACTGCTGGTGGGAGTGTAGGCTGGTGCAACCACAGTGGAAATCAGCATGGAGATCACCTCGAAGAACTAGGACTGGAAGTCCCATTTGACCCAGCTATTCCCCTGCTGGGGATCTTCCCAAAAGAATTAAAAGAATCATACCACAGTGATATATGTGTGCCCACCTTCATAGCAGCACAGTTTGTAATAGCTAAAACTTGGAAACAGCCCAAATGCCCATCAACTAGAGACTGGATAAAGAAAATGTGGTTTTTTAATAAAATGGAGTACTACTCAGCCATAAAAAATGAGAAATTAGAGACATTTACAGCTAAGTGGATGCACATTGAGGCCATACTCTTAAGTGAAATAAATAGGACACACATGTATATATACCAAATAGTTTCTCTGGTGTGAGAAACTGAAAGTGTAAATAAGGGCTAAATGTATAATAGGTAATATGAAATAGGAAGAAAAGGGGCAAAGGGGAAGGAAGTGGGAGGGCTAGGGGAAAGGATAGAAGGGAATGGGATTAATATGAGAAAATGGAAAAATAGGAACAAAATCCTTGTAAATAGGGAGGAATGGAGGGGTTGAAGGGAGGGCTGGGCAAGGGTGAAAAATAAGAACCAAGAGAGATTATGTAAAGGTGCAAATTTCCAATGATGAATGTCATTATATTGTATACCTAAAATGTACCAATGATTAGAATGAATAATCGGTAATGTAAAATAGGAAGAAAAGGTCCAAAGGGGTAGGGGTAGTGGGAGGGGCAGGGGAAAGGAAAGAAGGGAAAGGAAAAATGCTGAGAAATGGAAAAAATGGAAATAAAGTCTCTGTAAATAGGGAAGGGTGGAGGGCATGAAGGGAAGGCTAGGAATGGGGAAAAAATAAGAACCAAGATGGATTATGTACAGGTACAATTCCCAATGAGAAATGTAATTGTGTTGTATACCTACAATGTACCAATAAAAGAATTTAATTTAAAAAAAAAAAAGATTATGAGAAGTTGGCAGTCTGGGACCCAGAAAAGGACCCTCACTAGAATCTAATCTTTGCCAACACTTATGATTTTGACCTTTCAGTCTCAAGAACAAGACATACATCACTGTTTTTTATAAATTTTATTGGTACATTTTAGATATACAATATAATGACATTCATCCTTAGAAATCTGCACCTTTACATAATCTCTCTTGCTTCTTATTTTTCCCCCATTCCCCTGCCCTCTCTTCAACCCCTCCAGCCCTCCCTATTTACAAAGGATTTGTTTCCATTTTTTTCATTTTCTCACATTAATTCCATTTCCTTCTTTCCTTTCCCCCTTCGCCTCCAACTTCCCCTTACCCACCCTTTGCCTCTTTTCTTCCTATTTCACATTATATATTATACCCTTTGGTCCTTATTTACACTTTCAGTTTCTCACACAAGAGGAACTATTTGATATTTACACGTGTGTCCTATTTATTTCACTTAAAGAGTATTGCCTTAATGTGCATCCATTTCACTATAAATGTCTCTAGTTTTTCATTCTTTATATCTGAGTAGCACTCCATCTTATAAAAAAACCATATTTTCTTTATCCAGTCTCCAGTTGATGGGCAATTGGGCTGTTTCCGAGTTTTAGCTATCACAAATTGTGCTGCGATGAACATGGGTACTCATATATCACTGTGGTATGATTCTTTTAATTCTTTGGGGAAGATCCCCAGCAGGGGAATAGCTGGGTCAAATGGGACTTCCAGTCCTAGTTCTTCGAGGTGATCTCCATACTGATTTCCACAGTGGTTGCACCAGTCTACACTCTGATGAGCAGTGGAGCCGTGCTTCTCCTTCCCCACAGCCACACAAGCATTTGTTATTGGTTGATTTCATGATACCAGGCATTCTTTCTGGGGTGAGGTGGAATCTCAGCATTGTTTTCATTTGCATCTCTCAAATGACCAGTGATGTTGAACATTTTTTCATGTTTATCTGCTATTTCTACTTCTTTGTCTGAGAAATGTCTGTTCATCTCAGATGCCCATTTTTAGATCGGGTCTTTAAATTTGGGAGGTCTGATTTTTTTAAGCTCTTTATAAATTCTGCTTAGTAGACCTTTATCTGAGGAACACCAGGTGAAAATTTTTTTCATATTGAGGGTTGTCTCTTCACACTGTTGGTCATTTCTCCTGCTGTGCAGAAGATTTTCAATAAGAAGAAAATCCACTTATTGATTCTTTGTGCTAGTTCATGGGCAACTGAGGTTTTATTCATAAAATATTTTCCTACATCGATGTTTTCAAGGGTTCTACCTAAGCTCTGTTATAGCGGGTTTAGCGATTCTGTTTTAATATTTAGATGTTTAATACATTTCAATTTTAGTTTAGTGCATGGCGAGAGATATCGGTTTAGTTTTAATCTTTGGCAAGTTGAAACCCAATTTTTCCATCGCCATTTATTAAAGAGGCTATCTTTCCTCCAGTGAGGATGTTTGGCTCCATGTGGAAGATGAGGTGGCTAAATATGTCTGGGGTTGTTTCTGCATCTTCTAATCTGTTCCACTGGTCCTTAGATCTGTTTCTCTGACAGTACCATGGTGTTTTTATCACAGTAGCATTGTAGTATAGTCTCAAGTTGGGGGTTGTGATACCTCCTGCCATGTCTCTGTTACCTAGAATTGCTTTTGCTATTCTGGGTCTCTTCTTTTTCCAAATGAATTTTTGGATTGGTTTCCCAAGGTCCATGAAGTATGCTGCTGGGATTTCAACTGGGATTGCATTGAATCTATATAGCAGTTTTGGAAGTATGGTCATTTTCACTCTATTAATCCTTCCTACCCAGGAGCAGGGGATGTCTGTCCATTTTCTGATATCATCTTCAATCTCTCTTTTCAGAGTGCTATAGTTTTCAGAGAAGAGGTCTTTAATGTCTTTTGTTAGGTTGATTCCTAGGTATTTCAGTTTCTTGGATGCTATTGTGAAAGTAATTATTTGCACTATTTCTCTTTCAATGAGTCTGTTGTTCTTCTAGAGGAAAGCTATTGATTTTGTGTGTTGACCTTGTATCCAGCTACTTTAGTGAATTTGGTTATTAAGTCTAAAAGATTTTTGGTGGAGTATTTGGGGTCTTCTACATAGCGATATCATGTCATCTCCAAATAACGACAACTTGACTTCTCTATTTCCTATCTTAATTCCTTTTATTTCTTTCTCTTGTCTAATTGCTGTGGCTAATGTTTCCAAGACTATGTTGAACAAGAGTGGTGATAGTGGACATCCTTGTCTTATTCCTGACTTAGTGTGAAGGATTTCAGTTTTTGACCATTTAGTATGAAACTGGCTGTTGGTTTTTCATAGATGGCTTTTATCAGATTGAGGTAGAGACCATCTATTCAGATTTTTTGGAGAGTTTCGTTTTTTGTTTTTGTTTTTTTTTTTTGGTACCACGGATCAAACTCAGGTCCTTGTGCTTGCAGGGCAGGTGGCGGAACCACTGATTTAAATCCCAGGCCCTTTTTGTAGGTTTTTTTTTTTTATCATAAATGCCTGTTGGATTTTGTCAAATGCTTTTTCTGCCACCTATTGAGATGATCATATGGTTTTTGTCCTTGGCTCTATTGATACAGTGTACTACATTGATTAATTTGTGTATGTTGAACCTTCCCTGCATCCCTGGAATAAATCCTACTTCGGCAGGGTGTATGATCTTCTTGAAGATCTTCTGCATTCTATTTGGCAGGATCTTATAAAGGATTTTTGCATCTTGGTTCATTAGTGAGATTGGCCTACAGTTCTATTTTTTGGTTGGGTCTTTCTCTGCTTTGGGGATCAAGGTGATGCTTGCTTCCAGAAATGAATTCGGGAATATTGCTTCCCTTTCAACTTCATTGAAGAATTTGTAGTGACAGTAGTTCCTCTCTAAATGTCTAAATTCAGCAGTGAAGCCATCAGGACTCGGGCTTTTCTTGGTTAGTAAGTTTTTAATTACGTTTTCAATTTCATTGACTGATACTGGGTTGTTTACAATTTTTAGGTCTTCTTCGTTTAACTTTGGTAATTCATACTTATCTAGAAATCTGTCCATTTCTTCTGTTTCCCATCTTATTGGTATATAGGTTCTCAAAGCAGGTACTGAGATGATCCTCTGAATTTGTGCTGGGTCCATCATAATTTCATCTTTTTCATTCCTAATTGCACAGATTTGGGCCTTTTCTTTCCTTTTTCTGATAAGGTTTGCTAAGGGTTTGTCAATGTTGTTTTTCTTTTGAAGAACCAACTCTTGGCTTCATTGATTTTTTTGTATCATTGTCTTAGTCCCCTGCATTGATTTCTGCTCTGATCTTTATAATTTCCTCCCTTGTATGAGCTTTGGGTTTGTCCTGCTCTTCTTTTTCTAGAAGCTTGAGGTTCAGTATGAGGTTGTTTAATTGAGCTCACTCTGTTTTCCTAATGTAAGTATTCACCACTAAGAATTTCCCTCGTAAGACTGCTTTCATTGGGTCCCATAGATTCCAATATGTTGTATTGTCATTGTCATTTAATTGAAGGAAAATCTTGATTTGTTCTTTAATTTCCTCTGTGACCCTTTGGTTATTCAGAAGTGTGTCGTTCAACTTCCATGTGTTTATGAAATTCTTGCGGTTTCTTTTGCTATTGATCTCCAATTTCTTTGCAGTATGGTGTGATAATATACAGGGGATAACTTCAATTCCTTTGCACTTTACTTAAATATATTCTATGAGTGAGTATGTGGTCTATTTTGGAGAACAACCTCTGTGCAGCTGAAAAGAATGTGTATTCAGATTTGGTGGGGTGGAACACTCTGTAAACATCTGTTACGTTCATTTGTTCAAGAGTTTGATTGAGTTCTAGTATTTTGTTACTTATTTTTTGTCTAGTTGATCTATCTATGTGTGACAGTGGGGTACTTAGGTCCCCCACTACTACTATATTAGTGCTTATTTGATTTTTCATGTCCGTTTGTATTTGTTTTACATAGTTGGGTGCACTAGTGTTTGGTTTATAGATATTTATGATTGTCATCTCTTCCTCTTGGATTGTTCCCTTTACAAGGATGCAGTGTCCTTCTTTGTCTCTCTTAATCAGTGTTGGTTTGAAATCCACTTGGTCTGCTAAGAGGATAGCTACTTTTGCTTTTTTTGGGGTTCCTATCGCATGGAATATTGTTTTCTACCCTTTCAGTCTATGAGTTTCTTTTTGAATTAAGTGTGTTTCTTGTATGCAGCATAATGTTGGGTCTTGCTTCTTGACCCATTCTGCCAGTCTATTTTTTTTTTTAGTGAATTGAGATCATTAACATTGATGGTTATAACTGATATGTATTGACTTAATCTTGTCATGACTTTTTCTTTTTGTTGGATTCTCCCTCTTTGCATATAATTTCTTGTCATGCCCAATGGATTCCTTATGCTGTGCTTCCTGGGGTTGTGATCCTCATTATCTTTTCCTAGGATATTGTCTAAAGATTTTTGGAGTGCTGGTTTGGTATTCATGAAGTTCTTCAGATGCTCTTTGTTATCAAAGTATTTTATTTCTCCATCAATTTTGAAAGATAGTTTTGCAGGGTACATCAATCTAGGTTGGAGGCTGTTTTCCTTCAGGACTTGAAATATGTCTCTCCAAGCTCTTCATGCCTTAAGGGTTTGTGTTTATTGTGCTGTGATTCTGATGGGCTTTCCTTTGTATGTGATTTGTTTCTTTTCTCTAACTGCTTGTAGAATTTTGTTCTTCTGTTGGGTTTCTGGAATCTTAACTATTATATCCTTATGTGTAGATGTTTTTTGATCCAGGCTAGTTGGAGTCCCATATGCTTCACTTATTTGTATGTCAAGTTCTTTTCCCTTGCTTGGGAAGTTTTCTGCCATCACTTCTGTGAACAGTTTTTTTATGTCATCTGCACTCTCTCCTGTTTCTTCATTGACTCTGATCAGTCTTATGTTATTCTTTTTTTGCATCGTCTAGAAAGTGCTGGATTGATTTCTCATGGTCCCTTACTATTTTTAAGAAATTTTTCTTTTCCTGGTCATTAATTGCAATCTTATCTTCTGTATCTGAAATTCTGTCCTCACATTGGCTCATTCTGCTGCGTAAACTTTCAATGGAGTTTTTAATCTCCTGGAAATCTGTTTGCATTTGTTTTATGGATTCCATTTGTTTCCTATGTTGGGATTCCATCATGTTACCAGCTCCTCTATTTTTTTTAATCTGTGTCTTCTCCAGATTATTCATGTCTTGCACTATGGACACAATCTCTGTTATCTGAGAAATTATTTTTCATTTCATTTTTTCCAGATCCTCTTTCGTTGGCAGTTCAGCAAGTCCAGGTGGTTGAGCACCAGATTGTTCTATCTCGTTTCCCTTTGGGGTTGCTTTAGGTGGTCTGGGAGTCTGGTTTTGAGACTTGTTTATGTGTCTTCACATTTCAACAGGAGGTGGTCTGGGCCAGGAGGGATGTGGGCTGCTGGTGCCCTTGTGGCTCACCTCCTGGGCAATAGGGCAGGTGGTCCGGCTGCCCAGGAAGTTCACCTCCTCTGCGCTGGGGTAGTTCTGCTTCTCAGCGTTGTGGGTGGTGATATGGCAGCCAAAAGGGATGTGTGCTGCTGGCGCCTGCACATCTCATCTCCTTGGCACTGGAGGCAGTGGTATGTCAGACTGGAAGGTTCACGTCCTCTGCTCTGGGGCAGCTCTGCTCCTCACATTTCTGTTTTTTCCAGGCCACTAGTCCATGGTAATTTGTAATAGTAAGTTAAAGCAGGTAACTGTTACTGGGTACCTCGCCTGTCACAGTGACAGATATGTAAGCAGTACCTCACACGTTCATTGTGGAGAAGTTTATTATTGTATGTTCAATAAGTAATGTGACCCTGAGAAGCCAGAAACTAAATTCTGACCTTCCACTGAAGCTGGTTCATTCTTTAATCTGAAGCACAGCATATCACGCTCCCTCTTTTGCCTGGTAGTATGTAACATAATCACTCTTTTTATTGTACAAAGACTTTAAAAAATTTAAAACTATTGCTCAGAAACAGTAACCAAAAAAAGTTTCATAATACAACATAAAAAAATATGGGCTCATTCCTGTGATCTGCTATACAATATAATCTGGTTTGGACCCATAGTTCATCGTGCATAACTCCTATAGCCCTTGTATTTCATAAATGACTGGAACAATAAGGTTAAGTATTTGCCTTTTGTCCTTGATTTTGCCACAGCTTCAGAACTGTTTCAGAATAAAGGTAAAAGCAAGGTCAGGTGCTTTAGGTTTCAGGAATCAAGATCTCTGATCTTCTCCTTCCCTCCTTCTACCTATTCTGTCTATTTCCCAAGGCAGGCCACAGAAACTACATCTCTATGAGTTTGAGTTTGCTTCTCCTTCTATAACCTTACCCTCTTATAAAACACATACTCTCATCTTCATTGGACCAGTGATCACTGAAGCTAAGATGTATTCAAGGGATTAGCTATGGCCATGAGCATGTATTTGCCAGCCACAGATGTAAACATTGGAGAAGGAAAAAAAGAAAGTGAAGAAGCAAGTGTGCTACAGACCCACTTCCATCATGAGTCTTTTGCTTACAAACCAACAATGGCTTATGACCTGCTGGATGAAACCTACCTTTTCTAATTTTCAAAGTCTTTCACTATGTAATCATCCAAATAAGCTAATGTTGATTATCCAAATGAAGCTTCACCCAGCAATGCCCCTGTCAAACACCTGTCACCCACTCACTGTTGTGTCTGAAGTAACAACCATGGTTTATTCACCACTCAGAGCACCTTCCTTTTATGTCCTTTTCTCTACCACAGCTTGGTAGGCTTCCAAACGTAGCTCTGTTACAACTCTGTCCTCTCATATGCATTTGTGCAAGTTTATTTCTCTGAATGCTTTTAGATTTGACCACTCAACTCCCATTCCACTTATGGTTGTGTATGAGAAGACCTCGTTATTCTAATTGAACTGTATTACATTTCAATATTCCTGCACATTTGTCTTGCAAATGTTGAGTCAATTCAACTGCTGATTCAGAGAAATAGCTATTGAATAAGAAAGACAGTGAGCATGATAAGACATAGAAAAAGGAAAAAAACTCAGAAAAAAGACAAACTGAGAGTAACAATGACAGACATAAAAAGTGAGCTAAGAGAAATAATAAAGATATAAAAAGGAATTAAAAGTCCCAATGACTACCACTGCTACACACTACATCACAAATTGCCTTTGCCTGTGAGTCATTCTTCTCTATGGAATGCACCAAACCCACAGTACTATGATGACTCACACCAGAATGAGACATTCTGATCATTCCATTTCCTTGGTGTGCTTGCCTATTCCACTATTAGCTTCTAACAAATGATACAGGATCTCTCCTGAAACCTGATGCAAAAGTTAAACATCCTTTGAAAGACTTAAGGTTATATGTCCATCCATTGCTTAATGACAGGTTATGTTCTACAAAGTCCACTGAGGTTTCATCCTGGTGTGAACATCCTAGTGTGTTCATATCCAAATCTAAATGTGCAGTCATTTGATGTGGCCTATTGATGTAATGAAGAGACAACAAACATGAAATGCTTGAGGCTGCTGCTGGTATAACACGGCATATCATTTTATAAGGAAAAAAAATCTGCAAGTAGGAATTCACTTTAAAATAATAAAAAGTATACTAAATATATAAACTAGCAGCATACTGGTTTATCAAGTATTATGCTCTATAATTATATGTGCCATATTTATCAACCTGCAGCAGCATAGCAGGCTTATTTACACTAGCTTCACCAAATCATGTAATGTGTTGTAACACAACATTACAATGGTTTTGACATCACATGTCCCCAGAGAGCCTCATGAGATCATAGGTGGGACTTTTGGGAGGTGGGTGGATTATGGTGCACTATTGCAAACTTGCTGTTAGGAGGTAGGGCTTGGTGGGAAGAGGTGGGTCAATGGGGGTGTGGCCTGGAAGGGTGTATCTCCCTCCCTGACTTTTCCATTTGCTCTCTGCTTCCTGGATCTGAGCAACTATTCCCCTGCTATTCCCCTCTGCCACACTGTCCTGCCTTGGAGCCACTGGAGTGTGTACTGAAACCTTTATAAACTGCCAACTCACTGGCCTCCTTCCCATCTCCTCCTGGTACTTCCTTAGGGTTTATCATTGCTGACATCCCAATATCCCCATCTTCCAATGGCAGTAAACTTCCTTTAAAACAAGGAAGTAGCATTCTTGGGGGAAGGGCGCCATGTATTAAACAGAAGAGCCCCAGCAAAAAGGACAACTACAAGAGCTGGTTATTGCAAGCGGCAACCATTCACAAAGCAGTGGAGTGTAGTAGGGCTCTGCCAGCCTAAAGCATCCACACAGGCCCCCCTGCTTAGGACGGTAGGTTCACCAAGGAGGCTGGGCACCAGGGAGTCAAAAGAGTTTAGCCCTCAGGGTCAGGGACACAAACTAGCAATATGTGAGATGGAAACCCCAAAATCAGAGAAGCAGGTCTTCCCAAGGCAATTTGTGTTCTCATGGTTCCCTCTCAAAGGTGTGGGGAAAAGGTAAAGGAGTTGTTTGGACTCTATTGGCTTCATCAGATCTAGTGCTAAGGACAGGACCCCAGGCATATTTTGGCACACCCAGTCATTACTAGATCCTGCATGGAGGATCTATTTGCTTTGGGAAAAAAGTTTTCCCACTAACCTTACCACTGAACTGCTTGTGGAGAGTCAGAAATACATATGCATTCTTGGACAAAGCACCATTATCTATGAAGATCAGAGCCTGGACATGTAGCTTTCTCCCTGTCTGCCTCCGCCCTGACCACACAAAGGCACAATTTCTTTGCCCTGGCAAACAGAGGGTGTAGAGTTGGGAGGGATGGCAAGCCATCTTCAAACTTGTAGGGCAGAGAGTATTCCATGGGTGTCAGGAGGGAGTTAAGGTTTAGAGGAAGGGGAAGAGGTAGAGCATCCTCTGCCCTTTAGTTCTGATCAAGGTGGAGATACAAGTCCATTAAAACAACATTTGCTTCCAACCCAACTTCTTTCTTAGTGGTGCTGGTCCCATTCCCTGTCTTGGTGTTTTTCAGGCTCTTCATTCCTTTCTTAGAAATAATCATCATGCCAATCTTTACTATGAAGCAGATCCCGGTATCTCCTGCTGCTCTTCCAGGACTTGTAGACCTGTATCCCTTTCAGAGGAGCACCCCATACGGCACCCACCCTGTAGGACTTGGCCTTGATGCCATGAAGACAGTCCTTAAGAGATGAAGACTCAGCAACACTCAGTGTTGGTGGTGGCCATGGGACTGTCTGATAACCACAATGGGTACAAGCAGTGTCTTCATTGTGTCACTGTAATCCCCTACACTGGCTCCAGATAACACTCTGGAAATGGCACTGCTAGAATTCACTTTGTTCCACTCCATGATCTCTTCAAATATGACTTCACTCAATGTAGAGGATGGAGGGCCTGAATCTCAGCTGCCACGGCAGGTACAGGCCTTCTTGTAAATAGCTGGTGGAGGTCCCACTGTAGCATTTGGTACAGGGAAGAAGCCTGGATTAAGGTGAAGGGTGAAAGGTGGGTTGGCCCCAATGGGAGGTACAGTCAGAAGAAGAAGTAGGAGGTGAGAGGTGGGTGGGTGGATGCTAGGAGGAGGCAGCTAAGGAAAAGATGGGTCAGTGCTGCTGTTTCTGTCATTTGAGGGCTGTGAGGTCCTCATCGGCATATGATCATACAGGTCAACTGGGTCAGGGTTATTGAATTTAGGCTCCAGGCACTCTCCTTCTCTAGTCCATTCTTTTCTCATCTTTCTAAGTCCTTATGTGCCATCCACTGGAAGAGGCCAGTGCAAAGAACCAGCTTGTTCAAGTAATGGCAATGGTTTAACTCATCAGATCCACTCCTGATACAGCTCCAAAAAAGATCTCAAGCCCAGAGAATGAACAAAGTAAGAAAGACACCATCACTCCCTGCCTCACTACCAGCTGTGACCTTTCTTGCTTGAACTTTTGGCCCTTTTACTGAGGATATGGTGGTGGTGGCAAGTTCAGACTAGGCACTAAGTCCACAAACTACTCTCCTCTGAATCTTTTATTAGATCATACAAGTTGAGCACCCTTAATCTGGAAACCTGAAATCCAAATGCTCCAAAATCTGAAACTTTTTTTTTTGGTACCGGGGATCAAACTCAGGACCTTGTGCTTGTGAGGCAGGTGCCGGAAGCACTGAGCTAAATCCCCGGACCTGAAGCTTTTTAAGTACAACATTATGCTCTAAATACTTCAAGATCTGAAAACTTAGAAATCTAAAATACTTTTGGTTCCAAGAATTTCAGTAAGAGACAGTCAATATGTACTAGCTTCTAGATGTTTCTAAAACTGTTAAAATATAGGAAAAAGTCTGTTAGGTTTTTTATCATTTCTGTTTTCAAAAGGAAAAGTAATGGAAAGAAACCAAAGCAGATCACTTGTAAAGGATGAATTTCAGAGTTCTCGGATTGCCTCTTTGCAATTATTTAAAATAAGAAGCCAACTAAAGCCCAAAGTGAGTTAGAGATTGAATACAATTCTCCAGTAGGTTAACTTTCTCTAGAGCTTAACTGAGACCCTGCATTCCTCTATACAGCCTCCCTCACCCACTGCCCTCCCAACTGGAGAAGGACTTCTGCTCATCTCTCCCCTGAAGCTGCTCTTTAAGCCAAGAAGCTTTACCTCTACCCTATTATTATTATTATTTTTTTTTTTGGTATCAGGGATCAAACTCGGGACCTTGTGCTTGTGAGGCAGGTGCCAGAACCACTGAGCTAAATCTGCCCCCGGCCCTCAACCCTACTGTTAATGATGCTCAAGTCATCATCTCAAGGGTCTACATTTTATTTTAATTATATACCTCCTCTATGGATGCATATTTTCCTTGCCTTTTTAAAAATTTCATTTCCCACTTCTTTGTGGTTCTCCTAAGTGACCTCAAATTCACTGGTGATTTTGAAGTTGCCCTAAGTAACTAAACAAAACACTTTTATAAGACTCCTTTCTTGAGACACACATAAACTTTCTCCTCTAAATATAATATCCTGGGAATCACATATATGTCAAAAGCAACATCTTTCAAATGCAACTTCACCCCTCAAATTTACTTTATACTGTTTCCTAGTACTCAACTGTCCAAATTAGAAATCTCAGCATTACTGTCAATACTTTTCTTGTTTGTACCATTCATATAATCAGACACTTGCTCTTGCTGACTATATAACCAACTTTGTATTCCACCACCTTCATTCTGGCCCGTACTATTCTTTACCTGACCTACTCCAACAGCCTCCAAATCAGTCTTTGTATACATAGTCTATTTCTATAAGGCCACCAAAGTTATCTTTATGAAACTGATATCAACCACATCTCAGTGCAAGTCCATTCCAGGCCTTGATAACTTCTACTCTGTCACCACCCTCCCTCCATGTATTAGTCCCCACCCCACAAATGTTAAACAACCTGTTATATATCAACCTTCAGAGTCCTGACTTACATTACTCCCTGTGCCTGAAATGTTTCCCCCATTCTTGCATTCTTCAATGTCTAGTAAAAACTTTCTAGCCTCTCACTTGTAGTGCATGGCACTTTGCCTATAATTCCTATCATATATACTATAATCTATGACAATCAGTCATATATACTGATACTTCTCAACTCATCTTGTGCTTCTTAGTGTCAGAAGTTATTCATCTATTCTTGGCAACATGCTTGACACACAGTAGGCACTTAGTGTTTGTAAACTAAATGGATATATATACACAGATTATCATAGTTTAATATGAAGTAAACAAAATTGAATGTCTTCTCTCCTCTAAAGAGACAACTCGACATCATAAAAAATTAAATGTACCTGAATTTTTATAAGGCAGGCAGAACAAATTAACTGAAAGCTTATATTATAAATTCGTCAGCAGTAAAATAACAGAAGCAAGCATCTGGTGATATTATCTCTCTCTCAAGGGCATGCGCGCACACATGTGCATGCACTCACACACATCTGGAGGTTTTATCTATAGACTCTGGCCTTAACTCCCTCTCAGAGCAAGCTACAAAAACTCTTTATCTCCACTGCCTTTCCCTGACATCCCTTATCTGACAGTGGATAGTAAGGCCTCCATTTCAGAAGGATCCTGGCCCTACAGGGAAGAAGGAATGCTGCACTGACAGATCAAGAAGAATATGAACAGATGAGCCTTGCAGGGTTTCCCCACTGTATATTAGCATCTATCTCCATGAAAACCCAAAAGGACAGATTTCAGGGACCTTTCAGGTGCCGGACATGTGGAGGCCACTGGAAGATGACTCAAAGAAGACACCAAGGCACCCTCATTTCTGGGTAGGCAGATCTGAACCAAAATGAATTAGAAGATACCTCCCAGGTATCTGATGCAGAATTAGTTGCTTGCTTACTAGTGGGGAGAACATCAAAAATAACTGGGGTTGTGAAAGTAGAGTAGGAGAAACCGAATCTGAGTCTGAGTTGGTTTTTCCTTCTACATATACATAATTTTATTAACAGTTTGGGGGTTATGTTTGCAGGCTGGCTTGAACTCACTATGTAGCCCAGACTCACCTTAAATTTGCAGTGATCCTCCTGCCTCAGCCTCCCAAGCACTGGGATTATAGGCAGGTGCCACCACACCTGATAACATCCACTTATTAATAACACCTATTTTTTGTAGCATTTTTGTGCCAGGTACTCTCCTAGATACTAGAAACTCTATGCTACATTCTAGGAGTTCATTCATTTCAATAGTTTCCTACAGACCATCTCACTTTATTCTAACAAGTATCCCACAAAATAAGCAGGACAATCATTACAATCTCTATTTTACAGATGAGCAAACTGAGAGCAGTTTACATGACTTGCCCGAAGTCAAAACCAGTAAGATGTAGAGCTAAACAGATCTGGTGCTTGGTCTATTATTAAGAATTCACTATAATCTGCAGATTCTTGCTCTATGACCCTTACCTCCTCAACAGAGGGATTAAAATGTCATCTCAATTCTGGGCTTAAAAGTTAAAACCAAAGAAAACACAGCCATGTCTGCCATAGTCCACAGTCACAACTAACCTGTTATCTTTGCACACAGTCACTTTGTCTCCACCGGGTACCAACTTCTTCTGTTCAATCACACCATAGCTTTCTCGGCAGATCTACATTTAAGGAAGAAAAAAAAAGTCTCAATTTTGCTTATACTTACCTTTCTAGAACTGAAATGACAGGTTTTAGGAACAAATGTACTTAGTGACTATTATTACAGAAAACTTAAGGAGAGCAACAATCAGTCAGAAAACATCAGCACCTTAAAAGACATCTTTTAAGTTATGGAGTTATCAATGAATGCAATCAAGAAGAAAATGACAGAATTCTGGAAAAGAAATACAAAAATATTTCGTACATGTTAAGATTAAAGAAGATTAATGCTTAGGTAATTTTCCTAATTGTACAATCATTCATTCAACACATTTATTGAACACCTATAACATTCAAGATACTACAAGTGAAATAATTTCATTCACAGAATCCCTTTGTTGCTTGACTTAGAGAAGAACTAATATTAATTACGAATTGCAAGAATGATGGAACAGCCACAATAATCAGTATGGAGATTTTTACCGTGAAGTTGAGGCAGAAAGTTTCCTCAACATCTTCACCAGGATAATCTAAAAGCTCTTGAAGACTCCTAATTATAAAATGACATAAAAGGAAAAGGAACAAATCAAACATTGCAGTAGTGTTTACACCTCAATTACTGGTCCAGATCATTTGCAAGGAAAAACTAAAAAATAAGATTCTACAACGAACCTAAATTCAGACTGACAGAAAACCATGTACCTATTCCTTGAAGAGAACTATGGCAATAGACTTGTATTGTTTCCCTTTCTACTGACAAATCTTAATGGATATATGGGGAAATTGAGATGAATTTAGTATCTGACATGACTGTGTTCTCTTAACCCTGGTACTGTATTATATAGAAATATATAAGAGAATATGGTACGACAATGGCCCTAGAGACAGGTTTCAACCATATTACTAAAATAATCTTTCCATCATTAAAAAAAAAAAGGTCATAGGGCCTGGGGCATAGCTCAGTGGTGCCACACCTGCCTGACAAGCGCAAGGTCCTGAGTTTGAACACGGGTACAGAGAGGGAAAAAAAAAGCCATAAAGTTACTTCATTTGCTTATAAGTCTTAATTGTGGGTTTGGGCCATAATCTCAAAAGATGAAATTCTGAACCTCATAATCACAAATGTTGAAATCCTGAAAGATCAAAATTTCTTATGTCTAAAATTCCTAATGTCTGAAATTCCAAAAGCGGTAATTTTAGAAAAAATAATTTAAAAATTTCTTTAGGGGCCCAGGGATTTAGCTTAGTGGTTTCGTTGCCTGCTGTGCAAGCACAAGGACCCAAGTTCAATCCCTTGTACCAAAAAAAATTTCTTTAAGGCAGGTATGTAGTTCAGCAGAAAAGCACTTGCCTAGGATGCATAGGGCTCTGGCTTCAATCCCTAGAACTCAAAGATAAAAAGTCTTTAAAAGATATTTTTCATTGTTAAAAGGGGATTTGAAAAGCATAAAAACATAACAGAACACTTCATAGACCACATTATACAATAAAATAGGCAAATGATATACATATTTTTGCAGTTATAAACAGTATGCAAATCATTGTCAAGTGTAACAAAAGCAGAAAAGCCATATTCACTAAAAAATAGGTCAAAAAGTGAAACATAAATACCAATATGGTTGGTACCTGTGAGCACCCACTTTTCTAACTGTGGTCATCTGAAATATGGTGATGAACAACCTAAGTCTCTCAAGGAGCTGAATCAAAAACTATGATGGTGGCACATAGCTATAATCCCAGCTACACAGAAGAATAAAGCAGGATGATCACAAGTATGAGGCCAGCCAGGCCAACTTAATGAGACCCTGTCTCAAAACAATACTTTAGAAAAGGATAAGGATGTAGCTCAGTGGTAGAGTGCTTGTTTAGCATGCCCAAAGCCCTGGATTCAATCTCTAGGATCACAAAAACAAAAGAAGAAAAAAAATCCACAATGGGTCATCATCACATATGTAGTTATTCAAAGACACTGTCTTTCACAAATCAAAGTGAACAAAAAAGGCATCATCTCTTCATTTACTGAGGAAGTTGCAATGTTTTTACAAACATGAATAATGCTTACACGCAAAGTAAATGTTGTGATAATGCATTTTCATGGACTTAAAGTTGCAAAACTTACATATTCTGAAAAATATCCTCTCAAAGTCTTTACACAATTTATATCTCCAGTACTGGAAACTATGCAAAGATTGAAGTATTAGTTAATGGTTTTCTTATTAATGCAGAAGACTCTGTATGATAAAAACATTTCACTATCTGTTACATTAAAGGATGTTGAAGAAGTGTACTCTTAAAAAGAAAAATGTGTTTATGTCAACAATATCTTATCCCAGCTCTTAAGATAATACATTCTTATAACTAGACCTTGTTCACACATTCCTCTTTAGTGAGCTCCAGTTTTGCAATTCCATCAGGAGTTGCCAAGATGTAAACGCCTAGCATGGAACTTGAATCTGAAGCCAGTTAACCAGCCAACATCATTACTTAAAATATGTAATTCTCAGCCGAACTGCAAAGTCTATAATACATACTTTTGTCACTATCTAGGCTTCTCTCTCAGGAACTAAAAAATTAATACTGCCTGGTTCTCCTCTGATGTCTTTTAATATTCCTTTTAAATTTTCTCTTCCTGTCTTGGTGCTCATGCCCCACCCATGCTTTATGGTTTCTCAGTACTGGTATCCAATACCAGAGATGTCATAGTCTCATTACTAGAAGGCATTGTAGGGACCATTCCTCCTCTTACTCTACCTTACAATTAGTGCCTTTTCTCTATAAAAAGAGGATTTTCCTTCTGCAGAAGTTGCCTTCTTATGTACTTCACCAATCTGACAAACTCAAGCATAAAAGGAGTTTCAAGAGCCAGAAAGAGAATCACATAAAAACATGACTTTACTACTTTGGAATATAGTCTGGCAGTTCCTCAAAAGGCTAAATATACAATTATAAACCAGCAATTCCACTCCTAGGTATGTATGAAGAGTACTAAAAACTAATGTCTACACAAAAACTTGTAAAAAGTGTTTTTTAGCATTATCCCTAACAGCCCAAAAGTGGAAAAACCTAAATGTTTCTGGACAAATGAAACAGTGTACATGTACAATGGTCTATTATTTGGCAAACTTAAAAAATTAAATACTAATAAATGCTACAACATGGATGAATCTTAAAAACATGCTAAGCAAAAGCCACCAGATACACAAGACAGCATATTGTATGACTCCATTCACATGAGATTTCCAGAATAGGCAAGTTCATTGAAGCAGAAACTAGATTAGTGGTTGTCTAGGGCTGGAAAATAAAGAGATTGGGGATGACAACCAAGGCTCTTTTTATTTTTGAGAATGATGACAATATTCTAGATGTGGTGGTGGTTATTACCTCACACAACTCTGGGAACACACTAAATTCATGGAATTGTGTGTTTTAAATTGGTGAATTGTAAGGTACGTGAACTACCTATCAATCAATGAACTTTAAAAAGTTTCTTTTCAATACTTTATTATCTCTGAACTATGGCAAGTCTCAAAGCTTTAACATTTTGTTGAGGATAAGGAAAGCAGAGATTGTTTTGTATTTCTGGGTAGCTAAGACTTCTCTTTTCTTTTTGTGCCCTTTGTCTTTACAGTGACACAGAAATGCTTCAAACATTGCTGTATAATTATGTTTTAAGACAAAGAACACACAACAGAGTCTCCACAGGTTCAAAAAAGCCAAATTTGGACATATGGTATTTTCAGTGTTTAATCCCTGTGCCACAGGCCAACAGAACAGTCATCCACACAAATCTGTGTGTCTTTTATGCTTTGTACCTTCCTTCAGTGGGTGACAGCTCCTTTAAATCTTCCAAACCAGGCTTTACATTCAGTAACTTCTTGTAGAGAGCCAATGGGAAGTGGAGATCAACCACAGTCGAGTTGTAGATTGCCAGTCCACAAGTGATGCCAATCAAGTGAAACCAGTTGTGCTCTACAAAACACTTTTTAGGAAATATACAAATGTGTTAAAGAAATGCAGTGACTGCAGCCTTCAAAACACTGTACTATTTATCTCAAAATATTTTCAGAATAAAACAGTAAAGATCACATTCATATTTTAAGTTACCTCTTGAGGCAGAGAAACATCTCTGACAAAAGTACCATTATTCCCCAAAAGATCTAATGTGGACCAAGGCAAGCATTTATGACCCTTCCAGTGACACTGGGAACAGCCTAGCTATCTATAGCAGGGCTGTCCATAGAACTTTCTGCAACGATGGACACATTCTATTCTGTGCTGCCCCTTATAGTAGCCACTAGTTAGATGTGTCTACTGAGCATCTGAAATGCAGCTAAAACAACTGAATAAATGGACCTTTATTGTTTAAATTTAAATAACTACATGTGGCTGGTGACTACCTTTTTTTAATCTAGAGAAAATCTGCAGAAAAAAAGCAACTATAAATTGTAGGCTGAATGAATTTAGAATGCCTTCTAGAACACAGTCCTCTTAGGGAATTTTTTAAAATAAAGTCCACATATGCCTGTGTGTGCATATTCATACATGAGTTATCATTTGTATTAAAAGAAGACATGTTTGACTACTGACTTTCCACATGTTATAAAATCAATTTCTTTATCACACTGTGTTCTTTTTACCCTTTGTAGATATTAAGACCTGGATCTTACCTACTAGAAATGGCAGTGGGGCTCAAGGCTGAGGAAACACACTGAGATCTCGACAACAGATAGAAAAGGAAAACTACTCTTCACTACATTACTTAGACATTTTAAATGATCTCTGCTATTCTCTCATTTACAAAGTTAAAATGAGATTGATCTAAAAACAAAAAGGAAGTTTAATTCAATCCATTTGTTTAATTGTAACATTACTAACTTACTGTATCTGAAAACCACAAGAGATTTGAATCCTGATAGTAGGTAAACATTCCATAGATGGGATTCAAAAGTTCTTTTAACAGCAAAAGAAAGAATTCCTTTGTAACACCACCAGCATCCACTGCTTCTTCCCCATCGAAGATTACCTTAAAATCATATCATGAAAACAGAATTAATATTTCAGGGAAATCGACGGCTCGGGGAAGGCTACACTAGGGATTGAACCCAGGGCTTCACACCTGATAAGCAAGTATTCTACCACTGAACTGTACCCTCACCCCTTCTTATTTTTATATTTTGAGAAGGTCCTCATTTAGTTGCTCAGATTACACTCCTACCTCAGCTCCCAAGAAGGTGGAATTATAGATGTGTGCCACAGAACATGGCTAAATTTTATCTTTTAGAAGATTCTTTTCTAAAACCAGTACGAAGGACAAAAAACCTAACAGAGAATATATACTGATGCAATGAAAACTATAAGGTTTATTTTTTGATTTTGCTGACTGCATAAATGTTTAACAAGACGCTTATAGATGTACACAACTTTTATTAGATGTTCCAAGGGACACAAAGGAGATCAGAAGTTACCATATATCCACAGAGAGTTTACTACCTATTTGAGAGAAGTAAAACAAATATAAAAGAAGCAATTAGAGAATACATTTTACTTTCAAAGAATGAAATATATGAGAGGTAAATACTTTGACACAGAGAAAGAAATGATTTACTTGAGTATGGGAACACTTTCTGAAAAAAATCACTCTCAGTGGAACTGTTGGTGTCATGGAAGCATGGAAGGCAATCTGAGCAGACAGAGACATGGGCTCTGTGAGGGGCTTAAACAGGAATGCTGGACCCATAATGGTCATTAAAAGTAAGGACTATAGGAAACCAAAAAATGATACTGAGTTAATCTTATGCTAACACTTAAAAAACTATTAATCTAATCCTCAAAGCAGCCAAAGCACAGGGATTACCATTATTATCCACATTTTACAGATAATGGCTAAGGCCCAGAGCTAAAGACAACATTTGCGAAGGCTTTTCTTTATGGTTATGTTCCAGGCTATCTAGAGTAGGACAGATATTAGGGCTGTAAGTATACAGACACCAGCAGAAAACATAATTCAGATGTGCTACAAAGCAAGAACAGCCCCATCTCAATTACTGACTGAATTACTGGCAAAAAGAAAAGCAATATTAAAAATATAACTCATAAGTCTTAGAAAGAATTTGATGAGACTGATGCTACTTATCAAATTTTAGAAAGGGTTAACAATATTATGGAAATAATCATTCAATTCCTTGCCTACTATATTTCTGAAACCAGTATTTACAACAGGATTAGAAATAAAGACACAGAACTTGTATGACTTTAAACAACTTCAAATTATTTACTGAATATTTCTAGAACCCCAACTACGTACCAAACATGATGCCAAACCCTAGGATACAGGAACCAATAATACAAATATGTAGTCTATGGGAAGAAACAATTTCTAAATTTAAAAATTTCAGATTGCTAAATTGCCTATCCTGATAGATCACCAGCCTCATTGGCAATTTCTTACCTTTCCAGTCTCCTATTTTACCTACTTTCTTTTAATTCTCTGACATCCAAATCTTCCTAAACAATAGCTCAAGAGTTGTATACAGCTGAAGCTTTACTTTTTGTTGTTGTTTGCTTATTTTGGTAGGGCTACAGAGGATATGCCAAAGACAGCAGAGGAAGGCACAGAAAGCCCTATGATCCCTCAAATAATCCCTAGCACTTTTATCTTTTATCTGATGTTTCACTGAGATGCTCTGGTGATTTTACAGAAAAAAGTGACTATTTCTTATAAAATAAATGAAAGAAATTGTGAATGGCTGTACTCCACAATTTTAATAAGATCTTTGCTGCTTTCACTGTTTAATGAAAACCTCTGAGGGCATTTAGAGGTATATATACTGAAGGAGCTCACTTTGAGAGGCTTTTTCAAATCAATATCAGAATGAATGCTCAGCTCTCTTAGGGCATCTCCAACGAGGTTGTTCCTGCGAACGTGAAGGACCAGGAAAGGGCTTCTGGCCAGCAGAGGCTCCAAGGTGAGAAGCATGAAGACATTCTGCAGGTTGGCTCCATTGACTGCTACCTGGAACGACATACCCCACAACACAGTTACTCAAAGCACCCTTGAGGACAGAAGAGCAGCCAGCTGTGCCTTGGAACCAGGCGGGGCTGACTACACTTCCATGTTGTCCTTTTTCCTCTCTTACAGATTTTCAAGTTACTTGTCTTTACACAGCCCACAAATCTTTAAATCTGGTCTCAAAAAGACTAAGTGGGTCGGGGATTTAGCTCAGTGGTCCCTCTGCCTGCTTCGAAAGCACAAGGTCCCGAGTTTGATCCCCAGTACCAAAAAAAAAAACACTAAGTGAAAACAGTTTATGAATCTTATGACTTATAACTAGATCCAGCAGAGTGATTTTGACTAGTTGATTAAGTCCAAAATAAAAAGGTACTTGAAATAGGACAGACTGGTAAAAACCATGGTTTTCAAAATGGCAGGTAAGAAAACCTAACAATCATTTGTTAAAAAAGTTTTTGTGAAAAGTATCCATTTCTCTGGAGGACCTTTGAATTGTCAGTACCATGGGTACATCTATGAAAACAGACATGTAGACAGAACTACAGAGAGACAGAAAGGCAGATATGGAGAGAGACAGAGAGATGAATGGCGCGTATATCTACCAACAGTAAAAACTGTCAGATATTGATTGCTAATTCACAAGTCCCTGGGTAGGCTTGTTGAAATCAGTATCTTATAATAAAAATATGTATTAAACCCTATTAAATCTCTATATCTTAAATTTCCATTCAATTAAAGTAGTCAAGATTCATTTAATTATCTCTCTGTACATCTGGGATCAGCAAATTTTGGTCCCATAGATCAAATCTATTCTGCTGCCCATTTCTGCAGGGTGGGGTATATGTGTGTGTGTATTGGGGAATAAACCCATGCTAGCCAAGTACTATAACCACTGACCTGTATTCCCAGCCTATTCTTTTTATTTTTCAAGTTACTTATCTTTACAAAACACACAAGTCCTTTAATCTCATCTCTAAAACACAGATTAACTGAAACAGTTTATGAATCATATAATTTATACACAGGTACAGGAAAGTGATTTAAATCAACTAAATTGCCCAGGCTGGCCTCAAACGTACAATTCTCCTGCCTTAGCCTTCCAAGTTACTAAGATTACAGGCATGAACCACCAAATCCAGCTATTGAACAGTTTTTGAGCTAACAAAAGATTTTTACACTTTTAAGTCATAGAAAAAAAATAAAAAGAATACTATTTCCCAACTGAAAACTGGATAAAATCCAACTTTAGTATACACAGTTTTATTCAAATACCACTACTTATTCATTTATGTACTGTCTATCACTTCTTGTTTTATGGACAGACCATAGCGCCCACAAAGCCTGAAATATTTACTATAAGGCCATGTTATGGCTTATAACTAGATATGCCCCTAAAGCCTCATGCAGTCAGAGGCAGAGCTTTTTCTGAGGTAGATGGGTCTAGAATGTGTGACTCTGGGACTGATTCAAGGTGCAGTGCTAAGCTCCAGGGCACCAGGAGTAAGGGAGTGAGTGCTACCTGCCCTAAGGAGTCTGGATAAGATAAAAGGGGCAGGGAGATGCTGTTAGGGTAGCTTGCTGCTTCCCTTCTTACTTTTGCTGTCTTCCATTGCCACGAACTGTTATCCCTCTGCCATGTGCCACTCTGCCTTGGAAGCCAGCTGATTATGGACTGAAACCTCTACAAATTGTGAGCAATATAAACCTTTCCCCCTTTAACTTTGAGTGTCAGGTATTTTGTCTCAGGAACTAGAGAAAAGTAACTAAGCCCATTACAGAAAATATTTGCTATTCCCAGCCAACATAGATGTTCATTAACATATATATACTATACTACTTAAAAAACTTAGAAGAGTTCTAAGAATTATAATGAAATTTCACTCAGATATACTTTCTCCTGTCAGGCAAAATTAAAACTGAGTATGTAAGATGGCAAAAGCATAGTAAAAAGGGGAAATTTTCAAAATATGATACCTGCATCTGTAGTTCGGCATCCGTCTGTAACATTTTGGTCTTGGCTTGGGCATCAAAGATGAAAGGGTAGGAACAAAGTGTTACAGCATCCTAGCATAAAATAAATTATTGGCAATATTACTGTATTTTACAAAGAGTACTGTTGGAAAAATATTTAAATTTTAAAATTATCACTTACCTGTATTATAGATGGTCTAGCCTTCTGTATAAAGAAAAAGAAGAAGTCTTAAATTGCAAAACCTGATTTTTTAACCCCTAAAAATGTAAAATATAAACAATAAAATATAGTCTAGTATTCAACCATGAAACTAACACCATTTGAATACATTTTGATTTGGAGAAAGAATAGATATTTTGATGGCACAGACTGAGGGGAAAAAATTTAAAAAATTTTAAAGAACCATTAAAGGACATTTCACTAACATGTCATAATTCACAGCATTAATAGAATTCTCTTTACAAGAAACCTAATTCCAAACCAGAAGCTGAACAACCTGGACTTCACAGGTTAACATTATTGTGTGAAGTGGTTCAGTATCCCTTATCCAAAATATTTGGGACCAAAAATGTTTTGGATATTTTCAGATTTTGAAACATTTGCACATACATAATGAAAAATCTTGCAGATAGGACCCAAGTCTAAAACAGATAATTCAGTTGTTTCATATACATCTTCTGCACAGAGTCTGAAGGGAATCTGCTACAAGGTTTCATGGTATGGAATTTCCCACCTGTGGCATCTTCTCAACACTGAAAGTTTCAGATTTTGGAACATTTGGATTTCAGATTTAGGATTTGTAATTAAAATTAATTTTATGTGTTAACATGCTGCATGCCCCTTCATACAAACTTAGGAGGAACCAAATACATAGAAGACTATTCAGTATGCTGTCCCTGACTCAGCACTTAGGTCAGTAGCTGTCAATGGAAACCATTCCATCAATGCTTGAATCAACAAATAAATTTTTGAGGAGAGGAGAACTAGTAAACAAATACAACCACGATGAAGTACATCTAACAGGTATGTCATGGTTTCATGTACAGAGTAAGGAAAAAAAGGAAATCTCTTCTGGAAATGTGTTAAGTTATGTAACAAATATCATTAACAGAGACAAAAAAATCAACAAAATAGATCATGATGATCTACAGCAATATTTCTCAAATAGAAAACCATAAATTTATTCCAGAAATTTGAAAATACTCTATGGTTTTAAAAATGATCTTCTAAGCAAAATAAAAACACAATCTGAATGAGCTCCTCAGAACAGAACGTAAACACAGGATTTACATTTATTTTTTAAGGATTGTACTGGAGCCATATAAATACCTAACTGTCCAAGGGTAAGGGGAAAAGAGAAAAGCAGTCTTGCCAGGTAAATACTGCAATTTTACCAAGGAAAAGGCTGATGCAATCCTGGCTTGTTGCATGAATGAGGACTAACAGCAGATGAAAGGAAGAAAAGGGCTGAGTCACCCAGGGAGAGAGGCACTGGAACATGGAATGGAAGTGCTCTGAGCTGACAGCTGGGACTGCTTCAGAAGACAGGTTTGCTCATCACATTAAGTCGGTGAAGCTAAGATGCATTTTATTGACTTTTCTCATGTTTTATTTGTAAATTTGATTTGGTTTTATAATTAAATACTATGAATACAAAGGATATACTTCCTTTTGTGTTTATGAATATTGAAATGAAATCATTTAAGGCAATTTTAATTAAAATCCACCCTGTTAATCCTTTAGAACTAGATTACTTTAGGAATTCTGCAACATTTCTCGAGACTGAGAAACAATATTCAGAGAGACAATTCTAGTCTAGTGAGACCAAAAATTATGCATATATAAGCCAGGGCAATTTGACTCATTCCCATGCCTATATCCCTAATTAGTCTAAGTTTAAAAATGAAATTGCTTCAAAACAATAATTACCATACTATACCACAGCACTATGCAAAGTTCAGTTTTCTTCTAGTCTCATGCCTCCGTACCTAATTACTTTGAACTTAAGAATCTAAATTCCTTCTGTCTAGGTACCTACAAAAGATAAGACCATCCTCAGGAAGGGTGCACAAAACTGGCACAGGGTGTGTATGTGTGTGTGTGTGTGGTGGTTTGGCAAGTCTTTAAAGCAGCAGCCTGAGAGTAAAGGAGCAGGCAGCTGCAACTTGAAGTGGTTAGAGTGGGAATGCAAATTAGGCTGTTAAGTAAATTAGAAAGCTACTACAGTCCTTGAGATAAGACAGTGAGATGTGTGGGCAAAAAGGATGAGACACACGCAAGCCAAAATGGAGACTGATCTGACAAGAGGGGATCCTAGACTTCCAAACACACTGCACAGTAAACTCCACCTAGTGCAGGAGACCTCACCCCTTCCTATTAAAAAAAATGAGTATCAATAGTCCACTGAGATTCCATAAAAATGAAAGATCCCATTGATGGAAGCCGCTCTGTCCATGAAGCAGTTAGCTTTACCATCTTTCTCCTGGGGCTACCCACTCTATCTATGGAGTAGCCGGGCTGCTCTGGTTTAGGTGGGTGGGTAGGTGGGTAAGGGGGTGTGTGTGCACGCGCATGCAGTACTGGAGAATGAATGAACCTAGGGCCTTCGCACTGAGCAACATCCCCAGCCTTTTTCATATTTTGAGACAGGGTCTCCCTAAGTCACTAAGTTGCCTGGGCTAGTACTAGAAATTTTCCTGCCTCAGCCTCCTTGAGTGCTAGCATTACAGGCATGCACCACCATGCCCAGCTCTGCTCTGCTTCTTAACTAACCCACTTTGCTTATAGGGTAACCTGCTGTACTTTTCTGTAATAAACTTTCACTTTGATTTAACCACAACTAGTCTGTGCATACTTTTCACCTTACATGAGGCACTTACCCATTCTAGCTGGTAACACCAGTACCAATATTTAGAATGTTTTAATCTTCCTTATAGGAGAGATCTGTTTAAGCATTATTTGTCTACTGACAAGGAAAAAGAAAGCTCTTGAACATGTGTTATACAAAGCAAAGAAAGGGTGTGAACACTTGGAATATAAAAAATGATATGGGAAAAGCAATAATAAAATTGGCTAAGGCCTGGACACACCCCCATTACATTCTTTAAATAACAAAGTATTTAAGTTGTTTTTCTAGAACCCACTCAAGGATGGCCTGAAACCAGCTTTTCAAGAATGTACATGCACAGAAGTAGCTGGCCCATCCAGTCAATGCCATTTGAAGTCACAAGCTCACAATCCCCCACACCAAACACAACCCCCCAGAAAAGAAACATGCAACCTGTGAAAGAGATGTGACATCTGCACAAAAGAACCCTAAAACTTTCCCTTCTTCCCAATCAACAAGCAGCTTCTTCCCCTCTCCCTTCCTACAGATTCCCACAGTACCAAGTGAACTGGGAAGATTCGAGCTCATAGCTCCTGTGTCCCTGACAGTCAACAGCACAATAAAATTCACTCTCTTTTGCTTCTATGCACATCAGGCAGTGAGCCCTTGCTGGGTATCAAGAACAGTAACTACAAACAGTGGTGACGCGACAGTGTCCTAGTACCCAGCACTTTAAAGTATTAGTATTCTTGATGGTGTAATATAATTCTTCAGTCAACAGCATGATCTTCCTCTGAATCTCTAGGCTCTTCATTCCTGTTCTGTTTCTCTCTCCCTACCCCTGTTTAACATCCACCTTCTGCAGCTTCTTGTCCCCTCAGCTGACTTTTCCCACACCCCACAGTGAAAGAGCCCAGGGTCACTGTTCTCTCAGTTGGTTCAGATGGAAAGAAATCTTAATGGCCTTGGTTAGGAGCCAGAGTCACGGCCAGAGACATGTTTCCCAGAGTTGGTGGACTGGAGACCCCAGGGGAGCCACCAAGGCAGACGGAAGATAATGAAGCCTTTGAAAACCAAGGTGCCCACTCTCAGGAAGGCAAAGGAGGGATTAAGATTCAATCAAAAGAAATTGCTGAACTACATCTAAAACTTTTGTTTGGTATTTTTTTTCAGTCCTAGGGATTAAACCAGGGATCCTCTACCAGAGTTATATCCCCAGCCCTTTTTCTGGGACAGGGTCTTGCAGCCCAGGCTGGTCTCAAACATCAGATTCTCCTGCCTCAGCCTCCCAAGTAGCTGAGATTATAGATGTGTGCCACCATGCCTGTCTTATAAATTTTTATAAGTCTATGAGTTTTTATATTTGAAATATAATAATTTTGCTGATTTTTTTGTGCTTGTTGAATATTTTAGAAACTGCTTCTAATACTGGCATTCCTGTGAAATAAGTTTCAGCAATTTTTCTCCCACTGCTACTATTTCTAGTCTAGAAAGATGCATACGGACTGATCAGGAAAAGTGCTCATCTCTAGAGAGGCTAAGTATCCTGGGATATCCACTCCCCCAAAAAGGGTCTCACAAACTTAAAACTAACAAAGTACTGGTGAACCAACTTCAAGGGTGCCTGATTCAAACAGGGTTGCACTGTGACCTAAAGTCACCTTTTAAAACATGTAAAATGGAAGGAATTAATTGTATAAAACCAAAGAACTACAAATATTTTTTTAAAAATAATACCAATAAAACATTTCCTAAATCCAGCTGGAGTAGGCAGGAGACATTTGCACAAACACCTGCAATTCCGGGAGGAAATGCAGATAGTTCTGCTCAGGGTCTGCACTGTCTTACACATGCAAAACACTGCCCCTTGGTGCAGAAACACTGCCCTGGTGCAGTGCATCTCCTTCAACAAACAAAGCCAGACAGCAAGCTCTCTCTGGCGGTTAGTTCTGCAGGATTTCCGTGCATCACTGAATGCCTCATTTGTGCTGTCCTCTATGGGAGCCTGCAAAGATGCTCACACTATGGGGGGTTTGATTTTCAAGCATAGATGATGGCACATTATTGACTGAAATAAACTACTAATAGCTGTTCCGAAAATGAGTAGAATGCAGGCACTTTACAATGTTCCTTCTGCACATGTGTGCATATCCCTCTGTAATTTCTTTCTCACTGCAGCTTCTTAACTGAACCAAACACGCAGCAAAGACAGAACCATTTCCAGGTCCTGTCTCCAGCCCCCATGACTCACTCAGGAATATGATATACATTCGATGCTGCAGAACTGCTTAGTGAAACACAGATACTGAGGGCTCATTATACCTCAGGCATCTTGCTAATGATCCTTCAATGCATTCTTCCATTTAATCCTCACAACACTGTCATAGTTCTCATTCACAATTGCAGGTGGTAAGCCTGCAGAAATTAGGGAACTTGACTGAGGCCATAGCCAGCAGACAAGAGTTAAGACTTACATCTCAGCCTTTTTAACTGAAGCACGTGCTCTACACTATATTCTATAATGCCTTTGCTGTAGCCAGCTTTAAAAAAAAATCTATCATTTTTACTTTAAAGTGGCTAAAATAATAAAGTGGTTAAAATAAAAAAGTATATATGGAACAGCAGTAGCAAATATCCAAGATACCAAGAAATTTGAACATCGATTTCTAATTGCACCATACCCAATACAATAGGAAAAACTCCACGGAAATCACGAAAGGATATACATTAATTTTGTCTTTCTATAATAACTACCTTTATCATTGAAGAACCCCCTCAAAAAGTGAAATTTGTTCATTAAGTACCTCCATTTGGAAACCAATCATGATAATCTAAATTTTAACATGAGCAACTTCTTTGCCAGGGTCAAAAGGAAAGGATCAGGAGCCGGGGATTTAGCTCAATGGTTCCGCCACCTGCCTCACAAGCTCAAGGTCCCAAGTTCGATCCCCGGTACCAAAAAAAAGGAAAGGATCAAGTCACAGAAACAATAGGTAAGAAAAGTTATAGGTAACAGACTTCATAGAAAAGTTGTTTAACTTCTCTGAGCCTCCATTTCCTAACCTAAAAATAAAACAGTTGGCTTATATAATTCATAGATTTGCTTCAGCACTTAACATTTTATCATTCAAAGAGTTCACAAACTGATAAAACAGAAAAGTTTATCTTTTTATAATTTCTAAATTCAGTGATAGCAAACTTCATTGCTAGCGCCCTGTTAAATTTCCCATCCAATCTCATCAAGAAGAACACCTCATTCTTACTGCAAAGTATTTTGTTTCTTCAGGGTAATCATAAAATCTTATTAAAAATTAACACTGTGTCAATTTAAAATGTTTCTACAGAAAGATACAACTTTGCATGTAGCACCCATCATCTGTTATCTGACAAAGTGCACAATCTTGCCTGTTTATTAGTTAAATAAGCCTATTTAAATACCTTGCTTATAGACACCATTGCTGACCTCCAAAAAGCCTGCAGAGAAAAACATTACCCTACTACTGGCAATGAATCTGCTGACCTGGCAAAGGTCTCACTTCAAATGTGTTTCCTGCACATCACTTAACTACAATAATAAAGTTACTCTGTTTTCTGGCATAATTCACATGCCGCTAAGGGGGATTCTAAAGAAACAGGCATATATATAAAGCCAGTTTGCAATCAAAGTGAGCAGTTCCTGCCATGCTAGGGATGGCAGGTAGGAATCCACAGTTCCTTGAACAGTACATCCGAACACACTGTTGAAATCTGGGTAGGGGGTGTGTAACATTTTCCTATCAACAGTCCTAAAACCAGAGGTGGCCTACAGGGCTGGGCAGTTGACATAAGATGACTAAAGTAGGCTGGAAGTGAGAAGACAATAATTAGCAAATGGTACTTTCCTCCGAGTCAGGGGTACATCAATCTGCTATGGGGACTGTGGCCTCCATCAAGCCTCATCTGAAGAGCCACTACTGAACTCCAGCCAGTTGGTGCCATCTGGGAAAACAATTTGTACTGCCAGATTTTTCAAGTTTTCAAGAAAAGCTGGAAATTCATATTTTCATATGCATTCTTTTTTTTTCTTTTTTTGGTATCGGGGATCGAACTCAGGATCTTGCACTTGTGAGGCAGGCACCGTAACCACTGAGCTAAATACCCGGCCCCATATGGTTTCTTTTTTAAAACTTGGTAAAAATGAGCTAACACAAAATTTAACACCTTTACTATTTTTAAATGTATGGTTTTAATAGAAGTATATTCACATTGTTGTACAAAAAAGGATCTTCAGAAATTTTTCTCTTGAAAACTGAAACTTTATATCCATTAAATAACAATTCCCATTTACCCCTCCCACCCATTATTCTATTTTCTGTTTCTGTGAATTTGACTACTTCAGACATAGTCATTTTTGCTTATTTTTTCATGTGATGCTGCGGACTGAATCCAGGACCTTGAACATGCTAAGTACACACATCACCACTGTTACATCCTGACCAAAGAACCCTGATTTTTTTTTTTTTAATATTGCTAACTAAAAAAGTTTATAACATTCTGGGCGATTACTCACTTACAACTCCTTATGACATTTGTGATTACCTAAAGTACTTCCCAAGTTTCAAGATTGCAAAAGCCAGGTGGATAGAAAACAGTTGTGACACTAACATCAAAGTCTAAAACAAATTGTACAGTTGGAAGTGGTGGTGCACACCTATAATCCCAGCACGCGGGAGGCTGACGCAGGAGGATCACCATGAACTGGAGATCAGCCTGGGCTGCACAATAAGTTCAAGGCCAGGATGAACTACATAACAGACCTTGTCTCAACAAGATATTAAAAAACAAAACAAAACAAACTGTACAGCTCAGATATGCTTTTCCTGTCCTGATCTGTACTTTGTGAAAAAGACTAAATCTTTTAAGACATGGTTTACATGAATCCTTACCATCCCTGCTTGATGCAAGAACCACATGAGGTAGTCTTCCTGAATGTCCACGAGACTAGAAATCTCAGGAATGTAAAATGTATCATATTCCACATGCTTCACTTTAAGATTTACCTGATAAAAGGCAAAATAAGGATAACTAAACACAGAGAATGAAAAAATTGCTTCCCAGAGAACATCATAGCAGGATATTTCACCCTACCATCTATTCACCCCCTCCCCACTAGCTCCTCCTATGCTCACCTTATATAACTTCTCCAAGAGCTTGAGAGCTGCTGTAATATAATTGTTAAACAGTACAGGAATTAAGAATGTCTTTCTTCCCCTCAGTAGATAAAGGACTGCACCTTTATAGAGGTTTACCAGCTTCATGAAATATTTGGGGCATACCTGAGACCACCAGTTATCTTAAGAAAGAAAAAAAAACATATTTCAACATATAATCTGGAGCAAGTATGTATGCTTCTGCCTGTTAGCTAAAAACACCAAAGGCCAGAAGATAAACAGTAGTCTAAAATGCAGCTTCCCCAAACTGACTTTAAAAAAGAATCTATTAAAATATTTCTGTAGAAATTTCTGCAGCAGTTATATAAGAATCCCTGGGGTGTTTTTGTTGTTTTGTTTTGGTAAAAGCAAATCTGAATTTTTTTCAAACTCATTCGGAAGGCTAATCTAAAAGTTAATTCTAAGGTGGCAAGAGGACAAGATACACATATTCTGGACATGAGGGATGTCCACTGAATTACTCCAAACTGTGCTCACATGCCCTAGTTCCTTCAGCACTGCTCTCAGCCACTGCTGACATCCTGTACCAAGGATGTGAAAGACAACAGCCCCTACAAGTGGCACCAACATGAAAATTATTTCTTTCCTTAAAGAGGCATAATTATTTGAAAAACTACTTCTTTTATTATTTTTCTCCAAACAATGCCTTCTCCTGCCCAGCAAGATTATACTATTGACTTCTACTTTGTTAGAAATAAACTTAATCATACTGAAATAGTTAAACAATGAACAAATATGTTATCTGAGCTTTCCTTTAAAATATTACATAAAAAAATAAAATAAAATAAAATATTACATAAAAAAAGCAGAGGCAGGATAAAATAAAAAGGACAAAATGTTGACAATGTTAAATATGTCTGCTGTATACCTATAGTGCTCTTTTGAGGTATTCTTTCAAATTTCAATAATTGAAAGTTAAAAATAAATTTAATATAAAATTCACATCTGTTTTTTGGTATCATGAGACCTGGAAAAGTTTATTTAAAACCCCAAAACTTAAAATTGGGTAATATTTCTTCAGATTGTCATTTATCTCACAACTGTTAGAACACCTAAGAAAATGTACCCAAATGGCTTTTGATCTAATACTTTTATTATTTTTTCTGCTTTTGTGTTCTGTGTGAAAGAGCAAAACCAGATAGATCTCTTCAATCAAGGGGAGACCATGCTCAAATACCAGCTCAATCCACCTGAACACAGAAGTTACTGAGTCACAACAAACACCTAAAAAAAATTACCAGGGGGTAAAAGTAAAAAAGCCAGGTGACAGACTTCCTTCACTTGCTTAATAAAAACATCTTAGGCGCTACTCCAAGACAGACACTCTCCAATTCACTGAGGAACAGAAGGTTCTTATCTCAGCAAAGTGTCCAGAGCCTGCAAAAATCAGTGTGGACTCAACCATCCTAAAAAGAAAAACAAAACAAACAGTTACTAAGTCTCTACTAGGTCATTTTCTGCCTCTCCTTTCCTGCAGACCTCAGTTTCACCAAAACCAGTCCACTCCCACTCCCTAAGTAGATACAGCAGACACTAACTTTTGAGGCACTATGAACTAGAAGCAAATGTGAGAGGAAGGAAATACACTGAATGATGTGACTGTGTGGCATTTCCAAATCAAGATTAATGTGGCATGAGTTATTTCAAATAACCTAAATAATGGTTCAATTTGCTTAAATTACAAAAAAGGCTAGCTAGACATTAACAGTAAAGAAAAGTTTAAATGTTAACACTTTTATGTTACACCCAACAAGTAGATGTGGGACCTCAATCCACTGAGAGCCAGGGGTAACAGCAACAAAATAAGCACAAAATCACTTGAATGACTTTAGCACATTCACCTAATACTTTACTAGGGTTTGTATCCAGCCGCAGAATGGCCATAGCCAAGGGGATAGTCAGTGTTATGTAATACTTGGAATCCTGGAGCAGGGGAAATTCAGGAAGTATTAAATAGATTCTCATTGCTTCAACATCTGGCGGTGAACTTGACAACTGTGGAATCAGGCAACTTTCAAAGCTGCTTAAGATCTGTATGAAAGAAAAGAGTAATGAGAAATTCAAACATGCCTGAAATCTAGTTAATCTATCTCTAAATTCATAAACTATTTGATAGACTCACTCTTATTCCTGCACTATACACTGATCAACTACTACCAACCAGGCATTGGTCAAGGCTCTCAGAACCTCAAGGAGAAGAAAGTCTGAATGCTCCTGCCTGTACAAATCTTATATTCCTTAGGTTAAGCCAAAGAGAAAGCCAAAAGAAGGCCAAATTCCCAAAATGAATTACTAAATTAAAATTTGTACAAGACCTGTCTTGTCATCTTTTTTCTCTTAAAAGTTGAATTATTCCTATGTATCACAAATATATACTAGTTAAAAAACGGAGGGGGAAAAGTAGAATTATTAAATGCAGAAATGCATTTCCAAAAATGTGCTTTGAAAATGTTAAGAACATACCTGTTCTAGAATCATGGAGTGCTGAGAGTTCATTAACTTCTCAAATAATACCCTAGTTGAGTTCAGGTCAATCCCAGGGATTTTGGGACTTGTTTTAAAATGTTCATCAATTCTAAACAAACAAAACAGTATTGAATAAAAGAAAAACAAAACAAGCACTGGGGTAGAAATTATGAACAATAAACAAAATAGTTTGTCTATGCTGATCAGATTTAAATATGACCTGGCAGACAAGATCTACAAGACCACACTTTGGGGAAGCCCTAGAGAATAGACCTCACAGGCAACTCTTTTTTGAAGATGATTTTAAATTTTCAAATCGTTTTTCAATCTTTGTACTTTTAAAAGATTTTTATTTTAAATTCCTTGAAGTTCAGAGTGTTATTTCCCTGATTGACTTTTGTGGATTGCTGTTTGTTTTACCCTTTTCTGCAACTATACACGGACACTGCAATGCTATTCAGATGCTGTGGCCAGGTGCAAAAACATCACCTGTGCAAACCGGCCAGTCCATCAGCAAATGGCAAAGAGAACTTCTCTATTTGCATCTTCCTTAACAAAGTACTTAAAATAAAAATCAGATCTACAACAACTGTAAATATCTCTCTTAGATAACACATGGGACACAATTACATTCACCCAAGGACTAATTTCACAGCAACTTTTTAACTTCCTAGCAACTAAGTCGTTTTCCCAAACTTAAATATTCTTAGCCTTTCAGAGACTTAAGAGTATCTCTTAAACACCCTCTCTTAAATATACCATACCTATTGGTTTACAAAAGAGCTGTTTACTTGAAAAATAAGCTTCTGTTTATGAGTGACACATTTAAATAGTTTTAACACCCACTGACAGCAATGTTACAATTTATAAAAAGACAGGTAGAGTTTCTAACATGTAAAAAAATAATGATTCTATGTATTGGAACACAAATGGTCAAATCAAGAGTAGTCACTTTTCTTTGTTGGGTTTTTTTGTTGTTGCTGTCCTAAAATAAATGGGCACAAAATATTAATTCTGGTGCCCAAATATAACTTTCGATATACTTAGATGTATGTTACACCTATGCTGTTAAAAAAAAATTCTTATCTATACATATACATTGGTTTGTAAAATTGGTCTTCATTTTGGTTGGTTTGCTGTGATGCATCTTGTATATACTGGAGAAGCAGGCTTCCTGCAATAGCACAAATGTCAATGGCGGGGGCGCACCATGGTGGTGCATAACTGTAGTGCCAGCACTCTGGGAGGCTGAGGCAGGGCTACAGCAATTCTGAGTCCAGCCTGGGCCTAAAAGGAACAGAAAGGCAGAGGAAAGGCAAGGTCACACTCTCTCTCTCTCCCTCTGCCTCTCCCCCTCTCCCTTTCTCTCCCTCCCTTCTCTCTCCCCTTTCTCCTCTCCTCTCTCCCTAGGTCTTACACTAGAACGCCCCTGGTTCTCAGGCCTTCAACCTTGGCCTAAATGTTTTACCAGCAGCTTCCTGGTTTTAAGGTCTTACACTAAGCCACACTACTACCTTGCCTAGGTCTTTAGATTGAAGGGCTCATCAGGGGGCCTCTCAGCATCCATTATCACATAAACCAAATCTCACAGTATATTGCCTCTGATCCATCCATCCTATTCTGTTCCTTTGAAGAATCCTGACAACTGCCACATGTTTAAGGTTAGAGATGGGATTCACACACAAAACTAAACTCTATCTTATTGCTATAGCTTGGATCTTGAATGCTCCCCAAAGGCCCATGTGTCAAAGGCTTGGTGCCCCAGTCCATGGCACAACTGTAAGGAGTAGAACCTTTAGGAGGTATGGTCTAGTAAAAGGAAATGAGGTTATTAGGGGCATACTCTTGAAAGTGATATTAGGATCCTAGCCCCTTCCTCTCTTTTGCTTCCTGGACACCATAATGTGAGCAGCTTCCTCTGCTGTACATCTATATTGCCACACTCTCCGCCATTATGTACTTCCTCACCATAGACTCAAAATCAGTGTGGCCACCCAACTATGGACTAAAACCACAAGCCAAAATATATCTTTCCTCTTTTTAACTTGATTATCTCAAAAGTATTTGTTATAGTAACAGAAAGATAACACATTTGTCTTGAAATCTCATTAGTCTGGTCACTGGCAAAAAGTACTGAGAAATGATAAGGACTTTGGATCACCAAAGATCCAAACCCATGATAAAACCCTTAGGCTGCATCAGGTTCCTGAGGGGAAAACTGGCCAAAGAGATAAGGCCAAGTAAAGTGAGATCTACTTGCTGACTGGGAGTTCCTCCACAGATACAACTTCCAGGTAAGCTGGGCTGGACTCAAATTCTAGGATTCCCTGAAGGCTCCCTGGAAGTTCAGTCCTTTTGAGAAAAGAAAAATACTACAGAGAAGCATAGCAAGGAGATCAATGAGACAATTTAAAGAATTAAAGAGTTTAAGAACAAATAAGCAAGGCATAGTGATGCAACCTATAACCCCAACAACTTGGGAGGTTAAAAAGGATTGAAAATTGGAGGTCAGCACAGGCAACTTAGTGAGACCCTGTCTCAAAAATTTAAAAGGGTGGGGGCGGGGGGGGGGGGAGATGTAGCTTAGTGACACAGTGTCCCTGGGTTTGGTTCCCAGTACCACAAAACAACAACAACAACAAAAGCAACCTAATGTATGTATGATATGGGTAACATCGTACAAACAATACCCTGAAATTCTGACTTTAGATTACATCAATTCTTCCTGAGACAATCTTAGTCTTTGGTAGGTACAGTGTTTCTTTGCCAACCAGGCATGATTCCGTATTGTCTTTCCTGGCATCCTTTCATTCATCATTAAGCATCTAACATTTTTTTTTCTTTTTGGTACCAGGGATCAAACTCAGGTCCTTATGCTTGTGAGGCAGGCGGCAGAACCACTGAGCTAAATCCCTGGCAAGCATCTAACTTTTGTAAAAGCTTCAGTTTATTCACTGAATTAAGGCCAAAAACCATCAAAAAGAACAGAAGTCTTTCACACCCTTTGATGTTTATATCAAATGTGGGTTTTTCAAGACTATAAGTCACTTACTTTTTTTCAAGAAAACTTCCATTCCAACAGGCTGCAGAAGATAATATCTGAACAACACCACTATTCAAAGAGAGAGAAAGGAAGGTTTTAGTGATTACAAATAAATGGTTATTTAACCATCAATAATTATCTAGTCAATCTCTTAATCCAAAAAAGTTTCACTAGTGGTAGCTGATTCTTACCTAGATGAAGCCCATTACGGTTTAGATCTAAAACATCACCCAAAGGTGCATATGCTCATAGGCATATGAAAGGTGAATGGGTTGTGAGGACGGCACAGTTGACTTGCTGTTAGGAGGAAGGGTCTGGTCAGAAGAGGCCCATGGGAGTAGGCTCTAAGTGTCTTATCTCTCTTCCTGGCTCTCCACTTGCTCTCTGATATGAGTCACCAAGAGGTAAGCAGTGACTATTCTGCCATGCATCCGTGCCATTCTGCCTTGCAATTCTGCCTTGCAGCTGGCCAACAATGCACTGAAACCTCTACAAACTGTGAGCCAAAATAAACCTTTCTTCCTTTAAGTTGTGGGTGATGGGTACTATGTCTCAGTGATGAGAAGGTGACTAAGACAAAGCTACACTTGGAAAATATACATACGCATTAGAGAAACTGTGTGTCACATCTCAAAATGGATAAGAATTTAAGTTTTCCATAAGTTATGTTTTTAAAAAAAGAGCGATAAAAGCTCTTAAAAGAATTCTTATCCCTGAAGGCAATCCTGAACATTCTCCCACTACCAAATATCTAAAACATTCCCTATCTCAACTCCAAACACAAAAAGTAAAACAAAAGGGCTGGGCTATTATTTCCAGAGAAATTATTTTTGTAAATTAATAACTGACCCACCACTTCCTTCTACTTTGTTGCTCATTTGAGAAAGAAACTAAAAATTAGCAAACTGTTTCTTTGTATTACATAGATTATATATATAGGCTCTGAGAAATAGTTTCTGTGAAACTGAATGTGAATTGTATGTCAGGAATTTAGGATCCTCTTACTTACTATAGAGAGAAGGGAAAGAATTAGACAAATTTAAGTGGCTGGGGAAGAGACTGCAGTAATTTCTGTTAATCATCAAACATGGGTCAGGAAAGATCTTTAGAGATCACTTCAATCCCTTCGTTTCATAAAGAGGAAAGCAGAGCTACTGGTGAAGTACAGTATCTTCCGCTCTCCCAGTGGTACCCAATTTAACCCTCTGCTCGCCCTCACAGCCCTTCCAACCTGAACTCCTTCACAGAGGCCCTGGGGTTAGAAGGATCCTGAGGGCTACTGTAGAGCTGCTCTAGGATGTTCCCAGTAACACCTCACTCAGAAAGGTACTAGCAGGAGAGCTCCAAAGTGCAGGGTCCTGGTCATCGGCCCTAGTACAATGTAGACCATAAACCAAGACCGATTATACACATCTCTCGGAATGACCACCCTTAGTCACAGAGCTTGATTTCCTCATTTCAAAAATTAAGGCTCTCTGCAAAAACAATGAAAATGCTAAGGCAATGAAAATATATAAATATGTGCAGAAAAAAATTCTTTTAAGAATGAAATAAAACTGAGGAAGGCCTCAATAGTTTTTAGTATGTGTGTTGCCGAAACAAGCACAAGCTTCAATAATTTTTACTATACTTTTTACCCTATACGATTGGATTGACCATCTCCATTTATCTTGTTGAATGGAAAAATGTTAGAAGTTATTTAGATTAAATAAGATAAAAGCTGTCTTAGATTTGGGGTGCTTTGGAACATGAATATGAGGAAACCCACTGGTGTTACAAAATTTAATACTGAGCTCTCTTAGCACAAAGGCCAACTTTAGCCTTCCTCAGTTGGGATTTTAAAGGCTTTCTAATGACAGGCTGAGGAGTGTGTGCAAACTGAAAGCAATCCATTGTATTACTGGGAGCTAATAGGACCATATCCTGCATAAATGTGCAAGAACAGATTGCCTAAACGTAAAGCTCCATTTACATTCACAACCTCGACATGGATGTAGGGAAAAACACTAAGCTAGAAAGTGCCAATATACTTTAGAAAAAAATAAAGACAGGCAACTACATACTTCATTGTATTTGCATTGTTGTGTTCTGAGAGTTTTTGTCTCCACACTGCTATGGTTTCATCATTTATTAAGCTGGTATAATGTGCTTGGTTCCCAGTCCTGAAGTCAACAGCAGGAGAAGAATTCTAGAAAATTAAATGTTAACAGTAAAAGAAAAAGAAATTAGAGGGACTGAGGCAGAAGGATCACGAGTTTCAGGTCAGCCTGGACTACACAGCTCAAGACCCAGTCTAGGGGAAAAAAGAAGTTACACAGAATGGATCTTTCCTCCTCCCTCCTACATAGCCTCCACGTTCTTTTCATTGTGCTGCCCAAATCCCCCCTTCAATATGGAGGTACTCACTCCCAGCTGCTGACAGCTCAGCCCTGGGCTGCTCTCCAGGACTTGCCCTTGGCAGCAACTGAATGGAAGTGTAACTTCTATGCCTAGCACAGCCTCCTTCCCCACTGAGTGGATGCTATGCCACAATAAACCTTCAAAAACTCTGAGCCCAAAGTCTGTTTCCCAGAAAATCAGTGCAACTCTTCCAGATCTCTTCCCCATAAGATTAAGGCTTCTAAGACATTAATTATTTGCCATAATTATTTACCAAACTGCAACAAAGTGTATTATTAAAAAGTCAGTTAAGTTATAATTTATATAGTAAATAACTTATGAAAATTTAAAACCTCATAATTTCTTGTTCCAAGTACATAGCTATAAAACTTGTAAAAAAAAAGTGACAAGAAAGAGATCAATAATGGCCTTGAAGATTCTAATCACTGCTCAGCATTATACACCTTTATCCAGTGAGAATTTCCATTGCTTGCATTCAACTTAATTTCCCCAATTAGCTCCTGATCTAGAACTATGAAAAAGCTAGTGGTGCTCTATACCTCCTATACTTGTAACTATAAAAAGGAATACAGTAACATTAAAGCATTTATCCATCAATTCGTAGAACAATCTTTTATCTTTTATCTCTATGTGTGTGTACATACACATAAAACATAACTTTAAAGGTGGGGTATGGTAGTGCATAACAGTAATCCCAGCACTCAGGAGGCTGAGGCAGGAGGAATTCCACAAGTTCAAGGCCAACCTGGGCTACACAGTGAGCTCAAGACTAGCCTGAACTACATAGCAAGACCTAGTCCCCAAAAATGTAACTTTCAAAAGTAAATTTTCCATAGGCCAGGGATTTAGCTCAGTGGTTCCGCCACCTGCCTCGCAAGCACAAGGTCCCGAGTTCAATCCCTGGTACCAAATTTAAAAAAAGTAAATTTTCCTAGTTGCTTTTCTATAGTTGTGAGTGAAGATGCCCCTACTAAGAGGAAAAGGAGGGAATATAATACGCCAGAGATGTGTCTCAAAGTTTCTGATCATTTGGTTTTTGATAACTATTTTACTGAAATGATCACAGACATATATTGAGAGAATAAAAATAATCCTGAATTACATACAAGAAACTCTTAAGCCAAAGTGGATGTCTGAGCACACACCGATTATCTTGCTTTCCATGCTGGTTTTAAAACTAAATTTTCTCCACTTCAAAGGAGTGACATCAAAAATAATGCAACCTTATAAAATAAATTAGACTTAGAACTATTTTCTCATTATTATTTGTCCAACAAGCCCTAGATGCCTTGGGTTCTTGCAAGGCAAACACTCTGCAAATGACCTACACTCCCAGCCTTCTATGGCTTCTAACTACATACAAGTTAAAAAGAAAAAAAAATGCTCTAGATAAGCATTTCTCGATTTTGGCTGGGCTTTGGATCACCAAAAGAGCTTTAAAAATGTTCTAATAATCAAATTACACTCTAGATCCATGAAATAAGAACTCTAGAGGTTTCTGTAGTTTTTAAAGTTTCCAGGCGATTCCAAGGGACAACTATGGTTGAAAGGAAAAAAACATCATGTCAGCTAGCAGGTTTTGATGCAATGACAGTTCTAACTACACTCTCTTCAATCCTATCCAGAGAACAAGACAAACGGGAAAGGAGTGCCTATGGTTTACACTAAGTTGCCAAAACCCAGAATCAAATGTAGCAAAGGAGTATCTGAATACAGATTGGGCATCCTTAATCCAAAACCCTAAACTCTGAAAGGCTTCAAAATCCTAAGTTTTTGAGTATCAACATGATGCTACATGTGGAAAAATTCATGCACAAATTTATTAAAGTTATTATATAAAATTAATTTCAGGCAATGTATATAGGTATATATGAAATATAAATGAATTCTACAGTTAGACTTCAGTCTTGTCCCTAAGGTATCTCATTATGAATATGCAAATATTCCAAAACTCCCACAAATCTGCAATGTGAAACACTTATTTTCTGGTCTCAATCATTTTGGATACGGGACACTCATACTGTTAACTCGTGTGAGTTAACACGAGAGGGGCTACGAGGAATGAACACAGGGAGTGATGAGCCACATCTTCAGCTCTTTTTATTATGAAGCAGGATTTTGCTGACCTCCAATTTGTGATTCTCCTGACTCAGCCTTCTGAATAGCCAGCATTGTAAGTATGTGCCACTGGACCCAGCTGTTCTACCTCAAGGCCACATTAATGAATGAGCTGTACAAAAGCAGAGGCTGACACTACACAGATGCTTTTCCTTGATCTTTAAGTGATAGGATAACAGGGCAAGAACATAATGTTCTCAGTCTCTGTATCTAAACAAACATCTATGGTTAATAGTGTAAGTAAATGTGTATAGGTTTCATTTTTAGAAAAAGCAGTGCCTTTTTCAGTAATTGTCTATTTTGTTACCTTAAATGTTTAATGCATACTTCTCTTACCAATTGTTAAACTTCACTTCCCCTTCATTATGGTTTGCTTTCCACACCCAATAGTGTTAATAAATTTAAACTTCAGGGGGCTTTCAGGGAGATATAGCTCAGTGGTGCCGTGCCTGCCTTGCAAGTGCAAGGTCCTGAGTTGGATCCCCAGTACCGGGAAAAAAAAATGTAGAGCTTCAGCTATATATATTAGACTGCTTCTAAAAGGAATGGCCAGGCATGGTGGCACACTCCTGTATTTCCAGCACTTGGAAGGCTAACGCAGAAGGATCACAAGATTGAGGCCAGTCTGGGCTACATAGTGAGACCTTGTCTCAAAAAAAAAAAAAAGAATAAAAACACTAAGATTTATATTCATGGACAAATCAAAGTAGGTTATTAGTCAAGTCAATTTCCTAGGAAATGAATACTTAAAAGTCTACTACTTGTGGACAAAAAAGTTACTACCCCGCAGAGCCCCTGTGCTTTCCTTATTTTGCCTTACTGTCATTTTGAAAAAATAAAGAATAACCTCAGCTTTTCTCAAGATTTCTCTGGGAAGCTCTGCAGCTGAGCCTCAGATAAGTACCAAGCAGCAACCCCACATCTCCCCAGATGGCAGCACTCCCCAGCCTTTCTCAGGCTCTTGACCTGGAGAAAGCTCGCTGTCAGTTTCAACTGTCCACACACTGCAGCCTTGGGCTTCACCAGTACTTTTGCTACCAGAATCACAGAATTATACTGACTAGAGGACAAGAGATGTGTGTATTTAAGGATGGCAACATACCAGACTACCAGGGAGACCTTCCAAGATTGAAAGGGCCCTTATTTTCTCACTTGCTCACTTTCTTCCTAGCCAATACGAATTCTTTTATCACCAAGGGTCCCTTCAATGCTGCACACAGTTTATCCTCCTCGGATGCTTGTGAAATAAAGGGAGTGGGCAGAGAACAGAGGAAAGAAGCACAGGGCAAACACATGGAACTTGTTTCAGACTAAGACTCACTGGACAAGAAGAGTGGAATGAATACTGCTATCACAGCTTCTTGGATCCTCACGTGATTCTACCTGAAACCCACTGCTCTTCCTGGTTTATCTGCTACAGCAATACAGGAGGGAGATCTACATGTGGTGCAGTGACTAGAAAAATAACAGATATCTATAAACTGTGATATCTGTTACGTACATTATACAATCAAACAAAGCAAAGACACCGAACCCACCAAGCTCTCAAATACCTGGAATTTGTTGCTGCTTAACAGCTAAGGAAAAAAAGTGAAGTAATGCCAAAGCACAAACTCTCTAGGCCGTAGGGTTCCTTACATTTCTTTTAGAACAAATATGGATATAAATAAGTATTTTGAAATTATAAATCAGAACATTATGATTTTAGTAATAGGAAAACTATTGCAACTTCAAAGGGTCCAAAAGGAGATACTAAATACTTCACAGTTTAGTTTGCTTGTTTTAGTAAGATAAAATTGGTAGAAACAAAGTAACAACGCTTGCATGTAATTATTTATTAAAATAATTACAGATTCACCATTATTCACCCCAAAGTAATAGTCAAAAGAAAAGTTTACCTCGTATTTGGAGCAAAGTACAAAAGTCTGGTCTCCTCCAGAGAAAATCTGCTTAACAATATGATATTTAAAGCGATCTGTCAAAAAAAATTCCAACAACACATTTTTCAGTAATTGAAGTTTCTCCCTCACCCCCTTTTCTGATACTCTGAAACATGCTTCTGAGTGGCTTTTTACTCACTTTAATTATGTCAGAGAAGCATGAAAACCTCTCCTGGCTCACTGCCCAGGACTACTTCTATTTCAATTGAAAATAAACATATAAAATGGTAACTTCACTTTATCTCTGCCTCTGTCACTATCAGCTAATCCTGACCTCATTTCTATTTTTCATGCTAACTCTGTCATGCCACTGACTCAAAATCTAAAATGGACACTACTATAAATGGCGACCCATGTGTAACAAAAAATTGCACATCTGTGACTCTGACTCCTTCAGAATGAAGCTGGTAACTCCTATTTCCTGCTCCTTGCTTTAGCTCACATCACATGTGCCCAAGTCAACACTAACACCCCTAAACTGCATTATTTCTAACACCCTATGCCATTTCACATCTCCACGCCTCTTTACCACCCTCAGAGCACACTGTGTTCTCCATAATGGCCTCCTGGGGCATCCGAACCACCGTCTTCCTCACAGTCCTCTCCTCTGCTATCTCAGTCACCCTGTCAGACACAACTCCAACTTCCTCTGACCATAGTACTCTTTCATGTCTTCTTCTGTGTTCCTGCATAAACACAAAGGTTCCTAAACACACAGAATTTACATAATAAATTAAAATTTACCTGAGCATGTTATAAAAGCATTTTGTTACATCCAAGGACAAATTTATGACCACATAAGTCAGGTCAGGCTTTAACTCAACTTTGAAAATTTGTGGTTTCAAATTAACCTACAAAACACTTGAGTTTGTTAAATTGATATATTTCTTAAACACATGTATTCCAAGTGTCAGCAGAATGTTTTGGAGAAAAGGACATTTACAAATGACAGAGAAGGGCCGGGGATTAAGCTCAGTGGTTCCACCGCCTGCCTCACAAGCACAAGGTCCCGAGTTCGATCCCCAGTATAAAAAAAAACAAACAAATGACAGAGAAGAGGACATCAAGTTATTTGTTTGCTTTTGGCAACATCACCAAAAGACAATCATGTTTATTTTATATTTTAAATTTCACTACATTTCAAAATGCTCATATATTCATCCATAAATATTTAATGAGTGACCAAGCGTATGCCCAGCTCTGTGCTATATGCCACATTTACAAACATGAAAACAATCAGTCCTAGGGAAGGTAGAGGGGTTGAAGGGAAGGCAGGGGAATGGGGACAAAATAAGAACCAAGATAGATTATGTAAAAGTACAAATTTCCAATGATGAATGTCATTATATTGTATACCTAAAATATACCAATAAAATTAATAAAAAAAAAATCAGTCCCTGTCTTTAAATTTCTTATAATTCAGTAGGGAACTTCTGATGGCTGTTGTTTTATAAAAAAAGACCAATCAAGGGCTAGGGATTTAGCTCTGTGGTTCCACTGCCTGCCTTGTAAGCGCAAGGACCCTAGTTCGATCCCCGGTACCAAAAAAAAAAAAAAACCCAAAAACGACTGATCAACCCATTAAGTGTGTCAGTTTAAGACTACAAATTCAAAATGAATTATTAAACTACATTTCTTTTTAATGATTTTCCAGTTCCATTTCAGCCTCTGGAAATGCTATTTCAAGATGAAGGAGTTACTCAAGACAAAAAGCTGCCTTACTTTGATTTTCAATGAAATAAACATTCTATTAATATTTTTAAGAAAAAAAGATACTTAAACAAATTATATCTTATTATGGCCAAAACAGCAATAGCAAAGTGAAAGTAGCACAGTCTAAGCACTAAAAGCACAAGTTTTTGAATAAAGCTGAAATGCATTTGAATCTTTATGATCTTGGACAAGTTACTTACCATGAAGGTTTGGTTCCCTCACCTCTGCCATGAGCATAACAACACTAGTAATTAGTTCATTTTAAGTGCTTCACATAGTAAAAGAACTTAGCTGACCATTCAATAAATGTCAACTATCATTATTAGCAACAATAAAAAATGTATACACAAGCTCCTAGGGCAGAGAAGCTGAGCCAGTCCCAGCACCCGGAAGGAAGCTCCCCCACCGCCATCCCAAGCTCCTTGAGCAGAGAAGGTGAGCCGGTCCCAGAACCCAGAAGGAAGCTCCCCCGCCACCATCCCAAGCTCCTAGGGCAGAGAAGCTGAGCCAGTCCCAGCACCCGGAAGGAAGATTCCCCCGCCGCCATCCCAAGCTCCTAGGGCAGAGAAGCTGAGCCAGTCCCAGCACCGGGAAGGAAGCTCCCCCGCTACCATCCCAAGCTCCTAGGGCAGAGAAGGTGAGCCAGTCCAAGAACCTGGAAGGAAGCTCCCCCACCGCCATCCCAAGCTCCTAGGGCAGAGAAGGTGAGCCGCGTGGGCGCCAGAAGCACCAATCCCACCCCGTCGAAATGAGAAGACACATAAACAGGCCTCAAAAACAGACCTCCAGTTCACCTACAGCAACCCCAAAGGGAAATGAGATGGAACAATCTGATACTCAACCACCTGGACTCTCTAACTTGGCAACAAAAGAGGATCTGGGAAAAATGAAATCAGAAATAATTACTGAGGTAACAGCAAAGATTGTGCTCATGGCGCAAGACATGATTAATAAATCTAGAGAGGACATAGATAAAAAATTTAGAGGATCTGAGGAACATGATGGAATCCCAACATAGGAAACAAATGGAATCCATAAAACAGATGCAAACAGATTTCCAGGAGATTAAAAACTCCATAGAAAGTCTGCACAGCAGAATGAACCAATGTGAGGATAGAATTTCAGATATGGAAGAAAAGATTGCAATTAGTGACCACGAAAAGAAAAATTCCTTTAAAATTGTAAAGGAACACTAGAAATCAATCCAGCAGCTGCTAGACGATGCAAAGAAGAATAACATAAGACTGATTGGAGTCAATGAAGAAAGAAGGGAGAGTGCAGATGATATAAAAAAACTGTTCACAGAAGTGATGGCAGAAAACTTCCCAAGGAGGGGAAAAGAACTTGACATACACATAAGTGAGGCATAGAGGATCCAAATAGCCTTGATAAAAAAAAATCTACACATAGGCATATAATAGTTAGGATTCCAGAAATCTAACAGAAGAACAAAATTCTACAAGCAGTGAGAAAAAAGAAACAAATCACATACAAAGGAAAGCCCATCAGAATCACAGCAGACTTCTCAATGCAAATCCTCAAGGCAAGAAGAGCTTGGAGTGATGTATTTCAAGCCCTAAAGGAAAACAGCCTCCAACCCAGATTGATATACCCTGCAAAACTATCGTTCAAAATTGATGGAGAAATAAGATACTTTCATGATAAAGAGCACCTCAGGAACTTCGTGAATATCAAACTGGCACTCCAAAAAATTTTAGACAATACCCTAGGAAAAGACAATGAGGATCACAACTCCAGGAAACCCAGCAGAATGAATCCATTGGGCGTGACAAATTAAACACAAAGGGGGAGAATCCAACAAAAAGAAAAAGTCATGACAAGCGTTTTAAAACTTTTAACTTCATTTCCCTAATGAGTCTATAATTCAATCTTGTTATTGTACTGATTAGTATTTTTCTGATTCTAAAGTTGCACACCTTTCCTTGTGCTGTACTGGCTATTTATCATCTTCTTATGTCTACTTTTTAATTGGGTTGTCTATTAATGAGCTCTAAGAATTCTTTATATATTCTGCTCATAGATTATATGCATTGTAAATATGGTCTGTTTAAGGACTACTTTTCATGTTAATGATGTCATTTAAAGTTCTAAATTTTGATGGAATCTCATTTATCAATTTTTTTCTTTTATACATCATGTTTTCTGTATACTACGTAGTTCTTGCCTACCCTAAATTCATAAACATTTTCCCTTATAATTTCTTCTTAAAGTTTTATACTTTTAGGCTTTCATATTTAGGTTCATAGATCCCTTCAAGTTATTTTCATGTATGGAAATAAAGGGTTGAGGTTAATTTTTTATATATGGATACCAGGTGATCTAGTGTCGTTTGCTGAAACACTGTCTCTTCCTCGGCTCTTGAATTGAGTTTATATTCTATAAAATGCTAATGTTAAATAATCTTTCAAAACTCAGTGGACCATATGTGTGTGGTTCTATTTCTAGATTCTCTGTTTTATTCAAATGATCTATATGTCTTTCCTTACACCAGCACTGCCTTGATTACTGTAGCTTTAGAAGAAGTCTTAAAATTAGGTACTAAACGTCTTCCAACACTGCTTTTTGTCTTTTTAAAAAAATTTTTTCTAGGTCCTTTGCACTCCTACATAACTTTTAAATTTCAATGTCCAATTCTTCATTTACAACAAGTATACACAGACCTGAATTTTTATATATACCTTGTGTTTTCTAATCCTGCTAAATTCAAGTACAAGTTCTAGGGGCTCCTAGAGATTTCTTAGTATTTTCTCTCTAGATGATCATTTCATCTACATATAAAGATTTTGCTTCTACCTCGCCAATCCTATCCTAATTGTGTCATTTTATTGCCAGATTATTTTGGTGGGGACTAGGTTTCAAAGTTTAATGGACAGATAAAGAGTAAGCATATCTGCCCTTGTTCCCTACCTTAATGAGAAAGCATTGTATCTTCTCCATTCATATAAGGCATTCTCACTGGAAGTATGGAGTACATGTCTTTAATCTGTTGAGAAGGTTCTGTTCTACTTCCAGTCTCCTGATAGTTTTTACCATGAACAGCTGTAGAATTTAGTCCAATACTTTTTCTCCAACTACTGACAGGATCATATGGCTTTTTCCTGTCCTCTATTGAAATGATGACTTTTGGGGTTGGATCTTCCAGTGCTGAACCAACACTGCCATCCCTATAATAAAACCACTTTCTACATACTGCCAGATCTGACTTCTAATAGTTTGCTTTGTTAAACAAATTTCTATCTATGTTCATACTTTTTTCTCCTATTATCATTATCTAGTTTTAGGATTAGCACAATGTTGAGTTCCTAAAATGAGGGCAGAAGTGTTCCTTCTTTTTTCTGCTTTAATTGTTTGATATAATTTATCAGTTAAAATGTATATGAGCCTGCTGTTGTCGTATAGGTAGGTTTTCAAGCTAGGAATATACTTTCTTTAATAGGTGCTATTCAAATTTTATATTTCCTCCAGAGTTAGTTTCATTAATTTGTCTTCCAAGGTACTTCTTAGAAGTTGACAAATTTATTTCAAAACAGATTTTTGAAATATGCTTTCTATATCCGTTTAAATTCTGTAAAATCTGTGGTAATGTCTCCTAGATCTTGATATTGTAATTTGAAAAATGTGTAATTGATATTGTGTAACAGGAAGAAAAGGTCTAAAGGTGCAGGGGAAGTGGGAGGGGTAGGGGAAAGGAAAAAAAAGGGAAAAGAAAAAGTATAAGAGGAAAAAAATGGAAACAAAGTCTTTGCAAATAGGGAAGGGTGGGGAAGGGAAGGGGAAAAAATAAGAACCAAGATACTCATGTAATGGTACAAGGTCCCAATGATGAATGTAACTGTATTTTATACTGAAACTGTACCAATAAACTTAATGGGAAAAAAAAATGTATACACTACCACCAATGTCCTTGGTGTTACCATTTTATGCTTTACTTCTTTAGGATCTCAACCACAGAGTTTCAGACATAGTAAATGCTCAAATATTTGTTGATTTATGTTAGAAATGAAAACCTCATATTAATTCTCTCCAAAAAACTGAAAGGTAAATAAGAGATACATATTCAAAATCATTCTTTTCATTATATGAAATATAATTAAATACCAGTGAAAATCACTCTTACCAGCTCGAGCTGAAAGCTGGCCACTGTGGGCCGCCCAGTAACCCTTCACAGGAGATGGACACTTAATGTTGCAAGTGTGTCCAGTTCCTAGTTGACCTCTTGCTCCACAACCAAATGCATAGATGAGTCCAGAAGAAGGCACAAAGGCTAGGGTGTGTTGTCTATGAAGAAATAAATTAAGTCATTAATAGTTTCTACTGATGAAGTCACACACTAAGGCTCTGACTTTAATTTCACATGAGCAGAGTAATTCCTTAGGGGCACCCTGTGGAGCCTACCCCCACGTTAACACATAACTGCACAGGGGCTAGCTCTCCAGGATACTATCCTCTGACACACTAGGTCATGCAGAGGATGGCAACTCATGCAAAGAGCTCCAAGTCGTGCTGCATTTGACCTTTAGGGTGAAAGGGAAGATGCAGGTGGGCCTTAGCAAAAATCCCAAGAAGTTATGTAGGATTTCTTACTTTTTTCCTTATTTCCCATACACTATCCCCTTATTGTTCTGCTCATTTAAAACCATTTTCTACCACATCATTCTACTAAGATGTGACTCTGCCCAAATTTCAACATAAATATGCATGCAGTTAGGATTTCTCAAAATGACAGTGGTTAGATGTAGTCTTGATCTCCATCACCACCAAGACAAGATCCATTTCTGGGTCTTTCTAGGTATCAGGAAGTTCTGAGGAGCACTCACCTGCCACACGCAATCTGAGTGACTTCACTGCCCATCAGCTCCAGAACTCTTCTTGGATTAACCTCATCATTCATTGAATCATGCCCTAGCTGCCCACAGGAACCAGCACCAAAGGTAAACACACCTCCACTCTGACAAGGAACAAAAGCCACATGACTTCACTCTGAGTCTGAGGACACTCCTCTAAAACTTATCTAGAGACTTTCCATCACATACACCTGATACTTAACCAAAATCATTTCAAGTTCTTTAAATAGAAAAATACAAAAAGGAAACTGCTATGGAACAAAGGTGGAAAAGGAAATGTGTGGCCCCTGTAAAATTTAAAAATTATTAAAAGTACAATGAGATATTAGGACAAATTAAGAAGGAGAAATAACAAAGTGAAATGAGAAAACTTTGCATGGCTACTTACAGACAAAAAATTAAATGCTTTACAAACCCCTTCATAAGATTTTTTAAAGCTATCTTTGAAGCCCGGCACATGCACATTCCTTTAGTCCCAGCTCTTGGATAGAGACAAGTTTGAAGAGAAGCCTAGACTACAGAGTGAGTTCAAGACTTGAACTACCTGGGAGGTGAACCTTTCAGACCACCATACCACTGCCTCGAGTGCAGAGGAGCAAAGCTGCCCCAGCGCAGAATAGGTGAACCTGCAGGGCCACCGTACCATCGACCCAAGCACTGAGGAGGTGAGCCAAGTGGGCACCAGCAGGACAACCCCCTCTCCCCCACTGAAATGAGAAGACACATAAATAAGTCACAAAACCAGACTTTCAGATCACCTAAAGCAACCTCAAAGGGAAACAAGATGGAAAATAGGCATGTAATTTTTAAGATTCCAGAAACCCAACAGAAGAACAAAATTCTACAAGCAGTTAGAGAAAAGAAACAAATCACATACAAAGGAAAGCCCATTAGAATCACAGCAGACTTCTCAATGCAAACTCTCAAGGCAAGAAGAGCTTGGAGTGATGTATTTCAAGCCCTAAAGGAAAACAGCCTGCAACCCAGATTGATGTACTCTGCAAAACTATCGTTCAAAATTGATGGAGAAATAAGATACTTTCATGACAAAGAGCCCCTGAGGAATTTCATGAATACAAAACCAGCACTCCAAAAAACTTTAGACAATATCCTAGGAAAAGACAATGTGGATCACAACCCCAGCAAGCCCAGCAAAATGAATCCATTGGGTGTGACAAGAAATTGAATGCAAAGGGGGAGAATCCAACAAAAAGAAAAAGTCATGAAAATGATAAGTCAATACGTATCAGTTATACCATCAATGTTAATCATCAAAATGTTAATCAATTTACCAAACAAAAGAAATGGACTGGCAGAATGGGTCAAGAAGCAAGATCCAACAATATGCTGCATACAAGAAACACACTTAATTCAAAAAAACTCACAGACTGAAAGTTAAAGAGTGGAAAACGATACTCCACATGATGAGAACCTGAAAAAAAGCAAGAGTACCTATCCTCTTTGCAAATCAAGTGGATTTCAAAACAACACTGATTAAGAGACACAAAGAAAGACACTACATCCTTGTAAAGGAAACAATCCAACAGGAAGAGATGACAATCATGAACATATACGCACCAAACACTAGTGCACTCAAGTATATAAAACAAATACTAACAGACATGAAAAATCAAATAAGCACTAATACAGTAGAAGTGGGGGACCTCAATACCCCACTGTCACAAATAGATAGATCAACTAGACAAAAAAGAAGGAACGAAATACTAGAACTCAATCAAACTCTTGAACAAATGAACTTAACAGATGTTTACAGAGAGTTCCACCCCACCAAATCAGAATATACCTTTTCAGCTGCACAAGGGTCGTTCTCCAAAGTAGAACACATACTCCCTCATAGAACATGTTTAAGCAAGTGCAAAGAACTGTATATTATCAGACCATAGTGCGATGAAATTGGAGATCAACAGCAAAAGAAACCACAAGAATTTCATAAACACATGGAAATTGAACAGCACACTTCTGAATAACCAATGGGTCACACAAGAAACTAAAGAAGAAATCAGACAGTTTCTACAATTAAATGACAATGACAATACAACATACTGGAATCCATGGGACACAATGAAAGCAGTCTTACAAGGGAAATTCATAGCAGTGAGTACTCATATTAGGAAAACAGAGCGAGCCCAATGAAACAACCTGATGCTGAACCTCAGGCTTCTTGAAAAAGAAGAGCAAGACAAAACCCAAAGCTCATGCAAAGGAGGAAATTATAAAGATCGGAGCAGAAATCCATTCAATGGATACTAAGGGAACGATACAAAAAAAAATCAATGAAGCCAAGAGTTGGTTCTTTGAAAGAATAAACAAAACTGACAAACTCTTAGCCAACTTTATCAGAAAAAGGAAAGAAAGGCCCAAATCCATGCAATTAAGAATGAAATTACAATGGACCCAGCAGAAATCCAGAAGATCATCAATACCTACTTTGAGAACCTATACACCAATAAGATGGAAGACACAGAAGAAATGGAGATTCCTACATATGAATTACCAAAGTTGAACAAAGAAGACTTAAAAATTCTAAATGACTCAGTATCAATCAATGAAATTGAAAATGTAATTAAAAACTTACCAACTAAGAAAAGCCCGGGTCCTGATGGCTTCACTGCTGAATTCTTCAAGACATTAAGAAAGGAACTACTGCCATTACTCTTTAAACTCTTCAATGAAATTGAAAGGGAAGCAATTCTCCTGAATTCACTCCTGGAAGCAAGCATCACCTTGATCCCCAAAGCAGAGAAACACCCAACCAAAAAAGAGAACTATAGACCAATCTCACTAATGAACATAGATGCAAAAATCCTTAATAAGATACTGGCAAATAGAATGCAGATCAACAAGAAGATCATACACCCTGGCCAAGTGGGATTCATGCCAGGGATGCAGGGATGGTTCAACATATGCAAATCAATCAATGTAATACACAATATCAATGGAGCCAAGGACAAAAAACATATGATCATCTCAATAGATGCAGAAAAAGCATTTGACAAAATCCAACATGCATTTATGAAAAAATCCCTACAAAAAGTGGAATAGATGGTCTCTATGTCAATCTGATAAAAGACATCTATGAAAAACCAACAACCAATTATCATTCTAAATGGTCAAAAACTGAAATCCTTCACACTAAAATCAGGAACAAGACAAGGATGTCCACTATCACTACACTTGTTCAATAGAGTTCTGGAAACATTAGCCACGGCAATTAGACAAGAGAAAGAAATAAAAGGAATAAAGATAGGTAATGAAGAAGTCAAACTGTCATTATTTGCAGATGACATGATACTCTATATAGAGGATCCCAAGAACTCCAAAAGTCTTCTAGACTTAACAACCAAATTCAGTCAAGTAGCTGGTTACAAGGTCAACACACAAAAATCAATAGCTTTCCTCTACACCAATGACAGACTCACTGAGAGAGAAATAGGGCAAACAATTCCTTTCACAATAGCATCCAAAAAACTGAAATACCTAGCTATCAACCTAACAAAATAAATCAAAGACCTCTTCTCTGAAAACCATGGCACTCTGAAAAGAGAGATTGAAGAGGATCTCAGAAAATGGAAAGACATCCCTTGCTCCTGGGCAGGAAGAATCAACAAAGTGAAAATGGCCACACTTCCAAAACTACTATATAGATTCAATGCAATTCCAATTGAGATCCCAGCAGCATACTTCATAGACTTCGAGAAAACAATCCAAAAATTCATTTGGAACAAGAAGAGACCCAGAATAGCAAAAGCAATTCTAGGTAACAGAGACATGGCAGGGGGTATCACAACTCCCAACTTGAAACTGTACTATAAAGCTATTGTGATAAAAACAGCAGGGTACTGCCAAAGAAACAGACTTGAGAACCAGTGGAACAGATTAGAATATGCAGAAACCACTCCAGACACTCTCAGCTACCTCATCTTTGACAAAGGAGCCAAATACCCTCACTGGAGGAAAGATAGCCTCTTTAATAAATGGTGATAGAAAAATTGGGTTTCAACTTGCCAACGATTAAAACTAGACCTATATCTCTCACCATGGACTAAACTAAACTCAAAATGGATTAAAGATCTAAATATTTGAAACAAAAACGCTGAACTGGCTGGTACAGTAGTTAGGTAGAACTCTTGAAAACATTGGTGTAGAAAAAGATTTTATGAACAAAACCTCAGTTGCCTGTGAACTAGCGCAATCAACAAGTGGGATCTCTTCTTATTAAAAATCTTCTGCACATCAAGAGAAACCACCAACAGTATGAAGAGACAACATACATGTGGGAAAAAATTTTCACCTGGTGTTCCTCAGACAAAGGTCTACTATCTAGAATTTATAAAGAACTTTAAAAAACCAGACCTCCCAAATTTAAAGACCTAATCCAAAAATGGGCATCTGAAATGAACAGACATTTCTCAGACAAAGAAGTAGAAATAGCAAATAAACATATGAAGAAATGTTCAACATCACTGGTCATTCGAGAGATGCAAATGAAAACAATGCTGAGATTCCACCTCACCCCAGAAAGAATGGCTGCTATCATGAAATCAACCAAGAACAAATGTTGGTGGGGCTGTGGGGAAGGAGAAACACTGCTCCACTGCTGGTGGGAATGTAGACTGGTGCATCCACTGTGGAAATCAGTATGGAGATACCTCCAAGAACTTGGACTGGAAGTCCTATTTGACCCAGCTATTCCCCTGCTGGGGATCTTCCCCAAAGAATTAAAAGAATCATACCACAGTGATATATGTGCACCCATGTTTATAGCAGCACAATTTGTAATAGCTATAAGGTGGAAGCAGCCCAATTGCCCATCAACTGGAGACTGGATAAAGAAAATGTGGTGTTTTTATAAAATGGAGGACTACTCAGATATAAAGAATGAAAAACTAGAGACATTTATAGTGAAATGGATGCACATTAAGGCAATACTCTTAAGTGAAATAAATAGAGGACACACAAGTGTAAATACCGAATAGTTTCTCTAGTGTGAGAAACTGAAAGTGTAAATAAGGACTAAAAGGTATAACAGATAATGTGAATTAGAAAGAAAAGGGGCAAAGGGGAAGGGGAAATAGGAAGGGCAGGGGAAAAGAAAGAAGGGAATGGAATTAATATGAGAAAATGAAAAAATGGAAACAAAGTCTTTGTAAATAGGGAGGGATGAAAGGCAGGAGAAAGGGGAAAAAATAAGAACCAAGAGAGTTTATGTAAAGGTGCAAATTTCTAATGATGAATGTCATTATATTGTATATCTAAAATGTACCAATAAAATTAATTTTAAAAAAAAGACCTGAACTAGCTGGCAAGACACTACTTCCAAAAAAAAAGCTATAATATGAACAAATGCTAAGGTATTTTACTAAAGTAAATATACAACAGTATTTTCTCACTATAAAAACATGTTTATTCTTTCTAGAATGTAAGTATATAACAAAAAAGTCGATAATTTTTTTTTTTTTGGTATTGGGGATCAAACTCAGGACCTGGCACTCGCAAGGCAGGCAGCAGAACCACTGAGCTAAATCCCCGGCCCCAAAAGTCGATAATTTTAAAAATCAATTAAATTGCTATTTCTTTTACATACATAAATGGCTGTATAAAAGGACACAGCATATTATTTTTTATATATTTTAAAGTTATTTATATTGAACTATTTTTGAATATTACTAAGAATCTACAAGACTACCAAAGAGATAAACACAGACATACACTTTTTTTAAAAAAAGCAGTCTTGGGATGGGGGCTTAGCGCACGTAGTACCTCGCCCTTGCAAGTGCAAGGTCCTGAGTTTGATCCCTGGTACCAGAAAAGAAAAAAAAAAAAGAGTCTTTTTTTATTTTTTTTGGCGGGGAGGACAAACCAATGCTAAAGGAACCATTCAGGTTCAAGCCACAATACTGTAAACACCATCACTACTCTAAAATAATCAATTCTAATCACCCAGCTCATAACCTACACCAGAGTCCACTGTGCTCCCTACCTTTGTGAGGACTGCTGTGTGCTCATCTCCACAACTAATGTAGACAACCTTCTGTGTTCGTAAGAGTTTCACATGGCATGGAGACTCTCGATCTGGAAGAAGAATTAAGCATCAGAATGGCACAGTAACTGGTCTTGGAGATAAAATACACACAACTAGCTTAGCCTGAATCTGGGCCCCTCTGGCTTCCTTACACATAGCTTCCTGCCTGCATCTCTACTTGGATGTCCAACAGACCATCTGAAACCTAACTCGTGGTTCCCTCACTCTAACTCTGCACTCTTCCCAAATCACTCCATTTCTACCACAACCCCCACACAGTAACTTTATCCTTCTAGATTTTCCTTGTTTCAAACCACACATCCAACAAGGATCAAACCAACTAGCCTCACCTTCGAACAGTAGAAAACTCTGACCTTACTCCCACTACCTCCAAAATGGCCTTTCCCTTGACCCACCACAGCTGTAGTCAAACTGGATCACTCTTCTCAGAACCCTTAGTGTCAGGCTGAGGGTCTAGCTCAGTGGAAGATCACTTGTTTGGCAAGCATAAGGCCCTAGGTTCGATCCTCAACACCAGAAAAAGAGAACAAAACCCCCAGTGTCTTCCCCTCTCAAAAAGATAAGAAGCGGAGCCTGGGATTTAGCTCAGAGGTGCCACCACCTGCCTTGCAAGTGCAAAGCCCTGAGTTTGATCCCCAGTACCAAAAAAAAAAGAATCAAAAAAGATAAGAAGCCAAAATCCTCACCCTGCCATTGGGGCCTTCAAGTAACAGGTTGTACACTACCTCTGACCTTCAGCTCTACCCCTCCTCCTTCTCTTGGTCCACTCCAGCATACATCACATCAGAGCTTTTGTAAGTCCTGTTCTCTCTGGATGGAGCATTTTTTACCCCGACACCTACAAATTCTATTTCCTACAAGACTCTGTTCAAACATGTTCTTGTCGGGCCAGGGATTTAGCTCAGTGGTTCTACCGCCTGCCTCGAAATCTCAAGGTCCTGAGTTTGATCCCAGGTACCAAAAAAAAAGAAAGAAGTTCTTGTCAGAGGCCTTCCTGAACACCTCATATAAAACAGGAAGCTTGGTCTCAAACCCTCTGACATAGACATTTACTGGTTTGTATCTACTCACTAGAATACAAGCCACGGATGTTCTCTGTTTTGTCCAGTGCTCCTTGCTTAATACCTAACGTAGAGCCACGACATAGCAGATCATCATGAAGCATGTATTAAACAAATGAATGTGCTTTTGTACTGAAGAGGTACAATAAATTTAGAGTTTAACCTACCTTTTTCATCACTGAGCCCTAGCTGCCCTGCATTATTCATCCCCCAGCCAAAAACAGCTCCTGAGAGAGACAGGGCAAAGCTGTGAGCCCCTCCTGCAGCCACCTGAGCCAGCGGGATCCCCTCCAGGGACCTCACCCTCTGAGGGCTGGCTTGAGAGGAGAACTCCTTCCCTAGGCCCAGCTGCCCATGGCTGTTCTTTCCCCAAGTGAAGAACTGGCCATCTGAAATAAGAACAAGAAAATTGATATTAAAAAAAACAAAAGCAAGCTCCATACACAAAAATAATCTCGTTGTTAAGATCATTTGGTAGAGGTCCCTACATACAAGAGCAAGGGAGCAGAGACACTGCATGCTATAAGATGTCAAAACCAAAACTCTCACTTAACATAACAAGTTAAATAAACTGAATTGTACTGCCTATCCAACACTATTAACACTTCTGCAAAGAAAATATTAAAGATTTAAGTAAATTCAATTTTGAACAGGACAATTACCAGCCTTAGGTCTACTAAGCAAGCTGAACTTAGTTCTGGCCACCTGAGACCATGAGGCCCAGGACTTCAGAAGTCCAGCTATGACCACCCAGACTATTCTGCAGATGACTGAGCAGGGTGTGTATATACAAATATACTGCAACAGAGTATGATATTATTTGATAGCTTCAATTTCTCTAACTTCTAGTGGAGTGGAGCTTGAGAATAGGCTGCAAATTAAAAAAAAACAAAAAACAACTATATGCTCAAGAGCACCTAGATAAGGTCCTGCCTTCTATTTATCTTCCCCTGTGAGAGCTGGAGCAGCAAAGGTGGCCACTACTTCATCATCCACACCCTGAAGAAAGAATGCACTAAGAAAAAGGCTGTCTGAGAACTATCACTGCCCAACAATAATGTACACAGCCTTACTACTTAAAGGTTTCAAATTAGATAAGACAAAACTTCAAGAGAAAAACATTATATGTTAAAATTAACATAATATTAACATATAATTAATGTATTACCAGCTGCAAGAGCCAAGCAATGCCAGTTGCCACAGGAAACCTGTAATATAGTCTGCTGGTTCAACTTTTGTATCAACCTAAAATAGAAAAGGCTTTTTAAAGATAGGCTTCCACATGCAAATATAATCATCAGAAATGTTCCAAATTAAGTAAATACTTGTACTAAATATCATCATTTTGCCTAAGAGACTTTAAAAGGCCAAATGTATAGTCTTAAGGAGCTCTATTAAGTCTTTTACTAGCCTCCTGCCTGTTATTAAGTACTGTTTAAAGCAAACAGCAAGGCTGGAGATATAGCTCAGTGGTAGAGGGTTTGCTTATCCCTGGGTCTAAGCCCTAGCACAAATAAATAAACTGAAACACTCAGACACTTAGATCCACTGCTACCATTCTATTACTTCCCACTCTGTCACCTCCAAATCAAGGTGTGATATTGGGGCAGGCAACTCCTAAAATGCCTGAAATCTGAGTAATTAAGGGTATTTTCGATGCTAATGAGGTGATGAATGGGTCCCTAGCTAGCTTCTAGGTCAGAGCTAGTCACTAAAAAAACCAAGGTAGGATTAAAGGATTGGGACTTTCAGTCCCATCACCCCAACCTCTGGGGAGCTGAGGAACGAGCAAAGGTTAAACTGATTACTGATGGTGAAGAATGTCATCAGTCATGTACATGCAACAAGTATCCGTAAAAACCTAAAAAGGCAGGTTTGGAGAGCTTCTGGATAGCTGAACCCCTCAAGGGTCCAGAAGGGTGATGCTCCAGAGAGGACATTGAAGTTCCTTACCTTGAGCAACTCTCATCTGTATTCTAACAGCCTTCATAACAAAATGGTAAAGGTGTCTCTGTGACTTCGATGGGCCCCTCAAGCAAATTGATCAGACCCAGTGAAGAGGGAGTTAGGGGAACTCTAACTTATAGCTGGTCATTTAGAAGCACGGGTAAAACAACCTGGGGCTGCGACTGACATCAAAGTTGGAGAAGGGACAGTTGTGGGGACTGCGCTCTCAACTGTGGGATTCAACTAGAAGATACATGGCTGATGTCAAACGCTACAGAATGGCTTGCTTACTGATGGTGAAAATTCCTCACACATTTTAGGGCCACAGAAGTTTTCTGTGTTGATGGTGGTGTGAGAGTAGAGAAAGAATATGTTTTTCCTAGGTACACACAGATAAACTGAATAAGCTACAGAAGAGATTCCTAAGAATATGGTGAGTGTACACAGCTTTCATGAACCAGCTATTTTTCTCCTGGGTATATATCCAAGAGGTAAAAAGCAGAGTCCCAGGAGCTATTTGTACAACCATGTTCAGAGCAGCATTATTTACAAGAGCCAAAAGGCAGAAGCAACCCCAATGACTGTGAGGGATGAATAGCTAAATAAGATGGGGTACAGGTATAGCCCACCTTATTGTACTTCACTCTCCTGGCCTTATGCTGTGGTGTTATTTACAAACTGAAGGTCTGTCACAATCCTGTATCTAGCAAGTCTATTAATGCTATTTTTCCAATGGCTCAATGGTCATTAGCATTTTTAGCAATAAGTATTTTTAAATTAAGTTATATAAACTATTTTTTAGACATAATGTATTATAGTGTAGTGTAAACATAACTTCTATAAGTACTGGAAAGTTTTAAAAAGTTCGTGTGACTCACTTTATTGTGATCTCTGTTTTTATTGCAGTGCTCTGGAGCCAATCTGCACTATCTCCAAGGTGTGCCATAAAATACAATATAATTCACCTCAAAAAAGAAGAAAATAGGCACGGTGGCACATGCCTGTAATCCCAACAATCTGGGAGGCTGAGGCAGGAGGATCTGAAGTTTGAGCTCAGCCCATCCAACTCAGCAAGATCCTGTTTCAAAAATAAATAAAAACAGGCTTGGGGTTGTAGCTCAGTGCCAAGGCCCTGGGTTCATTCCTCAGTTGGGGGGGGGGCAGATTCTGACACAAGTTTTAAGGATAAACCTAGAGGACATTATTCAAAGTGAAATATGTACAAAGACAATACTGTATGATTCTGTCAGCAGGCTGGACATGAGGGTCCCTGAGGCTGAAAATAAACCTATTGCACCCTACCAGAATAAGTTTGTAGGTTTGCTGACTTTCCTCCTGGAAAAAGAATTTTTAGGGCACGTCAACTACAGAAATGAGAAGGGTTTATTAAAGAGAGATATAGGACACACTCAAGAGTGGAATGTGGACATGGGCACTCAGAGCAATGAGATACAATATGAATCAGAGCTGGGTATACATAAGAGGCTGTTTTCAAGGTGGGTGACCTAGGATGTATATTTTTATAGTCTTGTTAGGTCACAATGCAAGCCATCTATACGTGCTTGAAGTTGAGATCTGCTGTCCACCAGTATTGCTGCTTCCTTGGAGGTGGAGGGGGCACAATTTATAGGTGGAAAGACAAGTCCAGAGCACAAATTTACAGATTATCTTTTATGACCATTAGAATTTTTTTTTTGACTGAATGAGTTTCCTAGAAAGGAAAAAGGCTTAAATAACTTTTGTTTCTTGAAGGTACAGTTAAGTACAATTTTTAAATCTCAATTTCCTTCTCTCCTTTTTACCTAGTTTTTATTTTGTCTATCCTACCTCAATTCCACTTATACAATGTACCTAGTCAAGTTCACAAAATAGATTTTAGAGGATAAAAAAGACTGGCAAGCACCTACTCAACAACAATGTGAACATACTTAATACTACTGAACCTATACTGGTAACTTTTGTGTTATGTACAGTCACGGTTTAAAACAGCATATTAGCAATGGCTCCATAATTTCTCTTCTAATCATATTCCTCTCTTTTGAAAGATATAAGAACAGCAGTTACTTCACAAGTTTATGGAGAGAATTAAATGAAGAATTCCATGTAGAAGTGTTAACCACTACGCAGCACAGTCGCACAGCCTGGGCATATCTCCTACTCTTAATTTTAACAGCTGACAGGTTTACATGTTTATCTATAGTAAGTGTATTCTGCCACCAGAACAAAAAATAAGGACACCCACTCAGGAGAGGGGTATCTTAGAAGGTAGATGTTCAGTATAGGAGAGGCATATTTTCTTAGATGTAAAAAGCTAAACAGGTTCATGTACACATTTAGAACTAAACAAAATTCAATTTTTTTTTCTTACAGAGGTAACTATAGATTCATATACACTTGTTAAGAAAGAATACAGGTAGATCTATTATATACTTAGTCCAGTTTCCCACAATGGTAGTATTTTACAAAGCTTTGGTGTAATAACCATCAGGATGCTGACATAAACACAATCTATCAATCTTATTTATAGGTCCCTAGTTTAACTTGTATTCATTTGTACGTATTAATTTTTATTTTCTTGGCAATGCTGGGGATTAAACTCAGGGTCTTATACTACATCCCCAGCTGTATGTGCATTAATTTTATCATCTATCTACATTGGTGGGTGTACCATCACTGTTGCTAAGAATTCTTCAAGTTGCACTTTATAATCACTCCTCCCCTCCCTCATCCCTAGCCCCCAAGAACTACTAATCTATCCTCCATTTTAAAATTATTATTATTTTAATAATGTTATATAAAAATAATCATTCTGTAGGTAACCTTTTGAGATTGGCTTTTTTTTAACTCAGAAGCAATGCCCTGGACAATCATCTTAATTGTAACAGAATCCTATACATTTTTTAGTGTATGTTTGTGATACATAATAATTATCTTCATTTGGGAAACACACCCATACACACACATAAATATATATACACCAAAAAAATACATCAAGAAAAGAAAAACTTGTATAAATATTTTAATACACTTAATTTAACACTTATTGAGATATCATGAGATTAATACATTAAGAAACCTTTGGCTTCTACAATTACAAGAGGTGCTGAAAGTGGTGGCCATTAGCTTCCAGACCTTTATTAGTACAGCAGACTGTGAATGTGTGTATACGAACATCATGGTCATTTTTATTCCCCTATTCCCTGCCTTCCCTTCTCCCTCCCTTCCCCATTTCCCTTTCCATCTCCACAAAGTCTATCTCCCTGATTCCTACCATCCCTCTTTTATTTTGCTCTTCACTGAGTGATACTCCATTCATAACACTCCTTTTAAAAAAAAACTCCTTTTTAAACTCCTTTTTAAAACAATGGAAAATGCATTTTGCCTGGGGAACCAATTATCAGGAGTTGCTATGTAGCAACAACACTTTTTCCTGTCCATTTTTTAATCAAATTTTCCATTATACTCCCTTAAACTATTACAACTTTCACACTCACCATTACAGAAAAGAAAAAGGTCCAAAGGAAAAAATAAATAATATGAAAATTGTACCCCTAAAGTAGAGTACTACAGTGGTTAAGCTTAATTGTGTCAACTTAACTGGCCTGGTAGCCACTGAGGAGACTAGGAAAGCACTCTTCTGGGAATGTCTACTTGGGTCACAGAGGCTTAATCTTGTGTACTGATCTGGTTCCTTGCTCCTTCTTCTCTGCTCTGTTGCCTTGATCTGCTTCCCCACCACCACAATCTAAGCATCTGTGCTCTATCATGCCCTTCTACCATGATGCTTCTACCTTGGAGCCAGCCCACTAGGGACAGAATCCCCTCAAAACATGAGCCAAGTTAAAACTCTCCTCCTTTAAGTTGTGGGTGCCAGGTACTAGAACTTAGTAACAAGAAAGCTGATTGATAGAGAAAATTGGTACCAGGAATGGAGAAAATGCTGTTACTACACTAGACTATGGCTCAGAAGTGTTTGAAACTGGTCTGCAGGGGAATTTTATAAAGGTTTAGAGACGCAGGCTACAGAAGGCCTAGAATATTGTAAGCAGAGATTGACAGACAAGTCTGGTCAGAGATCAGAAGACCAGAACAGTCATACGAATGCAGACAGTATAGGACAGGCTCATGAGCTTTCAGCTGGGAACAAGAATTCTTTGGGGTGTTAGACTAGAGGCCAGGTATGTTACATTCTGATAGAAATTAAATTGATTTAAATTTAAAAATTTTTTTTTCTATATTTTTCCCATGTCCTGAAACTGCAGGAGGTTACAGACTAATTAATTTGCAGCCCAATATTCAAACTGTGGCATAGATACTGCTGGCTGCTTTCAGTCAAATTTATAGTCATAATTAGAGGTAAAAAATCAGAGCACAGAACTTTAAAAACTTCAATTTTAGCTCAAAAGGAATCATATATAAAGTTAAGGCCAAAGTGGTGAGGCTGCTGAAGAGATTAGTGCCATTACAAAGAAACCAAGGCCCAGGGATTTAGCTCAGTGGTTCAGCAAGCGCAAGGGCCCAGTTTGATCCCCAGTACCAAAACAAAAACAAAAAACCCAAGTACCTTGTAGAGGATCAAAAAGAGAGATGCCCTGAGGGCACCTCAGAAACCCGCCCACTGCAGGCTCAAGGGTACAAAAGTATAAACTTTCTTTTAAGAAGAGAACCATTGGGACCCCTCTTTGAGAAGGACCTCTTAGGGAATTGGTTCCCTGAGGTTCATTTCACTGAGCTCTGCCATCCAGGCACTTAGGGGCTGCTGCTGCCATGGTGCAAGTGGGCCTGGCTAATGTCCATGGCGGTGACAGATCATGGCATCATCCAAGTGATACTCTACTGGTTTGACTAGCATGAAGAATGCAAGAGCTGTGGGCCAGGAATGCTTCTACCTAGATTTCAAAGGAAAGCTTAGGAGGCCAGGCAAGGAGCCCCTGAGAGGCCATTGTGTAGTTGTGAAAATGAAGCCAAAGGTGCAATGGAGAACTCAAGTCATAGATGTCAGATATGCAAAACATGTGTTGAGGAAAGCTGCAGGCTGTGAATAGAACCACCCCATGAGAGAAGTTACACGTGCTACAACCAGCAAGCTCATTGGGATGTGGTCACCCAAGCCCTCTGGAACTCACACCTCATCAACGTGTGCCCCAGATGCCAGACATGAAGATACAGGACATAATGTTTGCCTTGCTGGGTTTTGATTCTTTTCCATTCTCCTATTCCTCTCTTTTAGAATAGGATTTTTACTTTCTGCCATTGTACCTTAGAATTATGTATCTAGGTTTGTTTGTTTGTTCAAAAGGTTCAAAGATAAAGAGTTTGCCTTGAGTCTTAGAAGAGCCTTTGACTTGGACTTTTGAAAAATGTTGAAACTGTTGAGACTTTGGGGCAGAGATTATTGCATTCTCTGTTGTACACAGGATAGCTGTAATATATTAGAATTATTAGCTTGTTATTGTGTTTATCTGGAGCTTAAATGTGGTTTAAGATGATGTTTGGCTGTCAAGCTGACAAGGGTTAAAATGTAAGCGGTTAAGCTCAGTTCTATCAAATTGATTGGCTTGGGAGCCACCAAGGAGAATTATAAAGCACAATTCTGTATGTATCTGGGTGGGTCATAGAGACATGACCTTTGTTTCTCTATCTAGTTCCTCACCCCTTCCTTTCTGACATTGTTCCCTCTTCTGCTTCCCAGCCACCAAGCACAATGCATCTTTGCTCCGCCATGCCCTTCTGCCATGATGTTTCTGCCTTGGATCCAATCCATCATGTGCTGAAACCATAAGCCAAATTAAACCTCTCCCCTCCTGTAAGCTGTGGGTGTCAGGTATTAGTCAGTGACAGGAAAGTTGAATAATACATGAAATAAGCTAGTCCACACACACATTGTGTTTTACCTACTCATTTCATTTTATCTTATCAATAACTCCTTAAGGTATCAAATAGAGTTCCACTTTTCCATTAGAAAACTTAGCCTTAGTAAAGCTAAACAATTTGCCCAAGATCATTCACTATGTAGGTAACAGGGCCAGTATTAGAATCCAAAGTTGTTTGATTTTTATTTATTTGGCAGTAGTGAAGATTGAATCCAGAGTCTTTGTACTGAGCTATATCCTAGACCTCTCCCCCTTTTTTTGATAGAGTCTCACCAAGTGGCTAAATTGCCCAGGGTAGGCTTGAACTTGCAAGCCTCCTGCATCAGGCCCAAAGTTGTTTGACTTTAAAACTATGTTACTTTCCACAATATCAATAATGAAATTATTTCAATTAAGTTATTATACAAATCAAAGCTTTGGAATTCATTCATAAGTTGGACATGGCTGATGAAAATTAATGTTACTATAACAGATTAATTCATTTGTAGAAATGTCACACTAATGATTTTATAAATTTTTCTAATATTACATACAATGTAGCTAGAATATAGCACTTCCCTTTTCTTACTGCTACTATCCCTTATCCCCAAATTAAATTAATTTCTATGAAAAATGAACTTAAGACATTATCTATTTTAAATCAGGAAGTGAACCAGATCACTCTTACCTCCACGTTCCTCTTCTCTTTAAAACAGCTTTTGATTAAAGAGAGAAAAATTTAAGAAGAGAAAAAAGGAAGGGGAAAAATATACTGCCCTTTAAAGGGGACAACAGGTAGGGGAGAAAAGAGCATTTGTTAAACTTGTACTGAGCAATATATGGGCCCCCCTTAGTAATGATGATGCTAAAATGAATAATCAAGGTAGCTGGGCCTGTGGCACATATCTGTCCACCTTCCATAAAGAGCTCACAACTGTGAACTAAAAATCAACATTACAGAACAATTACAGAGGGCATAGTGGTACAGCTACTCAGGAGGCTGAGGCAGAAGGATAGGATCGAAAGTTCAAACCCAGCCTGGATAATTTAATGTGAGACAATATCTTTTTAAAAAAAAGCCAGGTGTGGTGTCGCTTGCCTGTAATCCCAGCATTCAGGACACTGAGGTAGGATTGTGCAAGTTCATGGCCATCCTGGGCCAGCCTAAACTACATAGCCCAGTGAGTTCAAGGCCAACATGAATTACACAGCAAGATCCTATCTCAAATTAATTTTTTTTAAAAAAAGAGAAAAAACAAGGCAAAGAAAGGGAAGGAGAAGAAGGAAGAGGAGAGGGAGGAAGGGGAGAGGGAGGAAGGAAGGGAAGGAGGACAATTACAAAGAATGTGACAAATACTAGTACAAGGGATATATGGGGTACATTTGCAGAATAAAAGAATAGAAATTATATGAAAGAAATGAACTGATAGCCTCTTGGCTCATCAAGAACCCTCAACAAACTGTGCTGCCACTCTCAGAAGTCTACCTGAAAATAATTTCAATATTTTAGATATTTCCTTAATGATAAAATAATCTACTAAATATATAGTTAAATACATAAGATTTAGAATTAATATTTAAGGTACTCAAAACCAATGTATGAGTATTTCTGTGATAAACTCTATATGTTTTGGCATTTTAGCTAATAATAATGTTTAAGGCAATCTGACATATTAACAGAGCCAGCCTTGATTCTGTTTTAACATGCCTGAGCAATTACAATGTGACAGTAAGCCAAAGATCATTAAGTCAAAGATGTGAAAAGATGCCTTTTTTAATTCAAACATTTGTCAAATGACAGGAACTCAGTTAGTTACCAGGCCACTAGAATAAATACAGTTCCTAACTTACTCATATTTTTAAATTAGAGACAGATATTTCTATAAATAATTGTAATTTTTTATAACAAGTGCTGTAACAGTATAAGGCGTAGCCAACGCATGAAGAAAATAGTAACAAAATAAATTTTTTAAAAAAGGTAGTTTACTAAATCAACAGCAGGAAGTAGTTTTTAAAACAATTGACATCTAAAACCCAGATTCCTTTCTGTGACATTCTTACCTGGGCACTGCCACAGAATCCTCAGTTGTCATGAGTCCTAGTTGACCGTCACTCCCTGCACCCCAAGAAAACAGCTGGCCCTGGTCACTAAGAGCCAGACTGTGGGACTCGCCACATGCCACATGAATAATGTGCTGATCTGCCAAAGCTCCTATTTGTTCTGAAAGAGACAAACCAAATGAAGAAAATGTACAGCCTGGAAACAGATGTGTTGCCACCCTTACACAGAATTATCTTCCAAGGCAGTTTTGTTTTTTAAAGAGAACCACTTATTCTGCACATTTACTGATTATAAACTTGATATATATTTAAATGCTATCAATTTAGATTCTAGTTACACTAGGTAGCATACAGCATAAAAATAGTAGCACATATACCCCAGATATTCCCTGAAGTTATATAGCCATGTGCCAGAGCTTTTCTATCCAGTGGGAAGCCTGCAGATTTACTGTTTGGAGATGTTGAACCAGAGAGGTCCAAATGTGAGTAAGAATGTAGCATATTTCTACAACTAATGGAACTGACTGAAATTTAACCTGGAACAATTAGACTTATTCCTCCTGACCCCACAAATATCCAAAACTCCAACCATCCTTCCCTCCTCAGCTATAGAATGCATTTTCTTATGTTAGCCAACTACTAGAGCTGAACTATATCCCCTCCTCTACATATTCAGGAGATAATGAATTTTCTCTAAGAAAATTACCCCAATTCAGTGCTACTTTGCAACCAGACCCACAGCTAAAGTGCATCCTTGCTCCAGAAGCTAGTAGCCACAGCAAATCTCCATTCTTGAGGCTCCACCCTCATTCACACGTCACCATACTTACTGGGTAGCTATAGCACCAAGAACCTAGGTCAGGGATGGTGTACCTTTTGGAGACTGAGTGCTCAAACTGTAACTTAAAATCCACTTATTTATTGCAAAGTGCCAACAATGCAATTAAATCAAATACTGAGGTTGTAGTTTAGAAGAAACAACTCATACACTTGGCTCACGTTCCAATAGAGAAGGCTCTGTGTGCCCACTGTGGCATGGGTGCCATAGGTTCACCATCAGTGGCCTAGGCCATTAGTGTATCCATAGACATCACCGGCAAGGATAACACCAAAAAAACTGTACAAAAAACACTACTGTGTCTGCTCAAAATCAAAACTAACACACCTTACTCAACTAATATTCTAGCCCATCCATAGGAAAAAGTATCTGCCTACAAGGGAAAAAAAATACATAAATTTTTAAAAAGTGACTGTTCAATAACTGCACAGATATTCAAGTAGATGAACAAGAAACAACAAAATACCTAAAACAATTCAAAGTAATGATCTTAAGGAAGATCAGAGATACAAGAGAATACAGATAAACAATTAAATTCAGGGATTTAGCTCAGTGGTGCCACGCCTGCCTCTCAAACTCAAGGTTCTAAATTTGATCACCAGTATCAAAAAAAAAAAAAAATGAAATCCAGAAAACAATTTGGGACCTGAATGAGAAATTCAACAAGTAGACAGATACCACTTTTTAAAAATCATTGAATAATTCAATGAATGAAATAAAAAAGTAACTTATGAAAGTCATAAAACAGATTAGATCAAGAAGAAGAATTTCTTGAACTTGAAAATAAATGATTTAAGTTAACCTGGGAGGAAGGGGGTTAATTAATAAGAGAAAAGAAAGCCTATGGGACACCTTTAAGGAAATAGTATTTGCATTAAAGAAATTCAAGAGGCAAAAGCGACTGAGAAAGTACAGAATGCATATTTAATGAATGAATAGCTCAACACTTCCCTAGACTTGAGAGAGATATATCCAGAACTCCAATTAGGCTCAATACAAAAAGAGATCCTCTCCAAGACACATTACAATCATGCTGTCAAAAGTTAAAAGAAAAAAAAGAATTCTAAAAGTAATAAGAGAAAAACATTAACTCACATAAAATGGAATCCTGATTAGAGTAACAGTAGATTTCTCAGCTAAATTGCTTCTCAGCCTTTTGGCTAAGACCAAGTGTAGATTTCCCAGCTGAAACCTCTTGAGCCAGGAGAGCATAGAATGAAATATTCAGAATGATGAAAGAAGAAAAAAAAAAAAACTTGTCAGCCAAGAATACCATATACGGCAAAGATGCCTATAAAAAAAAAGATAAGCAAAAACTCAGAGAACTCATTACCACCAGACTGATATTACAAGAAACACATAAGGGAATGCTATATCTAGAATCAAACAAACTACTACCATCATGAAAACATATATAAGTACAAAATTCAGTCACAGAATAGATGAAAAAAAGAAAAAAGGCTATATAAAACAAGAAGACAAACAAAAGAAATAGGCTGTTACCCATGGATAACAACCTTGAATGTAAATATATTAATTCCCCAACTAAAAGATACAGACCAGGTGAATGGATAAAAAGTAATGCCCTACTATCAGCTGCCTACAAGAAACTCACTTCACCAATAATGACACACACATACTGAAAATGAAGAGATAGAACAAGATACTGTACACAAATGAGAACCAAAAACAGAGTCATTTCTTACTCATGTACGATAAAACAGTTCAAAACTGTAAAAAGAGACAGACATTACACATGACATAAAAGAATCAATTCAACAAAAGAACACATCAATTGTAACTATATATATGAACCAACATTAAGCCACTTAAGTATAATAAACCCAATATATCTAGAAGGAGAGATATACAAGACACACTGATATCTAGAAATTTTAACACCCATTTTCATAAATGTCTAAATCATTAAGACAGAAAATCATCAAGGAAACAGTTAACCTATACCACAGATCAAATAGACACACATTTCATTCAGCAAGTGCAGAACATATATTCTCATCAGCACATGGAACATTCTCCAGGATAGGTTTGGTCACAAAATAAGGATCAACAAATTTTTAAAAATCTAAATTATATATGTATCTTCTCTGACTACAAAAGAATAAAATTAGAAATCAACAATAAGAGGAATTGTGAAAATTCTACAAATATACAGAAATTCAATACATAACATGCTTCTAAACAATGGATCAATGAAGAAATAAAAAAGGATGTCAATAAATTTCTTTAAATGAAAGAAAATGGAAACAATATATGAAAATGTATGGGACATAGCAAAAGTGGTACTAAGTGGGAAGTTTATACCAATAAGTGCATCCATCAAAAAAAAGGGAAGCTTGTGACTAAACAATCTAACAATGCAACTCAAGGAACTTAAAAAGCAACAATAATAAATCTACTGTGTTAAAATCAGCATGGTACTGGCAAAGGAACAGACCTGAGGATCAGTGGAATAGATTAGAAGATGCAGAAACAACTCCAGACATGCTCAGTCACCTCATCTTTGACAAAGGAGCCAACCCCCATCATTGGAGGAAAGACAGCCTATTTAATAAATGGTGTTGGAAAAACTGGATTTCAACGTGCCAAAGATGGAAACTAGACCCATACCTATCACCATGCACTAAACTAAGATCGAAGTGGATTAAAGACATAAATATTAAGACAGAAACACTAAACTTGCTGGAAGATAAGTTAGGTAGAACTCTTGAAGACACTGGCATAGGAAAAGACTTCATGAACAAAACTTCAGCAGCATGGGAACTACCAGAAAGAATCAACAACTGGGATCTCATCTTATTAAAAAGCTTCTGCACTGCAAAAGAAACCACCAACAGAGCTAACAGACAATCTACAATGTGGGAAAAAAATTTTAGCAGCTGTACCTCAGACAAAGGACTACTATCTAGAATATATAAAGAATTGAAAAAAATCAGACCCCCAAATTCAAAGACCCAATTCAAAAATGGGCATCCAAAATGAACAGACATTTCTCAAAGAAGTAAAAGCAGCAAACAAATATATGAAAAAATGTTCAACATCACTCGTCATTTGAGAGATGCAGATGAAAAAAACACTGAGATTCCACCTCACCCCAGAAAGAATGCCTGCTATCAAGAAATCAACCAATAACAAATGCTGGCAGGGGTGTAGGGAGAAAGGAACCCTTCTCCATTGTTGGTGGGAGTGCAGACTGGTGCAACCACTGTGGAAGTTAGTGTGGAGATACCTCAAAGAACTAGGACTAGAGGTCCCATTTGACCCAGCTATTCCCCTGCTGGGGATCTTCCCAAAAGAATTAAAAGAATCATACCACGGGGATATATGTGCACCCATGTTCATAGCGGCACAGTTTGTAATAGCTAAAGCTTGGAAGCAGCCCAAGTGCCCATCAACTGGAAACTGGAAACTGGATAAAGAAAATGTGTTTTTTTTATAAAATGGAGTACTACTCAGCCATAAAGAACGAAAAACTAGAGTCATTTATAGCTAAATGGATGCATATCAAGGCCATACGTTTAAGTGAAATAAATAGGACACACGTGTAAATACCCAATAGTTTCTCTAGTGTGAGAAACTGATAGTGTAAACAAGGGTTAAAATGATTAAAATGAATAATTGATAATTTGAAATAGGAAAAAAGGTCCAAAGATGAAGGAGTGAAGGGAGGAGAAGGGAAAAGGAAAAAAGGGAAAGGAAAAAAGGGAAAGGAAAAACTATGAGAAAAGAAAAAAAAATGGAAATGAAATCTGTGTAAATAGGGAAGGGTGGAGGGGGTGAAGGGCGCACAGGTAATGGGGAAAAAATAAACCAAGATATATCATGTACAGGTACAAACACCCAATGATAAATGTAAACAAACTGTATACCTAAAATGTACCAATAAAAGAAAAACAACAACAAAAAAAACCCATCCCCAAATTAGTAGAAATAAAATATCAAAGCAGAAATCAAGAAGATTGAGATTAAAAGCAATACAAAAGATCAACAAACCAAAAAAGTTCCTTTGTAAAGACAAACAAAATTGGAACTTATATAGGGGATCTATATAAGTAAAATCAGAGACAAAAAAGGAAATATTACAGCTGATATCACAAAAATATAAAGGACAACTAGGAATGATTACGAACAGTACATAGTCAAATTAGAAAACCCAGAAGAAAAGGGTAAATTCCTAGACAGACATAACCCACTAAGATAGACTCTTGACAGAACAGAAAATCTCCTGAGTGGTAGCACACACCTATAATCTCAGCTACTCAGGACTGAGACAGGAGGATTACCTAAGGCCAGCCTGGACAACTTTGGAAGATCTTGTTTCAAAATAAAATTTTTAAAATGGTCTGGAAATAAACCTCAGGGTACAGTGCTTGCCTAGCATGCGCGCGCACACACACACACACACACACACACACACACACACACACACAAAAGGACAAGATCCAACACAGCTGAATAGAGGAGGAATCACATCAGAGACTCAGAGAAGATCAACTGAAAACACAGGTATTTGGAAGGAGAGGGACATACACGCTGATGCAAAAATATCATGTGAAACAAAGAGACTTGTAGACCAAACAAAACATACACATAAGACTTTAAAAAAAGAGGCAAAGCAGTCCAACAGGACTACTCATGAGGTCTCACCTTGTGCTCAACATGAGTACTGCCATTTCAAGAAGTTCTCAAAGAGCTGGCAGAATCCAAGTAGCACAGCAGAGTCAAGCCACACAGTATAGACTTGGGGTATATGGGTCCCTTGCCTCATAGTCCCTTATCCAAACAGTAGACACTGAAGCCTAGCAGCATTTCGGGGGGGGGGGGGCGGTGCCAGAGATCGAACTCGGGACCTTGCACTTGTGAGGCAGATGGCAGAACCACTGAGCTAAATCCCTGGCCCTTGGCAGCATTTTTTTGCCAGCACACACCAGGAGTGAGTGACCAGGGAGCCTCTCCCTCCCCCCACCTGCCTATTCATTCTCAGATTCTGAGCAGATAAACAAAGAGCCAACGCTCCTGTCTAAGTCTTCAATATTGGACCCCAAGCACACCTGAGTCACCACTGAGAACCTGCAGTTTATCCCAAACAAACTGGGACATTCATCCGGCACACAGAGATAACACTAGACCAGTATGAGTCCACACTCAGCATGCTGGGCTCACTTGGACCTACACAGAATTTTCACTCCCTGCTCTAATCCTAGACCCACCAGAGTCTGTCTCCTAACACCAGTCTCTGGGCAATGAAGGTGTACACAGGGGGTGTTCCAAGCACCTTGTGCACAGCAGAGTCTCCACCCTACATTCAGCCAGAGTCCTAGACACAGACCCTGCCTAACACAATAGGCTAGTACTCTGCCTGGTTAAGCAGCAAGGGTTAACGGCTGCCTATTCTGCCTGGTACTCCAGACACCCATGAAACACCACCCAGTGCTCTGCACCTTTACTGGGCTTGTAGAAATCTGCCCATATTAGTCCTGGGAAGATTTATTTCTCCTCTGATCATCCACAGGACTGAAAGTCAAATCTGAGAGCCCACAAGAGCCTCCATGTATCAGCAACCTGTCCCACAGACACTGAAAAATACATCAGGTAACCAGCAGCAACTCATAAACGAAGGAATCCACAACTGGAGCCTCAGAAACAAGGTCCTGAAAATGGCCAGGATGATGAATGGTGAGCAGCAGTTAACCAGCCTCTCCAAAATTTGGAGTCCAGACACTAGAATATAGCAATAGAGGGGGGAAAAGGAGAGAAGTGGGTCTCCAGGACCCAGCAAGGATTTGAAGTGAGAATTGAGGCACAAGGGAAGAGCAAAGAGGGGGACACGGAAGAAGAAGGTAGCAAACAGAGCTATTTCCCTAAATTCCACCTTTTGGCATGAGAGATGCTCAAACCTACAGAGGCACGGTGACTGCTGGCAACTCCAGAGCCCTCTGTGGAAAAACACACCAGTGGTATGGACAAGTGGATGCTGCACACTGCAGTGGTTGGTGTGTGATTCCAATACAATTCAAATGTCCCCAGGACAGGGCAATTGACCAGGCACCATTTCAGAAAGCTCCAACAGAACTCAAAATTCAAAGCAGCGGTGCACTTGGTCCATCTTTGGGCACCAACTGTCAGTGTGAGCTGCAGCGGTTGGAGACACCCAGGGTGACAGAGTTGGGTTCAAGCTGGCAAGAGGCACCCAGAGAGTTGTGGACTGAACAACCTGGATCGCACACCCACAGCCAGAAACCAGGAGCAGCCTGAACATCAGTGGAGGTGAAAGCACGCGTTTGCTGGGATTATCCACCACCAATGTAACTCTATTGCAGGTTTGCTGAGATCAAGCAACACAGATCTGGCCTCTGTCTGCCCGCTTTGTCTAGCAGTGACAGTAGAGACATTCTCTGAGGTGGACATTTCTTTTTCTCTTTTTGCTTTTTGTTTCTTTTTCTTGTTTATTCTTGTTTTTATGAGTGTGAACACTGTTTCCACTTATTTTGTTGTTTTGTTCTGTTCTTTTTTATTTCTTGCCTCTTTCTTTCCCTCCTATCTTTTTAACCAGTTTCCCAAAGCTTGTGCAAATTTCCTCTGTCTTTTAGCCTGGTTTCCAAACTCTCTTCTTCTATTTCTCTACTTTTTTCTTCTTATCCCTTTTAAATTTTGTTCCCTGTAGGTAAAATCGCCATACTGAGGGGATATTTACTGTATATAATTTTAGGGTTTGTGTTGGATTTTGTTATATACCTACAAATCTTGTTCATACAATCTAAAGTGGCAAATTAATAGTTAAGACAGTTTGTCATTTTGGGGGTTAAACTTGTCACTATTGTTATTACTGATAGTACTACTCCAGCCAAGGTGATAGAGTTGTTCTGATCAGTTGTTCTTTGTATGCCACGACCAAGATGTCTGAGGGTCACAGACAATACTATAAGACAGTACCAAAGAACCAGAGGCTATGCCAAATGTGCAGCAACTTGTCAACTCCAATAAATTGAAGACGTAGAATCTTGCAAGACTCAAAAGCCAAAATTCAGCTATACCTAGAATAGAAAGTGAGAAGAATGGAAGCAAAATCCAATCCCAGACTTCCAGCCTGCCCAAGGCAAACCCAGTGAGCAGTGAAATGGAGTAATTCAAAAGCCACATCCCCCCAACAATTGGAAATGGTAACAGCAGAAGTAACAAAGCAGGTGAATGAGGCTCTAGAAAAAAAATCAAATTAAAAGTATTTCTCAGACAACTACAGTGATGATGACCATAATAAAGAACATGGTTAGTGAATCTAGAGTACATAAAGATAAAAAAAAATAAGACCTTGGGAAAATGGAAACCATGAATGCTCAACATAGGAAAGAAATGGAATCCATGAAACGGATTCAAAAACATGTCCAGATTTAAAATTCTATGGAAAGCATATGCAACAGAATGAACCAATGTGAGGATAGAATATCAGGTCTAGAAGACAGGTTTGCAGTTAGCAATCATCAAAAGAAATATTTCCTAATACCAAGGGACTATAAAAAAAAATAAATCCAACAGGTACTAGATGATGCAAAGGAGAATAACATAAAATGGACTGGAGTCCATGAAAAAGCATGACATAGCGTAAATGACATTAAAAAACCTGTTCAGTGAAGCATACAGAATTCTAATTAAGCCATGATCAAAATAATCTACATCAAGTCATATCATAGTCAAGATTCCAGAAATTCAACTCAAGAATAGAATATTAAAAACTGTTAGAGAAAAGAACAAATCACCTATACAGGAAAAAAATCAGAATCACAGATTTCTCAACCCAAACCCTTAAGTCAAAGAAAGCTTGGAACAAAAAATTTCAAGTCCTAAAAGAAAATAACCTTCAACCCAGATCGATGTACCCTGCAAAACTCTTCCAAAACAGATGGAGAAATAAGACACCTCCATGACATAGAATGCCTGAAGAAATTCATGATCACCAAACCAGCACTCCAAAATGTTCTGAAGAATATTCTAGAAAGATATATTAAAGACTACAATTCCATGCACCCTAATAGAATGAATCAACAAGGCAAGAGAAGCAACAAAAAGAAGGGATATGAAGGGAACCAACAATACAAAAATAATATGAAAATGATAAATCATTATGTATTAGTTATAACCATCAATGTAAATTGTCTCAATTCACCAATCAAAAGAAACAGAATGGCAGAATGGATCAAGAAACAAGATTCAACAATATACTGCATACAAGAAACACATTTAACTCAAAAAGAAATTCACAGACTGAAAGTCAAAGGATGGAAAACAATACTCCATGCAACAGGAACCCTGATAAAAGCAGGGATAGCTATTCTATTTCCAGACAGAGTGGATTTCAACCCAAGACTGATCAAGAAAGACAAAGAGTCACTAAATGCTTCTTAAGGGAACAATCCAAGAGGAAGGCATAACAATCATAAATATATATCCACCAAATACCACCGCACTTAACTATACAAAACAAATATTAACAGATGCAAAAAATCAAATAAGCACTAATACAATTGTACTGGGAGACCTCAATACCCCCACTGTCACAAATAGAACCAGACAAAAAAATCAACAAAGAAATAATCAGAATTGAACCAAACTTTGGAACAAACGGACTTAATGGATCTCTACAAAGTGTTCCACCTCACAACATTAGAATACACATTCTTCTCAGCTGCACACAGGATGTTCTTCAAAACAGACATGATACTAGTTCACAGAACATGATTAAGTAAATGCAAAGGAACTGAAATTATCCTATGCATATTATCAGGCCATACTGCAATGAAACTGGAAATCAATGGCAAAAGAAATCACCAAAACTATATATACACATGGAAATTAAATAACACCATCCTGGGCAATCAGTGAGTCACAGGTGAAATTAAAGAAGAAATTAGTTTCTAAAATTAAACAATAATGCCAGTACAACACAACAGAACTTACGGGATGCAATGAAAGCATCCTACGAGGTATATTTAAAGTGGTGAATTGCCATATCAGAAAAACAGACTGAGCTCAAATAAACAACCCAATGTTCAACCTCAAGGATCTAGAAAAAGAGCAAGTCAAGCCCAAAGCTCTTATGAGGGAAGAAAATATAGAGATCAGAGCAGAAATTAATGCAATTGAGACTAAAAAAAATATAGAGCTGAGGATTTAGCTCAGTGGAGCTGCTGCCTGCTTCGCAAGCACAAGGTCCCAAGTTTGATCCCGGTACCAAAAAAATAAATAAAATTTTTTAAAAATTCAAAAACAATACAAACAATCAATGAACTAAAGAGTTGATTCTTTGAAAGATTAAATAGATAACCCCTTAGCCAACCTTATCAAAAAAAGAAGAGTCAAATTCATGCAATTAGAAATGAAAAGGGTGAAATCACAATAGATCCTATAGAAATTCTGAAGATCGATACTTACTTTGAGAGCTTGTATTCTAATAAGATGGAAAACACAGAAGAAATGGACAGATTCCTAGATATGTATGAGCTGAATCAAGAAGAGATTAAAATTCTAAATAACCCAAGTATTAGTCAATGAAATTTAAGATGTAATCAAAAACCTATCCACAAAGAAAAGCCCAGGTCCTGATGGATTAACAGCTATATTCTACAAGGAATTCACAGAAGATCTAATCCCAGTATTCCTCAAACTCTAATGAAATCGAAAGGGAAGCTGTTCTCCAAAATCCATTCCTAGAAGCAAAGATTACCCTGATGCCAAAACCAGAGAAGGATCCAATCAAAAAAGAGAACTACAGGGCAATCTCCCTAATGAACACTGTCCCCAAAGTCCTCAACAAGATACTTGCAAACAGAATGCAGCAAATCATCAAGAAGATTATACACCATGACCAAGTAGGATTCAACCTGGGGATGCAGAGATGGTTCAACCTACCCAAGTCAATAAATGTACTACACCATATGAACTGAACCAAGGACAAAAACCACATGATCATCTCAATAGACACAGAAAAAGCATTGACAAAGTCCAACATCCATTCATGATAAAATTTTTTTTAAAAACCTAAAGAAAATTGGGGTATAAAGTCTTTAGCTCAATCTAAAAAAAAAGCAACCTATGACAAACCAACAGCCAACATCATACCAAATGGAGAAAAGTTTTTACTCTAAAATTAGGAACAACACAAGGATGTCCACTATCACTACTCCTATTCAATATAGTTCTGCAAATATTAGCTAGAGCAATTAGACAAGAAAAAGAAAAGGAATAAAGATAAGAAAGGAAGAAGTTAAATTATCACTATTTGCAGATAACATGATACTCTATATAGAAGACCCCAAAAACTTCACCAAAAAACTTCTAGGTTTAATAAACGAATTAAGTAGCACAGCTGGATACAAAGTCAACACTCAAAAATCAATAGCAAACTCACTGAGAAATTAGGGAAACAACACTTCACAATAGCATCGAGCAAAATGAAATACTTAGGAATCAATCTAACAAAGTGAAAGACTTATACATTGAAAACTACTGTACTTTGAAAAAGGAGATCTGAAAGAGGATATCAGAAAATGGAAAAATATCTCTTGTTCTTGAATAGGCAGAACCAATACAGTGAAAAATGGCCATACTTTTTAAACTGTTATACAGATTTCATGCAATCCCAACGAAAAGACCAACAGCATACCTCACAGAACTACAGAAAACAATCCTAAAATTCAGAGAACCCATAGAGACCTAGAAGAGTAAAAGCAATTCATGAAAACAAATACAAGGGAGGGGTATCACAATCAGTGACTTGAAATTATACTACAAAACAACCATGATAAAAGCAGCATGGTAATAGCAAAATAACATAAAATAAAATTTAAAAAAATAAAACACCAGATGTGAAGATCAATGGAGCAGAACAGAAGATGCAGCAAGAACTCCAAACACACTCAGCTACCTTATCTTTGACAAAGGGGCGAAATACCTTAGCTGGAAGAAAGATAGCCTCCTTAATAAATGGTGGTGAAAAACTGGCTTTCCATACACCAATGACTAAACCTAGATCCATATCTCTCACCATGCACTAAACTTAAATCAATGGATCAAAGATCTAAATATTAAAACAAACATTTAACCTGCTGGAAGACAAAATAGGTAAAATTGTTGACATAGGTATAGACAAACACTTTAAGAACAAATCCCCAGTCACATGGGAAATGTTACAAAGAATCAACAACTGAGATCAAATGATGTTAAAAAGCTCTTGCACAGCAAAAGAAACCATTAAGAGTAAGAAACAACACACAGATGGGAAAAAAATTTTACCAGCTATACCTCAGACAAAGGACTAATATATACAATATATAAAGTACTCAAAAAAAATCAGACTCCCCTATTTGAAAGAACCATTCCAAAAATGAGTATCTGAAATGAATAGACACTTCTCAAATGAAGAACTACAAGCAGCAAATAAATACATAAAAAAATGTTCAACATCACTGATCATTCAAGAAATGCAAATTAAAACAATGAAATTCCATCTCATTCCAGAAAGAATGCCTAGATCAAGAAATCAACTGATAGAGCCAGGGATTTAGCTCAGTGGCACCATGCCTGCCTAGCAAACACAAGGTCCTGAGTTCGATCCTTGGTACGAAAAAAAAGAAAAACTAGAAATCAACTGATAATGCTGGTGAGGCTGCAGGGAAAAAGAAATCTTTCTCCACTGATGGTGGGAGTATAAATTGGTACAACCACTATGAACATCAGTATGGAGATTTTTCAAGAAACTAATACTAGAGCTTCCATTTGACCCAGCTATTCCCCTTCTTGGTATCTTCCTAAAAGAGGTAAAAGCATCATACCACAGCGATATATGCGCACTCATGTTTATAGCAGCACAATTTGTAATAGCTAAATCTTGGGAACAACACAGATGCCCATCAACAGACGAATGGATAAAGAAATTGTGGTTTTTACATACAATGGAGCAATACTCTGCCATAAAGGATAAACTTGAGACATTTTGAGGTAAATGGATCCACCTTAAGAATGTAATTTTAAGTGAAACAAATCAGATACACATATTTAAATATTATATTATTTCTCTTGTGTGAGAAACCCAAAAGGTAACTAAAGACAAAAATACAAAAAACCCACAAAATTATGGTCTCAAGGTGCACCTATTTACCTAAAAATGCCTCCTTCAATGGGCCCGGGATTTAGCTCAGTGGTTCCAGAGTCTGCCTCACAAGCCCACGGTCCCGAGTTCGATCCCTAGTACCCCCTCAAAAAAAATGCCTCCAAGTTTATCCTTTATGGTAGGTGCAGTACACAGTAAATATCACATTTTCTTTCTCCAACTGTTGATGGGCATATGGACTGTTTCCAAGACTTAGCTATTTATAAATACTGCTACTATAAACATGGGTATTCATGTATCACTATGGTATGAACTTTAACTCTTTCAGGAAGATACCAGGAAGGGGAATAGCTGGGTCAAATGGAACATCTAGTGTCTGACTTTTTAGAAATCTCCATATCTATCTCCATAATAGTTGTACCAATTTAGACACTCCCACCAACAATGGGAAAGGGTTCCTTCCCCCACGTCCACCCTCACAGCCTCACCAGCATTTGTTATTAGTTGATTTCTTGATGACAGACACTCTTTCAGGAGATGGAATCTTAGTGTTGTTTTAATTTGCATTTCTCAAATGGCCAACGATGTTGACCATTTTTTCATGATATTTACCGGCCATTTGTACTTCATCTGAAAAGGGTCTATTCATTTCAGATATCCATTTTTGGATTAGGTCTTTAAATCTGGAAGGTCTAACTTTTCTCAGTTCTTTATATATTCTAGATATTAATGCTCTGAGTAGCTGGCAAAAAAATTTTCCCATTCTATATGGTGCCTCTTCACTCTAAGTGGTTTCTTCTGCTGTGCAGAAGCTTTTTAATTTGATGCGATCCCATTTGTTAACTCATATTATTTCTTATACAATTAGTTTTGTTCAGAAAGTCTTCGCCTCTATCTATGGTTTCAAGAGTTTTATCTGTTTTGTCTTCCAGTAGATTAAGTCTGTTTTACTGTTTAGATCTTTAATCCATTTTGATTTTAGTTTAGTGCATGGTGAGATATACGGGTCTAAATTCAACCTTCAGCATGCGGATTGCCAGTTTTCCCAGCACCATTTGTTAAAGAGGTTAGCTTTCCTCCAGTGAAAGTATTTGGCCCCTCTGAGTGTACCGGAAGCGGCTTCTGTATCTTCTATTCTTGTCCATTGATCCACAAGTCTGGGTTTTTTTGTTTATTTGTCTTGCCAATACCACACTATTTTTATCACTGCAGCTTTGTAGCATAATTTGAATTCTAGGACTGTGATGCCCCCCTACCTTGCACTTGTTGCCCAGAATTGTTTTTGCTATTTCAGGTCTCTTCTGGTTCCATATGAATTTTAGGATTGCTTTCTCCAGTTCTGTAAGGAATGTTATTGGTATTTTGACTGGGATTGCATTAAATCTGTGTAACAGTTTTAAAAGTATAGTCATTTTCACTATATTGGCTCTGCCTATCCAGGAATAGGTGATATCTTTCCATTTTCTGATATCCTCTTCAATCTCCTTTTTCACAGTATTATAGTTTTCTTTTTTTTTTTTTTTTTTTTTTGATACCGGGGATCGAACTCGGGTCCTTGCGCTTGCGCAGCAGGCGGCGAAACCACTGAGCTAAATCCCCGGCCCCATATAGTATTATAGTTTTCATTGTAGAGGTCTTTCACTTATTCCTAAGTATTTCATTTTTTGGATGTCATTGTGAAAGGTATTATTTTCCTAAAGTCTCTGTCGGTGATTTTATTATAGATGTATAGGAATATTGTTGATTTCTGAGTGTTGACTTTGTATCCTCCTACACTATCAAGTTTGGTTATTAATTCTAGGAATCTTCTGGTGGAGTTTTTAGGGTCTTCCATGTAGAGGTTCATGTCATCTGCAAATAATGATAATTTAACTTTTTCCCTTCCTATCAAAATTCCTTTTATTTCTTTCTCTTGCCTAATTGCTCTGACTAATGTTCCCAGAGCTATAGTGAACAGGAATGGTGATAGTGGACATCTTTGTCTTTTTCCTAATTTTACAGTAAAAGCTTTTCTCCACTTGGTATAATGTTGGCTATTGAATTTGTCATACATGACTTATTAGACTGAGATAAGAACTTTCTACTCCAATTTACTTTAGGGTTTTTATCATGTAGCTAGCTATTAGCCTTTGGATCTGTGCCAGCAATCAATCACCTCTATTTATTAGGAAGGGGAAGATGCACTCAATTTGGCCCAGTATTCAGTTCCTTGGTAATGGGCTACAGTATTGTTCATGACCCCATGGCAATTTAGATATTAGCGTACAGAAAAAACTGATAGCAACAACTATGTTGGCTAAAGCAGTAAAATCAGCAACAACAATAGCATCAAATACAAACCAGTTAATGACACACTGTAATAACACTGTACCGCCTTAACCACAGAAATAAGATCTGTAGTTACAGTACAAACTCTAAGACAAATCAGATACTGATATACAATAAACATGTACTAAATAGAGCAATTTTCCCTCCATTAACAATAGAACAGTGTTCAACCATAGTAAAATATATTTAACTAGCTACAGATTACAGTGCTGTAATCCCAGCACTCTGGAGGCTGAGGCAGGGGGATCGCCATGAGTTCAAGGCCAGCCTGGGCGACCTAGCATGTTTGAGGCCAGCCTGAACTATAAAGCGAGACCTTGTCTCAAAAAACAAAAAACAAACAAAAAGAACTGTCAAACCATTTTCTAGAATGGCTATACCATTTTCCATGCTCCCCAAATTAAATATTTTTTACTATCCCACTGTAATGTTTTTACTATATCTCTTTGTTTAAGCTTACATGATTTCATTAGGAATTACAGTATCAATGTTTATTTTTACAAGTTTGAGTGGAATGTAGAAGACTTACCACCATACAGGTCACTTCACCTTTTGCCTTATAATAAATACATCTACATATTAAGCTATAGTCCTAAATATTGGGTCTACATTCATGACAAAGATTTTTTTCAACCATAAAATACTTTAAATAATCAAGAAAAGAGTCTGTTTACCCAGATACCTAATCATACTATTTGTTGCTGTTTCTGATGTTCTAATACACATTGCCCTTGTGTCTAAAGAACTTCCTTTAGCTACTGTTTAGAGCAATAAGCTGTGCCACTTCCTTACAGCAGCTCCATGATTTCTGGTGTGGAATCCACACTCATTGGAATCATTGTTTCCGTGTGTATAATGTATTAAGTGTCTTCTGGCTGCTTTCAAGTACACCCATGTGCCACATAACAATATTTTCACCAACAATGCATATCATACTCTGTATGATGGTGGTCCAAAAATTATATCACCCAGTGACATCATAGCTATCTTAGTTTGCTTTTGTGCACTTTGCTCACACAGTAATGAAACCAACCTGAAGACACATCATCAGAGTATATCCTCGCCACTAAGCAGTACATGACTATATTTTGTCTTTAGTTTTCTGAACTTTGATTATGTGTCTGGGTACAGGTTTTCAGGTATCTTGCATGGGCTCTCTGGGATTCTAGAATTTGTAGGTTTATGCATTCTGCCAATTCAGAAACTTTTCAGTCTTCATTTTCGTCACCATAGCCTTTGTCTTCTCCTGAAACTTCACTTATTGCCCAGGTTCCTGAGACCCAGTTCATTTTTTTCCCCAACTTTTTTTTTTAACCTCTGTTATTCAGGTTGTGTAAATTTTATTGATTTATCTTCAACTTCACTGATTCTTCTTTGTCACATCCATTTTGCTACTGAGGCCCCTCAATGAGTTCTTTATTCTGTTTGGTTCTTCTTTACATCAATTATTTCTTTGCTGAGAATTTCATGTATTTGTTTCTCAATTATATGAGCCAGCTTGTTGGGACATTTTTATGATAGGCACTTTAAAGTCTTTGTGAGATATTTCCAGTATCTGTCATCCCACACTGACATTCACTGACTGTCTCTTCCTGTGCAACTAGAGATTTTCCTGATTTTTCATATGCTAGCAATTTTAGATTTAGTATGAACATTTTGAATATTATAAGGTAAGAATGTGGGTCTTATTTAAATATTCTGGATATGTTAACAATTTAATTTTAGTTCTCACAGCCTCTAAGTCCTATTTGGATATGTGTCCTGTATGTACCATATTATGACTGGGCTGGGTAGTGGTCAACCTGTTAGAATGTTCAGCTCTCAAAGTCATTTTACACTACACAGGGTAAGATCTATACATGCACCATTCAGAGGTGAATGTAGGTGTTTCCAATTAACTACATGGAGTTGCCTTTCCAAGTTCTTCCCTGTCTGCGATCTCCTACCTTCAGGTTTTCTGGATTTCTTTTTAGTTATCTAGTTTGCCTACTTCTGCAGCTGCACCTGCCTGTAGGGCCACACGGTAGAAAGGTGAGAAGGCAAAAAAATTGTACATTTATTACCATTTATTTACTGGTACTTTGAATTTGGTCTTCTTTCCCATTTCACATGCCACTTCTTTTCAGACCACCCATTGCTATACACATTGTCCAGATTTCATACTTGCATATTTCTACCCATGCTTCTTAGAAATGTAAACTCAGAGCCACATTTTAAAAACAACTTTTTCTTTCTTCCTACTTCATGTTTAAGTTATCAGAGAAGGCCCACAAACTGTCTTTCTTTAACTTTGTTAAATGGGGTGGGGAAACCAAAGGCACAGCTTTTCTCTAAATGCTTCAGACAACTCAAAGTGGGTCTCCTAACAGTGACCAGCTAGAGTCCTGGAGCCAGCAGGATCTCTGAGCAGCTAAAGCCTCATTTAAATTACCTGAGTATAGGACACACAATCTCAAGATGACTGTCCAACTTTAAACAATCAATAAACTAAATCCCTTCAACTGAGGAATCAGAGACAAAGATTAATGATGATAAAGTTATAAGTGTTATTTATCAGTTCAGGGCTTTAATGTTCACACACAAAACACAAAACTACTTATATACTGTACTATGAGAAATGATTTGAGAATGTTTTCTTCTTAAAGCAATAAATCTAAATTTACCATATATGCTTTTAGATGCAGTACGCTAGATTTACTAAGTCAATTACAATGTATAAAACCCTGTCACAGGGAATGGGAAGTGAGGAGAATGTGTAGTTTTGAGTTGCTACCCCTCCACTAGTCAAACTAAGATCAGCAGCAGAGACTCAGTTATTTTCGGAGACACACAATTGCCACCCATGACATAATCTAATGCTTCAAAAGAATTTTAATAGAGAAAGACTATAAATTTCTTAGAAAATTACCTGTCTGCTCTAGCAGAGAGAATCCTGAAGTCAGAAAGGAACTCTATAATTACATACACAGTGGTATATTTAAATATATAGTTAAATGTATAAATTCTCCAGTTGACAATTTAAAACCCCTCAGAGAGGAATGAAATCTTAATCCTCAGGCACAAAATATTAACAGTGCCTCAAAGTACAGCTCACATGCTACCATCAATGCTTCAACTAGACAAAGTCTTTAATAATCAAAATACAAAAAGTCAAGCTTTAAGACATCTTGAATGACTACCAAAGAACTCACAGACAACTTGTAACAAGGACTTAGATGTTAGGCCTGAAAATGCCCAATGGGTAAATAGGAGCAGTAAAGTTTGACATTTCTGCCTTCATTTTATATCACCTTTATTACCTTAAATCTGCTCTGCTCTGCACAAGGCATGTTAAACACTTATGGAGTATTAGGTAAATTACAGAATAGCCCTAAATTTATCTAGGCTATTTCACGCCCCCTTCAAGACTGAAGACACCCAGATAAAAGTAACTAAAATAATTTTCAGGATTTACAATACATCTAATTGCCAGCTTTTACAACATCCAGTTCCAGATCCTCTGGGAATGATGCCTAGAAGTCTCAAGTCACTGACCTAAACCTATAGCCACCTCAGATTCCTGGAAATGCAGATTCCTGGAAAAGCGGAGCCTCCAAGACCATCCCATAATGTCACACACACATACCCCAGCAGGAACAATTACCCATGAGAGGAACAGAAGCTGCCCCCTAAGAGAAGCTGCCATCTCAAGATGGGAACTGGACTGCGCCCTGAAGTGATGATGGCTCTCCTAGGACCTCACGGAACCAGGCTTGATTTATCAGTCAGTCAGATGGAGAACTGACCAGGATTGCCTATGCCACCAGTGACGCAAGCTCCCAACCCATGTGTTTTCTTTGTTCCCCTTTTTCATAAAACCCCAAAGTTTCCGTCAGGCCCTCAAAGACAGATCTTGAACCACTCCACGTTTCCCAGCATAGCCATGCCATTTAAAGCTCCTTTCCTGTCCTTCACCACTCCTGGTCTCCTTGACTGACATTATGAAAAGGTGACCAGGCCTGGTGTATTGGGATCCCTGAAGCTGGGGTGTTTGTCCTACAACAAACTTACAGTGCTAAGGGAGGAAAACAAAATCTGTATTACTCAGAAGTGATAGGACCAAGTCAGGTCCATTTATAAAATAAACAAAACATTTATTCTTATCCAGACTGAAAATCTACCCTTCCAATTTTTACAACATATGGCACTTAGCCATGGTGCTATCTGCTTCCTTAGAGCTTAAATATTTTTAACTTTGGCCAACATAACCCATGGACTGACCCAAACGAGAATAAAAAGACCTCCTTACTACATCACAAAATTCACACTAAAAATGCTGACACATTTTAACTGTGCAATCATTACAAAATACTCACTACTCCAATTCTTTACAAAGAGGCATGTAAAAAGTCTCTATTTCTGACTTAGCATTTAAATAGTGGTAAATTAACATTGGTTAAATCAAAAGATATAAAAGTAAGTTTATTAGCTTTTAGGGAAAAAATGAACAAATTAAAGTTATAATATCAATCTAGTCCATATCCTCCAAAAAGTATATAAATAGCTATCAAATGTTAGTATACTCCCAAATCAGTACACACTTTAAGGCAAGCATTTTGACATTATACCATAAGCCTTAGAAATTTCTATGTCCTTTGATCTAATAGCTGTAGTTCTACAAAAGTATTCTAAAGAAATAATGCATATTACATTGCTATTAACAGGACAAAATGAGAAATACAGTATTGAGATTTTGTATCACAAATATGCAGTCATTAAGGGGGCTAATAATATAAAGGCTGTGGATGAAGCTAAATGGTAGAGTTTGTGCTTAGCATGCACAGGCCCTGGGTTCATCTCCAGACCAAAAACCAAAGCAAAGTTGATATACATCTGCATATGTATGAACATTATCATCGTAGAAACATTCAAGGAGCATTAAATGGAAAAGTAGGTTATAAAGTGGCATTTATGATATAACCTCATTTAAAAATCATGGAAGAACATAACCAAAGTTGTATCAATATCTTTTTCCTCAGGTGGTAGCATTAAACAGTATTTTTATTTGCTTTTTTGGCTTATGGATATTTAAATTCTGAGCGATAAACATGGTTTCCCTTGTATGAGAAACACAAAATATAACTAAAGAGCAAAACAAAAGCTAATAGGAAGTACATAGATCTTTCTCAAACGGGAAGGGAATCAGAAGATGGAGAGAGTAGGGAGGGAGAAGAGTAAACGGGGATGAAAAAAGAATTAAGATGTGTTCTGTGCGTGCACCAACTCCACACAAGGAATATAGTCATTATGTACTGCAAACATGTACTAATAAAAAATATATACCACTTTTCATAATATGGAATTCTTTTAAGGTTTTAAAAACACTCCTTACCACTTCCCTCACCTATTCACACTTTTCCCAAAAACTGTATTCAAATCTTTCTCATTTAATGTGTTTTTCTTGTATTAACTCTGGTCCTTCCAGTGTAAACCTATGTGTACACACCAACAACAACAACAACAAAAAAATACAAGTAGACAAGATGGGAAGTGCTTGGTGTACAGGGAGCACTGTTGAATCACTATGTCAGCTTAGTGCACTCTGCATACCCATTTCAAATGAATTTGGAATATAAATCTCTGAGTATGAACTGGGCACAAGAGAACATTTCTTTGGAGATTGTGGATGGCCTAAGTGGGAAGATCACTGAAAGTTCCCCATTTAAAAGTGGTGTATCAACAGCAAGTCGGCTCTGTAAAGCTGCAATGTTAGTAGATTTAATCTGCTTGCCAAGGAAGCAAAAAGAAAGGGTTTATTTAAAGCAAGTACATATCATGCAGCTAAGCCTATGTCTGCCTCCTGTCAAGAAGCTAAAATTTTACTGAAATCCTACTTATAGCAACATGGGTATGGCTCCTGGATTGTAAAATCTCCCTACATAGAGCAATTTAATACGCCAATTAGACAATTCATTATTATAGTAAACATCTTTTCTTTAAAAAAAAAAAAACCACTAAATAAGCTTTTACACCAAATTAAAGCCTTTCCCAGAGGACCACATACTATATCATTTACAGTGGACCCTTGAGTTACGACCAGCTCTGACATAGAAACAACTCGGGTTACAACCAGAACTTTAATTTTAACTTACAACCAAACTCTTGAGTTTCAACCTGAATGCCGGCCACTTGTGCTTCCAGATGGTTTTAATCCTTAAAGTGTTCTGGAAGGAACATTACAACATCCTTTCCCGTGTGGGGTTAACTGAGAAATCCTGGGCCAATGTCTAAGGACACTGAGATCTTCCTGGAAGAAAGTGCGGCCTAAAATTATACAGGACAGAGACTTTGAAAGCTGTGGCAGAGGAGCCTGAGCCTTCAATTGACCAACCTGAATCACAATCAGCCCTCGAGAACGAATTGAGTTCATAAGTCAAGAGTCCAAGATACATGAAATGTTCAGAACAGACCAAGCTATAGACACAGAAAATACATTAGTCATTGTCCAGGGCCAAGGGGAAAAGGTGGGGATTCAATATGAAATGAAGAAAATATTCCAGAAATGGATTGTGGTAATCAGCATACAATTCTGAATATAATGTTTAACAACCACTGAATTACACATATTGAGTGGGTAAATTTATGGTATGCAAATTACATCTCAATAAAGCTGTTACTAAAAAAACCAAATGTCCCAGAGTGGAGGATGAGTCCACAGTGAAGTCAGCAGGATGTCACAGAAATGGACACAGATACAATCATGTTTCTTCTAATTTTGGAACACTTACAGCTTTAAGATTTAAAAAGAAAATTAAAAAGATCATGTGTGTTTGGATAAGTGAACTAACACTCTGCGAGACATTAATACTCAAATTTGGGTCCCTAGCACCAACAGTATATTTCCATCTGATTTCACAAATGCTTAGTCAAAATCAAAAAGTAGGTCAGGGAGCCAGGGATTTAGCTCAGTGGTTCCGCAGCCTGCCTAGCAAGCACAAGGTTCCCAAGTTCAAACCCCAGTACCAAAAAAAAAAGTAAGTCAGGCAAACCTGGTATAGGAAGGCAAGCAGAATTTCTAAGGGTGATCTTTCATCCTCATCAGCTTCACACATGTAAGACATTCAGATCATTCCAGGCCACCAAGCAAATAAATGTCTGACATCAGAAACCATGTGTGCCTGTCCAGAAATGAGTTCCATATAACAGCCAGCCACAGGAAGGAAAAACCAAAGGGACCTTTTTAAAGAGTTTAGGTCACTCAAAGTACTGTACCCTTACTCAAAGCTCCATTTACTATGTGCACACACTATGTCCTAGGTGTTGGGGATACAAGTAGCTTAAGAGTATAAAAGGGGGGGAGTAAGCTGAGGGAGGATTACTGCATAAGTAAAAGAAGGGAACTCCAATGAGGTGACATGTGAGCAGGGCCCTAAAGTAAAGGCATTGGCCATTGCAGAAACCAAAGGAAGACAGCTCGAGGGCTACAGAACAGCAAATGTAAGTACTCTGGAGAGAGGCCATTTAGGCTGGAAGAGCAGAGTACAGTGAGGAAAAGAATAGCAAGGGATGAGCTGGGAAACCCCTGGACAATTTATAGGAGAAGAATAATGTGACTGCTATCTGAAGAGCAGAAACAGTGAGAACCACTAAAAACCACTGTACTGAAATCACCCAGATAAAAGAAGATGGTAACTTGGAACAGAGAGGCAGAAGGGAACACAGGAAGAGATATCAAATTTTGGATATATATTTTCAAGACAGGTCCTGCATTTTTTTTGGATGAATTAGGTGTGCATTGTGAGAGAAGAGAAATTAAGGGTGACCCCAAAGTTTTTGGCAATAAACAAGTTTAAGAGAGAAAATCAGGTTAGATTTGGATAATGAGTTTAAGGTGTCTATTACATGGCCAACTGGAGATTTCAAGTGAACAGTAACTTTGAAATCTGGTGAAATTGAGGCTGGAAATAATTTATTACTCAACAATACAAAGATGGTTCTTAAAGCTTTATTTTGTGACCTGCCTTTGTTCAACCTATTCTCCAGTGGATAAGCTGTTGCCATTATTTTTCCATTAGTAACACTGCAGTAATAAGTATATTTAGAAAGCTTTTCTTATGCTATATATTAACATTTTTATTTGCACAAAAGCTTCCTAAAACCAGAACTGCTCATTCAAAAGGTATGAACATTTTAAGGCTTACAAAAAGACTATGGCAGTTCACACTTCCTCAAGCAGCACAAGACAGCACCCATTTTCCACATCAGTGAGCATAGGTATTATGCGGTTAAATTTTTGGACAATCAAGTAGATAATGAAATAGAGGTATCTCACTTTAATTTACTTATCTGCACTTGTTTGTGTGAATTCATTAGTTTGCAAATACTCTTCTGTAAAATGTCCATTTTATTACTGGTGTTGCTTATTTTTTTCTAATCAACTTAAAAATGTTCTAGTATATTAGAAATATGAAAACTTTATGTCAGTGTGTAGCAATCGTTTCTCCCAGTCTATCACTCATCTTTTGTCTTGGTAAATGGGTGCCTTATGCCATAGGAAATGTTCTATTTTTAATGCAAATCTATCATCCAATTTCCTTTATGGCTTCTGGACCACCCATCTCACAATAGAACCCACAAGGTTCGAAATATATTTCCCTATATTTTTTCCTATTATTTTCATATTAAATTTTTTATACTTATGAATTTCATACATCTGAAATTTATTTTAGAGTATGGAGTGAGCTAGGAGTCTAGTTCTGTATGCCAGGCAAACAACCAATTACATCAAAACCATTTGTTAAGTAAGCCATCTTTTCCCACTATGACATAGGACTCATCTGTGTAGTCAAGCAATCCTGACCAGAAATCAACTCTGTACAAAGCCTGACTAAGGAAAGTCATGGTAACTTAGTACATTATATAAATATGCAAACAAGTTGAGTATGCAAACAATATGCCTGGGAGACTGAGGGAGGAGGATCATGAGTTTGAGCCCAGCCTGGGCAACACAGAAACTTTAGCAAGACCCTGACTCAAAGAAATAAAAAGGCCTGGGGATGTAGCACAGTATGGAGGCCCTGGGTTCAATCGCAGCACTGAGGTAAAAAAAGAATATGCAAATGACACAGAGCAGTGACATAAAAAAGAATCAAGAATGCATTAAGGGAAGAGCAACAACAGTAAAATGAAAGGAAACAGAAGCAAAGCTTCTTCTTGATTTATACCTCTGCCCTCAACAATGAGCAGCCCAGAAGGAATAGGGAGCAGATAAATTAAAAACATAAAAGTATAGGGCCAGGGATTTAGCTCAGTGGTTCCGGCTCCTGCCTTACAAGCACAAGGTCCCAAGTTTGATCCCTGGTATCAAAAAAAAAAAAAAAAACCAGAAAAGTATTGATATTATTTTTAACTCTCTGGATCCCTCCAGTCTCTCCTGTCACAAAGCTTTTTACTATACACAAGGAAGGTTCAATCATAAGAAGGTCCACAGACAGCTGTGTTTGGCTGGAACAGATATGACTGGCCATTACCTGCAAAAGCTGACAGTTCATTTAAACTGTGGACAAATATGGAAATAGTATCAGTTGTTTTCTAGCCCAAAATATCTAAATCCAAGCAGTATAACAATAATCACACAGTGACTTAACCAAGGCATGGCAGTGAAGAGAGGGAATAAGCATTTTTTTTTCTTTGCGTCATAAAATGGTAAGGGAAAAAAAGTTTTGCAGGTCCAGTGGCCCGGCCCAAGTTTGGGTGAACCATACCAGCACTCTCCTTCCACTTAATGCTTGTTGGTGGTGGTTGTGGGGGTGATTTTCATTGTTCTCTGGACACTGGCTCACCCCTTCCCACTCATAGTCATATGCTATCAATTCAGAAATATAAAAATGGCTATTTATAAAAACTTGACCAAAGATGAGAGCTTCTCTATACTTAGAGGGTAGCAACACTTAGGATACAGATACCTAGCCAATGTGAACTACACCCTCAATGACCAATGAGAAAACGTGTAATAGCCAGAACGACTGTATGTTGTTCACCACTAATATCTACACATTGCAATTACTGAAGGTATTTAATAATGCTTTTCTGCTTCAAAAGTTACGCTTAGGGTAGAATGAAGAACAAAGAGATGGTTAAAGCAGGGGCTAGCCCTTACAAAGATACTGCAAAAAACCCTCCAACTTCTCATTCACAGGTAACCTGACTTGAAGTTATCTCTGTCATATCCTACCTCATTAATTCAGCCTTATTTCCTTCATATAAAAGAAAAAGAATTTAGCCTGCTACCCCTGGTAAGCTCAGCAAGATTGCTAGATTCCTATTTCCTACCTTTTCTTTTTTTGTTGGTACCAGGTATCGAACTTGGGTCCTTGTGCTTGTGAGGCAAGTGGGGGAACCACTGAGCTAAAGCCCCGGCCCCTCCTACCTTTTCTTTTTCTCCAACTTGTTCTCAGCTGGGCCTGCAGGAAAGCTAGTATTCACTGCCAACGTGCAGCCTCCACCTCCTTGAGGGAAACCAGGGGACTTGCAGCTGAAGGGCATAATGGCCTCCACCTTCTGAGCTCCCTGTTTTGACTTTGTGTGCAAACAGCTTCTGTATAGACAGAATGTAGAACCCACAATCTACTTCATCTCAGAATGATCAGCATAGGGCATATAGCAGTAGGCTAGTTTCAAACCCATACATGAAAAATCTCTTTCACATGAAAAATCTCTTTCACATGAAAAAGTAAACTGGTTTATTCCAAATCTATTTAAAAATAGGAAAACCAGATTTTTTCATTATTAAGGTTGTCTGCAAGCTGTCATTAGCATGACTGCAAGGAGGAAGAAGAAAGGACGGAGCCTTATGACTCTCTGCCTAACAGTATGAGCGATTCCCCAAGTCTACAGGCTAAGATGCCATTGTGATTAGACCCTAGGGAAAGTGCTCTGACTCCTACATCACAAGATGAAGCATATTCCTTGTGAGAGTCTGTAAGTCACTGAAAATGTTTACACTTTTATAGTTAATAGTTTAATAGTACCAAAGAACAAATCACATGAGAAAAAAACAGTAAAACTTTCCACATAACAGGCCAATTCTGGCACCCAAAAAATTCAGCATGGTGGCAAAGCTGACTCTTGCTGGTAAGGCACTTTGAAGAGTAATACAAGCTTCAAATGGAGCTCAAAAACTCATACACGTGAGCTAGCGAACTAGCAGGAAGAATAAATCCCTGCATCATTGTAAAATTCTAGTCCCAGGACAGAAAGATGGGAAACACCTGTGTGCTTCAGAGTGCCAGAGTGCCACCAGTTTAACCAATCCTGGAAATACTCTTCTTAGGCAATGTGATAAAATTTACTCATTGTTTATGACACAGTCTGGTATTACTTGAAGCTGAAAGCATCCTGACACATGCCCATTAAAAAAGAAAAGAAAAATCAGGTTCACACCCCATCCAGTGATCTCTTCTTACGTAACTGCAGGGAACAGGAAGGAAAACATTCTTTCAGGTCATTTGTATCACCATCCAGAGATTCACCCCCATCGAAGCTAACTGGAATACTACAGTAACTACTGAAAGAATTAGGCTGGGCTCAGAATAAGGGGGTTGCACTCCATTTTCTGAACTTACAAAAGGATTATAGTGCCTGTCTAATCATTGACAAAACACTTAAGGACTTTAAGGAGCACCACAAAGTAGTCCTTGGCGTGCCACAATGTCCACACTGGCCTAACGTGATTCCTCTTAACTTTATATCTCATATAAGAATGAAGGAGGTAGCCAGGCATGGTGGCACATGCCAGTAATCTTAGCCCTTGGAGGCTGAGGTAGGAGGATCACTGTGAGTCTGAGGGCAGCTTGCGCATCTTTGAAAGACCTTGTCTCAAAATAAAACTAAAAAGGCTGGGGGCAGCCCAGACTTACAGCTCTTGCCTAGAATATGTGAGGCTCTGGGTTCAATTCCCAGTACCACAAAACCAACCAAACAAAAACTAAAATCATACAATAATTGTAGAAATTTCAAAACATTTTAGCAAAATGAGCAAAAAAAAAAAAATGATTTGATGTCTGCAAGGATATAATAGTACATCCATTGGAGAGTTATCAAAGATTTCACCATAACATGCTGAAACACATTACATACTAGGGCATTTACTCAGAAAAGCTTACAAATAATTCCAAGGAGCTGTAAAATACCAGCTGACTAGATACACTATATCCAGGCTGAGGAATTAGGAAAACATTCTACTTATCCTAGTGCTAACAGGATCACAGATCATCAGCCTAGACCAGAGATCCACAAAATCTCCAAACCATAAAACTACCATTGCAACACAAAAATACAGAACAAAATGGCAGATTTACTAAAATTATGGGACATCCCTGGTTCCCTTAAAACCATCACCAAAGCTGTCAATTCTCTGCAATGCTTGAGTTTTCTCCTTCCACAGGCTCACAAACCTAAGATATACATGAACTTTATATGTATGTAGGTACAAAAGATGACACTTGTTGAAAATGAGAATAAACCGCTGTCAGTGACCTGTCATAGACCTAACTCTCCACTGAAGGACAACTTAGTTTAACACATTTAGGACTTCTATCACTTGCATGACACATAGTAAACTGCATTATATAATCCTTATAGATGTATTTTATACCCCCACCTAGTCTATAAATTCCCAAACAGTAGCACTGGATTAAGTTTGTGTTTCAACAATATCTAGAACTAGCAATCTATTCAGTAGGGATCTGCTCAGTCATTGATAAGTAAATGATTCAAGGAAATAAAGGAACAAACAATAAGAGGCAAATTGTAAAACAAAATGTATCAGCATGAAATGTGAATTATCATATGTACTTTCCCCCACATTATCTGATGTTCCAAAGAGCATATAAAAGCAGGCTGAAAACAGTTGTCTAATGATTCTAAAGATGAAGAGGGAATTTCTTACTGCTTCATCAAAATACTGTACCCTAATCACAGAGGCTATTTAACCAGTAAGTTAAAAAGTACAAGCAAGCTTCTTGGAGGCCAAGATCACTTGCATCCTTTGTTTCTCCCATAAGGACTCAGTAGAAATTAAATGTAAACAAGAAAAACAGTTTGAAAACAAAACCCTAATCAGGCCTCCCAATCGGCCTGAGGTTAAAAAGATGTCCCTGGACAAAATCTTGGAATTATTAAAACCAAACTGTCAGTACCCAAGCAAGACTCAAACTCAACTCATAAAGCTACCATGAGGATTAATCAGCTAAAAAAAGCTAAACTCACAAGAGATGAAGAAAACTTATGATATGCATAGTTAACCACTTTCACATATAAATGAAATAAGCCTCTTGTTTCATCAAGATACAAGCCACTGTGTTAATTACTTAAAAGTAATAGGGAGGCCTGGGGGTGTGGCTCTGTAATAAGAGCTTGCCTAGTATTTCTGAGGCCCTGGGTTCAATCCTCAGTACCACTGGGGGAAAAAAAAAAGATAACACTGCAAATGTTTAAGTCATAAACAATACTTCACATTTATGAGTAGGATCACTATATTTTCTAAAACATCCAAATGTCTGTAAAGAAAATAGTCCAAGTACCACAGACAGAAAAAGGTAACTTTCAATTAACCATATGAGAAAATAAAATTAAGTGAAGTTAAACCTCTGAGCAATATGGCTGTCTACCCAGTTACTGAAGGAGGCAAGACATCCCACTGGGTTTGATTACCACTGTTATCACCATGGTCTGTAAGAGCTGTGCAGCTCTTGGACCACCTGCTATTCCCAAATGGGAGTGAAGGGGCCCTAATAAGCGCCAAGGTTGAGATCTGAACATTTCCCATGGCACCTTCTGCTTTTTATATCAGCGTTATGCCCTTAGAAACATGAACTTCAATAACAGGAAGTCATTACAGGATTTCTTCTATTTCCTTTCTGTTCATCTAGTTTGCTTTTTAGCAAGGGTGATTGAAATGAGAGTTACTGTGCCCTTCAGATGCCTGAAAGAAACCTGATAAGCTAGTTGAAAGCATTACTTCTACCAGCATTAGCAGCAACCACAGTTTTGGGAATTGAGGCTTTTGGACATTCTGCTTTATAAACCTCATTTATCAAACAGCAGGAGAACTGTTACATATGGTGATAGGCCTTATGGAAATGCTTAGATGGAATAAAAATGTGAGTAGATTGGATTAAATTACCTGCAAGAAAGAAAGAAACTCAGATGGAAGTAAAAAGAACCAATCATAGATATAAATCAAACATGGTTGCATGGAAATGTTAGAGCCTGTTTATAAATTGTTACCTTTGGGGTTTGCTATGAAAAAAAGGTTCCTGGAATGTATATGCAAGCATGTTTTAAATTTAGCAAAGGCAAATAAGAGTAAATTAACTACACCCACCACATTTCTCGCCCACCCAAGATATAAAGGTTAGAGGTCGCTTACATAAATTCTGACATTGCTAATAACACAAGAGAGTAGCTTACACTAAAATCCTAGTACTGGAAATCAGAGTACGTATGGGAAAAGGAGAATTCTCCATATGGATGAAGAGAAGTGCTTACAACACAGACAGATAGGAATGAGACATAGTAAACAGGTAAAATTTTGAATTCCACAACCAGTCTCTATTCCATCTTAATAAAGATTTCAAAATTTACTTAATTCTTAATTATAAATCACACAATTTACAAGAAATTGGAGAAAAACAAATTTTATTTGCTTGCTTTATTAGAAAGACTGGAGACGCACAAATCTTTCTATAATACCAGCTCTATAACTGTCTTATAAAATTATGAGATGAATTCATGGACAAAAACATGAGAAAACTGTTAACTATCTCTGATTGGGGCGGGGACATAAGATATGAGAATGTAAGAATGAGAATACAGATATAGCAAAAAATACAGATACAGAGAAAAATCACAAAGGAGAGGAATATACAAAAGAATTACAATTCAATATTGTTTTTTAAAAGCTGGACACTGAATTTGGATGGGTCTTTAATAATCTACATAGAAGAATATTTCTGGGAATTTAAGGTCTCTGTTCTTGGCCCAAGCACAAATGGATGAGTCTGAACACTCCTAAGCTAGAGCCCAATGCTCCCAAACACAGGGAAAAATGTTGAAGATCTGTCTATGTAACCAGAGTTTCAGTATCTGACAGGTCCTTGAGATGCCCCCACCTCACCATCCAAAGAGACACACAGGAGGTTGGGTACAAAAGATGTTACCAGTGTGAGAAACAGAGAATAAGAGTGAGGAAAACACAGTTGCCTCAGGATAGCAACAGCAATAGGAAACTGTCAGATATGCTCAGAAATGAAAATAAAGGTCTCCATGACCCTCAAAACCACTATGATACTTTATACTTCTGCTCTGTCACATCTACAGACTGTGTTCAAAAAAATGAACCCATGTACCTTGTAGGTGCATCAGTAGGAGACAAAGAGAATAATCAATTTGTCAACTGGCAAGCATATTGTTTAAGTAGAGGACTTTATCCTGGTGCTTCTCTGGCACACCACCTTCTTCCAACTTCCTTCCCCTCAGCAAGGTCATACTGGGTGACTCACAGAGTAATTTGAATTTTAAAAGGAAATAAAATTTCAGGCAAAGAAATGCATCTACCAGACTTGTGCTAAATAAGCACACCCCTCTGTTGGAAGTCCTGACAAGAATGGAAACAGGTCTGGTAGAAGAGGTGCTGACCGGCAGGCATTATTCCATTCCCAGACTACCACAAACCTGGAAAAAAAAAATCTCAAATTGTTCACTTGTGTTCAAAACTATCTAAGCCCCCTGAATGCAGGGTGCCAAAGAATTAACTAAAAGTCATTTCTTCACATTCTCAAAGCCTTGCAGGAAATAGTCATGCATTCATTTTTCAAAAATTCCTCACATTTCAAAGGCAATGATCTAGGTAAAGTCAAATTGAAATCACAGACCCACCCAGTGCCCCCAGAAATGTCCTCTTGAAGAAGAGCCTCCAATCAAGCTCCCTCTCCGGTGGCAGAGGTTACTCTGGGTAGTACTTCCGCAAGGCAAGGTAGCATAGAGCCTGTTGCCACTGACTTGCCTTCCAAGGCAGCTCTCCAAGTCAGAGTTCTTCATAAGTCACACACAAAAAACAAGTTCATTCTCTTTTCCTCACTCATTAAAAATAAACCCAAATGGTACTCAGATTTAGAAGACACCTACCAATGTAAAAGTTAAAGAAAGAGGGGGAGGCACACACCCATGTAATCTTTCCATTCAAAGAGGCACTATTCCACAACTGCTCTGGAGTTTATAATTAACAAACAAGCTTAATCAACAACAGAGATTTCTAAACTCTTGTAATTCACACTGGAATCTGGCTTATTCCAAAATTAGATCACAACCAATGGGCTAGATACCCTGGCTAAATCAGAAAACTCTGTGTGTCGAGGGGTGGGGGTGCTGTGGACTGAACCCAGGGCCTAAAACACGCTAGACAAGTGCTCTACTACTGAGCATTAGGTATTTACACAGATTACCTCCTCCAGTGAAATCACAGTATTATAATTCCCATTTGAAGTCAGAAAAAGCAGTACTTCCAGTGCATTACCTGACTCCAGAGTTCACCCTAAGCTTGCTAACCCCAGGAGTACTGGAAAGAGCTCCTAGTTCCCAAATATACTCTTCAACTAGCCAGAGTAAGCACTGGTCCTTGAAAAATCACTAGTGTGAAGTGGACCTTACATGTCTCTAATCAGTTTTTTTTTTCCCAGTACCGGGGATTGAACTCAGGACCTTGCACTTGCCAGGCAGGCATGGCACCACTGAGCTACATCCCCGCCTGTTTCTAAATCCTATCTGAATGCGGACATTGCCCCAGGAAAGAACAGGTGGTTGGTATCTGACCTGCCACAAACCCTCTGAAGTTATTAGATACTGGCTGTCATCTGGGGCAACAGCACATTCAGGAGGAGCTTACTGTGAGACACAAGTGAGTTCTAACAGGATGAAGTGAAAGACAAACTTTGGGTATTTTAATCTTTTCCAATAAGACCATTTATATAAATAAAAATTCTTCCTGCCACCTTCATAGTACTTGCATATTATACTTTTCTATTACAGTAACTGGTGAAATGTATAATAAATAGGGCTTACTAATTTATGAACTAGTGGTACTTATAGCTGAATTTTTATTTTAGTAAACAGCAGAACCACTTGGAAATCTATAGTATTAGGTGTCCTATATATACAGGAGGATAGGACTGCCAGGCACTTCAGCAGTATGCCTGTAATCCCAGCTACTCAGGAGGCTGAGGCAAGAGGAGTGAGACTTGGAGGCCAGCCTCAGCAACTTAGCAAGATCCTGTATCAAAGTAAAATAAAAAGGGCTGGGGATGTAGCTCAGTGGTAGAGTGTTTGCCTAGCATGCACAAGGCCCCAGATTTAATCTTCAGTACCCCTAACCACCCGCACCCCAAAAAAAGTACTAGTCTTAGATGATTCTACAAACCCTTTCCTTGAAATCCTGCATTTAGAACTCACAGGCTAGGAAAGCCCTGGCTACCGTAGCACACTGGGTATTGTTCTCAGGTGAGCAGGCTTAGTGGGCTGTCTCAGCGTGGGAACTGGAGGCAGAGAACAAAGAAGTGGGAGACCACAAACCACACCTCCCATACTTTATCATTTTGCTTAAGACCGATACTGCAGCCCTTTTTCCAATGGCCAACATAAAATACTGACCTTTGAGCAGGGAAACCATGGAGCCCAGGCACTCACTATAGTAAGTAATAAATGAGAGAAGAGAGTGACAGTGACACAGAAGAAAATCAGCTCATCTTGATGCCAAATTTACTTGTCTAAATGAACACCAGTAACGTCACCTAGGAAAAACAGCAAGGCTGGTCTTCAGTAAACTTTGGTGTCTAGGTTTGAAATGGATTGAGTGAAAAGGCCAACAGGTGATAAAACGGCACATTCACACATGCCTGTGCTAGTGTGAGAAACACATGGTCATAATTTAAGAACCTACCCTATTATTTCCCACCAAAAGGAGAGTCAGTAAACATCATCACTACTAAAAGTATCTCACAAATCTATGCTTTACATATACTCAAAGTCAAACTTGGATTCTTTAATGTAGAAGAAAAAGATTAAAACCAATAAACACAGAGCTATCACAAATAAATGAAAAGCACTAAACACACTATTGTTTTTAGACAGGGTCTCACTATGTAGTACACATTGGCCTTGAACTCACTATGTACCCCAAGCTGGCCTCAAACTCACAGTGATACTTCTGCCTCAGCCCTCTGAGTGCTGGGATCACAGGCGTGCACCACCACACCCAGCAGAGTACTAAAATTTAAAGGAAATAGCCCTGCATTTTTCCCGCTTATCGCTCCCATTACTGTCTATTACCACTCTTGGCACACTACTGAACATGCTGTGAGCAGTACTGTACCTTTATACCCATAAACACTCAGCATGCAATAAGCTGGTGTCTCTGTCACAATCACTCACTCATATACACAGACATCACATGGTCCTACCTGACCTTCCTACTCAACCCTGGGAGGCAGTACAAATGTCCCCTTCTTTCTCCTCCACTCCAGCACATTCCCCAACTTATTGCACCACGACTCCCATGACAGCACTCACCACAGAGGGAGGTCACTGGAGCCACCTCATCCCTGCATGTCACTCACCTTTCAACTCATAAAACCCAGCACAGTGCTTAGCACCAAATGTTTTACAAAAGTATACTGCAAAAGCAATGGCATGAATAGGTAATTAAGGAGAAAAGATGCTACTGAATATATGAGAATTATTACATGAAATTGTGTTAGCTTTCAATTACTGGGGAAAAGTCAACTAATCACCTCGCCTTTCATGGTAACTGATTTTACACATGCTGTAAAGGAAGATGAAAAAGGGAAGGTTTGTTTTTCCATCAGAAGGTTTGAATTAGACACAGGGTTCCAAACAGTAAAGAATCTTGCATTGCTCAAAAGAGCAAGAGCCTCCCTGGAAGATAAATGCTTGTGAGGGAAACTGTAACCAGCCTTCACTCATTCACCTTCCAATTCCCCGATAATCGAGGCACACGAGGAGCACTCACCCGGCTTGTTTCCTTCCCTCTCGTGGCCCAGCTGCCCCTTGGTGTTCAAACCACACGTATAAACCTCCCCATCCTCCAGCAGGAACACAGAGTGGTTTCCTCCACAGGCCACCTCCTTGACGCTTCTGTCCGATATGAATCCACACACCTGTGGCTCAGCCACAATTCCTTGCAGATTGGTGCTGATACCTGGTTGGCCCAAAGACCAATATCCCCAACATAACATTGTTCTTCTCCTTCAGGCAGTCATGTAGCCTAAAAGAGAGTTTTGTGAAAGAAAATGTTAAAAAAGATAAAAATTAAGAAAAAAATAGGTCAGAGCAAGTCAATTTAAGTTTAAAAAGTAACCAATTTTAAAATAATCCTACTGCTAATATTCCTCAGATATAGTACATCTCAAAATAAAACATTAACATTAAGTTACAATGATGTTGTTTTATGCTTTAGTAAGACTTTTAAGGGCAATTTTAAAAAGACTTTGTGTGAATGAATAAGCTATAGTTTGCAGGTCTCAGGTAGAACCCCCTAGTACAGCAAATCGGTTGAAACACATTCTGCAAACTATAAAGTAGTAACAGTTTTTAAATTATTCTTATGACCTTATTCTTTCTCAATGTACCTCTTTTTGAGGTACATTACTAGTCCTTTATAAAAGTTTGAACCAATTAGCTCCTCTGGGTAATCCTATTGTTAGCTTGGTTAGAAGTATTTCACCACTTGAAAGAAAAATGATAAATGGGGAAAAAAAGTCATCTCCTCACCACGCTAACCCATCCTCCACATCTGAGACGAGCTTCACTTCTACTGGGAGCCCATTCCAGTGACAGTCTGCATTCCTCTCACAGGGCCACTACACTGCCTTAAGTGGCAGCTTTTTCTTTAAACCTTGATAATTGGGGGGAGGGGTTACAGGTGTGTGCGACCATGCCCAGCTCATTCTTTTTTTTTTTTAATGAATTTTATTAGTACATTTTAGGTATACAATGTAATGACATTCACCATCATTGGAAATTTGCACCTTTACATAATCTCTCTTGGTTCTTATTTTTTCCCCATTTCCTGCCCTCCCTTCAGCCCCTCCATCCCTCCCTATTTACAAAGACTTTGTTTCCATTTTTTCATTTTCTCACATTAATTCCATTCCCTTCTTTCTTATCCCCTACCCCTCCCACTTCCCCTTCCCCTTTGCCCCTTTTCTTCCTATTTCACATTACCTATTATACATTTTAGTCCTTATTTACACTTTCAGTTTCTCGCACTAGAGAAACTATTCCGTATTTAAATCTTGATAATTTAATGCCCCACTATATTTTAATCTCCTTCAACAGAAACCACCGTATAACATAGGCTTCTTTTATTTAGCTGGTACCCAGTCAATTTTGGCTGGCTGATTACTACTAACACTAGCTTAGTTTCACAGTCTTTTAAAAATGCCTGTTTCTCTTTCATACAAACAAAAACAAAATCTCATCTCTACCCGTTTGTGTCCCCTAGGACAGCCAAATAATAAGTGTTGATGAAGATATGGAAAAAATGACAGCCTTCCTACACTGCTGATGGGAACGGTGTTGAGGCTTTAGAAAACAATCTGGCAGTTCCTCTAAAGGTTAAAACAGAGCTATCATATGATCCAGCAATCTCATTCTTAAGTACATACCAAAGGGAACTGCAAAAAAAAAAATCCACACAACACTTGTCTGTGAATGTTCACAGCAGCATTATTCACACCAAAAAATGGAAATAACCCAAATGTCCATCGATGGTAAATAGATAAACAAAATGTAATCTATCTATTCAATGGAATATTTGCCCACAACATGGATGAACCACAAAAACATTACGGTAAGTCAGAGAAACCAGTCACAAAAGACCAGAGAACTGTCCACAAAAAGCAAATCTACAAAGACTGAAAGATCAGTGGTTGGAAGGGCAAGAAGATAGCCAGGGAATAGAAAATGACTGCTTCAATTTCTTTCAAGGAGTGGTGAGATGTTCTGAATTGTGATTGTGATGATGCTTATACATTGTGGTGAACATACTAAAAACCTCTTAACTTTATACTTTAAGTGGGCAAATTTTGTGAATTCTCAATAAAGATTTTAAAAATAATTCCCAAATCGTCTTTCTTCTTGAAATATATGTATAACCTTTCAGTCCATACCAGCCAATAAGACTGTTGAGTTTAATTACTAAAACTGTCATTATAAAAATAATATACACAAAATGCTTCATAAGAAGCATTTCTCCTAAAACACAAGGGGGGGAGGAACAATCCTTAGAGCTACTATGGATAACCGTGGAGATACCAATATTCTATTGGCCTTTTCTGCTTACAAAGACTTAAGAAGAGGGAAAGCTTTGTCTATGCATTGATCAGAAAAAAAAATGTAACTTCATACATTCTTTAACTTTTACTATTGCTAAATTTGGATCGAGTAGGTGGTTCTTCTCTTCAGGAAAACACCTACTAGGCCCCTCTAGCTCTGAAAGAAAGCTCCAAGATTTAGAGAAGAAAAGGAGATAAGAGGAAATCCTAAGCACTTCCATTATGGCTTAGATCTAAAATGTCCCCCAAAAGTCTCATGTGCTCCAATGCTGGGACTTCTGGAAAGTGACTGGGTCACAAAGGCATTATGCTTATCAGTGGAATGTGCTGGAAGATGAAGCCCAGTTGGAAAAGGTAGGTCACTGGAGAAGGTATGCCTTCAAAGAGAGTATCTCTTATCTCTCTGGCTCTTTGCTTTTTTTCTGCTCCTTAGAAGCTATGGGTTAAGCAGTTTTCCTCAGACCCTTCCACCATGCTTTTTCTGCCTTAGGGCCAGCGAACCAGGAATTAAACCCTCTGAAACCATGAGACAAAATAAACCTCTCCTCTAATTGTGGGTGTTAGTATTTTGTCCCAGCCATGGGGGAAAAAACTGACTAATACAATATCTTATAGAAAAGTAGAGAGCCTGGGAGTGTGGCTCAGGTGTAGCGTTCTAGCATGCTTGTGACCCTGGATTCAATCCCCAGCGCACACACACACACACACACACACACACACGCACACACGCACACACACACACACACAAAAACAAACAGAAGCTCCTGATTAACATGCCAAATTAAGATGGGAGTAATTCAATCCCATAATATGGCTGGAAGTTTGGAACATGTCTAGTAAGTAGTGGATTCTATAAAGTACAGAAGAGCAATGGAACTTTGCGAAGTGTTATCTAATGCTCACCTTGAAGTTGCTGCCTATCCTGTGATTACACTTCAGAACCCCAAACTTTGTCAAAATTAACACAGAACACACTCTTACAATAATTTTACTTTTCCAGAATGGCTAAAATAAAAAAAATCCTCGAAAAGTAAGCTCATGAAGTCCCTCATGAATACTGAAGATTATGTGAAGAACAAGAAATTTGGGTGAGCCATGATAGAAGAACATCTTTCTTTGCCTCATGAATTCTTAGAAATCTGTGGAAGACTCTAAACCTCTAACCTAATGCCCAATGTTCTTCAACTCAAATCACTTTATCTGGATGTTAAAGTAAATAATGAAGAAGACTAGTTCTAAGGACATTCAGACTACATTTCCTTTCCCAAATACAGATTTTATATGGTATGAAATATTCTTGTCTATTTAAAGCTGCTATTCTCCCCATATTGAGAATCAATTTCAAATTCTAGATGTCAAAGAAAGAGGATTTCCAGACAAGACTGCAGACATCAGAGGTGTCTTACCCAATCTTCAGCCAATGGAAAGAGGATAAATTCTAGCAGAAATGGTAAAGTCTTATTTTGAATTATAGTACTAGATAGACAATATCAAAAGCTGAATTTATCAACCAATCTTAAAAGAGAATTTTTGCTAATTTCTATGAATCTAAAGGTACAAAGGAAACAGCTAAATGGCTTTTCTGGGCAAACTTACTTTTTAGCCATCTTTTCTTTTCTTTTTTGTGCTACTAGGGATTCAACCCAGAGCCTTACACAAGTTGTACACACTAGGCAAGCACTCTACCACTGAGTGATTATGCTCAGCCCCTCTTCTTTCTTTTTTGAGATACGATCCCATTAAGTGGCCACAAACTTGTGATCCTCCTGCCTCAGCCTCCCTAGTAGCTGCAAATTCAGGTTTTAAAATGACAAACTCCTTTCTGCCAACATAAAACCATGCCCAAATTAGAGATTACAGCCCCCTCAGCGCAGAGGAGGTGAACCACTCCCAGCGCCCAGGAGGCGGCTTCCAGGACACCATACCACACCCCCAGTGCAGAGGAGGTGAGCCGCACAGGCACCAGCAACACTCCATCCCCGGTTGAAATGAGAAGACACATAAATAAGTCTCAAAACCAGACTCCCAGATCACCTAAAGCAACTGCAAAGGGAAACGAGATGGAACACTCTGGTACTCAACTACCTGGACTCCCTGAACTGGCAACAAAAGAGGATCTGGAAAAAATGAAATCAGAAATAATTTCTCAGGCAACAGCAGAAATTGTGCCCATAGTGCAAGACATGTTTAATAAATCTAGAGAGGACACTGATAAAAAAAAAATAGAGGAACTGAGGAACATGACGGAATCCCAACAAAGGAAACAAATGGAATCCATAAAACAGATGCAAACAGATTTCCAGAAGATTAAAAAGTCCACTGAAACCTTATGCAGCAGAATGAGCCAATGTGAGGATAGAATTTCACATACAGAAGATAAGATTGCAATTAGTGACCAGGAAAAGAAAAATTTCTTTAAAATAGTAAGGGACCACGAGAAATCAATCCAGCAGCTGCTAGACAATGCAAACAAGAATAACAGAAGACTGATTGGAGTCAATGATGAAACAGGAGAGAGTGCAGACAACATAAAAAAACTGTTCACAGAAGCGATGGCAGAAAACTTCCCAAGCAGGGGCAAAGAACTTGACATACAGATAAGTGAGGCATATTGGACTCCAAATAGCCTGGATCAAAAAAAATCTACACATAGGCATATAATTGTTAAGATTCCACAAACCCAACAGAAGAACAAAATTCAACAAGCAGTCAGAGAAAAGAAACAAATCACATACAAAGGAAAGACCATCAGAATCACAGACTTCTCAACACAAATTCTCAAGGCAACAAAAGCTTGGAGTGACATATTTCAAGTCCTAAAGAAAAACAGCCTCCAACCCAGAATGATGTGCCCTGAAAAACTATCTTTCAAAATGGATGGAGAAACAAGATACTTTCATGACAAAGAGCACCTTAGAAACTTCATGAATACCAAACCAGCACCCCAGAAAATTTTAGACAATATCCTAGGAAAAGACAACAAGAATCACAACCCCAGGAAGCCCAGCAGAATGAATCCACCAGGCAGGACAAGAAATTAAATGCAAAGGAGGAGAATCCAACAAAAAGAAAAAGTCATGACAATGATAAGACAATACATATCAGTTAAAACCATCAATGTCAATGGTCTCAATTCACCAATCAAAAGAAACAGACTGGCAGAATGAGTCAAGAAGCAAGATCCAACAATATGCTGCATATAAGAAACACAATTCAAAAAGAAACTCAAAGGGCCGGGGATTTAGCTCAGGGCCGGGGATTTAGCTCAGTGGTTCTGTCGCCTGCCTCGCAAGCTCAAGGACCTGAGTTCGATCCCCGGTACCAAAAAAAAACACAAAAAGAAACTCAAAGACTGAAAGTTAAAGGATAGAAAACAATGGTACATGTGACAGGAACCCGAAAAAAAGCAGGAGTAGCTATCCTCTTTCCAGATCAAGTGGATTTCAAACCAAAGTCTGAAACACTTCCGGTCCCAAGAATTTCAGATAATGGATAGTCAACTTGTATGTACAAATCTATTGTGAACATGTGTTTTCATTCCTCTTAAGTAAAAACGTAAGAACATAACTGTTAGTTCTTAACAGTAATACAAGAAATTTCTGTATTTTTTTTACAAAATGGTTTTATTATTTTACATTCACATTAGCAGTATTAGAAAGTTCTAACTGGTTCATACCTTAATTGCAATCTTATCTTCTATATCTGAAATTCTGTCCTCACATTGGCTCATTCTGCTGTGTAGACTTTCAATGGAGTTTTTCATCTGGAAATCTATTTGCATCTGTTTTATGGATTCCATTTGTTTTCTATGTTGGTATTTCATCATGTTCCTCAGCTCCTCTCTAGATTTATTAATCATGTCTTGCACTAGGAGCACAATATCTCCTGTTATCTGAGAAATTATTTCTGATTTCATTTTTTCCAGATCCCCTTTTTTGTCAGTTCAGTGGGTCCAGGTGGTTGTGTATCAGAGTGTTCCATCTCATTTCCCTTTGGGGTTGCTGTAGGTGATCTGGAAGTCTGGTTTTGAGATTTATTTACGTGTTTTCTCATTTCAACTGGGGGGGGGCAGGGGGGGTGCTGTTGGCGCCTGCGAGGCTCACCTCCTCTGAGCTGGGAGAGGTGGGACAGGGGTTGGGAGCAGTGGTAGGGATGGTGGCCCCAAAGCCCCTTCCTGAGGGCCGGGAGCGGCGGGACAGAAGGCGACCCAAAAGCCCTTTCCTCTGGGCCAGGAATGGCGGGATGGACAGCGGCCCAAAAGCCCTTTCCTCTGGGCTGGGAGTGGCGAAACAGATGGTGGCCTGGAAGCCCCTTCCTCTGGGCCGGGAGCAGCAGGACAGAAGGCGGCCCAAAAGCCCTTTCTAACTGATTCATACCTAAGCTCACACTTGTTTTTTCAAAACTTTTAACTTCATCTCCCTAATGAGTGTATAATACGATCTTTTTATTGTACTGATTAGTGTTTTTCTGATTTTAGTGTTGCACACCTTTCCTTGTGCTGTACAGGCTATTTATCATCTACTTGAGTCTACTTTTTAATTGGGTTGTCTATTAATGAGCTGTAAGTGTTCTTTATATATTCTGATCATAGGTTATGTGTATTATAAATATGGTTCGTTTAAGGACTACTTTTCATTTTCTTAACAATGTCATTTAAAGTTCTAAATTTTGATGAACTCTCATTTATCAATTTTTTCCTTTTATACATCATGTTTTTTGTATTCTAGGAAATTCTTGCCTACCCTAAATTCGTGAACATTTTCCCTTATAATTTCTTCTTAAAGTTTTAAAGTTTTAGTCTTTCATATTTCTGTTCGTAGAACCTTTCAAGTTATTTTCATGTATGGAAATAAAGGGTTGAGGTTAAATTTTATATACGGATACCAGGTGTTCTAGTACCATTTGTTGAAAACATTGTCTTTTCCTCTGCTCTTGAGTTGAGTTTATGTTCTATAAAATGTTAATGTTAAATAAGCTTACAAAATCAGTGGACCATATATGTGTGATTCTATTTCTAGATTCTCTGTTTTATTCCATTGATCTATATGTCTTTTCTTATGCCAACACTGCCTTCATTGCTGTAGCTTTAGAAGAAGTCTCAAAATTAGGTAATAAATGTCTTCCAATATCGTTGTTTTTTTTCTTTTTACTTTTCCAGGTGCTTTGTACTCCTACATAATTTTTAAATTTCAATATCCAAGTCTTCATTTATAGCAAGTATACACAGACCTGAATTTTTATATATGGTGTTTTCTAATCCTGTTAAATTCAAATACAAGTTCTAGGTGCTCCTAGAGATTTCTTAGTATTTTCTCTGTAGATGATCATTTCATCTACATATAAAGATTTTACTTCTACCTTGCCAATCCTATACTATTTGTTTATTTTTATTGCCAGACTATTTTGGTTTGGGCCTATGTTTCAAACTTTCATGGACAGATGAAGAGTAGGCATATCTGCCCTTGTTCCCTACCTTAGGGAGAAAGCATTGTATCTTCTCCATTCATATAAGGTGTTTTTGCTGGAAGTATGGAGTACGTCTTTTATCTGTTGAGAAGGTTCTGTTCTACTTCTAGTTTCCTGATAGCTTTTACCATGAACAACTGTAGAATTTAGTCCAATACTTTTTCTGCAACTACTGATAGGACCATACGGCTTTTCCCTTTCCTCTGTTAAAATGATGACTTCTGGGGGTGGATCTTCCAATGCTGAACCAACACTGCCATCCCTATAATAAAACCACTTTCTACATACTACCAGATCTGACTTCTAATAGTTTGTTTTGTTAAACAAATTTCTATCTATGTTCATACTTTTTTCTCCTACTATCTTTATCCAGTTTTAGGATTAGCACAATGTTGATTTCCTAAAATGAGGGGAGAAGTGTTCTTTCTTTTTTCTGCTTTAAATGTTTGATATAATTTATCAGTTGAAAGGTATACGAGCCTGTTGTTGTCACATAGGTAGATTTTCAAGCTAGGAATATACTTTCTTTAATAGGTGCTATTCAAATTTTATATTTCCTCCAGAGTCAGTTTCATTATAATTTGTTTTCCAAGGTACTTCTTAGAAGTTGTCAAATTTATTTCAAAAAAGATTTCTGTAATATGCTTTCTATATCCTTTCAAATTCTGTAAAATCTGTGGTAATGTCCTCTAAATCTTGATATTGCAATTTTTTAAAAATGTATATATGATATTGTATAATAGGAAGAAAAGGTCTAAAGGAGTAGGGGAAGTGGGAGGGGTAGGGGAAAGAAAAGAAGCGAAAAGAAAAAATATGAGAAAAGGAAAAAAATGGAAACAGAGCCTTTGTAAATAGGGAAAGGTGGAGAGCTTAAACGGAGGTTAGGGGAATGGGGAAAAAAATAAGAACCAAGATCCCAATGATGAATGTTACTGTATTGTATGCCTAAAATGTACCAATAAACTTAATGGAAAAAAAAATAACGATTACAACACAAATGAAGTTAATTCTTTCAACCCTCCTTGAAAACAAATACAGTACACTTTGTCCTTAACTCAGTGACATTAATTTGCATATACAATTGCATTATGGTGATCCTGAATTACTCTTGAGATCTTCAGGCTTTCAGGCAACACATGAAAAGGCCCAAAATAAAATATAAAACTGAATCTCAATTTGCTATCTTAACTAGATAGTTCTGCTTCTTCCAAAGAGTTTAATTCCTTCTCCAGACTCTAAGTATTAAAACATTATTTCTCAGGTTAATTGCAAAGGTTGGGGGAAAGGGAGGAGAGTTAAAATGAAAATTGGCACTGTGGTGGTATAAAGATAGGATCAGGCAATCTATTCATACTTTAATTTTCCCAACTTGCCCAATTGCTATTATCCACTCCAATTTTCATCTTCATTTTAATGTTTCATGATTTTGTCCTATCTCTCCTACCACTAACTACATAAGCAACGTCACAATGCATTATACATTAGTCATTGTGCTCATAGCATTTTATATCTTCATCTCACTGAATTTCACAAAACCCTGCATCAACAGTAGTACTATTTCCAGCCTCATTTTCAAATGAAGCGAGACTCAGAGCAATTAGAAGCATGCCCAAGGTTACATAGCTGGAAGTAACAGAACCAGCCAATAAATCTGAGCCTGACACCAATGTCTATACTTATCCACAGGACTACACTGCCGCCCAAGTAGATTTGTATGTCACCTACAATATCCCAACACAAAAACTACTTAGTGCATGACTAAATTGTAATCACAACACAGAGTAACCTGAAAACTTGAAATAAAGTTTCCCTCTGAGAGCAGAACTAGCCAGAAATAAGAAATGAGATCAGGCAGCTATAGGACTAGCCAAGTATAAACAACATGTCTAAAGGTCTAGCTCAGCAGTGCCTGCATCACTGGGCACTCTGATCTCCTGGCTTCTCCCACCCACTTTTCACACTCATTGTCTCTCCCTTGCTTCTAGAGCAAGAGTAGAATCTTTTATTTCCCTTCAAAACACACAATCAGAAATCTGCCACAGAATAACACAGGACCATTTTTCTCAACTGTCCCACACCACCTTACTCCAGCTCCTCCATTTCCCATCTCTTATTTCCCCACAAAGAAAACAAAGGATGACTTTCAAAGAATGACTTTCCCTCCATGTCACACATGGTACTTTACTCAGTCCTCCTTATTTTTGGTAAACAATTCAAGATACTCCTTTTTATTTTCTTGAGACAAGGTCTTTTTTTTTTTTTTTTTTTTTGGTACCGGGGATTGAACTCGGGTCCTTGTGCTTGCGCAGCAGGCGGCGAAACCACTGAGCTAAATCCCCGGCCCTAGAGACGAGGTCTCACTATTAGTTCAGGCTGGCCTTGAGCTTACTATGTAGCCCAGGCTGGCCTCAAACTTGCAGCTATCCTCCTGTGTCAGCCTCCCAAATGCTGAGATTAGAGGACTGTGCCACCAAACCTGGCTCGGGATACTCTTAATGGGAAAGAAAACTGAAGTTCAAGGTACCTCCAAGTTAACCATGTGCTTGCTGGGAAACCTGGAAGATATTTAACTGCTCTAAAATGGAGAGAAAAGCAACAGGGTGCTGTGAGGGTTGATGGGAAAATGCATGTAGAAAGTGCTTACCATGGTACCAGTCATGCAGTAATGAGTGGCCAATAAATGTCAGCCGCTATCATCACTGTTATTCCTACTCCTAGTGTTCTGCTTTGAGACCTCAGTAGGCAAGACAGTTCCCAGAAGAGGCTAGAGGGATGACTCTAGCCTTCACTCTCCCTTCACTGTGATTACCATTAAGTACATTCCACCAAATCTGTATCATATATAGCAAAGTAGCATTTCCACCATCTGCCATAATTTTTACAAAGGAGATGTGAGATTGCTAGAAGAAACTTTTCTGTGTGTATTTTCTTTTAATTCTGGAGGTGGTGGCAGTTGGGGGCAGGGAGGCTTTCCACCAATCCTAGAGAACTCAAGGCTAAAAGACAAACTTCAATTCTCAAACTTTGTCTTATAATCAGCATATGCACACAGCAGCCTAATAACTGATTCTTATTCCTTTGACACTCACTGAAACCTAAATAACATTCACACAGAACTTCCAGTATTATTTAAAATAGGCATAAGCTTCCTTTGAAATAAACCTAGAAGTAAACCCTTGAATAATGACATATGTGGAAGTGTCTTTTTCAAGAGAAAGGCAATGTCCAAAACGTCAGTGCTTTGTAGGTACCATACTTCCCCAAACAAAGCTTTAAACTAATTTAGATCCAAAACTCAAATGTGAATTAATCCCAGTAACAAAGAATGTTTATTTGATACGCTTTGTCAAAACTTGTACTACGACCAGCCAAAGGGACATAAAAGACAAAGAGAAGTTTCAACCATGTGAATCCACTCCAGCCATTTCCTCCTCTCCTTTATCTGAGCTGGTCCTCTGAGCCTTTCAGCCAACACAAGAAATATTCCTGCCTCTGCCCCAATTGTCCCTTTATAGGTGCTGCCCTCTTCACTACCTGGTGCTGGACTCTGTGACACCAGAAGAATGATCTTTCTGCTACCTTCAAAGACACCCAACCAGCCCAGCAAGAAGTACCAAGGCAAGGATCCAGAGCAGCCAACACTCCTATATCCAGCTGGTGAGAGTGTAAACTGGCATGACTTTGGAAGACAAGGTGGCAATGTCTAGTATAGAGGAGATGTGAATACGGCACAGCATAGTAATTCCACTCCCAAACACACAACTAGCCTGTTCAACTTCTTCAGAATCTATGGTGCTGCTCCCCTTACTGAGAGCTGGAGATACAGATGAGTAAAACCTGGAGACTTGGAACTTTCTGCAATGATAGAAATGTTGGAATCTGCAGTGCTGAGGATGGCAGCCAGAAACCATACACGGCTACTGAGCACATGAAATGTGACTAAAAACTGAAGAACTCAAATTGTATTACTGTTTAATTTTAATAAATGTTAACTTTAATGTAAGTGCCATATATGGCTAGCTAGCAGCTATCCTACCATTCTAGGCAGTGAGAAACTCATGAACAGAGGCACCAAGATATATGTGTAGGAATGTTTATTTCAACATTATTAGAAATAGAAAAAATAGGGCTGGGGATTTAGCTCAGTGGCGCCGCACCTACCTCACAAGCACAAGGTCCTGAGTTCAATCCCCAATACTGGGAAAAAAAAAAAAATAGAAAAAAAATAAAACAAAAAAGACCCACATGTCCACCAACAAGAAAACTATAGCACATGTGTACAATAAAATATGGTACAGCAGAGAAAAATTAACTCCACCTGTAAATATCAGTATTGTCAAATCTTAAAAAGTTTTGAGAATTCAGAGCATGATGCATTTTTACAAAGTTTACACAATTATAATAAACACACTATTTGGAGCTAAATATATTAATGGTAGTAAAGTTATGAAGAAAAGCAAAAGATCACAAACACAAAATGCAAGGTAATGATTACAGAGGCTGAAAGAATGGAAAAAATGTGGGAAGAGGACAAAAGGAGCTTAAAATAGCAGGTCTGATGCTCTGCTTCTGTCCTTTTATTATGTCTTGTAACATACATTATATATATTTTATGCTCACTAATACGACACAATAAAAGAAAGCTGGGTACCTATAATACCAGCACTAAGGAGGCTGAGGCAGAATGATCGAAAATTCAAGGACAGCATAGGCAACTTAGCTAGACCCTGTAAAAGTAAACTAAAAAGGGCTGGGGACACAGCTCAGTGGTGAAGTGGTAGGCCTACTTAGCATGTATGAAGTCCTGGGTTCAATCTCCACTACCACCAAAAAAAAGAAAAAGAAAAGCACTGTTGAAACAATATCACTTCTTCTTACATCCCCACCAAGCTTCTGCCATGTATAGACTGGAAGCTTCTCAGTGGATGAACCTGGATTTACTCATGTTTGTGTCTCCTATTCTCAGCAGAGTTCAGGAGCACAAGAAAAGTTGGATAGATGCCTAGTGAATGGAACCTCAGCCTGAGAAATCAGAATTCCCACAATGTCAATTTTTAAAAAGCTTTGTTTTCCACACTGGATAACAATTCCCTATGCAGTAACAAAACATAATAACTCTAAGATGCACTCCCCCCTTACTCCATTTTAGCAGATATGAAAGCAGAAGGCCTTTTACACCTTAAACATTACATAGTGAGAGTCGATATTATCAACATGAGCTAGGGTATAGTTTAGTGGTAGAACACTTGCCCAGCAAGTGCCAAGTCCAGTACCCAGCATCAGGGGGATATGTATGTGTATGTATCACTAGTATGCTAAAACTGATAGCATGGAATTCTACCTAGCTGTGGAAGCTCCACGAATGAAGAACTGAGTGTCTTTATTCATTTCTTTATTCACAGAGAACAGGCTAGTGTTCAGCATATAGTAGGGATTCAACAGTTTCTGTACAAAGAAAAAGTAGTATTCACTTTATCTACAAGCCTTCTGTGTGTCTGAATCTGTGCTAAAAACTTTACATAGATATTTAATTTACCTTTTGTCAAGTCAAGGCTACAGAACAGCCAAAATTCTTATACACAGGTACTGGGAGTGTAAAGTGGCATAACCACTCTGGAGCCCTCGGGATTAGCAAGATTAAGTCACTTGACCAGGAACATGTAAATAAGTAGTTGAATGAAAATTTATTAAGTCAAAGTAAGGATTCAAATCACCTCTACTAGGCTCCACAGTTCATGATCTTAAACATAACACTATACTATCTCTCAAACCAAAGGAAGCCAAGATAGAAAAGCCCCAAAATCCACACTCTTTTTCTAATTTTGCAAATCATTTGAAGAAGAAGTTGTATACAATAAGTGAGCTCACAGTAGCTGAACCACTGGTGATGTTTACGGGAAACTAGAACCTAGGTCAGCCAAAGGGGAGTAGGGAATAAACCAGTATCAACAGGGTTAACCACTTTTCTCCATGTTCACCCTGACTTATGATGAAACAGTTCACTTACACAGAAACTCAGGTCCCTGCCACCAACAACTATTTTACAAGTTAAAAGTAGTAAATGTCTAAAGAGAACAAAGTTATGTCACCAAAGGGATCCTATTTAAGGAAAGTTTAACAGCCTACTCGATCCAACCACTAGGCAAGAGACTTACATTTCTAACCTCATTTTAATGGCAATTGATGCCTTTAGGGGCCAAGAAACTTTGGTTTTTTTAAATTTTAGTTTATTAGTAGATATATGTAGTACATAATGTTTACATCCTTTGTGGGAAGTTGGTACATGTACATCAGAGTAACTTTGGTCCTCTAAAAAGTAAAGAGCTGAAGCAGAGATCAGAAGCTAGGTTCCACCTTCCTAGGTTCCCTTGTTCTCTTCATTATCTCACAGCAGGAAGACATTAAAGTTTGTTAGGGTCCCTCTCTAGGCAGCCCAGCCATGTTGGGAATTCCTCATATACATTACCTTGTTTAATCTATTCAAGTCTGTGGGATATTATCTCCATTTACAAGATGAGAAAACTGAGGTTCAGAGAAATTTAACTCACCACAGATCACACACTTGACATTTAGATCAGAAGCCAGAATTGTTTCACTTCACCTTGGAGCGCTGCAAGTTAAAGAAATAATAAATATTAGTACAGAACTATGCAAAGCATTCTCACCATTATTAAAAGTAAAAAGACAGGAATAAACTTCTGAAAATAATATCTTTAATTATTCAACCCTGAATATTCGCCAAACACTGTATCTCAAGACTGGAATTTGATTGGGATAACCTCAAAGCTGGGCAAGGTGGCACTTGCCTATAGCTCAGCTATTCAAAAGGCTGAGGCAGGAGGATCACAAGTTCATGGACAGCAAGTTCAACTTAGCAAGACCCTGTCTCAAAACAAAATAATAAAAGGGCATGGCTCAGTGGCAGAATGCCAACTAAACATGTGTGAGGCCCTACAATGAATCACTAGCGGGGGTGGGGGAGGCCTTCAAACCTACCTACATGACCCTGAATCATATAGTACCTTATAAAATCCTTGCCAACTCAAAGAGCATAGTAAAACAGTATTATTTTAAAATCTCTCATTTAGGTTAGAAAACTTTTAGAAAGTACTGTAATTTGATTTTGTCTGTTTTCTTTATTTTCCCATGCACACACACATTTTTTGTAAAAAGGGTTGCAGACTTTCTCTTCTCATTTCTCCTTACCACATCCTCTATGTTACAAAACAAGAGACCAAGGCACCCAAAGTCTCTCAAGAGAAAAAGTCCTGCATGATTTTCAGATATTATCAAATCTTCACTTCTACTTTATGTAGAAAAATTCGTTCAATTTGTAAATATTACTTTCATTTCTGAAACTGACACAAAACTATCTTCTGTCCCGAGCAGAAGTGCTACTTTGACGCTGTAAAAAAAAAAACTGTTTTTAATTGGATATGCAAATCTGAGAAACTCAAATTTGTTCCTCAGAATGAAAAGCTTATAACCAAAGGCTGCAACCACATCAACTGGAACATCTTTAAAATGCCTGCTTCTTTTCTCAAAAATGAAAGCCCAAATGCTTCATTAAACATAGGTAGAACTGGATGCTAGTGAAACGAGGTTTTTTTTATGCCAAAGTTTCTAACCTTGATTCTTGCATTACACCTTCTCCAGAAGGTTCCTAGCTTCAATGGGAGTCAATGAGGTGGAATATGTAATTTATCTATTTTGCTTTTCTGATTTATAATGCCATTTCTTCCTCCCTCAGGATAAATACAGAAAGTGAGAACTTCACAATAGTAATCTAAAATATGACACCTTCTCTCTCTAGTCACCCCATTTTAAAAGGATGTTAATCCTCATTTTATTTCACTTTTCTCTCTTCCCAGTCTAGAATTAAAAATCAGTTCACCTGATGTTATCAAATGAAAGGTTCTAGAAATAGCTTCCTATTTGTGGAAAAAGCTAGAAGGCACACAAAAATGGAAGAGAGAGCGCCTGGATCGTCTTTCCCAAACCATTAAATGTGAGATGAATCCATGCAAAATTCTGGAAGGGTCGGCTATGAATTTAAGGTTCTTTCACATGGAGTTGATCTGAAACCGAAGTAAAACGTAATTGGAGAGCTATTAGAGACAGTGATGGAGCAACACACAGCAGAGTTCAAATACTTATTCCCTGGACCCCACGCTGCACACGCGCGCGCGCGCACATACACGCTCGCGCGGCATCAGTGCACAGTTGCATGACAATCTGCAGCCTGGGCTGCTTCAGGTTACACAGGCTCCTTTCCTCGGTCTTGGTGTCCCGGATGGCCCCCTACAAGTGACTCGGGCCCCACTGGCCCGCACTGACTCGTGGGCTCCCGCGTCAAGCCCCGCCCCGCAGGCGGGCTCCCCGGCACTCGCGCGGCCTCGCGGGTTGGATGGTGTGGGGCGCCGTGGCCCCACAGCGCTGTCATCGCGGACTCCTCGCGGCGCCTAGGCTCCGGGAACACCGAGGCTTCGCCGGCTTGCATTTCCCATAGAAGCGTCCGCTGTCCAAACCCCATGGAGGTCACCCGAACCCCAAATTTAAACTGGGGCAGGGGAGGAGGCGGAGAGGAGCCGCCTTCTGACTTTCTGCGTCGCAATCCCTAGCAGTCTTCGGGCAGCCGAGTCGGTGCGGGGAGCGCTCCCTTCGAGAAGCCGCGGTAGCCATTCCCGGCGCGGGGCTCTCGGACAGAGAGCCCGGAGAACCCAGGGGCGCCCCGCTGCCCGCACCCCGAGCCCCGATGTACCCGGCAGCCGCCCCTCAAGGAACGCGGCGGCCCAGCTCGGCGGCGCCCTCCTCCCCGCGACCCGGGCCCCCGCCTCGCGCACCTCGGCAGCCTCCGACTCGCAGCTCGGGATTCCTCCTGTCACAGCGCCAGCGGCCGGGCTCGGGGTTTCTCCGTTTTTGGCGTCACAATAATAAGGAAGTTTCCCCCCAAGCCTGCGGGCGGCGGAATGCGCACAGAAAATGACTTCCCGAACGGCCAATGGGCGCCCTTGTAGCGCGGACGCGCACCAATGGTGCTCTCAAGAGCGCGGGCCGGAGGCGGAGCGATGCGGCAGCGGGCGGGAGGCGGGGACAGGCCCAGGCCGGAGAGAGAGGTGCTGGCGGCCAGCGGTGACAGACAGGATTCGCGGGGCTGCTAGGTGGCTGGAATCCGACCGCGAGACGCGGAGTGTGCGGCCGGAATGAGACTGCTGGTCACTGCAGGGGAGGCGAGGGGAGTGATGGCTGGTTGGTTTCCTTTAGATTCTGGGCTCCTGTTACTTACGCAGAGGTGACCGAAAGCCTCTGGAGCGGAGGGAGGCTGAAGGGTTACCCCGAGGGCAAGCGCGGAGCCTTCTGCTGTAGTCGCCCTCGAGGGCTGCGGGCTGCCTTCGGGGGCAGGGAGGAGTCAGGGATCCTAGGGGGCCGCTGCGGTAGGAGGCGGGCGGAGCGCGAAGAAGGGGCCACGAGCATCTTCACGCCGGACCTGAAAAACGCCCTGTGACCTGAAGCCCAGTAGCGGATTAAAAAAGAAGTTTGTCCTCTCCCATGTCCCCTGGCACTGTATCTCAGCCCCCCCCCCCCAAGGTCCGGGACGCTGGCAGACTCGCCCTGGTCCTCACCTGATCGGTAGATAATCTTTTGAAGAACATTCTCACAGGGTTGTCTGTGTGTCTTTCCTCCTTAAATGTGAGAAACGCTGAGAAAGTACTGCTTTTAACCGGAAGAAGGAATGGTTCTAGTGGAAGAATTTTTATCACCTGGTGTTTAGGCTGGGACGATTCTTTCCAAGGACTTTGAGATCACCTCAGAACTGTAATCACCTGCTCTGAGAACCTAACAGATTGACTACCTTGGAGAAAAAAAAAAAAGGTTTGAGGAGTGATGTATCCTGGAGACTATATATTACGGGAACCTGGGTATGAACTCAGGCAAACTCACACACCCCTGAAATGTGAAAGATAAGCAGAATCTCAGTTATTAGGTAGCTAAGGTCATTTAAAAAAAAATAACGCAAACTTCTGAAATTTAAATCACACTGGCCACCCTTAGAAATGCTGGGACAAGAGTAATGTAGTTCACTGGTGGCCCAGATGTGTAGAAGTTTCACAAAACTTCAGTCTGTTAAAAAGATGTAATACAAATCTAGAGATCACCAATAAGAACTGGAGAAATGGCCAAAGAGGGGTCATGCTAGGAGGAGGATGTCTGAGTAACTGAGAGCCAGTTTCCATGTGTCAAATATGAGATTTCTATTCAGTCAGTGTTTGGGTTGGTATATCTGCTCCATGGCTCAAATGTTTTTCCTTAAATTTTATCTTGAGCTGAGTGTGGTGGCTCATGCCTCTAATCCCAGCACTCTTGGAGGCTGAGTGAGTGCAAAATCAACCCCAGCCTGGACAATTTAGCAAGACCCTGTCTCAAACAAATAATAAAAGGGGTGGGAATGTAGCTCAGTGCACAATTCTCAGTACTGAAAAAAAAATCTTTTTTAATCTTACGGTTGCCAAAGATTCAGGCCTAAAAGTGGGATAGGAATGAGGTCTAAATAATAAACTAAGGTATTTTAAGCTTCATCAGCTAAAGATCCAGAACTCCAGGAATTTATTCATATATAGAACAAACAATGATGATACCACTGTACTTTTCTTAATTGAACCAATCTAAAATGGTAATTTCCTCAGGTCCTGAACCCTTTACCAAAATAGCTTTAGTAGCCTTAACATCAACAATAGTCCTTGTAGCTTATATGTAAACTTGTTTGAAGAGGCCATAGTTTACTTTTCTTCCACTTTGATAGCCCTCTCTTTTTTCAATTTCTCTCTGACTTGCCATGTTTTCTAACAAACGTGCTATATATTCAGGCATCTACTATAATGCCCATCCCTGTGAATACATTGTTAGGCAAAACAGCACAGGGCCTGTTGCCATCAAGGGAGAGGCAAACATTGACCAAATAATTGCATCAAGGAGTATGTAGTTGCTAACCCTGACAGTTATTAAGAAAGACAGTCCTTTTGAAAATGAAAAGTTTACTATATTCTAACCCCAAGTTTTAACAGGGGGAAGGGAACACGTTTGTACTTCAGCTCCATCACAAAGCAGAAGAGTCTCCACAGAGGAGGGAATGATGCCCAGGCTGCTGTGTTTCCAGCTGAATACATGCTGATTTGCTCCATTCTTCACCACTCACTCCATGAAAATGCATATGCCTATTTTAAATTGAAGCAAATTTTCAATAGAATGTGTTTAATGATGATTGCTCTTCTCTCTTTGAGTAATCTACTTGCCCTGCAAACATTAACTTGGTAAACTCAGAAAAGAACAGGTAGCCTTATGCTATTTTGGATGAAACCAGTGGGGAAAAAACTAGTTGGCCATGACATCCTCTCAGATGGACTTTTGGAAAATATTTGCCTTCAGGAGAGGAAGGCACTCTATTTGACAGTGTACCCATAGTCACCTATGGATACATGACACAGCTTTCTTAGCCATCCACCCAAAAAGAAGTACTCATTTCCTCAGACTAGTTCTCAGAGTAGTTGAGGAGAAAAGTTGTAAATTTTTTTAATTGGTTTTGGTTGTTTAATAAAGTCTATCCCAGAAGCATATATTTCCAAGCTAAGCTTTTTGACAATTGTCCTGTAACATACAGCGTTAATTAATGTAAAAATAAAAAGCAGAAGAAATGCTAAACTAATATCCCATCAATCAAATAATCTTAAATATTATTAAATATTTCCATGTGTAATGGTAACCAGCACTACCTAATGGATTTTTTTTTCCTTTAGAGACAAGTGGCTTCCTGAGGCCTAGAGCATAAACAGCACCTCTTCTGGGCCCAGATAAAGGAATGGAATATGCAGATGTTGACACCAGGAGCCCAGGAGCCCAGTTTCCTTTCCACAGAAAAGGGGACTATAAACTAAAGATGGCTAGAAGTGATAAAGTAAGACCTGCATTATCCTTCTGTTTTCCCTCCCCTCTGTTCCTTACAGTAAAAGACCCTTGCCCACCTGTAAAGGGTGAGATGGTGATTTGAGGCAAGTAGGCCCCTTCTCCTCGGAGCTAGCTTTGAATAAATCCTTTTTCCTATTTACCCAAATATATGGCCTCCTTTGATTTGGTCAAGGGAAGGCAGACAAACCTGAGCATATGAGCCTAAGCAGTAGATAACGTAATTGTCCTAAATAAAAAGCAACATTCCTGACCACGGAGAGCTTACAGCCATTATGTTTATCCTTTTATTTCACTTGAAACTATTCAGAATTTAAATTTCTCTCTTGCTTTGTTGTTTTTCTAATTCTCTCCCCTATGCCTCTACTTTTTTTTTTCTTAAACCATTGGATGAAGCACAAGAACCTTACCATAAATCTTATCATGTAAGTTACAGTGTATTAACATTAATAGAACTTTGGTTGGTTGAACATTTTCTGCAAAAGGTTGAACATTGGCTTGTCTCTGAAGATTTCATGTCATAACACCTTTAGAAAAAGAAATCAGGGCCAGGGATATAGCTCAGTGGCATCATACCTGCCATGCAAGCACAAGGTCCTGATACCCCCAAAAAATCCCTGATACCCCCCCAAAAAAAGAAGAAAAGAAAATGAAATCTTTCATGAAGCTTTCTCTTTTCTAAAGATTTCAAAAATTGAGTTCCTGGAAATGATATCCAACATATTAACATGGGTAGACTGACAAAATGAATATTTGGGAGTATAAACCAAGAAATCTCAAATGACATTAAAATAAAAGCAAAGATAGTTTTTATTCAGTTACATTATACATAGGTAAATCAGGAGACACAGCTTCAGTTAAAAACCAAATTAAGTGTTCACTGAGGATAAGGAACACTGAGTTTTTAAAGGGATAAAAGGGGACCAATGGGATGAGGTGAAGTAATTTCTTTTGAACAACTGTATTGGCCCTGATAGTTCTACAAGTTGTTCTGAATGGTTTAGACTGGAGTTGAAATGTGTTCACACACTAAGCTATACCTTGGTTGATTGGAGGCTATCTCTAGGGGGTCATCAGTAAGCAAAAAGTTTTAAAACAGCAAGACGTCAGAGTCCAATGATTTTTGTAAAACTGTCATAATCTGTAGTCTTACAAAAACTTTCTTTCCAAACAGTATTCTTTATCTTTTTAAATTAAAAATTGAGGGATTTGGTTCTGGAGGGCAAACTGCAGCCTGTCACATGGGATCCCTGAGGCTCACAGAGAAATTCTGCTCTCTCTTGTCCAAACTGCAGCCATCTTTCCTTTCTGCAGAGCAGTGAAGCAAAAATCATGTTTGTCATTGTGTGGCTGCAGCTTTTTTACTCTGCCAGATGCAAACAGAAAGATAATCTTCACAAATTTAAGTGTGTAAAACAAAAATAAAGGCATAAAAGTAAAAAGGCCCCTTTCTTGTTACTGAATCTGGGTCAAATGAAATTTAAGGACTTCTTATATCCTAGAAAAGCTAAAGTGAATTGTGAAATTTCAGAGACCATATATATAACAATATTGGACAGCTTTATAGGTTGGCCATAAAATCTGGAAACAGGCAAATATGTATAATAAATGGTTTGTTGATATTGCATGATATGTGAAATATCCTCTGTAACAATGCATAGTTCACATTACAATAAGCATGGTTCCTTGTCACAACATTTTCTTCAATCGCAGCAAAAAAATCTGCCATGTGTTGCTTTAGTAGATTTTGCCCTCTAATTTTTATTAAATAAACATACCTTTAGCATACCCCACAAGGGCTGGGAATTTAGCTCAGTGGTTCTGCTGCCTGCCTCGAAATCGTAAGGACCTGAGTTCAATCCCCAGTACCAAAAAAAAAAAAAAAAAAGCATACCCCACAAGAAGTAAGTAATCAGAAGGGTTCAATATGAGATGTGGATAAATGAAACAGAATAGAGGATGCAGAAACAACCCCAGGCACATTCCCCTATCTGATCTCTGATAAAGGAGCCAAAAATGTGGTAGAAGAAAGACAGCCTTTTAACAAATGGTGCTGGGAAAACTGGCTATGCACATGCAGAAGACTGAATCTAGACCTATATTTCTCATCATGTGCTAAACAAATCAAAATGGATCAAGAGCTAAATGTTAGTGCAAGGACCCGAGTTCAATCCCCAGCACCAAAAAAAAAAAAAAAAAAAAAGAGCTAAATGTTAAAACAGAAACACTTAATCTGCTAGAAGATAAAATAGGTAAAACTCTTGAAGAGAGAGGCCTCGGCAAAGAGCTTTCTAAACAGAACTTCAGTTGCACAAGAATAACATCAAGATTGTATGGTTTCCCTTATATGAAAAAGTTAGTAGAAAAGAGAGAAAGAAAACAAGTGATTATATTCTAAGTATGTGTTGTGGCTTGTGTTTAGATGGCCCCCAAGCCTCATGCAATCTTTTTCAGAGGTGGGTGAATCTAAAGTGTGTGATGCTAGGATTAAGGGTGTGTGATTACTGAAACACTACATATGAGTGATTGATTTGGCACCACCCTAATCCCGGTAGTCTGAGTAAGATAAAAGAGCCAGAAAGTCACAGTTAAATTCTCTTCTTGCTTTTGCTGTCTTCCTAATCCCATGAACTGTTTCTCCTCTGCAATGCCTGTCTGCTACATCACCCTGCCTTGGAGACAGCTGATTACAGACTGAAACCTCTAGGAACTATAAGCCAAATAAACCCCTTTGCCTCTAACTTTGGGTGTCTGGTGTTTTGTCTCAGCAATGAGAAAAAAGTAACTAACAGTATGTTTCTGCAGTCAGCTTCTCATTTCACTCCAATATAGTAAGAGAGATCGCTTCCGCAGGATTTCCAGTTCTTTGGATATGTTAAGGTATTTATTGTTGCTGTGAGTGTGGTCTATTTTGATTTTTTTGTTTGTTTGTTTGTTTTGCCATACTGGGGCAGAGGGCAGAGGGCGGGGGACGGGTGGAACTCAGGATCTTGCGCTTGCATGCAAGGCAGGCGCTGCACCAGTGAGCTAAATCGCTTGCCCGATTTTGAATAAAAATAAATTCTCAGAAAAAAGGTTAAAACTTTTTTACATATTGAATTTATATCCATATACTTACCTTGGTGAATGCTGTTTGTGGAGTTTCTTTTGACACCCAACAGGTGTATGCTCCAGTTGACTCAGGAGGTGGAAGACTGCTGACCCCGCAGAGTCAGAACTTCTTGAAGATGGCATGTTTTGCCAGTTGGAGCAGAGATGGACCTGCCAGGGAGAGAGGGGATGGACAAGGAAGCTCCTTAGGGGACAATCAGATAAAAGTTAATTATTCAGCCAAACTGTCACCATGCCTTGCTTGCCTGCCTTGCTAACCTAAAACAAACATCTGCTCTCAGCAAAACTATGCCTTTGTTGTTCCTCATAAATCTGGGGGCTTGAATCAGTTTTGTACTTCATTCCATTCTGCTGAAGATTCCTGCCACCCTCCCGTCCCAGATATTTTCTGTCTCTAGCGTTTTCATTCATCTGTCTCTTATCAGGGTTTGCTGGCCTGAACCCAGCAGCTGTTATTTCTTATTTTTTAATCCACTTGGTTTTGTTATGTCGACATGCATATAATCTAATAGCAAGTTTTCCTCTTTATTTTCAATATTTTGACCTATTGTTTCTTTCTCTTATTTTGTTGACCAGAACCTTCAGAAAAAATGTTGGATAAGACTTAGAGTAGTATGTCTCTCCATCTTATTTCTGAAATTTTGATATTACACGTTTCAGTATCTTTCTTGCTAAAAATTTTGTTAAAGGTGATGTTGATAGCTTACAAAGCTTTGTATTTTAAAAATTACCAATAAATATTGAATTTAATTTAAAAAATAACATCAAGAATCAACAAATGGGATCATATCAAGTTAAAAAGTTTCTGCCCAGCAAAGGAAACAACAGAATGAAGGAAGAGACAACCTACAGAAAGGGAAAAAACTTTTTTACCAGCTATTTCTTGGATAAAGAACTAATATCTAGACTATGTAAAGAACTTTAAAAAATTAGACTGCCCAAAATAAAAGACCCAATCAAAAGATGAGCAACTGAAATGAATAGATATTTTTCAGAAAACATACAAATGACCAATTAAAACATGAAAAAATGTTCAACATCTCTGGCCACTAGAGAAATGCAAGTTAAAACAACAATGAGATTCCATCTTACTCCAGAAGGAGTGACTTATTAAGAAATCAAATAATAAAAAAAGGAAATCAAATAATAGCAGATGGTGATAAGACTGCAGGGGAAAAAGTAATATTGGTGGGAATGTAAACTAGTACAACCACTATGGATATCAGTATGGAAATTCCTCAAAAAAACTGAAAATTGAAATTCCATTTGAAAAGCTGAGGCAGGAGGATTGCTGAAAGTTGGAGGCCAGCCTGGGCTACTTAGTGAGCTCAAGGCCAGCCTGAACTACATAGCAAGATTCTTTTTCAAAAAACCAAAAAAGAAAAGAGGAGGAGGAAGAAGAGGGAGAGGAGGAAGAAAGACATTCCTTTCAACCCAGCTATTCCTCTTCTAAGTATCTTCCTGAAAGAGTTTAAGACATCATAATACAGTGATATATGCATACCCACATTTATAACAGCGCAGCTCATATAGCTAAATCTTGAAAGTGGCCTACACATCTATTAACAGATGAATGGATAGAGAGAATGTGTTACTTATACACAGTGGAGTACTACTCTGCATAAAGAAGGATAAACTTGAGTTATTTGGAGAAAAATGGATGCACCTTGAGACCATAATGTTAAGCAAAATAAATCAGAAACATAAGCTTAAATATTACATGATTTCTTTTGTATGAGAACCCAAAGTATAAATAATTTAAAGATTGGGTATTTGGCTCAGTGGTGGCACTGCCTGACACTCAAGGTTCTGAGTTCGATCCCCAGTACCAAATAAATAAATAAATAATCTAAAGACCAAAATAAAAGACAGATAATAGGAAATAGGGAGATAGATCTTTTTCAGAACAGAAGGAGACCAAGAGATGGAAGAAGGAGAGGGAAAGGAGAGGAAAGAGAAGTAAAAAGAATTAAAATGTGTTAGTCACATGTACCAACTCCCTACGATGAATGTAATCATTATGCATTATAAACATGCACTAATAAAATTTTAAAAACAGGGTTCAATATGTAAAACTGATGTGTACAATAACCCTATAATTTAATTAATATAAATGTACAAGAAATAAAGTAACATTGTCTGTGTTTCCAGACTTTATGGCCACCCTTTATCATAAAAGAGAACCAAAAAACTGGTATTTAAGTTTCCACTGGCCTTCAGCATTTTGTTTTCAGCCTACATGTAGGTAAAAGCCCAATGAATTCTGCCATTGTATTTACTTTTAAGTTGTTAATTAACAGATTTTTCTGATGTTACAGGTAATATAGATATTGTAGTTGATTCTGTTTCTGTCTTTCCATTCGCTCATGAAAGCCTAAAGCAAAATATGCAGCTCACCTGTACAGAATCTTACTGCATGCATTTGGAGAAGTAGCCTCAAGTTTCATTCTAACTTTCCTTATGTTATTTTTAGATGGTACTCATTTTCTTATCTACTTTTAAAAACACACACAAGAAGTTAGTCAAGCATGGTAGCACAGCCCTGTAATTCATGTGCTAGGCTGAAGGAGGAGGATCAGCATGTTCGAGGCCAGACTGAGCAATTAACAAGACCCTGTCTCAAAATTAACAACAAAACAAAACCCTTGTTTTTCGCTTTACAAATGTAATATATATTCACTATTGAAAATGTACTAAATCCATATAAGAAAAAAAAGCAGTCCTTTCACCAAGTACATTTAGTTCTTAATAGATTGGCATTTCCCAATGCATGTATATACCATTTTAAAAGTAACACTCTATACATAAGACTTTTTAACTCTGCTTTCTGAACTTAACAACATAGATTGAACATTTTCCACGGAAACAAACACTATATTTTACAGCATCACTTTAAACAGCTGCATGGTATCTGACAACATGGATATACTATCATTTAACCAATTTCCCCCAGCACATGTTTGAATTATTTCCAATTCTTTGCTATTATAACCAATCATACAACATAGCTAAATGTAAGGACTATAGCTAAATTTTTGCTCTTACTCTCAATTATTTCCTTAAATGACTACAAGTGGAATTTCTAGGTCAGACAGAGTGCATATTCCTAAGGTTTTTTTAGTTTGCCAACTGTTCCTAATAAAAGATAGCATCATCCAAATACACACAATATCTAAATGGCTTCTGTCTGGCTCCCTTACCAATATTTTTGGTATTAGGGGATGGCCCAGAGGTGCAGTACTGTTACAGGAAATAATACAAGAGATGAAATATGAAATATGTTCCAACCTTTTAACTGTGTGATACACTGAGTTCTAATCCTCTAGAAATTGAAGAGTGAGTCCCAGGAACAATAGAAGTTAAGAGTAGGAAGATATTTATTGATAGGAAAGCTCCTGAGGGGCAGGAGGGGTCCCGTGTGGGTAGCCTGGGGACCCCACTTTACAGAGGAGTTTTATAGAGTGAAAGCCACATGGATGTAATGTGGGCCACAGCCATGAACATCCAATAAGGTTACAAGTATAGTCTCTTAGGTAATAGTGGTCCAATTGGGAACCAAATCACCTAACAAGCGTGGATGGAAAGAACAAGGATTCTCCTAGGAGGCAGTGGGTCCAGAGGTCTGTGATCACCCACCGGGGTGGTCGATGTCTGTCTAGACGTCATTAGGCCCAGTGTTTATTCTTTGAGGAAGTATGTAGGTCTGGTCATCTTGTCTTTATCTTGAGGCCTGGTTTTCAGCTGATGTGTCTCTGGTGCAGCTGTGGTGTGTTTCACCTTTGTCCTGACCCTCTGGAGGACCTACCCTATCTGACTGCCTATAATATTTCTACTTAACTCATCTGTCTATAATAGTACCACTAAGCTACATCTCAGCTCTTTTTATCTTTTATTTTGAGGCAGGATCACACTAAGTTACCCCGGCTGACCTCAAACCTGTGATCTTCTTCTCTCAGCCTCCGGAGTAGCTGGGACCATAGACATGTGCCACAATACCTGGCTTAGGTAACAGTTTCTGAATATTCGTTTCAAAAAATTACCTAAATGCCTAAAATTTATGACTAGGATTGTTGGTCTTTTGCCGAAGCTCTGTTTTATGTCGTGTATTTTCCCCAGTCCTCCCATATACCTGCCAAAAAATAAAGGTTCCAGAAAGGAAATTCTGTACAAACTCAAACTGTTAATCATTTTGATCTTCAGTACACATGAACAAGCCAATAACAATCAGTTGAAGGTTCACCAAGTTGCACAGCAAAATAAAAAACAGACAATGTGTTGGGATGTGTGAAATTAGCAATAGAATGGTAGCCAGACAAGGCATTCAATGTCCATTGCTCAAAAAGCAAACTTAGTGTCGTGATTTGTAACATTCATTGCGGCCCTAACACCTTTGCCAGGATGACCTTATCTTGTGTAGCAGTGTGTCCCATGCTTTATAGGAAAACAACCTCCCTGGCCAACCAAAAGAAGGGTATGTACTTCCAATTGTTTTGCAGCCTTGCTGTAGTCTGAATGTTCACCTCAAATTTATAAATCCTAACTCCTAAGGTAATGATATTAGAAGGCAAGGCCTTTGTGATATGATCAGGTCATAAGAACAGAGTCTTTATAACTGAGATTTGTGGCAGAGAGCTATCTATCCTTTTCCACTATGAGAGGATACAGTAAGAAGGCACCATCTGTGAACCAGGAAACAAGTCCTCACCATAAACCAAATCTGATGCTACTTGGATCTTGAACTTCCAGTCTCCAGAACTGTAAGAAGTAAATTTCTATTTATAAGCTATCTAGTCTATGGCATTTTGTTACAGCCTGAATAGACTCAGACATAACCATAGAGGTAGAATTGCACTATGCTATCCAAGTTCTTCCCCAGTTCCCTTTTGGACTAACTGAAAAACACATTTAAAGTAGTTTTGTTAGTCTCCTTTGTGCTGTTAGAATAGAATAGTCTGGGTAATTTATAATGAATAGTCATTTATTGGCTCACAATTCTAGAGACTGAGAAGTCAATATCAGGTTACTGGCATCTCTAGATCTGGCAAGGGCCTTTTTGTTGCACCATCACATGGCAGAAGAACAAAAAGAGAGGACTTATGTGTCGTCAGATGGCAGAAGAGCAAAGAAGCAAAAGGAGGCTCACACTTGTCCTTTCCCAGTGGCATTAATCCCACCCATGAGGGTGAAGCCATCACAGCCTCATCATCCTCAAAGGCCTCACTTCCTACTCTTATGGTGGCAATTAAATTTCAACATGAGTTTTGGAAGGGACAAACATTCAAATCTTGGTACTATGTACTTGTCAGCCTAGAATCAGTTCAAGTGACTTGCCTCATACCTGGAATGGGACATTGTGGGAAATTGTAGAATTTAGTTATCTAGTTGCAAGAATATGATCACAAGAAGTTTTGTTAACTGAGAAAATTAAGAAGTCATTTCTGGGAATTTCCACAAGTCTGTTTGTTAAAAGAATTCCAGGAAACTTTAAGAGATGTTATAAAAGTTTTATGGGAGAAAAACATGATTTCCTAGCTTTCTTAGTAACCATTGTCTGGGGTCAGAGGACTGAAACCTAATGACTCTATGGGTGGTAAGAGAGATATGGTTCACTATGTACATCTGTGATGTTTGTGGTGGGCTTGTGGGCTTGACTTCTGCTGAGGTCGCCCTCCTTTCTTGATACCATCTGATAAGAAGAGGGCTGTGGTGTACTCTTAGATGTATGGATTGGTGAATGGAAACAAGGGACGTGTAAATTCACCTGTAGCTGTTATGAGTCACTTAGAGTCCCTTGTTATCACCAGATGTTAAAACCCAAAAGACAATAGCCAGAATGACTAAGCTGCTTTCTTATATGTATAAAAGCCTTACCTCTTTCCTTTATGATTGTCGAACAGTTTCAGGAGAATAAACTGCTGTTCGTCCCCCAGGCTGTCTCCTTTTCTTTCTTTAAAGGTTGGCGCTCTCTGGGTTCTCTGGTCTCCCTCTAGAGAGACCACTGACAGGACATGAACTAGCTTTCTGTTCTAATGAATTACATTGATATTTTGAAGGGTACATGGCTTAGAATGTGTAGTTGGTTAAGTAGTTTCTCCCTCAAATTCATGTCTACCTTGAATCTTAGACTGTGAACTTATTTGGAAATAGGGTGTTGCAGATATAATTAGTTAAGATGAATGATGCATCACCACTGTGGAAATCAGTATGAAGATACCTCAAAGAACTAGGGCTAGAGGTCCCATTTACCCAGCTATTCCCCTGCTGGGTATCTTCCCAAAAGAATTAAAAGAATCATACTACAGTGATATATGTGCACCCATGTTTATAGTGGCACAGTTTGTAATAGCTAAAGTTTGGAAACAGCCTAAGTGCCCATCAACTGGAAACTGGTTGAAGAAAATGTGGGGTTTTTTATGAAGTGGAGTACTACTCAGCCATAAATAACGAGAAACTAGAGACATTTATAGCTAAATGGTTGCATATTGAGGCCACACTCAAGTGAAATAACTAGTACACACGTATAAATATCAAATAGTTTCTCTAATGTGAGAAACTGAAAGTGTAAATAAGGATTAAAATGAATAATTGATAATTTGAAATAGGAAGAAAAGGTTCAAAAGGGTAGGGGTGGTGGGAGGGGAAGGGGAAAGTTAAAAAAGGAAAAGAAAAATTATGAGAAAAGAAAAAAAATGGAAACGAAGATTATGTAAATAGGGAAGGGTGGAGGGGGTGAAGGGCACACAGGTAATGGGGAAAAAATAAGAACCAAGATACATCACGTACAGGTGCAAGCACCCAATGATAAATGTAAATGTATTATATACCTAAAATGTACCAATAAAAGAATTTAAGGGGAAAAAAAAAGATGAATAATGTATCTAGCAGCCAAAGTACACAGAGCCACCACCAGAAGCTAATTAGGAGAAAGGCATGAGCCTCAAGAAAAAAATCAACATTGCTGAACACCTTGATTATGGACTTCTAGTCTCAAGAATTATAAAATACTGAATTTCTAAATTTCTCATGCTTTAAGCCACCTAGTCTGTGGTCCTTTGACATAGTAGCCCTAGCAAACTAGTATAGAATGTAAGAATGATCCTACAGAAAGCATCTTTTATAGGCTTCAATGTAGTTTAGTTGTGGCATCTGTCACCACATTAATTGCCAGACTTGACTGCTCTGCATCCCAGTCCAGAGTTCTGTTCCTCTGAGAGCTCCATGTATGTTCCTCCCAGTGTCATCTCAATCAAGAATTATGCTTCCAAACTGACAAAGAGTCTATACTTAGTTAAGGTCTATGAGGAACACTACTCCCTGGCTAGAGCTTTCCAACAAGCACTTGCATCCTTTGGAAGCAAATATAGATTAGCCAAATCTGTTTTTGTTTTTTTTCCTTCCTTCCTAGTACCAGGGGTCACACTCAGGACCTTGTGCTTCCCAGGCAGACAGGGAGCCACTGAGCTACATCCTTAGCCCCTAGCCATATCTTTTATAAAGAGTGCTTTTCTCCATCTCATATTTTGTCATAGTGTTAGTAAAATAATAGCTCCATATCAGTTTTACTAAAAAAAGTATCTAAATGTATAAAATTAAATTTATGTGAGACTTGACCCTAATGAAATTCTAGTCATTTCAAAGACAAGTCATTATAGTTTCCTTGATATGACAGCAGAGCAAGTACATATTTAACTCTAATAGTAGATGCTGACAAAATATTTACATTTATTTTACTGTCTTACTGAAATAGTATTGGTCCCATAAAGCAAAACCAAACATTAAACTGAAACATCCATGTCCATGGAGAGGACCTAGACCAATTAATCACCCAGGAGAAAGGCAGCACCTACTGGTCTACCCCATTGTTTTATTATATTTTTAAAAAAATCTTGACAAACTTTTAGTTTAAAAAAAAGCTTCAACATTATATTGCAAAAAGAAATGGAAACCACTCAGTATACACAGAAATGAAAAATAAGTTATCAAAGAAAATTGCTTAGGGGCAGGATTCTGACCCAGGTCAACCTCTGAAACATCCAGTGGACATGGCTATGCTGAATCTAAGCTTTACTGAGAAGGATCTCTTCAATAGAGAAGGCTGACATCAAATTTAATTACTGAAATGGTTTTTTTTGTATCGGGGATCAAACTTGGGTCCTTGTGCTTTCAAGGCAGGCGGTGGAACCACTGAGCTAAATCCCCAGCCCTACTAAAACATTTTAAATATTGATCATTTCACCAAATAAAAAATGCTTGCTGCTAATTGAAAGGTTTTATTGTTTAGGTTTTATTTAGTCATTGAAAAGAGATTACTGATGATTGCTATTTATTGAGTTATTAGTATTCGTAATATGCATAAAAATCCTTTAAGAAACAGAAGAAACATTCTGGAAAAACATCAAAACAGAATCTCTTAAATAAAATAACTCTCAACAGATAGATTCTGCAACCACCTTGCAGGCTGGTTCTGGAAGCACACGAAGGCCTAATGAAATAGGGGTCTAGTCAGGGAAAAGGGAAGCAGGGGTTGGCAATACTGAGCTGTATGAAAAGAAGGGACAGTTATCATGTTGTTCTTTCTGCTTCCTTTCCCCCTTTTTCCTTCCTCCTTTGCTGTCTGATATACTGTGACATTGGAGCAGAATTCTTAACTTTCTTTTTTATCATATTCCCTTTGAGAGGGCCAGGGATTTAGCTCAGTTGTTCTGGCACCTGCCTCCTTGCAAGCGCAAGGCCTGAGTTTGATCCCCGGTACCAAAAAACAAAACAAAACAAAATATATTCCCTTTGAGAATCCAATGAAAGCTATACATTGTCTCCTCAGAAAATGGTGCATATACCCAAACACTTATTGACATCATTCTAGGAGTGTCCATGGACTCTGCATCTAGAGCCAGACCTATACACTTCTTGCATATTGAACCTTTGCCTCAACTTCTTACCAAATCTTTCAATAAAAGAACTTAATAAGCTCACTCAAGGCTGGGGATTTAGCTCAGTGGTTCCACCACCTGCCTTGCAAACACAAGGTTCCAAGTTCCATCTCCGGTAAGAAATAAAACCAAACCAAAATGAAACAAAAATAAACTCACTCAAACTAAAGTACAGTAAGTCTTACTGTTTGGCCATTTTCCCTAGAAGAGAACTTTAAATGAAGGGACCTCATCTTTAACTGTGGACATAAGCCTCATGCTATGTGGGAGCAACTTTTTACCCATTAAGACTCCTTCCTGAAATCCCAAAATCAAATCCTCACTAAGGTAAGCTTAATTTTGGATGCCCACCCTTGAATGCAACTCAAAATATATAAAATTGAATTCATCTCTCCCCCAGAAAATTAATTCCATTTGTATTGCCTTCATAATCCAGGTTCAGAACCTTGGAATTATATTGCTCTTCACCTTGTTTCCACTCATCCAGTCATCAAATACTGTCAGTTTTTCCTTAGAATATCTTTCATAGCCATCTTTTCCTCTATGTATTAGTTTCCTATTACTATTGTAACAAATCACCATAGTTGGTGGCTTCTAACAACACAAATTTTTTCTCTTGGAATTTCTGGAGGCCAAAAGTCAAAATGAGACTAAAATAAGATTAAAGTGAAGGTGTTGACAAGGCTGGTTCCCTCTGTGGGCTCCAGGAGAGATTCTATTCCATGATTTCCAGCTTCTAGAAGCTGTTGGCTCAGGACCCCATCACTCCAATCTTTACTCCTAGTCACATCACCTTCTGCTAACTTTGACCATCTTGGCTCCCTCTTTCAAAGATTCCTATGATTACATTAGGCTCACCAAGATAATTGCTCCATCTCAACATCTTCATGTAAGGAAAAACAGGCTGTAGGAATTAGGATGTAGACATCTTGAAGGTGATACATTATTTAGCCTACCACACTCTACATTCTTTCTTCATCATCCCTGTTTCTAGTTCTTTTCTATAATCCTGTAGGCTTGTACTACTTCATTTCCCTGCCTCAGCCTCTCTCTCAGTTCCCATGTACATTTCACTTACTAATATACTCATCAAAATAATTCTTCACCTTGTTCTCCATAAACATTCCAAGGCCCTGACTCTAGCTTACTTCAGCTTGGATAGTGTGACCTCCATGCTATCCCCTAATTATTTAAGCCAAGAATGTTCCTATATTTGCTCAGATCACACCTCTCCTTGCCTCCAAAATTCTCCCTCTGACATAAGTTCCACCTCTTCCATGACATCATCTGAACAGTTCCAGCACACACTGACACCTTAGACTCCCCTCAGTAGTTTGTTGGGATGAAACCTTCAGTACTTAGGACATATGAATTGGTATGGATCCTGGCTCTACCACTTTTCCACCACCTGATCTTGAACAGTCACTTCCCCTTCCCATTTCTGTTTCCTTATCTATAAAACTAGTATCATTCATGCCCTAATCGTAGGATTGGTGTGAGGATTCAAAGAAATAAAAATGTATTTATGATACCTTATGGGTAGCTTTCAGGAAGTATTATCTCCACTTCCTTTTCCCTCTTATTTATCTTCTTTAGTACATGACCTAAATTCTTTGCTATATTCAAAAATCCTTTAGGGCTCAGGACCTTTTCTTATATATTATGCCAAGTACAATGTAGATTCAGTAAATGAATCTTTTATCACTATTGTTATATTGATAATTATGATAATAGAGATATTCTGATATCATTTTAATAACACTGATATAGTCCTTGACACTTTCTATGTCTTATTCTGATTATGTGAGTACCTCTTCTTCTGCTAAACATTTTTATTAAACTGTTCAAACTTTTATTACTGGTAGAGAAGACTGTTTTAGTTTTGAGATGGAATCTTGCTATGTTGCCCAGCTCAGTAGTTCTGTACCTCAGCTTCCTGAGTAGCAGGGACTATAAATATATGGTACCTCACCCAGCAGATGACATTCCTTGAATCTTGTGTGTGTGTGTGTTTCTTCATGTGCATGTGCGCGCACAGACACATGCTACTAGGGTTTGAATGCAGGGTCTTGCATATGCTAGGCTAGTGGTCTATAACCAGTGAATCATATCTCTGGCTCTTTCTGTTTTCTTTCTTTTCTTTTCTTTTCTTTTCTGGTACTGAAGATCGAACTCAGGACCTTGCGCTTGAGCTAAATCCCTGGTTCTTCTTTCTGTTTTATTTTGAGACAGGGTTTTGCTAAGTGGCCAGGTAGATCTCAAACTTGAAATCTTTCTACCTTGTCCTCCAAGTAGCTGGAATTATAGGCTTCTGCCACCATGCTTACTTCATTTATTGTGTGTGTGTGTGTGTGTGTGTGTGGCACTGGGGATTGAACCCAGGGCCTCATCATGCTAGTCAGCTGCTCTGTCACTGAGATTCATGCCAGCCAGTGTAGAGAATAGTTATATTCTGTTCACTATGGAAACACCTAAAGACAATAGTTGGCAAAGAGCTGGCCTTCAGCATGTATGGGCAGAGAATGAATCTTTTAGTGGTCTAGAATCTGCCTGTCATATTGCCTCCTCCAAACATTACTTATTATCTGAAAATGAGAGTGAATTTGATGACCTTTGAAGCTCCAAAGTTCATTATTTCTATGATTCTGTGAATAGGGCCGGAAACTAATTTAACGAAGATAATACTTTCTTACCTTTTGAACTGTATCCCCAAACGCCACTTTTACCTGAAACCATCACTTTATAGTGCCCATTTATGATCATATAAGTGTGTCTGTGGAGATAGATGAGTAAACTCTTCCATTAATTACTAGATGGAATTAAATCAACAGCTATTACTTGAATAGTTATTATTTGAAATTCTAATACAAACAAATTTAATCAAAATATATACAAGGGGAGATTGAAAAATATTTTTTTTAGATTTATTACACTGCCACTACTCCCCCTCACATCAAACACACTTATCCCATAGTTCTCATCACTTTCTGAAGCAGTTCTGGAAGTTCTCTTTCATGAGAGTTTTTGTGATAAAAAAATACAGTGAATGCTGCTGAGTACCATCCAACAGAAAGGCAGACTCACACATTACAGTGTGACCTCAATCACTTTATTCACCAGATCTGGCTCTTCTGGCCAAAATGACCATGAAAGGTAAATGTTTCAAATCAATTTCAGAAATCAAGGCAGCCAGGATAACACAACTAGATAATCATGAAAAAGGACTTCCAAAACAGCTTTGGAAAGTGGCAAGAACAATGGGATAAGTATGTTCTAAGTGAAAGGGTGTTTCTAGCGGGATTAATGACAATGTGTCTTCTACTGTAATAAAATTTTTTAAAAGTCTAAACACAGTGATGTGATTTTTCGATCACATCAAGAGGTTTATTTTGGCTCAGGTTTTCAGTCCATAGTCAAGACAGGAAGGGCATAGTGGGTGAGTCTGGTGGGAAAAAAGCTGTTCTCATGAGGGAGTCTAGAAAACAGAAAGCAAAAGGAGGAAAGGGGAGGGAGATACACCCTTCCAGGTCACAACCCCAGTGACCCACCTCCTGCCTGGCCCCATCACCTAATAGCAAGTCAGCAAAAATGATCAAATCACCTCCAACAATGAGGTTTTTAGGGCCATTTTAAATCTAAACCATAACATCTCATATGTGGTAGCCACACAAATGTCCATGTGACTGAAGATAATATAATGAAATGAACTTTAAAAGACAAATGTATAAGTAGGGTTGAAAATGAGAAGGTATAACTAACATGATCTTTGGTTTGAAACAATAAAGTCCTCTTTCAGGTTAGCAACTGGTTCCCTTAAAATCCACTGGAGAAAGATATGCACCAAGAAAAAAGCAAACAAAAACAAACAAACAAAAAACACATGCTTATTCCTAAACAGAGGTTTAATGTCAAACTTCAATGCAGAACTTTAGCAAACTAGTTTGGAACTTGTGGGTAAAGCTACCTTTGCCTAAACCTTGTTAGACTAAAGAAACTTCAACTTAAACACAGACAGAGGCTTATTTCTTCTACTTCTGCCCTATACTTCAAATCTCTGCCCAGTATTAGTGGGTTATACGTGGCACAAGCTTCTTGTCTCTCCATAATTTGGCTGTATTATATTAGGGGTCCAACCGAAGCTTTATGTGACTCAAATGCACATGTCAGACAGCAGAGTTTGGTGAATATAGTTCCTTTAATGGCTGCTACCATATTTAAGTCCTAGTCTGTGAAGTAGCAGGGATGCACTGAGTTAACTTCCAGCCAAGGTCAGCTTGACTCCAACTAAATTCTTTCCCTCTGAATTATCTGTTTTCTTCCACAAGATATGCTAGTGCCTCCCTTTTACAGTCCTGCCTTCAATACCCACAATCACCAGGTGTCCTGAAGCATACCCTGTTCCCCTCCTTCCCACGCTTGTTATGAATAAATTCTGGATGTTCTTGGTGCCTTTTGTCTTTGCTGCCTAGAGCAGCTTAGATTAGCCCAAGACCCAGCTTCTTCTCTTGAGTCTCTGGGTCTATGTCTTTTGTTCTCTGACTTACATTGTACTGTTTCATAGGAGATCGAAGACCCATTGCAGGGGTCTTTGAGAATGTTCTCAATACTTCTGCCCTATACTTCAAATCCAAGTCTTGGATCTTGCTATACTAATGCCCCTTATATCTCTTTTGTACTTCTATACAGTCCAATTGTGTCCTTTAACTTTACCAATCTATGGCATCTCTTCCTTGGCCAACAATTTGGGGAAAAAAGATAAATTCCTCCCTACACCGTATAGTACAAAAATTCCAGATAAGTTTAAGAAAGAGCAAAAATAGTTTCAAAGCATTGATTATTCATAAAAATTTTGTGTAAGTAAAGGACTCTTTTAGAATGGTCCTATGAGGCCAGGACTGATGAGGCTGAGGCAGGAGGATTTTGTTTGAGACCACCCTGGGCTACATATTGAGTTTAAGGCCAGTCTGAACTGCATAGTGAGACCTTGTCTCAAAAAAAAAAAAAAAAAAAGAATGGTCCGATGACATACAATAGGAAAGATTGGTGGTTTTATTACTTGAAAGTTAAAGCACAAAATTAAATACAAAAAAGACAAAAGGCAAAATCAAACTGGGAAAATATTTGTAGCATGTATAACAAAAAGGTTTTTCATATATAAAGAAAGAAAATTCTCCAAGTCAGGCATGGTGGCACATGCCTTATAACCCCAGCACTATGAAAGGCTGAGGCACGAGGGTCACAAGTTTGAGCCCAGCCTTGGCATCTTTGCCTTAACAACACTGTGTCTCATAATAAAAAATAAAAAAGGCTGGAGATGTAGCTCAGCATGAAAGTCTTAGGTAATATAGCAGAGGTCTTAATTAGGTGATCTGCACACAAACATACATTACTGGGAAGATCTATGCAGCCTTTTCAGGGAACCTCTCCTAGAGGAGAAAACATTTACGCTAAAACCTTAGGGTTGTGAGAAGATGCTAAGTAGGGGAAGAGCATCCTTGGCAGAGTGAGCAGCATGTGTCTCGTTACTGAGACAAAATACCTGACACCCAAAGTTAAAGGAGGAAAGGTTTATTTAGATCACAGTTTGTAAAAGTTTCAGTCCATAGTTGGCTGGCTCCAAGGCAGCATAGCACATGGCAGAGGGGCATCAGAGAGGAGAAACAGTTCTTTGCACACAGAAAACAGGAAAAGCAACAAGGAGCCTTAACAATGTCTTTCTGCCCTTTTATCTTAGCCAGACTACTGGGGATTAGGGCAGTGCCAACCCAATCAGTGGACTGATTCAGTAACCACACACCCTTAATCCTAGAATCACACACTCTAGATTCAGCCATCTCTAAAAAAGCCCTATGACCAGATGAGGCTTTAGGGGGACATCTAGACACAAACCAAAACAGCACTGGAAAGAGAGGTGTGATGAGAAGCCACTGGAAGGTTTTATACCAGTGGCCATCTTCTGGAAAGATGGCAGAGGTAGGAGGGGAGCAACAGTAGAGTGAGAAAGACCAGTCAGGAAGTAACAGAGGCTATTAAAGTAATCTAGGCAGGAAATGGTAGTGCCTCAGGGTTAGAGAATGGTTGTAGAGATGGTGACAAGAAAGAAGGCTCAACAGTGGGGTTTTTTGTTTGTTGATTTTTTGTTATTTGGTTGTTTTTGTTTTTGCAGTGTTGGGTATTGAACCCAGGGCCTTCACACTGAGCTACATGCCAGTCCTCTTTTTTCTTTTTCTTTTTATTATTATTTTTTTGTTGTTACCGGGGATTGAACTCGGGCCCTTGCGCTTGGCAGCAAAACCACTGAGCTAAATCCCCGGCCCCTTTTTTTTTTTTCTTGTTAGAGACAGCACCTCAATAAAGTTGAGCTCAAATTTGTGATCCTCCAGCCTCAACCTTCTGAGTCCTGGGATTATAGGCATATGCCATTCTCAGCTAAGAGGTCTTCTGAAGATAGAAGAAAGCTAGGAGTGGGGGACTAGGAAAGGGAAAACAAAAGAAAAGTCCTAGATTTCTGGGCTGAGTAGCTGGGTCAGTAGTGACTCTTTTTACTGAGGTTAAGAAGATTAGAAAACAGCTGCTGTGCAGAGCCAATTGAGGGTGGACCCCGGTTACCTGGGGTCAGGCCACCTGTGGAATAAAGAGAACTTTACAGAGTTCTACTGGCTGCCTAGAACCTGGTGGGGTGATGGTAGGAGGCCAGTAAGGCTAGGAGAAAACAGGACTCAGCCTGGAACTCTGTCTCACAGGGATGACTTCACAGTCTTTATATGTGACTGTCCTGCCCAATATCAATTGTCCATCAAAACTGCTTGGGGCCACTGGGACCCCTGGATCTATTTCAGTTGAAAGTTTGACTCATAAGATCTGGAGGCAAGATCAGAGTTTCCAAGCATAAACTCAGGAAGACCTTTACCATGCATCTAGCTCTTTATAAGGGAAAATGAGACATTTTGGACACTCTGGTTGCAAAAAAAATATATTTAAATCAAGTGTCCTCTAAAGGTATAAGGTCCTTGAGGCAACATCTATGTCTAAACTGCTTACCAGTTATACCCAGGACCTAGCATGCTCCCTCACAGAACAGGCAGTATTTGTTGAATTAATGGATAAAAATTGAACTGGGTTTCATGACAGTCCTATAATATCCCCACCATTCAGCTCTTACAAAGGGGGACTCAGTAAATTTAAATGAAATATTAAAGGGACATGGGGTATAGTTACAAGATACACATTCCAATTTATGCATGAAGTGACAGTGATAATTTAATGTCTTCTACACATATGAGCCTTACGTAAAAGAAGAACATTTTTACAGAATGTTCCAAATAAAGACTGTCTGATACTACGAACAGGTACTTCAGGGCTCTTTGTTGAACCCCTTAAATCCTATTGTTTTAGAGAGTTGACTCTTGGTACCCACCCTTGCACCGCGGGCTTTTATTAGGGGAACAAACAGGAGAGTAAATGACATCATCTTTGTGTCAACTGTTGACACTCTTCAGATTTGACAGGCTAAGGAGGAGTCTAGAATGACACTGGGATCAAATTAGTATTCAGCTTTTAACTTCTGAGGGCAATATAGTTTTTAGCATAATCACATTAACATGCTATTTGCAAGTCCCAACTCTGCTAGGTTATGGAATATTCATTGTGCAAAAAGGAAAGATTCTATACAGAAGAATTCAAAAGTGAATGTTCACTGGTGTTCTGCCAAACGGCATCAGAGTTAAATACTCTTCAATAGGAAATTGGCATCTAGTGTCTTTACTATTCCACTAAAGGCTTTTCAAAAACTGGCACTAGCCATTATTTAAAATGAGAAATTTGATCAGGGAGACCTTAATCTCAATCAAAGACATCCAGAGGCGAAGTCTTTTTTTGTTTGTTTGTTTGTTTTTCGGTACTGGGGATCGAACTAAGGACCTTGAGCTTTTGAGGCAGGTGCAGGGCCACTGAGCTAAATCCCAGGCCCAGGTGAAGTCTTATATTTTGACTAGGTGAGAATTTTTTTAAACACTCTAAGATGATCAAGCAAAACATTTTAAAATATTAAAAAATTATTAATTTCATATGATGCAGTAATTCTACATCTGGGTATATACCCCAAATCCCCGAAAGTAGTCTCTCGAAGAGATATCTGTATACCCATGTTTGCAGTAGCATTGCTCACAACAGCAAAAAGGTAGAAACAACCCAAGTGCCCATCAATTGTTTAATGGCCACAGTGTTCTTTATACACGAAATGAATTCACCCTCAAAAAAGGTAGCACCAACCACATGCTATCACATGGATGAGACTTGAGGACATTATGCTAAGAGAAATAAGCCAGTTATAAAAAGCATAAAAAGAAAAATACTATCTGATTCAAATTTCCATGAAGCACCTAGAGCAGTCAAATTTATGAAGGCAGAAAGGGATAGAGGAAGGATAGTTATTATTTAATAACTATATGCAAAGTTTCACCTTTGCAAGATGAAAAAGTCCATGAGCGGCTGGCTACATTGAAGGATTTGCCCTTGAGAGGTAAGAGAGTGTTAGCAACCCCAAATACTGTGTGGTAAAGGGCATAACAATTTAAGGCTTGATGAGGGCCAGAGTCTTACATATGAAAAGTCAGTCCAAAAAAGGCTATAGCTGAAGAGTATGCTCTTTAATGTTGCCATGGACTAGTAACTGCAAGAATTTGATTGGCAAGTGGATGGGATTCAGGTTATCTGGAATACCCTACAGTAAAGAAAATGAAGCAGAGGCCAGGGATATATACCAATGCAGAGAAAGGTAGAGGAAGGATGTGGCTCAACTGAGGTAGTTCTGATTCTAGACTTAAAGCATTTTATTAATATCAGGACCCAAATGGTAGATCTAGTGCTACAATTGTACTACCTGTGTCAGTAAAAATACCCTCACCTGCCTGAGGGTAAACCTGTAGGAAGAAACTCATGGAATATTGGTGAATTGAAGGAGAAACAGAACTAAACTAGGATAGTGACCTGTAATTTACAAAGAGCTATACAAATGCAATCTTTTTTCTTGGAGTGGAGGGTGTCTGGTGCTGGGGAATTGAACCCAGTGCCTTGCATAGACCAGGCAGGTGCTCTACCACTGAGCTCCATGCCAAGCCCAGGTGTACATCTTTATAGGTTACTGATTAGAAATCTGGCTCTGGAGTCAGGCTGTGTGACTTTGAATCAGACTTGCCACTTAACATTGGAACCCTGCCTTACCTTTCTGTGTTCCCATTTCTTCAGGCATGAACTAGAGATAATGATAGTACCTACTTCACAGGGTGGTCTGAGGTTAAATGAATCAGATAATGGAATCTCGATACCTAGGTAGGTTTTTTTTGCTCAGTGACCTATATTTCAATCATGTCTTTTGGCTTTTTTTCACATGTATTATTGGTTCTCAACCAGGTGTAACTGCCCCAAGGACATTTTGCATTGTTTTGAGATATCGTTGCTTGTCTGAAACTTGGTAGCGAGCATGCTTTGGGCATCTAATGAGTAGAGACCATCATGTGATATACATGTCAGTGGCTCCACCACAAAGAATTATCCTGCTGTAAATGTAAATAGTGAAATCCTGACTAAGGCCCATTTCTGGGAACCAGCAGAACTTCTTCTAGTGTGATTGTGAAGGAAAAGGATGGTGTATTCTCCTCTCATTTTCTGGGATGGGGCCCTCGCTCTGTTTTGTATTTTTTTTTTTTTTTGGTACTGGGTATCGAACTCGGGACCTTGTGCTTGTGCGGCAGGCGGAGGCACCACTGAGCTAAATCCCTGGCCCAAGGGGCCCTCACTCTGAAAAAATAGAGTATATATAAGACTGTAACCTCAGTGGGCACTGTCATGAGGACTCTCCCTGTCCTTGTCCTTCTTTTTGTTCTGTGCATTAGGGGTGTGTTGAGATTTATACATTCCAAGATGCACTAGGCCACTCTGATCTTAGATCTTGCACGGTTGCTTTTGGAGAGATGCAATTCTTGAATGGCTATTGACTAATTTGGGGAGTGGAGCTGGGAGAGAGACTAGAAGCCCGCAACCTAGATGTCTCTGATGGTTGTGCCGCACATTCCAGGCATGAGGGAGAGGGAAGGTGAAAGACATTTTTTTTCTTTTTTTGGTACCGGGGATCGAACTTGGGACCTTGTGCTTGCGCAGCAGGCGGCGGAACCACTGAGCTAAATCCCCGGCCCAAGTGAAAGTCTTTATAGCTCCTTTCAATTATGAAGGATAATTCTGTTTCAGGCAGCATAATTTGGCTTGTCTGAAAATTGTGTTCATGTTTCAATTGTGTTTTGTTACTTTATAGATGATGGAAATGCTTTTTAGCGATAGAGAAATCCTACCATTTTGGGAGAGGCAACTCAAGGTTTTCATGCTTTCTGGAGCATTACAGTCTCAACTAACAGCCAGGGCTGCTATCCAGGTGCTGTTTAAAATCATTGTTTTCCCTTTACTCCTGCTGATTTGTTTTGGGAAGGACAGATTAAGGCATAGGAATCTCTGTTGAGACTGTCAGTGAATCTGTAGTTAAAATTTGACTTTTCTCAGATTCATTCTCTGAGAAGCTTAGAATTTTATTTCAAACCAGTACAGAAGTAAGGGGATGAAAGGATACTCTGAACTGTGTTACCCTAGTCTAGAAATCAGAGTAGGCAAACAGTCTATGGTTTACAGTCTCTAGGGACATTGCCTACTAGCAGTATGAATAAATGGTGACATTGTGCAGACTTCTCATTTCAGATTCAAAATATTCAGCTAAAATGGCATCTAATCAAGAAATTAAGCTTCATACTAACTGGGATGGTAGCTACATTTTAAGCTTGATGAACTTTATGTTCCATGTGCACATAAAGAATGTTTTTAATGGCTCATGAGTAAGCTAAATGTTCATTTTCTTTGCCAAATGGCTATGGATTTTCTTTTTCTCAGTGAACACTGATCTTGAATGCACTTGATATTAAAACCCAGCTGTTTTCTTTTTGTGAGCAAAAAGCAGCCTTAATTAGTTTTCATTACATATACATGTGTTTCACTCTAGAGAAGTGCAGCACTCAACAAATGACATCTTAATTAAAATCCACTGAATGCCTTTTCCTGTTCTTTTTCTCCCTGTATAGTCTTGCTCCAGTTTCTGCATCTGATACACAAAGAAGTGGTATCTGTAAAATACAGTTTTTCAGACAACAGAATCAGATTTACCAACTTTATTATGAGTTTTGAGTTTATGATTAAAATTTCCCCATTCATGTAACTTTAATTATGGGCTTCACAAAGAAAAAGACAACAATTATATCCATTTTACATATTGATCAAGTGATTTTTTGGTTAGAAGATGGCCTAAAGGCATGTACAATTCATTAACTTCCACCAACTAAACAAATGCTATAACACTGAATTTTTGGGTTTACTCTTTAATAGAATATAATTGCTATTACCACCAAAATTACATTATCAATATAAATTATTTTGGAGGATTTCTCTTTTGGTACTGCATTAAATAATCTAAACTGAATATCTCTAATTAGAATGTTACAACTCTTTCTGGACATAAAAGTATTAGTTTTTAGGGCTGCATAAAGAGCAGGCTGTGTCCTGCTCTGAGTTATTCCATATTGTATAGAACAGCAGCTTTCAGCTTGTGCCCAGGGATGAGTTACTCTAGCAAGAGTATAAAAAGCAACAGTTTGCCCTGAATTACTCCACTTTGAGCACAAGTACCAAGGTAGAGTGACTCTCCACCTTGTTTATACAAGTAAACAACCACCTGTCCAGCATAACTCCAAGGCACAAACTAATACATAACTTATTTGTGCCAATAAAAAAGTAACTTATGGAATTAAATCAGGAGCACATGGACATGGGCATATCAAATATCAGAAAAACCAAGCACATGAGCTTATCAAACACATTACACACACACACACACACACCCTGTATAGTAGCACCACTGAGCCCCTTGTCAGGTCAAATACTCTGTTCAAAGTCTTGACCAGGAAAATCACCAGGCAAAGAACCTCTGTCTGTCCCTGGGGCTTCAGCTCAGTGAAATTTCTCTTGCTCTGGATGCATCCATGGGCCCTTCAACCTGACATTTTCAAAACTGCATGCCATCCACACTTGGGCTTAGACTTCTGCTTTTCACCTGACTGCTCTGCACCTCAGCTTCAGGACATCTGCCACCAGGTTCTGGTCTGTAAACACCTTACCTGTCCTTCTGCAGAGCCTTCTGCATGTGGAGAGCCTCAACCTTTGTTCTTTCTGTAGGCTTCTTAAAACCCTGTGGCCACTTTAACCCTTTCTTAGTCTTCTCTAACCTATATAATACTATGTGACTTGCAATGTGTGACTTGAGTGTTATGGAGTAATTTAGATTGGAATGGAATAAAAGACTTGTAATTGCCTTGGTCCTGACACCAAGCAAAATTTAGAGTACTCAAGAGCTAAAGCGGATGAAATTTACCTGGTTTGTGAATTTATTGTCATTCAATAAAGTCTGACATTGTAGGAAGACACAAACATGTCTATGTTGATGGCAGGATGCCATAATAAAGTAGCACAAACTGAGTGAGTCAAACAAATTAAATTTCTTTTCTCACAATTCTGTAGGCTAGAAGTCTGAAATCAGGGGGCTGGTAGTGTGAAGCTGAATTTCTCTGAAGAAACGGCATCGATATTAAAAATCCTGTAGACTGTATGACCTTGGCTTGGACCACCATCTGCTCAGCGTAACTACAAGGCACAAACTAATAAATAACTCCTGTGTGCCAAAAAAATTAACTTATCAAATTAAATTGGGAGCACATGGACATGAGCAAATCAAATTACATCAGAAAAATCAGACATGGGAACTTACCAAACGTACCAGATGAAACCCCCTCAGTGCATCATGATTGTGGAGAGATGAAATGTTCAAAGTTGAGAGCCACAATTATCTTAGGCTGCCTTAGACCCTTTAGTAAGCATTTCTTAACTTTTGTATCTGGCCTAACATTCTCCTTTTATGTAAAATTCCTGGAATATATTACTAAGCTTACCAGATCTCTAGCCTCCACCTACCCTAAAGCTAAGAATGCTGTAAGATAACACCTAAAACCTATGGATTTCTCCCACTTTGCTGTAGTCCACCGACCTGAGGACCCCCACCAATGTATTTGGTAAATTCATTGATTTCTGACTTTCTTTTGTTCTGTGATTATGAAAGTTCATGTAACATCTTCCACAGTGGAGCATATTATACAGGGTAACTTGAATCCAAGGCACCAAAAGGACACAACAGGGGATGGATTATCTCTTCAATAAATGGAGGTAAGAAAACTAGATGTCCATGTATAAAAGAATGAAATTTGGCCCTCTTTTATATGATACACAAAAATCTAAATTTTGGATAAAAGGCCTAAATTTAAGACCTGAAACCATAGAACTCCTGAAAGAAAACACAGGGAAAAAGCTCCTGGATATTGGCCTTGGTGATGAATTATTTGATATCACACCAAAAGCTCAGGTCACAAAAACAAAATAAATTGGAGTATATCAAACTAAAACTTTCTGCACAGCAAAGAAAATAATCAGTGCAATGAAAGGGCAACATATATATTGGGAAAAATATTTACAAACTATATGTCTGAGAAGAGATTAATATCCAAATTTTATAAAGATTCATACAATTCACTAGTGGAAAAGCAAATATCCTAATTTAAAAACAGCAAAAGATCCAAAATTTCTCCAAAGAAGACATAAAAATGACCAACAGATATATGACAAAGTGGTTAATATCAGGGAAAGTGCTTAATATTAATCATCAGGGAAATGCAAATCTGAATTCTGTGAGAAACATCTCACACTTGTTAGATGGTTATTATGAAAAGGAGGAAAGATAAATGTTGGTGAAGGTGTGGAGAAAAGAAAACTTTTTTGTTTTTTCCGGTGGCCCTGGGGTTTGAACCCAAGGCCTTCACACTGAGCTATATCACCAACCTTTTTTAATTTTTTATTTTGAGATAGAGCCTCACTAAGTCATTAACTTGCCAGAGTGGGCTTGAACTTGCAATCCTCCTGCCTCAGCCTCCCAGAGTGCTGAGATTACAGGCATCCACTGCCATGCCTGGAAAAAAGAGAAATTTTATACATTGTTGGCGAGTGTCATGGCTTGTATCTAAATGTCCCTCCAAAGATTCATCCACTCATAGGTGGGGCTTTGTGGAGGTGGCTGGACCTAGGATATGATACTAGGATTAAGACTGTGTGATAACTAAATTATTTTATCATAGTTCTGGGTGTGGAAAATGGAAGCCCCACCCTGAGTGTGGGTGGCACCGATCAATAGGCTTGTACATGGATAGAACATAAAGGGACAGATGGAAGGCAGGCTGCTTTTGCTGCTACTGTTGCTGCTTGCTGCCTTCTGCCTGCCATACTGTGAACTGTGTGTCTCCTCTGCTATGCTACCCTGCCTTGGAGACAGCCAACTATGGATTGAAAACCCTACAAACTGTGAGGTGAAATAAATCTTCCCTCCTTTAACTTGTAGTTGTTGGGTAGTGTGTCTCAGCAACAAGGAAGTAACTAACAATGGGAATGTGAACTGGTACAGTGATTATAGAAAATAGTATGGAGATCTCAAAGAAATTTAAAATGTAAGTTTCATATGACCCAGCATTCCCTCTTCTCAGCCTATAATCAAAGGAAATAAAATCTTCACCTCATAAACAGTTTTGCATTCCTATATTCATGACAGCATTATTCACAATAGCTAAGATATGAAAACAATCTAAGTGTTCTTGGATGGACAAATGGATAGAGAAATGGGTACCATCTAGGCATGGTGGCCCATGATTGTAATGTAGCTACTCAGGAGGCTGAGGAAGAACAATTACAAGTTTGTGTCTAGCCTAGGCAATTTAGTAAGACCCTGTCTCAATAAATAAGTAAATTGGGCTAGGGATTAAGCTCAGTCCTGAGTTCGATCCCCAGTACCAAAAATAAAAATAAATAAATAAAAAATTTAAAACCTGGGAATGTAGCTCAGTGGTTGAGTGCTTGAGTATCATGTGTTAGTCTCTAGCATTCAAATCCCAGTACTAGGGCTGGGGATTTTGCTCAATGGTTCCACCCCCTGCCAAACAAGCACAAGGTCCTGAGTTCAATCCCCAGTACCAAAAAAAAAAAAAAAAAAAAAAAAAAAAAAATCCCAGTATTATAAAAAAAAGAAAGCAAGAAGGAAGGAAAACTATGATGCATAAATCAGTGGAATGTCACTTGGCCCTAAACATGAGTGTATCCCTTAACAAATAATTGCAGCAATTATTTTGTAATAGTTTTGTCCTTTAATCTCATTAATAAGTGATTTTCACACTAAAATTAAAGTATTACAGTATTCTGAATTTCACTCTGCACTTACTAGTTTTATATCTTCATATGTTTTCTTGTTTTTAATTAACATCCTTTTCTTTCAACTTGAAGAATTCCCATTAGTATTTCTTGTCATGCAAATCTACTGGTGATGAACTCCCATAGATTTTGCTTCTCTGTGAAAGTCCTTATTTCTTCTTCTTTTTTTTTTTTTTAAGATTGCCTGGTATATTATTCTTGATTAGCAGGTATTCTCCCAACCCTATTCAGCACTTTATATACATTATCCCACACTCACCTCACCTGAGACATTTCTGCTAAGAAATCCAATGATAGTCTCATGGCTGTTCCCTTGTATGTAATGAGCTGATTTTTAAAATTTCCATGTCTAAATTTTGGGAAGCTTTCTAACCTTTTTTCTTTAAATAAGCTACTGTCCTTTTCTCATTTTCTTACTCTTTTCTCTGTTACTTCTTTTTTTTTCTTTTCTTTTTTTTTTTTTTTTTTTTTGGTAACAGGGATTGAACTCGGGTCCTTGCACTTGCAGGGCAGATGAAGGAACTACTGAGCTAAATCCCTAGCCCCTCTTCTCTGTTATTTCTGAAATACCCCTAGTGTGTACTGGTTGTCCCATAATTACTGTGTATTTCTTGCAGATTTTCATTTATTTTTCTATTTTATTCTTTTAACTGGGTAATTTCAAATGACCTGTCTTCAAGCTCACTGATTCTTCTGCTTGATCAAGTCAGTTGTTGAGGCTATCTGTGGAATTTTTTGGTTCAGTCATTGTTTTAACTTCTGGTTTTTTTAGGATTCCTTTTTTTCTTTTCTTTTCTTTTCTTTCTTTCTTTATTTTTTTTTTTTGGTACTGAGGATCAAATTCTGGGCCTCACTTTAAGAATTCCTTTTTCATGAAAGCAGCCATTCTTTCTGGGGTGAGATAGAATCTCAGCATTGTTTTAATTTGCATCTCTCAAATGACCAGTGATGTTGAACATTTTTTCATATGTTTATTTGCTATTTCTACTTCTTTGTCTGAGAAATGTCTGTTCATTTCAGATGCCCATTCTTGGATTGGGTCTTTAAATTTTGGAGGTCTGATTTATTTAAGTTCTTTATAATGTCTAGATAGTAGATCTTTGTCTGAAGGACAGCTGGTGAAAATTTTTTCCAACATGTGGGTTGTCTCTTCACACTGTTGGTGGTTTCTCTTGCTGTGCAGAAGCTTTTGAATAAGAAGAGATCCCATTCATTGATTGTGCTAGTTCATGGGCAACTGAGGTTTTGTTCATAAAATCTTTTCCTACACCAATGTTTTCAAAACTTCTACCTAACCTCTCTTCCAGCTGATTTAGTGTTTCTGTTTTAATATTTAGATCTTTAATCCATTTCAATTTTAGTTTAGTGCATGGTGAGAGATATAGGTCTAGGTTTAATCTTTGACAAATTAAAACCCAATTTTTCCAGCACCATTTATTAAAGAGGCTATCTTTCGTCCAGTGAGGGTGTTTGGCTCCTTTGTCAAAGATGAGGTGGCTGAGTGTGTCTGGAGTTGTTTCTGCAACTTCTAATCTGTTCCACTGGTCCTCAGGTCTATTTCTTTGCCAGTACCATGCTGTTTTTATCACATTAGCTTTATAGTATAGTTTCACCATGGGGACTGTGAGACTCCCTGCCATGTCTTTGTTGCCTAGAATTGCTTTTGCTATTCTAGGTCTCTTCTTGTTCCAAATGAATTTTTGGATTGTTTTCTCCAGGTCTGTGAAGTATGGTGCTGGGATTTCAATTGGGATTGCATTGAATCTATATAGTAGTTTTGGAAGTATGGCCATTTTCACTATGTTGATTCTTCCTACCCAGGAGCAAGGGATGTCTTTCCATTTTCTGATCTCCTCTTGATTCTCTTTTATCAGAGTGCTATAGTTTTCAGAGTAGAGGTCTTTGATTTCTCAAATCAACCAATAACAAATGCTGGTGGGCCTGTAGGGAAAGAGAAACCTTACTCCTCTGCTGGTGGGAGTGTAGACTGGTGCAACCACTGTGGAAATCAGTATGGAGATGCTTCAAACAACTAGGATTGGGGCCAGGGATTTAGCTCAGTCGTTCCACCATGTGCCCTGCAAGCACAAGGACCTGAGTTCGATCCCCAGTACCAAAAAATAAAAAATAAATAAAAGCAACAACACCAAAAATACCCAACTAGGATTGGAAGTCTCATTTGACCCAGCTATTCCCCTGCTGGGTATCTTCCCCAAAGAATTAAAAGAATCAGACCACAGTGATATATGTGCAACCATTTTCATAGCAGCACAATTCATGATAGCTAAAACTTGAAAGCAACCCAATTGCCCATCAACTGGAAACTGGATAAAGAAAATGTGGGGTTTTTTTAAAATAAAATGGAGTATTACTCAGCCATAAAGAATGAGAAACTAGAGACATTTATAGTTAAATGGATGTACATTAAGGTGATACTCTTAAGTGAAATAAATAGGATGCACATATGTAAATATTGAATAGTTTCTGTAGTGTGAGAAATTGAAAGTATGAATAAGGACTAAAAGATATAATGGATAATGTGAAATAGGAAGAAAAGGGGCAAAGGGGAAGGAGAAGTGAGGGGGTAGGGGAAAAGAAAGAAGGGAATGGAATTAATATGAGAAAAAGAAAAAATGGAAACAAAGCCTTTGTAGATAGGGAGGGATAGAGGGGTTGAAGAGAGGGCAGGGGAATGGGGAAAAATAAGAATCAAGATGGATTATGTAAAGGTGCAAATTTCCAATGATGAATGTCATTATATTGTATACCTTAAATGTACCAATAAAATTTAAAAAAGAATTCCTTTTTATAGTTTCTATATCTTTGTTGAATTTTTTATTTTGTTAGTGCATTGTTTTCTTGATGGTTAATGATCATGTTCCCAAGGTTTAGCTGTTTATCTGTGTTCTTTGTAGCTCATTATTCTACTTTAATATGATTTTTTTACTCTTTTATAAATATGTTTACTTTCCCTATAAAAAGTTTTTGTTTCATAGTGGATTTTATTTCATTTTTTTAGGCAAAACATTTTTTGGTATATTTGAGATATACATAATGATGATTATTTTGACTGCTTTGCCAAGCAGTGCATGACAGGTGGCCTAGATCCAACCTGGGGTGACAGGAGCCTATTTGGCTCTTGAATGGGCCTGACAGTTGAGTTAACAGGGACAGATCTAGGTCATGAGGCTCAGGAGGCCAGGGTGGAACCTAGATCCACTAGGGAGGTTCTTAATCTAGGTTCTCTGTGGCCCACCTGGACCTTAGGTCTTCTGGAGTATGGGGCCATGGGAGCATGCCTGTGTCTATGGAGTCTATTCTGGAGGCTGAGTCCAAAGGTACTTTCCTGGTGCCTGAGGCTGCAGGGGGCTAGTGCTAGAGTGGGTCTGGAAGCTGGCTGTGTGGGTGCCAGTCTAGTGACCAGAGCTGCCTATCAGTGTGGTGGGCCTGGAGAAAGTCTATGCAAACCAAACTGGCACTGGCGTGGGTTCAGACTGAGTTTACAGGGCTAGCAAAGCCTGGGACTATGTGGGCCACCCTTGCATTAGGATGGGGATGAAGCTGAGGGCTACTAGGGCTGGCCTTGCATTCAGAAAGGACTGGAGGTTCAGTCTGTGGATGGATACTGGCCTCGGAGGGGGGCTTCTTGGTGCTGGGGTTTACTTGGATGGTCCTGGTGTTGGGTCCAAGGCAAAGCCTGGGAGTCACTTCCCCCATGCAGAGTGTATATCTGTCCGTGTTATACTGCTGAGGTTGAGCAGGAGTGAACTCAGGTAATGTGAAAGTGTTTTCCTATGCTCTTCAATGTGTCTTTTCCTATTTTTATGCAATATTCAGGTGCTATGATCTCTCAGTTGTTTGCTTAGCTCCATGTAGACATTCTTATATATAAACAGTTGTTCATATTAATGTTTCTAAGAGGGAACAAACACTGGACTGTCCTGTTCCTCCACCTTGCAGATGTCACTGTTGACAGGAATATGTTCAAGACAGGACAGCATGGATAAGAAAATCAACTGTAGCAAAAGTTTACTAGTTTATTAGCTGGAACATAGTATTCAAAAATGATTTCTTGAAATAAATAAGTGAATAAGTGTGAATATGATGCTTCTATTCTGAGCCTGTTGCTTACCAGAGAACTTGAAATCCGTTGGAAGGTTTCAGATCAACAAAAAGGTGTGTGTGTGTGTGTGTGTGTGTGTTTGTGTGTGTGTGCGCACGTGTGCGCGCGTTTTATGTTGTGGTGGCTATTTTGTTTTTGGTGCTGAGGATCAAATCTACAGCCTTCCACATGCAAAGCATATGCTCTACCACTTAGCTATATCTTCTACCAATAAAAAGGTTTTTAAAATAATCAGTATCACTCTCTTTTAGTCATTTCCCTTGTTACTAAGACATAATGTCTGACACCCACAACTTTAAGCAGGAGAGGTTTATTTGGCTCATAGTTTGCAGAGGTTTCAGTCCATAATTAGCTGGCTCCAAGGCAAGATGGCACGGCACAGGGACATGGTGAAGGAGAGCTGCTCACAAGATGGTAAACAGTAAGCAGAGACAGTCACAGGAGAAGCTGGGAAAGGAGATATGACCTTCTCAGTGACCTCTTCTGACCAGGCCCCACCTCCTAATAGCAAGTCAGCAATTTATCCCTATAATCCAGCCACCTTCCAAAGGTTCCACCTATGCTCACATGATGCTTTAGGAGGACATCTAGATATAAATCATAACACATTGGATAAAAAGTAAATAAAATTCCAACTTAGTACAATCAATGGTATTAAAATATGTTCTTTGCCGGGGATTTAGCTCAGTGGGGCCACTGCCTGCCTTGCAAGCACAAGGTCCTGAGTTTGATTCCTGGTACCAAAAAAAAAAAGTCTTTCATTTAATCATTCAATAGATATTTATTGATCAGTAATTAGACAAGTGAATAGGATAAAATCCCTCTCAATAAGGAATTACATGGGAGAAACACTAGAAAGGTGATCATTACTTACACTGGATATGGGGACAAGGGATATATGGGATATAAAAATGGTTCCAAGAGGATTTATCTCAAAGGATTATTTGGAATCAGAAGTGATAGAACAGGAAGAAGAGAGTCCTAGAAAAGCTAACTCAAGAGAACGCGACACTCTGGGAATGCACCATGCAGCTGCAAGGAGTGGGAGTAGGAGTTATGGTAATGATAAGACCAGAAAGGGAACTCTTTTTCTTGAGAGCTTTTGGGTACTTTGCTAATCAGTTGGACTTTATTCTTAATATAATGAGGGGACACACATAATCTTTAACAATGAATTAATCAGATCTATGCATAACTTCTCTGTCTCTGTCTCTATCTATCATTCATCAGTGGTGACAGTGAAAAAATAGTAGGTGACAGAAGCTGATTTAGAAATCCAGATAACAAACAAGGAGTTGAGTTAATAACAGTAGGAATGAAAAAGAGGAGATCCATAGAAGTGGTACTTAGGAGACAGATTTGGCCTATGACTACTTATTGGTTTTATGCTATAAGCCAAGCACTGTGTTAACTACTAAGGATATAAAAAATAATTCTTGGATTTAAATAACTTTTAGGCCAGGGATGGATGCAAACAGATAAAACTAACTACAAGGCAAGAAGGACATATTATAATAAAGGTATAATCAAGGGCTATGCTTGTCTGGTAGAGATGTGATAACTGCAACTGGGGGAAAGAAAGAGAAAGGAAAAGATGATAAGGAAGAGAGGAGAAAGGAATGAAGAGGGTACTTTTCAGATGTAATGAATCTGGAAGAGATGCATAGAGGAAAGGAGGAGAAGCATAGTCATTTTTGCAGAATCACGAACAGTTTGCTATATGTGAAGAAAATGTACATAAGAGCATGGGTGAGAAATGAGGTTGGAGAAACCAAGATAATAACAGCTTTGTGGCCTGCATAGGAGTTTGAAATTAATTCTGAAGGCTGCAGAGCACCACTGAAGACTGTGGGCACACACATGGCCTAATTGGTGTTTCAGGAAGGCAGCTGTGGCAGCAGGCTGCCGGATGGATCACAGCGAGCAAGATCAGTAATGAGGTTGGAACTAAGTGCAAGTGAAGATCTAACAAAGGCTGGGGTAAAGAGGTAAAATTCATAGGGCTTGTGGGAGATCTGCTGGGGAGGCCTCTAAGCATATGAAGAATGCTTCTTCTATAGCTCTCACTACAGCAATCATATTCACAAAATAGGCACTCATAAACGTCAATAGAATGCGATCAAATTGCTATTTTCTTCATAGATTTGTCTCAGTAAACTAATTCTTCCAAAATAAGAGTTTTTGTTTCAGTTAATGCTGCAGGAATGCAGTTTCAGAGCTATTAGGAGTTACTACCATTTTATTCGTGCTTTAAACTATTATTGCAAACGTCTGCACAAAGCTTTTGGACAGCTAAAGGGTTTGAAATATGCAAAATCATTGCTTCTCACAAGTTGGGGTTTAGAAGCTCTAGTGTGCCTCCTGTGTAACAGCCGCTCCCACCTAGATGGCCTCATTTTTCATTAACAGATATTGGAGAATGGCAGAATGTTGCATAAGGCTAAAAACATTTTATGTATCTTGCTAAGGAGTTGTAGCATTGAAAAGTAGTATCAACAAAGGAGAAATCACTGTCTGCTTTGCCGTACTTGTACAGCTTTCAACATCATCAACCTCAAAGCTGCTAGGTCTCATTTGAGTCCAACTTTTCATTCTTATTCTGACATCCTCCCTTAATCTGACCCAATTATACATATAAATTGGAGACTCCTAGTCATAGTCACTATATCTCATTTGTCAGTCTACTCCATTACCTCATCTAGACAGCGCTAGAACTAAGAGGCTTCTCACTGCAGCCTAATGGGCCACCAATTTCCTGTGCAGTAACATCCACTGTAAACCTCTCTCTCCTCATTCTCATCATAACAAACTTCACTAAGGAATATAATATTCCTGCTCAATCTCTGGTGATGATAGGACTTATCTGCATTTTTACTTAAGCAACCATATAATACCAGAACAGCATGTAAATTTATTTTAGGTTATATAAAAATTATGCATATTCATTTGAAATGTCTTACTAATAGAAAGTATCAGTATCATTTTCAATAACCATAAAAATTTTTCTTTTAAGAGTGTTTATATTGCTGAGCATGTTGGTGCATACCTATAATGCCAGCACTTGGAAAGCTGAGGCAGGAGGCTCACAAGTTTAAGCCCAGCCTGGGTGTCTTATTCATTTTTCTCCTCCCTGGGACAAAATACCCAAAACCCACAATTTAAAGGAGGAGAGATTTATTTTGGCTCACAGTTTGGACGGTTCAGTTCATGTTCGGTAGAAGGGAAACAGCACAGTAGAAGGGCCTCACATCATAGAAAGTCACTCACATCATGGCTGCCAGGAAGCAGAGAGAGAAGCGGGGAGGTGAAGAGGGAGATGTACCCTTCCAGATCATGCCTTCAATGACCTGCCTCTAAATAGGCCCCACACCTCCTAACAGTAAGTCAGCTGTAACATCCCAAAAACCAATCACCTTCTGCAAGCCCCGCCTCTGAGCACATGAAGCTTTGTAGGGGTATTCCAGATCCATGCCACACACAATATCGGGTGCATGGTGAGTTCCAGGCCAGCCTCGGCAACATTTGAGGGAAAAATTATTGTCCATTGTGAAAGTTTATGCTAAGTATTCTTAGTTATTTCATTTGTTTACAAGCAATAGAGATCCATTCAAGTCAGCTCTTATGGTTTAAGGAGACTAGGATTTCATGGATGCTTAAGAAAAGATCCTGGAAATTGGTTTTAGAGTCAAGCTCATTCCAAAAACTGTACATCCAGCAGTTTAAGAATCTTTCCTCACTCCACGGTCAGCAATACTCAGCTCCACTCCGTGTATTTACTTCTTTTTCTTCTGCTCTAATAAGCTACTTCTGCATATTTATAATTTCTATTTCTCCACAATTTTATCCTTCATACGGTCCTCCCAATTCCAGATTCTGTCTCATAAATTTTTAGCTAAGGCTTCCAGCTGTCACTGAAAAATTCTTTTTGGTGGTTGTTGTTGTTCTTTACGTCCAATTTAAGGCAAAGAGAATTCATTTGGTCAAATTAATCTTTAAAATTTGGTATTAGAAAGTGAAAATTACTGCCTTATCTAAAGCTGAGTTGTTCCTGTGTGAGATGGCTAATCCAGTCCAACATTTAGGGTTGGAGGGTCGGTAAGAGGGGAAAAAGTCACTATGATACTAAGAATTGCTCCTGTGACAAAAGTCCTCTGATAGATTTCCTCTGATGAGTTTTCTTGGTGAAAGTTAGGAGTAACTCAAGCACACAGATGAAAGTGGCAGTAGTTACAGATAAGACAGCAAGATGTAACCCTATTGATTGCTTAATGTTTATCTCAATTCCATCATATTCTATTATGTTATCATATACTGGTAGCCAAATTGTGTAAGAGAGGAGTATAACAATTATAAATTCTTTTTTTTTTTTTTGGTACTGGGGATCAAACTCGGGACCTTGTGCTTGTGAGGCAGGCAGTGGAATCACTGAGCTAAATCCCTGGCCCCAATTAAAAATTCTTGAAAGGATTATTTACACATGTATGAAAAATCTATAGCTAACTATGTAAAAGATTAAATGTTTTCCTCTAAAGATCAGCAACAAAATAAAGACTTCAGGTTTTTATCACTTCTATTCAACACTGTAGGTTGTATCCACATCCACATTGTGTTGCAGGTCCTAGAAGGGCAAGTAGGTAAGAAAATGAAATTAAGGCATCTACATTGGAAATGAAAAGTAAAAATAGCTCTATTTGTAGATGATCTAATCTTATATAGAGAAAATTCTAAGGAATCTAATTTAAAAAACTGTTAGAACTAATAAGTCATTAAAGGTTTCAGAATACACAATCCATATACAAAAACTATTGCTACTGTATACTGTTATATAGTAGTAATGAACAAACTGAAAATAAGAATTAAGACTAGCTGGGCCTCGTGGCCCATGCCTGTAATCCCGGCATTGGGGAGGCTGAGGCAGAAGGATTGCCATGAGTTTCAGGTGGGCCTGGGCTACATAGTGAGTTCAAGGCCAGCCTGTACTACAAAGCAAGACCCAGACTCAAAAAAACCAAAAACCAAACACCAAACCAAAACAAAACAAAAACCCAAAACAAAAAACCTTCACATTTATAAGAAATTGATTTTCAACTAGGGTCCCAAGATGATTCAGTGGTGCAAAGAAAAGTCATTTCAATAAATAGTGTTGGTACAACTTGCATCCAAATGCACAAGAATAAAGTTAGACTTCTCAAACCATATAATAAATTTCACCAAAAATGTTCCACCACCAAAATGTTAAAGACACTTACCATAGAACCTACCAATTCTAATTCTAGGTATTAACCCAAGTTAAATGAAAGCATATATACATTTATGTAAAATTTGTGCACACAAATGTTCATAAAAGCACTATTGTAATAGACAAAACTGGATATAACCCAAATATCAACTGATGAATGGGTAAATAAAATACGATGTGTCCACATAATGGAATATTATTGGCAATAAAAAAGAATAAAGTACCAATACAGGCTAAAACATGCATAAACACTGAAGACATGCTGAACGAAAGAAGCTACATATGATTTCAATTACACATAATATCCAGAATAAACAAATCTATAGAGACAGAAAGTAGATCAGCAGTCACCTAGGACTGGGAGTAGGGTGGGATTGAAGAAATGGGGAGTAACTACTAATGAGTACAAGGGAAGGTTTTTGTATGTTTTTGTTTTGAGGTAAGGTCTCACTATGTAGCTCAGGCTGGTCTCCAACTTGCTATCCACCTGCCTCAGCCTCCTAAGTGTTGGGGTTACAGGTATGCATTACCATATCTGGCTAAGGTTTCTTTTTGAGCCGATGAAAATGTTCTCAAATTGACCTTGTTGATGGTGGCACAACTCTGTGAACAACTAAAAACACTGAATTGTACATTTTAATTGGATGAATTTTATGGTATATAAATTTATCACCCAAAAAGCTGTCATTAAAACACATTTGTAAGTATACAACCTTTAATATTGGTTATCATAATGCAGTAACTAGATACTTGTTTCACTTTCTAACCAAAAATAAATTTAAGACCATTCTTATACTACTTCTTTAGCAAAGAATACAAAATTAAAATTAAAACAGGAATTTCAGTCAATTAGGAACTTCTATCTGACCAGTAAGACCAATTAGTTTAATAAAGGTGTCTGCTACTTCATTATTAAACATGAATATTGTCTGAAATATTTCTAGCATAATATTATAAGTTTTGGATGGAAGAAAAAGTAAAGGAACTGTTGAAACATGTCTTTTTCAGTGTCTGTTGTGGAATTCCAACTATAAACCTCAAAACAGCTTAAAAAAATAGCCTTGGTATAGATACTACATTTCACGAGAATTTAACAAGTTATTGAGCAATAACTCAGGGATCCTACTCTCTTAACAATAGGATGGTCCAAAAGCTATTTCTGAAACCTTGCCACAAAGCCTTTGTACAAAAACAACAATTGTCAGTGTACTTGAACCATATGATTTCTTTAAAATTGATTACATAATGCGTGAAAGAATCATTTTAATAACTTTGAAATATATATTGCTAAATTTGCTGGTCAGTAATCTTTTCAGTTCTCCCTTTCCTGCCATATGACTAGTACTTTCTAACCTCATTGAAATTAGACATAGCCATATGGCCTTTTTGACCAATAAAAGTTGAAAATTAAAGCCAGGCATGAGTAGTGGTGCCTGCCTGCAATCCCAGCACTCTGGGAGGCTGAGGCAAGAAGGCTGCAAATTCAAGCCCAGCCCAGGCAACCTAGCAACTTAGTAAGACCCCATCTCAAAATTTAAAAAAAGTAAAAAGGGCTAGGAATGTAGCTTAGGGACAAGGCTCATAAGCACTGCCTTCAATCCCTAGTATTAAAAAAAAAAACTTGAGAATTAATCAACATGTAAGTAATTTCTTACATTTCTTTCATTCTGCCAAAATAATCACCAACATCCTAGTCAGTAGAGTTTCTATTAGCCTGTGGCTTTCATTAAGGAGAAAAAATTCCAATTAATCTGTGATGGATATGGATTGCATTGATTTATATGAACTTGTAGGATGTCTAATTTTTTAAAAAGTATATATTGGAAATTCCAAGTAACTCAACCTAACTATAGGAATAGAGAATAAAATCGTTATTTTAAAGCCCTGAGACTCAAGGTTTGTTTTCACTGTACTTTACCTGGTCTATCCTAACTGATTCTTTCCCAAGGATAGGGAAGCCCACCCCCTCAAATATTTGGTCAGGATTCATATTTATCCCATTGGTAAGCAGAAACGAGACATGAAGAGCATTCCAACAATTACAATTTTACATTAGGAGAAATTTATATTAGGTTTTAGTTCAGAATTTTTCCTGAAAATTTTTTTAGTTTTAGTTCAGGCTGTTAAAGCACTTTAGAATCAAGTTACCTAAAGAATATGAAAAAAAATGGAGCCATTTACTTACAAAATGAATATTTCTCATAATTCCCTAATCATTAAGAATTCTCTAAATGATTTACTTCCTTTGAATAATTAAATTTAAATATATATTGTACAGTCTATAAGGTACAGGCAGTGTGGTCCCCTCCCCCACTCTACCACTTCAGATGATACCTGTTGCATTTTTTGGGAAGTGGTTGGTACCAGGGATTGAATTTAGGACCTTACGCTTGCCAGGCAGGCATGGTGCCACTGAGCTAAATTGGCCCTACCTGTTGCATTTTTGAAAACAGATCTGCAGGCACGCTGGAGTGGCTAAGATTAGGAAGGGATGGAGATAGGCCCCTTATTTGCATACCCAGTATTCACAGCAAGCCTTCCAGAAAATTCCCTGGCTTTAGCACTCACCCTCACAGCAACAAGTGTGCAAACTGCTACATAAATAGCATTTCCCAGGCACTTCCTGGGTTTTAGTTTAGGAGAGCTCCCACCTGTGTACTGGGCCCCCTGTGGCCTGTTAAAATAAAGACTCACTTTGGTGTTCCTGTCAACCTGCTTATGATTTATTTCTCAGGCAGCATGGGCTCCAAAAGTCCTATAAGTCCACCTAGGATTTTTATCCTGAGTAGCGTGGAGAGAGCAAATACACACTCAGAACTTTAACACTGAAGAACTCCTGAGACCAGCAGCCAACAAAGCCCAGCAACAGAGACACAGCACCTGGTAGAGTAGAGAACTACATGTCTAGCACAAGATGGCATCAGATCCATAGCAGCTGGCTGTGTCAACTGTTGCCATCCACCATTACCTGGTGTCATCTGGTGATGTCAGGACTGCTGGCAGAGCTGTACTTTGCCAATTCATGGTTTCCATCTGAATCAAGCAAAAGAACTTTAGGCTGATTGTCAATAACCCTACTGACACTTCTACCTTCAAGAATTATAGAAAACAAACTTCTATTGTTTAAGCCACTCAGACTATGATGTTTGTTACGGCAGCCACAGCAAACTGAGCTCAGCACTGTCCGCATGTTGCACAGTATCTCCTCAGGGGTGTTTAATGTGAAAGAGATTTTCCAGTAGTTGGAGCTGTGAGGGGAAGATGTGTTGTACTCAGAAGAGCATGGTCGCTTTATTATGACACAGAATTATTTGGAAGTGTAGTTTAAAAACATCCTATCTGTTGTCGTAGATTTATAACTCCAGGAAACAAGTAAACATGCATCAAATCACTTGTGCAATTTCAATATAGTTCTCCCTTAAAAAATATGTGGGCTGAACAAAGAGGCTGGAAGTCAGGACTCGTAGTTTTAACAGCAGCATAAACCTGTTCTTTTGATTGGAAAGTATGACTATTGACACAGGCCATTGTTTTCCTGCCAGAGAGATTTTGAAGAGTGATCCAACAGTGAGCTGACTGCACAGAGCATCATAGAAACAACAGTTCCCTGGTATTCAAGTTCTCTGAGGAGATGCTAGATGCAGAACTCCTGCTTCTTTAACCCTTTAATACTCAGCTCTGTGGAATTCCAAGCCACAAATTATTTTTTTTAATTTTTATTTTTTTGGTATATTTCAGGTATACAATATAATTACATTCCCCATTGGAAATTTGCACTTTTACATAATCTCTCTTGGTTCTTATTTTTCACCCTTCCCCTGCCCTCCCTTCAACCCCTCCCTCCCTCCCTATTTACAAAGATTTGTTTCCATTTTTTCATATTAATTCCACTCCCTTCTTTCCTTTCCCTTACCCCCTCACTTCCCCTTCCCCTTTGCCTCTTCCTATTTCACATTGTCTATTATACCTTTTAGTCCTGACTTACACTTTCAGTTTCTCACACTAGAGAAATTATTCGGTATTTACACATGTGTGTCCTATTTATTTCACTTAAGAGTATCACCTCAACGTGCATCCATTTAGCTATAAATGTCTCTAATTTCTCATTTTTTATGGATGAGTAATACTCCATTTTATAAAAAAACCACATTTTCTTTATCCAGTCTCCAGTTGATGGGCATTTGGGCTGCTTTAAAGTTTTAGCTATTACAAACTGTGCTGCTATAAACATGGGCACACATATATCACTGTGGTCTGATTCTTTTAATTCTTTGGGGAAGATCCCCAGCAGGGGTATAGCGGGGTCAAATGAGACTTCCAGTCCTAGTTCTTTGAGGTATCTCCATACTGATTTCCACTGTGGTTGCACCAGTCTACACTCCCACCAGCAGTGGAGCAGGGTTCTTCTTTCCCCACAGCCCTGCCAGCATTTGTTATTGGTAGATTTCATGATAGCAGCCATTCTTTCTGGAGTGAAGTGGACTCTCAGCATTGTTTTCATTTGCATCTCTCAAATGACCAGTGATGTTGAACATTTTTTCATGTACTTATTTGCTACTTCTACTTCTTTGTCTGAGAAATATCTGTTCATTTCAGATGCCCATTTTTGGATTGGGTCTTTAAATTTGGGAGGTCTGATCTTTTCCAGTTCTTTATACATTGGAGATAGTAGAACTTTGTCTGAAGGAACAGTAGGTGAAGATTTTTTTCCCACATTGTGGGTTGTCTCTTCACACTGCTGGTGGTTTCTCTTGTTGTGCAGAAGCCTTTTAATAAGAAGAGATCCCATTCGTTGATTGTTCGTGCTAGTTCATGGGCAACTGAGGTTTTGTTCACAAAATCTTTTCCTACACCAATGTCTTCAAGAGTTCTACCTAACCTCTATTCCAGCCGATTCAGTGTTTCTATTTTAGTGTTTAGCTCTTTAATCTATTTCAATTTTATTTTAGCACATGGTGAGAGATATAGGTCTAGGTTTAATCTTTGACAAATTGAAGCCCAATTTTTCCAGCACCATTTATTAAAGAGGCTATCTTTCCTCCAGTGAGGGTGTTTGGCTCCTTTGTCAAAGATGAGGTGGCTGAGTGTGTCTGGAGTTGTTTCTGCAACTTCTAATCTGTTCCACTGGTCCTCAGGTCTGTTTCTCTGCCAGTACCATGCTGTTTTTATCAAATTAGCTTTGTAGTATAGTTTCAAGTTGGGGATTGTGATACCCCCTGCCATGTCTCTGTTGCCTAGAATTGCTTTTGCTATTCTAGGTCTCTTCTTGTTCCAAATGAATTTTTGGATTGTTTTCTCCAGGTCTGTGAAGTATGGTGCTGGGATTTCAATTGGGATTGCATTGAATCTATATAGCAGTTTTGGAAGCATGGCCATTTTCACTATGTTGATTCTTCCTACCCAGGAGCAAGGGATGTCTTTCCATTTTCTGATATCATCTTCAATCTCTCTTTTCAGAGTGCTATAGTTTTCAGACAAGAGGTCTTTGATTTCTTTCTTTAGGTTGATTCCTAGGTATTTCAGTTTCTTGGATGCTATTGTGAAAGGAATCCTTTGCCCTATTTCAGTCTCAATGAGTCTATTGTTCGTATAGAGGAAAGCTATTGATTTTTGTGTGTTGACCTTGTATCCAGCTATGCTACAAAATTTGGTTATTAAGTCGAGAAGACTTTTGGTGGAGTTCTTGGGGTCTTCTATATACAGTATCATGTCATCTGCAAATAATGACAATTTGACTTCATTTCCTATTTTTATTCCTTTTATTTCTTTCTCTTGTCTAATTGCCGTGGCTAATGTTTCCAAAAACTACATTGAACAGGAGTGGTGATAGTGGACATCCTTGCCTTGTTTCTGATTTTAGTGTGAAGGATTTCAGTTTTTGACCATTTAGTATGATATTGGCTGTTGGTTTTTCATAGATAGTTTTTATCAGATTGAGGTAGAGACTGTCTATTCCAGTTTTTTGTATGGGTTTTATCATGAATGGGTGTTGGACTTTGTCAAATGCTTTTTCTGCATCTATTGAGATGATCATATGGTTTTTTTCCTTGGCTCTATTGATATAGTATATTACATTGATTGATTTGCATATGTTGAACCATCCCTGCATCCCTGGCATGAATCCCACTTGATCAGGGTATATGATCTTCTTGATGATCTTCTGCATCCTATTTGCCAGTACCTTATTAAGGATTTTTTCATCCATGTTCATAAGTGAGATTGGCCTATAGTTCTCTTTTCGGTTGGGTCTTGCTCTGCTTTGGGGATCAAGGTGATGCTTGCTTCCAGGAGTGAATTCAGGAGAATTGCTTCCCTTTCAATTTCATTGAAGAGTTTAAAGAGTAGTGGCAGTAGTTCCTCTCTAAATGTCTTGTAGAATTCAGCAATGAAGCCATCAGGACCCAGGCTTTTCATAGTTGCTAAGTTTTTAATTACATTTTCAATTTCATTGATTGATATTGGGTTGTTTTAGGTCTTCCTTTTTAGGTCTTCTTCATTCAACTTTGGTAATTCATACATATCTAGGAATCTTCCCATTTCTTCTGTGTTTTCCATCTTATTGGTGTATAGGTTCTGGAAGTAGGTATTGATGATCCTCTGGATTTCTGCTGGGTCTCTTGTAATTTCACCCTTTTCATTCCTAACTGAATGGATTTGGGCCTTTTCTTTCCTTTTTCTGATAAGGTTGGCTAAGGGTTTGTCAATTTTGTTGATTCTTTCGAAGAACCAACTCTTGGCTTTATTGATTTTTTTGTATCATTCTCTTAGTCTCCATTGCATTGATTTCTCCTCTGATCTTTATAATTTCCTCCCTTGTATGAGCTTTGGGTTTGTCTTGCTCTTCTTTCCCTAGAAGTTTGAGGTTCAGCCACTGGTTGTTTAATTGGGCTAGCTCTGTTTTACTAATAGGAGTATTCACTGCCATGAATTTCCCTCGTAAGACTGCTTTCATGATGTCCTATAGATTCCAATATGTTGTATTGTCATTGTCATTTAATTGAAAGAATTTTCTGATTTCTTCTTTAATTTACTGTGACCCATTAGTTATTCAGAAGTGTGCTGTTCAATTTCAATGTGTTTATGAAATTTTTACAGTTTCTTTTGCTATGGATCTCCAATTTCATCGCACTATGTTCTGATAATATACAATGGATAACTTCAGTTCTTTGCATTTACTTAAACATGTTCCATGAGTGAGTATGTGGTCTATTTTGGAGAACGACCCATGTGCACCTGAAAAGAATGTGTATTCTGATTTTGTGGGGTAGAACACTCTGTAAACATCTGTTGTGTTCATTTGTTCAAGAGTTCGATTGAGTTGTAGTATTTCATTACTTCTTTTTTGTCTAATTGATCTATCTATTTGTGACAGTGGGGTATTGAGGTCCCCCACTACTATTGTATTAGGGCATATATGACTTTTCATGTCCTTTAGTATTTGTTTTATATAGTTGGGCGCACTAGCATTTGGTGCATATATATTTATGATTGTCATCTCTTCCTATTGGATTCTTCCCTTTACAAGGATGTAGTGTCCTTCTTTGTCTCTCTTAATCAGTGTTGGTTTGAAATCCACTTGATCTGCAAAGAGGATAGCTACTCCTGCCTTTTTTCAGGTTCCCATCACATGGAGTATTGTTTAACACCCTTTAACTTTCAGTGTATGAGTTTCTTTTTGAATTAAGTGTGTTTCTTTTATGCAGCATATTGTTGGGTTTTGCTTCTTCAGCCATTCTGCCAGTCCATTTCTTTTGATTGGTGAGTTGAGGCCATTAACATTGATGGTTATAACTGATACATATTGACTTATCATTGTCATGCCTTTTTCTTTTTGTTGGATCCTCTCTCTTTACATTTAATTTCTTATCACAGCTGATGGATTCATTCTGCTTTGCTTCCTGTGGTTGTGATCCTCATTGTCTGTTCCTAGGATATTGTCTAAAATTTTTTGCAGTGCTGGTTTGGTATTTTCATGAAGTTCCTCAGGTGCTCCTTGTCATGTAAGTTTTGTATTTCTCCATCAATTTTGAAAGATAGTTTTTCAGGGTACATCCATCTGGTTGGAGGCTGTTTTCCTTTAGGGCTTGGAATACATCATTCCAAGCTCTTCTTGCCTTCAGGGTTTTCATTGAGAAGACTGCTGTGATTCTGATGGGCTTTCCTTTGTATGTGATTTGTTTCTTTTCTCTAACTGCTTGTGGAACTTTGTTCTTCTTTGGGTTTCTGGAATCTTAACAATTATATGCCTATGTGTAGATTTTTTTTGATCAAGGCTATTTGGAGTCCTATATGCCTCACTTATCTGTACGTCAAGTTCTTTTCCCGTGCTTGGGAAGTTTTCTACCATCACTTCTGTGAATAGTTTCTTTTATGTCATCTGTACTCTCTCCTGTTTCTTCATTGACTCCGATCAGTCTTATGTTACTCTTCTTTGCATCGTCTAGCAGCTGCTGGTTTGATTTCTTGTGGTCCCTTACAATTTTGAAGCAATTTTTCTTTTCCTGGTCACTAATTGCAACCTTATCTTCTATATCTGAAATTCTGTCTTCACATTGGCTCATTCTGCTGTGTAGACTTTCAATGGAGTTTTTAATCTCCTGGAAATCTGTTTGCATCTGTTTTATGGATTCCATTTATTTCCTGTGTTGGGATTCCATCATGTTCCTCAGCTCCTCTAGATTTATCAATCATGTCTTGCACTATGATCACAATCTCTGCTGTTATCTGAGAAATTATTCTGATTTTATTTTTTCCAGATCCCCTTTTGTTGCCAGTTCAGGGAGTCCAGGTGGTTGAGTATTAGAGTGTTCCATCTCCTTTCCCTTTGGGGTTGCTGTAGCTGATTTGGAAGTCTGGTTTTGAGACTTATTTACATGTCTTCTTGTTTTGACTGGGTGGTGGGGTTGCTTTTGGTGCCCTTGCGGCTCACCTCTGCTCCACTGGGAGTGGTGAAATGGCAGCCCAGGAGCCCCTGTCTCTGGTCTGTGAGTGGTGGAATGGCAGCCTGGAAGCCCCTTCCTCTGTCCTGGGAGTGGTGGAAAGGTGGCCTAGAAGCCCATTCCTCTGGGCTGGCAGCAGTGGCCTGGCAGCCCAGAAGCCCCTTCCTCTGCACTGGGAGTGGTAGTATGGCAGCCCGGAAGCCCCTTCCTCTGCACTGGGAGTGGTGGAACAGCGACCTGGAGGCCCCTACTTCTGCACTGGGAGTGGTGGTATAGCAACCAGGAGGCCCCTGTCTCTGCGCTGGGCCCACATCTTATTTTTGCAAATAATTTTTCAGTGTAAGCACCAAAAAGGTCATAATATTCCCATTTTTTAAAAATTTTCATTAATAGAGATTGCACCCAGAACCTCATGCATGCTAGGCAAGTGCTCTTCCATTGAGCTACATCCCCAGCCCTGCAATTTGAAACAGTCTTGTAATTTGTGTATGTAATTCCTAGGAAGATAAAATAACTGAACTAAGGTATTTCCATTTAGATCACTTAGGAACACCTGCTTTCTCTTTCTTTTAGCCTTAAGTATAACCCCATTCTCATTAGATAGACGAAAACAGTAATTTATAGTGGAGACAAATTGCAGGCTTCAATAAAATGATCCAAGATAGCACAACCAGTGATATTTCTTGGTATGAGGCACTGAGGATGACACAGCATCACTTCCATGGTATTCATAGAAAATATGCATAACTTGAATCTAAGAATATTAGACATATCACATGAAGGAATAGACTTTCCATGCATGAACTTCCTGTATGCTTCAAGTGTCAAGGTGATGAGAGACCAAAGAAAGGAGAAAAAAAAGACCAAGAAGTTGTTTCAGATTAAATGAGGTAAATGAGACATGACAACTAAATCCAATAGTGGATCTTGGATTGGATCCTGAACTAGAAATGCTTTTTCTTTTCTGTTAAAAAAAAAAATGGGTAGCCAGGCCTGGTGGCATATGCCTGTAACCCACCACTGGGGGGTTGAGGCAGGAGGATTGCAAGTTTGATTCTCACCTGGACAACTTAGCCAGACCCTGTCTCATCATAAAAAAAGGGAACTGGGGATGCGCCTCAGTGAAAAGACCCTGGGTCTGACCACCAGTTAAATAAATAAATAAATAAATAAATAAATAAGGGCTGGGGTGTAGCTCAGTGATAGAGCACTTGCCTACCCAGCATATGTAAGGCCCTAGGTTTAATCCTCAGCACCACAAATTTAAAAAGTAGAGGGCCAGGGATTCAGCTCAGTGGTTCTGGCACCTGCCTCAAAAGTGCAAGGTCCCAAGTTTGATCCCCAATGCCAATAAATAAATAAATAAATAAATAAATAGGAGAGAGACACAGACAAAGACAGAGAGAGAGAGAGACAGAGAAAGAGAGAGAAAGAAAAGAAAAATATTAATGGACCAACTGGTCAAATTTAAATACATTAATCATACAATATAATAGTGTATCAATATTAATTTCCTGATTCTAATACTTGTACTGTGGTGATGCAAGAGAATGTTTTTTGTTTTTTCTTTTGTTTTGAAGTGGCTAAGTATAAATGGACCTCATGTCTGCAAGTTATTCTGTTTTTAAAATCTAGCTATAGAAAGGTAATTATTTTTAAAAAATTAATCAAGTTTATTGGTACATTTTAGGTAAACATTATGGTCATATTCATGATAGGGAATTTGTACCTGTACATGATACATCTTGGTTTTTATTTTTTCCTATTCCCCTTCCTTCCCTTCAATCCCTCTACCCCTCCTTATTTACAAAAGCTTTGTGTTCATTTTTTCCTTCTTTTCTCATTTTTTTCTTTCCCTTAGAAAGCTGTTAATGTAAAGAATCTAGATGCAAATATTAAGAATCATTTGTAGTATAATTTCAATGTAAGTTTAAAAAGTATACTGTATAACCTCAGTGAAAAAAGAATTTAGAAGACAAATCTAATACAGTACTCCTAGTACCTCCACCCTAATTTATATTGCTTGAAATCATAGATTGAAAAGACTCTGTCTATGTTGAATTTCTTTGAATTGAAAAAGAAAAGTTCATGGTGCTGTTCTTTTCACTGGCAGCTAAATTCTCAGCATGTTCCATGACTGCATGGTTGTCTTAGTCCATTTTGTATTGCTAGAACAAAAGACCTGAAGCCCGGTAGCACATGCCAGTGACCCCACCAAGAGAAAGACAAAGAGAGAGGGAGAGATTGAGATGAATTTAGTTTGCATTTGTGGCAGTTCATGAGCATGGTGCCAGGATCTGCCAGGCTCCCATGAGTGCCCTGTGTCACACTATGATGGAGAACTGGAAAAGGAACTGGGTACATGCTGAAGGGATCAAGCATAGAGATTGGCCTTGCCTTATGACAGCCCACTTTTGCAGTACTAATCTAGTCCCAAGACTGCTAGAACTCCCACAGGCAGCATCAATCTACTCCGAAGAGTGGAGTTCCCATGGCCTAATTAGGCTCCACCAACTCCTAACACTCCACGCCAAGGACCAAGCTTCCAGCACATGAACCTCTGGAGGACTAACCATAGCAATAAAAAATTTTTTGTTGGCAAGAGGAACAACTAATATTTGATACTGGACATATTACATTCACTTTACCATCATTTACAGTTACTACCTGCCACTCAGTGTGATAGATTTAGGGATAAAGAAATAAAACACACAAGGCTGTGACTTAAAGGATCTTATAATCAGGAATGGAGACAGACATATAAATAAATAATTACAATAAAGTAATGTAGGTGTTATAGGTAATGCATGTGTGTATAATCTACTTTTTTTTTTTTTTTCGGTACCAGGGATCAAACTCAGGACCTTGCACTTGTGAGGCAGTATAATCTACTCTTGTACAAAAATGAATGATCAGGGCCAGGGATCTAGCTCAGCGCTGCTGCTGCTCGCTTTGCAAGTGCAAGGTCCTCAGTTCCATGCCCAGTACCAAACACAAACAAAAATGAATGATCAATTCCCAGGGAACAGAAATAAAGAGAAAATTGGAAAAATCCTTAAGAGAGAGGTTGTATTTTAACTAGGTCTTAAAAGATGAGTAGTGGTTTAGGTGAACAAAAGGAAGAAAGGGTATTCTAGGCAGATGGGTTGACATAAATAAAAGAAATGGGAAAAAAATTTTAAAAAAAGAAATGGAGCTATGAAACAGCATATAGTACTAGTGGGACAAAAAATAATTCAGAAATGGCTAAACTCAAGACTAGAAGTAACCAAATAGAAAGAAGAGACTAAGTTAAAGCTAAGGCTAGTTCCCTGAGGACTCATAAGCCATTGTGCCAGGAATACTTGCACAATCCTATGGAAGTCGTTTGGAAATTCTTTGCCACTTGTCTGCATCTGCAAATAACTAAGTTGTTAAACTATCACATGCAAAGCAAGGCACATCAAGATAGGTCACTCTGCATTCCCATGAGATGATGTGTGTTAATTATAGTAAGGAATGGAACAGACAATGGACGTTCTCTCGTGTTTCTATCTTATATTATTAGATAAGCAATTGTTATAAAAGGCAAGTGTGAGACCACTTGGAGACAAGGTTTGTGAAAAAAAGCTTTATTCCTATCCAGGTGTGAACAGAGACTAAAATGCTTGATATCACTGGAGAATGATGTATATCATTAGGGAATTGCAAATTAAAACAATGTGATGCCACTGTGTACCTGAGATGATGAAAATCCAAAATACAACATAAAATCCTGGCAAAAATGTGGAACAAAAGAAATTCTCATCGCAAGTAGACAGGCAAAATGGTTCAGAAACTTTGGAAGATATTTTTGGTAGTTTCTTATAGAACTAAATATATTTATATATATATTCTTACCATAAGATCTAGCAATCACATTCTCTGTTATCTACCCAATGAGTTGAAACTATATCTACACAAAAACCTGTGCTTGAATATTTATAAAACTTGGAAGTAACCAAGACATCTTTAGTGGGTGAGTGAATAAGCAAGCTATGATATATAGATACAATAGAATATTGTGATTCAAAAGTAAAAAGAACTGAGCTATCAAGCCATGTGTCTTAGTTACTTTCTTGTCATGACACAAAATGCCTGACAACCACAACTTATGGAAGGAGAGGTTTATTTTAGCTCACAGTTTGTAGAGGTTTCAATCCACATTTGGTTGGCTCCAAGGCAGGGCAGCATGGCAGAGGAGAACCAGCTAATGATATGGTAGGCAGAAACCAGAGAGAGAGAGATCAAAGGAGGAAGAGAGGGAGATATTCCCACTTCAGGCAACACCCTCGGTAACTTACCCCCTCCATCAGACTTCACCTCCCAAACCATATTTAGCTATAAGTTCACCAGTGGCCTAATCCACTGATGAGTATCATGCCTCCATGATCCAGTCATCTCCCAGATGCCCCATCTATAAGCACACAAGGCTGTGGGGGATCATAACATTCTTTCCCGAGGCCCTAAAAGACTCATGCACATCCCTTTAAGTAAAATAAATTTAGTCCATCTGTAAGAGATGCCAAATTCCTAACAGTTTCAGCATTGCTGAAAAGTCCAAGTCCGAACCCTCTGGGACTAAGTTCTGAGCCTCTGTAAAAATGGGAGAAAAAATTAAACACTGCCAACATATAAAGGTACAGCATAAATATTCCCTGTCCAAAACAGAAAAGGGTGATAGAAAGCAAGACCAACATCTAGTAGGAAAACATTAAATCCCATAGCTCCATTCTCAGCATCCAGAGCAATCTGGGTGAGATGTGAACTCCAAAGGGCTTGAGTGGCCCCATTCCCACAGCACTGCAGGTGGTTGTAGCCTTCATAGATTCTTTCTTAGGTTGGCTTTGCTCACTCCTTGTGGCTTTCCTCACCTGGTCCATTCCTGTTTTTTTTCAACATCCTGGGGTCTCCACAGCACTACTGACTTCCCTCTCATGGTTTCACGATCTGCCCTCTCAGGGGCACACTGCCTGGTCTCCTAGGCCTTCTTCTGAAATCTGAGTGGAAGCCTCTGTGACTCCACCCACATTTTACATTATCCACGCCTGTAAAACCGATACCATGTGGATGATACCAAGGTCTGTTGCCAGTTAGAGCAGTGGCTGAGCCCTTTTGGATCTTGCAGAGGCCTCTGAGTGCCTCAACGGCTGACTGTGGTGAACTGAATCCTGGGACATCTATTCCCATTCCCTAGATTGCCACCACTCTGGAGCATGGTGTCCTAGGGCTCAATTTTGAGCCTCCCAAGGATGGAGTCTTGCTGGTTCTCACGACACTCTCAAGCCACCTTTTCTATTGTCCTGTTCCAAAGTACTTGGCTTTTTAATGCTAATCTTTTTAGCAACCAAGCTCTCCTCTGCTCTGACTTTGCACCCTCCAACTTTCCTTTCTGATCAAACTCAAAACTTTTTAAACTGTTCTGCTGGGCCATTTGCTAATGATTCTTAACACAGATCTGGCTAAAAGCCCCAATGCCATTGCTTCAACATTAGACTGTCTTGAAATTTCTTCTGCCAGATTAATTAGTCTGGTACCTTAACCTCAGTCTCCTTCAAAGTATCTGGACATGAGCAAAATGCAAACAAATTTTCTGCCAGAGTATAACACACATGGCCTGGAGTCCAACTGCCAATGTAATCCTTCCCAACTGAAGGTTCTTGAGTCTGGCCTTTTCTGGCTGCACTGCTGTCAACATTCTGGTTTTCTGAGCTTCAACCAGAATCTCCTATCAAGCTTGGATCACACCATTCTAGGGCTGCTTCTCCTCCAGCACCTTCAAACCTTTGCAAACTCCTGCCACAAGTCAGTTCCAAAGGCTCCTGAATCACATGGTCAGGTAGGGTCACAGAAATGACCCCACTTCTGTGATACCAAAATCTGTATCTGTATCAATTAGTGTTCATTAGAGGAACAGATTTAATATAAGAGATAGATAGGTAGGGATTTATAAGTTGGGCTTACAATGGCTACCTGTAGAGTCAGGTGTGGAAGAATGCAAAAGGGCCATCTGTGTGCTAGAGATCCAAAGGATCCAGTCAAATGAAGGCCTGCAGCTCACTGCAGAGTCCCATGCAAGTCTTTATCAGGAAGCTGAAGGGCTTGTGCTGAAAGGTAGAAGAGTCTGCACTGCAAGCCTGAAGAGTTTACACTGGAAGTCTAGGAACAGACGTCTGAGGTGACGGCAAAGACTGGAGCTCCTCTGAATAAACAGAAGCAAAACTTTCTTCTTCTTTTCCTTTTTATTCTTTCCAGGCAACAAGTCCATTAGTTGGTGCCACCCATGCCCAGGGTGGCTCTTCACTCTTCAGTAAGTCCATCATACAGACACACCCAGAACTATGTACGCTAAGTCAATCAGCTGGGTGTTTCTTATTCAAGTTGACACCACAGTTAACTATCTCACCATTAAAAAAATGGAGAAACTTAAAAACATATTACTAAGTGAAAAAGGCCAATCTGAAAAGGCTACATACTGTATGATTCAAATTATATGACCTTCTGGAAAGGGCAACACTCTGGAGACACTGAAATGGTCAATGGTTGCCAGGGGTTTGGGGAGACAGGCAGAGAAACAAGTATGTGGAGCAGGAAAACTCTTCTGTATGATACTATAATGATAGATCCATGTCATAATAGATACATCTGTCAAAATCCATTGAATATGCAACCTAAAAAGTGAATCCTAATGTAATGTGTTAATATTAGTGCACCGATTATAAGAAACCTACTAGAGTGATGTGGGATGTTGAGGGTAGGAGAGGCTGAGGTGGGAGCTGGGGAGATGGTGTATGGGAACTGTACTCTCTGGTAAGTTTTGCTGTGAACCTCCTAAAACTGCTTTAAAAATAGTTTATTAGGCTGGGGTATAGCTCAACAGTAGACCACTTAGTATGCGCAAGGCCCGGGTTTGATCCTCAGCACTCTAAATCATAATAACATAAGTAAAGTCTGGTCATTAAAAATATATACATATATAAATATAAATTTGAGGCCTATTTGGCATATTAAAGCTAAAAATTCTCCTAAAGATGTCATGCCCATGGGTTTAGACATTACCTTTTAAGCACAGGCATTCAGTTGGCGAATTTTGTCATTAATTTTCCCTTCATAAGGATATTTTGGCAATAGTGTAGGGGATAAATTGCAAAAGGGGCACAAGAACGGGAGCAGAACTGGTTAGAAGACTACTGAAGAATAAAACAGAAGTCATGAGGGCTTCAATAAGTCAGAAGTCATGGGGATGTGCATGAGAGGACTTTGTGATGAATCAAATGTAGGAGATGAGAAAAGGGGAAAGTCTGGGATCTTTCAGGCTTGGGACCCATGACTCAGTGGATGATGGTGTCATTTACTAAGTTTAGGAAAGATGAGGCAGAGTGTGGTAGGTGGAGTGTTGGGTTACGGGGTGAATAACTAGAAGAGAGTCATTCTCTCTAAGTCACTTATATAACATTTTCCAGTTATATGAATTCTACAAGTTCGTGAATTAAGTTCTTCTCAGTGTATATATAGAGAGTCTTATATTTTAAAAAATGTCCTCAATGGCTAAACCAAATTCAAACTACTCAAATATTCAGTATTATTTTCCATTGCAATGGAATCAAGAAGAAACCAAGACACAGGACTCCCAAGGCTGTGCCCATGTGCAGGAAAGCCAGGTGATAAGTCTGACATCAGGCTGAGTCAGCCAAAGATGCCTGAAAGGTTTAGAAAGTAGGAAGAGCAGATTTTCAAAAACTTAAAATTGTGAACACAGTTTAAAGAAAATATTCTCAGATCTCAATTTACTTTCTTCTCATCATGATTCTGATAAAAACAATCTTATTTCAATAATTTTATGCAAGCTACATTGCTGGACAGTGAAATCAGTTTATTAAATTCCTAACTATCTTCCCTGTGGAGAGCACAGCTTCCTACAATAAAATGAAGAGATCTTCATCTAAAAATAGGGAAAAGGTCTTTACTACAGGCTCATTTTCTGATACAATCTGAAAATTCATTGAAAAGACATGCAACATAAAATGCCCACAGGTTATTATTTTGAGAATCACTTTCATTACTTTCTCTCTCTCTTTTTTTTTTTTGGTACTGGGCATTGAACTCAGGACCTTGTACTTGTGAGGCAGGTGCGGTATCACTGAGCTAATTCCTTGGCCCAACTTCCATTACTTTCTAAGGCTCCATAATGGAGGTGCCTACACAAGGATAACACAAGTTACTTAGGACCACACATTTCAAGGTTGAAAACCTGCTACCTTAAATTTTTATTCTTTTCCAGAAGTATGAGACTTTTAAATCATGTTAATCCCAGCACTTGGGAGACTGAGGCAGAGGATTACCACTAGTTAGTTCAATGCCAGCCTGGGATACATACTGACTTCAAGGCCAGCTTGAATTATATAGCAAGACACTGTCTCAAAAACAAAACAAAACAAACAAAAAAATAAAGGTCTATTTCAAATGTGCAGACACCAGGAAACTGCTGTTTGTCATGTCTTTGGCTGCCACAGCTGACTCTGACTGAAGATGTGTCCAGACTGCAACATGCATCCAACCTATGCAAATCTTGTGTTTGTTGGAACCAACTTGATAGCTGCCCCTGCTGGAGGAAGTCCACCTCTACCTCCCTTTCAAACTTTGAGTATCTGGCAGAACCTACTTCATATCTAGAACCCTAGCTGCAAGAGAGTCTGAAAAATATACTTTTTAAATTTTCCAACTTCTCCTAATAGATGGAGGGGAGGATGGAGTTTGAGAGAGCCACAGTTGCTGCCACAGAAGTAGACTAGCATTATCCCTATTTAAAAAGCTTGATAGGAAATTTTTTTTTGCCATTTTTCCTGGATTTTATTTATTCTAAATAGAGAAATTATTATCATGGGGAGTAGCTTATCTAAATACTTGCTCTTTAATATAGTTTTAGTGACCTCTTTTCTTACTTTGTAAATATTCCAAAACATATATATATAAATAGAAAAAATTTAAACAGCAAAATATAGGACATATTCCTTAAACAGGAAATACTATTAGTATCTCCAAATATTTATATCCTAGCCATGCATAAATTTAGCTTAAGATCAGACCTGACCATTTTTGTCATCAGTTGTGAAATCTGACAGTATGATATATAGATTATCAGATAGAGATATAGAAATACCATATATCATCCACAGTTCAAGGAAGGCCATAGAATCCAGAATTTCTCTTTCTCAAGGCCAGTCATATTAATTCTAATCTTCTCTTACCCATCTGTCTTGGAGCTGGCCATAATGAAATTCTCTGACCTACTCTTGTCCAACAGTAGTCCCAAGACCTTCCTCATTCCAAAGGAGTTCCTGCCTTATAACCTTGACAGGATCCAAGAAGGATCTGAATAGATAAGACTGACTGGGTTTCCTCTACTAATTTATTAGCAATCATGTTTATGCAATGAATTCTTCATAAAAACTTCAAAGCCTAGAATTCAGGGAGCTTTCAAATAGCTGAACAAGTGAAGATTCCTGGAGAGTTCCTTGTCCAGAGAGGGTATGGGAACTCCTTGCCCTTTTTCCTTACCTTGTCCTATGCATCTCTTCATCTGTATCCTTTATGACATCCTTTATAATAAACTGGCAAGTGGAGCTTGTAGTGGTGGTACATACCTGTAATCCCAGTATTATAGATAGATGAGCTAGGTAAAAATATTATAGGCAATCAGATAGGGCTAAGACCTTGAGAGGGCCAGGACAAAGATGAAACACACCACAGCTGCATATCTTTGAAAACCAGGGCTCGTGATGGAGACAAGATGGCCAGACCCACATACTTCTTCCAAGAACTGGGCTTAGTGAAGTAAAGATAGGCATCGACCACCCTGGGGGTGACTACAGACTTCTGGACCCACCGCCTCCTAGGAGAATCCTTGTTCTTTCCATCCACGCATGTTACGTGATTTATTTCCCAATTGGACCACGATTACCTAAATGACTATACTTGTAACCTTACTGGATGTTCATGGCTGTGGCCCACATTGTACCCATGTGGGTTTCACCCTGTAAAACTCCTCTGTAAAGTGGGGTCCTTGGGCTACCCACTCGAGACCCCTTCTGCCCCTCAGGAGCTTTCCTATCAATAAATATCTTCCTACTTTTAAACTTTGTCGTTCCTAGGACTCATTCTTTGATTTCTAAAGAACAAGAACTCGGCATATCATACAGTTAACAGGTTGGGAGATACAGTATTTCATATTTCATATTTTCTGTGACACCATCACTTGGGGAAGATGAGGCAGAAGGATCATAAGTTCAAAGGCCAGCCTGGGCAACTCAGTGAGAGTGGGAAACCCAATTTATAGCTGGTCAATCAAAACACAGGTAAAACAACCTGGGCTTTGCAGTTGGTATGGGAAGTGGGGGGACGTCTTGGGGACTAAGCCCACAACTTTTGGGATCTGACAATGTCTCCAGGTATATAGTGTCTGAACTGAATTGGATTAGAGGTCATCAACTGATGTCTGCCCCTGCAGAACTGCTAGCTTGTTGATGGGGAGAAATCTCCATACCTTTTGAGGTCACAGAAGACCTCTGTGTTGATCATTGTGGTACAAGAATAGAGGAAAAAACAGAAATATTGTTTTACTGATACCTTAGCTAAACAGAAGCCGCCTAAAATACATAATAAGGCAGAGCCCTACAATATCTGCTCAAACTTGTATTATTTGTTCTGCTCTGAGTTGCTGGGTAGTACTGATGGTTCATCATTTCATCTCTGCCTAGCAAACTTCTATATCCTGCTAGTAAGTTTATAATTTTGTTTTTATGGATTAAAAAAATTATAAAAGTAGATAAAATGAGTGCCTTCTGAGGTCTCAGTCAATAGTTTGATGGTGCTACCTGCTAACACTCCTCCAGCCCTTCCTCAGGCACAACTTTACTCCCTTGTGTGTCTGAGGTTTAATATGAGTTCAACAGTTGTGGATGAACACACTAAGTAATGAATTATATATAAACCTAGGTTTTTATTTATCTTTTTTCCATGCTGTTTACCCCAAGTAAAATGATAAATTTCTTGAATATAAGAATGGCATCTTATATGCCTCTGATTCTTCCTGGTTTAGGTTTGTGGTACTAGGAATTGAACCCAGGGCCTTCACAATGAACTATATCTGCACCCTCCTTTTTTTTGATTTTTGAGAGAGGAACTCCCTAAATTGCTAAATTGCTGAATTGCTCAGATTGGGTTTGAATTTGCAATCTTCCTGCCTCAGAATACTGGGATTATGGGCATATGCCCAGTTTCTTATATGTCTTTGTACCCCTCCTTTTCCCCTCCTAGTATAATAGGTACTGAAAACATAGGGAATGAGCAATAAATATCCATTGAACTGAATTAGTAGTTTTGGAATAAAGGATACCTTTATCAATTATGAACTGGTAATGTTTATATTTTAAAACTACTTTATTAAAGAAAAAAATTTAAATGAACATTTAAAGCATAATTTAGTAATATTCCAGAAAGATAAAGACAACCAATGTTTTAGTTTTTATTCATGTTTCTTTTTCCTATGCTTATGATCTTGGCTCAAAAAATAACTGTACTCATTGTGCATACCAATGGTGCCTTCACATAGTGGGCATTCAATAAATTTATAATACTACAAATTTTTTAAAATACTATGTTCATTGGTGAGAAACAAACAAACAGAAACTTGGTGTTTGAAATGTGAAACTTGCATTACTTTACTATTCATTGAGAATGAATATTTTTATGTGTTTATTGATCAAATACATTTTTTTGGTAAATTTTTTCTTTCAAATATTTTGTCCACTTATCTACTGGAATGTTTATTTTAAGAGCTCATTATAAATGCAATTTATTAATAAGATTTTAAATTTTTATTCTTAAAATATAAGACATTAATTGAGACAACTAGCAAAATGAAAGTAGATCTTTGCAATCATAGAAAACAAGCTAGAGATAAATGTCCATTCAAATATTGAACAATGCCATCTAGTGGAAATTTTAGTTTGACTTATGTTTCTTGATCAGAGGTTCTCAAATTTATGGAACTTTGTTAAAATACTGTCACTACTCATCTACCAGGAGGTTTCTGATTCACTTTATGTGTACATATCGTAGTCCAGAAATTGTGTTTGTTTTTTTTTTTGTACCGGGAATCAAACTCGGGACCTTGCGCTTGTGAGGCAGGCGGCAGAACCACTGAGCTAAATCCCCAGCCCAAGAATTTGTGTTTTAACAGCAACTATATTGTACACAGTGCTTTCCCTTTTCATTAGAATTTTCTCCAACTTTGCCACAAGAAGTAATTTTTTTATTGAAATTTGTTTATTTACATGTTGTAAAACATTCAGTAACAAAAAATTCTCATCATGAATGATATTAGAGCAGAAATACTGCCATAATTGAAAATTCACTAACAAAATATGCTTTATGATCTATTTCATGATTTTTCACAAGAAAGGCTTGTCTAAATGTATCAAATATTCTATTATATTCACCTTTATGAGTGCTATACCGTCTTACTCTTCTGAACAGATTCTGGAAGAGAGTTGTGAAGATCATAATGATTCTGCACCATTTCACACCCACCAGGGAACAGTATGCTTGCTTGATTCTTTTAATTATCTTGGAATCGATTATCGTCAATGATAATGGTTCTTCTAGGATAGGATTCCACTTCCACAAATATGTACCGAAATTCATATTCACCATTCTTTGGATTCTCTTTCACTTCCACATGCACTGTTCCTTGCTTCCCTGGCTCTGGCCCTTCAATGTAGAATTTCATACGTGTGTCTTTCAGCCCATCTTTTATATATTTGATAAAACTGACATGATGCCTTCGACCACATCTCGTCATCTCCCCATAGCCTTTAACAGGCTCACCAAAGAAACTGATCACCTCGGGATGTGTACCTCATTTTTCTAAGGCTTCCCATATATCTTACTAGGACTGGATGAAGAAAAAAGTTCTTTGAAAATCACATAAAACAAGCCACCTGTATTGCTGATTCCAATGAGTACCGCTATTAAGTAGGTGAAATCTTTTCCAGCTTCTTTCACTTTCTGAGTCGTTGGGATAGCGGTTTCCCCTCTCTGACCTCTGTGCACAGACACTTGCTTGCCGCTGTCCTCTGCTTTCTGGGGTCGTGGTCCCTGTGTCCAGATAGTTTTCTGGGGCACTTCAAAGATAGATCCAGGTCGCACCATTTTCTTCTGCTCTCGAAGGCCCCATCTCAAACTCACACAAGAATTTTTATGCATGTAACATTCTTTAAATGGGTAGCCTTTGCCAGCCCCATGCTAACTGCTTTACTGATAACTGTTTTATTTAATCCACTCAAAACTATAATGTAAGTGCTAAGAAGACTGAGGCAGACAACTTAGAGAACTACCTCAAGGTCTCACAGCTAATAATGTCACTCAGCCAGAAACCCACAAGTGATTACTGACACCGAGAGTACCATAGTGACAGAAGACCACCAAGACCACAGGGAAAGAAGAGAAATGAACTCCTGGGCCTGAGGGCTGCAGATGTAGCCCAGTGGCACCACTCCTGCCTGGCAAGCACAAGGTCCTGAGTTCGATCCTCAGTACCAAAACAAAACAAAACAAAACACCAGAATGAGAGATTTACAGGGACATTCAACCATCCCCAGGATCACCTTTGCCCTAAAATTAGGGTCACCTTGGGTTCCAGCAGTGCCTTACAAAACTGACTCTGCCCCAAGCAAAAATAATTATCTTATGGGAACTAAACTGCCCCTCAAGCCATGAGGATTCCTTTGGAGCTACAAAACCAGAAGTGAGATCATAATCAGCCAGACCTAGTCCCCCACAGCACCCCATAAACTGGTCTCTGTTCTTTAGTGAGGGGCCCAGTCTCATCCTCTTCATAAGAATTTGTCCCTTGTAGCTACTCAAGCTGGAGTCTTTTCCTTATTTTCTCTTATTTTCCTTTGTTAAGGGGTCAGTTGACCCCTGTAAGCTAAAATTGCTTACTTTCTCTTACTTTTCAATTAAAGATTTTGCCTGTAAATTCAAATCATCATTTTAGTTTTAATTTCCATTATTACTAAAGCAAGGATCTATGCTAGCCAGTGATATTGCAAGTACCCTGGCCAATGTGATGGGAAAGGTCTTGGTTAGGCTGTCACCAGCCTGGTGACAAAGAGGTTCCCAAAGAGGAGGTGAAGAACCTTAACTCGCTCTGCCCACAGACGTTCACTGAAGTCATAGAAAAATAAATTTTGGGAATAAGCCAGGAAAAGGTTTAGGAAAACAAACAAAGAAACTCAGAAGGGAATGCAGGCACTCAGAGGAGACACATTATAGTCTGAGGCTGGATGCATCCCTGTAATTCCAGCACTTGGGAGGCTGAGGCAGGAGGATCACAAGTTTGAGCTTCTTCTGGGCAATTTAGTGAGACCTTGTCTCAAAATCAAATATTAAAAAAATGATGGAGGATATAGCTCAGTGTGTAGACCCTGGGTGAAATCCCTCACTCACAAACACAATTTTTAAACTATGATTTCCTTGTCTCTTTTCTACCTCTCTTTATTTCTTTTATCTTACCTCATAGTAAAAAGGACTAAGTTCTGAAAGACCAGCTCTAGTCCTACTCTCCTGTGCTGTCACCTTCATTCAACTCAGTTTACTACATGCAGGAGTAATATTCCTTAAGTATTTAGGGCTGTTTAGGGACATTTTGTTTTGACACATGCAACTGAATATGTATAAGATGCGGATTAATACCGACACGTACTCACATGTCTCTTAAATACTGGCTGCTGATTTTTAGGGTTACACATTTGAGGATGTTTTCAATTCTCTGCAGTTACATTGCCTTCTCTAAAACTAATACAAATTAAAGTAAAATGATCGGTTGCAAGCTTTCTATGTGGAGGCAAACTGAAACCAATTTATTTATAACTGGTTAGAAAACCCAGTTGATAAGGATCTGTTAGCCAGGCCAGCTGAGGCCAACCAAGCTAGCCTTAAGCATGGTGCCTACCCCTACCCAAGGGGCCAAAGGCTGATGCACTCAGGACTGGCAGAAGTCAAGCTCTGCTTCACCACATTTGGCTGAAATTTATCTTTCCTATAGTGTGCTCCCTCTCCTAGGCATAAAGAATCAACTAACTTCAACTGAAAAATTAATTCCTGCCCCTGCCCTAGTAGGAAATAATGTGAAAGGGCCAGGGATTTAGCTCAGTGGTTTCACCGAGGTGCTGTGCAAGCGCAAGGACCCAAGTTCGATCCCCAGTATAAAAAAAAAAAATAATGTGAAGGTGACATAAGAACTTTATGAGTCCCCCTGGAGGGTATTTTCCTAACAACTGTCCCACTTTCCATTCCATTAGCAACTCTAATGGAGGAATGTTCTGATTATGAAAGATTCTTTAGTAGGGCAGAGAGGCTTGGCATTGAGAGACTTTCATTACCTCTTAAATATCTCCTCACCCAGAGGAAAATTTCTCTTCTGGTACCTTACAAAGTACATTGGGCTTTAAAAATCTTTTGAGCTTTAGTGACAAAGAGCATCAAAATATGTGGGATTTTAGAATAGAACAGCCAGACATGGTGGGGGAAGTCTATAATCCCAGCACTCGGGAAGCTGAGGCAAGAGGATCACTGTGAGTTCAAGGCCAGCTTGAAACCTAAGAAGAAAGGTGAACAAATAATATAAAAATCTCTCGATTTATATTTACCTTGCTGAGTGCAGAAAACTTGCAAAGTATAAACTTGTATTTTTATCTGTATGTATATCTTTTACTCCCACCCTGAACCCCTAGAAACTCAAAGCCGAAGTGATAAAGCCCCCGATCTAAAACACATTCAAGTCCATATTCAGCCCAACAAAGGGAAAAAATGATGACTAACAAAGAATCTTCAGTTCTTAAACTGGGAAGAACAAATTAAATAAAAATAACAATAGGAAGTCAGCATGGTGGTACAGGCCTGTAGTCCCAGGCAGAGGCAGGAAGATTAGGAGTTTGAGGCCAGCCTGGGCTAGTGAGGTTCTGTTTCAGAAAACTGAAAACCAAACCAAACCAAACCAACAAACATAAAAAATAGATAACATTAATTGAGCATTAATTTGCGTGAAGAATTTTTCTAAATGCTTATTATATACCTTATTGAAGTAAGAAGTAGGACTGGGGCAAAACGAGTCAAACAACTGGGCAGAATGTGTCAAAGTCATGGAGACTCACAGAATATGTGTAAAACACAGGCTCCAGGATGACTCTGCAGTTCCGGAGCACGGTACAGAAACCAATCAGAAAAGTGATATGTTCATTTATATGTGGGGGTAAGCCAAGCAAGTCTTTCCATAGGGCAGTTTAAATCTAGCACTAACCCAAGTGAGTTTTTGATAGGACAATTTCCCAATGCCTATTACCATGAGGATGAAGCTAATCCAGGAATTCTGGACACAAAAGACCCCTTTCCCTTATCCTTGAGCCACTGTGTGTCTGTTCACTGGCCCATTCTTGCCCTGTAAGATGGGCTTCTTTTCCACTTTCAGTAAATGTACATCCCCACTACCTTTTCTGTTTGTCTTGATAAATTCCTTTTTCAGGACACCAAGAATCTGGAAAGAAATCCCCCAGGGTCCACTGTCAAGTAACATTATTGTCATAGGCCCTTGGGTTCTTGTGCTCTCCATCAGCAGTCAGAGAGGCACAATAACACAGAAATAAGGTTCTTTAATTCTTGTGCTTGTGTACAAGGGAGGTAGCAAAGGGAGATCAGAAAACTCAAGCTGACTCAAACTAAGGGACAGGAAAGTGCAGTTTTAACATGCTCTCAAAGTAGTCAGCGACTCTCTCTTATGACATCACTGCTTGCAGACATAGAATTCCAGTTGTGCCTGTGCTCTTCCTCATCAGGCCCCATCATGCACCCACATCTCATTATCATCTTAGGTCTTTGCCTCAGAGTGTGATTTTTACTATGCAAATGAAGTAAAGGTGACTATAGGCACTTTAATAACTATTACACATACGAATTTGCTCTATATCATGAGTTGGGGGGCCTATTAGTTACTTTCTTGTTACTGATAAAAGATACCCCATATTCAAAACTCAAAAGAGGAGAGGTTTATTTTGGCTCACAGTTTCAGTGGGTTCAGTCCTTCATCAGCTGACGCTAAGGCAGAAAGGGCATGATAGAAGAAAACTGCTCAACCCATGGCAACAGGCAGCAGGGGGTGGGGCTGGAGACAAGACTACATCCTTTCTAGGTCACAACCTCAGGGACCCACCTTCTTCAATCAGCCGCCACCTCCTAACAGCACTTTCATTTATGAACTTATCAATGGATTAATCCACTGATGAGTATAGTGCCTGCATGAGCCAATCACCAAAGTCTTAAATCCCAAATCCCCACCCCTGAACATCCAAGACTTCTGGGGGTCATTTTAGATCTAAACCATAATAGGGATATTGTTTTAAGCAGGTTAGGCTATTGTTCTTACTGGTTGTGGTTAATAGGTTAACTATATTATTTCCCTTGGTCCTAACTTCCTGATATGCATGCTAACCACACAGTCATTGAAAATTAACCTGACTCCTCAGTATTCCATCTTCTGGTACTTTAACTGACCCTAAATCCCTGCAGATGTTAGCAAATGTCTCACTACCACATTTAATTCCACAATTGGGGAGGATGCACAAGGTAGGTACAATTATTTATTGTGCAGATAAGGAAAATGAGTCATCCAGCTAGTAAACTGTGAATATAGAACCAAGCTGTTAAGCTCCTAAACCCAAGTTATTATTTATTGTACAAGAAAGGTCAAGCACATATCTCTTCTGTGAAGAGTCAGGGACAAATTTGAGATCAAATCTCCACTGAATGAAAGAAAGACAAAGAACAAAAAAACAAAGCCAGGTGTGGTGGTGCACATCTGTAATCCTAGCACTCAGGAAGCTGAGGCAGGAGGATTCCCATCAGTTCAAGGCCAGCCTGGGCTACATTGTGAGAGTTCAAGGCCAGCCTGGACTACACAGTAAGACCCTGTCTCAAAAGAAAAAAAATCCACTGAATGAAGCTGGATATTGTGGTGCATGTCTGTAATCCCAGTACTCTAGAATGTTGAGGCAGGAGAGATGCAATTTCAAGTTGATCCTGGGCAACTTAGCGAGATCCTGTCTCAAAATTTTACAAAAGGGCTGGAGGAAACCAAAATGGTAGAGTATCAATCAGCAGCAAAATTCAGCCTCTCTGAGACCCAGAATCCAGACACCTGGAAAACAACAACTTGATGAAGAGGGAAAAAGAAGTGGCTCTCTGGGAATCAGGAACTGACAGGAAAATTAGAAACTACAGTTGAAAAAATAGACTACAAGGCAGAGAAAAGAATGAAGTAGTCTGGAAGCATACCCTGGGTCCAAGGAAGGGGAACCTGTCTCTACAGTCACATGGTAAGCCCTCAGGTTCAGGAACTCCAGGGAGAAACAACAGATTAGGCTGGCAGTGCTAGCACCAAGAAAAGCCCACAGCTCTTGTAAGCTACCAAAACAGCAGGATTTTACTCTGAAGTGATGGCAGGCAACAGCTGGAGAAGAAATTCAGTACAGTGCTGCCATATTGCTAGAGAGTGTTTAAATTAGGCACCACTTTGGGAATGGGCTGATTATTTAAGACTGAGACTAAAAATGATGAAAAAAAACTTCACTTCAGGCTTCCTACTGTAATCCTCCCACAGTGACTGGGGGAGAGATGGTCACGGGAGTCATGGAGAGGGTGCAGGCTAGGCATAGACATCCTGATAAGTTTAAGCTAGCCCATAAAGCATGCTTAAGTAAATGCCAAAGAATGAAAAATATCCCATGCAAATTATTAGAGCATAGTGGAATGAAACTAGAAGTCAATAGCAAAACCTCCCACAAATATTATGCAAATAGATAGAAATTAAATAATATTCTCTTGAATAATAAATGAATCACAGAAGAAATCAAGGAAGAAATTAGACATTTTTTGAATCAAATGATAATGCCAGTACAACACACCAGAACTTATGGGACACAATGAAAGCAGTCCTACGAAGCAAGTTTATAGCTGTAAATGCCCACAATAGAAAAACAGAGCAAGCCCAAATATATAACTTAATGATCATCTCAAAGTCCTAGAAAAACAAGAACAATCAAATCCAAAGCTAGTACAAGGAAGGAAATTTTAAGGATTGGAGAAGAAATCAATACTAACAAATACTACAAAGAATCAACATATCAAAGAAGTGGTTCTTTGAAAGGATAAACAAAATAGACAAACCTCTAACCAATCTTGGCAAAAAGGGGAAAGAAAAGACCCAAATAAATGCAAATAGAAATGAAAAAGACAAAATCATTCTGAAATCTTGATCATGATCACTAGTAACTACTTTGTGAACTTGTATTCTAATAAATTGGAGAATTCAGAAGAAATGGATAGATTCCTAAATGGGTAAGAATTACCAAAAGTGAACCAAGAAGATATAAAAAGTTGAAGCAGGAAAAAAGAAAAACTGTAAAAGGTCCAGGTCCTAATGAATTCACTACTGAATTCTACAAGAACTTTAGGAAAGCTCTAACATCAATACTCCCCAAACTCCTCAATGACATTGAAAAAGAAGGAGTACTTCCAAAGCTATCCCTGGAAGCTAGCATTACCCTGATTCCAAAACCAGATAAGGATTCAACCAAAAGAGAGACATACAGGCAAATGTCTTTAATGAACATTGATGCAAGAATTTTCAACAAGATACCGGTAGACAGAATGCAACAAATCATAAAAAAGATCACACATCTTGACCAAGTAGGATTCATCCCAGGCATATAGGGGTGATTCAACATATGCAAATCAAAATGTAATATATCACATAAACAGAAGCAAGAACAAAAATAATATGATTATCTCAATAGATGAAGAAAACACCTTTGACAAAATCCAACACCCATTCATGATAAAAACTCTGAAAAAAACAGTTATATAATGGCCTTATCTCAATCTCATAAAAGCCACTTATGACAAATCTACTGCCAACACCATATTAATTGGGGAAAAACTGAACACATTCCCACTAAAATCAGGAACAAGACGAGGATTTCCATTCTTACTACTCTTGTTCAATATATTCAAAACTTTAATTAGAGTAATCTTGCAAGAAAGAGAAATAAAAGGGGTACATATAAGAAATAAGTCAAAGAATCCTTATTCACAGACAACACGATATTTTACAAAGAATGCCCAAAAAATTCCACCAAAAGATTCCAAGAACTAATAAACAAATTCAGCAAGGTAGCAGAATACAAAAGCAACTCACAAAAATCAGTAGCATTCCTGTAAATCAATAATAAAACCACTGTGAAGGAAATTGAGAAAATAATACCACTCATTATCCTTAAGAAAATTACGTACATAGGAATAAACCTAACAAAGGAAGTGAAAGACCTCTACAATGAAAACTAAAGTATTCTGAAAAAGGAGATTGAAGAGGGCATCAGAAAATGGAAATATATCCCATTTCTGGAGACACAAAACCAATATTTTCAAAATGGTCATACTTCCAAAACTGATATACAGATTTAATTCAATCTCAATCAAAATACTGTACCTGCAGTATTCTTCACAGAACTAGAGAAAACAATCCTAAAATTTATATGGAACCAGAAGAGACCCAGAATAGCAAAAGCAAGTCTGGGCAACAAGAGCAAAGCAGGAAGCATCACGATACCTGACTTTAAATTATACTACGGCATACTGACAAAACACACCTCTCTCCCTCCCTCCCTCCCTCCCTCCCTCCCTCCCTCCCTCTCTCTCTCTCTCACACACACACACACACACACACACACACACACACGGATCTGTGGAAAAGAGTAGAGGATGCAGAAACAACTCCAGTCACATTCAGCTATCTGATTTTTGATAAAGGGGGCAAAAACATATCCTGAAAGAAAGATAGCCTCTTTAACAGATGGTGCCGGGAAAACTGGCTATTCACATGCAGAAAATGGAATCTAGATCCATTGCTCTCACCATGTACTAAATTAACTTCAAAATCGATCAAAGATCTAAATCTTAAAACAGAAACAATCTGTTAAAGATAAAATAGGTAAAACCCTTCATGACATAGTCCTAGACAAGGACTTTCTCAATATAACTTCAATTGCATAAGAAATAATACCAAGAATTAACAAATGGGATCATATCAAATTAAAATTTCTGCACAGCAAAGGAAACAACCAAAAGAGTACAGAGACAACCTACAGAATGAGAAATGATTTTGTCAACTATTCTTTCGACAGAAGACTAATATCTAGAATATATAAAGAACTAAGAAAAATTATAAGGAACTAAGAAAAATCCCCCCAATGAAAGAACCAATCAAAAAATGGGCCACTGAAATGAACAGAAATTTCTCAGAAGTACAAATGATAAATAAATACATGAAATATTCATCATCTCTGACCATTTGAGAAATACAAATTAAATCAATACTGAGATTTCATCTTAATCCAGTAAGAATGGCTATCATCAAGAAAACAAATAATAACACATGCTGGCAAGCCTGTGGGGAAAAATGATTCTTCTGCATTGTTGGTGGGAACGTAAACTAGTACAACCACTGTGGAACTTATGGAGATTCCGCAAAAAATTAAAAGTAGAAATTCTACTCACACCAGCTAATGCCTTTCTAGGTATCATCCTGAAAGAGCTAAAGATATATTACAGTGATACATGCATACTCACGTTGATAGCAGCACAATTCATAATAGCTAAGTCATGGAATAGGCCTATATGTTCATCAGCAGATGAATGAATAAAGAAGTTGTGGTTTCTATACACAATGGATGTACCTTGAATCCCTAAGTGAACTAAATCAGACACACAATATCGCATGGTTTTTCTTTATAAAAAAACCAAAATATAAATGAAGAGCAAAATAAAGGGTAGATAATAGTAGGAACTAGGGAATAGATCTTTTTGCAAGTGGGAAAGGGACCGAGAGATGGAGGGAGGAGAAAAGGAGGGAAAGGGGGTAAAAAAAGATTTAAGATGTGCTATGTTCATGTACCAACTTGCTAGAGGAATGTGATCATTACACACTATAAACACGTACTAATAAAAATTGGAAAAAATTATGAAAATATATAAAAGAATTGGAAAGTATATGGCAAAAAATAAAAGGTTTCAGAGGTAGGGCAATGCTAAGGTGCTCATTTTAATCCCTAGTACAGTCCTCCCTTCCCAAAATAAATCTCCCATTTGACTATCTGCTTAATTATGTATCTGTCTTTTTGAGTGTGTGTGTGTGTGTGTTGGTTTTTCGTTTTTTGAGACAGGGTCTTGCTATGTAGCCAGGCTTGCCTTGAACTCACAAAGATCCTTGTGCCTCAGCATGAGCCATTACACCTAGCTAAAGTGTTGTTTAGAAGCCCTCCAACTTCACTCCCAGAAGCAAATCAGTCCTGCTTTATCACAATCCAATGCACAGCGGATCCCATGTTGTAAAAATCTAGACATCTTCGAAGGTAAGAGGCCTAAGCCTGTTTGTTTTTTAATTGGGGGTTGTTTGCAAACAAGGTCAGAGAACTGTGGTATAGCAAGATTTTATTTTTAAAATTGGCACTTTTCACTCACTCAGCATGTCAACGTGTTTGGAACCTCATCCAAGATAACCCTGGGCACCTGAATTTACGCACAAGTTTTGGTTGCAGTTTTGCAATCGCTACGGGGCGGTCTGGGGCGGTCTGGGGCGGTCTTGGGCGGCCTCCATCCCTAGGCGGTGCGCCTACCACGCAGCGGTAACCGTGGGAAAAGCAGCCGGGCGAGGTCGTCCTCGGAACTAACGCACCGGCGCCAGCCTGTTCTGGGACTGCGTTTCTCGGAGCACCGGGGGGGCGGGGCGTGAGGAGAGGCCGCAGGCGCTGTGAGTGAGTTCGCAGGCGTAGACCATGCTGAGCGCTGCGTGCCGCGGGATCGCCTCAGTGCTGCGGGGAGCGCGCGCGCCGCCACCGCCACCGCTACCGCCACCGTTCCTCCGAAGGTGCTTGCGGGCGACAGGCTCTCCGTCCTTGGCGGGTCGGAGCGAGAGGGCGGAGGAGCCGCCTCGCACCTTCGACCCCGCGCTGCTGGAGTTCCTAGTGTGCCCTTTGTCCAAGAAGCCGCTCCGGTGAGGCTCGGGCTCGGCCGTGGGTGGCTTCGCGGCCTCTCCCTGTGGTCGCTCGCGATTCTCGGCCGCGCTCTGTGGACGCGGAAGCGGCCGAACTCCAGCCTGGATCCGGTTGCAGGGCTGCGGGGAGGTAGCTGAGCTCTTGTGGGTTTGCCCTTGGCTGCACTTGGTTCGCACCGGAGCGCTTAAAAAAATCCGGTTCCCATGGAGACGCCTTGCGCCCCAGTGTACTGATCCGCCTGCCTGGGGCAGGGCCTGTACTTTCTTGTTTAAAACGTCTCTTAAGTGACCAAGTTTAGGAACCACAGAGATTAAGGACAAGTCCAAAACACTCAAGGTTTTAAGCCAAGATGATGAAAAATATTTAGTAGCGTCCAGATTCTTGAAAAAGTGCCACGTACCACGGATGCCCGACAGTCTTGAGCATTGGCGTGCTGCCCATTGGCTTTTAGTCAAGCTGGCAGGGTTTTGTTAAAACCCCTTTAACGTTTAGGCTAGCTCTGCAGCTCTACAGTTCCAAGCTAAACTGAATATTGACACGAGTGTCACAGATTGCATAAAAACCAAAATGTTATCAGTGGTAATCTGGGTAATGGATGGCTAGCAATTTTTACAGTATATTATTCTTTTTCTAGTTTTCCCCTGTAATGTGTATATTAATTTTCTTTTCTTTTTTAAAAAACATCTTCACAAGGCACCATTTGGAATTATTTTATTTTATTTTAGTTTGGTACTGGGAATTGAACTCAGGTAGGTGTGGCACCACTGAGCTACATCCCCAGCCCCATACCTAATTTTCTTAAATGTTGAAATTACATTTACCGTATAACAGTTGTATAGCTAGCTCATTGCACACTCACTGCATTCCCAAGTTTCCTCATTTCTGCCCTCTCATCTTTCTCAAGCTTTTAGTTTGCATATTTTGATTTTTCACTGGTTTCCTTCTAATAGATGAATTAAGTTTATTACCTATGGAAGGAGGAAGTTGAGTTTTTAGTTTTTATTACAGTAGTAAATCAACTGGGAAGATTTTGGGGTTGACTATAACGATAAAGGTATATTTGGATAAAAAGATCTTTTCAGACTAGTAGGAAAAAATTAAGGCATAACTTGGGATTAAAGTGAAAAAGATAATTTGAGAGATAATGATGCTAATGGGAACAATTATATGAGAATCTCCTGAGAGAAATGTTTGAATTGGCTATTGCTGCTTTTAGAATCAACTGTTCTGGAATTAACTTTATATGAAGAATTGGATAAATGATGTTTTATATTGACCATCAGGTTCTTCTAAGCATTTTGTTTTCCACAATTCATTCCCCCCCCAGATATGAAGCATCAACAAATGAATTGATTAATGAAGAATTGGGAATAGCTTATCCGATCATTGATGGAATTCCTAATATGATACCACAAGCAGCTAGAACAACACATCAAAATAAGAAGCAAGAAGAAACAGAGCAGCACTGAATCATCATTTAAAAAACACAACTAGGTTTTAATACTATATACAATTTAAAACACGGTGGCAGGTAGTAAGTGGGGAAGAAGAATGTTTCTGTCTCTGCCTACACTGACTGTTCTTATTCCACTGATCTCCTTAGTAGGACTCTTCTACTCCGCCTCTGTGGAGGAAAACTTCCCACAGGGCTGCACTAGCACAGCCAGCCTTTGCTTTTACAGTCTGCTCTTGCCCATCACCATACCAGTGTATGTGTTCTTCCACCTCTGGACTTGGATGGGTATTAAGCTCTTCAGGCATAATTAATGCAGCCATAGCCAAGATGGTTTATGTATTAAGTCTTAAGCATCTGTCTCTGAAAGCTCATCTCGATGGACATACTGGAGACCCATTTAATTTGGAGGAAAGTTGCTTTGACTTGCTTAACTCAGGTTTAGGACTAAGATTTAAGCTACAGAAGCTTTGATTGTACTCTGTTCTGCCCCTTTTGAAGATTCTGACTGCTGTATTGGAGAAACATTTCAATAAAATGTCTTGATGGAGATTAACTCCCCTAATCATCATCTGAGGATTTTTCTTAACCTATTAATCTAAAACTTTAGTCATTTGTAATTTTGTTAGTTTAGCTTAAAGGTCAATGGGAAAGCCATATGTTAGGGATGACTCATTCTCAAAGTAGGTATATCAGAATAATTCTAGAGAAATGCATTTGAACTAGTGTGATCATAAAATGAAAATTTCATGTATTTATAAAATTTCTGTGTTTGCAAAAGTATCATCATTTCTTTGGCATCAAATGCACCCATTAATAAGATGACAGTTTCCCATAAAAAACTTGTTTTGCAGGTTTGGTTTGGTTTTGTCACAGAAGTATGTTACTAAGGGAGGGAAAATGTGAAAACATAAAAAGTGTAGAGGCTGGGGTGTGATAACTTAGTTGTATAGAGTTTGCTGAGCATTTTATAAGGCCTTGTTTGGGTTGATTCCTTGCATTGCAAAAAAAAAAAGTTTACAAGGCACTCAATGCCCCAAATAGAATCAGTTCCCAGGTAAATAGCATGTTTAATGGGTAAGGGTAAGAAAGAATGGGAAGACTTGCATGAAGCTGATTATGGTCCTGTTGAGCTTAGAGCCATGTTTTGAAGCACACTTGAGGTTTTAGCACTAATGAAGGCTTGAGCCTTGATTTTCTAGAATTTTCAACTGATTGAGCATGATATAGTAACCATTTATTTTTTCTGTTTTTTGATATAGGATCTTGCTATGTAATTCAGGCTGGCCTTGAATTCACTGTGTATCCTAGGCTGCCTCAAACTTGAGATGATCCTTCTGCTTCAGCCTTCTGAGTGCTGGGATTACAGGCATGTGCCACCACATCTGGCTGGTACAGTAATGCTTTCTGAAGTATAGCATAAATGTTTTAGTAGTTACCCTAGAGAAACCTAAGTATTGAATATAAATTTAATTGACTTTGTGTATATGTGCACATGCATGCCTGTGCATGCTTGGGATCTGCCCCATGCATGCTAGGCAGACAGTCTACCCCTGAGCTAAATCTCAGCCCAAAACTTAATTCTTCATTAACATCTTAAAGTAGTTTAATAGAAAATTTAGATTCTTTCCCATCAAGAGAAAGTTAAAACATGTGAGATGTACTTTCTATTGCCTTAAATTCAATATATACTAATAGTACAAAGCATTTTTTAAAGTTACTGGGCAAGGTAATAAGCTAGAAGAATGATAGAGTACCCAGTCATTTCCTGAAGAGGAACTCTTTTTAACCCTAAGTCCACGTTTAATTGCAAACTGTGGTCAGTGTAAATGAAACAATTTTATTAATAAGCACTGTATCCTGAGAAGTCAATTTAATCTTTTAGAAGTTAATCATTTTAACTCTTTCGAGGAAGTTGACAATATGCTCCCAAGGAAATGTAGTATTTAACTCTTCTTTAAGAGTCTAGTTAGCAATCACTTGTACAAACTGTACCGGGCACAGTTCATTGCATGTCACACATCGTCATCTTTTAATCTCATGACCTAAGGGGAACACCCCCCACCCCTATCCTTATGGGGAGGGGAGTGATTGAACCCAGCACGTTATACTAAAAAAGTGCTCCACCACTGAGCTACAGCCCTCACTTTTCACCTGGCTTGGCCTCTCAAGCAGCTGGGGTTATAGGTATGTATGCCCTGTGCAGATTAGAAGGAAGCATAGAGAAATTGATTTACCCAGCTAATAATTGGACTGAAATGCAACTATCTAGAAATCTGGTTTCAGTCTTTATTTCTGCAGTGTGCCTCTTCATTTTGAGTTAACTGTAAGAAAAACAGAATTAGGAACCAAAATGCTTAGATTCGAATTCTTACTGGACCAGGAAGTTACCTCCTCATTGTCTACAATACCATGTGCTTTAGCTAGCAGAAATAATTTCTAATGTTCTGTAGGACAATAGGGTGACTATAGTTCATGAGTAGTATATATTATATAAAGAACTAGAGGAATGTGAAGCAACCCAACACAAATGTTCATTATCCTGCTTTTATCATTATACATTGTATACATGTATCAAATTATACTGTACCCCATACATACGTATAATTATGTGTTAATTTAAAAAACCAGGCCAGGCATGGTGGCACACACCTGTAATTCCAGCACTCAGGAGGCTGAGGCAGGAGGATCACTGCAAGTTCAGGGCCAGTCTGCACTACATAGCGAGTTCAAGGGCAGCCTTCACAAGGCAAGACCCTTTCTCAAAAACAAAAAACAAAACCAACACACTGCTTTATTCTAGTGCTTCACCTGTTTTTATTGCCTAGGGGTTTGTTTTTTGTCTTCCCTCTAAATAGTAAACTTGTTCAACATTTTTTAATGCTTAATAGGAAGTAGGCAACTATTTCCAGAGTGAACACATGACTGGTAAGCTTTATAACTTTAACCAAGTTACTTAACATCTTGGATCCTTATCTTGAGGGCTAGAAGTCCTTCCTCTATCATAAAATTGTGAAGACCAAATTAAATTTTACATGTGCAATACTATGTAAGAACTTCACAATTCTGACTTCTAGAATGGATTCTACAGTGTTAGGAGCTCTGCAGACCTGCTTCCCAGTGAAACAAGCCGAACTGGTGAAAATTGTAAGTCTTAAAATCTGACAAAGTTGTCACAAGGGCTTATAGCAACTGGAACATCTAAGAAAATGTAGTAAAACTTGGTAAAAAGAGAGAATCTGAACCACTAACCATCTCTCTGCTCCCTGTCTCAGCTCAGAGCGGTGGCTGCTTCAGAAGAAAGCAGCCAAGAACACAGGACTTGCTCCTTCCCAGCTCTTAGGTGAAGGTTATAGTTATCTTCTGGGAAGTGCAAGCCCCCAGATAGTTAAGGTAATTATGAAAAACTAGAAGAAATGCTTATATATTCTCCTTAACTGATTTGCAAAGCGACTATAGAAAATGCTATGTAATTATATTTGAGGTCTGTAACATATAACACACTTGGTATTAACAGCACACAGGAAGTGAATGAGCGAGGCCATATCTGGAGTAAGGAAATAAAAATAGAGGGTAACTTGAAGTCACAGGAATGTATGAACTAGTAAACAAATAAGAAAATATAATTAGTGCTATAAATACATAACTTGCTATTCTTTCTTTTCCTACTTTGAGTCTTAGTTACACATGCCTGAAATCCCAGCACTTAAGAGACAGGCAGAAGGATCACAAGTCTCAGACCAGCCTGGACTACATAGTGAGTTTGAGATCAACCTGAACTCCAAAGCAAGACCCTGTCTCAGAAACAAAACAACAAAATTATATAAAGTAACTAAGACAAAGTATTGTTTGGTGTGTAATATATAGATGTACTTTGCATGATAGTACAGAGAGTGAAGAAAGAATAGTTATATAAAAGTGATTTTTCTGTAACTTACCTGCACTATGAACAGATCTGTAGTTTTACTAGATCTCATAAATTCTCATGCTGCTGGTCAGAATATAAAATGCTACAACTTCTTAGGAAAACAGCCATAGTCCCCACAAGGTTAAGTATAGAATTACTGTTGGGCTTAGCAAATCTACCCCTATGTATATACTCCATAAATATGAAACCTATGTCCCTATATCCACATAAAGATTTGTGTGCAAATGTACACAGCAGCATCATTGATTAATAGCAAGGAAAAGTAAATCCAGTATCCATCAACTAATGAATGGATAGATGAAATGTAAGAAGACAATGAAATATTATTTGGCAAGTAACATGGATGAACCTTGAACATGTTATGCTAAGTGAAACACATCACATTGATTTCATTGGCATGAAATGTCCATTACAGGCAAATCTAAAGATGCAGATTGGGCCAGGGATTTAGCTCAGTGGTTCCGCCGCTTGCCTTGCAAGCGCAAGGTCCCGAGTTCTATCCCTGATACGCGGCCCCCCCCCAAAAGGATATAGATTAGCGGTTGCCTAGGGCTGAAGGTAAAGGTGAGATTGTGGAATTATACCTAAAGGGTACACGGCTTCTCTTTGGTGTAATGAAAATGTTAAGATTTGATCATGGTAATGGTTGTGTAATTGTGTGAATATACTAAAAACCATTGAGTTGTACACTTAACATAGCTGAATTACAGAGGTTTCTCCTTTTCTCCATATGTATAGGGGATACATGCTAAGAACTCTAGTGAATGCCTGAAACCCCAAGTAGTACTGAACCCTAGTATAGGGATAGTATGTGCTATTTTTTATAATACATTTGTACCTATAATAACATTTAATTTATAAATTAGGCACAGGTTAATAACTAATAATAAGATTAGAACAGTTACTGTAATTAAGTTATACGAATGTGGTCTCTCTTGAAAGAGTCAAAATAACCTGGATTGGATAGTATACATCTGTAATCCTAGAATTTTGGGAGCTGAAGCAGGAGGATCCCAAGTTTGAGCTTAGCCTGACCAACTTAGTGAAACCATGTCTCAAAAATATGCAAAAGAGCTGGAGATGTAACTCAGTGGATTCAATCCATTGGCCCTGGATTCAATCCTCAGCAACACAAGTGCGCGCGTGCACACACACACACACACACACACACACATGTGCACACAGTCAAAACAATGATTTTAGGGCTGTTGACCACAGGTAACCACATCTATGGGAAGTGGAGACTACTACATCTATACCAGTGGCACCTATGGCATATGTGTGACACCTTTGTATCACTGAAAGCTCTAAAAGTTTTGCCATCATGGATCTGTACTACTGTAAATTATATCTCAATAAAGCTACAAAAATAATTTAAAAAAGTAGTATCTAAATGTCTAGCCTAAGGCTCACTGGTTCCAGGTTTCCTGCTGATTACAGCATAGTCACAAGCAGAATTCAGTCCTTAAACCTTCAATATTTTGTCCACAGTTGTGCTACTTTGCATGCCTCTGTCAGATGTGACACCCTTTCTTGCGAATTCAACACATTTCTAATGTTCCTCTCCCAAGTTCCTCATAGCAACCCATCCCAACTTCCTGCCTGTTGATGGGAATTCGCCTTTACTAGGTTCCCATACTTCATACTGACTCCACTCCAATTGTTGCTAGGTAAACTCACCGTGAGGAACAGTGTCTTATTCCTTCACTAGCTAGACAGGGAGGAGAGGAAGCTACCCCTCTTCAGTAACTGGCTAGCATCATGAGCCCAAGGTCCCTCTTGCCTGCTTAGATCCTCTTAACGGGTTAAGTGTTCTCAACTACACTGACAGGGATGGGTTTAGCTATCTTATTGATAAGATCCTTCCCTTCCACTCTAGTGAGAACGTTCCCCTGTAAAGGAACAATAAAGGACTATCAAGACGTCTCCCTCCATTTGGTTCTGCAAAGATAGGGCTTTAGGGAAGACCCCTCTGAAATTCAGAATCTGACAATGTAAGAAAAAAATGACACCAACTTGCAGAGCAGGTGGGAGTTTTGAGGTGTGTGGAAAATATGAAATGATGGGGCATGTCCCAGAGCGAGAGTTGGGTCTCACTGCTGTGTGTACTGGTGGGGAGAAAGGCCTGTTCCCCTTTCCAAGTATTGTCCCACTTAGTGAAATGGTAAATTTAGAGGCAGTTGTTGTCTTCTGTGCTAGCCACTAGATGGCACTTCTGATTCAACAAGCCGGGTAGATCCCATCTATCAAAGTTGGTCTCCTGGGTGGGCATCACACACCACGTATGAGGCTTTATTGGTCCTTCTAAAAGAAACACGACTCAGAACACCTTTTAAATACATATTAAATATGGTAATTTACCCATTTTCTCTTTGCTTGAGAATGTACTACTTCTTAACAGGAGCATTTACTCAATTTGTTCAAGTGACTCTGCATCTTGTTTTAACAACTGGATTCCTGTTCCCTCTTAGCAAATTATTGTCTTTTACCATAGTAGCAAAAACTTATGTATGGGCCAGGGATTTAGCTCAGTGGCACCATGCCTGCCTCACAAATGCAAGGACCTGAGTGCGATCCCCAGTACCAAAAACAAACAAACAAAAAACCTTGTTTATATCTTGTCTCCTCTGTACTGTGAGCATCTCTTCCAAGAGAATTACTGAAAAAAAATCATCCTTGTGGCTTGGGGATTGATACAAATTATCCTTCTAACTCAAAGTTGCCAGGTAAATTCTATCCACAGGCAAAAAGCTCACCATCTTTACAGAAGAAAAACCAAATAGTTGTTCATTTATGTACTCAGAAAGGTTTTTTTGGTACCAGGGATCGAACTCAGGACCTTGCCCCTTTGAGGCAGAGGCAGTGCCACTGAGCGAAATCGGTGGCCCTCAAAAAGTTCTAAAAAGCATTTTAGAATGTTATCGTTGCTGTTTGTGTTAGATTGGTTTCTTTGGAACAGCACCCAAAGAAGGAAATACCTTTCCCACTTTTCCTCAGTATAATGGAACTGTCATTCATCTCCCATTTCTGCCCATGAGATGGCCATGCCAAGCCAGGCAAATAATATAATTTCTTTTTGCAATTTTAGAAAATGTTGAGAGCCAGGTGTGGTGGGACACACCGGTAATCCTAGCTTTGGGAGGCTAAGGCAGGAGGAGCACCACAAGTTTGAGGCCAGCCTGGACTACATATTAAGGTTAAGCCAGCCTGGGTTACATAGTGAGACCTTATCTGAAAAAAAAAATATATTTTTTGTTTTATTTTATGCTTGTTCTCTCTCCCTATTGCCATTTATAGAGCCTCTTTTGGGAATGGGAGCCAGTTACTTCCTGTCATGTTCCAAATCTTTGCAAATGGAATGCATCCCATTGGCAGAATATAATCACACACACAACCCTAGCTATTAAGGGATCCTAGGAAATATATCTCTTTCCTCTCCACCCTCTAAAGAGAAGACAGTGAAATGGAGATTGGAATTACAGCCCAAATATGCAGCTCAGACAGAAATAGGATTTCAAGCCAATATTCAATTTCCCTTTCTCAATATGAAACAAAGTTGTTTGGAAATACATTATATTGATCTCAACAGGTAAATCCCAGCCAGCAGCCCACGGTTACTTCAGTCTTTTAATATCCTCTTACCTGCTTCATTTACCACTTTTGATTCATCATATTTCTATCAGTAAGGAACTTTCCCACAGTACCTTAAACACATAAAAAGCTTATTCTCCTATCATAAGATGTTCAGACCTAGGCACTTCTGATAATTAAGCTTAAGACTTAGGGACAAGATTTCTCATCTTCTTAGATTGTCCCTGGTAATCTGAAGAGATGCTCTAGCTGTCTGTCATGCCTGTGTTCTAGGAAGGAAGAATAAAGGAAAATCCAAAAATCTCCCACCAGTTATAAAGGTTCCCTTTTAAAAAGCTTTCTTGGAAGCTTCTCCCACTGACTGTCCCAAAACATTACTACTAGTCCCCACCTTCAAGGGAGGTTGCAAGTGTGTGGTTTGTAGTGGGAATAGTACCACTCACAACATAGAGATCGCCACCTAAAGGAGTAGCAGGTCTCTAAGCATCACCATTCAGGCAAACCTTTTTTTGGTACTGGAAATTGAATTTAAGGCTTCATGCATACTAGGCATCAGCCTAATTTACTTCATTCACAATATATATCTTATATGCAATAATAGCAAATCTCAAAGAGCAAGTAAATACACTGAGTAGTGAACAAGACTTTATGTTTGAGTTAATTTTATTTTTGGCAATATTCCTTAAAAGTATTTGAAAATACTACTAAAAAGAAGCAAAACCATAGGATATAGGGTCAACCAAACCCTCTGGTGTTGTTGATGGCAACTTGAAGTGCTTCTTCTACTCTTTCCATTGTAGAATATTTAGGGAGGTAGAGAACACTGAAACATGACTGTGCTGTCATGGGATCTTCCTCATTCAAATTTTCAGGACAGCAAAATCTTATCTTCATAGTCTTATCTTTTATTTGTAATCTGTCAGTCCCTGTAAGAAACACTAAAAAGAAGAATAAAATTGGATGGTCTGTTTCACATGAAAACCAAATCTTATAGAGAAAAGCTATTTATTGAAAAGAACTTTACTGAGGGCCCATGTGCAGAATCCTGTATTAAACAGAACACTGGGATCAATAAAGCCTGTTAAGAGTCAATGCCCTCAAGCAATTTTTAAGTCCCTCCTTATCCATATGGGATGTGTTCCAAAACCTCCTCTCAGATGCCTCAGACTGTGGCCAGTACTGAACCCTATATACATTCACTGTTTTCTCCTATACATATACATCTATGATAAACTTTTGACTTTTCACTTAAAGGAAGCATTTCATGGCTTCTCTTTAGCATTTCTGAGCTGCCAGGATCACTACTCATGTGGTTTGGCACCATAAGTAGAGTAAGAGTTAACTTGAACACAAGCACTGTGATGTCTAGACAGTCTGAATGATGAGAAGGCTAAATGACAAAAGGATGATTCACATCCCAGGTGGAACACAGTGGGATGGCAAAAGGTTTTCATCACATCCCTCAGAATAGCATGCAACTTAAAACTTATGTTTATTTCTAGAATTTCCTTCATCTTCAAACTGTGATTGATCACATAACTGAAACTACAAAGAGTGAAACCACAGACAAGGGCTGGGGGATGACCATTTTAGATTCCTGTGTACAAAAAGACAAAGGCAAGAGAAAATATACAAGGTATAAGAGCCAAGAAAGAGTTAAGTTCCTCCTGAGTGTAAATTCTGGGCTTCAGAGGAAGCTTCAGAGAGGATGCCAGGGTGGGATGACTAGGGACACTTCCAAGAGCTCAGAATAATGCTGGACCTGTAAGGAGGAAAGGTTTGAATACAAAACGAGGTAGGTGAGGGTTCAGACAGATGAAGGAACATTAGAGAAGGCTGGCGGTAGGAAGGCAAAAGGTGAGCCTCTGTTTGACATAATAAGTACCAAGGAACTTTTTCTTTTCCTCCAGAGTCAATTTGCGTAAGGCCTCCCAAAACATCACTATAGTGGGATGTGAATTGTTGTATCCTTCTTCGTAACTCGCATTCTAGAGAAAACAAAATAAATAAAAAAATTCAGGAAACATAAAAAGAAAACTGAAATGAATCAACAATGGAGCCTTTACGATGTACCTTTTCAAATGTTTCCCAGTCATAATCTGTATTTCCAACAATCACGTCCCTCAGCTCTTCAGGATGAAACACTCCTATAATCTCCTTGTCACACACTTTATAAAATCCTCTCTGAAATTCATCATAAATTGCCTTTATAGAGATGTTGAAGATGTAATCAACACACTTAGAAACATAGTCTTTCCTTTAATAAAAAAAAAATTTAATCACCAAGGTTACAAGATACAGTTACTGAGTGCTTACCATGTGTCATGGGCTTTTAAAGATTATCTAATTTGATCTTCGTAACAATTTTCTGAGGCAGATGCTCATATTATGAACACTTTAGTGCAAAAGACACAGGGTTACAGTGAAGTTAAATGATTACTCAAGGTCACACAGTTAAAAGAATCAACACAGATTAGAACAGAAAAATCTGCAATATAAAACATGAACAGCTACAAGTAATCTCTGGGAATGGGCTGGGAGATGGAGTAAATTTCATTATTATTTTATGTTTTAGTGCATTACCTGAATTTGTGACTGAGCAACTAATATTACTGGTAGTTAAAAACAAATAAAGGATTTCCACTTCCACCTAGAATGAAGCAGCTTATAGCAAACAAATGTGGCCAATGGGAAGTAGAAAAGCCAGCTAAAATATAAAAACACATGTGGCTCAGGGTTCAAATCTGGATCCAGACTCAGAAGTCAACAATGCAGAGGGAGGGAAACTCAGGGAGGTGAGCTCAGCATTTTGACTGCTGTCCTCTGTGGGATATTTGCCAATTCTTAATGAAGGGAAAGAAGGGAAAAAGTAGCTATTTCAAAGAGCAAGAGAAGCCAATCAAAGTCCCAGTAATTTAATGGGGCTAGGTAGAAAATTAAGTTGGGAGCTATCAAAATGAGAACTTAACCAGGGATTTAGCTAGTGGTTCTGGTGTCTGCCTCGCAAGCGAAAGGTCTGGAGTTCAATCCCCGTACCAAAAAAAAAAAACAAACTGAAGAGGTCGAGGGGTCTCACAGGAGAGAGCCCAGCACTTGGCAGTTGTCTATGTGAAGCAGGTCCCAAATTCTTAAGGAAGAGAAAAAAAAAAGATAAGCAGAAACAGGTAAAAAAGAAAAGAGTGGAAGTTAACAATCTCATTCTGTGGAGGAAACAAAGAGTCCAGGGTCTGCCCAAGGAAGGGGTCCTAACAAGTACTGTGGGTTCTTGGGAGGAGCCTTGGGGAGCTACATTTGAGGAGTGGAGATGAACTGAGCATTAAGGGGATATACTGTTGGTCTTTGTTACTCAAGCTACCTACTAGAGGACAGAGTGAATCCTCTCTGGAGGAAGAAACTATCACTTAAACTTTCATGGTTTTTTACAGAAAATCCATCGCATTCAGTCAGGTGTCCAAATGTACTTTGAAAAAGGACAAAGAGAGTAAACAGACAATTGACAAAAGCCTAAAAATCACTAAAACCTGGGCTTTACAACAAGTGCAATGAATATATTCAGGGAAGAAATGGTCTATGTCTCTTCCTTTAGAAATGTAATCCTAGGAATCTTGCCTGTAACAAAGCTCTTGTGGGCTAGGAATACTTTCTCCCAGTGTAGCAGTGCCTTACCCAACATTGTGTGCTGTAGTTTCCACTATTTTTAAGAGACATAAGTGATACCCAATGGCATAAGAAATAACCACAATCTACCACCTCTAAAGAAAATTATTTATGGACTTTCAAGCTTGAAGATTTGAGTATTAATTGCAGTTTTATGTTGAAAAAAATGCTACAACTTAAAGTGGTTTTTCATCCCCATGCTTATATTTTTAAAATAAACTATTTTGTTTAAAATTAAAAAAAAACAAAAACTGGATGTCTGCCCAGCTCTCTCCTGTGAATAATTCTCATTATGTGAATAATAAATATTTTCATATTATCTAGTATACATGTGGCAACATGATTACAGATATCCAAACTAATTTTGGGTGGGAGAATGGATCCTGTCCTGTGTGGGACAATCACAGATACCTAGTCATTCTTCGCCCAGTTCATAGCAATAGACACACATGGTGGAGGCAACATACACACGCACACAAACATTTACAGGAGCATAATTCACCGTAGCTCACTTGAAGCACACATGTCTGTCAAAAATGCTACGGACAAGGGCCAGAGATTTAGCTCAGGGGTTCCACCACCTGCCTTGCAAGCACAAGGTTCCGAGTTCAATCCTCAGTACCAAAAAAAAAAAAAAAAAAAGCTATGGACAAATGAACTCTAGTGTACACATTCATACAATCTCCAACTATATAGCTAGACATGTTGTTTTCTCTATTTTGTTGGTAATTACATAGGTACATTCATTTTGTAAAACTCATTAAGCTGTACACTTGTGATTAATGCAATTTTATCTAACATATTATACCTCAACACAAAGTTTAAAAAAAGATTATGAAATTACAAAGATTTGGTGTAGGCCACAATGCTCACCATAGATCTCTTTGCTGTTTACCAAATATCAAGGGAATGTTCTATAATCCCAAATGCTGTGACTTTTATTTAATGGCATCTCATAGATGCCATGAAGTCAAAATACCACAGAAACCTTTTCAACAAATCCCACGTGCCTGATATGTGCTGGGCACCACTGCAGACCATTCTAAGTACTGGATACACAGTGGCTCAGCACACAGATCAAGTATCTGCCACTATACAGCTGTCATTATGGGGGAGGGATTGAAAAATAAATCCTAAAGTATGATACAAAAAGAAAACGTAAAACAGAGTGAGGTGAAGTGTGGGGCAGATGTTGGAAGTATCACTGTAGACAGCAGGAAAAGGGAAGGCCTCTTTAAGAGAGCCATTTCCATCTACAACAATTTAAACTGCATAATGTGCCTGTCAATATACATTTATACCACACACAATTTTTTTTTTCCAGTACTGGGGATTGAATGCAGGACTTTGCACTTGCAAGGCAGGTACGGCACCACTGAGCTAAATCCCCAGCCCTCAACACACAATTTTTATGTCTTAATAATAAATGACTAATGGAAATGCAATTATAAAAACTAAAAGGAATTTGTAGAGCTCAGTGAGATAAATATTATGTATATACAAACTATTTCATTTCTTTGTACATACTTGTTAGTCTGGTTGACAGGTATGCCACTTCCATTAGGAACTAAATCTCTATCATGTCTGTCCCAATGCACCTGCAAACACAAATGAACTCAGACAACATCTCCAAAAATAATTCTAAACAATTCATCACCAACACAAACACTTTGGAGTGTCCCTCTTGAAAATGTACATTTTTAAGAATGTACAGCTCTGTCATTAAAACTAGTAAGAAAAGTACAAATAAAAAATTAACATTCATCATGCAGAATGTAATTTTTCAAAACCCAAATTAGCTGATCATATTAAACAAATTGAAAAACTGCCACTTCTCCATATCTGACTTATATATAGTGTAGATCTGGTGTGGCAGATGTGCAAAACTGGCTATCAATTCTTCCCATCCTGATTTTCATGCCCTGTGATTTTGCAATGTGATTTTGCAACACTTCCATCAAGTGGGGCGTCTATTTCTTTCCTCAGCCTTTGACTCTGGGTTGGCCATGGGAGGTTCTGTCAGGTCAGTAGGATCTGACAGAAGTAGAAGGCTGAGAAGTATCCTATGTTGGAGTTTATTATCTCTCCTACTTTTTATATCCCTAAGACCACCATGTGAAGAAGCCTCAGCTAGCCTACTAGTGGATACAAAACCCTGTGGAAGACAGACAAGCTATTTCAGCTCATACCACATAAATCAACCCACCTGCCAACCACCAGATATGTGAGTGCGGCCACTGCCAACTGTCTAGCCCAGCCAGAAACTCACAGGATTTTTTGTTGTTTTAACCCACTAAGTTTCAGAAGTGTTTTAATAAAATCTAACCAATGCACTCACCTCATGAAAATTGAGGAAAAACCCCTAGCATAATCCAGAAGTTTTTTAAAAAAGTAAAACATGACGTGTTTAGGTATGTTTGCAAAAGGTTTGCAAAACTGAAACTAATCTGTTATGTAGTTTTTATTGTTACCTACATTAAAATAGATGTAATATACTTCTCCAAAGTCTCTGCCTTCATCATCCATAAGTGCTTGCAAACTCCTAAAGAAGAAATTATTTTATTTTAAAAAAGCAATAATCATGATAATCAGGTACTTCATTTCAAATAAATGTCAAGTGCATAGCTATTTTGAAGGTAAGAGGTCAGGTGACAACATCTATTTCTCCACGTGGTGATAGTCTATAAACAGGACCAGAGGTCATCCAAATATGTATGGTATGGTAAGTTTATCTGCAGGCTTCATTGCTGATTCACAGCTCTTTTCCATGGACCTCATTTCCTAAACTCAGTGAAGTAGGTTTCTATCCAGAAAAAGACTGATACCATGTTTACTGGTACTCAAACTCTTTAAGCTTTTGAAGTTTACTTACAAACAAATTAATAGGCCTTCTATTAATGCTAGGTTTCACTTAAGAAATGTGAGAGAAAGTACAAAGGGCCTTCTGTGTACCTCCTGTCCCAATATCATCAAGTGTAAGAACCTGAAGTTCTACTACCTTAATTGTTCCAAGGCATCTGTGACAAAAGGTTGTATTAAATGGAAAATTCACATTTCTAGCCTGTCATGCTATGGTATTTTACACATGCTTTTAGACAAACATGTCTCATATTGTATTGTTTGCTCATATACTCATTTATTCATTTGACAAACATTTAAGCAGATCCTAAGGTGGCCGGCATAGGTGATGTAAAGTTGAGACTAAACTATTACTGACAATAAACCTTGAGATCAGTAGGTAAGATAGAGTGATGAAGTGTTTCCTACAGCACAATCAGATTGGGGTATCCAGAGAAGTATGTAAATGATACTGGTACAGCTTGAAAGAAACTCCCAAAGTAATATGTATCACTGGGAAAGATAAACAATGGTAGAATCCAAGTTGACTTTTTTCCCACTGGACTTTTATTACTCTACTGTGATATGACACAGTTATTTAATGTGCTTTTGGGGAGAAAAGCAAATTGCTTTCTAGCTGCGAACCTATGAAATCAAACAAGGTATGTGCTTCCAAGTACAAGTCTATCACAGGGTCCCATGTAAGTCCAAACCCAACAGGGCAAACAACATACAGTCTTCAGGTCTGAGAATAATCTTTGATGGTATCTCACACCTTCAGAACACAGTAAGGCTGGGGCCGGGCCTCTAGCCCAGAGCCTTGGTGGGCACAGGCCACCTGGCAGCCCTTGGTGGTTGTGGTTGTATGACTGGGGGTCTTCCAGGCTGGAGTCGCTCACTTGTGGCTCTACTGTTTCAAGGTCTCCGGGGCAGCCTCACTCCATGACAGCTCTCTACCTGGGCCCAGAGGTTCTACAGGGCAGCCTTTCAAATCTAGGTGGAGGAAGCCATGCCTCCACAGCTTGTGTGCTCTGTGTGCAGCAGACACAGCACCACCTGGCCCTCCAGAGTGGAGGCCAGTGCAGCGTGAGCCACACTTGGGCTGGCTGAGGAGCACTAGGCCAGAAAGCAGGAGCAGAGACTCAAGGCAGTGCTGAGCACAAGGTCTTTCTTCTGACACAGTTCTGTACCCCAGGCCTTGCACTCTGGGTCTGTGGTAAGAGTGGAAGCCTTGAGGGCCTGCCAAAGGGCTTTCAGGGTCATCCTTCCATTGTTCTGATGAATAGGACCAGGTTCCAGCTGATTCACACTAATCTCTGTATCATACTGCTGGCCACCCTCTTGGTACACAACATGGCCAAGCTGAGCATTTTCCAAATCTTTATGTTCTGTTTCCTTCTGATTACAAACTGCATCTTTAAATCATTTTTCTCTTCTCATATTTTACTATAAGCAGTCAAGAGAAGCCATGTTTCCCCATTAACACTTTGCTAGGAGATTTCTCTCACCAAACATCAGACTGCATTACTCATAAATTCCACAAGAAGGCAGGGCACAAGCACAATTTAGCCAAGTTTTTTGCTACTTCATAACAAGGATTCCCCTCCCTCCAATTTCAAATAAAATATTCCTCACTTGTTTTGAGATTTACCAGAATGACCTCTACTGTCCATATTCTACCATCATTCTAACCATGACCACTTAACTTGGGTAAAGACAGGTTTTTCTCTATAGCTCTCTTCTTCTGAGCCCTCATCAGAATTGCCCTTTATGGTCTGCTCACAGCAATATAGGCATTTCCCAGGTTACCTCAAAACCCTTTTAGCTTCTACCTATTACCTAGCTGCTTCCACATTTTCATCCATTTGTTACAGCAATACCCCACTTCTTGGTTCTAATTTCTGACTTGATCTATTTAGGCCTATAATGAAGTACCCTAATTAGGCAAATTGTAAACAATATAAATTTATTGTCCATGGCTCTTGAGGCTGGGAAGGCCAAGGTCAAAGTGTCAGCAGATTTAACATCTGGTGAGGGACTGTTCATCATAGTTGGAACCTACTGTGTGTCCTCACATGGCAAGTGAGGTGAATAAGCTCTCCAGGAACTCTTTTATAAGGGCACTTGATACCATTCATAAAGGCTTAGTATTGGGACATAATTTTATCCTAAAGGCTCCACTTTTTAATACTACATAGCATTGAGTAATCAGAACGTGGGATCTCCCCTCTCTCATTTTTCTATCACTCTCAAGATGGTTTACAAATATCTGCCAGTTTGATGAAAGTCTTTTCTCTTTCATTAAGATACCTCTTGATGAACAAAGAAATTCTTTAATCTTATTGCAATTAAATTGATCAACCTTTTAAAATGTTAGTCCTTCTCTGTCTTATTTAAGAAATTCCCAAATGACATATTCTTTTATATTTAATATTTAAGACTTTGCATTTAATAGTTAAGACTTTTATACACATGGAGTTGAGTTTTGTGAATGGCATAAGGCCGTGATCCACTGTTACTCTTTCCCCAGATGATTTTTTTTTCCCAGATCCATTTATTAAACATTCATTAACCTAACGTGCCACCTCTAACAAAGTTCCCTCTAATTCACACTATTTTCTGAGTTCTCTCTTCAGTTTTATTAGAAAGCCTACATCATTAACATACTGTTCTAATAATACAGCTTTCTCATTTCTTCATGTCTGATAGGCCACATTCTCTATCTTTATCTTAAGAATTACTTCTTGCTATTCTTGGCCCTTTATTAATATAAATTTTGGAATTAGCTTGTCAAGATTAATACATAAGGCTACTTGGATTAGTTACTGAAGACCACAAAGAACTTTTTACTTGTATCAGTTATATCTCTATTTGTCGTATTAGAAATTAAAATTGAGAAATGTTTTATTTATTTATTTTTTTGGTACCAGGGATTGAACTTGGGACCTTGTGCTTGTGAGGCAGGTGCTGGAACCACTGAGCTAAATCCTTGGCCCAAGAAATGTTTTTTATTTTTGGTACCAGCGATTGAACTCAGTACCTTGCGCTTGGCAAGGCAGGTACAGTGGCACTGAGCTAAATCTCTGGCCTGAGAAGTGTTTTATAAATAGGAAGACCCACATGCTCATTCTTTTGGCTATCAGAGCATTCCACAATGCCATGTAGCCTCTGGAAAACTCCCCTCCTTATGACAGAATGCAAAAGACAAATAACAATCTCAATAATAGAAAAATAATTTTGACCTTATGAATTTTCTGTGAAGGCCCCAGAGATTTCCAGGAATTGTTGGCCCAGGCCATACTTTGAGAACTGCTGGTATCTGACTTCAATACAACTCAACAAGATACTTGCAAAACAACAACAACAAAAAACTAGATCATTGAAAAGATCATGTATCAGGCCGGGGATTTGGCTCAGTGGTTTTGCTGCCTGCCTCAAAAGCAGAAGGTCCTGAGTTTGATCCCCAGTACCAAAAAACAAAAAAATCATGCATCATGACCAAGTTGGTTTCATACCAGGTGCACAAGGATGGTTCCATATAAACAAATCAGTAGAAGTAATACGCTACATAAATAGAATAAAAAAACACATGATGATCTCAACAGATACCAAAAAAGCCTTTGAGAAAATTCAACAAACATTCATGATAAAAATATGGACAAAAACTGGAAGGATCTTACCTTAAAATGATAAAAGCCATTTATGACAAACCCATTGCCAACATCATACTAAACACAGAAAACTGGGCTGGGGATTTAGCTCAGTGTTTCCACCGTCTGTCTCATAAGCGCAAGGTCCCGAGTTCAATCCCCAGTACCCCCCAAAAAATAAATAAAAACTGAAAGCATTCCCACTAAAATTAGAAACAAAATGAGTATGTCCACTCTCACCACTCCTGTTCAATACAGTATTTCAAAGTTTAGCCACAGCAATTAGGCAAGAGAAAGAAATAATGAGGATTTGAATAGGAAAAGAAGCCAAAATATCCTTTGCAGATGGCATGATCTTTCAGAGGATCCAAAGCAGTCCATCAGAAACCTCTTTGAACTAATAAATTCATCAAAATGGCAAAATGCAAAATAAACACACAAATATCACTAGCATTCCTATACACCAAGAATGAACCAACTGAGAAAGAAATCAGGAAAATAATCCCATTTACAATAGCCTCAAGGGCCGGGGATTTAGCTCAGTGGTTTCACTGCCTGCTGCGCAGGCGCAAGGACCCGAGTTCAATCCCTGGTACCAAAAAAACCCCAAACAAACAAACTATAATAGCCTCAAAAAAATTAAATACCTCAGAATTAACCTAATCAAGGAAGTGAATGACTTCTTTAACAAAAACTATAAATGGTGCTCTGAAAAAGATTGAAGAGGACGTCAGAAAATAGAAAGACAAACCTTATTCTTGTATAGGCAGAACTAACATTTTCCAAATGGTCATATTACCAAAAATGATATACAGATTTAATTTAATTCCCATCAAAATACCATGAGCTTTTTATTTTTTTGGTGTCAGGGATCGAATTCAGGACCTTGTGCTTGCAGGGCAGGCGCTGTGCCACTGAGCTAAATCCCTGGCCCACCATCAGCTTTTTTCATAGAACTAGAAAAAAATCATTCTAAAATATATATTGTAACAGAAAAGACCCAGAATAGCCAAAGCAATCCTGGGCAACAAGAGCAAGGCAGGAGGCATTATAGTCCTATACTTCAACTTATACTACAAAGGCTCAAAACTAAAAACAACATACCAATGGCACGAAAACTCATACTGACCAATGGAACAGAGGGTGCAGAAACAACCCCAAGCACCTTCAGTCACCTATTGTCAACATCAAAAACATGATGGAGAAAAGACAGACTACTTAATACATGGTGCTGGGAAAAGTGGAACAATGAATCTTGATCCAGATCTCTCACCCTGAACTAAAATCAAATCAAAATAGATTAAAGACCTAGGTATAAAAACAGAAATACTGGGCCAGGGATTTAGCTCAGTGGTTTTGTTGCCTGCTACATAAGCGCAAGGACCCAAGTTTAATCCCTGGTACAAAAAACCAAAAACAAAAACCAGAAATACTGAATCTACTGGAAAAAGAATTGGTAAAACTCTTGAACTCATAGGTGTAAGCAAAGACTTCCTGAACAGAAGCCCACTGCACAAGAAATAATACCAAGAATCAACAAATGTTATCATATTAAATTACAAAGCTTCTGCATAGCAAAGGAAACCACCAAAAGAATGAAAAACTAACCTACAGAATGGGATAACTTTTTTTTTACCAGTACTACTCTCCAGACTAATATTTAGAATATATAAAGAACTAAAAAAAAAGTTAAGACTGTCAAAAATAAAAGACCTATTCAAAAAATGAGCAATTGAACTATGACATTTCACAGAAGAAATACAAATGGCCAATAAATACATGAAAATATGTTCATCTTTAGACATTATGGAAATGCAAATCAAAACACTGAGATTCTTCCTTATTCCAGTAAAGAATGGCCATTATCGAGGACTCAAAAAACAAATACTGGTGGGGTTGTGGGGAAAATGGAACTCTTATACATTGTTAGTGGGAATGTAAACTAATACTATCACTTTGGAAATCAGTATGGTGATTTCTTAATTGAAATTCCATTTGACTCAGCTATACCTGTCTTGGGTATCTTCCCAGAGGAAGTCATCCTCCATAGCGATACATGCATATCTATGTTTATAGTAGCAAAATTCACAATTGCTAAATCAGGGAAATAGCCTGTATGCCAACCAACAGATGAATGGGTAAAGAAAACATACTATTATAGACACAGTCGAGTACTTCTTAGCCATAAAAAAGGATAAATTTGAGTCATTTGTAGGAAAATGGATGGACCTTGAGACCACAGTGGTAAGTGAAATAAGTTAGTCACAAAAGATTAAATATTGCATGGTCTCTAGTATGAGAGATCCAAAATATAAACAATTTAGAGAGCAAAATAAAGAGTCATGTTAAGAAACAGGGAGGTAAACTATAGAGATGGGGAGGGAATCTGGAGAAGGAGGGAAAAGGGAGGGCAGGAGGGAGCATGCAAAATAAAAATGATCAAGATGTGATATGTGTACCTCAAACCCCCAAGGTGAAGGTGAACACTATGTTATTTTAAACATGTACTAATGTGTAAGAACACTTCGTATAACATACTCACATTTTTTGTTGTATATGGTGTCATTTTTGCCAGGTTGTAGCTTATCTTTTAACTAAGAACTAAAGCTCTACTTTAAAAGCAACAACCTCAAAACAATGTCTCATACAGACATCAGAATGCACCAAGGTGTAACGTGCTATGTCCACTCGTTTCTACATGAAAAAAGTTCAAACATCATTTTGAGTATTGAGGATACGCTGTGGGAACAATCAATTTTTCTTAATTTTAGAAAATGAAGTGGGGAGGGGAGGGAAAAGAAGGGGATGAAAAAAGAATTAAGATGTGTTACGTATGTGTACCAACTCCCCAGGAGGAATGTAATCATATGTACTGCAAACATATACCAATGAAAATAAAAATTTAATTAAAAAAGAAAATGAAATCATTACCTAACAATTCTAACCAAAACTAAATGGATTTAAAATACTAATGTCAAACATAAAAATACTGAGATGTGTATATTTAAATACATGTTAGATAAAGTGCTACGAAAAGGACTATATCTACTTACTTTCCCAAACCAGGACTGAGTTCTTTCAAGTCTTCCAACGAAGGCATTTGGTTCAAAAGCTTTTTAAACAGTGCCAATGGAAAAGGGATGTTGGCAACATTGCAGTTGAAAAGGGAAAGTCCACAGAGAATCCCAAAGAAGAAGTATCTCTTCTTTTCAAATTTAGGCTAAAAGAGAGTAAGAATCAAAACACAGCATGGTAGTTTTAATCACTACAGTGGAATGTTTATTTTAGGTAAGTCCTTTTTCCCATTTCACAAAATCAGATTGTCAATTAACACCCATAAATTCTAAAGGTGAGACTATTTAGTGTTTATATTCAGTCACTAAACTAATCCAAGTCCTTGCCATAGTTTTGGCTACTAAAGCACAACAGCAACAGAAACATATTAATCTCAGTAATCCTTATAACTAGTTATAATTTCTTTCCATGACTTTGGTTTCACATTCATTGAAAAACAGGAAAGAAACAGGATGTGTACTCGAGAAAGAAAGGTTTCACTTTTATCCATATGTTCTACAAATTATCAAAAGCATACATGTGTGAAAAGACACAGGAACCCAGGGAAAGGGGACTCCACTTTAAAGAAAATAATCACCCTATTAAAACTGAAGATTATTTCATAATTGTATCAGTAACTCTTCTCCTAGTATGAAATATCTAGACAACCTATTTTTCTGTAGTATACAATGTATTTTTTTCTGTCATGGAATACCACAAGCAAAATAAAGAGGACTTACCCTGACAGGAAACCACATGTAAGAAGCATCTTCAGGATATGTGAACATTCCATATTCTGGCCGAGTCATCTCTTCAAACAGACAGTAGAAGAACTCTGTCTTGACTCCTTCCAAGTTATAGCCAATCTCTCCACTAAATGAAACCTGAGGTAACAGGAGGTAATGCACTACTTCCATGGCACTGTACTACTATGTAGAAGTCTTCTTTAAGAACAGTAATAGATAACAATTGTGGCCCCAAGTTTTGGGTAGGCACTGTGGTAAGCATCTTATTTCAATTGCCTCATTAATTCTGTAAGAGTAATGAGGCTTTGAGAATTTAACTTTCCCCAGTTTATACAATAGCTTGGTGGGGTAGCCTAGATTTAATCTTGTTGCACCCCAGCACCTACATACTCTTTACCACTAAACTGACCTCAACTGGCATCACTGTCATAATCCATTAAATCTAATGAAAGTGAAGTGAAAAAAAATCATAAATATTAATACTTAGGAGAGCTGAAAACCCAGAACATGCATAAAGTGGGTAGACGTGGCTGTTTAATCTCTGAAGAGACAGAAGCCCCCTACTGACATCTGTTTCTCACTGAGATGAGTCTATCTTCTGTGCTCACTCAGTCACTTTCTCCTCTGTTCCTGACTTTCCTTCTGGAAAACCCTCACTTCAGCTTATAAATGTATTAAGGTTTCCCTTATCCTCAAAAGAAAAACAAAGACACATTATCTCCAACCTAGACAATCTGGTTTCTTCTTCTCTAGGATGGCCAACTTCTGAAAATATATACTGACTTTCAGACCCCATTTCTTCTTCAATGTTCCCTGAGGACCATGAACCTCTGAATCCCAATCCCAGGTACTTTTTCTCATGTCTCATCCCCCTGATTTCACTACCACACTATACCTTCCTGGCCACCTCCTTTTTTCTGCACACTTTTCTCTAGCTTTCTCTTATGAAGCATTCTTTGGGTTTTTCTTTCTTATTTTCCCTGCTGGTTTAAATCTAGAATTTCCTGTGGTTCTATCCTGGTGCTTTTACTCTTTCTCTCTGCTCTTTCCCTAGATGCTCACTTTCCTTTTAAATTCTGTTTGTTACTCATAGCCATTTAACTTTCCAATCCATTATATTTTCTCTCATGACTGACAGATGCTCTTTGCCATAGGCCTGCTCAACATTTCCACTTGGATATTCCACAAGACCCCCAAAAGCTCTTCTTACTAGCTTCTTTGTTTGGATATATGCTTCTTCCATCCCCTACAGGTGCAATTTCAAACCTTAGTGAAATATTTAAAATCTCTGAGGTAAGACCAGGTGTCAAATCATTATTCTTTCCTTTACCATGGGCAAGTTGCTTGTTCTTACAAAGCCTATAAGATTATCAGGATTAAATGGGATAGCAGCATATGAAATGTCTCACACAGCACATGGAAAATGATGAATGTTCAATCAGCATTATCTGAGCTTAAAATATAGAAAAGTAATAACCTAGTCTGCTGTCAAATGTTCTACTTAATAAGTATTAGCAGGCCAATCTTTATTTTTAAGTCTTAAGTGGAAAGTCTAGTGCCTGTTGGTTGGGCCCAAATCCTGGCTCTAACACTTACCAGTTGTGTTACCACTGGATAACTGACCTAATAATTCTTTAGTTTCCCTATTTAAAAAGTGAAGAGAAAACAGAACCTACTACACAGTGTTGCTGTGAGAGTTAAGGCAGTGAGAAGCACAACAGTTCTTAGCACAAAGGAAGCATTCAACATATCTACCTGTTGTTACTATTCTTGGTCAAAAACCTGCTAGAGTGAGGTAAGTTGCATAGTACTTACACTCAAAATCATTTATGAATGTTTATATAGTTTACAAGTATATCTCAAAATAACTGTAGTCAATAAAGAGCAAGTTTTCTCTTACACAAAGCAATCTGGGTTTCTGATCAGAGCAGAAACATACCCTAACTCTAGACCCAGTTTCTGCTACCCTTATAACGTGGTGACCAGCCAGGCAAGGTGAAGACCTGAGGCTGCCCTGGACTATTGACCTGCCCAAGTCAGAGAGAATAAACATCTCACCTGCTTTAACTTCAATGTACTAAGCACTCATGGTTAGGTAACTAGGGAGTCATGGAGAGCCTCAAACAGCCCAACTTTGCAGCAAAAGGTGATCTTTTCCTCTCTCTGAGATCTCATGATTTTTTATTCTTCCAACAGTAAGAACAGTAAATAAGAATACTTTACCCATAACTCCCTCCTCAGGTCTTCATTCTCAAATCTACTCAGCTGATTCAGGACATCCTCAATCAAGTGTCTTCTTCTAACTTTGAGATCAAAAGTGGGCATGAAAGTTAATTCAGACTCTTCTTGTTCCACAATTCCTGCCAAACAAGCTGTAAGTTTTTTCTCCTGGGAATTTATAAAACAGAATAAATCAGTTCTGTTTATGTGCACATTGCATTTATGAAAAGAGCCTCATATACACCCTTGGAGGTAAATGATACATCTGGTATTTACTCTCAGCTAGCAGAAGAAACACAGGACCTGTGGAATGAAATACTTTGCAGAGCCAATATGGAAGAGCAGGGAAGTGACCAATTGTAGACTTCACCTGACCACTTCATTCTGTCAACATGATTATTAATGCTTAAGTCACCAAAGCTAATCACCATCAAAGACAGATTTAGTAGTACCCACTGGGACAGGACACTGCAGCATAATGCACTTATTTGGAAGAGAAATTCAGATGTTTAGTAAGAGAGCAGGATGCAAGAAAAACCCAGAAACCTATTACAGGAAAGACAGGAAAGGAAGGAGAGTAGGGGAGAAAAAGACGTGGGAGAGAGAAACAGGCAGAATATCAATTTTGAAACCAAATTGCAATTTGGGATCATTCAAGTTTGTGGTTTTTAGCAGAAAAAAGAGCAATCATATATACCAGTTCTACAAAATTATCATTGGACTCTTATTTAAAATCAGGGAGAGGAAAAAAAAAAATCAGGGAGAGGGTTGGGGAGGGATTTCGCTTAGTGGTTCCACCGCCTGCCACCTGCCTCGCAGAAGCAAAGACCGAGTTCAATCCCCAGAAAAAACAAAAAACCAGAAAACCAGAAAAACAAAAAACAGGGAGGAAAAAAAAACCCCAGAAAAACAAAAAACAGGGAGAATAAGCTACAAGAATGAAAGCAAAACAAAGCTTTTGTATCTTTCATTCTCTTTTGTTAAATATTTCATTAATAATCATACTTAGAATGTGAAAGTACTTTAAGGGCATGCAGGTGAGCATTATACACATATATCTGCATATGTATAATAAAAGTGATAATAATAGCTAACACTTTTGGGTACTTTGTGATAAGCACTGTTCTAAATGCTTTGCTCATTAACTTAATCCTTATAAATGCAATAGGGTAGGAATTATCTGATACATCTTCTAGGCTTTTTTTTGGTGGTGGTAGTTCTGGGGATTGAATTAAGGACCTCAAACATGTTAGGAGCATACCCCAGGTATACCCCCAGCACCATAGGCATTTTTAGTTGTCTAATTTTCAGGCTAAAACCACTTTGAAGGATATAATGACAAACAGAACCACCTCAACTGTGACAGTACATTGAAAATGGGCAACTTTTTACAACTTTTATTTACTATACATATGGCACCATTAGGGTATGAGCCACTTGTGGGGTCCCAATTTCAATAATTCTTTGCCACCTTTATTCACACTGTGCATCTTTTCATTAGATTACACATCCTTAAACACTGAGGCTAGTCCTAACAAGCCTAAGTTTGTTATACCTTTTTGAGAACTATTCAGAAGATTACAAGCTGCCACTGTCAACTTCAAGTAAAAACCTACGGCTAGGCCAGTTATTCAAGGCCTGTCCCTTGCTACTGAAGCCTTAATATGCCCTAAGGCCAAGTCAACTCCAATTTGACAATCTGCTTGGCTTTGAATGCTATAAGCATTGGTCTCATCAGTGGGTGGCTTCCTTATTACCCCCAAAATATTACATTCTCTGAAGGCATTTATGATGTGATTTATGTTAATGAAGACAAAGAAATAGACATACATACCTGTATTTTTAGAAGTGAGTCTGCATACAGTAGTTTAATCTTCGACAGAATATTAAAGACAAATGGAAATTGACTGAATATGACACAACTCTGTATTTCTCCTGAGGTATCCTAAAAAGTGGAAATGATGAGAGTGCTGATCAATAAAGGACAGAGAACTCTTACGGCTTACCTCACAGGTTTAAACCCCTTTTGATTTAAGGTTTCCATACTTCCAGCCAAGCCAATCAAAAGTGCTGGTCAGTAGTACTTGCAGTAGAAAATGTGTTTAACACATTTGTAAGGTATACAAACACAGTATTTTTGATGCCCATTTAATTTACTAATTAATGATAAACTCTGAATGCTTTCTAAAGAGTCTGTTTAGCTACAACCTTAGCTGCTACATGTCAATAGCTCAGATGCATTTGGTAAACACAGGGATAATAAATGTGCATAGCTGGCAGTTCATTCATGCCTTTTGCTGGGCAAGGGTTGATATACTTAGCGAGATCCTGTCTAAAAAAGTAAAAAGAGCTGGGGATATGGTGTGAAAAGGCCTGCAGTTCAGTCCCCAATACTAGAAGAAAAGAGGGGAGGGGACAGGATAAGAAGGAAAGGGAAGAGAGATGGAGGAAGGAAAGAGGAGGGAAGAGAAGAGGAGAAGGGGAAATATGAAAGGAAAGAAAAGAGCCAAGGAAAGGAATCTCTAGTGGGCTCTTGTACTGGCAACAAGAACCTTTTATCTGTATTTTAAGAAAATAAAAAGGGAGCCTATCCCAGGAGCCTTCCTCAAAGCTGCAGGACGTTACTGAGTCACACTGTCTTCTATGGACACCCTAAGGGTATGGTCTCAGTAATAACAATCCTTCTCTAACCAGAGTGTGAACAGATTTCTACCCTTCTCCTTTTGTACATTTCTCATGTTTTCATAGCAGTCCCCATGATCTGCTTGCCTAACTGACTGGTTTCTTCCTGGGTATTTGTCACTTTTCTGCCCATGCTCTGGCTATAAAACTGCAAAGCTTTTGAGGAGACTTAATTTTCTCATAAGTCCTTCTATTTAACTGTGCGATTTTACAGAGTACAGGTTTTTCAGAAATTCATGTACAAAGTTGTAGCAAAACACTTACATTAAATAACCAATTATCAATTTCCCCCTACAGATATGCAGTACTTACCAAGTTCATTTTCCAAGTGGACCTTCTATATGCTTCTCCATAAAAATTGAGCCAGTCAGTAAGTTCATCTACTTTGAAAATCTTTTCAGGCAGATGATGTTTAGTTTGGTTTACCTTAAATAAAATATGACTCATGAGAAAACATTTTACTCTCAGAGTAAATAACAAACATTCTTAATAGAATAAAATTTTATCCAATTGGCAAAGCCCCAAATTTTCATGGACATAAAGAATATCTAAGATTTAACAGAGGGACTGCTGTTATGATGATAGACTTTTAGTTACTTTTAATTCATAGGAAAATTTTAAAGAATTTTAGGTCCAAATGAAAAAACAATATGAAATCAAGGTACTCGGGCCTAACTGTTCATGTCTTCTTCTTCAGAGCTTAACAATATGCCATTCAGACATGTTCTCACTGCCAAGGAAAGCATGGAACACTTCTCTATACAGTATGGAGGAATTTTCAGCCCTCTATCCTGAGTGCATGAGGATTACACACATACACAAACACATACACACATAGACATACAAACACTCTGGTATCAGTGAGTGAAGATGCTGAATAATGACATTAGATTTTAGACATTAGTGACCAATATTAGTGTTTGACCTGGGTAAACAGGCACAGTCCTGTCCTAAATTACTAATTCTTAGGTCTTCTGAAAACAATTTTTAGCTATGTACATTGAGACACAGAATATGCTTACTGTCTTTCACTTGGACCCAAACGAATCCAGGCCTCCCAGTGCTACCACCTGAAGCCACTCTAGCCTGTAACTACAGTCCTCTGAACTCTGCTGATTTCAGCCTTGCACTGGCATTAGTCTCACGGTCCCCAGAGTTATTGAGAAAGTAGGTGCTTCTCATGACTTCTTGAGGTCCTCCCTCTGAGCTGGAAAGTTTGATGAATAGCAAATAGTCTAGTGTCACTAGCTAGGATCAAAAGGAAAGCAGGAACTCTTGAGGAATTCTTTTGTCCACTACTTCAGCATTTCTCATGACGCTCTTTTTAAAGTGACATGCTCATTAGAAGGCATTTTTCTTGAGTTCTTCAATAAAGTTCTCAATTTTTCAAAAACTGTTTTTTGGTTATCTTTCCTTTTTATATAAAACCTTTAAGAATTGTCTAGGATAGCCATTGTTTTCCAAAAGTATGGCAGACTTTTTTCTTTAGCAATATGATAGATTAGGTACCGTGAACCATTGAATACAATTAGAAATATAAGAGAAATGGTCATAAACATTTTTAAGACATTACTGATTTTGTAAGTAGAAATGGAATAATCAGATCAAAAACTAAGTAAAAATGGTACTTGCCCTAAGAACATTTGCCAAACCAAGTGAACCTGAACTTTAATTTTTCCATGTTTGGGGATTTAAAGAAAGGAAACAAAGCCCAGACTTTCCAAATTAGGGACTCAAAACTCCATAAACCTGGAACTCAAAGGACTCAGAGTGAGGGTGACCTAGGTATGAATGCTTTTTTTTTTTTTTCCTTCACCCTGTATCAAATCAGCTCCACCTTAACCTCAGGACCATAGAGAAATTCTAGTACATTTCAAAGCCACTGAGGTGGGAAAAAATACTCCTCACAGGATTCGTAATTACAAAAGGGCTCTCCTATAAGCTTGGACTCCAACTCCTACCACTTAGAGATCTAAGTAGATTCGAGTCAAGAATTTAAGTATTTCCAGAAGCCTGGCAGAAACAAATTTTCTCTGAAGAAACCTAGCCACTAAATATTTCCAAAAGATAAAGTCCCAAGGAAGTGAAAGCTCACTCACACATGCAGATCACAAAACACAGGAACAGAGACACTAGAAGGAGCTGTCAGAAAAAATAAAAGACAACAGAAACTGCCCACAAAGACTTCAAATACTAGAGCTATAAGGCACATATACATTTAAATAATGAAAGGAAAGCTTGAAAAGAATAAACTGAAGGATGTAGTCCATTCATAAAAGTTTGGAAAGTGAAAAATTTAACATCATAATGTCTAGAGAAATACATAAAGGGAATGATTTAACTCCAAAGCCAAGATCATGGTTACATCTGGGAGGTTTCTGTGTGGGGGGTACAATCTATGAGGCATACACAGGCATTTCAAGAGTACTGGAAATGTTTAGGTACACTGATGCTTATTACTTTTCTTCAAAATATACACCGATATCCTACACAGTTGTCCCTCAGTGTCCATGGAGGCTGGGTTCCAGGACACTCTGAGAACACCAAAATTCATGCATGCTTAGGTCCCTTGTATAAAAATACACAGCACATGTGTACAGCCTATGCAATATTCCCATACACTTTTAAGTACTTAGATAACTTTTAATACTTAACATAATGTAAATGGTATGTTAATAGTTGTTACACTGTGTATTTATGGAATAATAAAAAGAAAAAGTCTGTACATGTTTGGTACAAACACAACTCTTCTCAAATACTGGAACTCATGGACACCAAAGCAGGCAATATATTATTTTACATAGGTCATGTAATTCACAAAAACATTTTAAAATGGCAATATAAATATCACTGTTTCATGAGTCTGCTTAAGATTCAAGCCAGCTAAAAGCAAGAGAATTTTAATTGCCAAATACTGAATAAACATGAAGATTTCTAAATGAACCCTTACCCTATGCAGCCTTTTCAGTATTTCTAGAAGAGTTTTCATGTGACCGTTATTTACATCACTTTCACTCCAATAATGCAGCTGAGAGCTGATGGCTGTTTTAAACATCTGGACCAGGTTCCTAAAAGCAGATTCTTGCAGAGTTCCCCAATGTTCCTCTTAGGAATAAAAAAAGAAGGCAAATGTAATTGCTAGCACGTAGTTTTTCTCTTGGATTCTTAAAGGCTAAAAAAGGATCAATACACAATGTGGGAAAAAATTTTCACCTTCTGTTCCTCAGACAAAGGTCTACTATCTAGAATCTATAAAGAATTTTAAAAAATCAGACCTCCCAAATTTAAAGACCCAAACCAAAAATGGGCATCTGAAAGGAACAGACATTTCTCAGACAAAAAAGTAGAAACAGCAAATAAACATATGAAAAAATGTTCAACATCACTGGTCATTTGAGAGATATAAATGAAAACAATACTGAGATGCCACCTCACCCCAGAAAGAATGGCTGCTATCATGAAATCAACCAATAAGAAATGCTTGTGTGGTTGTGGGGAAAGAGAAACACTACTCCACTGCTGGTGGGAGTGTAGACTGGTGCAACCACTGTGGATATCAGTATGGAGATACCTCAAAGAACTAGGACTGGAAGTCCCATTTGACTTTTCCAAAGAATTAAAAGAATCATACCACAGTGATATATGTGCACTCATGTTGAGAGCAGCACAGTTTATAATTGCTAAAAGTTCGAAGCAGCCCAATTGCCCATCAACTGGAGACTGGATAAAGAAAATGTGTTTTTTTTTTTAATAAAATAGAGTATTACTCAGCCATAAAAAATGAGAAATTAGACATTTATAGCTAAATGGATGCACACTGAGGTGATACTCTTAAGTGAAATAAATAGGACACACATGTGTAAATACCAAACAGTTCCTCTAGTGTGAGAAAGTGGAAGTGTAAATAAGGACTAAAAGGTATAATAGACAATGTGAAGTAAGAAGAAAAGGGGCAAAGGGGAAGGGGAAGTAGAAGGGGTAGGGGAAAGGAAAGAAGGGAATGGAATTACTATGAAAAAATGAAAAAACGGAAACAAAGTCTTTGTAAATAGGGAGGGATGGAGGGGCTGAAGGGCGGGCAGAGGAATTGGGGAAAAAATAAGAACCAAGAGAGATTATGTAAAGGTGAAAATTTCCAATGATGAATGTCATGATACTGTATACCTAAAGTGTACCAATATAACTAATAAAAAAGATCAATATTTCCCTCACATCATAACAAAGTATTTTAATATATATCATAACTACAAAGACATTTGTAATAAATCTTCAGTGGATAATACAATTACAATTAATAATTACTACACAGGTATTTAAAAAGTACTGGTGATGGTAGATTTTTTTAAATCCTGGGAAAATTCCCTGACAATTAATAGAAGTACAAGCTTGATCTAATTTGTAAAAAAAAAAGACAAAATTATTTACATTCTTTGTCTAGATAAAACAGCCAATTAAAAATTGAATTAAGAATTGTTTGTGACTGAATAGCCCTTTTTGGGTTCCCAGCCTGAGTTCTAAACTCTCAAAAAAACCCCTTTCAGAATAAAAAAATACTTTTCATCACTTATAATGCTATCTAGATTGAATAAAACATGTAAGAATGAGCTTCCTTGGACTCAATACACTATATATGGCAAAAACTCCATTAAAATTTGCACACACTCTGAGGTAATTTCTTGTGCACTGGAAATACATATGAGGAAAAAATCAGAATGTGGGGCAGTCCAAAGGACAAGTAACCTGGGCTCTTAATAAACAAAAAAGTTTGATTATTTTTGGGGAAAGTAGAAAAATTTGAATACAGTCTGGACATTAGATAATGTAATTTTCTTAGATATGATATGTATAACAGGATTCCATATTCTTAGATGAATATTGTACTGCAAGTGAAATTTTATGTCTTCAACTTATGCTCAAATAGTTAAGAAAAACCAAAATGCAATCTGTATATAGAGAACACAAATGACTATGTTAATTGTTGACTGTAAGATACAAGATACATGGGTAATCACTGTGCTATTCTTTCAACTTCTCTGTGTTTGTGAAATTTTTTATAATGAAAATTTGGGGACAAAGGATCTCATGAGCAATCTCTGCAGTTCTATCCCAAGAAATCTAAGAAGGTGGTAGAATAATCTATTTTAGATGACCACAGTAATTATTATAGCATTCTTAGACTATGCAAAGAACATGAACACAGGAATGCATTTAAAATCATCTAAGTTTTGCCATAAATTGACTAGGCATATTTTATCATTGAGAAGACACGTAAAGTACTGTCAACTGTGAATCATCAATCTTACCCAGAACTCCTAATGACTGGTCACTCATTTTACAAATCATCTCTGCAAATGGGACCACCAGGCTCTCCCAATTGTTAAAATCATGCATCACAGGACATTCTGGGAGAAGGATGAAAACTTCTAAAGCTTCTTGGTGTGGGGAATGAAATGGCAGTTTTTTGAGCAGATTATCCCTGAGACAGGTGGTTATCTGTGGTTAAGAAGAATTAGGGAAAATGCATTCAAAACTTAGCAGGAACAGGATGCAACTTACTCTAAAAAACAAGGTAGAGTCTGGAATTTCATTCCACTGGGAAATTATAAGAATCATTTAGTTTCTCCAAAATCCATGTTGACAAACCATTTTACCTACCCTCGCAAATACTGGAGGTCCAGACATGTGAGATGTGTTCTTCCTATGCAACTGTTGGGTGCATGATCAAGAAGAAACCACACGTGCAAAAGAGACTCAGGATGAACAATGGATTCAGATCTAACACACAGCCTTCTCAATAATTACTACGCTACATTCTATTTTGCAGTTCACACTGTTACATTTTTTTTTGGTATGTGTGGCACTAGAGATTGAACCCAGGGAGCTCTGAGTTATATCTACCCTTTTATATTTTTCCGACAAGGACTTGCTAAGTTGCTCAGGCTTGGGATTCTCCTGCTTCAACCTCCCAAACAGGTGGGATTACAGGGGTGAGCCAGCTCACATTGCTCACACTCTTTTTTCTTTTTGGAGACAGGGTCTCACTATGTAGCCCAAGCTGGCCTGGAACTTGTGATCTTCCTGCCTCAGCTTCCTGAGTGCTGGAATTGCAGGGGTACATCACCAGATCTGGCCTCTCACACCTCAGGAGAAGGTGTCAGAACCCAAGAAAGCAAAACAAAATAAAAATTTAAAAAAAACCAATCAAACCCAACACAGTTCATCTTCTTAGAAGACTGCCTATCTCAGCCATAACTGCTAGTTTCTAGCCCTTCCAATCTCCTTGTAGTTCCCCGATTCAAAATATAACTGTTCAGGAAAAGCTCAAATTGAATTCTGAATTTGTATTTGTTATACGTGCACACAACACTAATCACTTGTTGGCACTAATCATTTGTTTAAGAACCCACTATGAAGGCCAGCTAGTACTTATGGAGTACTGTTTGTCAGTAAGTATATATTCATTGGTCATTTCATCCTTGCAGCTTCTCTATGATGCAAGATTTATGATTAACCTCGTTTGATAATAAGAAATCTATGCTTCAGAGAATTTAAGGTCACAAAGCTATGTGGAATCTCTTAGATATTTCTGACTCTAAAACTCAAACTCTTAATTACTAAAGTATGAGATACTGGCTAAATGATATCTCTAAATGTATAAATTCTTATAATTTATTTATTTTATATTAAAATATTATATTGGGCTCCCACTATGAGGTTAGAGGTAATGTATATCTGATGACTATTTTAACATCTCAGTGCATATGACATTCCTACCTCCTTGCTCATCAGCTGTAACCCAAACCTCCCAACCTCTTCCAACCTTTAGAACCACATGATCATTATCAAGCTACTTTCAGTGTCTCCCACAGTATGTCCTAGGGTTCATCCTTCTGGCTCCATGGAAGACCCTTCCCCAGGGTAGCCACCTAAAAACTTCCCCTTCCTCCCAGCTTGTTTTCACTACCCTACATAGAGCTGATCATTCACCAACCTAATAACACCTAAATCCATCTGAAAAGATTTATTGTGTACCAGCTTTGGTCTGAGCTAGGCAGTAGGGAAGACAATGCTGTGTAAAGCACACCTGCACACTGTGAGTCTGTCTCTCTAACTAAACGAAGATCATCTAAGGACAGGGAGCATGTCTCTCATTTTCCATGAGGAATCTTCATTACACATGACAGATACACAAACAGTGGGAGACCAAATGTCTAACTGTAAGTATATGAATGTATGCTGAGTAAATGAAAAGACACCAAAAGCCTACAAGCCCCATAGTACAAAATCTCCAGATGGAAATACTATAGGGCTTATTATCAAATTCTCCCCATCTAAAACAATAAGTAAAGAATTCCTTCCCTAAAAGCACGTCATATGCAGATTACATGATACTTTTCTGGCACAACCAAGGGGTAACAAGGAAGCAAGAAGGGTCCTTCGTTCCTTCAGATACAGAGTTGGCCTTCTATTTTTGGTGACCTTTTCATGGCTATATTCATTAACAAAGACTCTGAATTTTACAGCAAGTAAATTAAATGGACCCCATCAGAAGGATATTAACTAATCAAATCAAATGAGCAGGATCAAATGTTGTTAAAATAGTTCTTGGACTAATACTACAGGTACCACTAAGTTCTAGAGTCACGATAAAGTGATATAATTAGGGCTCCATTTTACCTCACAACCTTAACTGGACTGGGTTCTCCCAAAGTTAACAGAATTAAACTTTCCATACCCCCTTGAGAGAAAAGTATGAGACTTACCTTTCAGCTAAGACAGAGCGTGGCTGTGGCAGATAGAGCAACAGAACAGGCAAAGGATCTAGGGGGACTGAGGAGTGATGGGAGCAAGACTAGGAGAGACAGGGCCGGGGATTTAGCTCAGTGGTTTCGCCGCCTGCTGTGCAAGTGCAAAGACCCAAGTTCGATCCCCAGTACCAAAAAAAAAAAAAAAAAAAGACTAGGAGAGACAGAGAATGACAGATACAGAAACAGAGGGAGACCAAAAGATGGGGGGCATAGAAGGAAGGGGGAGGGAAGGGGGGAAGGAGGAAAGGGAGAGGAAGAGAGAACAAATGAGAACTGGGGTGGTGGGGCAGAGTACAGAAAATACTATCCCTAGATCAACCAGTACAACAGAAAAGGGAAAATAACAAAGCTCACCTCAAGAAAGGCTAATGTAAAGAAAATACATTTGAATTATCTACAAGTAGAAAACATGAGATTCTAGTAGCAGTGTTGAAGCAGGAAGTGTTCAAGCAATGTTGAAGCAGGAGCAGTACCATAAAGGTCAAGAACATTCTAGAGCCTCCAGAAGAGGAACAAATGAAATGGAACAAGACAGGAAGAAACTAGGGAGTTCTTGATGAGGGGGATGTCCATATGAGAAAATGTATTCTTATTTCTATAGTTATACTTAAAAGAATTGCATATAAAATGTTCCTATTCTAGTTGCCAAATTCAACAAATCCTTAACCTCCAGAAGCCCTAAGTTGAAAAAATTTTCTTCAGAATGTGTATGTATGCATGGATGTATTTGTGTGCAGATGCATTAATTACACTATCTCTAACCCATTCGACTACTATACTAATGCAAATACCCTAAATGGCAAACTCCCCCATGTTTGCTCAGCTTAATTCAATCTGGATGAACTATAGTCTCAGAGAATCTCTTAAAATAAAATACTTCTAAAATTCTGAAGTTTTATGAGAAAAGTTCTATGGGATTTTTCTTTCACCATGTTAGTAATCCAGTCCTTTTGGGTTAGTTCCTTGAAAGTACTTCTTGTTTTATTTAAATCCAAATGAATAGACATTGTTTCTGCAGCCACTCTGTAGAAGAAAAATAGATACATAACTGAATACGAAAGGACACTTCAAAGTGAAGTACTTTATTAGATTCTCTATCTTCTTTGCCTCTAGAGAATAAAATTTCATTTTCTTTAACTGTAGAAACTGTAGTAATTTGGTTGTATACAAACACAACTGAAAATGCACTCACAACATATGATTACTTCTAAAATGCCAATAAAAAGTGAAGGCTGCATTAACTGTCTCTACACTTGGAGACTTTAAATCATATGTGTTATCTAAAATGGGTAACAGGTGCTGGGTGTAGCTCAGCATGTGGCATAGCATGTGTGAGGCCTGGGGTTCAACCCTGAACACTAAAAAAAAATTTTTTTTAAAGTTTAAATTAAATGAATAATTGCTAAATATTTATTTTCCAGTTTTAAAAAAAAACACAGGAAAAAGAAAAGGGCAATTCCTATTTTTGAAAAAACATGACTGTTTCTTTGAGTTACATGAACTAGGATATAAAAGGAGGAGCTGCACAGCAATAAATTCCAAGAGAAAATTACTAATGAAATATATAAATATCTTAACCAATCAATTATATTTTCCTGATATAAACAGATTTACTGTCTGAACATAGATGTAGTCTTATAAAATACATATAGTATCTAAAAGTAGGAAACATTCTTTTAAAGAAAAAAATTTAATATTACACAAATATAAAGGAAAAGAAGTATAAAGCTATTCTTTCCTAATAACTTAAAAATTCAAAATGGAATTGGAGATGTAGCTCAGTGGTAGAGTGCATGATGCTCTGGGTTTGATATCCAGCATAACCAAAAAAAAAGAATTTTAAAACTCATCCAGTTATAAGGAAATGGTTACTATATTAAGGTATAGCATACAACCATTCAAATGTTACAGGATAATACTGAGCAATATGGAATTGAATAAAATGAAAAATGGACAAAATAGTAATTACAAAGCAATATATAAAACAACATAATCTCTGTAACCATGCATACACAAGCACACTAGGCACTGAATCCAGGGCCTTGTATATGCTAAGCGTACACTCTACCACTGGTTATATTTCCAGCCTAGCCCCATTTTTTGTATGAAAATATGTATGTGCTAGGTCTGACTTTTCTTTTTATTTTTTTCAGACAAGATCTCACTATGCTGCCCATGCTACCCTTGAAGTTTCAATTCTTGTTTACAGGTTTGTGAAAAGCACCCAGATGGTATTTTGCTTTTGTCTTCTGTACTATAAGGGGGTGACCAAATGGCCTCAAGCACACTATACAAGGACCCTGCCACTGAAATACATTTTGAAGCCTTCTAATTTTTAAAAGAATTGAAACAGGATTTTGCTAAATTTCCCAGAATGGCCTCAGATCTGCAATCCTCCTTCCTCAGCCTCCTGAGGAGCTGGGATTACAAGTTTATGTGACTACATGCAACTTAGGATGGTGTTACTCTTAAGAGATGGATTATGGAAATTTTAAAATTTATTTTTGTGTATATTTTGTGTGTGTGGTGGAAACCTTTCCTGTGCTAAATAAGCAACTGACCACTAAATCATTATCCTACTCTGTATTTTTGACATTTTATTCAGTAAACAGATACCTGTTTTTGTTGGAAAAAAAAAAAAGACAATTTATACAGATAAACAGTTAATTGACTTTTTGGGCAAGAACTATTTTAAAATGTGTTTATAGTATTTTTAATAGAATCTTAATTTATTAAATGAATTACCTTTTCCTTAAGAAACTTCCAATCAGACAAGCAGAGGATGAAAATATCTCTCGGATTTCCCTACATTAAGAAAAAGTCATTAAACTAAATTATACAATATGCCTTTTAAAGAATGAGACATGATAAATAACACATGCTGTAATTGTTCTTCTAATTTCTTCCTCCCTCCCTCCCTTCCTCCTCCTCCTCCGCTTTTTTTGAGAGAAGGCCTTGCTATGCACTTCAGGCTGGATTTGAACTAACTATGTAGCCCAGGCTGGCCTTAATAGCCCAGCAATCCTCCTGGCTCATCCTCCTGGGTCCTGGGGTTACTGGCACGTGCCACCATGCTCATCTATTCTCCCTCCATCTGCTTCACCTGCTAAATCTCAACTGTCAGTGACAAACATGGAAATAGAAAGGTACAGAGGCAGAGAAGCCTCAGGGAAAGAGCAAAAGGCCTGATCTGGGGTCAAAACCTTCCAGGACAAATAAAATACTCCTATCCCACCTGAAAGTCACCAGCCCTATCTATCACTCTTCTACTGAAGTGGGAACAAAATAAATTACCAGAAATTGAAAAAAAATCTTAGCTTCATCATTTCCGCTCTACGTATTACAACTTTGTTGTACAACTACTTCCAGAGTATGAAATCAAGATTTAAAATTATTTCTAACAGAAAGATTAACTGGGAGGAGTACAATCTCTACCGATTGTAGGGATTCTATGGTTTAGAGCAGGAATGCCCTCACTTTTCAACTGTAAATTGAAGGTACACAAAAAAGTAGTTCTCAGGGTGGGTGTTGAGAAATGCCACAAAATATATTTCCTGCTCTGAGTCACAGTGTATAGAAACATACTGAAGGCCCTGGGAAGTCCTATGATAAAGAAAGCTGTCCTCAGGGTTACAGAGTAGTTGTGATAACTACCTTTAAGTGTAAGTAGAGTCTAGGATATGTTACCCAAATATTTGGTAAAATATTATTCCAGATATTTCAATGAAGATATTTTTTACGGTGTGACTAACATTTAAATCAGGAGGCTTGAGTAAACCATATTATCCCACATAACATGGGGGGGGGGCTCATTCAATCAGCTGAAGGCCTTAAAATATAAATTAAAAAATTAGCTACCTAAGAAAAAGGAAATTCTGTCTCCAGACTGCCTTTAGACTCAAGCCAGAACATCACCTTTTCCCTGTGTTTCCACCCTGTGGTGCTACACTGGAGATTTAGATTTGCCAAACCCACAATTACATGAGCCAACTGCTTGAGATAATCTCAGTGCCTGTCTCTCTCTCTCCTTCCCTCCCTCTGCCCCCACCCCACTCTGTCTCTCTGAAGTTAGACATATACATCCTATTGGTTCTCTCTGTCTGGAAAACAATGATTAATCCACTAGAGGATCACAGACTCTTACACTCATGTTGGGCAGAACCAGTTTGGGACACACTGCTATAAAGACAGAAGCATCATCAGACATACCTTTTGGTATTCTGCCAATGTTTAGTTCCCACGTCACCAATCCATCTCTTTACAGTCCCTTCATTCAATGTAAGAATTTTCCTTCTCAGATTAACATAGGAATTCTGTAAACAAACAAAAAAGTAAAACACAATAATTTCAATACATAAAATATAGGTATGCAACTTTTAGGCACATTCTAAGATTAAAGGGTAATTCTACGTTTTTGAGATGGGATTATGTTGCCCAGACTGATCTCAATCTTGAGGGTTTAACTGATTCTCTTGCCTCAGCTCCCTAGTGAGATTATACACTCATACCACCTCAGCTGGCATTTTAAAATATGGATAATATGGCCTGCAACAATCACACAGTGAGACTCTACCAAGGAGTAATCAACATTTGCTTGGTTGCCACTTTCTTATCCAACGGGGCTCAGACTCAAAGCAAGTATCTCTGAGGGCCCCAAAACTCAGCACTTCACATAAATACAATCAGATTGAAGAGAACAGTGGACAGCCTTGAGGGGCAGATCTTAAAAGGGCTGTGTGAGACAAATTTGATTTCTCTTGGTAAAGTACAACAGGAAATTTTGGACTAATTATTCATATGCTTATGAACCTTGACTAATTTTAGTACCACACTGGTTAGCAACATTGTGTTTCGACTCTGTCAAGCTGTCAACAGGAGATTGATGCTACTGGCATGGGGCCTGCAAAAGACAGGTAGAATCTAAGGAATTCACCAGGGAAAAAATCTGTTGTTTTTTGCAGGTAAAAAGGAATGTAGTTAAGGTAATAAAGATAAATAATGTTCATCTAGTGCCAAAAGTCTAATAAACTGATTATGTTGTTGTTCACCAAATCTGGATTTTGAATCTACCCACTTTGTTTAAAATACCAACTTACAGAAATTTAGAAATTTATTTTTACCTTTTTATCAATCCAGAGCAAAATGCTTTGATTCCCTCCAGCAATCATTATCAGCTCTTTTCCTGAACAATGGCTTTCTGAAAGACACAAAGAGTGCTCTAAGTCATTTGGCACAAACTCACACATTCAATTTAAATAACTGCCAATTCATTTTAATACAGTCACTTTAACTTAGTAATGGACAAAGATTGAGCACCACTGCCACCATTAAGAATGTGAGAGGGCTGGGGATTTAGCTCAGTGGTTCCACTGCCTGCCCCACAAGCGCAAAAACCCAAGTTCCATCCCCTGTACAAAAAAAAAAAAGAGAAAAAAAAAGAATGTGAGACACACATAAACAGTCTAACTGACAAACAAGGTTGGCTCTTAAGCGTAACACATGACATTAGTTATATAACATATTTATATAACATGCAGCAATATTTCATTAAGTGATGCTTAGTTTTATTCAGCTCCCACAACTGAAAACCACCATCTCAAGATTTAACTGATATGAAGAATATGAACACATAAATCTAGTCATGTAACCTCATGTGGTATCAAAGATATTATATGAGGTGCCTAAGGAAGCAAATCCACTGTTCATTTCCCCTGAAGGAATGAAAGTTCTAATTATTTTTCTAAGCTTTCAGGAACAAGCAACACAACTGCTCCATGGTGCTTCTAACACAGCATTTCAGAGCTCACCCTCTAGGTTACACTGTATGTTTTGAATGCTGCCAAATCACTTCCTGCCGTGAGCTAGTGGCTTTGAGGAACTGACTTTGCTCTCCAAGTCTTTCCATCCTCCAGTGAAATAGGGATGAGAGAATATATCTCCCAAACCATTACAAGGACAGAAAGACAAACACACAGGTAAATGTGGGGCACAATTCCCAGGCCTGTGTGCATGTCGGCTGCTCAGCATTCTGAGGGTTTTACCAGATCATGGGTCAATGAAACCAGCTAGCAAAACCAATCAGACTGGAATTAAGTTTCTGACCAACTGAAATCAAGGTCGCATGTGCCTCTGAATCCATATAATATGTTTTATGTATGTCAATGCTCCAGTTTACATTAATCTTATTTTGAAGGAGTAACAAGAAAATCATGGTTATTTTGATTTGAGAAGGTAGATTAAATCTTTTAAGTTATATATAACTGAAAGCAAAAACCATTATTCAGAGAAATTCTCTTAATATTCACACATTGTTTGTCTTGCTACACTACATACTTAGAAAAATCATTTTTTCTAACAAGGCATTATACAAAACCCCATGCTCCTAGAGAATTTACCAAATTGGAGATCTTCATTTGATGGTGATTTCACGGGCAGTGGTATCAGCTGATTATGTTTTCCACCATTTCCTAATTGTCCTTCTTCTCCAAAACCAAAGGAAAAGACCTTGTCCAAATCAGAGGCATAGGCAAGTGTGTGCCACCTATTAAATAAAAGCATAGACTACTATCAATGCTCAGTTATCCCCAATAAGAGGGTATTTAGCAATACTGTAAACTGCCCAAATCAGGTTTCTCAAAAAGAGTGAAACTACCTCTCCAAGGATAAACCCATCTGGAGACCAACATGGCTGAGAAGACTCTAGAAACCGTATATCCACTCAGACCCAAGATGCTATATAGTGGCAAAGGGCGTTTTCTGTTTTGGGAACAATATCATGTCTCCTTACCAGCTACTCCTTTGTCAAGTGGCAGTTTAAGAGGCACCATGTCCTGCAAGCCATCTCTCAGGCCCTCCTCTCCCCATCCTAGAAGACTGAATTAGCTGATCTTCTCTGAGCTCCCACTCCATTGCCCAGAGATCTTCACACAGGGATTTTCTTACTGACTTGCACATCAGTTCCTTACTGCAACCACAATGGGGTGTAATAAGAAATCAGGCCTTGCTCAAAGAGAGGTCTGGCCTCCTTGTGTCCAATACATAGGGAGTATCCTATAAAGCCTCAGTATCTCTCAAGTGATACAGGAGTTTCTTTGGTAGTCATGGTGGAGCCCAGGGACTATACCTGGCAGGTGGCTCGTGATGATGTCCCCTGGCCTTTGATGTAAGCTAGACTTACAGGAGCGAGGAGCTGGAAACTGAGTTTAATGTGGCAATGATTCAGTCAATCTCTAAGCAACAAACCCTGGATAAAAACTCTGGATGAAGTGATTTTCCAAGACTGACATACTCTGCGTACCATCATGTATCAGGCTGGAAGAGGTAACAACTTCCAACAGCTGCAAGGGGGATAGAACCCAGAAAACCAGAAACTCAGCATTTAGGCTCTTTCTAGACTCCTTCAGGTACCTTCCTTTGACTGTTACTAAAGGTATATTTTGCTTGTAATAAATCTGTGAGTTGCAAGCTTCCAGGAAGTTCTGTGATTCTTTCCAGGGAATTCTCCTGTGTTATCATTAAGGTATCTCTACTTGGCTCCTTCTCTTGGAGTACATGCTCCTCAAAGGAACTTGGTGGGAAGAATCAAATATGGTTTTAACACTTCCTTGATTAAGATGTAATGAATGAGATGGAGATAAAGAAGACATCTATCTTAGTTACTTTTTTGGTTGCTCTGACACAATACCTGACACCCACAAGTTAAAGAAGGAAAGGTTTATTTTGGCTCATAGTTTGTAGAGGTTTTAGTCTGCAGTCCACTGGCATCAAGGTAGGACCACATGCCAGAAGGGCATGGCAGAGGACAAACAGTCCCTGGTAGGACAGGCAGAAAGCAGTGAGCCTTCCTTTCCTTTTATATTTCATCCAGGCTATTAGCCTATTGGTTGGTGCAACCCACACCCAGGGTGGGCCTTCTATTTTAGTTAATCCATCCAGCCACACCTAGAACTATGCTAAACCAATCAGTGAACTAATCCATTTGTCACACACTCATAATCCACATTCATACATCCTAGATCCAGTCACCTCTGAAAAGCCCCAGCTATGAGCATGAGGCTTTGGAAGGACATCTAGATACAAGACATAACAATATCTTGGTGGTTAAGAGACTCTGTTCAATAATCTAGTCTACTTTAATATTATTCAATTATATAATTTTAGCCCAAGATTCTAAGGGAGTATATCTGACTGAAAGTACATACACTTACTGCAGAGACTGCTGAGTAAGGACAGATTTCAGTAACGCCCACAAATGAACCCAATACTCAAAATTTTAATTTATGTTTAGAGAGGGAAAATTGGTAAAAAAAATCAAAACTAAACAGTAAGTATATCTAGGTGAAAGTACTTAATCCAATCAACTCCCAACATCCCAATGGCAAGAAGTAGACTGATAACTTGGCAAAGTGGTGAATGCCTGTAATCCCAGCAGTCTGAGAGGGTGAGGCAGGAGGATTGCAAGTTTGAGCCCAACCTGGGCAACACAGCAAAATCCTGTCTCAAATCAAAAATAAAAAGGGCTTCATATGTAGCTCAGAGAGAAGGTTCTGGGTTTAATTCCCACTACTACTACAAAAAAATTAGGCTGCTGAATCTGATAACCAAAAATTCAAACAGTCAATGTAACATTTTTTTGCCGTTATATTTTAAAAAATGAACTGCAACAAAAATTCTCAAGTATATTCCATTAAAACTACCACTGACACTGTCTTATACTTCACTAAGATCAAAGCAGGCTACTTTGAAAGCTAACTGCTGCTCACTTAATTCAGCTCCCATTACTAAAGACCATAAACTCAGGATTTCGGTATCTAAGATGCAAGTGGCCCCAAAGGCTTATGAGAGGGTGATTACATTAATGAATAATCCTTTGTGATTCATGTTTGTTTATTTTTACAAAATAAATTTATAATGACTTATTTTCCCTAAAGGTGAAAGTATATCTGAATAGTTAATGGTATTTCACTGAAGAGGTGAAAGAAAGGGAAACGTGTTTGCTCATTAAAAAAATTCAGACGGGGTGCAGCTCCACTGTACAGTGTGTTATGGTTTAGATCTAAATGTTCCTCAAAGTCTGTGTTCCAAGGTGGAGACACCTTCTGGAAGGGAACTGGATCATGGGGATTAGTCCATGGATGAATTCGTAGCTGGCTATGCTTAGCAGAGGTGGGCCTGAACACAAGAAGCATGTTCCCTGCTTCTCTCCTCACTTGCTGCTTCCTGGCAGCCCTGCGTTGAGCAGTCTTCTTCCAGGCCTCTCCATCATGCTAGTTCTGCCTTGAAGACAGCCAACCATGAGTGGAAACCCTGAGCAAAAAATGACAGTCCTCCTTAAGCTGAAGGTGTCAGGTATTTTGTCCCAGAAAAGGGAAAGTGACTAACACAGCATGTGCTTGGCATGCTTAGATCCTTGGGTACAGTGTGCTCCCCACATCCAAAATAAGAATAAAAGAAAAATAAATAGGCATATAAAAAGATTGCTATGATATGTAATTATGTAAATTAATCATCCTCAGCGGAAAATGTTTGGGATTTATAAGACACTGATGAAAATTTTTGTATTACCTAAGTTTATCATATGGATTTTATCAGTGTTCATGGACATTTTACAACTTACCTTCCACATGCTATCTGGGTCACTCTATTTCCACTGAGTTCAGTCACCAAACGGGGTCTTAGTTCATTCTTGGTTGAATTGTGACCAAGTTGCCCATATTTTCCAGCACCAAAAGTGAACATGAGCCCGTCCTAAGGAAAGTGAACTTCATATCAAACACTACAGAAGCACCACACACAAGTCATATTCATTGCTGCCTCTGCATCAGTGAACAGGTGGTAAAAGCAGCATTGAAGGGAAGCTCCCAGACTACCAGGAGGACAGCCTCACATGTGGAAGGGATGACTTTCTCCTCTGGGAAACACACTTCTCACACACACAAGTACAAGCACAAGCACAAAGGAGACAAGGGGCACACCCACCTGTGTGAGCAGGGCAGTGTGAGCACCACCACAAGCCACACACTCAACTTTCTGATTGTCTGGAACTTCAACAAGGGAAGGAGAATCTGTAACTGTGCAGGGAAAGAATAGCTCAAATGACCAATAAGAAAGGCTGAGTTTCACATACAGCATTACCTAAACTGCTTCCTCTCAACCTAGCCACAGTTCGCTCCCATCCCATTCTGACAGCAAGGCTCCAAGTTGGCATATTTAGGCCCAAGTTCTAGGGTAGACCTAGGAGGTGTGGCAGACATCAAAGGGTCAAACTTAAGGACCTCAACCAGTAAAAGGGTCAGGCCACTTCCCAGGGCCCATGCTTTTCTTTCCCAACAGATATGCTTAACTTTTAACTGGAACACATCTGATATCTCCAATTCCTGCCTCATACTATCTTTTCTTTATGTGTATTTTCCTCACTTTCACATATTCAGCAAAAATAATTTAACCGCCCCTTTACTCTCATCTATATGAATATTTGTCTAATATTGACTTATGGGTTATCTTGTAGAATTAGATTAGACTGTGTGAGAAGTTAGGCAGTGTTTGACTAGTGACCCAAGCTAAAGCATGAGATATCGGTACATGGGAGTACCATATTAAGTTGTTCTAGACTATGAGAAATTTTCCTACATGCCTCATAGAGATAATTGAATAATGGGGACTGTATGTTTTTGTGTATGTGTGCAGAGACATAATTGATATTTTATAGAATAAAGATAGGATATGATGAGTTTCTAAGCAGAATTTTCATATTCTTTTGTAATAACACAGACAACTTGGGGGGGAATTTCTTCGGAACTTGTCACTTTCCAGAAAAAGGAAATCAGGCCTAGAGAAAAGTCAAAGACAGGCAAGGCCTGAAGTAAATAAACTGCAAAGTGGGAAGCAGGTTCCAGGTATTCTAATCCCTAATCCCTTTCCTGTCTCACACAGATCAGAGACCTGTCCCAATTAGATTAACAACTTCCACACTGTGCATGTCTCTAAGCCTGACTGTGTCTTGAAGACAAAGAGAGAAATCAAGAAGAACAGTGCAAAGCAAAGTGAGGATCTGAACTATTTACAGGGAGGTCTACGCTCAGTTCACCTCAAATCCAACCAATACATTTGTGGATAATGTGAACTTGAAAATATGTTCCATACTCTTGGTGTGGCCCAGGCCAAGTTGTCCACAATCATTTTGCCCCCATGAGTAGATGTTTCCAGACATGGATAAGGCCATGCTGTGGGCTCTTCCTGCAGAAATTTGAACCAAAGGGACTCCTGTGAGGCTCTGCACAGCCTGTGGCATGAGGGTTGAGGAAAATATCCTTCCAACTCCGAGCTGTCCATGTAAGTTCTGTCCCCAGGCAAAGAGCTCACCACCTTGATGCAAAGAGAAAAAATGCTGTCTTACTAAATTTCAAATGCAGCAGACATGACCACAGGGTGTTGTGTATACTGCTTGGTATAAACCACTAATTCTTTATCCCCATCAGGGGGTACAGTGAAGCTATCTGAAGACGTATTAATCAAATTCAAGAAAGAGAAGGGGTGAATGAAAGGTGAATGTTTAAATTAAAAAAAAAACTTCTACAGAAAAACACATTGCCAAGAATGATGGGGTAAATAAGCTCAATGGGTGTGGCCATATTTTGAAGGGGATTAATAGCAGTATATCTTATATTGTTTCAAATTTTTTAATTTAAACATTCACAGTATTTGTTGATCACTCCACACTGATAAACTCTTTAAGGCAATTTATTTTGTGCATGTGCGTGTGCGTGTGCGTGTGTGTGTGTGTATGTTTTGCAAGTCAGAATCGTACTATGTAGTTCTGGTTGCCCTTAACTCACTCCATAGTACAGGCTTACCTTGAACTTGCAGTAATCCTCCTGCCTCTGCCTCCCTAGTTTGTGGGCCACAACACAAGGCAATTTCCGTCAAATAAAAACATTATAGTATGTCTTCATCCACCTTATTTACTGAAATTTACTGACACAATGTGACTTCAGGTTCTTTGGCAAAATCAAAATGCCCAGGAAAGGAAAATGTTTTAAATTGATTTAAGACATCAAGGCAGCCAGCACAACACAACTAAAGAGAACTTCTAGAACTGCTTCAGAAAGTGGCAAGTACAATGGAAAGAGTATGTCTGAAGCAAGCGGAGTATTTTGAGGATGATTAATGGCAATGTGTCTTTCACTGTAGTAAATTTTTTAAAAATTCAAACATTCATTCACTGTTATTTGTAGATCACAACTTGGGCAGTATTTACTTAAAAATGAAATCCACAGTATAGGCCAATGAAGATCAGATACATTCTACATCTGAGAACATGAAATCTAGAACTAGTCTTATCTCACCTTTCTTATGTCTATACATATATAAGAACAAATAACTTAAAAATTCACTTGAAGCCAGGCGTGGTGGTGTTTACCTATAATCCCAATTACTTAGGAGACCGAGGAAGGAGGATCCCTTGGTTCATGAGTTCAAAACCAGCCTGGGCAACACACTGAGACCCTGTCTCAGTATCTTAAAGAGTCAGCCGCTTCTTCCATTAATTGAATATAAGCAGCATATTTTTCAACAAAGTTTTTAAATGTTATCAAATGGAGTTGCCAATGTACAACAGACCACAAAAATATATATCAAAGGACTAAGTATTTAATGAGCACCTCTTTGAATGATTCTGTGCAGGATTTGGTGGTGGGGGGAGGGAGCCTCTACTTCAAACAAAATTACCAAGTCTGTACTATCCACCAGGAAGAAAATTATCAACATGATCAGTTCCCTTTCTTACTTCTCCAATTTTTATTCTTTCTGTATAGTGATTTGCCAGTACTGTTTGTTTCTATGAGACAGAGTCTCACTATGTTGCCCAGGCTGACCTGTAACTTGTGGTCCTCCTGCCTCAACCTCCTGAGTAGCTAGAATTATACATGTGAGGCTCTGTGCCCAGCAGATTTAGCAAACCCTAGATACCCCCACACACACTCCACTGGACCCTAGTGAAGACCCTGCCTCCATAAAGACAGGGTAGGTCTGTTTCATCTTCCTAACTTTCCCTGGAAGATACTCAATATGAACAATCTGTTCACGAATGGATAAGGCCAGTGACCAATGTTTTTTTCTCAGGCTGGCATTCCATGCCTCAATGGAGCCTTCATGGCAGGTCAAATGCTTGATCATCTACTTCCTTCCAATCCCATTTTCTACTCAGTTTATCAACATGTTTTCATATATATTTTTTAATTCCCTTAATTTCTCTCAATCACCGGTCTTAATTATTTTTTTCAGTCATATTTCTTTAGGACATAATCTGTATCAAGTGCTTCCACTTCATCCATTGCAGTGCCTGACAGGAAATACTGAAGGGCTGAGGAAAATGCTGGAATTCAAAAGGTGATATTAAAACACACCTGAGGCTTGTAGCCTGGCCTTAAGAGAAGAACTAGAGGATTCTGAGATATTCCCATGGAATTGGAAAAGCACTAAGAAAAGGGAAGAAGATTCTGGAAAAGGATAGTCCTGGTCTGGACCAAATTCTGCAAAAAATGGTTTTAAGCCAGGTACAGTGGTGCAAACCTGGAACTAGAGCTATGTGGGAGGCTCAGGCAGAAAGATCTCTAGTTCAAAATCAAGGGAGACTATGGGACTCTCTCAAACCAAATCAAACTCAAAACCCAAAACCTAAAACCAACAACCAAACAAACAAAATCCCGAAAAAGCAGAACCATAATGGTGTGATTATGCTGAAAATTTTAAGTTTCATATTTAAAAAATAAAACATGAAATAAAATGTAGGAACAGTAATTCTAGAAATCTAGATTTAATACAACTGATAATTCTCATTTCTATCTCCTTTAGGAACAGTACACTCTGAACCATAGAAGTAAACCTCAAAACTGTATTTCTGTTCTGTTCCAATGAAAACATTTTATTGACTCTACATACACATTTACTAACTCTAGAAACAACTAGTATGCCACAAAAAGTACCTTTTGAGAGTGCAAGAGAATGATAATCTCCACATGCAATCTGAATTATACCTTTTTCTTGTAAAATGCTTTGAAACCTGATGAGAAAATACGTCAATCATAATGAAAGTCAAAGTATGGATGTTAGAACAATTTGTATATTTAATAAGCAATGAAATGCCATGAAAAAACTTTAAATTTACTTCATCTCATTCAGTACATCTGAAAGTATTATATAAAATATGGTGTAAGTATAAGAAAATTAATGAGCACTGTATAATAAGATAATTTTAAAAGACTTAGGCAAACAATTGTATGATGCAAGAACAAATACAAATTGGAAATAAGTTCTAAATCACATTGTCTACTAGGAAAAAGTCTCACAAATAACTACATGATAAAGCATTTCCCCCTCTATGTTGAAAACTTTTATACCTGGAGACAACTTATAGGATTATTGTGATGTTTGACTCAGTGAGAGTCCGATTTGGGGCTAGGCACACTTTATTGATCATTTCCTTTAGATGCATAAACTACGCACCAGTCTTAGCCCACATACTGGCTTATACTGTGTTGACCTCACTGGGTCAACACAGAATTCAGCACTTATTTAAGACTTTCCTTTATGAAGCAGGGGACAGGAATCACACAGGGTAACGTTTTCCTACACAAACTTACTGTCCTTTGGATGAAATTAAATCATATCTAATAAAAGAGAAAAGCAATTCCCACCTTGCAGGTTCCATGCTGTAGCTGTACTCAAAGGCTTTTCCATCTGAGGACAGAACCAGCAGGTGCTCTGCTCCTTGGTCCATGGAATGAATCTTCATCCTTTTCCCTAACTTCAGGCACTCTGCAGAGCAAATCCAATCAGGAGCTCATCATTCTGATTATTGCCTACTGTTACCATGAGTTTGTTATAATAACACACTTAAAATACCTGGAAAAAAGTTCTAGACAATCTCTGAAGTAACACGATTTTCTCTTAAAGAAAATTCAAGTATGCAGAGCAAATAAAGAATAAACTATTGTCTTGCCAGTAAACTTTAATTTGGAAAACACTGATTTATTTCTTTTAAATGAAATAGACCCTTAAAATAGCCAATTAAGTATCTGCTTCTAAATCTTGTCTAATAAGTTGAGACAGAAACTATATTTCAAGTGACAAATGAAAAAGTATAGTAGAAAAAATAATTTTTGGATAATAAGAGCAATTATACTGTGTATTCTGACACACGATCTACCCAAAAATAAAATAAGAAACAATAATGAACACCTCTAGACTGCTCTGAATAGAAGTCAATGTCTACACTTTTACAAAGAATAGTTGTGCTTGGGGGATCATTTTTAAAGGAGATGCCATGTAAAGAGTTTTTACTGGAATTAGTACATATTATCCCTTCCTAAAAATTGTATTTAAAATTGTTCACTGGCTAGTATTTAATCTCATTCAGTTTGTCCACAAAACTTAAACTAGGACAGTTTTGAGACTTTTTTCACTATGAAGTTTTAATGAAAGTTTCTATTCATGTAAAAATCTTAAAGCACAAACCGTATTACAAATACTAATGGAATAAAAACTTTGGTATGAAGAAATGGCTCAACAAGTTAATGTGCATTTTTCTGAGACTTCATTTCAAATCAGTTCGAAAGAGAAGTATTCAAGAAACCATTTAGAAAAACAAAAAATTTTGATTCCCTCTTTAAAAATAAATTCCAAAAATACCAAAAATTTTAGCTGAAAAATTAAACCCTGAAATTACTACAACTATGAATGCATTTAAAACAGTCTGGCCAGGGATTTAGCTCAGTGGTTCTGCTGCCTGCCTCGCAAGCTCAAGGACCTGAGTTCAATCCTCGATACCACCCCCGCCCCGCTCCAAAACAAAAAACCGCCTGGAGTTTGAACAGCTAACTTAACACAAAATCTATTAACTCCTTAAGTGAAAAAACTGGTAAAAAGTATAGATTGTACATAGACAGCAATAATGTCTATAACAGGCAGGGTTAGAAAAACATTACAATATACATGATACCAAAAGGCTATTCTTATTCAATATTCAAATACCTCTTTCAAGTAAATAAAAACATTAACAATTCAATTTTTAAAAAGCCAAGCAAAGATATGACCGAGAAGTTTGCCAAAAAAGGAATTCAAATGACCAACGGAAAACTAAAAGAATGCTCCAATTAACTCAAATTAAATTCACTACTCGCAACAGTGAGGTAACCCTTTTCTTCACAGATGGGCAACATTCTAAAGAGTAAGAGGAGCATTTACTTTTCCCATCTGTAAAGTCAGAACCACACAATTAACACGGAGGGGGGGTCTAAGTTTTTGAAGAAGAGCAAGGAAGGGCAAAGTATCAGGGAGAAAGATAACCCAAGATAACCCGTAACAATGCTTCCTAAAAGCATATTCGGGGCACGTTTTTTCCCTTTTATATTCTGGTGCGGTGCTAGCCAGCGCTCTGCCCCCAGGCACACTCCCCAGGGCCTCTCTCAAATTCTATTTCCAGCCAGGGTTCCACTAACTTGCCCAGGGCGGCCTCGAACTGGGGACCAACCCCTAGCCTCAGCCTCCCAGGTACCGGGTTCCAGAGACACTGAGTGCCGAGGAAACCCCACCACGGAAAGCCAGTGCGAAGCAAGCCCGCCAGGCAGTGGCTCGCTGATCGCGGGCCAAGGACGTCGAGTCCCCGATGCCCGCGAGCCCCGCGCCCGGCAGGACAGGGACCGAGCCGGGACGACGGACCGCAGGCCGCGGAGGGCACGGCCCCTCTCGCGTGGGCCCCGACCCTCGGGCCGCGTCCCCGCCGCCCGCCCACCGCCCGCGGCGCGGCCGCACTCACTGGGCTTCCCGGAGCCGTCGCTCCGCGCGGGCAGCCGATGAACCTCGAGGCCGACCCCGCCGCGCTCCAGCACCGCCAGGCGCCCCCGCGAGCAGCACAGCTGGCGCGTGGCCTCCACCCTCCGGAATAGCGCGCTGTGTAGCCCCGGGGCCCCAGGGAAGAGCCAGAGCTGCGCGGCGGGCGCGGGCCGGGGAGTCGAGCGTGAGGCACCTAGCGCACTCCGCGGCCGCCTTGGCTCCATCGCTGCTCTGGGGTTCCGCGGCCGCTCGGGACAGTAGGCGGGAGCGCCCCACGCGTCGTTGCGTACCGCCTGCGCGTGGGCTCCCAGCCTCCCGCCCCGCCCCTCCCGGCTCCGCGTGCTGGTGGGGGCGGGGCCGCCCCGGGCCGCCCCGCCCCGTGGAAACGAAACCTAGAGATTTTGGAATAGAACCGAAACGGAAAAGAAAAGGGAAATTGATTGACTCCAGAGGCTCGGGAGGAGGCCAGCGTACACTTGGCCAGTGTCCAGCGGGCAGCCGGATTGAGGAAGGCGTCCCCGCCGGTGGTGCTCGAACTCCTGGAAAAGGCTGTCGAGGAAACGCCTTGGTTCCACTGGGGCCTGCGACCCCTGCGGGCTGGAGCGTGCTTCACGGAATGTTGTACTGCGAGGGAGCGCGGGAGCTCAAGTTCGCATTCTTCTGTAAGCAAGCAGTAGAACCGTGATGAAAGTTTAGAAAGGAGCTTAGCAGTCAGCACTCTTCCCGCACCCCAGGAACCTGAGTGTCTCTCAGTCATCCGGTGCATGTTAATGCAGTTTTATCTAGAATTTCATGCAAATGGCGTCATATGGAAGTGGTCTTCTGTTTCTAAGTGGCCTGCTGTAATATGGATATTACCGCCATTTATTTATCCATTTCATAAATGATTGGCATTTTAGTGCGTTCCAGTTGTTGGCTACAGTGAATAGAGCTGATATAAGTGTTTGTCTTTGAGGAAACAAATTTTTCTTTTCTTTGGGGCAAATACCTAGAAGTGGAATTGCTATGTATATCTTTGTAAGATACTGTCATGTTTTTCAAAATGCTATATACCATTTATGAGAGATCCACTCTACACTTTTGCCAATTGTTGGCCTTGGCGTTTTTCATTTTTGCAATTGTCATGGTTTTAATGTCCATTTCCCTAATGACTAATGATGTTGAGCATTTTTTACTGTACTTATTTGCTGTCACTATCTCTTCTTTGGTGGCTATTCAGATCTTTTGTCCATTTATTAATTCCATGGTTTGCTTTATGATTTAAGGGTTCTTTCTCTATGTATTAGAGTTCTTCATATGTTTTGTTCTGTGTGCTTTATTAGTTATATATTTTGAATTTTTTCCCAAACTTGGCCTTTCATTTTATTCACATTGCCTTTTGAACAAGAGCTCAAATTTTAAGTTTTTATGCAATTTCTCCTTTTTTTTTTCTTTTATGTGGTTCATGCCTTTTTTGGTCCAACATAAATCTTTGCTAACCATTGCTCTTCACTTTTTTTTTGGTACCGGGGATTGAACTCCGGACCTTGCGCTTGTGAGGCAGGCGCCGGAACCAATGAGCTAAATCCCCAGACTGTTATTCAACTTTTATAGGTTCAATTTTTATAGGTTTAGGTGTTTGATTTATAAGTTAGGTTTTTGTTATAGTTCAAATGAGTTATTCATTAGAGTGTGAGGAAAATGTAGAGGGTTTTAAAATTTTTGTCTTCCACATGAATATCTAGTTGTGCTACTTACCATCTCCATTGAATTGTCTCAGCATCTTTATGAAAATTCAGTTGGCCATATGTGATTGAACTTACTTCTGGATTTTAATTTTGTTATATATGATCTACTGACCTATGTTTCTACTTTTTGTCTGTTACCACATTGTCTTATTGACTGTAGATTTGAAGTAAGTCCATACAAGCTCATCATTGTCCTTTTTTGAAGTTGTTTTAGCAATTCTAGCCCCTTTGAATTTCCATATATACTTTAGAATCCATTTAGTATCTGCAAAATAGAATGCTGTTTTTTTTCATTGACGTTACAGTAAATCATCAGTTTGGTTGGCAGTGGTAGCATTGAATACCAGACCTTGTGAACCTAGGCAAGTGTTCTACCACTCAGTTACATTCCCAGCCTGGGCCTATTTCCTTTTTTAAATTGTGAATGGTACTTTTTCCAGTTGCAGTTTGTGACTGTGGTGAGTACATAGATATTCAGTTAATTTTAATATATTGACCTTAATTCTTGAGACCTTCTGTATTTACTTCTAGTGTTTTGTAGATTCTTTAAAATCTTCTGCAGATGATAGTGTGTTCTACAAAATGAGTTTTACTTCTTCCTTACCAATCTGTATGCTTTTTCTCTATTTCCTTTGCCCTATCATGTGCATTACTACACCTAGTACAGATGCATAGAAACAATAAGAAACCCTTGCCTGCTAGGCAGTGTTAGTCATAAGGCATTAAATAATGAGGTTAGTGTAGGTTTTATCAGGTTGGTGATGTTCCATTTTCTTTGATGTTCCACAAGAGTATTTATCATTCATGAGTAGGTGCTGAATTTTCTCAAATTTATTTTCTGCCTATACTGAGATAATTATGTTTTTTCTATTAATAGGGTGATAATTAATTGATTTTTAATTTAACTTCCAGCTAAACCCTAAGTGGTCATGAGTCAGTATCCTTTCTACATTTCGTGGATATACTCAATATATTAAAATTTGGTAAAGTATTTATGCATTTTATGTATTTTTGATTTTATTAGTACATTTGCAGTTCATGCAGTTTACAGTCATCTTAAGGAATGACTATGTGTACATACCACAGCTTGTTTCTTTTTTTTCTTTTAATCCTCTTCTCTTTCCTTCACGTTCCCCCTCTCCTCCTTCAATTCCCCTATTCCATTTTTTATTCTTGTTGATATTATTACTCTTAGTTCATGTTATGGCATATAATGTTTATATTAATTGAAGTTATTAGGCTCCTATACATGACATATCTTTATTCTACTTGTTTCCCCTTCCCCTTCAGCTTGTGTGCCTGGTTTATTTTATTTAATGTTATAGAATGTGCATCCATTTTTCTATAATTGTCTCAAATCTGTCATTCTTTATAGCAGAGTAGTATTCCATTATATATAGATACCTTATTTTTTAATACAATCATCTGTGGATGGGTATAGAGGCTGTTTCTATGATTTAGCTATTATGAGTTGTGCTGCTGTAAACATTGGTGTACAAGTATCGCTGCGGTGTGATGTCTTAAGCTCTTTGGAGAAGATACCTAGCAGGGGGATCATTGGGTCACACAGAATTTCTAATTTCAGATCTTTGTGAAATCATACTGATTTCCATAATGGTTGTACTAGTTTACCCTTCCACCAACAATGAAGAAGGGTTCCTTTTTCACCACAGTCTTGCCAGCATTTGTTCTTGTTTGATTTCTTAATGATTGGCATTCTTTCTGGAATAAGATGGAATCTTAGTGTTGTTTTAATATGCATTTCTCTAAAGGCCAGAGATGTTTAAAAGTTTTTCACATATTTGTTGACTATTTGTATTTCTTCCTCTGTGAAGTGTCTGTTCATTTATCCTGCCCATTTCTTGACTGGGTCTTTAATTTTAGGTGGTTCAGTTTTTTTTTTTTTAGTTCTTTGTATATTCTTGATATTAGTCCTCTGTCTGAGGAGTATCTGGCATTTTTTTTCCCATTCTGTAGATTGTCTCTTCACTCGATTATTTTGCTGTGCAGAAGCTTTTTAGTCTGATATAATCCCATTTGTTGATTCTTGCTCTTATTTCTTGTCCAATTGAAGTTCTGTTTAGAAAATCCTTTCCTACACCCATGTCTTCAAGTGTTTTACCTATTTTATCTTCCAGTAGGTTTAATGTTTAATATTTAGATCTTTGATCCATTTTGATTTTAATTTAGTATATGGTGAGAGATAAAGCTCCAGTTTTAATCTTCTGCACACAAGTAACTATTTTTCCCAGCTCCACTTGTTGAATAACTATCTTTCCTTCAACATGTGCTTTTGGCCTCTTTGTTGAAGATCAAATAACTGAATGTGTCTGGGGAATCTTCTGTATCCTCAATTCTGTTCCATTGATCCACGTATCTGTTTTTTCCCAGTACCATGCCTTTTTAAAAAATCATTATTGCTTTGTAGTATAGCTTGAAGTCAGGGCTTTGCTATTGCCCAAAATTGCTTTTGCTATTCTGGGTCTCTTCTGGTTCCATATGAATTTTAGAATTTTTTTTTCTTCTATATCTGTAAAATATTTCTAGATCTGTTGGTATTTTGATTGGGACTATTAAATCTGTAGTTTCTATATTGAATTCTGTATTCTTTTTTGAATAATTTCAGGAGTATGGCCATTTTGACAGTATTGATTCTGCCTATCCAGGAACAGGGAATATCTTTCCATTTTCTGATAGCCTCTTCAATCTCCTTTTTCAGTGTACTGTAGTTTTTTTGGTAGAGGTCTTTCATTTCTTTGGTTAGGTTAATTCTTAGGTATTTCATTTTTTTGAAGCTACTGTGAATGGTATTATTTTCATAATTTCCTTCTCATCCCATTCATTGTTACTATAAACAAATGCTATAAATTTTTGTGTGTTGATCTTGAATTCTGCTACATTGCTGAAGTTTGTTATTAATTCTAAGAGTTTTTGGGTGGATTTCTTTGGGTCTTCTATGTAGAATGTCATGTCATCTGCAAATAATGATAATTTGAATTCTTCCTTTCTTATATGTATCCCTTTTATTTCTTTCTCTTGCCTAATTGCTCTGGCTAATGTTTCAAGTGCTATGTTCAATAGAAGAGGTGATAGTGGACAGCCTTGTATTGTTCCTGATTTTAGGGGGAATGCTTTTAGTTAGTATGATGCTGGCTACTGGTTTGTCATATATAGCTTTTATCATATTCAGGTATGGTCCTTCTATACCTGTTTTATTCAGAGTTTTTTTTGTCATGAAGGGGTGTTGGATTTTGTTGAAAGCCTTTGCTCCATCAGTTGCAACGATCATATAGTTTTTATCTTGCATCTGTTTATGTGATGTATTATATTTATTTATTGACTTACATACGTTGAAACATCCTTGCATCTCTGGGATGAAACCTACTTGATCATGATGTATGATCTTTTTGATACTGCACTGCATTCTATTGGCTAATATCTTCTTTAGGATTTTTACATCTATGGTCATTGAAGAGATTGGCCTATAGCTTGCTTGCTTGCTTGCTTTCTTTCTTCCTTTTTTTTTTTTTGGTACTGGGGATTGAACTTGGGACCTTGCACTTGCAAGGCAGGCAGCAGAACCACTGAGCTAAATCCCCAGGTCCCCGTTTGCTTTTTTAGTTGGATCTTTACCTGGTTTTGGAATCAGAGTGATACCGACTTTCATAAATGAGTTTGGGAGCACTTCATCCCTTTTAATTTCTTTGAAGAGCTTGAGGAATATTGGTGATATAACATCCTTAAGGGTTTTATAGAATTTAGTAGTGAATCAGGTCCTGGGCTTTTTTTAGTTGGTAGATTATTTATTACTGTGTCAATTTTGCTGCTTCTTATTGGGTTGTTAAGCATATTTATGTCTTCTTGGGTTAGTTTTGGTGGTTTGTATGTGATTAGGAATCTGCCCATTTCTTCACAATTTGCTCATTTGTTGAAATATAATTTTTCAAAGTAGTTACTACCTATCTTCTGGATTTCCACAGTGTCTATTGTGATTTCATGTTTTTCATTGCTAATTGCATTGATGTGAGTCTTTTCTTGCTTTCTCTTGGTATAACTGGCTAGGGGCTCTGCCTTGGGAGAGTTGGTGGAGTGGGGGTCCAGAGATCTATTTCCTTGCTTCTCCATTCTCCTGCATGTATCTCTCTCTCATAAACACACACACATACATACACACATATATATATTTAAAAATATATGGAACCTTTTTTGAGGGGTGGGGGAGTACAGAAGTGAGGAGAGTTTGTGGCTTATATGGAGATTTTTTTAGTAGAATATTGCCTCTCCAATTTTCAGCTTTTTATATCCAGTGCTAGTATTTACTCTGTTATTTACCTTAAGTGATTTTTGACTCTATGTCTTGTAAAAATAATTACTTCTGGTTATAACAGCATCTACAGATTTAATTTTGTAACATTTATATATGATAGTCCTTGCAGTAACTCTTTCCTCCTTTGTCTATTCCCTGTGTACACTATGATGGCTTACTATTTGCAGTTGTTCTGGAATGAGGTAGGTGGGTGGGGTAGGGAGAATGGGAAGTGCTTGGATGCGGACTGTTAGATACTACAGGAGGGAGGTGAAGGGGGAATAGTGGTAGATGAGAAGAAATGGTTGATGTGGGGGTCTGATTTTATAGGAGTACTTTTAGTTGAGTTGAAGGGTTAATATTGAGAATTCTCAGAGGATATTTAATGGGGGCAAGGATGAGATGGGAGGAAGGGGTTTTACTTTGTGATTGAGGAAAGCTATGTGATTGTCAGACTTGCTAATAGGGAGGACAATAAGTTAGGCACGATATGGAAGAGCCAAAGCCTTATGATGTGGAGAATTGAGGAATAATATTACAGAAGACTGTGAGGGAGCTAAGTATGGGGAATATAAAAACTTGAGGGAGGAGTTTATGTGTTTGGAAAAATAAAGAAATATGTTAATAATACTGTCTCAGTGGGTTGAGGTGAAGAAACTAGATAGGGAGCTGAGACATGGGAGAGAACCTAGACACCTGTTAAATCAGAGTTCATGAAAGAACAAATACACAAATGTAACAACCTAATAAACATAGGAAACCATAAAAGAACTCACCCCCATATTACTAAATAAATCAAGAAACAACTTAAACCTATAAGATGTCCAATGGGAACACAGATTAAATATTCCGATGAGACATTGTATATGTGATTCCCAAAAGCTTCTCCAGAGTTTGTGTGCTCATACCGCAATAACTCTTCTGATCCCTTTGCCACAGTACTGAAGCTAACTCGGACTCAGGACTTCTGCCAGGTTGCAGGCGTTCTTGTAGAGTCTGATCCAGTCTGAGTTCTTGGGTTAGGAACTCTTGCTGTTCCTCTCCCTGGGTGTGATGGTGGATTCAGCAGACAGGTTCACTGGCATGAAATTGTCCACTGAGTCAGGATTATTCCTATGCAATCAAATCAGCCACAGCGGTTAACAGGCTAATCTGTTACAGTGGTATCTATCAGGGATGTTTGAGAAATAACATACCAGGAGACCCTGCTTTGGGTCTCCTTTAGTCTAGAGAAGAAATCCATGGTTATAGTGTAAGCATCATAACAACCCAAGTCCTGACCCACAGTTAATGTGCACTAATGTGATGGCTATCTCCTTGTGGCAGCAAGGAGTCACATATATGTGGCCACAGAAATTTGAGGTTTGGATCCACACAAACAGAAAAGAGCCAAACAATGATTTTAAAAAGATGAAAGTAAGTTTATTATAAAAGTACAGTAGATATGAGCATGGTCAAATAATATATTACCATATAACAAGACAAAGGACAGCACCAAAGATGAAGGAGAATCCTCTGCGGAAGGATCTTATATGAGACAGAGCCTTTGGCAGGCGAGAGAGAAAAAGTTGCGCTATATCCAGTTTGTCAGTTTCTTAAGTATTGTGTTCAGACAAAAGTGACTTGGTGCCAACAGTCCTGTATGGCTGGAAGGGATCATTCCTAGCCTTGGCTAGAGCCTGGTCTGGAATGGTCTTTTGGATATCAACAGTTATCTCTATACACTCCTCTCCCAGGATTTAGCTTCTCTGCAGTCAGGCAGCAGTCAAGGTCACTTCAGCAAACACAAACATTCCAGATGACTCTTATCATTTTTAACCCTTTTCCTGACACTCTTAATGGTGAAAAACAGCATTCAACAGTAATTTTATAGAATCAGTTATCTAAAGCCCAGGGGGTTGGGGACTGGGTAATGCTAGAGGGAGGAAGAGGAGATAAAACAAAATTTTGTTTTATCTTCTCTTCCCCCTTTTTAAACTCTGTCCTCTTTGTTATAAGGAGGAAATAGGATAGCAAAGGATTCTAACGATGGTAAGGGTATATTATATATTTAGAAGAGGATAACAGGGAAAACTGGATACAAAATTGGTGGTGAGAAATGGGGAGGGGAGAATATTTTATGAGTGATATTAATATTAGAGAAAAAGTTGAAGGGAGAGAAAAAGGAGAGGAAAGAAAAAACTTGAAAATGAATAAGACAGAATTTTGAGATGTCAGGTGAAGAGAAATGGATAAAAGTAGGAGGGATATAAATGGACAAGGTAGAATTCCCTTACTCTCTATAAAACTATACTGGAAGAAAAAAGCAAGAGGAAGAGAAGCACACATACACAGACATGCTCATAAAAGAAAAAAGAGTAAAATAATGGAATAAATATGTGGGGGAAAATGTACAGAAGGAAACAGGAAAGAATTAAAAACTTAAAATAGTAAAATAAAAATGAAAAACTATAATCAAATAAAGAATAATAAAAGAAAGTTTTCCAGTGTTTTGGATGCATGGCTTTTTTTCCTCAGCCTAGGGTTAAGGAGCAGAGCTTGAGTGAGAACATGTCTGTTCATGTTGGAAGTCTAAGGTGGCAGTCTGTCCTCAGAATGATGCTGGTTGTGTGGAGATGTTTACAGTGAGAACACGGTGCTGATGTGGGCTTCTAATCCTGTGTATCTCAGGCTGAACCTGCCCTGTGACTGTAGGAGCAAGGTCTGTGTTACCAGTTCTTGGCTCTCAGTGGGACTCCCCCCAGTCTGCTCTCTAACTGCCAGAAGTCTCCTGTGACTGTCTTTCCCTCATCTACTCTAGGAACTTGGCATTGTGAAGCAGACTAGGGGTAGTTCTGGGACCCAGGTTCAAACACTCACCCCTTCCCTACAGTGGTGTCCCCACCAGCTCCTGCTCTGCAACTGTAACTACAACTGCAGGCACTTGTAGCGAGGTCATTCACCAACTGTTGACTGTAGAAGGCTGTTCCAGAAGCAGTGTCCCTTGCTCTCTCCATTGCTTACAACGGCAGATGATTTTCCTGGTCCCAGTTCTCCCTGAACAAAAAAGTTGTTAGTTTCATTTTGCCTCCCAGCTGGTGGCTAGCCAGCCACTGTTGGTGGTGCTGGGTTATCCCTTCTCCACAGAGAGATCTATTTCTTGTATATACTTTTTTTTCTTTTTTTTGGTACTGGGGATTGAACTCGGGACCTTGCGCTTACGATGCAGGTGGCTGGCAGTGGCACCACTGAGCTAAATCCCCAGCCCTATTTCTTCTGTATCCTAGTTTCTTCTCAGTTCCCCAGTGGTTCTCAGGTAACTTCCACTCACTTTGATTTCTGTCCCAGCTGCTGTTTTCCAGACTTTAGACACTTTGTCTTGGACAAGCTGAGTTGCTGGCTCTCAGAGTATCTGTTCTCTTCCTGTACTGTCTTTCTTTGATGTTGGTATTGGGTAATGCTAGTCAGAGGACTGAGAAGCTTTCTCTCTTCCTGTGCTTTCTGAACAAATGTGTAAAGAACTGATCCTCTTTTTGGTAACTAGTATAATTTGTCTATTTGCATTAGAAAAAGGAATGTTGGTGGCAGAATACCTGAAAACACAATGGGACATCTGATGCTGGGAGATCCCTAAAATTTAGAGATTACCTTTTCCTTTAAAATTCAGCGAGAGGACTGGGAATGTAGTACACTGAAAAAGCCCTTGCCTGGGATGCTTGAGGCTCTGGATTTGATTCCAAGCACTATAAAAAAAAACCCCAAAAACTCAAGTATAATAAATCTGTACTTTCTTTCCACTTCAAGTGAAACCAAACAGTCCAAGCGACTCTGAGGGCTCCCTGTGAGCTTATAGTTCTACTGGCCAGCTCATGTTCTTGGGTCTTCAGTGAATTCTCTATGTCTGTCCTCAGGTGATTTCAGTCCTCTTTTCACATAAGCACTGCAGCATGGACTTGGCCCTCATGGTCTTTCATTTCTCAAAGTACAGTGGTACCTTGGTTTACAAACTTAATTTGTTTTACAGTTTTGGTCATGTTTGTCACCTGATGCGGAGATGAACATTCATTTGGGAGCCCAATTATTTACAAATAGAAGTGTTTGTGCAATGAGGTATTACTGTACCACGAACATGAGCTTCTGGGAATAAGCAGCAGGCATTTGTGGAATAGCTTATGCTTTGTTTCATATGGTTATTACAAAGAGATAAACCAAAGTATGGTTTCACAAATCTCATGGTTCATTACAATACAAAGGTTTTCCTTTAGGGGGAAGAATAACAAATAACCTCACAGGGTATACCCTTGATAGAAGCACATTAACCACATGGTGACTGAGTTCCAATTTTGTGAGAGTCCAGTGATTATAGTGCTTCATTAAAAGAAAGTAGTCTGTGGGAAGTCTAATGAAAGTTTCAAGTGTCCCTTTCTAAGAGTGGTTTTTGGCTGAGATCAGCTTGACTGGCATAGTGCAGATGGGTGAAGACAGGTCAGGGCTGATGTTGCCTTGGTAAGAACTTAGGGCTTCACTTAAAGGCTAACCTGGTAGCCCATTCCACAACACAGTTCTTTGTCTTTGGAGAAATGACCAACACAGTCTAGCCTGCCATTGCCTCAGCTGTCAAACTGTCTGTCAAACTCTTGGGTTTAGTATGTACTTTGGAGTCCAGCACCTGAGGTCAATAACTCATATATAGGATCTGCTAAGGTATAAAGGAACATTCTTACTGGGCAGGTGGTCTCACTCCAAGTTCTACTCACAATATAACAGATGTCACTCATTTAAAAAATTATGTGTTTGGAATCCTTTCACAGCTTCGTAACAAAGTTCAAAATATAACACAAGGGCCAGGTGTGGTGGCACATGCCTGTAATCCCAGAACTCAGGAGGGTGAGGCAAGAGGATCACAAGTTTGAGGCAGCTTGTGTTACACAGCAAATTCTACACAAATATATACACCATGGTGAGATCCTGTCAAAAGAAACACAGATCTGGAGCACAAAGTTCACTGGCTATTTCCCAGGATAATTACATCTCCCTATTAATTTGCTCTATAGCTATAATAATAAGACATATTTCAACATACTTTCCAATTACAAGTTTGGATTCAGTGTTTAATCAAAATAAAGGCATTTGCATTTACAATAGTTCTTGCCATCAAAATACTGATTATACCTAATTGTACAATGAACCAATAAGTCCTTTGACATTTAGATTTTTCAAACAGCAGTCTGATAAATAAAAAATAAAGACATGTTTTAATGTAAAATATACATGACATTGGCCATTCCACTGCTCCCAGGGCAGAGGAGGTGAGCCACATGGGTGCCAGCAGCACCCCCTCCCCTGTGGAAATGAGAAGACACATAAACAAGCCTCAAAAGGACTTTCAGATCACCTACAGCAACCCCAAAGGGAAATGAGATGGAAAACTCTGATACTCAACCACCTGGACTCCCTGAACTGGCAACAAAAGAGGATCTGGAAAAAATGAAATCAGAAACAGTTTCTCATATAACAGCGGAGATTGTGTCCAGAGTACAAGACATAATTAATAAATCTAGAGAGGACATAGATAAAAAATTTAGAGGAGCTGAGGAACATGATGGAATCCCAACGTAGGAAACAAACGGAATCCATAAAACAGATGCAAACAGATTTCCAGGAGATTAAAAACTCCATTGAAAGTCTACACAGCAGAATGAACCAATGTGAGGACAGAATTTCAGATATAGAAGATAAGAGTGCAATTAGTGACCAGGAAAAGAAAAATTGCTTCAAAATTGTAACGGACTATGAGAAAGCAATCCAGCAGCTGCTAGATGATGCAAAGAAGAATAACAAGACTGACTGGAGTCAAAGAAGAAACAGGAGAGAGTGCAGATGACATAAAAAAACTGTTCACAGAAGTGATGGCAGAAAACTTCCCAAGCAGGGGAAAAGAACGTGACATACAGATAAGTGAGGCATAGAGGACTCCAACTAGCCTTGATCAAAAAAAATCTAAACCTAGGCATATAATAGGATTCCAGAAACCCAACAGAACAAAATTCTACAAGCAGTGAGAGAAAAGAAACAAATCACATACAAAGGGAAGCCCATCAGAATCACAGCAGACTTCTCAATGCAAACCTTCAAGACAAGAAGAGCTTGGAGTGACTTATTTCAAGCTGAAGAGGAAAACAGCCTCCAACCCAGATTGATGTACCCTGCAAAACTGTCTTTCACAATTGATGGAGAAATAAGATACTTTCATGATAAAGAGCACCTTAGGAACTTCATGAATATCAAATCAGCACTCCAAAAAATTTTAGACAATATTGTAGGAAAAGATAATGAGGATCACAACCCTAGGAAGCCCAGCAGAATGAATCTGTGGGTGTGATGAATTAAACGCAAACAGGGAGAATACAACAAAAAGAAAAAGTCATGACAAGGCTTTTTAAAACTTTTAACTTCATCTCCTTAATGAGTGTAGAATTCAATCTTATTATTGTACTAATTAGTATTTTTCTGATTCTAGTGTTGTACACCTTTCCTTGTGCTGTACTGGCTATTTGTCATCTTCTTGTGTCTACTGTTTAATTGGATTGTCTATTAATGAGCTGTAAGAGTTCTTTATATATTCTGGTCATAGGTTATATGCATTGTAAATATGGTCTGTTTAAGGACTACTTTTCATTTTAACGATGTCATTTAAAGTTCTAAAGTTCATTTATCAATTTTTTCTTTTATACATCATGTTTTTTGTATCCTAGGAAGTTCTTGCCTACCCTAAATTCATAAACATTTTCTCTTATAATTTCTTCTTAAAGTTTTAGTCTTTTATATTCAGGTTTATAGATCCTTTCAAGTTATTTTTATGTATGGAAATAAAGGGTTGAGGTTAATTTTTTATATATGGACACCAGGTGTTCTAGTGCCATTTGCTGAAAACACTATCTTTTCCTCTGCTCTTACATTGAGTTTATATTCTATAAAATGTTAGTGTTAAATAATCTTTCAAAATTTAGTGGACCACATATGTGTGGTTCTATTTCTAGATTCTCTGTTTTATTCCAATGATCTGTATGTCTTTCCTTACACCAAAACTGCCTTGATTACTGTAGCTTTAGAGGAAGACTTAAAATTAGGTACTAAACATCTTCCAACACTTTTTTTTCATTTTCTTTTTACTTTTCTGGGTCCTTTGTACTCCTACATAACTTTTAAATTTCAATATCCAATTCTTCATTTATAGCAAGTATACATAGACCTGAATTTTTCTTTATTCCTTGTGTTTTCTAATCCTGCTAAATTCAAATACAAGTTCTAAGGGCTCCTAGAGATTTCTTATTGTTTTCTCTGTAGATGTTCATTTCATCTACATATAAAGATTTTACTTCTACCTTGCCAATCCTATCCTAATTGTGTCATTTTCTTGCCAGACTATTTTGCTTTGGGCCTATGTTTCAAAGTTTAATGGACAGATGAAGAGTAGGTATATCTTCCCTTGTTCTCCACCTTAGGGAGAAAGCATTGTATTTTCTCCATTCATATAAGGCGTTTTTGCTGGAAGTATGGAGTACATGTCTTTTATCTGTTGAGAAGGTTCTGTTCTACTTGTTATCTCCTGATAGCTTTTACCATGAACAGCTGTAGAATTTATTCCAATACTTTTTCTCCAAGTAGTGACAAGATCATATGGCCTTCTCTTTTCCTCTGTTAAAATGATGACTTTTGAGGGTGGATCTTCCAGTGCTGAACCAACACTGCCATCCCTGTAATAAAACCACTTTCTACATACTGCCAGATCTGAATTCTAATAGTTTGTTTTGTTAAACAAATTTCTATCTATGTTCATACTTTTTCTATTATCTTTATCTAGTTTTAGGATTAGCACAATGTCGATTTCATAAAATGAGGGGAGAAGTGTTCCTTCTTTTTTCTGCTTTAAATATTTGATATAATTTATCAGTTGAAATGTATATGAGACTGTTGTCATATAGGTAGGTTTTCAAGCTAGGAATATGCTTTCTTTAATACGTGCTATTCAAATTTTATATTTCCTCTAGAGTTAGTTTCAATAATTTGTCTTCCATGGTACTTTTTAGAAGTTGTCAAATTTATTTCAAAAAAGATTTTTGTAATATGTTTTCTATATCCTTTTAAATTTTGTAAATTCTGTGGTAATGGCTCCTAGATCTTGATATTGTAATTTTAAAAACATATAATTGATGTTGTGTAATGGGAAGAAAAGGTCTAAAGGAGTAGAGGAAGGGGGAGGGGTAGGGGAAGGGAAAGAAGGGAAAAGAAAAAAAGTATGAGAAAAGGAAAAAAATGGAAACAAAGTCTTTGCAAATAGGGAAGGATGGAGGGGGTAAAGGGAGGCAGGGAAGGAGAAAAAAATAAGAACCAAGATGCTCATGTAATGGCACAAGATCCCAATGATGAATGTAACTGTATTTTATACCTAAAATGTACCAATAAACTTAATGGGGAAAAATATATATAGGACCCACCCCTCCAGGCCCAGAGGTAGGGGCTTCTGAGGTGCTGTCGCACTGCTCCCAGCTCAGAGGAGGTGAGCTGCGCAGGTGCCAACAGCACCCCCCCACACCCGCCTGGGTCGAAATGAGAAAACATGTAAATAAGACTCAAAACCAGACTTCCAAATTTCCTAAAGCAACCCCAAAAGGAAATGAGATGGAACACTCTGGTACTCAACCACCTGGACACCCTGAACTGGCAACAAAAGAGGATCTGGAAAAAATGAAATCAGAAATAATTTCTCAGATAACAGCACAGATTATGCCCATAGTGCAAGACATGATTAATAAATCTAGAGAGGACACAGATAAAAAAATATAGGAGCTGAAGAACATGATGGAATCCCAACACAGGAAACAAATGGAATCCATAAAACAGATGCAAACATTTCTAGGAGATTAAAAACTCCATTGAAAGTCTACACAGCAGAATGAACCAATGTGAGGACAGAATTTCAGATATAGAAGATAAGAGTGCAGTTAGTGACCAGGAAAATAAAATTGCTTCAAAATTGTAAGGGACTATGAGAAATGAATTCAGCAGCTGCTAGATGATGCAAAGAAGAATAACAAGACTGACTGGAGTCAAAGAAGAAACAGGAGAGAGTGCAGATGACATAAAAAAAATGTTCACAGAAGTGATGGCAGAAAACTTCCCAAGCAGGAGGAAAGAACTTGACATACAGGTAAGTGAGGCATAGAGACTCCAACTAGCCTTGATCAAAAAAAAAATCTACACATAGGCATATAATTGTTAAGATTCCAGAAACTCAACAGAAGAGCATAGTTCTACAAGCAGTTAGAGAAAAGAAACAAATCACATACAAAGGAAAGCCCATCAGAATCACAGCAGACTTCTCAATGCAAACCTTCAAGGCAAGAAGAGCTTGGAGTGACTTATTTCAAGCCGAAGAGGAAAACAGCCTCCAACCCAGATTGATGTACCCTGCAAAGCTATCTTTCAAAATTGATGGAGAAATAAGATACTTTCATGACAAAGAGTACCTTAGGAACTTCAGGAATACCAAACCAGCACTGCAAAAAATTTTAGACAATTTCCTAGGAACAGACAATGAGGATCATAACCACAGGAAGCACAGCAGAATGAACCCATCAGGTGTGACAAGAAATTAAATGTAAAGGGGGAAAATCCAACAAAAAGAAACAGTCATGACAATGATAATTCAATACGTGTCAGTTATAACCATCAATATTAATGGTCTCAATTCACCAATCAAAAGAAATAGACTTGTAGAATGGGTCAAGAAGCAAAATCCAACAATATGCTGCATACAAGAAACACACTTAATTCAAAAGGAAACTCATAGACTGAAAGTTAAAGGGTGGAAAACAATACTCCATGGGACAGGAACCCGAAAAAAAGCAGGAGTAGCTATCCTCTTTGCAGATCAAGTAGATTTCAAACCAACACTGACTAAGAGAGACAAAGAAGGACACTACATCCGTGTAAAGGGAACAATCCAACAGGAAGAGGTGACAATCATAAATATCTATACACCAAACACTAGTGTGCCCAACTATATAAAACAAATACTAACGGACATGAAAAGTCATATATGCACTAATACAATTGAAGTGGGGGACCTCAACACTCCACTGTCACAAATAGATCAACTAGACAAAAAATAAATACTGAAATACTAGAAATCAATTGAACTCTTGAACAAATGAAGCTAACATGTTTACAGAGTGTTCCACCCCACAAAATCAGAATACACATTCTTCTCAGCTGCACACAAATTGTTCTCCAAAATAGACCACATACTCACTCATAGAACATGTTTAAGTAACTGGAAAGGAATTGAAGTTATCCCCTGTATATTATCAGACCATAGTGTGATGAAATTGGAGATCCATAGCAAAAAATCCCACAAAAGCTTCATAAACAAATGGAAATTGAACAATACACTTCTGAATAACTAATAGGTCACAGAGGAAATTAAAGAAAAAATCAGACAGTTCCTTAAATGACAGTGACAATACAACATATCAGAATCTGTGGGACACAATGAAAGCAGTCTTATGAGGGAAATTCATAGCAGTGAATACATATATTAGGAAAACAGAATGAGCTCAATTAAACAACCTGATGCTGAACCTCAAGCTTCTAGAAAGAGCAGAGCAGGACAACCCCAAAGCTCATACAAGGGAGGAAATTATAAAGATCAGAGCAGATATCAATTCAATAGAGACTAAGAGAATGATACAAAAAATCAGTGAAGCCAAGAGTTGGTTCTTCAAATCAACAAAACTGACAAACCCTTAGCCAACCTTATCAGAAAAATGAAAGAAAAGGCCCAAATCCATTCAATTAGGAATGAAAAGGGTGAAATTACAACAGACCCAGCAGAAATTCAGAGGATCATCAATACCTACTTCAAGAACCTATATGCCAATAAGATGGAAAACACAGAAAAAATGGACAGATTCCTAGATACATGTGAATTACCAAAGTTGAATGAAAAAGACCTAAAAATTCTAAACAACCCAATATCAACCAATGAAATTGAAAATGTAATTAAAAACTTACCCACTAAAAAAAGCCTGGGTCCTAATGCCTTCACTGCTGAATTCTACAAGACATTTAGAGAGGAACTACTGCCACTACTGTTTAAATGCTTCAGTGAAATTGAAAGGGAAGCAATACTCCCAAATTCATTCCTGGAAACAAGCATCACCTTGATCCCCAAAGCAGAGAAATTCTCAACTGAAAAAGAGAACTATAGGCCAATCTCACTAATGAACATAGATGCAAAAACCCTTAATAAGATACTGGTAAATAGAACACAGATCATCAAGATGATCATACACCCTGACCAAGTGGGATTCATCCCAGGGATGCAGGGATGGTTCAACATATGCAAATCAATCAGTGTAATACACTATATCAATACAGCCAAGAACAAAAACCATATAATTATCTCCATAGATTCAGAAAAAGCATTTACTAAAATCCAACATGCATTCATGATAAAAACTCTACAAAAATCGGAATAGATGGTCTCTACCTCAATCTGATAAAAGCCATCTATGAAAAACCAACAGCCAATATCATACAAAATGGTCAAAAACTGAAATCCTTCACACTAATATCAGGAACAAGACAAGGGTGACCACTATCACCACTCTTGTTCAATACAGTTTTGGAAACATTAGCCTTGGCAATTAGACAAGACAAAGAAATAAAAAGAATAAAGATAGGAAATGAAGAAGTCAAATGGTCATTATGTGCAGATGACATGACACTTTATATGGAAGACCCCAAAAATGCCACCAAAAGTCTTCTAGTCTTAATAACCAAATTCAGTAGAGTAGCTGGATTCATGGTCAACACACAAAAATCAATAGCTTTCCTCTACATGAACAACACTCACTGAGAGAGAAATAGGGCAAACAATTCCTTTCACAATAGCATCCAAAAAACTGAAATACCTAGGAATCAACCTAACAAAAGAAATCAAAGACCTCTTCTCTGAAAACTATAGCACTCTGCAGAGAGATTGAAGATGATATCAGAAAATGGAAAGATATCCCCTGCTCCTGGGTAGGAAGGATCAATATAGTGAAAATGGCCATACTTCCAAAACTGCTATACAGATTCAATGCAATCCCAATTGAAATGCCAGCAGCATACTTCACGGACCTTGAGAAAACAATCCAAAAATTCATTTGGAACAAGAAGAGACCCAGAATAGCAAAAGAAATTCTAAGTAACAGAGCAGGAGGTATCACAGTCCCCAACCTGAAACTATACTACAAAGCTACTGTGATAAAAACAGCATGATACTGGCAAAGAAACAGACCTGAGGACCAGTGGAACAGATTAGAAGATGCTGACACAACTCCAGACACACTCGGCTACCTCATCTTCGATAAAGGAGCCAAACACCCTCACTGGAGGAAAGATAGCCTCTTTAATAAATGGTGCTGGAAAAATTGGGTTTCAACTTGTCAAAGATTAAAACTAGACCTGTGTCTTTCACCATGCACTAAACTAAAATAGAAATGGATTAATGATCTAAATATTAAAATATAAACACTGAATCAGCTGGAACAGAGGTTAGGTAGAACTCTTGAAGACATTGGTGTAGGAAAAGATTTTATGAACAAAACCTCAGTTGCCCATGAACTAGTTCAAACAATCAATGAGTGGGATCTCTTCTTATTAAAAAGCTTCTACACAGCAAGAGAAACCACCAGCAATTTGAAGATTGTGGGAAAACATCTTCACCTGCTGTTCCTCAGACAAAGGCCTACCATCTTGAATCTATAAAGAACTTAAAAACATCAGACCTCCCAAATGTAAAGACCCAATCCAAAGATGGGCATCTGAAATGGACAGACATTTCTCAGACAAAGTAGAAATAGCAAAACAAATATATGAAAAAGTGTTCAACATCACTGGTCACTCGAGAGATGCAAATGAAAACAACACTGAAATTCCACCTCACTCCAGAAAAAATGGCTGCTATCATGAAATCAACCAATAACAAATGCTGGCATGGCTGTGGGGAAAGAGGAACCCTGCCTCACTGCTGGTGAGATTGGAGACTGGTGCAACCACTATGGAAATCAGTATGGAGATACCTCCGAGTACTAGGACTGGAAGTCCCATTTGATCCAGCTATTCCCCTGCTGCGTATCTTCCCCAAAGAATTAAAAGAATTATACCACAGTGTTATATGTGCACCCATGTTCATAGCAGTACAATTTGTAGTAGCTAAAACTTGGAAGCAGCCCAAATGCCCATCAACTGGAGGCTGGATAAAGAAAATGTGGTTTTTTTTATAAGATGGAGTACTACTCAGACATAAAGAATGAGAAATTAGAGACATTTATAGCTAAATGGATGCACATTGAGGCAATACTCTTAAGTGAAATAAATAGGACACCCATGTGTAAATACCAAATAGTTTCTCTACTGTGAGAAAATGAAAGTAAATAAGGACTAAAAGGTATAATAGATAATGTGAAATAGAAAGAAAAGGGGCAAAGGGGAAGTGGGAGGGGTAGGGGAAAGGAAAGAAGGGAATGGAATTACTACGAGAAAAGGAAAAAATGGAAACAAAGTCTTAGTAAATAGGGAGGAATGGAGGAGTTGAAAGGAGGGTAGGGGAATGAGGAAAAATAAGAACCAAGAGAGATTATGTAAAGGTGTAAATTTCCGATGATGAATGTCATGATATTGTATACCTAAAATGTACCAATGATTAAAATGAATAACTGATAATGCAAAAAAGGAAGAAAAGGTCCAAAGGTGTAGGGGAAGTGGCAGGGGTAGGGGAAAGGAAAGAAGGAAAAGGAAAAATTATGAGAAATTGAAAAAAAGTAAACAGTCTTTATAAATAGGGAAGGGTGGAGGAGGTGAAGGGAGGGCAGGGAATGGGGAAAATATAAGAACCAAGATACATCATGTAAAGGTCCAAGTTCCCAATGATAAATGTAAATGTATTGTATACCTAAAATGTACCAATAAAAGAATTTAAGAAAAAAAAATATACATTGACATTGATAGACATATTGAAATTAGCATATACTTTTTTCAAATGCATGTCTTTCAGACATGCAATTTATGAGAGGTATGTACAGTATTTAAAAAATATATGAATATTTTTAATATTTAACCTATTTTTTAATGAAAATGATTGTTCAGGTAATAATTTAGTAAAAGCAAACATTCTAATAACAAGGTTAGGGATACAGAAAATGTTATAAATAATTTGTGCCACTATATTATTCCTGACTCAACTTTATTATGGGAAAATCCAAATAAGGATAACTAAAGAATGTCAACCTCTTATATGGATTAGATGTAAGCAGAAACAGGAGAATCCAAGGCTGAGAGACTGAGCACCTGAGGCCTCCCTGAGAACCTGGGAAGTGATCATGGTAGTAGGATCTCGGGTGATGCAAAGCCTCTGTGGCTGTTGATGGCTATGTGAAGGGCTTCTTCCATTCTTTCCATTGTGGAATATTTAGGCAGATACAGAATACTGTGACACGTTAATGATCTTGGGTAATCTTTTTCACTGGAAGTTTCAGGACAGCGGAATACTATTCCTCTACTCTGGATGCCTCTTATATGGAGTCTATCACACCCTGTAAGAAATACTGGAAAAGAATAAACTTTAGTTAACTTATATCACAGAAAGAGAAAAACTTAAATTATGATAGCATTCACTAAGTAAATGATTGGTGAACACCCTTGTGCAAAGTGAACTATGCAGGGCCAGGTGGAACCTAGAAAAATCACAACATGCAGTTTTTGTCCTCCATGAATTTGTGATCCATTTGCAGTAAATCACATCCATGACAAGATGAATTTAAATTAGTTCCACTAGGAGATGGGATGTTGAGAGCTTCCTGGAGGGCTGAGGTTTAGGGTCCAGAGTTAAGAGAGCAGGTTGGGGTGGTCAGGGAGACTCAGAGGCCCTACTGGCTCATTCTCTAAAGAGGAGTTGGAAGAGCTTTCTGAGGAGCTGGAAGAGCTTTCCAAGGAGAGGGAAGAACCAAAATGGAGCAGCACTGGTTCAGGGAACTTACCCTGGAGTCCCAAGGCCACTGTTAATCAGGTCCATGACTGTCCACAGCAGACCTTTGAACTGGGCTGTAGACATGCGCATCCCTGGAGCTGCTGACAACCTCTGCTGACCTCTACAATCCTCGCGCCCCCCCACTTCCTAGAGGCTGGGACTGGCCCCATTCCCTTTCTTACAGAACTGCTTCACTGTTCCCAGCACCAACCTTAACTCCTAACAAGTGACATAATCTCCAACCCACTTTAAAGCTCACACTTTAAGGCTATAAATACAACCACCATTTTGTAAAACTTTGGGGCACATTTTCAAGATTGCTTAAATCTGTGTTTCCCCAGATTATTCATCCTAATTAACCCCAAATAAACTTAACTTTGTTCATTCTTGCCTAGGCTGGTTTTATTCTAGGTTGGGACAAGGCAGGGGGAGAAACCAGAGGTGGAAAGATGTAAGTGAACTCTTTGAAGGTGCAGACAGTTGAAGCAAAAGTTTCTCTTTTTAGAAAAAAAGATTAGAAAAGCAGTTTCCCATTAAAAAACTGAGTTTGTATAGAAATTTAAATTGTCCTCCAACAAAAACAGAAAGTTGTGTATATGAAGAAAAGCTGAAACAAGCATGGTGGTGGAAGCCTTTTATCTCAGAACTGGGGTAACTGAGGCAGGAAGATCTCAAGCTGAAGGCAAACTTGCACTAAACAGACCTTCTGTAAAAAAACAAAGACCAACCATTAAAGCAAAGAGCTGAAAGACTCAGGACCCTGAGGCAGGGGGTTCATAATTTAAATGCCAACCTGGCCACTTTAACAAAACCGTATCTCAATAAAGAATGAAAGAGGAGGGTGGTGTGGGTGAGTGGTAGAGTGATACTGCATTCAGTCTCCAATACTGAGAAAAAATGCTGCAAATGGAATAAGATGATGAGAGAATTAGGTGGTTAATTCTGTCCCAGGGAAATTGCTGTGTTCCCACCAAGAAAACCCAAGAGCTAGGCTTGGACTCAGCCTGTTGGGTTCAAAATCTGGATCTCACACTTTGGCAGGTGTCCGAACCTGGGCAAGGTACTAAATGCTTCAACCCTGTGTTTCCTTATACTTGAAATGGAAGAAGTAATCACATGTCTCACAGGATTGCTACTGAGGTTAAAGTGAGGCGATAGAAAAAATTGGTCAGTAGAGTGCCTGCCACAGAGTGAGGACACAATAAATGCCTATGCCGCTGTTATTCTCATCACTATCTGTCATTGGTATTATTTTATATAAGAGAGTGCATTATTACAGACTCAGAGGACTCAATTAAATGAAAATAAGAGCATAACATAAGAAGTATAATTTAGAACCAAGAAGAATATGAAAAGACACAATCTAAGAATTGGACCTGGGATTAGTGTAGAAAAGGTAGTGAAAGTGCATTATATCTATTATTACTTTATGAAAATGCGAAATAGGCTTGTGTAAGAGAAAGAATGGTGGTCTAGAAGGCAAGGTACCTGTTTCTATGCTTTGCTCTGCCATTAACACGCATGACCTACTCTTTTTTATTTTTGGTACCGAGGATAAAACTTGGGACCTTGCGCTTGCAAGGCAGGTGGTAGAACCACTGAGCTAAATCCCTGGCCCACATGACCTACTCTTAAGAATGACTATCACAGGTATTTACCTTTGTAAAAGATAAATAATTGTAGACACAAGTATTACTGCCATACTTACAGAGAAATTTTTTCTTTTCACCCAAAGTTAACTTGTGGAAAGCCTTCCAAAACATCAGTATAGTAGGATGTGATATGTAGTATCCTTGTTCATACTTTGAATTCTTGAGAGAAAGAGGGAGAAAAATGATTTTTTTTGGTGGTGGGGGGAATATATGGAAGTCTTTGGGAAGAACTGAAGGCAATTTAAGAACCATTTACCTTTTCAAAGTCTTCCCAGTTATAATCAGTACTTCCAATTACTGCTGTCATGAGTTCTTCAGGCTGGAAACATTTAATTATCTCTTGGTCAAAGACTCTATAAAATCCTTTATGAAATTCCTCATAGACTGCCTTTATGGAGATGTTGAAAATGTAGTCAATACACTTATAAACATAATCTTTCCTTGAGGGAAGGAAAAAAATAGCCAGTGATATTCTTTACCAATGATAAAAACAATCTCTACTTTGCTGTTTTTACTATTTCAATTGAGAAAAATAGTAAATTTCTTCATGGTAGATAAACTAGTACAGGGATATTAAAACCTGCTCAGCTAGAAGGAAGCTTAGTAAATGTAAGCAGAAAGATCAACCCTTTATTTTTTTCTCATTTTCCTCACTGGAACCAGGAGATTTAATAAACACTAATCTGAAAACACATGTGCCTCAACTTACATTTATGAGCTGTAAGTAACATGGAGCAAATATTCACTTAGTACATCTAAGGTGCTGTATATCACAGCTTAGCAATGCAGTTCACTGTAGAGCATTGGTTATTTCCCATCTTGACCCTGTGGCTCACAGGCAGCTGTGACTTGGTACTGCTGTCCTGTATCACAAGACAGTATTGTACCTGTGTCCCTAGCCCAGGGGAAGTACGACATTCAAAACATTGAGTATAGGGTTGGGGATTTAGCTCAGTGGTTCCGGCGCCTGCCTTGCAAGCGCAAGGTCCTGAGTTTGATCCCTGGTACCAAAAAAAAAAAAATTGAGTATAGTTACCATGGAATGTATGTGGCTTTCACACCATTTTTAGTCATTCTTCTGCTTAAAATCTTTCAAAGGCTTAAAATCTTTGCCCTCTGTGGGGGCAACTCTGCACCTGCCTGGTAAGAATCAAACCCTCCATGACCTGACCTTTGCCAGTCTCAGCTCTTTCCCTTTCTATTTTCTTCTCTGGCCTTGGTCTTTCTTTCTCATTTGTAGACAGCCCTATCATGTAACTTTCCTCTCCAGCAGGCCATGTTTCCTCTTCACCTGGCACTCGTATCAACCATCAGATTTCAGTATGAACATGATACTCTCAGGGTTGGTCCTGTTCCTCTCTTTCTTCCAACACATGTGACTCCACAGAAATTATTTCTGCAAGGTCTGACTTGTACTACAGGATGCACCCTCATACAAGATGTATTTCCTGATGGCAAGTGGTATGGTTTGGACATGGTTTTGAGTGTCCCCTAAGGCTTCATGAGTGGGAACTTACTCCCCAGTGTGAGGTACTAAAAGGACTGAAATTTAATGTGATTATGGTGATGATAGTTGTATTAGGTGTATTTTCTTCTTGTTGTGACACAATACCTGACACCGAAAGTTAAGGGAGGAAAAGTTTATTTGATCAGTTTTTGGAGGTTTCAGTCAATAGCTGCCTGTCTCCAAAACAGGGTGGCATGGCACAAGGGCATCAGAGGAGAAATAGTCCACCATAAGCAGTCAGGTGAAAGTGCATTAGCTCTCTTTCTATCCCTTATATTTTATGCAGGTTACCCACCCTAGGGTAGGTGCAGCACTCACATCCTTAATCATGAACTATGCCAAACCAATCAGTGGACTGATTTAGTAATCACACACCCTTGATCTCAGCATCACACACTCTAGATCCAGCCACCTCTGAAAAGCCTCCCTATGACTGCATAAGGCTTTGGGAGGACATCTAGACCCAAGCCATAACAATAGGTGAGGCCTCTGGGAAGCAATTAAGATTATGTAAGGCATCAGAGGAGCCCCTATGATACAATGCTGGTGGCCTTGTAAGACAAGGGAGAGAGACCACAAGAGATACATGTGTGTGCTCCTTGTTTCTTCCTGTGTGATTCCTTGCACAGCATTGGGATTCTGTCAGCACGAAAGCCATCATCAAATGTAGGTCACTACACGTCCACAACTGTTAGCTAATCTATTTTTTTATAAAATTTCCTGGGGCTAGGTATTTCATGATAATAATGAAAAATGGACTAACAGAGCAGGCATTATAGTGGAGGCATTCTCACTAGAGGAGTGAGAGTCTCCTATACTGTAACTAGCTTTTGAGAACCAGCCTATTTAAATTTACTTGAGAGATGCGGAGAAAGAACCTCTGTAGCATTTGTTGACTTCTGTTTTATAAATATTCCCATAATAGCTGATTCAAGCTGATATGTTAAAAATGTCAACAGTGAAAATTTAACAGTGACCTCTCCAAACTAATTCTGGCTCCATCCTACATACTATAGCCACCTAGTTCCTTATTTGGTTAACTTTTTTTTTTTTTGTACCGAGGATCGAACTCAGGTCCTTGTGCTTTCGAGGCAGGTGGTGGAATCACTGAGCTAAATCCCCGGCCTTTATTTGGTTAACTTTAAAAAAGTACAGTAATCCTTATCTGCCATTATATCACATAATAACTTATTCATGTATTGTCTTTTTGCCCCAATTATATTTATATTAATTCCCACAAATTAATTTCCTGATTTAGTCTTTTTCATTCTTCTATCTCCAGTACCTGGAATAGGGTCTCATACAGAATAGAGGCTCCAAAATATTTGTTAAATGGTAAAAATATTTAATCCTGAATCCTTTCTTTCCTTCTCTTATAACATTTTTATCTTTGCAAAAGATGACCTAAAGTCATTATCTTAAATGCTGAAATATATATTTTAATATATATAGTTGTATCAACATTTTATGTGTATTCAAAGCAAACATTCTAGTTCCCAAAACTTACTTGTTGGTTTGCTCCACAGGTACAGATATCCCATCTGGAATTAAATCAACATCATTTCGATCCCAAGGTATCTGTAACCAAAATGTATTAAGGTAATCAACCACCCTCAATACCACTGTTGCCAGCATATTTTTCCTGTGAAATTGAAAATAACTAGGGTTAATTATTTATGTAGTTCAGCCTTTTTTTTTTTGGTAGCGGGGATCAAACTCGGGACCTTGAGCTTGTGAGGCAGGCAACGGAACCTCTGAGCTAAATCCCCGGCCTCACCCATTCAGCCTTTTAAATGCATATAAAAATTTGAAATGTACCCTAATATGTGTCATACACAGATTTCAAACATAAGGTTATTCTGTGTAGCTGTTCACATTAATTGAATAATTATAACTTTCAAAAATATATACATGAGTTATCAAAGAACAAGAGAAAGGGAAAGTTTATAATACAGAAGTGAAATATCTTTGGTAAATAAAATTTCATATTTAAGATACTATAATAAAAATTACAAATACACATGTGACCTAGGGATGTAGCTCAATGCTAGTATGTTTGCCCAGCATATGCTTGGGGTTTGATCTCCAGCCATGCAGATTAAAGTAAACTATAATCAGGCTTCCCTAAATACTCACAGAGAAATATATGTCGAGTTCTTCAAGGTCATCAGCTTCATCATTTAAAATTTCTTGCAAACTCCTAGTGTAAATTTTGGATTAAAAGTTATATTTCTTGATTGCATAAAAGTTCAAAAGCAATAAATATTAACTTAAAATGCACATTATAAAAAAGCATCCAGTGCAATGTAAATTTCTGCTTTCACCTCCTATTCTTCTTCCTAAAACAACCTCTATTCATGGTTTAATTTGTTAGAACCACTGTTACCCAACAGACACTGCTGTGTATTGTGAAAATGACACAAAAGAGCCCATCTCTACAGCAGAGATGCTCAACCAGGGATGACTGTATCTTCTAGACAACATGTGGAAAAATCTGAACACATCTTTGGTTGTCACAACAAAGGGAGAGTTGCTATTGGCATCTAGTGAATAGCCTTCAAATGCTGCTAAAAATTGCACAAGGCCCAGGACAGCCTCCCACAACAGAGTTAAAGGGGCCTAACTCAGTGGTAGATTGCTTGCTTAATGAGGCTCAGGGTGGTTCCCAACAAAACACACCCAGAAACATGTGTGCATGAGTGTGTGTGCCCCCAAATGTCAATTTTGCCAAGGCAGAGACACCTTGCTCTAGTGTCAATGTAGCCAACTTATTCTCCCACATAGTACATGAGAAAAGAATCCTTTTCCCCAACTTCTTCCCAACACTCTTAAGAATTCTGTTATCAATCTATATAAGCAGAAAAATGACATTTAATTCACTCAATTACTAGTCAAGTTAAGCATATTGTTATTTTTTGATTAGCCATACACATATACTTAAGATAAGCCATGTGTACTTATAGTACATGTGTGAAAACCCACATATATAATACATACTCTCCAAAGTAACTGTATACATCTGGAAAAAATCAAGAGACCAGGCCACAGATCTGACACTAGGTCATAGACAGAGGAACATTTTTGAAGATTTACACAATTATAATTATGCTAAAATTCAAATTCTTGTAAAACTCATACAATATTGAAACTGAAAATCATGACTGTATCTTTATGTAACATGATTTATGGCTAAATAATTAAAATCATATAGTCTTTTTAAAAAAGCAAATATATTTACTTACTTCCCCAAAACAGGACTGAGTTCTTTTAAATCTTCCAAAGATGGCTTTTGGTCCAGAAGTTTCTTATACAGAGCCAGTGGGAAAGGAATGTTGACAATATTGGAATTGAATAGGGAAAGGCCACAGAGCATCCCAAAGAGGAAATATCTGTTCTCAAATTTAGGCTGACAAAGGGGAATATTTAAATTAGTAAAGAAGAAAATATACTCCCCCTTTCCAAAATCACAAATTAGGAAAAAATAAGTCTTCAGGAAAATAAAAAGTTGAGGTTTTTCATAGGTTACAAAACCATTTAATTTTTCTGCATAATTTTAATACAAATTAGCAATATGAACATTAAATGAATTTATTTTTGTTACTAAAGGGAATCTGTACTAAAGGGAATCTTATCTGAGTAGAAACATACTCAGATAAGAGTTACAAACTAAGGTTTCAGGGTTGAACTTGACAGTCATTGTCTTCTAATTCATGTAGAAAAATGACACTCAGAAAGGAAGGATGTACCTCACACTTCAAGTCAGCTTCAGGTATGTCAGAGGTTGGTCTCGTGAATGGTGTCCCCTAGGTGTGCTAACAGGGCAAGGTCATGAGAAAGCAAAGGTGACTGATGCTACAGGCAAATGAAGGCAAGTTTAGAAGGGGGAGGAAAGAGAGTCCTGGTTAAGTGGGCGCTACATGGTCTGAGTGTCTCCCCCAAGTGTCTATGTAGGAAGCCTGGTGCTCAGTGTGGCAATATTAATAGGTTCCTCACTCAGGGTAGAAGACATCCATACCATATTTTTCTAATGAAAATATTTACTTTAGTGTAATGGTAGCCGGCTGAGCATCTCAGTAGCTGTGCTGGGGGAATACAGAAAGCAGTCTTTGTGCTCACCCACTTGGCAGACAAATGGCAGAGTGTATGCACCCATGTTAAAGTATCAACGGGAAAGTTTTACCCATGTTATGTGCTGTGTTACATTTTTATGTATTTATAATTTATTAAAATTTTCTTTTGATTTTCCTTGTAGCATTAGGCCAATTCAGTATAATGTTGCATGAAACTCTGCTTTTACAGCTCTGGGAGGAGGGTGAAAGTGTCATCAGGTGAGTCAGCTACCAATGATGACTTAGATAATATAAGCCAAAGAACATGGGACAGCGAGACAAAGCAATATATGACTGACAGAGAAGTACAGAATGAAGATTTTGTTTCAGATGAGGAAGAAAACAGTAATGTAAATAAATATTTGACTAGTCAAAATGCTACCAAATAGTCATGTATACCTGAATGATCCAAAATTAGAACTAAGTCGGAAAATGTTATTAGGTTCTGGCCAGAGGTGAAACCTATTGGACGGAATGCCAACACTGTGATTCAGTGTTGGAAATTGTAATGGATGATATGCTACAAGATGTTTTGAAATATACTAATAATGAAATACAGGGGCTGGGGATTTAGCTCAGTGTTTCTGGCATCTGCCTCAAAAGCGCAAGGTCCCGAGTTCAATCCCCAGTACCAAAAAAAAAAAAAAAAAAATACAAGTAAGGCATTTTATATGCATCAACCCAATACTCAAAAATATATTTATCATAACACTTCACTATCTCAACTAAAGGCCTTCATACCAGGACTTTATCATCTAATTGTCAGATTCTAAGGGATTTATGAAGAAGTGACAGATGTGGCATTGAGATTTTTAGAACAGTAATGACACTCAAGAGATTTGGTTTCCTTCAAAATTGCCTATGTTTTTAAAAAAATTTTTAATTTTTATTTTTTGGTACTGGGAATCAAACTCGGGTCCTTGCGCTTGCAGGGCAGGCAGCAGCACCACTGAGCTAAATCCCTGGCCCCAAAATTGCCTATGTTTTGACAACAAAAAGACCCACCAAGAAAAGAAAAAAATCCAAAAATTTGGCTATTCCCTCATTTTTTGAAAACTTTGTTTCAAACTGTCAAGCAGTTTATAGACTGTCTGAATACATGACATTTGAGGAACAACTTGCATCATTTTGTGGTTGTTGGAGCTTTTGGCAATATATGCCAAATAAATCTACCAGATATGGTATAAAAATATATGCCCTGGTAAATGTGAAGACATTTTACACCTTGAATTTAGAAATTTATCCTGGGACTCAGGCACCAGGTAATAAACCATGCAGTAATAAACCATCTGATGTTGTAAACAGATTCGTTGCACCTATTTTAAAAAGTAACCCAAATGTCACATTTGACAATTGTTTCATTAGTTACCCACTGATGTTACATTTGCTAAAAGAACACTAGTTGACCAGCACAGGAATTATATGTAAGAACAAAGTGGAGATTTTCCCCAAAATGTTGCAAATTCACCACAGAGAAATGTATAGTACAATCTTTGGACTTCAGAAACATATAACATTGGCCTCATATATGGCAAAGAAAAACAAACCAGTATTGACACTGTCAACATTACAGGATGATAAGACTGATATTGAAGCAGGGGACTGTGGTGCACACCTGTAATCCTAGCACCCTGGAGGCTCAGGCAGGAGAATCCCATAAGTTCAAGGTCAGCCTGTGGTACCTAGTGAGTTCAAGGCTGGTCTGGACTATAAAGCAAGACCCTGTCTCAAAACAAAACAAAATAAAACAAAAGATGGAGAATGGATCCCCAACACAAATGAACCCAGAAATGGCCACATTTTGCAACAAAATGAAAGGCCCGTTATATGTTGTTGACAAGTTATGCTGCAACTATGTCACTTGAAACAAAGCATTGGCTAATGGTTGTGTTCTACTGAATCCTAAACATGTTGGGCATAAATGGTTTCATAGGTCACACACAAAAATAACAAGCACAAAATATCAAGGAGAAATTTTCTTATAGGATTGGGACTGGAATTGATAAATGGTCAGTTACAATAGAGGAAGAACAATGTGTATCTGACCAAAGAACCCCACAAAAGAATTCTGAAGCAGACTGATAATGAGTCAGGTGAAACAGCGTAAGAACCTCCTAAGAAAACAGAAAAACCAGCAAGATGTCAAGTATTTCTACCAAAAAAGACAGGAAAATGAAACACATGTGCTAACAGTGTTAAGTGATACTTGTGTATGGAACATGCTGTTTTCATGTGTGAAAACTGCCTTAGGTGTGATAACTGAAGTAGAGATTATTTTTATGGTAGTGTTTTATTTGTATTTTCATCATAGTTCACATAGGAATTTATTTCTATTGTTTTTAAATTTACTAAGCAGACAAACATTTGATGTAGAAAATATTATTTATTCTAAACACTCAGTAAATATTTGATATATTTTATTGATATTTCACTCTCCTGCTAAGTGCACATTGTATAAGGGAACCTCCTGACAAAACAGGAAGACAAGAGGGCACAAGTATGACCCCTCAAAAAGGATAGGAAAGTAAAACCCATGTACTGTTAGTGTGTGCATGGAACATGCTGTTTTCATGTGTGAAGACTGCTTTAGGTGTGATAAATCAAATAAAGTTTTATTTGTATTTTCATTGTAGTTCACATAGGAATTTATTTTTGTTATTTTTTAGATTTTGTAAGCAAGTAAACAGTTGATGTTGAAAATGTTGATGTTTATTCTAAACACTCATTAATATCAAAAATTTAGTATTTTACTATTTTATTTTCCTATTAAGTACACACTATAATATAATAAAACCCATAAAATTAAATAATTCATCAGTAGAAATACTCCTAAACAATAAACGTGGGCATTATACACCCATTGAAATGCTCCTTTAAAAAATTTTACCTTGACATGGTATCTTTTTTTTTTTTTTCTGGTACTGGGGATCACACTTGGGTCCTTGCGCTTGGGCTTGCGTAGCAGGCGGCAAAACCACTGAGCTAAATCCCCCGCCCTTAATATGGAATCTTTAAGAGGTGGGGCTGAGGGTGAGGTTGTGAGGCCACTGGGAGTGTACCCTTGGAAAGCAGTAATGTATTTCCCACGGGAGCTCATTCTCACTCTGCCTCCTTGTCTCCCCATGTAACCTCTTCCCTGCACAGGAGACTGACATTACATCATCTGCCATCAGATCCTTACCAGAGCTGAGATGATACCAGCAGTAAGTGTCTGAACATTCTAGAAGTGAAAGCTTTATAAATCTCTTTTTCTTGTAAAGCACCCAGCTTTGGGTGTTTCAATATGGTAAGAAAACCATAATAATAACAACAACAAAAACAGACTAATACAGTTGGCTTTGCTTCAGATCTTGCAGTCCTGGAGAAGAGAAAACCCAGGGTCTATCCTGGTCATAACTGTAGCCAAATAGAGGAAAGGCCATTCGCCTGAAAAGTGTAAGATTTCCGTCCCATTGCCAGCCTTGCTGTTATGAGGCGCAGAGCTTGGGCCACTCACCAAGTGTTCAATCAACTCAATCTACTTGCCCTGCTGCCTTCTTGATATAAATATGAGGACAGAAGATAAAACTGTATTTGAATTTTGGAAATGAGTTAAAGGTACAATATAAGTAATCTCCAACGGTAGGTGCTCCAAAATTAATCCATTTTCTTTTCCAAACTGTGGGGAGACGCTGGCCAAAGGAGTGACTTTGAGTACTGAAGAAGGGACCTTGTAACAACAGTTCCCATGCCCCTGGAATGCATAGTTAGAGTTTAGAGCAGAATCTGCAGGACAGCAATCAGTAGAATTAAAAGCTGTTTGTTGGGGCTGGGGGTTTAGCTCAGTGGTTCCACTGCCTGCCTCATAAACACAAGGTCCTGAGTTCGATCCCCTGTACCAAAAAGGAAAAAAAAAAAGCAGTTTGTTTTGGCCACTGTGTTTCCTCTGCCTTGATAAGATTACTTAAACCAGGTCGACATATGTCATGTAATAAACCATCCCATTCCAGCCCTGTCCTCTGACCAAAACTCCTATATACTATGTTGCAAGTGTTTTTCTTCTACATCTTTGTTCTCATGTCCTTGAGTCAGAAATAACTGCAGAGGTCTCAGCTTGCTGTTGTTTCCCTGAGCCTCTCTTATACCAAAGCAGCAGTCCTTCTAAATTCTTGGTGATTGAACTAAATCTTGTCTCCGAGTAGTCTTCATCCTCTGTTCATCCATGGATGCACACTGTGACCCCAAATTTTATAATATGTCCCCTGGTTCCACATTATTTTGTCATCTAACTGAGCCATACACAAATTTTAAAATATTTTTTTGTTTTTTTATTTTCTATCTAGCAGGATAGAATAATGCTTAAGAATAAAGGCTTTGAGGTCAGGCAGCCCTGTATTTATGTTTTAGCCTGGTCACTTGCTAGATGTTATGGACTTGAGTAATTACTTCATCTCTCTCAGCTTCACTTTCTTCACATGTAAGACAAAGATAAACCACCTACCCTCCCAAGGCTGATGTAGTTTATTTTTCTCCTCTTCATCCCTCACTTGCACCTCTTTAGTTTATCTATCCCTGTCCTTAATGATTACTCTCCGGTCTCCACTTCTCCATGTCACATTCTGTAGCGACTTCCACCTTTCCTTGATGTTCTTCTGTCCTAACAAAGACTACTTTAAATTTGTGTGCTTTTCATACTGTCACATTACCTTACCTTGTTTTATCCTTGCAACACCCCTGTAAAGTAGTCAGAGGAGAAACTATAATTACATAATAGGGAAGAAACTGAAAATTCAACATGGTATGACCACTATCACTTACTAGAACTCTGGTTCTATTTCCACACCAGTGATTGCTTTCCCACCCTGTTGTCCTTCTCAGTAACTGTTACACATCAAGTTGGCAATCTAATGTTAGTCTTGTCACTCCATCTACGTATATAAAAAGTTTTAGGAGAAAACGGATCCTGTCATAACTTGAATCTTCTACAATATATAATACAATGTGGGAACTCAAGAAACACTGAATAAATAAATGCCTCCTATCAACTGATAAAAACAAAAACCACTGGCACACTTTAGACATATATCTTTAAGAGGTTCGTTCATTCTCAAAAAGGTAAATGCATTATTATCTAATCATATCATTTGAAGAACAATTTGAGAAAGGCAACCAGTAACTAGAAGCTTAAAATATGATTTCTTTCATAACTATTTTGTCTGTGTTATTAACAGAGAATGAAGATTTTAAAAATAATTTTAGAAAAAAAAATGCTTACACTCCGAGCATCTTTTAAAAGATATCATCATTACACAAATCACTCACCTTTTCAGAATTAAGTTATATTGTCAATAATTTCTATCAATTATTTCTCTCCTAATTGAAAACACTCTCAATTACTAGGTTTCAAAATTTAGAACATGCTCCAAGTATTTATGTATCAGACATTGGGAAAAGAAATTGTAGTTTATCCATATAATCGAATATTTCTCTGTAATAAAGAGTGAACTGTGGATACATGTCACAACATGGAAGAATCCCAGCAAAATTATGGACCATACAAATGCTACCCAAAATATGGGTCCCAAGGCTCTCTATGAGGTTATCTTGCATTAGTTTCTTTTTATTTTTTTTTGGTACTGGGGATCAAACTTGGGACCTTGCGCTTGCAAGGCAGGCGGCGGAATCACTGAGCTAAATCCCCGGCCCCTTGCATTACTTTGTATGGTTTTCATATTGTAGTATATGGAGTATATTTTCTGTTCTGAAAAACTATGAGAAAGTGATAAAAGACTTACATTTACAGGAAACCACATGTAGGAACCCTCTTCAGGATACATGAACATTCCATATTTTGGCTGGGTCATCTCTTCAAATATACAGTGGAAGAACTCAGAAGTGACTCCTCCACTCTCAGGACGAATTTCTTTGATAAATTCAACCTAAGGAAGAGAGTACATCCCCACTGTCTGATTTAAACCTCAATGCTTCAGCCTTTATGGAAAAGTGTTCAATCTCTAATGATCATTCTTTCAGGCAATACAATTACCAGAATCACTCAGCCCTTACCTCCATCCAGTCTATCAAGCCTCAATTTCCTGCCGAGCAGTAGGTCAACCTACTTTTCTCAGGTTGTACAGTAAGTGCATGGACCCCTTAGACTGCCACATGTACCAAGGGAAGGGAATCTAGCATCTACCATTTATGTTGACCAGAATCTTGAACCAAATTTTGATGTGCTTCAAATTCCTGGGCCGCTCAATTCCCCAGTTATTCTATGTTGTTGTGTATCTTCATCTTACTGTTTAGGCTTTACATCCTTGGCTACAGTTAACAGTTATTTGGTTTCTTCTGCCTGTGTCCTCAATAGGGCTTTTACTAAACCACCCTTTCAACCAGCCTGGGCATTAGACCTTGCAGAAACTATGGTTACTGATTACCCTACCCCTCATATAAGAAACCCTCTTTTTCAAAACTCTCTTTACCTTTAGACTTTGTGGCTTTGTACTAACTTCATTTCCACATATCTCTGTAGCAACTCCTTTTTGACTTCCTTTTCTTTTTTTTCCATTAAGTTTATTGCTACATTTTAGGTATAAAATACAGATACATTCATCATTGGGATCTTGTACCTTTACATGATGTATCTTGGTTCTTACTTTTTCCCCATTCCCCTGCCCTCTTTTCACCCCCTCCAGCTTCCCTATTTGCAAAGACTGTTTCAATTTTTTTCCTTTTCTCATATTTTTTCTTTTCCTTCTTTCCTTTCCCCTACCCTTCCCACTTCCCCTACTCCTTTAGACCACAATGTATCAATTATACATTTTTTTAAAATTACAATATCAAGATTTAGAGGACATTACCACAGATTTTACAGAATTTAAAAGGATATAGAAAGCATATTACAAAAATCTTTTTTGAGATAAATTTGACAATTTCTATGTAGTACCTTGGAAGACAAATTAATGAAGCAGACACTGGAAGAAATATAAAATTTGAATAGCACGTATTAAAGAAAGTATATTCCTAGCTTGAAAACCTACCTATATGACAACAGCAGGCTCATGTACATTTTAACTGATAGATAATAACAAACATTTAAAGCAGAAAAAAGAAGGAAGACTTCTCCCCTCATTTTAGGAAATCATTGTGCTAATACTAAAACTGGATAAAGATAATAGAAAAGTAGGAACATAAATCAAAATTTGTTTAACAAAACAAACTATTAGAAGTCAGATCTGGCAGTATGCACTAAGTGGTTTTATTATAGGGATGGCAGTGTTGGTTCAGCATTGGAAGATCCATTCCCACAAGTCATCATTTTAACATAGAAAAGGAAAAAGCCATATGATCCTATCAGTAGTTGCAGAAAAAGTATTGGACTAAATTCTACAGCTGTTCATGGTAAAAGCTATCAGGAGACTAGAAGTAGAACAGAACTTTCTCAACAGATAAGCCATGTACTCCATACTTCCACCAAAAACACCTTAAATGAATGGAGAAGATACAATGCTTTCTCCCTAAGGTGGGGAACAAGGGCACATATGCCTACTTTTCATCTGTCCATTAAACTTGGAAACATAGGCCCAAACCAAAATAGTCTGGCCATAAAAATAAACAAACAGTATAGGATTGGCAAGGTAGAAGTAAAATCTTTATATGTAGATGAAGTGATCATCTACAGAGAAAATACTAAGAAATCTCTAGGAGCCCCTAGAACTTGTATTTGAATTTAGCAGGATTAGAAAACACAAGGAATAAAGAAAAATTCAGGTCTATGTATACTTGCTATAAATGAAGAATTGGATATTGAAATTTAAAAGTTATGTAGGAGTACAAAGGACCTGGAAAAGTAAAAAGAAAAAAAATAACAGTGCTGGAAGACATTTATTACCTAATTTTAAGACTTATTCTAAAGCTACAGTAATCAAGGCAATGTTGATGTAAGGAAAGACATATAGATCATTGGAATAAAACAGAATCTAGAAATAGAACCACACATATGTGGTCCACTGATTTTTGAAAGATTATTTAACATTAACATTTTATAGAACATAAACTCAACTCAAGAGCAGAGGAAAAGATAGTGTTTTCAGCAAATGGCACTAGAACACCTGGTATCCGTATGTAAAAAATTAACCTCAACCCTTTATTTCCACATATAAAAATAACTTGAAAGGCTCTATGAACATAAATATGAAAGACTAAAACTATAAAACTTTAAGAAGAAATTATAAGAGAAAATGCTCATGAATTTAGGGTAGGCAAGAATTCCTAGGATACAAAAAACATGATGTATAAAAGAAAAAAATTGATAAATGAGATTCCATCAATATTTAGAACTTTAAAAGACATCATTAAGAAAATGACAAATAGTCCTTAAGCAGAACATATTTTTTTCAGAACATATTTATAATACATAAAACCTATGACCAGAATATATAAAGAACTCTTTCAGCTCATTAATAGACAACCCAATTAAAAAGTAGACACAAGAAGATTATAAATAGCCAGTAAAGCACAAGGAAAGGTGTGTAACACTAGAATCAGAAAAATACTAATTAGTACAATAACAAAATCATATTATACACTCATTAGGGAGATGAAGTTAAAAGTTTTAAAAGAACAAATGTCAGCTTAGGTGTGAACTAGTTAGAACTTTCTAATACTGCTAATGTGAATGTAAAATGATAAAACCATTTTGTAAAACAATATAGAAATTTCTTGTATTACTGTTAAGAACCAATAGTTCTATTCTTGTTTTTAATTAAGAGAAATAAAAATACATGTTATACATACAACATGTATACAACATGTTGTACATACAGGTTGACTGTCCCTTATCTGAAATTCTTGGGACCAGAAATGTTTCAGATTTTGGTTTGAAATCCACTTGATCTGCAAAGAGGATAGCTACTCCTGCTTTTTTTTTCAGAAATTAAATGCAAAGGGGGAGAATCCAACAAAAAGAAAAAGTCATGACAATGATAAGTCAATATGTGTCTTTTATAACCATCAATGTTAATGGTCTCAATTCACCAACAAAAGAAATAGACTGGCAGAATGGGTCAAGAAGCAAGATCCAACAATATGCTGCATACAAGAAACACACTTAATTTAAAAAGAAATTCATAGACTGAAAGTTAAAGGGTGGAAAACAATACTCCATTGACTTCCTTTTCTGACTAATATCCTTTATCACTTGTTTTTTTTTTCTTTTTTTGGTGCTATGGAACAAACTCAAGGCATCATGCATATACTTGGCAAGTGCTCTACCACTGAGCTACACCTCTAGCCTATATTGTTTTACTATAAGCATCCATGAGATTCCTTGTTTTACATTTTTCTTTCTACTCTCTTTGCCTAGAAGATCCTATCTGTAAGATCTTTGATCAATACCTTGGCCAGAGCCATCATGTTCAAGAAATGCCTCACCTTCCCACATGGATAGCCCAACAACAAATTAAGCTTTCTTCTGATTTAATTATTTGTGCTCATGTCCAAGTAAGTCTGTCTGCATTATAGGGCTCACTAATAATGGGCCATGACAACCTTGCCAAGTTCAGAATCTATATTGATTGAACTTGCTTTGAAATTTACTTTCTTAACTCTTGGTCAGTTCATGTTGGGGGAATAATCTTCTACTGATTTTCTCACAGTTAAGATATAAGGAAAAATAAGTACAAAGGGAGTCACACAACTAGAAAGTCTGGCTTGTAAAATAGTTTTTGTTTTCCACTGAAATCCCATGCTGAGAACTATTGTTCTCCTATTTGAGTCTCACCCTCCCGGTTCTGGTTCCTTAGAGGTTAACACTAACCCTCATGGCTGATATCAGGAAAAGCCACTTCCTTCTGTCAGACTCCAAACCTTACCCACAGTGTTAGCCATTATGCTATAACTGCAGTAGGGAAAATCTTCCGAGATACCACAAAATAAACACCCTGCAAGCACCCACAAAGGATTAAATGAAGGATGGCTGAACTGAAACCCATAAAGATCTTAAACTCAAACTAGAACCAAAATGTAGAACCACTCTCTGTTCCACTTGCTTTTGTTGATTATATAAATAGTCCCAGTTTTTTTTTTCTATCACTCTTTGATCTGTCTTTTGCATGTGATTTTTGTAGTTTCTCCTCTTGAATTTTTGAGTGTATTTTCCCAGCCCTTGACTTGGGTTCATCCATGAGACTTCTTTGACTAAAGAACTACCTCTTCAGTCACTTCTATCCTGCACCTCTTGCACTGAGCGAGAAGAACATGATTGCTGATCCCAGCAGAAGGATGAAAGATATACAAAGCAGAGCCAAACTGCCCTGGCCAGGCTTAGCATACATCAACCATCATGCACCAGCAAAAATATTCAATTACACGTTTTACTGTACCACTAATGCTTTCCAAAGGTCAGTGTCTTCGACTTGGCTTAACTGATGTAGGGCATCTTCTACCAGGTGACTTCGCCTGATTCTCAGCATTAATGTAGGTGATTCAACTTTTCCTTCCACCATTATATGGAGGTTTACCTTTGCTGCTGACCTCTAGAAAAGAAAATATTTTGGTTGGCTTGTCCTTTTGACTGCTTAGAATCCTCAAGATTGTTTAATGTTTCTCATAAAACATATTTTGCAAAGGATCCACTTAATCATGACTGCCTTTTCTTTACATACTTCGTCATTAAGAAAAAGGACAATATGTCTACATGATGGTAGATAAACCAATTGTAGCATCAGAAAAACTATGGCATCTAAGAGTCACGTACAAGAAATTGGTCATCACAGATGAATGGTAAATTACATAATTAAAAGCATCTCAGGGGCCGGGGATTTAGCTCAGTGGTTCCGCTGCCTGCCTCAAGAGCACAAAGACCCGAGTTCAATCTCTGATACCAAAAAAAAAAAAGGCATCTCAGATCATACATTATAGTACAGGATCCTGAAACGCAACCCTGGTATTCAGCATGCTGACACATGCATTAACTGTTAGTCTTAACAGTGTTAGCACCATAAACTTCAAGAACATAGGGCACTTTTGGAGCTCAGGAATAATGTTAGTTATAGGACAAAGGTGAGAGGAAAGATGTACTCAAGAAGACTGACTCTTCTCCTAACTATGGTCCATTCACCCAGGCTGCAATCTGCTCTGGAATATTCTAGAAACATGCCACAGATGACCTCATTTTTATATCTAGCATTGCTCCAGTTACTTTAATTAGTGCTCTGTTTAGCTTTTCTGGGTACCCAACATTCCTTCACCACTTCAGTCCCTGACTTTGTTTCTGCTGAACTCCTTTGGGTTAGAAATTTAGAGGTGGACTTGCCAGCCTCACTCTGACCTTTGACACTTCTCTAGGGTTTCTGGTATACCAAAGAACAATAAAGGACTATTTAGGACTCATAAACCAATGTAGCTCTCCTGGCATCTGTACTGTAGTTGTTATAGCACGACCAGTGGGTACAGGGCCAGGAATGTAGCTCAGTAGCGCTTTGCCTGCCTGGCAAGCACAAGGCCCTGAAAATCAAAAAACCAAACCAAAACAAAACAAAAAAAAACAGAGGGTAGCAGCTGTCCTTTTCCAGGCTTCTAGGCTGGGTGTGTTTATTCATGTTAACTGTCTCCACGCTTCTCAGACAAGGGCACATGGGGTTCTGGTCTTGGGAACCACCTGTCCTAGTTTCTGCCACCACTATATACTATACTGAGAAATTTACCCATGATTTCACTACTTTTTTCTGTGTTTTCTTTGAGATGATGGTTTTTGAAGGAAGTCCCAGGTTTCTTAGGAAATGGAACAAGTCTGGTCTCTGGTCCTCTCTGGTTTTAGGTCATCTCCTGGTTCTAGAGTCTATAACACATGTGTCCAATGATTGTGAATGACCGCCATGGCCATTAATGTCCTCCGCTGACTCCATCAGGAAATAGTCTGTATCTCCACTCACCTAATGCAGACCTGGACTGGTAACCTGCATGTCACCTTCCCTCCCAGCTTCTCCATTCCTGTTCTTTATGTATTGGTTTTCCCTTTCTCTACCTCCACATTTGAACTGGTAACCCAGTTTAGAGCTTACAACTTAAGACTACGTCATATTTCCTTTGGAGAATGGGACCATGAAGTCTGCTGTCCAATTCTGCCTGTGAGAACTAAAACAGGAGTTTTCTCTCCTAATCCTTCATTGTGTACAACCTGCCTGGTTCACTGTCCACTGAACTACTCACTAACAGATTAGACAGATTAGACATTGATGAAAGAGTGTATATCCCAAATGAAGGACTCATTAAGGGAAATTTATCAGAAAACTAGGTTTGAGAAGGAAAGATAATTTATCTTTTCCTTTACAAAGGATGTTAGGAAAATAAAAACAGAAGTGATCTGTGTAACCTTATTTTTAAATATATTAGTAACTTACACTAATAATAGTAACTAGAGGGACAGCCCTTATCTACAGAGCAGTAAGAATGCAGAAGGATATACCTTGTGTCTAAGCTGCTTATTGTACATAAACCTAGCATTAATGGACTTATGGGCCACATTACATTGGAAAATGTCATGTAAGCTAATATTTTCTAACAGAGTGTTGAAATGAAATGTTTTAGATTTGAAATGGCTCCTATTGTAGACATGTGTCCTGGACTTCTTTGTTTTGTGCAGATAGATGGCAGTATACTTTGAATTATTAATAGAAGTCAGTAACTGGTACTACTTTGGATTCCTATGAGTCTTTAAAGTAGAAACACTTGAGATATACAGATATGAACCTATCCTGAGGGGTGACACAGAAAACAGGCCTCAGAAATCAACCAAATCTTTGGAAAATCTTTAACATAATGTCTATGGGATGAGCACCACATATATTAACTGAGAACAAAGGCTCGTGGTGATAAACAAAAATATGTAAAGGTTATGTGGAAATAATACAAGAAAAGAACCATAGTTTGAAAGTAAGTGAAAAACAGAAGTCACTGACTGAGTCAGTATTATCTTGGAATAAAAGAGAATCAGTTGCAGTTTACAAATTCAGCTCCAAAAAGCTTAAAGACATAAAGTCCAAATATTGACACTAAGAACATGGTAGTAACTAAAACTACATCGAAGAGAGAAAAGAATAGGAAAAGCATACCCTAATAAATAGTTTCATTATTGTTCATATAGGAAAACAATTTTCTAGAGAACATGAGGACTAAGATATCAAACAATGAGTAATGCAAATTAAAAAATCATCTGAAATATAACTGTCACAAAATTGAAAAAAATCACTCTGCATTGGTAATACTCTGCATTGGTGAATATGTGAAACATATATTCCATACAATTGCTGATAGAAACATAAATTGGTAAAAACTCTATAGGGTATGTCAACATTTAATAACTGAAGAGAAAAAGATTAAACACTGCCTTCCTCTTTCAATGGTATTTAGCAACTTTAGGGTAACCAAACAGACCTTTGAAGAAAGGCTAATTACAGAATTTAAATTAATACTCTGGAAGAAATGGCGAGATTAGAAATATTGGTATACTGCAAACCTTAATAAAAATAATGGATGGAATTATTAAATAATTTTCTCTGCATAAAATTGCAAAAGACTGATAAAAAACATTAAAATGGAAGAAGAATCACATATTAACTACCTGAATTCACTGAAGAATATCAGCAGATACAAGAGCAAGACAACTAGAAATAATGTATTAAAGTATGAGAAGGTAAAAAATGTTTCACTTGGGATTTCAGCCTGAGATTTTCTTTAAAATACTTCAGCAGAAAACAGTAACAACTACAAAAACAAAAAAAATAGATGAAGAAAGTGTGGCAAAATGTTGCTAAGTGTTGAATCTTAGTGATGGGGCTTATACCAGTATCTCTATTTTAGATATGTTCAAAATTTATACAACAAAAAATGTAGACCACCTACTATGACTTGGATATGGTTTGAAGGTGTCCTCTATGTTCATGTGCTGGAACCAGTGTGGTAATGCTGAGAGGTGGTGGAACCCTTAAGTGGGGCCTGGTGGGAGGCAATGAAATCAAGGTGACTGGGCTCAGGAGGGATTAGTGCTGGTCTCACAGAATTAATTACTTCTTGTGAGAGTAGGTTATTTAAAAGTTAGGCTTTCTAGCCAGGTGTGGTGGCACACACCTATAATACCAGCACTTGGGAGGCTGAGGCAGGAGGATCACTGCAAGTTCAAGGCCAGCCTGGGTTATAGAGTAAGTTCAAGGTCAGCTCGAACTGCATAGTGAGACCTCACCTCAAAAACTGAAACTAAACCAAACCACACTCTACCCAAAGCAAGTTAGGCTTTCTAACACAATTGGTCAACATACACTCAATGCAGCAAGATGGGTACTACCTTGCCAGGACACCTGGGTAATACTCCTAGACTTTCAAAACTTGAGCTAAAGAAACCTCTTTTATTTATATAGTACCTAGCCTCATGTATTTTGTGATACCTATGAATATAGCATACATACCTGCATTTTTATAGATGAATCAGCTTGTAACAACTTAATTTTGCATTGTAAATTACAGACAAATGGAAAATGACTGAAAATAACAAGACTGGGGTGGTAATCAAATACCTAAAGAAGAAACAGACTATTTAATAATTAGAAGAAAAAAATCATTCCTTTACCCATCACCTTAAATTATTTCCTGCTATGCTTTTGGAATCTTGTTATGAATCCAAATTACCTAAAAGCAAATTTCTAAAAAATATAGTGACAGATGATTAACATTTTAGTGATCCTTTGGTTTAACAAATTCATTGTATTGAGGCACTATAATGAGGAAATTTTCAAGTGTTAATTTATCAAAGGCATACCTACACAGCTATATAAATGTGCTGTAAAGTAAGAACATTACCTGGTTGATACCCCAAAGGAACAGGGTTTCTGTTTCTGCAGAAATATTCAATAGGTCAGATAGCTCATCTATGTTGAAAATATCTTCTGGCAGATGACAGTTAGCTTTGTTTACCTTAAAAAGAATATGACCTAAAATCACACTGCCTTTTAATAAATTACCTAATCTATGCCATTAAGTTATACATACAGATGAAATAATTTTCAATTGTGAAGTACAGTCCTATAAAATTTTCCTTTTCTGATCAATAATTTCTTCAATTTTAATAAAGAAATATGGTCAAAGATACAAGGTGTTGTCAGATTGGTAAACAAATTCCTACAGCTCAGATATACTGGACACTGTTTCTAGATCTGGAGAATAAAAGCACCATAAAAATCCAAGTAAACTGCACAAATTTATCACTTTCTCCACTAATGAATATGAATCGGCACACACTATTTTGTTAGGCACAGGATAAACCAAGATAAAAATTATCTTGTAAAAAAAATTATCTTGTAGGTTTAATCACTGTTAGAGCACAAATGGAGATAGTGCATGAATGAGAAGAGCACTGGGAGACGAAGCCCTGTCTAGCAGGGGAGGCAGACACAGGTCGCACAGGAGGGGACAAGGCTGTAAGACATCTGCAGTGCCTGGAAGAGCTACTTCGCAGTGGCCAAGTGCAAAGCCTTCAAGAGCAGACGCAAGAGCTGATGGCCTTGCCCTGGGATAGGCCCAAGAGGGTGCCTGCTTCAACCGCACCCCCAAACCCAGCTGCCACCAGGCCTGAGCCATGGCACTGGTGACCTTGAAATTAAACACATGGCTCCTGCTCTGGAGAAAATATTTAAAGATATCCTTCTGATGTCATGCCCTGTATTAGTAAGACAATAAAATCCTAAAAGAATCCACTCTTAGGTATATGCCTAGGAGAAATAAAATATTTGTGTACACAAAAACTTGTATACATGTTATTTGCAGCATTATTCCCATTACTGTCTCTCAGCTGTTGAAAAAATATGTAGCAATTCATATATTCATCAATAAAAAGAAATGAAATGCTCTACTGATAAATGCTACAAAATGGATAACCCTGAAAACATTGTTAGGTGAAAGAAGTCAGAAAAGGCTCTGTGTCGTATGATTCCCTTTACATGAAATGTTGAAAACAGGCAAATCTGTAGTGGCTACCTAAGACTGAGACAGGAATGGGAATACTGGAGTTTGGGAGGCACTGAGGAGTGAGTGCTAACTGACTTAGGACTTGTATTGGGGATGATGAAAATGCTCTAAAATGATTGCGAATGTTGTACTACTCTCTGGACTCTCTGGATATTGACCTTGGAACAAATTCACTATGGATAATGAGGGATGATTGTACTTAAAAAAATACACTGGTACCTGGGTTCAAGAATGCTTTTATTTGCAAACAATTTTGTTCACTAACAGAAGTGTTTTGCAAAATTTTGTTTTTCTTTGCAAACTCTACATTGGGTGACAAACATGACTGTGGCATCTTTCCAACACAAACACAAATATGGTCATCTTTTCCAAAATCATAGAACAAATTAAGTTCATGAACTAGGGCACTACTGTACCTGATTCCTCATGATTGATATTTGACTTATTAAGATACTAACTGAACCGGGTGAGGTGGGACATGCCTGTAATCCCAGCTCTGGGAGGCTGAGGGAGGAGGAATGTAAATTTGAGGCTAACCTGGGAAATTTGGAAGATCCTGTCTCAAAAATAAAAAGAGCTGGGGATGTAGCTCAGTGTGAAGTCCCTGGTTTCAATCTCCAGTACTGAAAACCATCACCACCACCACCACCACCACCACCAAGACCACTACCACCACGACCACTACCACCACCCTCTAACTGGCTGAGACTTCAGGGGTTCTAATTTACTAAATTTGTGTAAGCCGGGCTTGGTGGCTCACACCAGTCATTTAAATATCTCAGGAGGCAGAGGAAGGAGGATCTCAATTTCCTGGCCAGCACAGGCAATTTAATAAGATCTTTTCCAAAAATAAAAAAGGGATAAAGATAGAGCTCCATTTAAAAGCCTAGGTTTAATTCCCAGTACCACAAAAATTAATGAATAGTTGTATACATACCTTTAGATTAACCCTTACCTCATGCACTTCTTTCATCATTTCTAGAAGAGTTTTAATATTACAGTGACTCTGCAATTCTGCAGTCATATAAGGCAGTTCAGAGACGATGGCTGTTTTAAGTATCTGGACCAATGTGTTCAGAGAAGATGCTTCCAAAGATGCCCAACACTTTTCTGGGGGGTGGGGTGGGAGAATCAACTGTGATAAATATGGGCCTCCTCTCAACCCCCAGATCCCTCGGTTTCTACTAGGTTCTTTAATGTAAGAAATAAATTTTCGATTTATGATGACATAACCCATAAAGCATTTTTATAATGGTGCCATCATACACAATACTTATTACTGATTGATGTGTGTGTGGGGGAGGGGTTTTTCCTTAAGTATCACTAAGATTAAAAGCTCAAATTCAGGATTTGAGGAAATCTGTTGATGGTTCATATTTATCTTTAATTTACTGACTATCTGACTTTCAAACTAACAATTACATAGGGTATATGATCTGAAAACATACATAGGTAGATATACAAACAAAATATGAGGAAACTTTCATCTGTAAAAATGAAACTAATATTTACTACGTTTTTACATTTTACAAACAATGGTTATGTAGGGAAACAGTTTCGAAAGTAGTCAATTACTCCATTTTAATGTTACTGAGTCTGCAACCTGGACTTTGGTACACTAAGAGAAGAATTCTCAGAAAACAACTATCAAATGTTAAAATAATTACCATGCTAATGTAACCCAAACAGTATTAACAGATGCATATAAAGCTGTTCAATACAGCAGAGTAGAAATTGCATAAATGGACTCAACTACACAAAGAGACTAGCATACAAAAAAGCTGGCATTGCATATTGATGAGAATAAACGAAATAATTCAATAAATTTGCAGGAACAATTGGAACAGACACAGAAAAAAGTAAAATTTAACCAAGATAAATTCCATACAGATTGGGCCACGGATTTATTTCAGTGGCACCATGCCTGCCTCACAAACGCAAGGTCCTAAGTTCAATCTCTGGTACCAAAAAAAAAAAAATCATATGGATCAAAGATTTAAACACAAAAATGAACTAATAAAAATTATAGTGGGAAAGAATGGAATTCTGTCATTGGCAGCAACATGGGTGGAACTGGAGGACATCACATTAAGTGAAACAAGTCAGGCACAGAAAGACCCATGGCACGCTCTCACCTCCAGGAGGAAGCTAAAACATGATCTCAGAGAAGGAAAGTGGTGATCAGAGCCTGGGAGGTAGGAGCGGCAGGGCTGCAGAGAGGGTGGCTAAGTAGTGCAGGGCTACAGCTGGGTAGGAAGAATAACTTTTTGTGTTTTAAAGCATGACAGAAGAGCTATGGCTAACAATGATTAATTAAGTATTTCAAAGTAGCTAGTAGAGAGGACTTTGAATGTTCTTAACACAAAGAAATGATAAATGACTGAGATGATAAATACGTCAATTTCTCTGATGTAATAACACACTATATATGTATTGAAATGTCACACTGGACTCATAAATGTATATAATTACTATGAGAAAATTACAAATACAAACATATTTACAAAAATAAAATTATAGTAGGAGCATGGGAATTTGTAAAAAATTTTCAGAGTCATAAAATGGATTTCAAACCAACACTAAGAGAGACAAATAAGGCCACCACATCCTTGTACGGAGAACAATACAAGAGGAAGACATGACAATCATAAATGTATATGCACTAAATACTAGTGCACCCAACTAAATAAAATAAATATTAACACACATGAAAAATCAAATAAGCACTAATACAATAGTAGTGGGGGACCTTAATACCACACTGTCACAAGTAGATAGATCAACTACACAAAAAAATCCACAATGAAATACTAGAACTCAACCAAACTCTTGAACAAATGGACCTAACAGATGTTTACAGAGTGTTCCACCCCACAAAATCAGAATACACATTCTTTTTGGCTGCACATGGGTCATTCTCCAAAATAGATCACATACTTGCTCATTGAACATGTTCAAGTAAATGCAAAGGAACTGAAGTTATCCCTTTTATATTATCAGACCATAGTGCAATGAAATTGGAGCTCCATAGAAAAAGAAAACACAAGAATGTCATAAACACATGGAAATTGAACAACGCACTTCTGAACAACCAATGAGTCACAGAGGAAATTAAAGAAGAAATCAGACGGTTTCTACAATTAAATGACAATGCCAATACAATATATCGGAATCAATGGGACACAATGAAAGCAGTCTTCTAAGAGAAATTCATAGCAGTGAATACTTATTTTAGGAAAACAGAGAGAGCTCAAATAAATCTAATACTGAACCTCAAGCTTCTAGAAAAAGAAGAGCAAGGCAAACCCAAAGCTTATACAAGGGAGGAAATTATAAAGATCAGAGCAGAAATCAATGCAATGGAGATGAAGAGAATGATACAAAAAAAAAACAAAGCAAAGAGTTGGTTCTTCAAACGAATAAACAAAATTGACAAACCCTTAGTCAACCTTATCAAAAAGAAATGAAAGAAAAGGCCCAAATCTATGCAATTAGGAATGAAAAGGGTGAAATTACAACAGACCCAGCAGAAATCCAGAGGATCATCAATACCTACTTCGAGAACCTATATGTCAATAAGATGGAAAACACAGAAATAATGGACATATTTTTAGATGCATATGAATTACCCAAGTTGAATGAAGACCTAAAAACTCTGAACAACCCAATATCAATCAATAAAATTGAAAACATAATTAAAAACTGACTGATGAACAAAAGCCCAGGTCCTAATGGATTCACTGCTGAATTCTACAAGACATTTAGAGAAGAACTACTGCCATTACTCTTTAAAGTCTTCACTGAAATTGAAAAGGAAGCAATACTCCCGAATTCATTCCTGGAAGCAAGCATCACCTTGATCCCCAAAGCAGAGAAAGACCCAACCAAAAAAGAGAACTATAGGCCAATCTCACTAATGAACATAGACACAAAAATCCTCAATAAGATACTGGCAAACAGAATGCAGATCATCAAGAAGATCACACACCCTGACCAAGTGGGATTCATCCCAGGGATGCAAGGATGGTTCAACATACGCAAATCAATCAATGTAATACACTCTATCAATAAAGCCAAGGACAAAAACCATATGATCATCTCAACAGATGCAGAAAAAGCATTCAACAAAATCTATCACCCATTCATGATAAAAACCCTAGAGAAAAATGGAATAAACAGTCTCTACCTAAACCTGATACAAGCCATCTATGAAAAACCAACAGGCAACTCAAATTAAATGATCAAAAACTGAAATCCTTCACACTAAAATCAGGAACAAGACAAGGATGTCCACTATCGCTACTCCTGTTCAATACAGTTTTGGAAACATTAGCCACAGCAATTAGACAAGAGAAAGAAATAAAAGGAATAAAAATAAGAAATGAAAAAGTTAAATTGTCATTATTTGCAAATGACATGATACTTATGTAGAAGACTCCAAGAACTCTTCTTCAAAAGTCTCGTAGACTTAATAACCAAATTTATTAGAGTAGCTGCATACAAGATCAGCATACAAAAATTAATAGCCTTCCTGTACATCAACAACAGACTCACTGAGAGAGGAACTGGAGAAACAACTCTTTTCACAATAGTATCCAAAAACATGAAAACCTAGGAATCAATGTAACGAAAGAAATTAAAAACCTCTACCCTGAAAACTATAGCACTTTGAAAAAAGAAATTGAAGAGGATATCAGAAAATGGAAAGATATCCCTTGCTCCTGGGTGGGAAGAACCAATATAGTGAAAATGGCCATACTTCCAAAACTGCTATATAGATTCAATGCAATCCCAATTGAAATTCCAACAGCATACTTCACAGAACTTGAGAACACAATCCAAAAATTCATTTGGAACAAGAGGAGACCAAGAATAGCAAAAAGCAATTCTAGACAACAAAGACAAGGTCAGGGGTATCACAATCCCCAACTTGAAACTATACTACAAAGCTACTGTGATTAAAAAAACCAGCAAGGTATTGGCAAAGAAACAGATTTGAGAATCAGTGGAACAGATTAGAAGATGCAGAAACAACTCCAGACATACTCAGCTACCTCGTGTTTGACAAAAGAGCCAAACACCTTCACTGGAGGAAAGATAGCCACTTTAATAAATGGTGCTGGAAAAACTGGGTTTCATCTTGACAAAGATTAAAACTAGACCTACATCTCTCACCATGCACTAAATTAAAATCAAAATGGATAAAAGATCTAAATATTAAATTGGAACAGTAAATGTGCTAGAAGAGAGGTTAGGTAGAACTCTTGAAGACATTAGCATAGGAAAAAATTTCATGAACAAAACCTCAGTTGCCCATGAACTAGCACAAAGAATCAACAATTGGATTCTCATCTTATTAATAAGCTTCTGCACAGCAAGAGAAACCACTAACAGCATGAAGAGACAACCCACAAGGTGGGAAAAATTTTTACCTGCTGTTCCTCAGAAAAAGGTCTACTATCTAGAATCTATAAAGAACTTAAAAAAATCAGACCTCCCCAATTTAAAGACCCAATCCAAAAATGGGTATCTGAAATGAACAGACATTTCTCAGACAAAGATGTAGAAACAGCAAATAAAGCTATGAAAAACTGTTGAAGGTCATTGGTTATTCCAGAGATGCAAATGAAAACAATGCTGAGATTTCACCTCACTCCAGAAAGAATGGCTGCTATCAAAAAATCAACCAATAATAAATGCTGGCTGGGGCATGGGGAAAAAGGAATCCTCCTCCACTGTTGGTGGGAGTGTAGACTGGTGCAACCACTATGGAAATCAGTATGGAGATACCTCAAAGAACTAGGATTAGAGGTCCCATTTGACCCCATTCTTTTGCTGGGTATCTTCCCAAAAGAATTAAAAGAATCATACTCCAGTGATATATGTGTACCCATGTTCATAGAGGCACAGTGTGTAATAGCTAAACTTGGAAACAGCCCAAGTGCCCATCAACTGGAGACTGGATAAAGAAAATGTGCATTAAAAAAAAACAGAGTAGTATTCAGCCATAAAGAATGAGAAACTAGAGACATTTATAGCTAAATGGATGCACACTGAGGCCATACTCTTAACTGAAATAAAAAGGACACATGTGTAAATACGGAATAGTTTCTGTGGTATGAGAAACTGAAAGTGTAAATAAGGATCAAAGTGTCTAATAGATAACGTGAAATAGGAAGAAAAGGTCCAAAGGGGAAGGGGAAGTGGTTGGGGTAGGGGGAAGGAAAGAAGGGAAAGGAATAAATATGAGGAAAGGAAAAAATGGAAACAAATCCTTTGTAAATAGGGAGGGGTGGAGGGGTTAAAGAGAGGGCAGGGGAAATGGGGGATAAAATGAGAACCAAGATACAGCATGTAAAAGTACAAATTCTGAATGATGAATGTCATCATACTGTATACCTAAAATGTACCAATAAAATTAATGAATAAAAAAATGTTCAGAGCCAAGTAGGCTTTTTGAAGTATGGCCCCCAAAACTAGAAACCATAAAAGAAAATATTACAATAGCTGTTACATAAAAATGTTTAAAAATAATTATTTATGACAAAAATAATACAAAGTTAAATTTAAAAAGTAAATAGCCTAAGGAAAAATATTCTTTCAATTCCTATTATAAATGAAGGGTCCATTTGCCTCAATAGTTTAAAATCTTCTAAAATAAAACCAAAGTACCAGTAACCAATGGGAACACAACAAAGGGTAGAACTAGTAGTTTATAGGATATGATAAAAAAAATGGACCTAAGATTTAAGAACAACAGTACATCCTCATGTATAATAAGAAAAATTCAAATTTTAATGAAGAGATTTTTTTTCAGGATGGTAATGATCAAAGCTTGATAACTCCCTTCAAAAGTATGGGGGCTGATATTCACTGATGAAGTTTAAATGGGTACATCTGCTCTCAGTTGTCCTGCTGTCCCATTCTAGGGCCATAGTTTATATAGATAATGATATGAATGATGGCCACTGAAAATTGGGTGACATTGTGGCTGTGCCTTCAGTGAAGATCACTTGGCAAAATTTCCTAAAATAAAAATGTGGTAATTCGATGCTGTAATTTTGCTTCCTGGAAAGTTTCCCATACGTATAAATTTACACATGCACAAAGAAAGGCATATTAGCACTGTTACAGCTACAGAGAGAACACACAACTACCCACAGTACATCCTCCCAAAGGAATCCTCTTCAGCCAGTGCTATGGTGTGGATTTGGTTTGTTCTCCAAGGACCCCTGTGTTGGAAGCCTGGCCCCCATGTGGCAATACTAAGGTCATGGATCTTTATGAGGTGAGGCCTCACAAGAGGTCGTCTGGGTTCCTACCCTGAGATGGGATTAAGGCAGTTCTAGGGAGAGGATTGTTTAAAAAGCCCAAGCCTGGCCTCATGTAGTGCTTGGCTTCCTGTATTAGGATATGATCATCTGTTCCCATGCGTGGCCCTGTCATTACCATCGCCATGAAGTGACACAGCCAAGAAGACCCTTGTCAGAACTGAGCTGATGCCAGCACCACATCCTTGAGCCTCCAGCCCTGTGATACAAATAACTTTGCTTCATAAGAAGCCTGCCTCAGGTATTTTGTTATAGTAATGACAAACTGATTGATAGAGCCAGTAACAGATTAAGGTAGTTTTACTAGTCCGGTAATGGAAGGGTCTCCATGATGCACTGTTAAGAAGAAAGACGTTTCAAAGGAAGAATGTGAATGGTTTCCTACTATTAAGAGAATAAAGAAAAGCCAGTTGTGGTAGTACACAACTGTTATCACAACATGTGGGAGGCTGAGGCTGGAGGATAGCGTGTTCAAGGCCAGAATGAACATAACAGCAAGTCCCTATTTTAAAACATGAAAAAAGAATATTTTGTATATGTTTATATGCTTAGAATGTCTTTTAAAAGTTACACAAAAAACTAGAATATATAACCACCTTCTAGGAGGAGAATCGAGTGGCACATATTTCACTGGACATATCCCTTGTACCTTGAACTTTTAGGACCTCAATATTAGCTTAAAATTACAAAAAGACAGTTTGTAATATTAAGTAAAACAAACAATAGCAAAGTTTAACATTTACTGTTCATTACCTTTTGTAAAAATATTTGAAGTTTCAAAACAACATAAGCAAAAACTTTTAAAGTATGGATTTATCTTGACTAGATACTCTATCATTATAAACATCCAAGTCTAAGAACTATACTTACTTTGTATGGTAAGAGTAATGGTTATAATAAGTTTAAATTGATTTAGGACCAGTTCTGTAGTAATTCATATACAAGGTACTCAAATACGTGTATTTTGAAATCTTTTGTCCAAAATCTCTGTAACTTCTATTTCAGACAGTGACTCTCTATTGAATGCATAAAGTGGCATAAAACTTACTCAGGACTTGTGAAGATTTGTTACTCATTTTACAAACTGCCTGTGCAAATGGAATCACCAGGCTCCTCCAGTTGTTAGAATCATGCATTGCAGGACATTCTGGGAGCAGAAGAAAAATGGAGAGAGCTTCTTGGTGTGGCGAAAGGAATGGAAGAGCTCTGAGTAGATTGGACTCCAGACATGTAACTATCTGTGTTGAAACACAATCAGGGAAAACGCCAGATTATAATAGATGCTGATTATTGTGAGAAGCAAGCTATGGGATCAGGGGCTTCATTCCACCATGTTCCAATTGGAATAATCATTTAGTTTTTCTGAAACCTATTTTTGACAACCACCACTCTTTATACCTCTAATGCCCCTGAGGTAGTACAGGGGACAGCCATCTTTGCCAATTTAATATACATCAGGGTGCATGAATAAAATAAAGTGAAATCACATGGGCATGAACATACCAAGTGAAGCACATTCAAAACAATTAAATCCCTCCAAAAGCAATAGTGTAATTGGGCACAGTGGCATGTGCCTCTACTCCCAGCTTCTGGGAGGGCTGAGGCAGGACTGCTAGAGCCCATGAAGTCAAGATCAGTTTAGCAATATAATGAGACCACATCTCAAAAAATAAAAAAAAAAGAAAGAAAGAAAGGAAAGAAAGAAAAGAAAAGAAAAGAAAAAAATCAGTAGAGAAACAAAATTATATGTAGGTCACATCAATATTCCTCTTGCTGGCAAAAGAAGCTATTACTCCTTTCCACATATTCACACATACACAAGATCCATTTCTTCTTCTATTTTCTTATGTATCAGTCAAAAATTTTCAGAGCAAAATAGCTTTATATTTTTATATTGTTTATTTTATCCAGAAGTAAACTTTCAAGGCAGAATGCATACAAAAACTATTAGTGGGAATGATCTGTATGGTATTCTGTATATTTGCACATCCACTAAGTACTCACCATATATAAGGTGATATCATTTAAATCACTTTATTTAATCTTACTCATAGTTATGTATGGCAGGTTTTCCTTGCCCTTTTAATTGAAAACTTTGTTTTATAGATGAGGAAGGAGAGACTCAATTGCACAAGGGTAGAAAAAAGAAGCCATTCAATTAGTGACACATTGCAATTCCGTCACTGGGATACATATTCAGATTGGTCTGACCTAAAAATCTCACATGGCAGAGAAAATGTCCTATATTCTCCTCATCAGTCTTTTTCACTTTCCTTCTGTGTTCATAGGAAGATAGAATTTCCCAGCATCCCCTGCAGGTGCATCAGGTCATGTGACTGAGTCCTAGCTAAGCAGTGTGGGTGGAGGTAATAGGAAATACTTTCAGGCATGGCCCAAAACACATCTGTAGTCCCAGTTACATAGGTGGCTGGGGGACGAGGATCACAAGTCTGGGCAATCTGGGCAACTTTGGGAGATCAAGTCTGAAAATAAAAAAATGAAAGGGGCTGGGGGTATAGCTCAGTTATAGCGTGCTTGTCTAACATGTTCTACATCCTGGTTTCAATTCCCAGTGCTACAAAAGGAGCAACAAAAAAATCAAAAACTGGGGCCAGGGATTTAGCTCAGTGGTGCTGCACCTGCCTTGCAAGCACAAGGTCCTGAGTTTGGTCCCTGCTACCAACAAAACAAAACAAAACAAAACAACCCCAAAACTGAAGACCTTTGAGGTACAGTGACACATACAGCAGGCTTTATGGTGCTTTCCCTGTCTGACTAAGCAGGACCTTCTGAAAGAAAAGCTGCCTCAGATACCCTCTCCATGGGCTTCTGTGCCCAGAAAGAGACCAATCACTTGCCCTTGGACGAGAAACTGTATAAATGAACATTACCACAAACTTTCACACTTTGCACCTGTCCTCATAAAAGGCCATTTTTAATGGTATTAAGTAGGGACTTTTGTAGGTAATTAGATCCCAAGGGCAAAGTCCTCATGAACAAAATTACTGGTAGTGCCCTTATGAATGAGCCCCAAGTGAAACCATTCATTCTCTACCTGATGGTGAAGTCAAAATACAGTCGTGTGTATCAGAAAGTGGGCCCTCATTGGACACTAACTGTTCTGGCACCTTCATTTTGAACTTCCCAGCCTCTAGAATTGTAAGAAGTAAATTTTCTTTTTTTTTTTTGAGATCAGCTCTTGCTGTGTTGCCCAAGTTGGTTTTGAACCCCTGGGCTGTTGGTTCTCCCACTTCAGCCTTCCAGGTATCAGGCACATGAGGCATGCACCCCACATCTGGCTAATTTCTATTGATTATAAACCACCTAGACTATGGTATTCTGTAATAGCAGTCCCATAGTACGAAAGACATTCTAGTTATCTGTGTATTGTTAATTGAACTCCCTCTCCCATTTCTCACACAACACATAAATAGGCAGAGGAAACGTACTCCTTTCTATATAACCCAGAATCTTTTCTTATAAATTTACCACCTTAAAGATAAAATTAATTGGAAATAAAGAAAACTGACTCAAAAATGAGAAAGGATGAATCAGTGGCAGAGGTTCAACTTGAATACATTTGATGTACCAATCTCCCGTTCAAGATGTAAGAGTGTACTGTTTCCAAAACCAATGCCTTGTTCATGCATCATGCTAGAACTTATTTAACTCTCTAGCATTCCTTTTCTCATACTGAAGATGAAAATACTGTATCCATGGTACACTTAATAAGAAAATAATGCCAGCACTTAATAGTGTGGAATGAAGTGATTTCATAATGAATACCAGCCCCCGTTCCAGTCCCAACCGTAGTACTCTACCACTAGGTTTTCAAAGAATACAACTGCAATCATGTTTGTTTCTGTACAAAAAAACAAACAAACAAACACCCGCCAAACTACTGTTCTATTTCTCAAGTAAGTATTGGTTATTACCATGGAAGAAATCCATTCCTCTTCCATTAACTTCTTGAAGGTATCTCTTGCCATCTGTAAATCCACATCAATGGAAATTGTTTCTCCAGTTCCTCTTTGAAAATAAGAATTGTGAAAGGCCACATAAACAGAAAAGGATATTTCAAAACTTCATGTGTCATTATTGTTTTAACTTATCACATATAAGATATAAACAAGAGAAAAGCAAGTTTTATTAAAATTACTTGTACATGGGGATCTTTACAAGAGTGAAGTCTGAAGAAATGAACAAAGCATTGTGCTTTTATACTTTTTAGAAAAAAACAAAAAACAATACAATGAATTTTTAAAGAAATAATAGAACAAATGGCTCTCTGGACTAGATTGGCAAATTCTAGAGCTATCACCAATATCGACATGGGAGTGTTGGAGCTAGTGGAAGATAAGAGGTACTCTCATGAGTTTATTTGTTCATGTTTATTTGCAATTTTACTTACCAGTCTCTGGAAGTTAGAGCTATTTTCTCACATTTTTATGGGAGGACACCTTCTCCAAAACCTCTTTGTGGCTTACTGCATGTAAGAAAAGACTGGCTTAATGGCCTTTGCTGAAATTACAGTTCCCTGGGTGTGTCTGCTTGCACTAATATACCAGTAGAGCATATTTTGAGCTGGTACATTAAGAAGGTGTTCCTAATTCTGAAAAAATATAACAATTTCTTCAAGTTGCATGCACTAAAAGTGGGGACCAAAAAAAGGGGCTTCAGAGCAATAAATTCTTATATTCCATAAAAGTATTATTAATGAAATGTGTGTTTTACATGAATTATTTTTTGCTGAACTGAAACAGATTTACTGGCTGAATATTCTCTGTGAATTACAACTTGTATTTAGTAACTAAAATTAGGAAAATACTTTTAAATAAATAAATACTAAGATATTTAGGGGAAAAGTAAAAAGTCATTCTTTCCTACTAACTTAAAAGTTCAATAGGTGAAGGGATAGAGCATATGCTTTGCAGGCATGAGATGGTGGGTTTGACCCCTAGTACCACAAAAATAAATAATTAAAAAGTTTAAAAATCCTTATTATCTATCCATAGGGAAATGGTTACATATATTAAAGCATAACCTTCCCATAGAACATCATACAGCAATTCACATGTTACAGGAAATAACGAATGGGAAATTGAACAAAATGAAAAATAGACAAAAATATTAAGTATAAAACAACATGTAGGACCGGGGATTTAGCTCGGTGGTTCTGCCACCTGCCTTGCAAGTGTAAGGACCCGAGTTCGATCTCTGGTACCAAACAAAACAAAACAAAACAAAAACAACATGTAAAGCAATATAATCTCCTCCTGCATGTTTGGTTGTGTATGTACGTTTGTAACTACCAGATTTTTTTTCTCTTTTCAAGACAGGGTCTCACTATGTTGCTCAAGTTGGCTTTCAATTTGTGATCCTCTTGCCTCAGCCTCCCAAGTAGCTGAGATTATAGATATGCACCACAGTGCCTGGCTGGTATTATGTTTGCTGTTACTGGTTTTTAGTAGTGAAGACTGAAACTGGCGCCTGGAGCAAGCTAAGCAAGTGCTCTGCCACTGAGCTACATTCCCAGTCCTTTTGATTTTTTAAAACTTTGAGACAAGGTCTTGTTGAAATTACCTTGAACTTGCCATTCTCTTGCTAAAGCCTCACCAGAGGTTGGAATATAGGCTTAATTATTACATGCAGCTTGAACTGGTATTACTCTTAAGTGATGGATAATGGATAATTTTCTTATTTTGTGTGGCTATCTTCTAGGTCTATGTGTTGTGAGCCTGGCACATGCTAGGTAAGCGATCTACCACTAAGCCAAATTCCTATCCTTCTATATTTCTGACATTTTATGCAGCAAGTACATACTCACATTTGATGAAAAAAGGGAGGCATTTTATAAAAAGAGATAAACACATAACTTTTTGCCTTGGAGCCACTTTTTATTTGCTTTCACAATATTTTTAATAGAATTTTAATTTTTTGTATGTATTACCTTTCCATTAAGAAACTTCCAGTCAGACAAGCAGCCGATGAAAAAATGTCTCGGATTTCCCTACATTAAGAAGATACAGTAGGTTAAACCAAATCATACAAAATACCCCTTACAGAATGAGGCCTGATAAATAAAACATGCTATCATCCTTCAAATTTCTCCCACCATCTTCTGTTTGTATATTATCTTGGCATCTAAAAGTCTGCTCTGTTTGCTAAATCATAATTGGTCAGTAGCAAACATGGAAATAGAAAAGTACAGATAGAAGCCTCAGGGGAAGAACAAAAGGCTCAAGCTGGGGTCAGAACCTTCCAGGACAAATAAAATACTATCTCACCCAGTCTCACCAGCTCTATGATAAATAGAGCTCCGCTGCTCTACTGAAATATGAAGAATATAAATTACTGGATCTTAAAGAAATCTTTAAGTGTACAAGTGTTTCATCATTTCTGTTCTGCATATTACAAAACAACTATTTTGTACAACTGTTTTCCAGAATAAGAAAGACAGAACTAAAACTACTTGTACCAGAAAGATGCTTATAAGAGTGAGCACAATCTACAGATCACAGATTCTATGGCTTAGAGCAGGAATACCCTGTTTAGTTGCAAACCTGAGGTGCACAAAAAAGTAGTTTCAAGGTGAAAGGAGTTGGGAAATGCCAGAGAATATGTTTCCTGCTCAGAACTACAGTACATGGAAACACAATGAAGACCCTGGAAAGTCCTATAGCAAAGAAAGCTGTGCTCACAGAGCTTACAGATGAGTTATGATGATTAATTTTAGATGTCAACTTGGCTAGGATATGGTATTCAGATATTTGGTAAACTATTAGTTCATCTATTTCAGTAAAGATGTTTTTAAGGCATGATTAACATTTAAATCAGGAGGGTTGAATAAACAGTATTACCCCACATAACACGTATGGGGCAGAGCCTCATCCAGTCCACTGAAGGACTTCCTTAAAAGAAAAAAAAAAAAAGGGACCCAGGAAAAAGACATTCCTCTGGACTTAAACTATAACATCAGCTTTTCCCTAGGTCTCTACCTTGTAGACCACATTACAGATTTAGATTTGCCAACCCCACAAATACATGAGCCAATTTCTTAAGATACACACTCTTTCAACAGGCGGACAGCTATAGATAAACATCTTATTGGTTCTGTCTGGAAAACCCTAATATGCTAGAGGACCAGAGACTCTCATGCATCTGTGATGGGCAGAACCAGTTTGGGACATGCTGCTTTAACGACACACGCATCATCAGACACATGGAGTGTATGTACCTTTTGGAATTCTGCCACTGTTTAGTTCCCACATGGCCAATCCATCTCTTTACAGTCCCTTCATTCAATGTAAGAATTTTCCTCCTCAGATTAACATAGGAATTCTGTAAATAAACAAAAACATAAAATACAATAATTTCAACACATAAAATATGGGTACTCAAGTTCTAGGCACATTCTAAAATTAGAGGATAATACTGTTTTTTGTCTGTTTTCAGATGGGGTCAACATTGCCCAGACTGATCTTGATCTCTTTTTTTTTTTTCATGCAAAATGTTTTACTGTTCTTTAAAAGGGTTCAGAATTTGGTTTTAAATCAGGCTGTACACCTTTCATCAGTGTGACATCTCTCTCACCAGTCAAACTGGCTTCAGCTAACAATACTTCATTTAACCCCCCCAAAAAATTGTTCTAATTGTTAGGAAAAAAATCCAGTTCTGAAAACAATTAACATTAGTCTGTAATTTAAGACAAAATGAGGCCTAATGTTTCTTGTTGCTTTATACATACTTCTCGTACAGAACCAGGAATGTAATTCTCCTAATGGGAGACTGATGGGACACTACAGACCCACATACAAACACATGCAAACATGCACGCATGTACACACAAACACACGTGCACACGCACGTACACACACACACACACACTCTCACTCTTCCTCCAAATAACAAAATTCAGAGCATGTCAAATGCAAAAGGTTTGTGATGGTATTGACCAAAACCCCTGCAGTCAACAGTCTATCTGAATTAGTGGGTATGATGTTTTGATCGTGACTCTATGATAAAAAAAATCTATTGTCATGTTCAGAAATAAAATTTTTGGATAGTACCATCATTTTTTACTTTAAAATTCTAGAAACAATGTCAAAAATCATTATTTTGTTTTGCTTCCTGGGATGAGGGAGGAGAGAATCTACAGATTTGCATTTAGCTAAAAAATCAAAACAACTCCAGCAACAGGAAATAGGCAGTTCACATAGCCAGCCAACATCTGAGATATCATCAATGTGAGACAAGGTCCAGTCCATTTCTATGGCTCACCTGATGCTTACAAAGTGGGGCCTTTTTGGCTCTGCACAGTAATTCGGGCAGGACAAGATGACTCTCAGCCTGTATACTCAGAGCCTTTCAAGTAGGGCACTGTTAAGTATGTAATGGTTAAGTGAAAAGAGCAGAAACCCCTGAGGGTGCACCTCCATTTGCTCTGTCATTGCATTCTGGTTACAACTGCCTTCCGCAAATAAGGAGATAAACAGCTTTTCTAGATCAACACATTGAATCCAGCAGGGAATCTGCAAAAAATGCCAATCCACCATTTCCCAAGCAACACAGTCCAACACTCATTGGGTCACTTGATGCCTCTCTTCTACCCTGTTACAGCCTGTGGACACCCACTCACTAGGCATTGCTGGTTCTGAACCAGTGATTTTTTTTTTTTAATCTCAAAAAGAACCTAGTAAGAAAATAACAAGGCAATCAGTGATTAAACTGAGTTGTCTATATAGGGAGAAGTCTGGAAAAGAACCACCACAGGCATTTCTCAAGAACAAAATATTGTAAATTTGCTGTTACTCCTTTGATCATTTCCAAAAATTCAGAATACAAATAATTTCTAAAATAAAGATTTTAAGCTACCAGCATTCTCTGACATCATATGACAGAAAATCAGAGTAGTGCTACAGCCCACAGTTGGATAGTTTGTAGAAAGTGTGCTAATTCCCTGCCTGGATATATCTTTAGTGATGGCCTAGAGTGGTCCTCTTCTGAAAACAAGTTTCTGCAATAGCCACTTAGCTTCATTCATTGGGAAAGAGAACTCCACTCTCAGTTAAGCTCTTTGAGGAAAAAGATTCATCTTTAAATGCCATTTCCCCACTAATTTACCAAAGCAAAAGGCATTGACTACTTTGCCTAATGTTAGATCAGGGCATTGAGGAAAAGAAACTAACATAAACACTCCATCATCAATAAAGACTAAAAGCCACCTGGATAATATAATATAATATAATATAATATATAATATAATATAATATATATGCCATTGCTTTTTTTTTTGGTGTTTTTGTTTTTTCTAAAAGTGCCCAGGTGGGCCTAAGGCTACCAGACTGCATGAAAATCTACACAGCAACAAAGGCTTCTCCTATTTCATCTACAATGTGTATAGGGGAAGGGAGAGGACAGGAGAAAGGAGAGAAGGGAAGAAAATATACCCTTCTTCCCCTTAAAAAGAGAAATTCCACCACAGGGAGATCTATGTGCCAAGTACAATGGAAGAATGTGCTCCCCAAACAGATGGTTATGCACAGACTAATATTTTGCTGGTTTTCCTTAGAGATCTATTTTGAAAAAGTTAAAAAAAACAAGAGATTTTGAAATAATTCAATCCTGGCTGAAATTAAAACTCCAAAATTAGGAGCAAAATCATCCTTCACTGAATTAACCCCTTTTCTCTTTCTCATTTTCTTTTCTTAAACATTTTATTTATGCTATGAAGGGATTTCTTGCTTGTCTGCTGTTTTCCAATCATTAGGAGAGTGGCTGAGGAGTACTGAATCCATCATCACTGCTTTGACGACACAGGTAAGATTTCAGATTCACATTTCCAGGTAGCAAGAGTTCCCTCTAAATGCCACAATCGAGTAAGCCTTCCTTTATGTTTCTTTCTACTGTTCACAGCAATGCCCATTGGTATCTCTGAAGCGTAATCGCATCTTAGGTCAGTATTTCTCCAAGTAAAGCAGCTGTTTGGAATTGAATGCTCCCGTCCTTTTTTTTTTTTGTCTTATAAACAACTTCATCTTCATATTTCATTCCACATTCAATTAAAGCAAGTGCAACCAATCCTGCCCTTCCCAATCACAGCAACCTGGCTCTTCACTTAATTTGGTTTTTAACAGGTTCAGCCAATCCTCTACTATCTGATTAGGGGGCGGAGCTCCATCATCAAATGGCCAATCTAGAACATGGATTCCTTCTTTTTCAACTGGAGCTTTATCATATGTAGCATCACAAACTCGAACCAAAGTTGTCACTCCATACTTCTTGCGTTTCTGGGTGAACTTGTTGAGAGTAGCATTAGTGGGGTTTTGAGTTATCAGAAAACGCATGTTCTCGTAGGAGATCTCCACGGGGGCTGGACGGTTCACTACGGCAAATAAAAAGTGTGAGCGTGCGGTGCGGTGAGGGTGATGGGGACAATGGGAAGAAAAGTCAACAAATCTTAAAATGTTTCACAGCAGAAAACATTAAAGACCACTAAAATGTCTAATACGGACAGTATTTTATCTATTAACTTGTTTATTCCTTACGAGGCTTCTCTTCAAGATAAGCAGAATGATTTAGAATCCACTTGAATCCAAATTCAATTTGGGCCTCAAGATCGGCAGATGGATACCTCTGGACTCCAAAAAAACTCCAACTACATACAAAACTTAAGCAGCCTTTACTACGTTTAGGCACTAGTGAGACAAGTTAAACGTGTAGGTTGTTTTCCACTTTTGTTTACTTGATCCTTAATTTTACTGGAGTCATTAAAAGAAAATGCTTGCAGTTTTTTAAAAAAGCCAACTATTTCTGAGGCCAGTCTCTTCTCGGTGTCCAGAGACTTCAATGCAATGTTAATTATGGCACATAGAACCCCCAAGCTCACTTGTCAGCGAAAACGCTGTGCTGAGCCTGACAGAAGTCTGCCCTTACTCTCAAAATCGCCATAAATGTGCAACGTATATTGCAAGGAAAAACGAGCGAGCTGGGGACAGGGCATTGAAGTCCGGTGGGGGCGGGAGCGAGGAGGCCCCTCTCTCCTCAGTCACCTTGGCGGCGGCGACGACGACTCCCCCCACAGCCTGGGCGCTCGACACCGGGCCCAGTCCGTCTTGCTGCTACTACTAGGGGTGCCGCTGCGTCTCCCGCTGCCGCCGCTGCCCCCGCCCTGTAGCGTCGCCTCGCCCCGTTCCCGGTAGCCCTGCCACTCCAGCTGCTCCGGACCTACCACGGTTACAGCCCTGCGAATCGCGCTGCCAACGCCGCCGCCACCGCTACCACCACCACCACCACCACCACCACCACCACCACCACCGCCACCGCTGCGCGCCTGATCTTGATCTCTTGGACTTAACTGATTCCGCTTTAGCCTCCTCAAATTCTTAGATTACAAGCATCTGCCACTTTCTCTGGCTGATTTTTAAATGTGGCTAACATATCCCGGGATTAACGCAAAGCAAGTATCCCTGAGGGTCCCACTTGGCATTTCATATAACTACAATCAGATAAAATGGAACAGCAGATAGCCTTGAGGGGAAGATCCTAAAAGGGTCTTGTAAGAGAGGAGAACCTGATTTCCCTTGGTGAAGAACAACAAGGAAGTTGAGGATTGATTATTGCTAAGTCAGTACCAACTGACTTTGGGTCTTTTTAGTACTGTACTGGTGAGCACACTCTGTTTACAAATCTGTCAACCTATCAACTCACTAGGATACTGAATGATGCTCCTGACAAGAAGTCCCTCAAAGGTAGGTAAGGTCAAAGGAAATCACACTGACATAACACTCAACAAGAAAACCTATGATTTTTGCACGCAAAAATGAATGTAATTTGAACAATAAAAGATTTATAATGTCTACCTATTCCCAAAAAGTCAGCCTAGTAACCTGATAATTTTGTACTTCACCAAACTTGGATTTTTAGATCCCTTTATTTTGTTTCAAGTACCAAGTTACAAAACATGTAGAGATTTATTTTTACCTCTTTATTCACCCAGAGCAAAATGCTTTGATTCCCTCCAGCAATTATTATCAATTCCTTTCCTGAGTGATGGCTTTCTGAAAGGACACACACAAAACATGAATACACAAGGTCATCTGGCATGAAATTTCACACTCAATTTAAATATTTTTAGATTCTTAAATATAGTCACTTTATCTTTGTAATAAAAACTGAGAAATTTTCCCACCATTAGGAATTAGAGATACATATACTATATATCAGAAGTTTAGTTGAAAAACTCTGTGGGTTCATAAGGTTATCAAGGGGCATCAGTTTAATATATATATAAATATATGATACAAATATTTCATTAGTTGTTACTTAGTTTAATTCAGCTCTCATAACTAAAATCCACCATCTCAAGATTTAACCAATGATTGTGAAGAATGCAACTTTATAAAGACTCAAAGATAAAATATGAACTGGTTAAAGAAGTAATTCCACTGGTTATTTTCTCAGAAGAAATGAGAAATTTTGATTATTTTTTTTGTCATTTTGTTTTGTGCTTTCGAGGCAGGCGGCAGAACCACTGAGCTAAATGCCCGGCCTTTTTGTTGATTTTTAAAGATAAGGTCTTCCTATGTAGTTCAGGCTGACCTCCTGCCTCAACTTCACATGTGCTAGGATTACAGGCATGTGATACCATGCAGGCCTTTTTTTTTGAGACAGGATGTCACTATGTAGTTCAGGCTAGTTGTAAACCTGTGGTGGCAAACCTATGACATGCATTCCACAGCCAGCTGTTTGTTATCACTGAAAGCTCTAAAAGGTTCACCATCACTGTGTTAAACTCACTATGTAGCCCAGGGTGGCCTTGAACTTGTGATCCTCTTGTTTTAGCCTCCTGAGTACTGGGATCACAGGCATGCACCATCCTAACTCTGCTAAGCTTTTGGGCGCAACCAACACAACTGCTCCAAGGTGCTTCTAACACAGCATTTCAGAGCTTAGGCTCTGGGTTACTCTGTACAGTTCAACTACAGCCAAACCACTTCTTGGCTGTGAGCTATCAGCTTTGAAGAACTAGCATCCTCCAGTGAAATGGGGAAGAGAGAATACATCTCCCAAACCATTACAAGGACGTTAAGACAGACAACACAGATAAATGTGGGGCACAATTCCCAGTCCTGTGTGCATGTTGGCTGCTCAGCATTCTGAGGGTTTTACCAGGTCATGGGTCAATGAAACCAGCTAGCAAAACCAATCAGCCTGGAATTAAGTCTCTGACAAACTGAATCTGGGTTGCATGTCATTGCTCCAATTTATAATAATCCTATTTTTAAGGACTAACAGGAAAATCAGTTATTTTGACTTAGGAAAGTAGCTTAAATGTTTTAAATTATTTACGATTAAACACAGGAAACCAATATTCAGAGAAATTCCCTTCATATTTGCACACTGCTTTTCTCCTCAAATCATGTAGTTAGATAAATCACTTTCTCTAACAAGGTATTATCCTGGATCCCATTTTCCTAGAGAATTTACCAAATTGGAGATCTTCATTTGATGGTGATTTCATGGGCAGTGGTATCAGCTGATTATGTTTTCCACCATTTCCTAATTGTCCTTCTTCTCCAAAACCAAAAGAAAAGACCTTGTCCAAATCAGAGGCATAGGCAAGTGTGTGCCACCTATTAAATAAAAGCATAGACTACTATCAATGCTCAGTTATCCCCAATAAGAGGGTATTTAGCAATACTGTAAACTGCCCAAATCAGGTTTCTCAAAAAGAGTGAAACTACCTCTCCAAGGATAAACTCATCTGGAGACCAACATGGCTAAGAAGACTCTAGAAACCATATGTCCACTCAGACCCAAGATGCTATATAGTGGCAAAGGGCGTTTTCTGTTTTGGGAACAACATCATGTCTCCTTACCAGCTACTCCTTTGTCAAGTGGCAGTTTAAGAGGCACCATGTCCTGCAAGCCATCTCTCAGGCCCTCCTCTCCCCATCCTAGAAGACTGAATTAGCTGATCTTCTCTGAGCTCCCACTCCATTGCCCAGAGATTTTCACACAGGGATTTTCTTACTGACTTGCACATCAGTTCCTTACTGCAACCACAATGGGGTGTAGTAAGAAATCAGGCCTTGCTCAAAGAGAGGTCTGGCCTCCTTGTGTCCAATTCATAGGGAGTATCCTATAAAGCCTTAGTATCTCTCAAGTGATACAGGAGTTTCTTTGGTAGTCATGGTGGAGCCCAGGGACTATACCTGGCAGGTGGCTCGTGATGATGTCCCCTGGCCTTTGATGTAAGCTAGACTTACAGGAGCGAGGAGCTGGAAACTGAGTTTAATGTGGCAATGATTCAGTCAATCTCTAAGCAACAAACCCTGGATAAAAACTCTGGATGAGGTGATTTTCCAAGACTGACATACTCTGCGTGCCATCATGTATCAGGTTGGAAGAGGTAACAACTTCCAACAGCTGCAAGGGGGATAGAACCCAGAAAACCAGAAACTCAGCATTTAGGCTCTTTCTAGACTCCTCCAGGTACCTTCCTTTGATTGTTACTAAAGGTACATTTTGTTTGTAATGAATCTGTGAATTGCCAGCTTCCGGGAAGTTTTGTGATTCTTTCCAGGGAATTCTCCTGTTAGCATTAAGGTATCACCACTTGGCTCCTTCTCGTGGAATGCATGTCACTCAAAACTTGCTTAGAAAAATCCAATATGGTTTCAACACTTCCCTGATTAATATATACTGAATGAGATGTAGATTAAGAGGATATAACCAAAGAGATATACCAAAAAGATATAACCAGAAAGAGATACAACCAAAGAGATATCTTTGGTTAAAAGAATCTTTCTCCTCTAACATGGTCTACCTTAATATTATCCATTTAAGGAAATATGTCTATTGACTGAAAGTATGTTCACTGTTTTTTTTTTATACAGGAAGGATTTCAGGATGCTCACAGATGAAGCCAAAGTCAATACACTTCTTAATCCTACTAACTGCCATAATCCCAATGTGAAGAAGTGGACTGACAGACTGGCATGTTGGTGCACACTTGTAATCCCAGTTCTCTGGAAAGCCAAGGCAGGAGGATTGCAAGTTTGAACTCAGCCTGGCAACTTAGCAGCAATCTGTTTCAAAATGAACAAAAAAACTCCCAAAACAAAAAGGGCTGAGGATGTATCTCAAAGCAAAAACCCTAGGTTCACCCCCCAGTACCACTAAAAAAGAAAAAGTAAAAATTGGACAGCTGAATCTGATGAACAAAGAAAAATCAAGTAGTCTGAGGAATTTTTTGCCTTGATTTTTATAAAAAATGAGCTGTGAAAATCAAAATTCTCAAGAATATTTCCTTTAAACTACCATTAACACTTATACTTCATTGTGAACAGATCAGTGTGAAAGTTAACTGTTGCTGCACTTAATTTAAGGCCTATTACTAAAAATCATTGTCTTAAGATTTAGACTCCTACCCCCCTTCTCCATCACCTCCCAGTCAGATCCTCAGTAGTAATGCCTGTGCTGAGTGAAAGGCCTAACACTCCAGGGCTTAAATCTTAATCTTAGTGTGTCAGGCATAATGGGAGGTGACTGAAAGGGCAAACAATAAATCTAATCTTACCAAATAGCCGTCATCACCAAGTTCTAAGCCCTAACCCTACCACTCCTCGGGCCAGTGGCCAAAACAAAACAAGAGCCTGAGAGAGGTCCTGGGTCGCAGGGAACCCACCCCATCCAGCTCCACGACCACCCCAGCGATCCACTTAGCCTCATGGGTCCCTGCAGGACTCCTCTCCCCTCACCCACTCCTCTGGCCTCTTGGCTGTACTGCCACCTAGCTCCACACTACAAAGACACAGGGGACACCAGACCACAAGACCACCATACTGGGTAAGTTGGAGGGATCATCACCTCCCTTCAGAACCTGGACTATCTTCAGGGGAAGGGCAGCTGGAACTTGCAGTAGAGCCTTGCAGAGTTCAACCCTACAGGAGGACAGGGAGCTCAATTTGGAACTTGCAGCAAGAAATCTCCCTGAATCTCACAGGTCTGTGACTGGCTTGCTGAGACTCATTGACTTACATCTGCACACTGCTGCCCACGTTGTCTATTGTGACAGCAGAGACATACCCTGAAGGAGGCCCTTCATTTTCATTTTTATTTCCAAAATTAGTACTTTTGTTTTGTTTTTTTTCTTATTTTTAATTTTTTTTCCTACTCTTTGCAAATTTTTGTTTTTCCTCTTCTTTTTTTCCTTCTTTCTTTTCTCTTTCCATTCCCTCACTCTCACACTCACTCTCTTGCTGTCCCACATTGTTCTTCATCTCCATTTTTGTTCCTATTTTGGCCCTAATTTGGATTTCTTCTTTTACTTTTCTTCTCTTTTTCCTTCTCTCGCCCTTGTCCTCTGGCCTCACTGCTAACCTTCCTCTGTCCTTCTACCTATCTATCCCTCCCTCCCCAACTCCTTCTAACTCCTCATCCTGAAGGGTAAAGTTGTTATATTGAAGAGATTATTCACTATAAACATATGTTGGGTTGGTCCTCGATTTTGATTTAATTCACACAGTTAAAGGTGACAGATTAATAAATACCACAAAATGTCATTTTCTAAGATGTACTTGATGCTATGGTGTTGCTGACTGTATCACTTGGGCTAAGGTGTTATATTGATCTAGTCAGTGGTCCTTCCTGGTATAATGAAAATGAGATACTTTCAGAGTCATTAGAGACTCAAAACCTAAAGACCAGCTATATCTGGAAGACACCTCCAAGAAGCAATCATTCCATAAGGGTTCTAATTAGAAGCAACAAAGATACTTCGAAGTATCAACCCAGGAGTTAAACCAAGGACAGTACCAAAAACAAAAATGAGAAGACATTTAAGCAAGGCGCAAACTCAGACTTCCACCCCACCAAGGGTAAACTCTGGGGGAAACAAAGTGGAAAAGTCTGATAATCAACCACCTGGACACCCTGAACTGATAGCACAGGAAGTAACAAAACAGATGAATGAGGCTCTAGAAAAATTCAAAGGAGAAATAATCTCCCGGATAACTATAGAGATGATGAGCAGAGTGAAAGACATGATTAGAGTCTCTAGAACAGAAACAGATTAAAAAAAAATAGATGTACTCATAACCATGCTGGAAGCCATGAATGCCCAGCATAAGAAAGAAATGGAATCCATGAAACAGATTCAAACAGATTTTCAGGAGATTTAAAACTCCATTGAATGGATGCAGAGGACATTAAAGGAATCTGAAGATAGAATATCAGATATAGAAGACAGGATTGCAGTTAAAGACCATGAAAGCAGAGATTTCTTAAAAATAGTAAGGGACCACGAGAAATCAATCCAGCAGCTGCTAGATGATGCAAAGAAGAATAACATAAGACTCATAGGACTCCACAAAAAAACAGGAGAAAGTACAATTGACATAAAAAAACTGTTCACAGAAGTAATAGTGGAAAACTTCCCAGACAGAGGTAGAGAATTAGACATACAGATAATTGAGGCATACAGAACTCCAAATAGCCATGATCAAAAAAAATCTACACCCAGACATATAATAGTCAAGATCCCAGGAACGCAACAGAAGAACAAAATCCTACAAGCAGTTAGACAAAAGAAACAAATCACCTACAAAGGAAAGCCCATCAGAATCACAGCAGACTTCTCAACACAAACACTCAAGTCAAGGAGAGCCTGGAGTGAAGTATTTCAAGCCCTAAAAGAAAATAACTTCCAACCTAGACTGCTGTATCCTGCAAAATTATCTTTCAAAATCGATGGGGAAATTAGATACTTCCACGACAAAGAACACCTGAGAAATTTCATGAACACCAAACCAGCACTACAAGCAATTTTAAACAATATCCTAGAAAAAAACAATGAAGATCACAACTCCATGAGGCCCAGAAGAGGGAAGCCACCAGGCAAGGTAAGAAACTAAAGGGAAAGGGGGAGAAATAAAAGAGCCAACAAAAGTAAAACATCACGACAAGGATGAATCAGTATCTATCAATTATAACCATTAATGTTAATGGCCTCAATTTACCAATCAAAAGAAATAGACTGGCAGAATGGATTAAGAAGCAAAATCCAACAATATGCTATATGCAAGAAACACACCTAACTCAAAAAGAAATTCATAAGGGCTGGGGATTTAGCTCAGTTGTTTCATGGCCTGCTGTGCAAGTGCAAGGACCCAAGTTCGATCCCCGGTACCAAAAAAAAAAAAAAAAAAGAAGGAAAGAAATTCATAGACTGAAAGTAAAAGGATAGAAAACAGTCCTCCATGCCACAGGAACCCAGAAAAAAGCAGGTGTAGCAATCTTATTTTCAGACAAAATAGATTTCAAAACCAAAACTAATTAAGAGAGACAAAGATGGTCACTACATCCTTGTAAAGGGAACAATCCAAGAGGAAGAGATGACAATCCTAAATATATATGCACCAAATACGAATGCCCCCAACTATACAAAACAAATATTAATGGACATCAAAAACCAAAAAAGCAGTAATACAATTGTAGTGAGGGACCTCAATACCCCACTATCACAAATAGACAGATCATCTAGACCAAAAATGAACAATGAAATTCTAGAACTGAACCAAGCTATTGAACAAATGGACTTAATAGATGTTTAGAGAATGTTAGACCCCACAAAATCAGAATACACATTCTTTTTGGCCGCACACAGGTCATTCTCCAGAATAGACCACATGCTAGCTCATAGGACATGTCTAAGTAAATGTGAAAGAACTGAAGTTATCCCCTGTATATTATCAGACCATAGTGCAATAAAATTGGAGATCAATAACATAAGAAACCGCAAAGCCCCCACAAACACATGGAAACTGAATAACACCCTCCTGAACAACTAATGGGTCACAGAGGAAATCAAAGAAGAAACTAGACAGTTTCTACAAGTAAATGATAATGCCAGTACAACATACAGGAATCTATGGGACACAATGAAAGCAGTTCTACGTGGGATATTCATAGTAGTGAATGCCCATATTAGGAAAAAAGAGAACTCAAATAAATAGCCTAGTGCAGAACCTCAAGCTCCTAGAAAAAGAAGAGCATAACAAATCCAAAGCTTGTACAAGAGAGGAAATTATAAAGATCAGAGCAGAAATCAATGCAGTGGAGACTAAGAGAATGATACAAAAAATCAATGAATCAAAGAGAAATGAATATACATATGAAAAAACTATTATGCTGATTTATTGTTGTTGAATCAAAGAGTTGGTTTTTCGAAAGAATAAATAAAATCGATAAACCTTTAGCCAACCTTATCAGAAAAAGGAAAGAAAAGGCATAAATCCATGCAATTAAGAATGAAAAAGGTGAAGTCACAACAGACTCAGCAGAAATCCAGAGGATCATCAATATCTACTTTGAGAACCTGTACTCTAATAAAATAGAAAACACAGAAGAAATGGACAGATTCCTAGATACATACAAACTGCCAAAGTTAAATGAAGAAGATATAGAAATCTAAACACCCCAACTACAATGAGTGAAACTGAAAATGTAATAAAAAATTTACCAACAAGAAAAGCCCATGTCCTGATGGCTTCACTCCTGAATTCTACAAGACATTTAAAGAAGAACTATTGGCATTACTCTTTAAACTCATCAAGGAAATTGAAAGGGAAGCAAGGCTTCCAAATTCATTCCTACAACCAAGTGTTACTTTGATTCTAAAACCAGAGAAAGACTCAACCCAAAAAGAGAACTACAGGCCAATCTCTCTAATGAACATAGATGCACAAATCCTAAACAAGATACTGGCAAACACAATACAGAGGGTCATCAAGAAGATCATACACCCTGACCAAGTTGGATTTATCCCAGGGATGCAAGGATGGTACAACATACATAAATCAATAAATGTAATACACTATATTAACAGAGTCAAGGACAAAAATCATAGGATCATCTCAATAGATGCAGAAAAGACATTCGACAATGACCTCTTATTATTGTTGTTGTTTTTTGTGTTTTGGTACTGGGGATCGAACTTGGGACCTTGTGCTTGTGCATCAGGCGCTGCAACCACTGAGCTAAATCCCCAGCACTATTATGCTGATTTATGTAAATTAAACATTTTCATTGGAAAATGTCTGGGATTTATATCTCAAAAAATTGATGAAAATTTTATTGAATTACCTAAGTGTATCACATGGATTTTATCAGTGTTCATTGACACTTTACAACTTACCTTCCACATGCTATCTGGGTCACTCTATTTCCACTGAGTTCAGTCACCAAACAGGGTCTTAGTTCATTCTTGGTTGAATTGTGACCAAGTTGCCCATGTTTTCCAGCACCAAAAGTGAACATGAGCCCGTCCTAAGGAAAGTGAACTTCATATCAAACACTACAGAAGCACCACACACAAGTCATATTCATTGCTGCCTCTGCATCAGTGAACAGGTGGCAAAAGCAACATTGAAGGAAAGCTCCCAGACTACCAGGAGGACAGCCTCACATGTGGAAGGGATGACTTTCTCCTCTGGGAAACACACTTCTCACACACACAAGTACAAGCACAAGCACAAAGGAGACAAGGGGCACACCCACCTGTGTGAGCAGGGCAGTGTGAGCACCACCACAAGCCACACACTCAACTTTCTGATTGTCTGGAACTTCAACAAGGGAAGGAGAATCTGTATCTGTGCAGGGAAAGAATAGCTCAAGTGACCAATAAGAAAGGCTGAGTTCCACACTAGCATTACCTAGATGCTTCCAGATCTCAAGCTAGCCACAGTTTGTTCCCATTCTGACAGTAAAGCTCCAAGTTGGCATATTTAGGCCCAAGTTCTAGGGATAAAGCTGGGGGTCACACTTAAAGGCTCAAGCCACAAAAAGGTCAAGTCACTTCCCAGACCCTGTTCTTTTCTTTTCTACCTGATTTAAATTTAATTGCAGCACATCATATTTTCAATTCTTGCCCATGAAAATTTTATTTGTTTGTAGTACTTTGGATGGAACCCAGAGTCTTATGTATGCTGAACTCTCTGAGCTACATCCCAGCCCAAGTATTACTTTTCATGACCATATTCTTTTTCTCTTTTGAACTCTCTAAGGCAATATCCTTAGCTCACATTATCTTTTACTTCCTTCATGATTATTTTCCTTGCACTAGAGATCGGCAAATAATTTAACTGCCCCTACACTCTTTTCTTTCTTTGAATATTTTTTTAACACTGACTGACTGGTTATTCTCTATAATTAGGTTGCACTGTGTCAGGGAGAGGATGTGTTTGGATGTGTATCCACAGTACTGTATACATTAACATATCCAGGTAAAGCAGCAGCATTTGTTACAAAGGAGAACCCTAGTGAGTTTCTTGGACCATGAGGAATTTTTGTCTTGTCCTCAATAAAAGAAATTCTGGGTTTTTACATGTGTAGAGACATAATAGATACTTTATAGAATAAGATCAGGATATGATGAGTTCCTAAGCAGAATTTTCATATTCTTTTGTAGTAACAAAGGTAACCTGGGAGGTAATATCTTCAGAACTTGTCACTTTTCCAAAAAAGGAAATTACGCCTAGAGAAAAGTCAATGACAGGCAAGGGGCTGAAGCAAGTAAAATGCAAAGTGGGAAGGAGGCTCCAGGTACTCTGATTCCTAATCCCTTTCCCATCTCACACAGACCAGAAACCTGTCTCAATTAGATTAATAACTTCCACACTGTGTATGTGTTGTGGCTTATGTCTAGATCCCCACCCCCACCCCGCAACCCTCCAAACCCTCATGCAATCTTTTTTGAAGATAGCTAAATCTGGAATGTGTGATGCTAGGATTAAGGGTGTGTGGTTACTAAACCACTACTAGTGAGTGGTTAGTTTGGAACCTCCCTAATCCTGGGTAGTAGTCTTGAATAAGATAAAAGGAGCAGAAAGACACTGTTAAGGTACTTTGTTGCCTTTGCTACCTTGTGTACATCATGTGGTTTCTCCTCTGCGATGCCTGTTTGCCATTCCTGCCTTGGAGCCAGCCAATCATGGACTGGAACTTCTGGGAACTGTAAGCCAAATACACCTTTCCCTCTTTAACTTTGGGTGTCAGATATTTTGTCTCAGAAATGAGAGAAAAGTAACTAACACAGTGTGTCTTTAGAGTTGATTGTCCTGAAGACAAAGAGAGAAATCAAGAGGAACAATGCAAACCAAAGTGAGGATGTGAACCATTTACAGGGAGGTCTACACTCAGTTCGCCTCGAATCCAACCAATACATTTGTGGATAATGTGAACTTGAAAATATATTCCATACTCTTTGTGTGGCCCAGGCCTAGTTGTCCACAATCATTTCCCCCCCATGAGTAGACATTTCCAGACATGGATAAGGCCATGCTGTGGGCTCCTCCTGCAGAAATCTGAATCAAGGGGACTCCTGTGAGGCTCTGCACAGCCTGTGGCTTGGGGGTTGAGGAAAACATCCTTCCAACTCCGAGCTGTCCATGTAAGTTCTGTCCCCAGGCAAAGAGCTCACCACCTTGATGCAAACAGAAAAAAATGCTGTTTTACTACATTTAAAATGCAGCAGACATGACCACTGGGTGTTGTATATACTGCATGGTATAAATCACTAATGCCTTATCCCCATCAGGGGGTACAGTGAAGCTATCTGAATACATGTTAATCAAAATCAAGAAACAGAAGGGGTGAATGTAGGATAAGGTGAATGTTTAAATTAAAAAAAAACTTCTTACAGGAAAATACATATTGCCAAGAATTATGGGATAAATGTGTTCAAAGGATGTGGAGGATTTTGAAAGGGATTAATGGCAATGTGTCTTCCACTGTAGTAAAGTTTCTAATTTAAACTTTCATTGTATTTGTTGATCACACTGTGCTGATCAATCATTTAAGGCAATTTCTGTCAAATAAAAACATTGTAGTATTTCTTCATCCACCTTATTCATGGAATCCTGCAATGGGTGATTTCTGGTTCTTTGTCGTACTGAAAATGACCACAAGAGTTAAATGTTTTGAATTGATTCCAGATATTGTGGCCCCCATGACAATGCAACTGAAGACCATCACGAAGAGGACTCCCAGAAAGTGCCAAGAACAACAGGCTAAGGGAGGGAGAATATTTTGAGAGTGATTAATAGTAATGTGTCTTTCAGTGTAACAAATTTTTGAAAGTTAAACAAATCTACAGGTTAGGCCCATAAAAATCAAATATATTGGAAATATATGAAAATAAAATCTAGAACTATTGTTTTTTCAACTTCTTTTTCTTTCTTATGTCTAAAGATCCTGAATAAGCTACTTAAAAATCCACTTGAAGCCAGGGACAGTGGTGCTCACCTGTAATCCCAGCTACTTGTGAGGCTGAGGAGAGATGATCCCTTGTTCATGAGTTCAAAACCAGCCTGGACAACTGAGACGTTGTCTCAGGATATTAAAGGGTGAGCTTCTTCCGTTAATTGAATATATGTAGTGTATTTTTCAATGAAGTTTTAAAATGTTATCTAATGAGGTTGTCAATATCCAAGGTACTCTGAAAATACGTATCAGAGAATCAAGTGTTTATGACTAAGTCTCTATCAGCCACAAGGAAGAAAATATGAAAATGATTAATTCCCTTCCTTGTATCTTCAACTCTTATTCTTTCCGTATTATGATTTATAAATGATTGGGTTTTTTTCGAAGAACTGCATTATGTTACACTGGTCTGTGACTTATAAGACTCCTGCCTCAACCTCCCGAGTTGCTGGAGTTACAGGTATGAGTCTCTGCACCCAGCAGATTTACCCAATGGCAATCCCTTGATATCGCCTCCCCCTGCACATACCCACACATACACCACTAGAATCTAGACTTCATGAAGACAGGGTAGGTCTGTTTCATCGTCCTCACTTCCCCTGGAAGATACTCATTATGAGCAATCTGTTCATGAATGGATGAGGCCAGTGACCAATGTTTTCTCAGCTCACATCCCATGCCTCAACAGAGCCTTTGTGGCAGGTCAAATGCTTGGTCATCTATTTCCCCCAATCTCAGTGTCCATTCAGTTTATTGATATGTTTTCATATATTTAAAAAAATTACCTTTAGCTTGAATTTCCCTCATTCATCCTGCTGTCTTATTTGTTCCTTTCACAGTCATGTTTCTTTAGGACATAATCTACTGCTTATGTTTTATACGTCACAGTGTCTGACAGAAATACTGAAGGGGCTGAGGAGAATGGTGGAATTCAAAATTCAACACACCCGAGCCTTATAGAGCAGAACTTGGGGATTCTGAGATACTCCCACAGAATTGGAAGAGTGGTAGGAAAAGGGAAGGTTTTACAAATGAGTCGTCTGGGCCTGGACCAAATTCTGCAAAGAATAGTTTTGAACTGGGTATGGTGGTGTGAGTCTGGAAAATGAGCTACTTGGGAGGCTGAGGCAGGAAGCTCTGGAGTTCAAAGCCAACGTACCAAACACAGCAAGACATTGTGACTCATGGTTTTGATTGCTTATAAACTTTTCACTATTTCTTACTTAAAAATAAAAACATCAAACAAAATGTAGGAATAGTAATTCTAGAAACCTGAAGATTTTATACATCCAATAATTCTCATTTCTATCTCCATTAAGAACAATACTCTGAACCATATAAAATTCAAAACTGTATTTTTCATTACAAAAGGAGCACTCAACTGGCTCTACACACACACTTATTTATTAGTTCTAAAAAACAATTAGTACTCCAGAAAAGTACCTTTTAAGAGTGCAAGAGAATGATAATCTCCACATGCAATATGAATTACATTTTTTTCTTGTAAAATGCTTTGAAACCTGATGAGAGAAAGTATATTTTATGTCAATTACCATAATGAAAGTCACAACATGGATTTGGAACTATGTATTAATTAGCAGTGAAATGCAAGAAAAAAATCTTTAAATTACTGCATTACATTCAGTACAGGTAAAATTATAAAAATCTACATTTTAATTATTGTTAGGAGAGCATAACACTGTATAATTGTAATAAGGTCATTGAAAAATACTCTTCTCCTTGTTGGTGGGAGTGCGGACTGGTACAACCACTGTGGAAATCATTATGGAGATAGCTCAAAGAAATAGGGCTAGAGGTCCCATTTGACCCAGCTATTCCCCTGCTGGGGATCTTCCCAAAAGAATTAAAAGAATCATACCACAGCGATATATGTGTGCCCATGTTTATAGCTGCACAGTTTGTAATAGTGAAAGCTTGGAAACAGCCCAAGTGCCCATCAACTGGAAACTGGATAAAGAAGATGTTTTTTTTTTCATAATATGGAGTACTACTCAGACATAAAGAACAAGAAATTAGAGACATTTATAGCTAAATGGATGCATATTGAGGCGATACTCTTAAGTGAAATAAATAGGACACACATGTGTAAATACCGAACAGTTTCTCTGGTGTGAGAAACTGAGTGTAAATAATGATTTAAAAGAATAATTGATAATATGAAATAGGAAAAAAAGGTCCAAAGGGGTAGGGGTAGGGGAAAGGAAAAATTATGAGAAAAGGAAAAAATGGAAACAAAGTCTTTGTAAATAGGGAAGGATGGAGGGGGTGACGGGAGGGCAGGAAACGGGGAAAAAATAAGAACCAAGATATATCATGTACAGGTACAAGCACCCAATGATAAATGTAAATGTATTGTATACCTAAAATGTACCAATAAAAGAATTTAAGGAAAAAAAATAAAAATACTCTTACTCAAAAAACTCTATGACCGAAAAATACATGTAAGTTGGAAACATGTTCTAATTCATATGATATGCTAAGAAAAAGTATCACCCCAGGAAAATGCATCCCCCTGCCTAGGTTGAAAACTGTTATTCTGGAAGCAACTTTCAGAACTGCTGTAGGTTCAAATAAATGATAGACCTATTTGGGGCTAGGCAGACAAATTGATAATTTTATTTAAATGCTTAAAGTACAATCTGGCCTTAGCCCACATATAGGCTTGTACTGTTCTCATGGACCTCAGGAGGTAAGTGAAAAATTCAGCTCTTGCTTAAGACTTTCCTTAATGAAGCAGGGGACAGGAATCACACAAGGTAACATTTTCCTACACAAACTATTACTGTCCTTTGGATGAAATTAAATCATATCTAATTAAAGAGAAAAGCAATTCCCACCTTGCAGGTTCTATGCTGTAGCTGTACTCAAAGGTTTTTCCATCTGAGGACAGAACCAGCAGGTGCTCTGCTCCTTGGTCCATGGAATGAATCTTCATCCTTTTCCCTAACTTCAGGCACTCTGCAGAGCAAATCCAATCAGGAGCTCATCATTCTGATTATTGCCTACTGTTACCATGAGTTTGTTATAACACACTTAAAATACCTGGAAAAAAGTTCTAAACAATCTCTGAAGTAACATGATTTTCTTTTCAAGAAAATTCAAATATGCACAACAAATAAGGAACAAACAATTGTCTTGCCAATGGACTTTTTAAAATTTGGAAAACATTGATTTCTCCTTTGTTTTAAATGAAATAAACCCTTAAGATAGCCAATTAAGTAGTATCTGGTTTTAAATTCTTGTTTAGTAAGTGGAGAGCAAGAAACCAGATTTCAAATGACAAATGAAAATGTCCATTAAGAAGCATAATTTAATTTGAGGTCAACATAAGCATTTCAAGAACAAATATATTGTGTATTCTGACATATACTCTGTTCAAAACAAAACAATAATGAACACATCTAGACTGCTCTGAATAGAAGCAGACGCCCATGTTGATAGGAAGAACTGTGTTTGTTTGGGGGACCATTTTGAAGGGGATGGAAAGAATTTTTACTGACATCAGTGCATATTTGGCCCTTTCTAAAAATTAGATTTAAAACCATTCAATTAGTATTGAATCTCAATTTGTTCATGAAATTTAAACTAGAATAATTTGGGGACCTTGTTTCACTCTTCAGTTCTAAGGAAATGGAATCTACTCATGTTAAAATCTCAAAGACCAAAACACACTGCAAATAATAGCACAACAACAAAAAAAACCAGTTTGGTAAGAAGAAATGGCCCACACATTATAACCAGGTTTTTATTGGCTTGGTTTTATTTTTCAAATCAGTTCAGGAAAGTTATTCAAGAAACCATTTAGAAAAACAAATATATAAACCTAGATTCCGCCCCCCCCCCTTTTTTTTTGTTACGGGGATCGAACTCAGGATCTTGTGCTTGTGGGGCCGGCGTCAGAACCACTGAGCTAAATCCCTGGCCCTAGATCCCTTCTTAAATCAAAACAAATTCTAAATGTAGCAAAATTTTAGCTTAAAAATGAAATTTTAGAAATACTGCAAATATGAGCACTTTAAAAAGCCTTGCAGACTAAACATCTTCCTAATTTAAGACAAAATCCATTAATCTCCTTAAATGAAAAATTGAGACTATTAAAAAGTTTAAATTTTGCATAGAAAGCAGTAAGTGAACAGCAGTCACAATGAGAAAAATACAACAGACTTGATGGGCAAAAGGCTACTTTTATTCAATATTTAAATACTTCTTTCAAATAAAGAGATCAATGACTCAATTTTTAAAAACCTAGGCAAAAATATGAACGGGCAGTTTGCCAAAAAAGGAATGCAAATGATCAACAGAAACTAAAAAGATGCTCAAATTCACTCAAATGCACAACATTGAGCTAATTTTCTTCTAAGATGAGCAAAATTCCAAAGATAAAGTGTGAGCCTTTACGTTTCCCATTTGTATAATAGGAACCACAGCACTTAACATTTAGGGGGATCAGGAGCTGGGCAACGAAAGGCAAAGTAGCAGTGAGAATGATAACCATGTTTTCTGAAAGTGCAAATTCAGGGCAATTTTATTTTTCTTTTACTTTTTTCCCTTTTATATTCTGGTGCGGTGCTAGCCAGCGCTCTGCCCCCAGGCACACTCCCCAGGGCCTCTCTCAAATTCTATTTCCAGCCAGGGTCCCACTAACTTGCCCAGGGTGGCCTCGAACTGGGGACCACCCCCTAGCCTCAGCCTCCCAGGTACCGGGTTCCAGAGACACTGAGTGCCGAGGGAACCCCACCACGGAAAGCCAGCGCGAAGCAAGCCCGCCAGGCAGATGCTCGCTGATCACGGGCCAACGACTTCGAGTTCCCGATGCCCGCGAGCCCCACGCCCGGCGGGACAGGGACCGAGCCCGGACCGCTGAGCCCGCGAGCTGGGAAGACGGACTGAAGCCCGCGGAGGGCGCGGCCCCTCTCGCGTGGGCCCCGACCCTCGGTCCGCGTCCCCGCCGCCCGCCCGCCCGCCGTCCGCCCACTGCCCGTGGCGCGGCCGCACTCACTGGGCTTCCCGGAGCCGTCGCTCCGCGCGGGCAGCCGGTGAACCTCCAGGCCGACCCCGCCGCGCTCCAGCACCGCTAGGCGCCCCCCCGAGCAGCACAGCTGGCGTGTGGCTTCCGCCCTCCGGAGTAGCGCGCTGTGTAGCCCCGGGGCGCCGGGGAAGAGCCAGAGCTGCGCGGCGGGCGCGAGCCGGGGCTGCGGCCGGGGATTCGGGCGCTGGGCACCTCGCGCCCTCCGCGGCTGCCTTGGCTCCATCGCAGCTCTGCTGTTCCGCCGCCGCGGGGCTGGAGTGGGCAACTCAGCCTCCAGCCCCGCCAGGGCTCCCCTGCTGCTGGGGGCGGGGCCAGCCCGCAGAAACGAAACCCAGAAGTTTAGAACTGAACCGAAACAGAAAGGAGAAGCGGAACTGGACTGGTTCCAGAAGCTTTGAAGCTGCCAGAACAAACAGGTTTCGCGTCAGGGTCCAGCAGGCAGCCGGGCTGAGGAAGCCGGTGCCGGAACTCCTGGAAAGGGCTGTCGAGGAAACGCCCAGGTTCTACTGGGGCCTGAGACCCTTGCGCGCGCTGGAGCGCGCTTCACAGAGTACTGTACTGTGACCAAGGGAGCTAAAGTGTCAGTCCTAGGCTCAAACCATAGAATTGCAAAGAAAGTGTAGGAAGGAATGATCCCTCTGTGAGACCAAAGCGACTCCATTTTGCTAAAATGCACCTCTCCCCTAGTCTCTCACAAATGAATGGGTAAAATGTGCTTGCTTTGGGACAAAAGATACAATCTGTAACGAAGCAAAGTTCCTGAGTTAATTACTCAGCCATCTGTTTGCCTAGGAAATGAATGTTCCGGGCCCACTATCCATAGAACAATCTGTAGATGTGCTGACTGTCAGTACGTAATGGTCGTGACTATTAGTCAGTGTGTCTGGTGACCATCAGTACGTGACAGTTGGCCACTAACCTTTGTCCCTCATTTCCCTCGTAAAACCTACATGTAACCGCCCCTCAACAACCCCCCGCCCATGAACCCAGCCAATCAGAAATGTACACTTCATGCTTGCTAAATGTTAACCAATCATGTAACTGCTAAGTGAAAAATCTCCAAACCTTGCTGTAACCTCTATAAAAACCCCGTTAATTTGAAATTCGGGGCTCTCAATTCTGATCCGCTGCGTCGGTGACGGTTGTGAGCCCCTGCTCGAGCTTGAATAAACGACCCTCCTGTGTTTACATCAGGATTGGCTTCCTGGTGGTCTTTGGGACTACGCGATCTGGGCACAACACCTCCAGCAAACTTGTGTCATATGGGGGTCCTGGTTTATGTTAATGTTTTTATGTTTTTTGTTTCCCTACAGTTTCTGGCAAAGGAAATCATAAGGAAGTAGTGTTTTGTTTCTGGCCTGTTTTACTTAGTACAGAGCTTTGAACATTGTCTTAGTTACATTTTTCATTGCTGAGACAAAATACCCAACCCTCAAAGTTAAAGAAAGAAAGGTTTATTTAACTCACAGTTTGTAGAGGTTTCAGGCCATAGTCGGCTGGCTCCAAGGCAGGGTGGTACAGGGGAGAGGGGCATCCCAGTGGAGAAACAGTTCATGGCAGGTAAGGCAGCAAAACAACAAGGGAAGACCACAGCTTTTTGTATCCCTTATAGCTAATCCGGGCTACTTAGGGCGGGTAGCACTCACACTCCTAATCCCGGAGCCCTTGATCCTACCTAGCTTTGCGCCATGAATGAATTCCAGGATCACACACTCTAGATCCAGCCACCTCTGAAAAAGCTCCGCCTATGTCCATGAGGCGGGGTGTGTGTGTGTGTGTGTGTGTGTTTGGGGGGGTATCTAAACACAAGTCATAACAAACATTTATCCAGTTGTGTTGTGTCAGCATTCCCTCTTGTTGCTAAGTGGTATGCTAGGATGTGGATATACCACCATTTATCCATTTGTCAAATGATGGGTGTGTTAGTCTTTTCTTGCTTTACTGTGAATAGAGCTGCTGTGAATAGTTGATTGCTGTGACCTGTGAGTGTCCATCTTTGTAAGATACTGCCAGACTTTTCACAAATGTGCCATTTTGCGTTCACACCAGCAATTTATGTGAGTTCCAGTCACTCTACACTTTTGCTGATAGCTGGTATTGTCAGTCTTTTTAATTATTCACAATGTAATAGTTTTAATTTGTACTTTTCTTTTTTTTGATACTGGGGATCGAACTCAGGTCCTTGCACTTTTGAGGCAGGCAGCGGAACCACTGAGCTAAATCCCTGGCATAATTTGCACTTTTCTAATGACTAATGATATCAAGCATCTTTTCTTGTATTTATTTGCCGTCACTATTTCTTCTTCATTGAAGTGTGTTACAGGCTTTTGAGTCCCAAAGAGACTCTTTCCAGGTTCTTGGTGTCCTAAACAAAAAATGGCAGAAGACACACAGAAAAGGTAGCGAAGGTTTACATTTACTGAAGGAGGACAAAAAGTATGTCCTGAAGAGTGAGAGTGAGCTGGTGAAAAGGGCTCACAGTGGCCATGAGGATAAAAAGGGAGTCTTTTGTGTCTGGAATTGGTTTCTCTCATGCAAATAAGGCATTTGGAACATTTGTCCTATCAGAAACTCACTTGGTCTGGTGTCAGATTTAAACTGTCCTATTGAAGGCTAGCATAGTTCGTGCCAGATATAAATGAAGAATTGAAGATAGCACTTTCTGATTGGTTCTGTGTACAGTCTTCAGGAACTGCAGTCACCTTGGAGTCTGTATTTTGTAGATATGCCCTGGATCTCATGACTGTGGCAGATTATGCTCACTTTCTTGACTGGCTTTGACCAGGCCTTAATCTCCTACCTCAGTGGCTATCTTTTGCTCACTTGTTAATTCCATGGTTTGACTTATTATTTAAGGTTTTATACTATGTTGTTTATTAGGTATATATTTTTGTAAGAAATAGAAACTTTAATTGGTCTGTTTGAAGGTAAAGTCTCTTAACTCTGAGTGGAAAACTGCTATTAGACAAAATTGCCTACTTGTCTGTGGATGTAACTAAGGCGAGGCATCTGAAATGGTCCCAAGACAAAGGTAGTCAACAAAGTATGGCTTCATTATGGTAACTCTGATTGGAAAAGTACTGGCAGTTAAGAAGTTACCCACCTGTAGCTTAATCATTTGCCTTTAAACCCACAAAATTTTTGAGAGGGAGTGCATCAAGGGTATGGGTGGTGACCAGGAAGATTGTACCCCCAAAGTGCTCAGCCAGTGAGGTACAAGGAAGGGACCTGCACACTTGGGGTTACTTTACTTGCTGTAACAGCCCTGGGTGTGCCTGCCTGCTTTTTGGGCTGTCACCCACTCTTTCAAGATGGAGAAATAGTCTCATTTCCTCTGCACTCTCCCAGTCCTCTGTCTGATCTGCCTTTTGCGTACAATCAAAGATGAGGGGGACTTGTTCCCCACATTTTGAAATTTTTCTTCCAATATGTGAATTGCCTTTTCATTTTATGCACATTGTCTTTTGAACAAGAGCTCAATGGAAAACAAGATTTTCCACTGATCTTCAAAAAGCCTCTTAAATTTAGCCTATTGTTACAATTTGAATGAATTATTCTTTAATTGCGAGGAAAAGGCAGAGATTCTTTTCTCTTCCATGCAGATATCTGGCTTTTCAGCTTACCCATCTCCATTGAATGTCCTTGGCATCTTTATGAAAATTCAGTTGGACATACATGATTGAACTGATTTCTACATGCTTACTTCTGTTCTATATGACCTACTGAACTACATATCTATCATTACCACATTGTCTTGTTTACTGTACATTCAGAATAACTCTCAAAAATCAGTTCACATAGGTGCTCCAAGATTATCCTTTTTCAAAATCTTTTTGGCTGTTGTGGCCCCTTTGTATTTCCATATATACTTTAGAAAGTGTTCCTTGGTGTCTATAAAATGGACTGCTGGGATTTTGATTGAAATTACCATTCTCTTAGGAAACAAGTAACAGATGGGAACTTCACATTCTAGCAGGTGCTGGGGAAAACTGACATGTTGCTTTAGTGTGTGAACAAGAAATATTTTTATCCATTAAGTTAAAGCTTCTTTAATTTCTTTTTTGTTTTCCTTATCTCATATTTATTTCTTTCCCTTCTTTCTTTTCCTTTATCCCTCCCATATCACCTTCCCCTTTGGACCTTTTCTTCCCATTTTACATTATCTATTACACATTTTGATCCTTATTTACACTTTTAGTTTCTCACACCAGAGAAACTATTCAGTATTTATAGGTGTGTCCTATTTATTTCACTTAAGAGTATCGCCTCAATGTGCATCCACTTAGCTATAAATGTCTCTAATTTCTCATTTTTTATGGCTGAGTAGTACTCCATTTTATAAAAACAACCATTTTCTTTATCCAGTAAGACCTGTTTTTTAACATGCTGGGCATTAAATGCAGAACCTTGTACATGCTAGGCAGGTGTTCTACTACTGAGCAACATTCCCAGTCCAGGCCTATTTCTCCTTTTCTGTTGGTAAATGGTACTCTTTTCAATTTTAGTTTATAATTTTGGTGAGTATATAGGCATAAAATTGATTTTTATATATTGATCTTAAATTCTGACTTTTCTATATTTACTTAATAGTTCTAGTTTTTTGTAGATCTTTTAGAATCTTCTACATAGATGATAGCATAGTCTACAAAGAGTTTTATTCCTTCCTTTCTAATCTTTATGTCTTTTCTTTGCTCTCACATGTATTCCTATTTGTACTACCAGGTTGCATAAAAGAGATGAGAGACACTCTTGCCTCTTTGGTAGCATTAGTAGGTGTTATGGCTTGTATTTAGATGTCCCCCCAAAGCCTCATGCAATCATAGGTGGGGCTTTTTGGAGCTGGCTGGATCTAGGGTGTTTGATACTGGGATTGAGAGTGTGTGGCATGAAATTAGTCCACTGATTGGGATTGGCTCAGTTCTGAGTGTGGCTGAATGGATTTACTGAAAACAGAAGCCCCACCCTAGGTGTGGATGGCACCACCCAAAAGACTTGTAGCCTGGATGGGATAAAAGGGAAAAGCAGGCTCACTGTTGTGGCTTGCTGCCTCCTGCCTGCTCTGCCATGAACTTTTTTGCCATGCTCCTCTGCCATGCTGCCCTGCCTTGGAGCCAGCCAACTGTGGACTGAAACCTCTACAAACTATGAGCTAAAATAAACCTTTCCTCTTGAGTGTTGGGGATTTTGTCTTAGCAATTGGAACAGTATTTAAAACAGTAGGAAGGCATTTAGTCTTTTTCCATTAAGAATGAGCTTAGGTGTATGTAGATTTATCAGGTTTCATGAAGTTCTGTTTTAGTTCTTGTTTCCTAAGAGTATTTATCAAGTATTTTTTCTGCCTGTATTGAGGTAATTATGTATATTTTTTTCTATTAATAGGGTGATATGTAATTGATTTTTTATTGCACTTCTGGCTAAATCCCAAATGATCATGAGTCATTTTTCTTTCTACATTTTATTGAAAGTTCTCATTATACTAAAAATTGGTAAAGGATTTTGTTGCACCCAGTGAGAAAGAACCAAACGGAGACCGATATTAAATCCATACAGGAGTTTATTACCAGCCGGGACGAACGAAGCATCAGACTTGAGCTCCAACTGGAGGAGATCAACATATTTTATACACCTTTGAGGCCAACAGTTTCTAGGCCCCCCTATGGGATAGAACTAGTAAAGCAAGCAAAAGGTACAGAAGCAGAACGTCCTGCTGTTAGAACATTTGTAAAACAATAGTTGATTAATTGTTGTTTGTAAGAGACTCTCTAAGTGGAGGAGGTTTCTAAGCTTCCTCCTTTTGAGTTCATCTAAAGGGCAGGCAGGTGGGTCATTCAGCAGCAATATGGAGTCTGTCTTGCTAACTAGGGTCTTCAGATTTATGTATCTCTTTTCATGAAAAAATATCTGTTCTCTTTTCCTATACTTTGTGTTTGTATTGGGGTAATGCTATGGTTTAAGGACTAATTGGGAAGTTTTTGCTCTTGTTGTACTTTTTGAACAAACGTGTAAAGAATTGATCTTATCTCTTCCATAACCATTTGGTACAATTCAGCAATTTATGTTAGAAAAGGAATGTTGGTGCTAACAGGCATCCAAAAATTTGGTGCTGGGGTATCCCTAAGATTTAGACATTACTTTTCCCTTTCAAATTCAGGAAGAGGACTGGGAATGTAGCTCACTGGGAGAACCTTTGCCTAGGATTCTTGAGGCTCTGGGTTTGATCCCCAGTACCATGAGAAAGTAAAGTAGAATTCAAATACAATAAATCTGTGCTTTCTTTCCACTTAAAGTGGAAACCAGACAGATCCACAATAACTCTGTGAACCTACTGGGGAGCTTATATTTCTGCTAGCCAGCTCACATTTTTGTGTCCTTGCAGAGCTGTCTGTCCTAAAGTGATTTCAGGTCTCTTTTCACATCAGCACCCTAGCATTGATTTGGCTTCCACAGTCTTTCATTTTCCAAAGTACCACTAATATAGACTTCCCAAAATGGATGGGCCAGAAACAGGCTTTTATAGAATAGCTTGTAATTTGTTTCATATGGTTCCAATAAGCGGGTGATCAAATTATGATTTTACAAATCTCATGGCTTATTACAATAATCAATGAATTTATTTAATTAAAAGAAATTTACTTATATTTGTGAATAGCTTATCAATAATTAATTCTCCAAACTTTAACATGGAAATCTTATAAGTACCCCATTGCTGGTATATATAATATGCATTTACAACTGCTGTACCATAAATTAGCTGTATACAATTTTTTATACCATTTCAATGTTTTCCTTAAGGAACTGTAATATATGATGACATCTGCTAAATAAATGCTTTTTTTGCATTATTGTAATAAAAACCTGAGAAATGGCACAAGCTGCTTGATGGGACAGTCATGCATATACCACCAAGTGGTTCAAGCCAGTGGGTATGATCAAATTCAAATCAGAGCCACCTGGCAATGAGATACGTGAATTATGGCCCTGTTGCGAATGTGTTAATGTTTACTGGAGTGGGGTTTGGTCTTGCTTTGGTCTTTTTTATCCCCTTATATCTCCCTTTGGGAGTGAGAAGTTTTACCCTGTGCCACTGCAACTAATTTTTTATTTTTTGCAGAGGTTCACAGCTAAGAGTTTGCTTTGAGTCCCAGGAGAGATCTGGGCTTGGACTTTTGAAAGATGCTCATATTGTAGACTTTGGGGAAGTGATTATTGATTTTTGGATGTAACTAGGATATTTGTAGCATGTTAGGTGGAATTATTAATGTAGTATTGTGTTTATTTGGGGCTTAAGTATGGCTTAACAAGATGTTCTTGGGTGTCAAGTTGACAAGGGTTGGGATATGATGGTTAAGATTGTCCCTGGGGAAGGAAGGAAAGGGAGGGTGGGACAAAGGGGAGTAAAAGTGTTCACGATGCAGTATGTGTAGGTATTAATTCCCCAAAATGAATGTAATCATTATGTATCACAAACATATACTAATAAAAAAAGATTAACTGTCAACTTGATTTGCTTGAGAGAAGTGGATTAGTGAAGCATACTTCTGAGTGTGTCTGTGTGGGTCATGGAAGTGTGACGGCGAGCACTGTTTATGGTCGCCAGCCCCTTTTTCTCTGGTGCTGTGCTTCTGTTCTGCCTCCTGGCCTCCATGCACTGAGCATCTTTTCTCTGCCATTCACTTCTATAATGATATTTTGGCCTTGGAGCCGGCCAACCATGGACTAAATGCCCAGAAAATGTGAGCCAAATTAAACCGCTCCTTTAAATTATGGGTGTTGGAAATTATGTCTCTGCGACAGAAAAGTGAATATAGGAGTCATTTCAAAGCTACATAGGACAGTTTCAAATTTAACATTAGAGCTGGACATGGTGGCACATGTCTGTAATCCCAGCACTTGGGTGGCTGAAACATGGGGTTCCTGAGTTTAAGGTCATGCTTGGCTACATAGTGACTTGAAAGCCAGCCTGAGTATGTAGCAAGATCCTGTCTCAAAAAAGAAAGGAAGAAAGGAAGAAAGGAAGGAAGAGAAAGAGAGAGAGAGAGAGAGAGGGAGAATAATTTAATATCAGATAGACCTGGTCCACAAATTTCACTGGCAATTTCTAGTTGCATCTCTACATTAATTTACTTGACATTCATGATAATAAGACATATTTCAATGTCACATTTTTAAACTACAAGTACACAGGCATTGTTGATCAGGCTCAGAGTTGAACCAAAATGAAGATATTCACATTTAGAATGCTTCTTAGAACCACAATATTGAGTTAAGTAATTATGTACTGAATTGATGAATCCTTTAAAATTTAGATTTTTAAGACACATTACTCAAACATTTGCTAAAATCAAACCCCCAGAGACATTCCTCAATATAAAATACACATCTACATACCTCAAAAACATGTTGAAATTAGTTTATATTTTTATTTTTTCAAACTTGAATATGTCTTTCAAACTTGCAATTTATTAGTTACAATAAAACTTTGAAAATGTGTGGATATTTCTGATATTCAGTCTATTTTAAATGAAAATTATTGATGGACAAATAATTCAGTAAAAGCAAAAATTTTAGTAGCAAGGTTAGGAACAAAATGTTATAATTATTACTCTTGACTCATAACTTTATTATCTCCAAATCTTCCAACCAATCCTTACATCTATCAACCTCTTGTACTTAATATTTGGCCTATTTTTAAATGAAAATGATTGTTCAGGAACTGATTCAGTAAAAGCAAACATTCTAATAACAAGGTTAGGGATACAGAAAATGTTATAAATAATTTGTGCCACTATAAATATTATTCCTGACTCAACTTTATTATGGGAAAATCCAAATAAGGATAACTAAAGAGTGTCAACCTCTTATATGGATTAGATGTAAGAAGAAACAGGAGAATCCAAGGCTGAGAGACTGAGCACCTGAGGCCTCCCTGAGAACCTGGGAAGTGATCATGGTAGTAGGATCTCGGGTGATGCAAAGCCTCTGTGGCTGTTGATGGCTATGTGAAGGGCTTCTTCCATTCTTTCCATTGTGGAATATTTAGGCAGATACAGAATACTGTGACATGTTAATGATCTTGGGTAATCTTTTTCACTGGAAGTTTCAGGACAGCAGAATACTATTCCTCTACTCTGGATGCCTCTTATATGGAGTCTATCACACCCTGTAAGAAATACTGGAAAAGAATAAACTTTAGTTAACTTATATCACAGAAAGAGGAAAAACTCAAATTATGACAGCATTCACTAAGTAAATGATTGGTGAACACCCTTGTGCAAAGTGAACTATGCAGGGCCAGGTGGAACCTAGAAAAATCACAACATGCAGTTTTTGTCCTCCATGAATGTGTGATCCATTTGCAGTAAATCACATCCATGACAAGATGAATTTAAATTAGTTCCACTAGGATATGGGATGTTGAGAGCTTTCTGGAGGGCTGAGATCAGGGCCTGGAGTAAGAGAGCAGGTTGGGGTGGTCAGGGAGACTCAGAGGCCCTACTGGCTCATTCTCTAAAGAGGAGCTGGAAGAGCTTTCCAAGAAGGAAGAACCAAAATGGAGTAGCACTGGTTCAGGGAACTTACCCTGGAGTCCCAAGGCCACTGTTAATCAGGTCCATGACTGTCCACAGCAGACCTTTGAACTGGGCTGTAGACATGTGCATCCCTGGAGCTGCTGACAACCTCTGCTGACCTCTACAATCCCCCCGCCCCACTTCCCAGAGGCTGGGACTGGCCCCATTCCTTTTCTTATAAAATTGCTTCACTGTTCCCAGCACCAACCTTAACTCCTAGCAAGTGACATAATCTCCAACCCATTTTAAAGCTTGCACTTTAAGGCTATAAATACAGCCACCATTTTGTAAAACCTTGAAGCATATTTTCAAGGTCGCTTGAATCTGTGTTTTCCCAGATTGTTATCCTAATTAATAAAGTTATTTTCTTCATTCTTGCCTAGGCTGATTTTATTCTAGATTGGCACAAGGCAGGGGGAGAAACCAGAGGTGGGAAGATGTAAGTGAACTCTTTGAAGGTAAGGAAAGTTAAAGCAATGGGCTGAAGCAAAAGTTTCTCTTTATAGGAGAGAAGGTTAAAGAAGCTTGTTACAAAACTAGATTGGGGAGTAGTTGAAATTGTCCTAAAAAATAGTCGGTAGCAACCAAAATGGCAAAAAGAAAGATGTGTATATTAAGAAGAGCTGAGGCAGGCATGGTAGTTCAAGACTTTAATCCCAGCAGGCCAGTTTGGACTACATGGGGAGACCCGGGCTCCAAAAAACCAAACCAAAAACCACAATAAACAGCTGGAAGACATAGGATGATCAGGCAGGAGAATCACAAGTTCAAAGTCAGCCTAGCCAATTTAGCAAAACTGTTTGAAAAATTAAGGGTTGAGGGCTGGGAATTTAGTGCAGTAGCACTGCGCCTGCCTTGCGGGTGCAAGATCTTGAATTTGATTCCCAGTACTGCCAAAAAAATTTAAAAATAAATAAATAAATAAATAAAATAAAAATAAGGGTTTGGAATGTTGCTCAGTGATAGGTTGATTGTGGGTGCAACATCTAGCACCCACTCCCACCAAAAACCTGGAAAAAGAATTTGAAGGTAAGAGAACTGGTAAATAAGTCTGTCCCAGAGAAACCAAGAGGCCACAGAGCTTAGTACTGAAGAGCTAAGACTGAATTCAGGCTGTTGGATTTAAATTCTGATTCCCATACTTACCAGATGTCTGAACACAGGCAAGGTACTAAATGTTCCAACCTGTGTTTCCCTGTACTTGAAATGGGAAGAAGTAAGCGCATGCCTCACAGGATTGCTACTGAGGCTAAAGGGAGGTGATAGACACAAAACAGTAAGTAAAGTGTCTGCCACACAGTGAGGGCACAATAATGCTGCTGCTGTTATCCTCCTCATCAGTATATGTCATTGGCGTTATTTTTATATAAGATAGTATGTTATTATAAATTAAATACGCAGAAGACTCAGATAATTAAATGAATATAAGAGCATAACATAAAATGTTTAATTTGGAATAAAGTGGAATGCCGAAAGAAGACACAATCTAAAAATTGGACCTGGGATTAGTCAGTGTATAAAAGGTAGTGAAAGTGCATTATGTCTATTATTACTTTATGAAAATTGGAAATGGGTTTGTGGTCTAGAAGGGAAGGAACCTGGGTTCTATTCTTTGCTCTGCCATTAACATGCATTACCTACTCTTAGGAATGACTATCACAGTTATTTATCTTTGTAAAAGATAAATAATTGTAGACATATGTATTACTGCCATACTTATGGAGAAATTTTTTCTTTTCATCCAAAGTTAACTTGTGGAAAGCCTTCTAAAACATCAGTGTAGTAGGATGTGATATATAATATCCTGTTCATACTTTGAATTCTTGAGAGAAAGAGGGAGAAAAATGATTTTTTTTGGTGGGGGTAATATATGGAAGTCTTTGGGAAGAACTGAAGGCAATTTAAGAACCATCTACCTTTTCAAAGTCTTCCCAGTTATAATCAGTACTTCCAATTACTGCTGTCATGAGTTCTTCAGGCTGGAAACGTTTAATTATCTCTTGGTCAAAGACTCTATAAAATCCTTTATGAAATTCCTCATAGACTGCTTTTATGGAGATGTTGAAAATGTAGTCAACACACTTAGAAACATAGTCTTTCCTCGAGGGGAGGAAAAAATGGCCAGTGATATTCTTTACCAATGATGAAAAAAATCTCCACTTTGCTGTTTTTACTACTTCTATTGAGAAAAAAAAGTAAATTTCTTCATGGCAGATAAGCTGGTACAGGGATATTAAAACCTGCTCAACTAGAATAAGGCTTAGTGTACATAAGCAGAAAGATCAACCCTTTATTTCTCTTTTTTCTCACTTGAACTAGGAAATTTGATAACCACTAATATGAATACATGTCCCTCAACTTACATACGGGGTATGTCCCAAGAAGCCTACTATGAGCTGAAACTATCAAGGTGCAAATGTTTGCTTTGTACATGTTGGTACAGTGAACTGTGTTGGTTATTTCTCACCTTGACCCTCTGGCTCAAAGGCAGCTCTGATTTGGTGCTACTATCCTGCATCGCAAGATAGTATTGTACTTGTGTCCCTAGCCCAGGGGGATATCAACATTCAAAATATGGAGTATAGTTTCTGTGGAATGTATGTGGCTTTCACACTATTTTTAGCCATTCTTCTGCTTAAAATCTTTTCAAAGGCTTCACACTGCCCTTCTTCACTTGCCTGGCAAGGATCAAACCCTCCATGACTTGACCCTTGTCAGTCTCTGCAGGCTCTTCCTCCTTCCATTTTTCTCTCTGGCCTTGCTCTCCTTAAATTCCACTAACTTGCTCGCTCTTTCTCATTTGTTGACAGCCCTACCATGTAACTTTCCTCTCCAGAAGGCCATGTTTTCTCTTCACCTGGCGACTTCTATCAGCCATAAAATTTTAGTATGAATGTGATACTCTCATGGTTGGTTCTTCTGTTGTTTTCCTTCTCCCAATACACGTGACCCCATGGAAATTACTTTTGCAAGGTCTGACTTGTACTACAGTATGCAACCTCCTACAAGACGCATTTCCTGATTACAAGTGATATGGTTTGGATATTATTTTGTGTGTCCACTAAGGTTTTGTGAGTAGGAATTTACTATCCAGTATGAGGTACTATGAGGACTGAAATTTAATGTGATTCTGATGGTTATAACTGAGGCCTCTGAAAGGCCATTAATATTATGTAAGGTATCTCAGTGGAGCCCCTATTATAGAATACTGGTGTCCTAGTAAGATGAGGGAGAGAGGCCAAAAGAGACACATGTGTGCTCCTTGTCTTTTTTCATATGATGCCCTTTGAGGTGACTCTGGCCAGAGGAGTGGTTGAAATGAGTGTAAAGATGAAGGACCCCTGGGCAACAGTACAGGGCTCCTGGAATGCATGGTTAAAGATTAGAGCAGATCTGCAGGGCAACAGATAAAATTATTCTTAGAGATGTTTGCTCCAGCCATTGAGTTCCTCCTTCTTAGATAAGCTTGTTTAGCAAGCCATCCTGTTCTTTTCCTTTCCTCCCCCACAAATGTTTTTCTTTTGCACCTTTGTTTACTCCCTTAGAAATAAAAGGACAGGGTTTTTTCACATTGGAGCTGTTTTCCTGAGACTTTTTCATGCTGATGAGTCTCAGTAAAGCAGTCCCTCTGAGCCTCATGGAATTAAAGCTGAACTCAACTCCAAGTAATTTTTCATTCTCTGCACACCACAGTCACACACTGTAACAATGCCCTGTGCAATATTGGGACTTTCCCCACAAGAAATCCATCATCCAATGTAGGTCACTGAACCTCCACAACAGTGAACTAGAGAAGCCTCTTTTTTTTTTAAAGTTACCTGTGGCTAGGTATTTCATGATAGTAATGAAAAATGGACTTGCACAGCAAGATTTTTACTAGAGGCATTTATATTAAAGGGGTGATGATGTACCTTTCAACAGCCTTTGTGAACTAATCTACTTTTACTAACACTGGGAAGATGGGGAAGGAGCAAGAAGACAAGGGAAAGGGGTGAAAAGAAAAAAAGAGATATAGACACAGATAGAATCATAGCATTTGCTGATTTCTGTGGTATAAATATTCCCATTATGCTGATTTCAAGCCAGCACATTTTAATAGTAAATTGTGAACAGTTTTGAGAATTTAACAATCAGCTCTCCAAACATATCATTACCCATGTTCTCTTAGTCTCTTTCTTGGTTTTCATTTTCTTCAGAGTGCTTTTACTTATCTGACATTATAGTGCATAATAGTTTGTGCATTATCTTCATGCCACACTAGAATTTGATTTCCAGATTAAGTTCTTTTCACTGTTGTAATACCAGTACCCAAAATATTGTGTGGTACAGAATGAGAGCTCCAAAACATTTGTTAAATGATGGAAATATTTAATCTTGAATCCTTCCTCCCTTTCTCTTACACTATAACCATTTTATCTTTCCAAAAGTTAATCTAAAACAATCTTTTGAGAAGCTGAAATACATTTGTTTGGTATGGTTGGTTTTTCTGAATCAGGGTGTCACCACTATGTGGTCCAGGCTAGTCTTGAACTTGCTCTGTAACCTAGGCTGGTCTAGAACTTGGGATCCTTTTGCCCCCACCACTGGAGTGCTGGGATTACAGGTGTGGGCCACCACTCCAGGGTTAAAATACATTTTTAAAGTATAGTGATAGAAAAACTTTATGTATATGCAAAATAATTATTCTTGGTCTTAAAACTTACTTGTTGGCTTCATTCACAAGTACAGAGGTCCCACTTGGAACTAAATCAACATCATTTTGATCCCAGTGTATCTGTAACCAAAATTATTCAGTTACCAAGCATGAAAGTAAGTCTGAATAATCCTCCATTCATATCATTATTGCCAGTACTCTTTGAATAGAGAATTTAAAATAACTGTTAATAATTTTTGTAGTTCAGACTTTTAAATACATGTAAAAATTTTTAAAATCTATTCTAATACATGCCATATGTAGATTTCAAGCATAAATTATTCTGTTTAGTTTAGAATGTTTATATTAATTGAATAATTGGTGTATCATTATTTGCAAATCAAAACATTTAAAGTATCAAATGAGAAGAAAGTAGCAGGGATGATTTTCCAGTATAGAAGTAAAATATCTTTCAAAAAATATGATTCCATAATTAAGATACTATAATTAAAATTATTTTTCAAAAGATTGGACCTGGGGCTGTGCCTCAATAATAGAACACTGGTCAAATATGTTCTAGGCTTTGAGTTTGGTCCCCAGACCCACAAAAATAAAAAATAGATTATAACTGCCATTTATTAGTACATACAGAAAAATATATGTCAAGTTCTTTAATGTCACTAGATTCATCATTTAGAACTTCTTGCAAACTCCTAATGAAAAATTCAGTTTAAAATTCATATATGATAATCTTATAAAATTTCAAAAGTAATAAATGTTCAGTGGAAACAATTTTGAACAAGATAAAAATGTATCAAATGTGATATAATTTCTTCTTTCCACCTCTGACTCTTCTTCCTAGAACAACTTCTATTTATGGTTTGATTTGTTAGAACCATTGCTGTCCCATAGACACTGCTGTGTATTATGAAAATAATACAAAGGAACACCATCTCCAGGGCATGGATTCTCAACCAGGGATGATTCTATCTTCTAGGGGACATTTATCCAAATCTGGAGACATCTTTGGTTGTCACAATGAGGGGAGGATTGCTACCGGCAGCTAATGAGTAGGCTACAAATGTTGCTAAATATGGCACAATACTGAGGACAGCCTGCCAAAACAAATGCCCAGGGGTCTACGGGGATAGCTCAGTGCTTGATTTTCATCCATGAGGCTCTGGGTAGTGTACCTGCACCACACACGACACACACACACACAATGTCAACATTGCCAAGGCAGAGAAACCTTCCTCTAGTGTAAATGTAGCCAAGTTATTCTCCCATACTGTACATAAGAAAAGAATCCTTCCCCCAACTTGTTCCCAACACTCTAGTAACTTTACTGTCAGTCTGTAAGCAGAAAAATGACATTCCATTTCTTGACACATGAAATACATTTAGCCTAATTTAAAAAAGAAAACATTTAAATATTTTGCTTTGATCTTGTTCTATCAATGTAAAGTAGTTTAAATAGACATTTTATGAAGAACTAGTCTAAGTTTGCATTTCTTTTTACATTAAAATTCCAGATCAATATAAACACCTGGAGAAAAACCCTGACACAGATAGCCCAAGCTAAAGTAGTATTATCTTTAATTAAGATACTATCATAAAATAAAATGATTATAGCTATTCCACATTTTAAAAGCAACATATTTTTTATAAGAAAATTGTTATAAATAAAAAACATGACTACTTGAAGACAGTCTTGAATGTTTAAAAATGTTGCTATCACTATTCAGAGGAAGTTTGCCTATGAAAAATGGAAAAATGTTAACAGGTTAAATAAGCCATTTAACTACAGTGTAAGATTAGTCATCTCAGCACTTTCAGTATCATTTTTATTTTATTAAGTTTACCCAGTTTATTAATAGCAAACTAAGCCTTGATTGGCAGTCCTGACATTACTAAATTTCAAGTTTTCTATTAACACAGATTTTATGATTTAATTTCTTGAACAGCAGTTTCTTGATCAGGAGTTTCATCTTCTTCAAAAGTTGGGTTGTCAACACGAGGAACAACATCCACTGCCACAAAATTTGCTTCATGGTTTACCAGCTGTAGGTTTTCATTTGCTGATTGCATGCGTTCCTCTAGAGGCGGTTCATCTGCTCCCTATACTGAAGCTTATCCAGATGATGCAGTCTCACTGTGATTATCCTCTTCATGGGCAGAAGCACTATTGGATGCATCACTGTATACAGGGACTTGCAAAGACACTGACCCATCTTCAACATCCACCTCAATTCCCTAAAGCTTTGAGAATGTCACATTTGCACATGGGGCAAGTCCTATGTTCTAACAGCCATGGGTCAACACATGTCTTATGGACAATATGGTTGCAGGTTAAGATGCATACCAAATCATTTGGTTTATATAGTTCAATACACACGCACAACTATCTCCATCAGGGCCACTTTCCTTGTCTCCTTGTTTCAGTGTGCGCAGCTGAAGCCTTCCAATAGCTTTTTTGGCATCTGCTTTTAATTGTCTAGTTTGTAGAGGCTTTGGTCTATAATTGGCTGGCTCAAAGGCAGGGTGGCACATGGCAAAGGGGCAACAGTTCATAGCAGACCGAAGGTAGCAAAGCAACAAGGGGAAAAAGGAGAAAGATTTTTCTACCTCACATTCTCTACTAAGTTTGGATTGAGGAGAAAGTGTAGGAGGGATTAGCAGAAAAATGTAGGGTCATGATTTTGACATCTTGACTTTTTTCCTTTGGTCTGAGTAAAACAGTCAGCCCCTTTTCTCAGTTTGCTTGTATGGACAAACCTTACACCATAAAGGGCAAAGCACTGGAAATGAAGCCACTATTAAGTTCTGAGGGAGTTGGCTAGTCAGGTCTGATGAACAGGATGACACTATATGGTAAGATATGAATTAGGCACTATTTACAGTGTAAGAGCAAAGAAACTTGAAAAAAATATGAAGAACATTACATCCGATGAAACCTAGGGAGTTAAAAACTTCTAAATGCATTAAAATGAACTCTAATAAACCAAGTTATTGTTACGGTTTAGATTTTTAAAATGTCCCACAAAAGTCTCATGTGTTCAGAGGTTGAGTTTGAGAAGGTGACTCGATAATGGGAACACTATAATCATCAGTGGATTAATCCACTGAGGATTCCATAGCTGAATGTGCTGTTTGGAGGTCAGGCCTGGTCAGAAAGGGTCAGTCACTGGGGACATGACCTGGATAGTAAAACTCTTCCCAACACCCCTTCTTTCTTTCTCTGCTCCCTGCATGGCATGATGTGAGCAGCTTTCCACCACCCAGGCCTTTCTACCATGCCATTTCTGCCTTGGAGCCAGCTGACCACGGGCTGGACTATAAGCCAAACAAACTTCTCCTTTTTCAAATCATGGGTGTTGAGTATTGAGTCCCAGTGAAAAGAAAGTAAGTATTCAAAAAATTACTTTCTAATGACATTTATAGATCTAAGTGTTTTTTACCTTTTGATAATGCTAGGGAGTGGTAGTGTCCACAGGAAACTTGTATTATTTTTACACTAGCCAGAGCTTTTATTTTCCTATAATAAAATGATACAAAATCTATTAATCTTTATTTAGGGGAAGTTCCAGGTGAACTACAAATATTTAAAAATATCCTAGGAATAGGAAATCAATTTTATTCTCGTATATTTCTGTAGTACTTTTATTTTAAAGCCCTGAACATCCTTCCCTCCATCCCTTTTTTAGAATGGTCTCACCCAGAAGCCTGCAAGGCCAGCAAACCCTGCTCTTCCCTCTTGTAGGGTCACAGGAGTGCTAGAGCTCTCCCACTCACTGCACTCTCTTGTCTCTTCACTGCACCAAACTAGAGTTCAAGGTCTTCTTTGCCTAGTTACCGGCAAGCCTGCCCTTGACTGTCATTTAGACAGTAGCTAGGGACAGTGGAACTCTTATTCATCCATTCATGTACATCACCAATTAGGTGACAAGGCATTTAGCTACCTTAAGTATCATGTTGGAGACCAGAGGAGAATTAAGGACTCATTGGCCTCCTCTGTGAGCATAAAGGAGAAAGGCTGCCCTCAGGGGTGACTGCATATTGCAGGTTCTAGGGAAAATTTAAGACAGCTGAGGTTCAGTTGTTTACCAGAATATGTATTAATGGACATTGGAAAGTAGAAGCATTTTGTGTTATTCTGATTGCTTGTACCCGAATTTGGGTGAATAAAGGCAAGATGAGGTACACAAGGGGTGTGTGGGGTGCTCCTGTCTCCTAGCAGGAACAAGACCCCTGGCTACCTGCATGTTAAGCTGACTCTGTGTCTCTGTCATTTATCCTCGTTCATGCCTGGATCAGGGAGAATAAAGTAGCAGGTCTAGGTCTCAGAACAAGGCTGGCTGGTAGGTCGGTCACAGGTGGTGCTTGAACATAGGGCTCGGGACCTGAGTTCAGTTACAGGGTCATAGTTACTCCTGATGTTTATCTGGGCTTCACTGAATTTGTTTGGCATTCAGAGCACTGGGCACAAATCACATTGTGTCAAATTGTTCTTTTTTTCCATCTAGTTTATCGGTACATTTTAGGTATACAGTACAGTTATATTCATCATGGGGATCTTGTACCTTTACATGATGTATCTTGGTTCTTATTTTTTCCCCATTCCCCTGACCTCCCTTCACCCCCTCCACCCTTCCCTATTTACAAAGACTTTGTTTCCATGTTTTTCCTTTTCTCATATTTTTCTTTTCCCTTCTTTCCTTTCCCCTTCCCCTCCCACTTCACCTATTCCTTTACACATTCTCTTCCTATTTCACAATATCAATTATACATTTTGATTCTTACTTACACTTTTAGTTGTTCACACCAGAGAAACTATTTGGTATTTACACATTTGTGTCCTATTTATTTCACTTAAGAGTTTAGCCTCAATGTGCATCCATTTAGCTATAAATGTCTCTGGTTTCTCCTTCTTTATGGCTGAGTAGTACTCCATTTTATAAAAAAAATCTTCTTTATCCAGTTTCCAGTTGATGGGCAATTGGGCTATTTCCAAGTTTTAGCTATTACAAACTGTGCCGCTATAAACATGGGTGCTCATATATTACTGTGGTACCATTCTTTTAATTCTTTTGGAAAGATACCCAGTAGAGGAATAACTGGGTCAAATGGGACTTCCAATCCTAGTTGTTTGAGGTATCTCCATATTGATTTCCACAGTGGTTGCACCAGTCTGCACTCCCAACCAACAATGAAGAAGGGTTCCTTTTTCCCCACAACCCCACCAGCATATGTTATTGGTTGACTTCATTCTTTCTGGGGTGAGGTGGAATCTCAGCGTTGTTTTCATCCGCATCTTTCAAATGACCAGTGATGTTGAACATTTTTTCATATGTTTATTTGCTGCTTTTACTTCTTTGAGAAATGTCTGTTCATTTTAGATGCCCATTTTTGAATTGGGTCTTTATATTTGGAGGGGTCTGATTTTTTTGAGTTCTTTATATATTCTAGATAGTAGACCTTTGTCTGATGTATAGCTGCTAAAATTTTTTCCCCACATTGTAGTTTCTCTTAGCTCTGTTGGTGGTTTCTCTTGCAGTGCAGAAGCTTTTTAATGAGAGCCCAGTTGTTGATTCTTTCTGCTAGTTCCTGTGATGCTGAGGATTTGTTCATAAAGTCCTTTCTTATGGCAGTGTTTTCGAGAGTTCTACCCAACTTGTCTTCCAGCAAGTTTGGTGTTTCTGTTTTAATATTTAGATCTTTAATCCACTTGGATGTTAGTTTAGTGCATGGTGAAAGATAGGGGTCTAGTTTTAATCCTTGGCAAGTTGAAATCTAGTTTTTCCAACACCATTTATTAAAGGGGCTATCTTTCCTTCAGTGAGGGTGGTTGGTTCCTTTGTCAAAGATGAGGTGGCTGAGTATGTCTGGAGTTGTTTCTGCATCTTCTAATCTATTCCACTGATCCTCGGGTCTGTTTCTTTGCCAGTACCATGCTGTTTTTATCACAGTGACTTTGTAGTACAGTTTCCAGTTGGGGATTGTGATACTCCCTGCCATGTCTCTGTTGCCTAGAATTACTTTTGCTATTCTAGGTCTCTTCTGGTTCCAGATGAACTTTTGGATTGTTTTCTCTAGTTCTGTGAACTATGCTGTTGGGATTTCAATCAGGATTGCACTGAATCTGTATAACAGTTTTGGAAGTATGGCCATTTTCACTATATTGGTTCTTCCTGCTCAGGAACAAGGGATGTCTTTCCACTTTCTTATATCCTCTTCCATCTTTTTTTTCAGAGTGCTATAGTTTTCAATGCAGAGGTCTTTTGCTTCCTTTGTTGGACTGATTCTTAAATATTTCATTTTTTTGAATGCTATTGTGAAAGGGATTGTTTCCCTAATTTCTCTTTCAGTGAGTCTGTTATTTGTGTATAAGAAGGCTATTGATTTTTTTTTTTTTTTTGGTACCAGGGATCGAACTCAGGTCCTTGTGCTTGGGCAGCAGGTGGCGAAACCACTGAACTAAATCCCCAGCCCCTGGGCTATTGATTTTTGAGTCTTGACCTTGTGTCCAGCTACTCTGTTGAATCTGTCAATTAAGTCTAGAGATCTTTTTGCAGAGTTTTTTGCTCTTCCATGTAGAGTATCATATCATCTGCAAATAATGACAGTTTAACTTCTTCCTTTCCTATCTTTATTCCTTTTATTTCTTTCTCTTGTCTAATTTCTGTGGCCAATGTTTCCAAAACTATATTGAACAGGAGTGGTGATAATCTTGTTCCTGATTTTAGCATGAAGGTTTTCAGTTTCTGTGTGTCAAACTGTCCTTAACACCACATCAATGTGTTCAAAAGTACAGGACAGAATCCAAAACAGTATATAATGCAAAAACAATTTTTGTTGACCTTTCAGAGATTATATAATGTAATCATTTTTATACTTTACTTATTCACCTAAAAGAAAAATAAATTCTTTCATACATATATGGTATAGGCTTTAGAATTTATAGATCACCAATATCTTCATCACTTAATTTAAGCTCCATTAGATAAGGGAAACATTAGGTTGAATCATATAAAACTGCCATTTTTGTGGCTCAAAAATAACTACCAGCAATTCAGTATGTTTGAACTCAGTGGAATTCAAAAGGTCAAATAGCTGTGGAGTTATGGAACTAGACTCATATCTTGGCATTATCATTCTGCTAAGTTTAGTCAAAGCTGCCCCTGACATATGAGGTATACACAAAATATATGTAGAATGTTTAAAACTTTTAAACATTTATTACAGTAAAAGACACATTGCCATTAATTGCTCCTGCCAAATACTGCCCCTTGCTTCAAATGCACTTATGCCATCATTCATGCCACTTTCTGAAGGAGTTCTGGAAGTTCTCTTTCATGAGTATCTTTCATTATGTTGTCATGGCTGCCTTGATGTCCTGAATTGATTCGTAACTGTTACCTTTCATGGTCATTTTGACCAGAGCTAGAAGTCACACAATACCAGATCTAGTGAATAAGGTGAATGAGGATGCACAGAATATTTTTTATTTTATTTATTAATTTTTCTTTTTTTCCCCCCATTAACTTTATTGGTACATTTTAGGTATAAAATACAGTTACATTCATCATTGGGATCTTGTACCATTACATGAGTCTCTTGGTTCTTATTTTTTTCCCCTTCCCTTGCCCTCCCTTCACCCCCTCCACCCTTCCCTATATGCAAAGACCTTGTTTCCATTTTTTTCTTCTTCTCATATTTTTTCCTTTCCCTTTTTTCCCTTCCCCTACCCCTCCCAATTCCCCTGCTCTTTTAGACCTTTTCTTCCTGTTACACAATATCAGTTATACATTTTTTAAATTACAATATTAAGATCTAGGAAACATTACCACAGATTTTACAGAATTTAAAAGGATATAGAAAGCATATTACAAAAATCTTTTTTGAAATAAATTTGACAACTTCTAAGAAGTAACGTGGAAGACAAACTAATGAAATTAACTCTGGAGGAAATAAAAAATTTGAATAGCACCTATTAAAGAAAGTATATTCCTAGCTTGAAAACCTACCTATATGACAACAGCAGGCTCATATACATTTTAACTGATAAATTATATCAAACAATTAAAGCAGAAAAAAGAAGGAACACTTCTGCCCTCATTTTAGGAAGTCAACATTGTGCTAATCCTAAAACTGGATAAAGATAATAGGAGAAAAAACATGAACATATCTATGAACATAGATAGAAATTTGACAAAACAAACTATTAGAAGTCAGACCTGGTAGGATGTAGAAAGTGGTTTTGTTATAGGGATGGCAGTGTTGGTTCAGCATTGGAAGATCCACCCCCAAAAGTCATCATTGTAACAGAGGAAAGGAAAAAGCCATATGATCCTGTCACTAGTTGGAGAAAAAGTATTGGACTAAATTCAACAGCTACTCATGGTAAAAGCTATCAAGAGACTGGAAGTAGAACAGAAACTTCTCAACAGATTAAAGACATGTACTCCATACTTCCAGTGAGAATGCCTTCTATGAATGGAAAAGATACAATGCTTTCTCCTTAAGGTGGGGAACAAAGGCAGATATGCTTACTCTTTATCTGTCCATTAAACTTTGAAACCTAGCCCCCACCAAAATAGTCTGGCAATAAAATGACACAACTAGGATAGGATTGGCAAGGCAGAAGCAAAATCTTTATTTGTAGATGAAATGATCATCTACAGAGAAAATACTAAGAAATCTCTAGGAGCCCCTAGAACTTGTACTTGAATTTAGCAGGACTAGAAAACACAAGGTATATATAAAAATTCAGGTCTGTGTATACTTGCTATAAATGAAGAATTGGACATTGAAATTTAAAAGTTATGTAGGAGTACAAAGGACCTAGAAAAGTTAAAAAAAAGTGTTGGAAGACATTTAGTATCTAATTTCAAGACTTCTTCTAAAGCTACAGTAATCAAGGCAGTGCTGGTATAAGGAAAGACATATAGATCATTTGAATAAAACAGAGAATCTAGAAATAGAACTACACATATATGGTCCACTGAGTTTTGAAAGATTATTTAACATTAGCATTTTATAGAATATAAACTCAATTCAAGAGCCAAGGAAGAGATAGTGTTTTCAGCAAATGGCACTAGAACACCTGGTATCCGTATATAAAAAATTAACCTCAACCCTTTATTTCCATACATGAAAATAACTTGAAGGGATCTATAAACCTAAATAAGAAAGCCTAAAAGTATAAAACTTTAAGAAGAAATTATAAGGGAAAATATTTATGAATTCAGGGTAGGCAAGAACTACCTATGATATAAAAAAACATGATGTATAAAAGAAAAAAATTGGTAAAAATGAGATTCCATAAAAATTTAGAACTTTAAATGACATCATTAAAATGAAAAGTAGTCCTTAAACAGACCATATTTATAATGCATATAACCTATGACCAGAATATATAAAGAATTCTTAGAGTTCATTAATAAACAACCCAATTAAAATGTAGACATAAGAAGATGATAAATAGCCAGTATAGCACAAAGAATGGTGTGCAACTCTAGAATCAGAAAAATACTAATCAGTACAATAATAAGATTGAATTATACACTCATTAGGGAGATGAAGTTAAAAGTTTTAAAAGCCTTATTATGACTTTTTCTTTTTGTTGGATTCTCACACTTTGCATTTAATTTGTCACGCCCAATGGATTCATTCTGCTGGGTTTCCTGGGGTTGTGATCCTCATTGTCTTTTCCTACAATATTGTCTAAAAGTTTTTGGAGTGCTGGTTTGGTATTTATGAAGTTCCTGAGGTGCTCTTTATCATGAAAGTATCTTATTTCTCCATCAATTTTGAAAGATAGTTTTGCAGGGTACATCAATCTGGATTGGAGGCTGTTTTCCTTTAGGGCTTGAGATACATCACTCCAAGCTCTTCTTGCCTTGAGGATTTGCATTGAGAAGTCTGCTGTGATTCTGATGGGCTTTTCTTTGTATGTGATTTGTTTCTTTTCTCTCACTGCTTGTAGAATTTTGTTTTTCTGTTGGATTTCTGGAATCCTAACTATTATATGCCTATGTGTAGATTTTTTTTGATCAAGGCTATTTGGAGTCCTCTATGCCTCACTTATCTGTATGTCAAGTTCTTTTCCCCTCCTTGGGAAGTTTTCTGCCATCACTTCTGTGAAGAGTTTTTTTTATGTCATCTGCACTCTCTCCTCTTTCTTCATTGACTCCAATCAGTCTTATGCTATTCTTCTTTGCATCGTCTAGCAGCTGCTGGATTGATTTCTCATGTTCCCTTACAATTTTAAAGCAATTTTTCTTTTCCTCCTCACTAATTGCAATCTTATCTTCTATATGTGAAATTCTATCCTCACATTGGTTCATTGTGCTGCACAGACTTTTGATGGAGTTTTTAATCTCTTGGAAATCTGTTTGTATCTGTTTTATGGATTCCATTTATTTCCTATGTTGGGATTCCATCATGTTCCTCAGATCCTCTATTTTTTTTATCTGTGTTCTCTCTAGATTTATTAATCATGTCTTGCACCGTGAGCAAAATCTTTGCTGTTATCTGAGTAATTATTTCTGATTTCATTTTTCCCAGATCCTCTTTTGTTGCCAGTTCAGAGAGTCCAGGTGGTTGAGTATCAGATTGTTCCATCTGGTTTCCCTTTGGGGTTGCTGTAGGTGATCTGGAAGTCTGTTTTTGAGGCTTGTTTATATGTCTTCTCATTTCCACGGGGGTGGGGGTGGGCGGGGGGTGCTTCTGGCACCCATGCAGCTCACCTTCTCTGCCCTAGGAGCTTGGGATGGCAGTGGAGGAGCTTCCTTCTGGGTGCTGGGATGGGCTGAGCTTCTCTGCCCTAGAAGCCTGGGATGGAGGTGGGGAGCTTCCTTCCAGGTGCTGGGATCGGCTGAGCTTCTCTGCCCTAGGAGCCTGGGATGGAGGCGGGGAGCTTCCTTCCGGGTGCTGGGACCGGCTGAGCTTCTCTGCCCTAGGAGCAGTTTGTAGAGGTTTCAGTCCATAGTTGGCTGGCTCCAAGGCAGGGTGGCATAGCAGAGGGGCCTGACAGGGAAGAAAGAGTTCACAGTGGCTGCACAGAATATTTTTATGACCCTGTCTTCTATTGGCTGACATAGGCAGTGGCATTCAGTATATTTTTGATCACACCTCCTAAAATTAACTCATAAAGGAGAACTTCCAGAACTGCTTCAGAAAATACCAAGAACAATGGGATAACTGTGTTTGAAGTGAGGGAGTGTATGCCAAGGAGATAAATGCCACTGTATCTTTTACTGTAATAAACTTTCAAAAAATTTAAACTTTCGCTGTATATTTGGATCACATGCATATTTCAAGTTTGGCATAATGACTTCTCCATATGTGGTAAACTGTCATCTAACTTGATGTGTAAATAGACTATAACCTAGTCTTGTAACAGCCTAGTTTCAGCTAAAAGTAGCTGACCATGTTCATGTAAGACAGATGTAAACTGTAACAAAAGAGGTTGTCTCTACCACACTTCAGGTTTCTGTAGGTCACTTCTTTCTCTGGCTAATAGCCAACTATATTTTCAGGGGGCTGAGCTTTAGTTCGATAAAGGATATCCAGATAAGACTGCTTTCTGCAACTTCTGCAGCTCATATGTTTTTATTTTAAAATAATTTTTGTACTTACTTTGGGGGTACAAGCAAGGCCCACAGTTACTTCCAAAAGGTAGCATTAAGATGGAAGGGTCACATCTGATTTCACTATGCCCTTTCCTTTGTGGAATTCCAATTCAATACTTGGCACTGTGTATTTATTCTCCTCCACCTTTTTTCCTTACTACCCTGTAATCCTGGAGGCTAGGAACTGTGTTTGTCATAGTCATCTTTGGGTCCTGGCATCTCGAATAGTGCCTGGTTCATGATACTATAAAATACTGAATGAATGGAGGAAGGAACTGACATACTTACTGAGGTGTGAAACATATTTCCTCAAATTTTCCAGTCCCCAGCTGTCCTTCAGAGCCTGCTCCCCATGCAAAGACCTTTCCTCTATGGCAGACAGCCAGGAAGTGCTCCTTCCCACAGTTCACAAGATCAATGGGCAGATTTGCCAATGCCTGAACTGGTTCTTTGGGAACAAAGACAAATCAACCCCCCGCCCAAAGATTAGTAATTTCACAAGTTTAAGAGAAGCTCAATATGTGTTATACTATCCCTATGAGAATATGACCATGGGGCCAGGGATTTAGCTCAGTGGTTCTGGTGCCTGCCTCACAAGCACAAGGTCCCGAGTTCAATCTCTGGTACAAAAAAAAAATCGAGAATATGACCATGTTAAAATAATCGGGACACCATTCGGCTGAGATGGTTCTAACACCTTGGATTCCTGTATAAGCAAGTGGAAGACTAACTTAGCCTAATAAAATGAAACTTAAGTATAACTAATCAGAAACCACCCACTTATCTCTACCAAGGACACTGCCAATTAGAGACTGCCAATTAACTCTAACTAGAGACTTTCCACTTTAAGTAATTAAGACTTTTTTCATCTTAATTATTCAAACATCTTTTAAATTTTTCTCCCTGGAATTCCCTTACATTCCCTCAGTTGAGCACAACTGCTTGAGGTCTGGTGCTGTCCTGTTCACAAATTTACTGAGCGCTTAAGTAAAACCTTTAACATTTTAGTTTACCTCAGGTTACCTTTAACTGTTGCTAAAATGGTGGGCACCACTGAGGAGGGTACCTCTAGGGACTAAGATGCTAAAGCCAACCTTACCAAATAGAGGGAACTGAAGAGAAAGCAGGATTTGCCCTACTCTTTTGTGCCTTCCCCGCCCTGGACAGTGAAGGAAGAAATCAAAAGGGAGGCTGTCTGACTGGGACCTCTAAAAATGAAGAGTGAAGAGATAGGTTCCTTGAAGCCCCCAACTGTGTCTGCAAATGAAACATTGATCACATTTCCCTAAACGCCAATCTAAATGGTCTTTCCAGCCTGCCTCTAAATTATTATAGATTTAGAGTTGAGAATGTAGTTATCGGTAAAATTTTTGTAACTGTTTTTTTTTGTTTTCTTCTTTGTGATCTTACTGTTTTCACCTTCAATCTATGTACTGCTGAAATATTTCCCAAAGATTCATAGTCATGAAGGTAGAAATTGGTGCCACTTTCCTGGAGAACAATTTGGCACCAAGTGTCACATTGCTTCCTATCTCTACATAAATGGTGTCAGGACACATTACCGCAAAATATGCTATGCAGTGTATCTGAAGGCAGTTGAGAATCAACAGACCCAGGAAGAGTTCTCTGCCTTTCTCTTATCTGCTTAAAAGCAGGCCATTAATTTCCCTTTTTTGATTCATGCTAGAAAGCCATATATAGAGAATCACCTAAACAGTCAGACCAAAACAAGTCTGCATAAACAATCCTTACTGAAATAACTTTTATCTTCCCTTAGATTTTCATATACATAGTATAGTGTGTATTTGGATTGATTTTTGATAATTTTCTGTTTCTCCAAGGAACGCTTTTTGTCTTTCTTTTAGATTTTTAAAAAATTTAACAGATATATAAAAATATAAAAACTGTACATATACATGGAGTATATGTGTAATGTTTCAATAAGTTCACACTGTGTGTGTTTAAATCAAGTTAAACATATCTATCTCTTCAAGCATCATTTTATTATAGTGAAAACATTAAAACGCCTTTCTTCTAGCTTTTGAAATAGTACATTGTCATTAACTATAGTCACCCTGCTACTGCGCAGTAGCCCACCAAGCTTCTTATTCCTATGTAACTGTCATTTAGTACCCATCAGTTAACCGTGAATCATATAAAATTGCCATTTTTGTGGCTCAAAAATAACTACCAGCAATTCAGTATGTTTGAACTCAGTGGAATTCAAGAGGTCAAATAGCTGTGGAGTTATGGAACTAGACTCATATCTTGGCATTATCATTCTGCTAAGTTTAGTCAAAGCTGCCCCTGACAGCTTTGTCCATCCCTGTCCATCCCTGCCTCCTCCTATTCTCCCCAGTCTCTAGTAACTACTATTCTACTCAATTTCTATGGGGTCAACTTTTTTATAGTCTACCTTTGTCTTTTTATGTCGGGCCTATCTCACCTAACATGGCCATCTCCACTTCCATCTGCTATGTCATATTGTTCTCCCATGTATTTTCTAGTATTTCCCCCAGAATTTATTACCCCTTGAAGCTCAAGTCCTCTTTCCTTTGTTAAGTATAGGATAAAAGTTCCTGAATCTAAGCATCTTTTTGAGTTTCATTTATTTCTGTGAATTCCCATGTACATAAATTATCCTTCATATGAAAGATTAACAAAAAAGTATGTTTTCTTTTTCTCCTATTAATCCTTCTTTTGTCATTAAATTTGCAAGTCCCAAGAACTGAACCTAAGATGGTATGGGAAAGGTTTTTCATCTTCCACACACCTGTTAAAATTATTCTAAGTAAGTAATGAGGAACACGGTCAAATATTTACTTAATATATGTCAATCAGTATTACTTATAAAAGCCCCTAAATGGAAACAGCCTAATTTCCACAAAAATAGCGATAATTAAATCATGATACTCTCAGAGCCTTGACTGTTATGCAGCAATTTAAAATATATTTTAGAAAGCTACATAATAAAAGGGTAATGTTTATGGCAGTACTTTTTGGTAAAAATGCAGTTTACAGAGTTTATAAATATTGCATATACGAAACTATATACTGACACGATTTTTATAAAGATTAAATATATGTAGGAAAAATGCATCAAAACGTTAGGAATTGTCTTTGAGTGTGGGGTAAAGGCGATTTATTTCCCATGTTGCTACAATAACAGTGAGAGTAAAAATGCTATTGCATATTTTAAAATTTTAAGACAGGTGACGTCTCAAGGTTTCCGGGCTGGTAGCAGGTGTGGGCGCACAGGTCTGGATGAGCTCGGGCGAGGAGGACTGGACGGAAGGTCCAGGGCATGGCCCACACCTCTACCCAGGGGACCGTGGCCCAGGTTCCTTTCAGCTCAGACGTTCGCTTGAAAGTGAATTGGAAACCAAAACAAATCCCGGGTGCCTGGGGAAAACGAAACCGACGCGGCTGCCCGGCTGGCTGTGGAGCGCAGCGCCTGAGCCCCGCGGTGCCCGGACCCAGCGCCCAGGGCCCCGCGCCCCACACCCGCCGGAGCTCACCTGGCCGCTCCCTGTGGAGGACGCCCCTCCGGCCCAGCTGGCCTCGGCTGTTGTCCCCGCACGCGTGCACTGTGTGGTTGGTCAGCAGTAGCAGCGCGTGGCGCTCCCCGCTGGCAGCCTGCAGCAGCCCCGCGCCCGCCGCCGCCTGGCGCTGCGCCCTCAGGGGCCCCGCGTCCGAGCCCGCTTCTGCGCCCCACCAGAAGTGCATCCCGCGCCCCGCCGCCTCTATCGGATCGTGTGACGTCGTGCTCCAGGCTCCCGACCGGCAGTGGTGGGCGTGAGCTTCTGTTCCAGGCGTCTGGAGGCTGAATGGTTCAACCTCCTGGGCACACCCTCCCTCCCAGCTCACCTCGCCCGCCCGTCTCCCTCCTCACCTCGCTGCAAAGTACCAGGAGCAGAGAAGACTCCCCAGGAAGGACGCTATATCTTAAATTGTGGACCGTGAACTAGGCAGGTTACCTTAGGATTGTGTGCCTCAGGCGTCACACCTATACAGACAGTAATATGGTTTTAGGAGGACTCAAGAAATAATATTTAAAGCTCAGGATAATGTCTATTGTACTTGATTAATAAAAGCACCTGAGTGCCTACCCTAGTCCAGAAGTTATTTTTGGCCCTGGAAATATAATGAAAGGTAAAACCCCCATGGGGGATTCTTTTTTTCTTGACAGAAAGAAAATATAAGCAAATAAATTCACAGTGGCAAGTGGCAAGATGAAAACTGATGCAGGCCGTAGAGGTCAGGGTCCAAAGGGTCTAGTATTTTTGAGAAGATACCAGGGAAGAAGATCTCTTTGATGAAGTGACATCTGAGCAGAGAGCGTGAGGAACACAGGAAATTCAAGAATGAGTCAAGACCATATCTAGGGGAGAGGGTAAGGTGAAACAGCTGGAAGGTTTGTTCAGAGAAGTGCCTTGATGTGACTATAGTTTTAAAAGAATCATTGTAGGGCTGGGGATTTAGCTCAGTGGTTCCACCGCCTGCCTCGCAAACTAAGGACCCGAGTTGGACCGCCGGTACCAAAAAAAAAAAAAAAGAATCATTCTGGCTACTTTGCAGAAAAACCATAGGTCAAGCATGAAAGCAGAAAGCCAGTTTAAAGAGGCTGCTGCAGAAGTCCAGGTCAGGGTGATGGTGGCACCACACTGATATGCCAGAGCCAGCCGAGGAGAGATGTTGTGAGTCAAGATGTGCTTGGGGTTTGAGGAGCCAGCTTCCAGGGCTAGGGATGGAATTTAATGTCAGAGTGTTTGCCAGCACTCACAAAGCCCTGGGTTCAATCCCAGCACCCCAAAACACAGTCCGAAGATTTGCTGATGGATTGCAAGTGGGTGGGAGGAAAGAAGGAAAAAATTTGGAGATTACTCCTTGGTTGGCCTGAGCAACTGAGTGAACACTCTGCTGGGATGAGAAATTAGCCAGTTCCTTGTCAAGGATTGAACACTGATCTTCAGGGTTTGACAAGATGGAGGTTGTCATGGTTTATATCTAGATGTCCCCCAAAGCCTCAGGCACTCATAAGTGGGGCTTTTGGGAGGTGATTGGATCATGGGGTGTGATACTCATCAGTGTGAATTAGTCCACTGATGAGTTTATAACTAAATGCAGTGTTAGGAGGTGAAGCCTGGTTGGAGGAGGTGGGTCACTGGGGATGTGACCTGGAAGGGTTTATTCTCCTTCCCTCCACCCTTGATGGTGCTCTGCTTCCAGCCACCAAGCCATGAGATCTTTCTCCTCTGCCATGCCTTCTGTCTTAGAGCCAGCTAACTATGGGACTATGGACTGAAGCCTTTATAAACTGTGAGCTAAAATAAACCTTTCCTACTTAGAGTTATGAGTATCAGGTATTGTTTCCAGTGATAAGAAAGTAAGGCAGAGGTCATTGGTGACTTTGATCATGCTAATCCTTGTTGCACCCAGTGATAGAGAACCAACCAGAGACCGATATTAAATCCACACAGGAGTTTATTACTGGCCGGGACCTGAGCCGAGCATCGGACTCGAGCCCCGACTGGGGGTTGACAAACATGTTTTATACACCTTTGAGGCCAACAGTTTCTAGGCCCCCCTATGGGATAGAACTAGTAAAGCAAGCAAAAGGTACAGAAGCAGAACGTCCTGCTGTTAGAACATTTGTAAAACAATAGTTGATTAATTGTTATTTCTAAAGAGACTTTCTAAGGGGAGGAGGTTTTTAAGCTTCCTCCTTCTGAGTTCATCTAAAGGGCAGGCAGGTGGGTCAAGCAGCAATATGGAGTCTGTCTTGCTAACAAGGGTCCTTCAATCCTCATCAGTGATATTGTTTTATATCTTGTTATCATATATCTACTAATATAATCTCAACCCACCCCTTTTTGTGACTATATTTTAAGTTTTCTAAAGATAAGAGCAAATGTTATTTTTCAATCTCAAAAGTAGTTGGCATTTGGTAAATGCTAATAAGTATCTATTGGATAAGTGGATTGATGAGTAGTGAGTAAGTGAATAGAATATTTCTGGTTTCATTTTGCTATATACTATATATAATCTTTTTCTAATAATAAATTTTCCTCAATGGTTATTACATTTCAAAAGCACAAACTGTAAATTTGATATTATCAGTATAAGAAATTGAGCACTCTTACTATTTCTTTAAAAAAAAAACTACTACAGAACTAAAATATAAATGTGTTATACTAATTTTTTATCCCTAGAACCTAGCACATCATATGCGTGGGATAAATGAATAAAAAGTAAATTAAAGAAATTGAACATGCTTTGATTGTTTAAGAAATATAGAACTCACTTGATCTGTGTTCATTCACTTGGAAATAGTAACTCCTATTTATTGAATGTTTACCATGTGTTGATATTTTAAATAAAATATCTAATTTAATTCTTTCATTAGCTTTTTTCAGTTGAGATCCTTTGACTTGTAGGTGACAGAAAATATGACCCAAGCTCACTTGAGCAAAAAGGAAATTTACTGGTAGCTTGCATTATTAGTATTTAGAAATAGTTGCTGCCCCTTTCCACTTTATGGTGCCAAGCTTGAGCAAGTGATTTGTTCTGGCCAATGATGTGCAAGTAGGAAACAACTTCCAGGCAGATAGCTTAGAGCCAATACTTACTTCTATTACAGCGATAAATGATTTTCTAATTAGAGATTGCTCAGTCACCTTGGGTCATCAATTAGAAACAACAATCAAGCAGAGCTGTAGCTAAACCATGTGGTATGAGAGAGAAATACATTTTGGTTGTGCTAAGTCCTTGAGCTTTTAGAGGATGTTTGTGATTTCAGTATAACTTACCCTCTCTTGACAGTCACATAATTGAACAACCACCAGTACGACTGATTTCAGGCAGTGCTATAACCAACGACTTGGGCAACGTCTTAATGACTCCAAGTTTGGGTCTCTTCACTCCGCCTCTTGTTACAAGGGTTTCTACTTCTGTTTCCAACCAATGTGCCCCACAGTTTTAGAACCCCCTCTGAGGTTGCAAGACACTGAAAGCACCTCTAAAACTTTTATCTGAGAGAAAATATAATATATATGTGTATGTGTACATGTATGCACACAATGAAACATTCGGTCATGAAAAGTATAAAAGCCTGTCATTTGCAGCAAAATGGATGGAACAGGATGTGGTTTGTCCCCAAAGAGTTCACATGCTGGGAACGTGGTCCTCACTGGTAATATTGGGAGGCAGGACATTTAAGAGATGGGGCCTAATGGGTGGTCCTTAGGTCAACTGAGGATACTGTCCTTGGAAGAGTTTAAGATAGTTCTTGTGACCTGTTGGTAGTTCTTTCCAGAGGGTTGCTATAGAAGCCTGAGCCAGGCCCCATGCAGCTCTCTCTGGCTTCTTTTTCCAGGTGTGATGACTTCCTCCTGCACATGCTCCTGCCCTTGCCATCTGCCATGATGTGACCCAGTTAAAAGGGTCACTAGAACTAAACCAATGCCAGCACCATGCCTGTAAGAAAGGCTACATAATTTCCATTGTAACACACTGTATTCTCTGGTATGTCCTCCTGCCATGCTCCCTTCAGACTAAGGCACATCCTCACTACCATACCAGCTAGAAAACTCCAATTCGTCTTATATTCCTTCCCCATTGAAAACTCTCTTCCAACCAGTTGTTGAGGGATATAGGCTGATATTACTATAGACAGCTAAGTTGGATAGAAATAGTACAGGGAGTCAATAAGCCTAGGACCTGGAGGGAGAGTCAGGAAAAAGGTGAAACACACCACAACTGTGGCTAGAGACACACCTGTTGGTGACCAGGCCTTAAAATAAAGACAAAATGACCAGGCCTGCGTACTTCCTAAAAGGACAAACACTGGTCCTAACGAAGCCTAGATAGACATCAGTCACTGCAGTGGGTGACCAATCAGGACCTCTGGATCCATCATTTCTTAGAAGAAATTTTTGTTCTTTTCAACCACACTTGTTATGTGACTTGTTTCCCAATTGGATCACCATTACCTAAGCAATTATACTTCTTGTTACCTTATTGGTTGATTTATAGCTGGACCCATGTGGGTTTTGGTCTGTAAAACTTCCCTGTAAAGTGGGGTCCCTGGCTACACATTCAAGACCCCTCCTGCCTTTCAGAAGCTATCCTGTCAATAAATATTTTCCTAGTCTTAACCTCCAATGTTCCTAGAATTCATTCTTTGATTTTTAGAGAACATAAGCTCAACGTATCAGACATCTAACAGGTTGGGAGATACAATATTTTTGTATTTCATCTCCAGTATCAATATCAACAACACTTCACTTTTTATCAGTTTCTTATATCTCTACCACTCCTACCCTAGCTCAGGTCTCTTGTAATAATATCTCAAATATTTCTATCTGGCCTTTCTACTTGGTCCTTTGTATTATTCTAAGAGCTATCTGCAGAAAACACAGGTCTGATCACATCACTTATGTTCTTTATGGTTATTAACATGTTGCTTACAAAAAATCCTTTGGATATAATTTAAGATTCTTCAGGGTCTGCTTATAGCCACATCTTATATCTTTGTCTCATCAATAATTATAGGTAACACACACACACATATTATTGTCACAATGAACAACTTATCTTTTCCCTAAATCCATGTCTTTGTTCATTCTGTGTCTTCTACATGAAATTTCCTTTTTCTTATTTATGGTTTCAAAAAATCATATGTCTCAATGTCTCATCTCTGTGAAGCCTTGCTTGGATCCCTTAGTATTGATTGCTCTTCTTTCTAGGCTTCCCCAAATGATGTCTTTTGCACATATTCATTCTCCAGTTTAATATTAATTTCACTTCATATTGCCATATTCTATCTTTGGTTAATATTTAAAAATGTTTAATGAATGTTCCCCATTGATATAACATGGATCTGACAAAATATAACTATTACATGAAGATTTACTTCAGACTTTACCAAGTCCTCGAAGCTATTTTACCTCATATGTCCCCCAAACCACAGAGTAGTAGGCACCAGAGAAGATACTTTCCATATTTCACAGATGAAGAATTTAAGCTTAGAGCAGTAACAGTGATTTACCCAAGTTTGCAGATGAGTAAGTGGTTTGTCTTTCTAGTATACCACCATGTCTAAGAGCAAAGCTTTCTTAGAGAACACCCAGGTAAAAAGCAGAAAAATCAATCAAAATTTACTATCATCACATCTTTAAAATAAAGCTTGATTATTTGTATCCATATTTTATGCCAAGACTATTTTTCATTTTAATGTAATGCAAGTAAATATTAATAAAGAAAATATTTAAAACTTTAATGAAAAAATACAACTTCATAACAAAAGAATCAGAGAGTAACAATGGTAAATGCACTGTATATCATAATCTTTGTGGGTTTTTTTGGTACTGGGGATTGAACTCGAGACCTTATGCTTGCGAGGCAGGCGCTGGAACCACTGAGCTAAATCCCCAGCCCTGTATATCATAATCTTAAAAGAATATATTTTCAATTGCTAATGTATCTCTCAACTCATCTCCTAAGAAAACTATGCCTTTTTTGCATAAAAATATTTTAATTATTTACAAAGTATCTGATACTCAGCATTATTTTGAACAATTTCTTCCTATTTCACAATATCTATTATACATTTTCATTCTTATTTACACTTTCAGCTTCTCACACCACAGAGACAATGTGATATTTACATATGTATGTCCAATTTATTTTACTTAAGAGTATGGTCTCAAGGTGCATCAATTTAGCTATAAATGTCTCAAATTTATCCTTCTTTACGGGTGAGTAGTACTCATATATATATATATACACATACATATACACACACACACACACACACACACATATATATATATACACATACACACACACACACACACACACACACATCTCTTTTACCCATTCCTTGGTTGATGGGCATTGGGTTGTTTCCATGATTTAGCTATTACAAACTGTGTTGCTGTAAACATGGTGCACATATATCTCTGTAGTATTATGCTTTTAGTTCTTTTGGGAAGGTATCCAACAGGGGAATAGCTGCATCAAATGGGACCTCTAATCCTAGTTTTATAAGGAATCTCCACAATGATTCCACAATGGTTGCACCAGTCTACGCTCCCACCAACAGTGGAGAAGGGTTCTTTTTTTCCCACAGCCACACTGTTGTTGGTTGCTTTCTTGATAATAGCCATTTTTTTTTTTTGGAGTGAGATGGAATCTCAGTGTTGTTTAATTTGTACCTTTCAAATGACCTGTGATATGAAAAACATTTTTTCATATGTTTATTTGCCATTTTTACTTCTTCATTTGAGAAGTGTATATTCATCTCAGATACTCATTTTTGGATTGGGTCTTTAAATTTGGGGGTCTGATTTTTTTCAATTCTTTCTATGTTCTAGATATTAATACTTTGTCTAAGGAACAACTAGGTAAACTTCTTTCCCACTCTGTGTCTCTTCACTCTGTTGGTGATTTCTTTTGTTGTGTAAAAGCTTTTTAATAGGATGAGATCCCAGTTGTTGATTTTTTGTATTATTTCCCACTTGATAGGGGTTTTGTTTATGAAGTCTTTGCCTACACCTATGTCCTCAAAAGTTCTCCCTATTCTCTCTTCTGGCAGACTTAGTGTTTCTGTTTTAATATTTAGATCTTTGATCCATTTTGATTTTAGTGTAGTGCATGGTGAGAAACATGGGTCTAGTTTCAGTCTTTGGCATGTAGAAACTCAGTTTTTTCAGGACCACTTATTAAAGAGGCTTTCTTCCAGTGAAGGTGTTTGGACCCTTTGTTGAAGATGAAGTAGCTGGACATGTTTACTGTTTCCTTGATTGTCAGGTCAGGTCTTTTTTTTTGCCAGTACCATGCTGTTTTTATCTCAGTACCTCTGTAGTACAATTTCAAGACAGGGATTGTGATGCCCTCTACTTTGCTTTTGTTGCCTGAATTGCTTTTGTTATTCTAGATTTCTTCTAGTTCCAAATGAATTTTAGGGATATTTTCTCTAGTTCTGTAAGATATGCAATGATATTTTAATTGGGATTGCATTAAACCTCTATAACAATTTCGGGAGTATGGCCATTTTCACTATGTTGGTTCTTCTTACCCAAGAGCAAGGGATACTTTTCCATTTTCTGATCTCCTCTTTGATCTCCTTTTTCAGAGTACTGTCATTTTTACTGTAAACATCTCTTACTTCCTTTATTAGATTCATTCCTAATTATTTCTTTTTTTTCAATGTTATTGTGAAAGACGTTGTTTCCCTAATTTCTTTCTCAGTGAGTTTGTTATTTGCGTACAGGAATGCTATTGATTTTTGAGTGTTGACTTTGTATCTAGCTACCCTACTGAATGTGATTATTAAATCTAGAAGTCTTTTGGTGGAGTTTTTGGGGTCTTCTGTGTAGAGAATCATGTCATTTGCAAATAATGATAATTTAATTTATCCCTTTCCTACTTTTATTCTTTTTATTTTTTACTCTTGTCTAATTGCTCTCAGTAATCTTTCTAGAACTATATTGAATAGGAATGATGATAGTGAGCATCCTTGTTCCTGATTTTAGAGCGAAAGATTTCAGGTTTTGAATATTTAGTATGAAGTTCGCTGTTTGTCTGTCATAGATGGCTTTTATCAGATTATGATAAAGACCATCTATTCCAATTTTCTGTAGAGTTGTTTTTCTTTATTATGAATGGGTGTTGGACTTTATCAAACACTTTTTCTGCATTTATTGAGATGATCATGTGACTTTTTCCTTAACTCCATTGATGTGGTGTATTACATTTATTGATTTGTATATGTTGAACCATCCCTGCATCCCTAGGATGGGATGAATCCTACAAGATTATGGTGTATAATCTTCTTGATGATTTGCTGCATTCTGTTTGCCAGTATCTTACTGAGGATTTTGTGTGTATATACATGGAGAAATTGGCCTGTAGTTTTCTTTTTTGATTGGGTCCTTCTCTGGTTTTGGTATCAGGATAATACTTGCTTCCAGGAATGACTTTGGGAGTATTGCTTCCCTTTCTATTTCATTAGAGTTTGAAGAGAACTGGCATTAGATCTTCTCTAAATTTCTTGTAGAATTCAGCAATAAAACTATTAGAACCTGGGCTTTTCTTTGTGGGTAAGGTTTTAATTACATTTCATTTTCACTGACTGTTGTTTAGAATTTTTATATGTTCTTGATTCAGTTTTGGTAATTCACACATATTTAGGAATCTGTCCATTTCTTCTGTGTTTTCCACCTTATTGGTGTATAGGTTCTCAAAGTAGGTATTGATGATCCTCTGGATTTCTGCTGAGTCTGTTGTAATTTCGTCCTTTTTATTCCTAATTGCATGGATTTGGGCCTATTCTTTCCTTTTTCTGAAAAAGTTGGCTAAGGGTTTGTCAATTTTGTTGATTCTTTCAAAGAACCAACTCTTGGCTTCATTGACTTTTTGTATTGTTCTCTTAGTCTCCATTGAATTGATTTCTGCTCTGATCTTTATAATTTCCTCCCTTGTATGAGCTTTGGGGTTGTCCTGCTCTTCTTTTTCTAGAAGCTTGAGGTTCAGCCTCAGGTTGTTTCATTGGGCTTGCTCTGTTTTCCTCATATGAGTATTCATTGCTATGAATTTCCCTCATAAGACTGCTTTCATTGTGTCCCATAGATTCTGATATGTTGTATTGTCATTGTCATTTAATTGTAGGAAATGTCTGATTTCTTCTTTAATTTTCTCTGTGACACATTGCTTATTCAGAAGTGTGTTCTTCAGTTTCCATGTGTTTATGAAATTCATGTGGTTTCTTTTGCTATGACTCTCCAATTTCATCACACTATGATCTGATAATATACGGAGGATAACTTCAATTCCTTTGCACTTACTTAAACATGTTCTATGAGCGAGTATGTGGTCTGTTTTGGAAAATGACCTGGGTCAGCTGAAAAGAATGTGTATTCTGGTTTTGTGGGATGGAACTCTCTGTAAACATCTGTTAAGTTCATTTGTTCAAGAGTTCGATTGAGTTCTAGTATTTTGTTGCTTATTATTTTGTCTAGTTGATCTATCTATTTGTGACAGTGGGGTATTGAGGTCCCCCACTACTATTGTATTAGTGCTTATTTGATTTTTCATATCCATTAATATTTGTTTTATATAGTTGGGTGCACTAGTGTTTGGTGCATAGATATTTATGATTGTCATCTCTTCCTGTTGGATTGCTCCCTTTACAAGAATGTTGTGTCCTTCTTTGTCTCTCTTAATCATTGTTGGTTTGAAATCCACTTGATCTGCAAAGAGGATAGCTACTCCTGCTTTTTTTCAGGTTCCTGTTGCATGGAGTATTGTTTTCCACCCTTTAACTTGCAGTGTATGAGTTTCTTTTTGAATTAAGTGTGTTTCTTGTATGAAGCATATTGTTGGTTCTTGCTTCTTGACCCATTCTGCCAGTCTATTTCTTTTGACTGGTGAATTGAGACCTTTAACATTGATGGTTATAACTGAAACATATTGATCTATCATCGTCATGACATTTTCTTCTTGTTGGATTCTCCCCATTTGCTTTTAATTTCTTGTCGTGCCTGATGGATTCATTCTGCTGGGCTTTCTGGGGTTGTGATCCTTGTTGTCTTTTCCTAGGATATTGTCTAAAATTTTTGGAGTGCTGGTTTGGTATTCATGAAGTTCCTAAGGTGCTCTTTGTCATGAAGGTATCTTATTTCTCCATCAATTTTGAAAGATAGATTTTCAGGGTACATCAATCTGGGTTGGAGGCTGTTTTCCTTTAGGGCCTGAAAGACGTCACCCCAAGCTTTTCTTGTCTTGAGTGTTTGTGTTGAGAAGTCTGCTATAATTCTGATGGGTTTTCCTTTGTATGTGATTTGTTACTTTTCTCTAACTGCTTGTAGAATTCTTCTGTTGGGTTTCTGGAATCCTAAGTATTATATACCTATGTGTAGGTTTTTTTTGATCACGGCTAGTTGGAGTCCTATATGCCTCACTTATCTGTATGTCAAGTTCTTTCCCCTGCTTGGGAAGTTTTCTGCCATCACTTCTGTGAACAGTTTTTTTATGTCATCTGCATTCTCTCCTGTTTCTTCATTGACTCCTATCTGTCTTATGTTATTCTTCTTTGCATCATCTAGTAGCTGTTAGATTGATTTTTCACGGTCCCTTGATATTTTAAAGATTTTAAAAAAAAAAATTCTTTTATTACTATATTTTAGGTATACAACACAATTACATTTCTCATTGGGAATTGTACCTTTACATGATGCAGCTTGCTTCTTATGTTTTCCCCATTCCTAGCCCTCCCTTCACCCCCTCCACCCTCACCTATTTACAAGACTTTATTTCCATTTTTTCCATTTCTCATCATTTTTCCTTTCCCTTCTTTCCTTTCCCCTGCCCCTCCCAATACCCCTAGCACTTTGGACCTTTCCTTCCTATCTTGGGTTATTGATTATTCATTCTAATCATTGGTACATTTTCGGTATAAAATATAATGACATTCATCATTGGAAATTTGCACCTTTACATAATCTCTCTTGGTTCTTATTTTTCACCCTTGCCCAGCCCTCCCTTCAACCCCTCCATTCCTCCCTATTTGGAAAGATTTTGTTCATATTTTTCCATTTTCTCATATTAATTCCATACCCTTCTTTCCTTTCCCCTACCCCTCCCACTTTCTTCCCCTTTCTCACCTTTCTTCCTATTTCACATTACCTGTTATACATTTCAGTCCTTATTTACACTTTCAGTTTCTCACACTAGAGAAACTATCCAGTATTTATACATGTGTGTCCTATTTATTTCACTTAAGAGTATTGCCTCAATTTGCACCCATTTAGCTATAAATGTCTCTGATTTCTCATTCTTTATGGCTGAGTAGTACTCCATTTTATGGAAAAACCCTACATTTTCTTTATCCAGTCTCCAGTTGATGGGCATTTGGGTTTTTTCCAAGTTTTAGGTATCACAAACTGTGCTGCTAAGAACATGGGTGCACGTATATCTCTGTGGTATGATTCTTTTAATTCTTTGGGGAAGATCCCCACCAGTGGAATAGCAGGGTCAAATGGGACTTCCAGTCCTAGTTCTTTGAGGTATCTCCATACTGATTTCCATAGTGGATGCACCAGTCTACACTCCCACCAGCAGTGGAGCGGGGTTCCTCTTTCCCCTCAGCCCTGCCAGCATTTGTTGTTGGTTGGTTTCATGATAGCAGCCATTCTTTCTGGAGTGAAGTGGAATCTCAGCATTGTTTTCATTTGCATCTCTCGAATGACCAGTGATGTTGAACATTTTTTCATGTATTTATTTGCTATTTCTACTTCTTTGTCTGAGAAATGTCTGTTCATTTCAGATGCCCATTTTCGGATTGGGTCTTTAAATTCAGGAAGTCTGATCTTTTAAAGTTCTTTATAGATTCGAGATAGTAGACCTCTGTCTGAGGAACAGCAGGTGAATATTTTTTCCCACATTGTGGGCTGTCTCTTCACACTGCTGGTGGTTTCTCTTGCTGTGCAGAAGCCTTTTAATAAGAAGAGATCCCACTTGTTGATTGTTTGTGCTAGTTCATGGACAACTGAGGTTTTGTTCATAAAATCTTTTCCTACACCGATGTCTTCAGGAGTTTACCTAACTTCTGTTCCAACTGGTTCAATGTTTCTATTTTAATATTTAGATCTTTAATCCATTTTGATTTTAGTTTAGTGCATGGTGAGAGATATAGGTCTAGTTTTAATCTTTGGCAAGTTGAAACCTAATTTTTCCAGCACCATTTATTAAAGAGGCTATCCTTCCTCCAGTGAGGGTGTTTGGCTCCTTTATCAAAGATAAGATGACTGAGTGTGTCTGGCGTTGTTTCTGCATCTTCTAATCTGTTCCACTGGTCCTCAGGTCTGTTTCTTTGCCAGTACCATGCTGTTTTTATCACAACAGCTTTGTAGTATAGTTGCAGGTTGGGGATTGTGATACCCACTGCCATGTCTCTGCTGCCTAGAATTGCTTTTGCTATTCTGGGTCTCTTCTTGTTCCAAATGAACTTTTGGATTGTCTTCTCAAGGTCCGTGAAGTATGCTGTTGGGATCTCAGTTGGAATTGCATTGAATCTATATAGCAGTTTTGGAAGTATGGTCATTTTCATTATATTAATCCTTCCTACCCAAGAGCAAAGGATGTCTTTCCATTTTCTGATATCATCTTCAATCTCTCTTTTCAGAGTGCTATAGTTTTCAGAGAAGAGGTCTTTGATTTCTTTTGTTAGGTTGATTCCTAGGTATTTCAGTTTTTTGGATGCTATTGTGAAAGGAATTGTTTGCCCTATTTCTCTCTCAGTGAGCATTGTTCATGTAGAGGAAAGCTATTGATTTTTGCATGTTCACCTTGTAACCAGCTACTTGACTGAATTTGGTTATTAAGTCTAGAAGACTTTTGGTGAAGTTCTTGGGGTCTTCTATATACAGTATCATGTCATCTGCAATTAATGACAATTTGGCTTCTTCATTTCCTATCTTTATTCCTTTTATTTCTTTCTCTTGTCTAATTGCCGTGGCTAATGTTTCCAGAATTATATTGAACAAGAGTCGTGATAGTGGACATTCTTGTCTTGTTCCTGATTTTAGTGTGAAGGATTTCAGTGTTTGATCATTTAGTATGATATTGGCTGTTCGTTTTTCATAGATGGCTTTTATCAGTTTGAGGTAGAGACCATCTATTCCAATTTTTTTAGGGGTTTTATCATAAATGCATGTTGGATTTTGTCAAATGCTTTTTTTGCATCTATGGAGATAATCATATGGTTTTTGTCCTTGGCTCTATTGATATAGTGTATTACATTGATTGATTTGCGTATGTTGAACCATCCATGCATCCCTGGGATGAATCCCACATGATCAGGATTTATGATCTTAATGATCTTCTGCATTCTATTTGCCAGTATCTTATTAAGGATTTTTGCATCTATGTTCATAAGTGAGATTGGCCTATAGTTCTCTTTTTGGTTGGGTCTTTCTCTGCTTTGGAGATCAAGGTGATGCTTGCTTCCAGGAATGAATTCAGGAGAATTGCTTCCCTTTCAATTTCATTGAAGAGTTTAAAGAGTAGTGGCAGTAGTTTCTCTTTAAATGTCTTGTAGAATTCAGTAGTGAAGCCATCAGGACCCAGGCTTTGCTTAGTTGATAAGTTTTTAATTACGGTTTCAATTTCATTGGTTGATATTGGGTTGTTTAGAATTTTTAAGTCTTCTTCATTCAACTTTGGTAATTCATATGTATCTAGGAATCTGTCCATTTCTTCTGTGTTGTCCATCTTATTGGTGTATAGGTTCTGAAAGTAGGTTTTGATGATCCTCTGGATTTCTGCTGAGTCTGTTGTCATTTCACCCTTTTCATTCCTAATTGCATGGATTTAGGCCTTTTCTTTCCTTTTTCTCATAAGGTTGGGTAAGGGTTTGTCAATTTTGTTGATTCTTTCAAAGAACCAACTCTTGGCTTCATTGATTTTTTTGTATCATTCTCTCAGTCTCCATTGCATTGATTTCTCCTCTGGTCTTTATAATTTCCTCCCTTGTATGAGCTTTGCATTTGTCCTGCTCTTCTTTTTCTAGGATCTTGAAGTTCAGCATCAGGTTGTTTAATTGGGCTCCTTCTGTTTTCCTAATATGTGTATTCACTGCTATGAATTTCCCTTGTAAGACTGCTTTCATTGTGTCCCATAGATTCCAATATGTTGTATTGTCATTGTCATTTAATTGTAGGAACTGTCTGATTTCTTCTTTAATTTCCTCTATGACCCACTGGTTATTCAGAAGTGTGTTGTTCAATTTCCACATGTTTGTGAAATTTTTCGAGTTTCTTTTTCTATGGATCTCCAATTTGATCGCCCTATGGTCTGATAATATACAGGGGATAACTTCACTTCCTTTGAACTTACTTAAACATATTCTATGTGTGAGTATGTGGTCTATTTTGGAGAATGACCCATGTGCAGATGAGAAGAATGTGTATTCTGATTTTGTGAGGTGGAAGACTCTGTAAACATCTGTTAAGTTCATTTGTTCAAGAGTTTGATTGAGTTCTAGTATTTCATTACTTACTTTTTGTGTAGTTGATCTATCTATTTGTGACAGTGGAGTGTTGAACTCCCCCACTACAATTGTATTAGCCCATATATGACTTTTCATTTCCATTAGTATTTGTTTTATATAGTTGGGCGCACTAGTGTTTGGTGCATAGGTATTTATGACTGTCATCACTTCCTCTTGGATTGTTCCCTTTACAAGGATGTAGTGTCCTTCTTCATTTCTCTTAATCAGTGTTGGTTTGAAATCTACTCGATCTGCAAAGAGGATAGCTACTCCTGCTTTTTTTTAGGTTCCTGTCGCATGGAGTATTGTTTTCCACCCTTTAACTTTCAGTCTAGGAGTTTCCTTTTGAATGAAGTGTGTTTCTTGTATGCAGCATATTGTTGGATTTTGCTTCTTGACCCTTTCTGCCAGTCTATTTCTTTTGATTGGTGAATTGAGACCATTAACGTTGATGGTTATAACTGAAACGTATTGACTTGTCATTGCCATGACTTTTTCTTTTTGTTGGGTTCTCCCCCTTTACATTTAATTTCTTGTCATGCCAGACGGGTTCATTCTGCTTTGCTTCCTGGGGTTGTGATCCTCAATGTCTGTTCCTAGGCTATTGTGTAAAATTCTTTGGAGTGCTGGTTTGGTATTCACGAAGTTCCTAAGGTGCTCTTTGTCATGAAAGTATCTTATTTCTCCATCCATTTTGAAAGATTCTTTTGCAGGGTACATCAATCTGGGTTGGAGGCTGTTTTCTTTTTGGGCTTGGAAAGTGTCACTTCAAGCTCTTCTTGCCTTGATGGTTTGTGTTGAGAAGTCTGCTGTGATTCTGATGGGCTTTCCTTTGTGTGTGATTTTTCTCTCTTCTCCAACTGCCTGTAGAACTTTTTTCTTCTGTTGAGTTTCTGGAATCTTAACAATCATATGCCTGTGTGTAGATTTTTTTTCATCAAGGGTTTTTGGAGTCCCATGTGCCTCACTTATCTGTGTGTCAAGTTCTTTTCCCCTGCTTGGGAAGTTTTCTGCCATTACTTCTGCAAAGAGTTTTTTTTTTATGTCATCTGCACTCTCTCCTGTTTCTTCATTGACTCCAACCAGTCTTATGTTATTCTTCTTTGCATCATCTAGCAGCTGCTGGATTGATTTCTTGTGTTCCCTTATAATATTGAAACAATTTTTCTTTTCCTGGTCATTAATTGCAATCTTATCTTCTATATCTGAAATTCTTTCCTCACATTGGCTCATTCTACTGTGTAGACTTTCAGTGGAGTTTTTCATGTCCTGGAAATCTATTTGCATCTGTTTTATGGATTCCATTTATTTTCTATGTTGGGATTCCATCATGTTCCTCAGGTCCTCTCTAGATTTATTAATCATGCCTTGAACTAGGAGTACAATTTCTGCTGTTATCTGAGAAATTATTTCTGATTTCATTTTTTCCAGAACCCCCTTTGTTGCCAGTTCAGTGGGTCCAGGTGGTTGAGTATCAGAATGTTCCATCTCATTTCCCTTTGGGGTTGCTGTAGGTGATCTGGAAGTCTGGTTTTGAGACTTACATGCTTTCTCATTTCGACTGTGGGGGTAGGAGGGGTGCTGTTGGCATCTGCGCAGCTTACCTCCTCCGAGCTGGGAGAGGTGGGCCAGGGACTGGGAGCAGCAGTAGGGATGGTGGCCTGAAAGCCCCTTCTTCTGGGACAGGAGCAGTGGGACAGCGGCTCAGAAGCCCCTACCTCTGAGCCGGGATCAGCAGGACAGATGGCAGCCCAAAATCCCTTTCCTCTGGGCTGAGTGCGGGGGGAGGGATGGTGGCCGGGCAGCCCCTTCCTCTGGACCAGAAGCAGTGGAATGGTGGCTCAGAAGCCCCTACCTCTGGGCAGGAATTATTTAAATGCTGAGAACTTGATTAGCTCCTGTACAGTGCTCTGGTGGTCCTGTGTCCTCTGTGTCTTTGTAGCGTGGAACCAGGTGGCTGTATAGAGAAGAGGCCAAAGAGGCTGGTAGGGGTGTCCGGTGGATTGCTGCCGGGGCATGGGCTGATTTGGTGTTTTCTGCATGACTGGAGACCTTGGGACACGTCCGCAGACCTGCCTGTCTGCAGCAGGCTGATTCGGTGTTTTCTGCATGACTGGGGACCTGGGGACCTCGGGACCACATCCGCAGTCCTGTCTATCTGTAGTGGCCTGATTCAGTGTTTTCTGTGCGACTGGGGATGTTGGGACTGCATTCGCAGCAAAAGATATTTTTCTTTTCCTGCAGTAATTGCAATCTTATCTTCTATATCTGAAATTCTGTCCTCACATTGGCTCATTCTGCTGCGTAGACTTTGAAAGGAGTTTTTAATCTCCTGGAAATCTGTTTGCACGGTTTTATGGGTTCCATTTGTTACCTATGTTGCAATTCCATCATGTTCGTTAGCTCCTTTTTTAAAAAATCTGTGTCCTCTCTAAATTTATTAATCATGTCTTGCACTATGGGCACAATCTCTGCTGTTATATGAGAAATTATTCTTGATTTCATTTTTTCCAGATCCTCTTTTGTTGCCAGTTCAGGGAGTCCAGGTGGTTGAGTATCAGATAGTTCCATCTCGTTTCCCTTTTTAGGTGATATGGAAGTCTGGTTTTGATACTTGTTTATGTGTCTTCTCATTTCAATGGGGGATGGGGGGGTTGTGTGCTGCTGGTCCCTGCACAGCTCGCCTCCTGGGCTCTGGGCTGGGCTCTGCTCCTTTGCACTGGGAGCAGTGGTAAGGCAGTCCAAAAGGCTCAGCTTCTCAGTGCTGGGGCCCTCTGCTCCTCTGTGCTGGGGGTGGTGGTAGGGCAGGCCAAAGGGCTCACCTCCTCGGCAGTGGTAGGACTCTGCCCATCTGCTCCATTTCTTTCCTGTGTTGGGTATTCATGGTTTCCATAATTTTCCTAAGCTCCTCTATTTTTCAAATCTGTGTATACTATAGATTCATTCAGCATGTCTTTCATGTTTTTCTTACATGAAAGATTAATTTCTCTGTTACTCATCCATTTATTTACTTCTGTTGTTATTATTTCAAAAAGTTCATGTAGGTGGCTTCTGATTTCCTCTCTCTTGTAGTCCCCTGGATTTGTTTTGTGTGGGCTGGAGCCCTGGGGTTGCATTTTGATTCTATGTCTTGTCATTTTCTATTTTAAATTTTATTTATTTTCTGAGCTTATAGATTTCTTATGGTAGATAGCTTCATCACTAGTACTGAGGCTTCCCTAGGAAATGTCTATTCCTCAGAGATATCTTCTAGGTGTAAGTAGTTCTTGGTCTTTGTGTCTATCCCAAGATCCTACCTTCCTAATTTATGAAGAATGAAAGGTTGTTGTCTAACGAGGTCAACATCCAGTCTTTTGGAACTGAACTGTGCTGATGTTTCTGACCCCTGGTAGTCACAGTGTGGTCATACAAAGGAGAAAAAGTGATTACAACAGGTATGACATTTTGGGTAAAGTAGTACAATTAGCAATAACAATAGCATCAAGCACAGCCTAGCAACTGACAAATGCTGGTCCCTATTAGTTTGGTACCTTTAACCATATGAGGAAGATCTACCATTGTATAACAAAATCTAACATAAACCAGAAACTTGTATACAATGAGTTTCACTTTAATAGAGTGATTTTATCCTGTGGGAAGGAAGTTTAACAGGAATGTGGGATAAAACAGACAGATAAATGAAGAGAAATATAGTAGAAACAAGACTAGAGGACAAAGGATAAATACCCATGCTTTGGGAAACTGGAGAAGAGGGCAGGAGAGAAAGAATGAAGGAGAAAGCAAAAGAATATTGGAGTGAACCAGAAAGAAAGGAGACATTGTTCACTCACATGAAAATATCATAAAGTCAAGAGAGATAGTTGAGGAAAGAGAGGAAGAAGCTGAATAGAACAAAACAAAAATAAATGTAAAAAACCTAAACAATTAAAAAAAAAACCCAACCAGACAGAAAAAGGAAAATGAATCAAGGAAACAAAGAAAAAGAAAAATAACAAAATTCCTCTGGTGTCCACAGTTATGTGTTAGTAGTGTCTGAGACAGAGCCTGAAAATGTGCTGTGCATCCCCTCCATATCTGCAGATGGATTAGTGCTGATATGGGCCCTTTTTGGCCTCCAGATGTGAGGGCTATGGCTATTCTTCAGCCAGTAACTTTCCAGATGTCCCTTGGGTGGTTTGCCCACATCTTCTTTCTGTGTTTGTCTCCACACCACTCTCCCAGCTGCTTCGGTGCCCTCAAATGGAGCCAGCCTGAGGCTGCTCCTAGGTTAGTGCACATTTGACCACTCCTGGACCTTGCACTGCCTCCTTTGTTCCACACTTCTGATTACTCTCATGCGCTGGCTGTAGGTCATGGAAGGGGGAACCCTTGTCCCATTGTTCACCTGGGTCATTTGCCTATTTGTGCCATCAGTTGCAGTGGGAGGTGTCCTTGTCCTGTCACTGACCAAGGACCAAGGCCTCTTGCCTGCCAAGGTCACTTTCTGCACAGAGCAGGGAGACACTGCCACTCATTTGTAGCTACTGCTGAGATTGGTTTTTGCTAGGAGCTGGCTGGAGTGGTCTGGGCAGTCCCAGTCCCTACCTCTCAGCTGAATTTGCCCCAGTCTGCTCTCCAACTGCTCATGGTCTACTGTGACAGCCTTCCTTCTTTCTTTCCTGCCTTCCTTCCTTCCTTCCATTTCAGGGCATTGGCAGTAAAGTGACCTGGTGGAGTTCAAGCTCAAGCCTTTTGAAATAAAATGGTGACCTCCCCCCCCCTGCCCCCGCCCAGTCCTGAGTCACAAGACTGTGTGCCAGGGTCACTGTTCCACCTCACTCACCATCTGTTGACTCTGGGGTGCTGCTTGGGAAATAGTGTCTCATCTTCTCACTGCTGCCTCCAATTGCATAATTCTCCCCATCCAGGTCCAGTCTCTCTTTTGCAGTGAACAGCAAAAGTTTTTCTCTGGCTCCCTGCTGGGGTGTCTACACAGCCATTCCACCACACCATGTGTTCTCCAGTCTGTAGTGGTGAGCTGTTTCTTCTATAGCAATGGATCCTTTTTCTTCTTCTCCTCTGTCAGTTTCCTTATAGTTCTCATGTGCCCTCCACTCACTTTGTTTCCTCTCTGGGCTGTTGATTTCCAGACTCTGGGCACTTTGTCCTGGAGCAGCCATGCTGCTGACTCTCACTGCTCTGACACTTTTTTTTCTCTCCTCCAATAGCCCATTTTTCTTCTTTCCTTTCTTCCTTCCCTCCATCCCTTCATCTCCCTTATCCCCCCCCCCGTTTCCCCCTTCCTCCTCCTCTTTATTGCTTTTTCTCCTAGCAGTTATTTATGGAGGACAGAGTGAGAGATGGGAAAGAAAAAAAATTTCCAACTGCTTACCACAAGTTAATTTCTATCAGAACACTCTTCCCCATTTAAGCAACTGCCCTGTAAGGTACATACAATATTATGTGTGCCCATATAGCTATGGATAGTTTGAACCTCAGAAAACATAAGTGATTTGTTCAAGATAAATATTTAAGATAAGTGGGGCAACCCCATTTCTACCAAAGGGCTCGGCCTCAGTATGAAGGGAGTAAAGCATTAGAAGGGGATGAGAGAGAGAAAGGATGAGGTTATAAAAGGTCACCATGGAGTAAATGCTGCTGCAGAAATAATAAACCTGTTAGGAGAGAGGAAAATAGGTCCAAGGGAAATCCCTGAGGCTCAGCTACAAGAATCTCTGAGAAGGCTCTCCAAGCAGGACAAACCAGGTGAGACAAGCAGCTTGAAGATCCATGGCCGTCCCTGGCCCCTCCCATGCCACAGTGAGGTCCACTTAGTCCTGTGGTGCCTGCAAGGCCAAATTCTCCCTCCCGACCACGCCTCTGGCCTTCTGGCTTCTCTGCTACATGGTCCCACACTACAGAGGCACAGGAGATTATAAAGACCCTTGTCCTGAGCACCACAAGATAGAGCAGAAGTTAGTAACAGAAAGAGGGCTTCTGAGGCCCCTCAATGAAAACTGAAGCTCAGGAGAAAAGTAAAGAGAATCTCTGCAATAAAGGCACATCAGACCACTGTACTTGGTCTGACGCTGCCTTGATGAGACTCATTGACTCATATATGCACATGGATTCCTACATGGCCTACTGGGACAGCAGAGACATACCCTGAAGGAGGCCCATAATTTTTATTGCTATTTGCAAAAAAGAAAAAAATTTTTTTCTCTTATTTGTAATTCTTAATTTTTACTTTTTTTCTCTTCAAATTTTTACTTTTCTTTCTTTTATCTTTTCTTTTTCTCTCTCACTCATTCTCTTGCTGTCCCACATTGCTCCTCATCTCCCCATTTGTTCCTTTCTGCACTGAATTCAGATCTCTCCTTTATTATTCTTTTTTTCTCTTTTTCCTTCTCTTATCATTAAGTTTAAAGGAAAGTAAATTTGGAATCTAGCCTCCCTGTTGCTGTTAGGTGATTCCATTCACATCTTTGTTCTTTCATTCTTCCTTTCTCTTTTTCCTTTAACAACTTCTTAGAGTTTGTGTGATCTTTCTGTGTCTTCTGGCCTCACCGCTAATCTTACCTGTTCTTTCTACCTATCCCTCCCTCCCCAACTGTTTTTAACTCCCCACCCTGATGGGGAAAGATGCTATATTGAAGACTTTATTCATTATAAACTTATGTTAGGTTGGTCCTCCGTTTTAATTTAACTCACATAGTTAAATGTGATAGATTAATAACTACCACAAATTGTCATTTTCTAAGCTGTGCTTGATGCTATGGTATGCCTGACTATGTCATTTGGGCTAACATGTTGTGATTGATCTAATTAGTTTTCCTTCCTGGTATAAGGAAAATAAAATAGTCTCAGAGTCGTTAGAGTCTCAGAACCCAAGCACAAGCAATATCTGGAAGACACCTCTGAAAAGCAGTCATTCCACAAGGGTTTTAAACACAAGCAATAAAGATACCTACATTAAGCAATTTTGAAATATCAACCCAGGAATTAAACCAAGGCCAGTACAAACAACAAAAATGAGAAGACATTTAAGCAAGGCACAAACTCAGGCTTCCACACCACAAAAAGGAAATTATGGGGGAAATGAGGTGGAAAATTCTGATAAACAACCACTTGGATACCCTGAAATGATAGCACAGGAAGTAACAAAGCAGATACATGAGGCTCTAGAAAAATTCAAAACAGAAATAATCTCCCAGACAAATACAGAGATGGTGAGTAGAGTGAAAGACATGATTAGAAGCTCTAGAGCAGAAACAGATAAGAAAATAGATGAGATCAGAAACATGCTGGAAGCCATGAATGCCCAGCATAAGAAAGAAATGGAATCCACGAAACAGATTCAAAAAAATATTCAGGAGATTAAAAACTCCATTGACAGCATGCAGAGCAGACTAAGAGAATCTGAAGATAGAATATCAGATATAGAAGATAGGATTGCGGTTAAGGACCATGAAAACAGAGATTTCTTAAAGATAGTAAGGGACCATAAAAAATCAATCCAACAGCTGCTAGATGATGCAAAGAAGAATAACATAAGACTCATAGGACTCCACAAAAAAACAGGAGAAAGTACAATTGACATAAAAAACTGTTCACAGAAGTAATAGTAGAAAACTTCCCAGACAGAGGTAGAGAATGTGACATACAGATAAGTGAGCATATAGAACTCCAACCAACCATGACCAAAAAATTCTACACCTAGACATATAATAGTCAAGATCCCTGAAACTCAACAGAAGAACAAAATCCTACAAGCAGTTAGACAAAAGAAACAAATCACCTACAAAGGAAAGCCCATCAGAATCATGGCAGACTTCTCAACACAAACCCTCAAATCAAGGAGAGCCTGGAGTGAAATACTTCAAGCCCTAAAAGAAAAAAACTTCCAACCGAGACTGTTGTATCCAGCAAAATTATCTTTCAAAATTGATGGGGAAATTAGATACTTTCAGGACAAAGATCACCTGAGAAATTTCGTGAACACCAAACCAGCACTCCAAACAATTTTAAGCAATATCCTAGAAAAAGACAATGAAGGTCACAACTCCATGAGGCCCAGCAGAGAGAAGGCATCACGCAAGGTAAGACACTAAAGTGAAAGGGAGGAAAAAAAGAAATAAAAGAGCCAACAATAGTAAAACATCATGACAAGGATGAGTCAATATCTCTGAATTATAACTATCAATGTTAATGGCCTCAATTCACCAATCAAAAGAAATAGACTGACAGAAGGGATTAAGAAACAAAACCCAGCAATATGCTGTATACAAGAAACACAACTAACCCAAAAGGAAATCCACAGACTGAAATTAAAAGGATGGAAAACAGTTCTCCACGAGACAGGAACCCAGAAAAAAGCAGGTGTAGCAATCTTATTTGCAGACAAAGAAGATTTCAAACCAAAACTAATTAAGAGAGACAAAGATGATCACTACATCCTGGTGAAGGGAACAATCCAAGAGGAAGAGATGACAATCCTAAATATATATGTACCAAATACAAATGCCCCCAACTATATAAAACAAATATTAATGGACATGAAAAACCAAATAAGCACTAATACAATTGTAGTGGGGGACCTCAACACCCCTCTATCACAAATACAGAGAGAAACTAGAAAAAAATTAACAATGAAATTCAAGAACTGAACCAAGCTATTGAACAAATGGATTAATAGATGTTTACAGAGTGCTCCACCCCACAAAATCAGAATACATATTCTTTTCAGCTGCACACAGATCATTCTCCAAAATAGATCACACGCTAGTTCATAGGACATATCTAAGTAAATGTGAAAGAATTGAAGTTACCCCCGTACATTATCAGACCATAGTGCAATACAATTAGAGATCAATAATGTAAGAAACTGCACAAACACATGAAAATTGAACAACACCCTCCTGACCAACCAATGGGTGACAGAGGAAATTAAAGAAGAAATTAGACAGTTTCTACAAGTAAATGATAATGCCAGTACAACATACAGGAATCTGTGGGACACAATGAAAGCAGTTCTATGTGGGAAATTCATAGCAATGAATGCCCATATTAGGACAACAGACAGAACTCAGTTAAATAACCTAATGCAGAACCTCAAGCTCCTAGAAAAAGAAGAGAATAACAAACCCAAAGCTTGTACAAGAAAGGAAAATATAAAGATCTGAGCAGAAATCAATGCAATGGAGACTAAGAGAATGATACAAAAAATCAATGAATCAAAAACAAAAAGAAAAAAAAAATCAATGAATCAGAGTTGATTTTTTGAAAGAATAAATAAAATTGATAAACCTTTAGCCAACCTTACCAAAAAAAGGAAAGAAAAGGCTCAAATCCAAGCAATTAAGAATGAAAAAGGTGAAGCCACAAGAAACCCAGAGAATCATCAATACCTACTTTGAGAACCTGTACTCTAATAAAATGGAAAACACAAAAGAAATGGACAGATTCCTGGATACATATGAATTGTCAAAATTAAATGAAGAAGATATAGAAATTCAAAACACCCCAATAACAATGACAGAAAATGAAAATGTAATAAAATATTTACCAACAAAGAAAAGCCCAGGTCCTGATGGCTTCACTGCTGAATTTTACAATACATTTAAAGAAGAACTATTGTCATTATTCTTTAAGCTTATCAAGGAAGTTGAAAGGGAAGCAAGGCTTCCACATTCATTCCTGGAAGCAAGTGTTACTTTGATCCCCAAACCAGGGAAGGACCCAACCCAAAAAGAGAACTACAGACCAATCTCCTTAATAAACATAGATGCACAAATCCTCAACAAGATACTGGAAAACAGAATACAGAGGGTCATCAAGAAGATCATACACCCTGACCTGGTCAGATTTATCCCAGGGATGCAAGGATGGTTCAACATCCGTAAATCAATAAATGTAATACACTATATTAACAGAGTCAAGGACAAAAACCACATGATCATCACAATAGATGCAGAAAAAGCATTTGACAAAATATAACACCCATTCATGATAAAAATGCTACAGACAATTGGAATAGAAGGTCTTTATCTCAACCTGGTTAAGGCTATCTATGAAAAACCAACAGCCAACATCATACTAAATGGTCAAAAACTTAAAACTTTCATGCTAAAATCAGGAACAAGACAAGGATGCCCACTACCACCACTCATGTTCAATATTGTTCTGGAAACATTAGCCATAGCAATTAGACAAGAGAAAGAAATAAAAGGAAAAGATAGGAAAGGAAGAAGTGAAACTGTCCTTATTTGCTGATGATATGATACTTTACATAGAAGATCCAAAAAACTCAGTCAAAATTCTTCTAGATCTAATTGACAGATTCAGTACAGTAGCTGGATACAAGTTCAACACTCAAAAACAATAGCCTTCTTATATGGAAATAGCAGACCCATTGAGAGAGAAATTCGGGAAATATTTCCTTTTATAATAGCATCTAAAAAATGAAATATCTGGGAAGCAATCTAACAAAGGAAGCAAAAGAACTCTATACTGAAAACTACAGCACACTGAAGAAGGAGATTGAAGAGGATATAAGAAAATGAAAAGATATCCCTTGTTCCTGGGTAGGAAGAATCAATATAGTGAAAATGGCCATACTTCCAAAACTACTATATAGATTCAATGCAATGCCAATTGAAATTCTAACAATATACTTCACAGAACTAGAGAAAACAATTCAAAAATTCATTTGGAAGCAAAAGAAATCTAGAAGAGCAAAAGCAATTCTAGGCAACAGAGCCATGACTGGGGCTATCACAATCCCCAATTTGAAACTATACTACAAAGCTACTGCTGATAAAAAAACAGCATAGTACTGGCAAGGAAACAGATCAGAAGATCAGTGGAATAGATTAAAAGATGCAGAAACAACTCCAGACATACTCAGCCTCCTCATTTTTGACAAAGGAACCAACCACCCTCATTGGACGAGAGATAGCCTATTTAATAAATGGTGTTGGAAAAACTGGATTTCAACCTGCCAAAGATTAAAACTAGACCCATACCTGTCACCATGCACTAAACTAAGATTGAAGTGAATAAAGACCTAAATATTAAGCCAGAAATACTAAACTTGCTGGAAGATAAGTTAGGTAGAACTGTTGATGACATTGGCATAGGAAAAGACTTTATGAACAAATCTTCAGTAGCACGGGAGTTAGCACAAAGAATCAACAACTGGGATCTCATCATATTAAAAAGCTTCTGCACTGCAAGAGAAACTACCAAAAGAGCTAAGAGACAGCCTACAATATGGGAAGAAAGTTTTAGCAGCTGTACCTCAGAAAAAGGTCTACTATCAAGAATATATAAAGAACTGAAAAAAATCAGACCCCCTAAATTCAAAGACCCAATTCAAAAATGGGCATCTGAAATGAACAGACATTTCTCAGACAAAGAAGTAAAACCAGCAAATAAATATATGAAAAAATTTTCAACATCACTGGTCATTTGAGAGAGGCAGATGAAAACAATGCTGAGATTCCACCTCACTCCAAAAAGAATGGCTGCTATCAAGAAATCAACAAGTAACAAATGCTGGTGGGGGTGTGGAGAGAAAGGAACACTTCTCCATTGTTGGTGGGAATGTAGATTGGTGCAACCTCTGTGGAAGTCAGTATGGAGATTCCTCAAAGAACTAGGACTAGAGGTCCCATTTGACCCAGCTATTCCCCTACCTGGAATTGTCCCCAAAGAATTAAAAGAATCATACCACAGCGATATATGTGCACCTATGTTTATAGCAGCACAGTTTGTAACAGCTAAAGCTTGGAAACAGCCCAAGTGCCCATCAACTGGAAACTGGATAAAGAAGATGTGGTTGGTTTTTTTTTTTTTTTTTTTTTTTTAAATAAAATGGACTACTACTCAGCCATAAAGAATGAGAAACTAGGGACATTTATAGCCAAATGGATGCATATTGAGACCATACTCAAGTGAAATAAATAGGACATACATGTGTAAATACCAAATATTTTCTCTAGTGTGAGAAACTGAAAGTGTAAATAAGGATGAAAATGATTAAAATGAATAATTGATAATTTGAAATAGGAAATGGCTCAAGGGTTTGGGGATGGTGGGGGGGAAGGGGAAAGGGAAGAGGGGAAAAGAAAAATTATGAGAAAGAAAAATAAAACGAATCAAATTCTATGTAAATAGGGAGGGATGGAGGGAGTGAAGAGGGCACAGGTAATGGGGAAAAAATAAGAACTAAGATACATTATGTTCTGGTACAAACACCCAATGATAAATGTAAATGTATTTTATACCTAAAATGTACCAATAAAAAAAAAAAGAATCTCTGAGAAGGACCCAGCCCATGCCAAGAACACTGGCAGTGACCAGTCAGAAGGTGAGGACCCCTTGCCACTGGAAACACCCATGGCAGTGATCCACTTAGCCGCGTGAGTGGCTGCAGGAACCCCCCCCCCCCCGCTCCTCTGGTCTCTTGACCTGGTTCCACACTACAAAGACACAGGGGACACCAGACCACCATACTGGGTAAGTTGAAGGGATCATCACCTCCCATCAGAACCTGGACTATCTTCAGAGGAAGGGCAGCTGGAACCTGCAGTAGAGCCTTGCAGAGTTCAGAGTTCAACCGTACAAGAGGACAGGGACCTCAACTTGGGACAAACAGCCAGAAATCTGCCTGAAGCTCACAGGTGTATGACTGGCTTACTGAGACTCACTGACTTATATCTGCACACTGCTGCCCATGTTGTCTATTGTGACAGCAGAGACATACCCTGAAGGAGGCCCTTCATTCTCATTTTTAGTTTTCATTTCCAAAATTATTATTATTGGGGTTTATTTTTGCTCTTGTTTTTAATTTTTTTCATACTCTGCAAATTTTTGTTTTTCTCTCCTTATTCTCTTTCTTTCCTCTTTCCATTCTCTCTTCTCTCTCTTTCTCTCTCTCTCTCTCTCACACACACACACACACACACACACACTCACTGTCTTGCTGTCCCACATTGTTCTTCATCTCCCTTTTTGTTCCTGTTCTGTCCCTAATTCAGATTTCTTGTTTATTTTTCTTTTATTCTCTTTTTCCTTCTCTTGCCTGTGTCCTCTGGCCTCATTGTTAACCTTCCCCTATCCTTCTACCTATCTATCCCTCCCTCCCCTACACCTGCTAACTCCCCATCCTGAAGGGAAAAGTTGTTATATTGAAAAGTTTATTCACTATAAACATATGTTGGGTAGGTCCTTGATTTTGATTCAATTCACACAGTTAAAGGAGGTACTATAATAACTACCACAAATTGTCATTCTCTAAGATATACTTGATGCTATGATGTTGGTGATTGTATCACTTGGGCTAAAGCATTGTGATTGATTTAGTCAGTGGACCTTCCTGGTATAATGAAAATGTGATAGCCTCAGAGTCATTAGAGACTCAAAACCTAAAGACCAGCTACATCTGGAAGACACCTCCAAGAAGCAATCATTCCATAAGGGTTCTAATTGCAAGCAAAAAAGACACTTACAATAAGCAATTTTGAAGTATCAACCCATGAATTAAACCAAGGACTGTACCAAAAACAAAAATGAGAAGACATTTAAGCAAGGCCCAAACTCAGACTTTCACCCCACCAAGGGTAAACTCTGGGGGAAATGAAGTGGAAAAGTCTGATAATCAACCACCTGAACTGATAGCACAGGAAGTAACAAAACAGATGAATGAGGCTCTAGAAAAATCCAAAACAGAAATAATTTCCCAGATAACTACAGAGATGGTGAGCAGAGTGAAAGACAAGATTAGAGGCTCTAGAACAGAAACAGATTAAAAAAAAAAAGATGAGCTCAGAAATATGGTAGAAGCCATGAATGCCCAGCATAAGAAAGAAATGGAAACCATGATAGCCCAGCATAAGAAAGAAATTGAATCCATGAAACAGATTCAAACGGATATTCAGGAGATTTAAAACTCCATGGAATGTATGCACAGGAGATTAAGGGAATCTGAAGATAGAATATCAGATATAGAAGACAGGATTGTGCTTAAGGACCATGAAAAGAGAGATTTTTTCAAAATAGTAAAAGACCATGAGAAATCAATCCAGCAGCTGCTAGATAATGCAAAGAAGAATAACATAAGACTGATAGGAGTCCAAGAAAAAACAGGAGAAAGTACAGTTGACATAAAAAAAACTGTTCACAGAAGTAATAGTTGAAAACTTCCAAGACAGAGGTAGAGAATTGGACATAGAGATAAGAGAGGTATATAGAACTCCAACTAGCCATGATTAAAAAAAATCTATGCCAAAACATATAATAGTCAAGATCCCAGAAACCCAACAGAAGAACAAAATCCTACAAGCAGTTAGAGAAAGGAAACAAATCACCTACAAAGGAAAGCCCATCAGAATCACAGGAAACTTCTCAACCCAAACCCTCAAGTCAAGAGACTCTGGAGTGAAGTATTTCAAGTCCTAAAAGAAAATAACTTCCAATCTAGACTGTTGTATCCTGAAAAATTATCTTTGAAAATTGTTGGGGAAATTAGATACTTTCATGACAAAGAACACCTGAGAAATTTCATGAACACTAAACTATCATGCCAAAAAATTCTAAACAATATACTAGAAAAAGACAATGAAGATCACAACTCCAGGAGGCCCAACAGAGTGAACACAACAGGAAAGGCAAGAAACTAAAAGGAAAACAGGAAAAATAAGAAATAAAAGAGCCAACAGCAGTAAAACATCATGGCAAGGATGAGTCATTATCTATCAATTATAACCATCATTATTAATGGCCTCAATTCACCAATTGAAAGAAATACACTGGCAGAATGGATTAAGAAGCAAAATCCAACAATATGCTGTATAAAAGAAACACACCTAACTCAAAAAAAAATTCATAGACTGAAAGTAAAAGGATGGAAACAAGTTCTCCATGCCACAGTAACCCAGAAAAAAGCAGGTGTAGGAAACTTATTTGCAGACAAAGTAGATTTCAAACCAAAACTAATTAAGAGAGACAAAGATGGTCACTACATCCTTGTGAAGGGAACAATCCAAGAAGAAGAGATGACAATCCTAAATATATATGCACCAAATACAAATGTCCCCAGCTATACAAAACAAATATTAATGGACATGAAAAACCAAATAATTACTAATACAATTGTAGTGGGGGAGCTCAATACCCCACTATCACAAATAGACAGGGCCTCCATTCCACAGCTCCCAGGGCAGAGGAGGTGAGCCAATCCCAGCGCCCAGGAGGAGGCTCCCTGGCTGCCATTCCACCACTCCCAGTGCAGCTGAGGTGAACTGTGCAGGCACCAGCAGCACCACCACCCCTGGAAATGAAAAGATACATAAACAAGCCACAAAAACAGACTTCCAGATCACCTACAACAACCCCAAAGGGAAACGAGATGGAACAATCTAATACTCAACAACCTGGACTCCCTGAACTGGCAACAAAAGAGGATCTGGAAAAAAATGAAATCAGAAATAATTTCTCATATAAGAACAGACATTGTGCCCATAGTGCAAGACAGGATTAATAAATTTAAAGAGGACACAGACAAAAAAATAGAGGAGCTGAGGAACATGACGGAATCCCAACATAGGAAACAAATGGAATCCATAAAACAGATACAAATGGATCTCCAGGAGATTAAAAACTCCATTGAAAGTCTATGCAGCAGAAGGAACCAATGTGAGGACAAAATTTTAGATATAGAAGATAAGATTGCAATTAGTGACCAGGAAAAGAAAAATTGCTTTAAAATTGTAAGAGACCATGAGAAATCAATCCAGCAGCTGCTAGACAATGCAGAGAAGAAAAACATAAGACTGATCAGAGTCAATGAAGAAACAGGAAAGAGTGCAGATGACATAAAAAAACTCTTCACAGAAGTGATGCAGAAAACTTCCCAAGGAGGGGAAAAGAACTTGACATACAGATAAGTGAGGCATAGAGGACTCCAACTAGCCTTGATAAAAAAAAATGGTACACATAGGCATATAATAGTTAGGATTCCAGAAACCCAACAGAAGAACAAAATTCTACAAGCAGTGCGAAAAGAAACAAATCACATACAAAGGAAAGCCCATCAGAATCACAGCAGATTTCTCAATGCAAACTGTCAAGGCAAGAAGAGCTTGGAGTAATGTATTTCATGCCCTAAAGGTAAACAGCCTCCAACCCAGATTGATGTACCCTGCAAAACTATCTTTCAAAATTGATGGAGAAATAAGATACTTTCATGATAAAGAGCACCTCAGGAACTTCATGAATATCAAACCAGCACTCCAAAAATTTTTAGACAATATCCTAGGAGAAGACAATGAGGATCACAATCCCAGGAAGCCCAGCAGAATGAATCCATTGGGTGTGACAAATTAAATGCAAAGTGTGAGAATCCAACAAAAAGAAAAAGTCATAATAAGGCTTTTAAAACTTTTAACTTCATCTCCCTAATGAGTGTATAATTCAATCCTGTTATTGTACTAATTAGTGTTTTTCTGATTCTACTGTTGCACACCTTTCCTTGTGCTGTACGGCTCTTTATCATCTTCTAGTGTCTACTTTTTAATTGGATTGTCTATTAATGAGCTGTAAGTGTTCTTTATATATTCTAGTCATCGGTTATATGCATTGTAAATATGGTCTGTTTAAGGACTACTTTTCATTTTAATGATGTCATTTAAATTTCTAAATTTTTATGGAATCTCATGTATCAACTTTTTTCTTTTATCATCATGTTTTTTATAACCTAGGAAGTTCTTGCCTACCCTTAATTCATAAACATTTTCCATTATAATTTCTTACAATTTTATAGTTTTAGTCTTTCATATTTAGGGTTTTTTAAATTAAATTCTTTTATTGGTACATTGTAGGTATACAACACAATTACATTTCTCATTGGGAATTGTACCTTTACATAATGCATCTTGGTTCTTAATTTTTCCCCATTCTTAGCCCTCCCTTCACCCCCTCCACCCTTCCCTATTTGCAAAGACTTTATTTCAATTTTTTCCATTTCTCATCATTTTTCCTTTCCCTTCTTTCCTTTCCTCTGCCCCTCTCACTACCCCTACCCCTTTAGACCTTTTCTTCCTATTTCACATTATCGATTATTCATTCTAATCATTGGTACATTTTAGGTATACAATAAAATGACATTCATCATTGGAAATTTGCATTTACATAGTCTCTGTTGATTCTTATTTTTCACCCATGCCCAGCCCTCCCTTCAACCCCTCCATTCCGCCCTATTTACAAAGATTTTGTTCCTATTTTCCCATTTTCTCATATTAATCCCATTCCCTTCTACCCTTTCCCCTACCCCTCCCACTTCCTTCCCCTTTGCCCCTTTTCTTCCTATTTCACATTACCTATTATACATTTAGTATAATACACTTTCAGTTTCTTACACCAGAGAAACTATTCGGTATTTATTCATGTGTGTCCTATTTATTTCACTTAAGAGTATTGCCTCAATGTGCATCCACTTAGCTATAAATGTCTCTAATTTCTCATTTTTTATGGCTGATTAGTACTCCATTTTATAAAAAAAACCCCACATTTTCTTTATCCAGTCTCCATTTGATGGGCATTTGGGCTGTTTCCAAGTTTTAGCTATTACAAACTGCACTGCTATGAACATGGGTGCACATATATCACTGTGGTATGATTCTTTTAATCCTTTGGGGAAGATCCCCAGCAGTGGAATAGTGGGGTCAAATGGGACTTCGAGTCCTAGTTCTTTGATGTATCTCCATACTGATTTCCACAGTGGTTGCATCAGTCTACACTCCCACCAGCAGTGGAGCAGTGTTCCTCTTTCCCCACAGCCCTGCCAGCATTTGTTATTGGTTGATTTCATGATAGCAGCCATTCTTTCTGGAGTGAAGTGGACTCTCAGCATTGTTTTCATTTGCATCTCTGAAATGACCAGTGATGTTGAACATTTTTTCATGTACTTATTTGCTACTTCTACTTCTTTGTCTGAGAAATATCTGTTCATTTCAGATGCCCATTTTTGGATTGGGTCTTTAAATTTGGGAGGTCTGATCTTTTTACGTTCTTTATAGATTCGAGATAGTAGACCTTTTTCTGAGGAAGAGCAGATGAAGATTTTTTCCCACATTGTGGGTTGTCTCTTCACACTGCTGGTGGTTTCTCTTACTGTGCAGAAGCCTTTTAATAAGAAGAGATACCACTTGTTGATTGTTTGTACTAGTTCACGGGCAACTGAGGTTTTGTTCATAAAATCTTTTCCTACAACGATGTCTTCAAGGGTTCTACCTAACATCTGTTCCAACTGGTTCAGAGTTTCTATTTTAATATTTAGATCTTTAATTCATTTTGATTTTAGTTTAGTGCATGGTGAGAGATACAGGTCTAATTTTAATCTTTGGCAAGTTTAAAGCCAATTTTTCCAGCACCATTTATTAAAGAGGCTATCTTTCCTCCAGTGAGGGTGTTTGGCTCCTTTATTGAGGATGAGATGGTTGACTGTGTCTGGCGTTGTTTCTGCATCTTCTAATCTGTTCCACTGGTCCTCAAGTCTGTTTCTTTGCCAGTACCATGCTGTTTTTCTCACAATAGCTTTGTAGTATAGTGGCAGGTTGGGGATTGTGGTGCCCCCTGCCATGTCTCTGTTACCTAGAATTGCTTTTGCTATTCTGGGTCTCTTCTTGTTACAAATGAATTTTTGGATTGTTTTCTCAAGGTCTATGAAGTATGCTGCTGGGATCTCAATTGGAATTGCATTAAATCTATATAGCAGTTTTGGAAGTATGGCCATTTTCACTCTATTAATCCTTCCTACCCAAGAGCAGGGTATGTCTGCCCATTTTCTGATATCATCTTCAATCTCTCTTTTCAGAGTGCCATGGTTTTCAGAGAAGAGGTCTTTGATTTCTTTTGTTAGGATGATTCCTAGGTATTTCAGTTTTTTGGATGCTATTGTGAAAGGAATTGTTTGCCCTATTTCTCTCTCAGTGAGTCTGTCATTGGTGTAGAGGAAAGCTATTGATTTTTGTGTGTTGACCTTGTAACCAGCTACTTGACTGAATTTGGTTGTTAAGTCTAGAAGACTTTTGTAGTTCTTGGGGTCCTCTATATAGAGTATCATGTCATCTGCAAATAATGACAGTTTGACTTCTTCATTACCTATCTTTATTCCTTTTATTTCTTTCTCTTGTCTAATTGCCGTGGCTAATGTTTCCAGAACTCTATTGAACAAGAGTAGTGATAGTGGATATCCTTGTCTTGTTCCTGATTTTAGTGTGAAGGATTTCAGTTTTTGACCATTTAGTATGATATTGGCTGTTGGTTTTTCATAGATGGCTTCTATCAGTTTGAGGTAGAGACCATCTATTCCAATTTTTTGTAGGGTTTTTATCATAAAAGCGTGTTGGATTTTGTCAAATACTTTTTCTGCATCTATGGAGATAATCATATGGTTTTTGTCCTTGGCTCTATTGATATAATGTATTACACTGATTGATTTGCATATGTTGAACCATCCCTGCATCCCTGGGATGAATCCCACATGATCAGGGTATATGATCTTCTTGATGATCTTCTGCATTCTGTTTGCCATTATCTTATTAAGGACTTTTGCATCTATGTTCATTAGTGAGATTGGCCTATAGTTCTCTTTTTGGTTGGGTCTTTCTCTGCTTTGGGGATCAAGGTGATGCTTGCTTCCAGGAATGAATTTGGGAGTATTGCTTCCCTTTCAATTTCATTGAAGAGTTTAAACAGTAGTGGCAGTAGTTCCTCTCTAAATGTCTCATAGAATTCAGCAGTGAAGCCATCAGGGCCCAGGCTTTTCTTAGTTGATAAGTTTTGAATTACATTTTCAATTTCATTGGTTGATATTGACTTGTTCAGAATTTTTAGGTCTTCTTTGTTCAACTTTGGTAATTCATATGTATCTAGGAATCTGTCCATTTCTTCTGTGTTGTTCATCTTATTGGTGTATAGGTTCTGGAAGTAGATATTGATGATCCTCTGGATGTCTACTGGGTCTGTTGTCATTTCACCCTTTCATTCCTAATTGCATGGATTTGGGCCTTTTCTTTCTTTTTTCTGACAAGGTTGGTAAAAGTTTGTCAATTTTGTTGATTCTTTTGAAGAACCAACTCTTGGCTTCATTGATTTTTTTGTATCATTCTCTTAGTGTTCATTGCATTGATTTCTCCTCTGATCTTTATAATTTCCTCACTTGTATGAACTTTGGGGTTGTCCTGCTTTTCTTTTTCTAGAAGCTTGAGGTTCAGCATTAGGTTGTTTAATTGGGCTTGTTCTGTTTTCCTAATATGCATATTCACTGCTCTGAATTTCCCTCGTAAGACTGCTTTCATTGTGTCCCATAGACTCCGATATGTTGTATTGTCATTGTCATTTAATTGAAGGAACTGCCTGATTTCTTCTTTAATTTCCTCTGTGACCCATTGCTTACTCAGGAGTGTGTTGTTCAATTTTCACGTGTTTATGAAATTTCTTCAGTTTCTTTTGCTATAGATCTCCAATTTCATTGCTCTATGGTCTGATAATATACAGGGGATAACTTCAATTCCTTTGCACTTACTTAAACATGTTCTATGTGTGAATATGTGATCTATTTTGGAGAATGACCCATGTGCAGTTGAGAAGGAGGTGTATTCTGATTTTGTGGAGTGGAAGACTCTGTAAACATCTGTTAAGTTCATTTGTTCAAGAGTTTGATTGAGTTCTAGTATTTCATTACTTATTTTTAGTCTAGTTGGTCTATCTATTTGTGACACTGGGGTGTTGAGGTCCCCCACTACAATTGTATTAGTGCATATATGACTTTTCATGTCTGTTAGTATTTGTTTTATATAGTTGGGTGCACTAGTGTTTGGTGCATAGATATTTATGATTGTCATCTTTTCCTCTTGGATTTTTCCCTTTACAAGGATGTAGTGTCCTTCTTCATCTCTCTGAATCAGTGTTGGTTTGAAATCTACTTGATCTGCCAAGAGGATAGCTACTCCTGCTTTTTTTTAGGTTCCTATCGCATGGAGTATTGTTTTCCACCCTTTAACTTTCAGTCTAGGAGTTTCCTTTTGAATGAAGTGTGTTTCTTGTATGCAGCATATTGTTGAATTTTGCTTCTTGACCCATTCTGCCAGTCTATTTCTTTTGATTGGTGAATTGAGACCACTAATGTTGATGGTTATAACTGAAACGTATTGACTTGTCATTGCCATGACTTTTTCTTGTTGTTGGGTTCTCCCCCTTTACATTTAATTTCTTGTCATGCCAGATGTATTCATTCTGCTTTGGTTCCTGGGGTTGTGATCCTCAATGTCTGTTCCTAGGCTATTATGTAAAATTCTTTGGAGTGCTGGTTTGGTATTCATGAAGTTCCTAAGGTGCTCTTTGTTATGCAAGTACCTTATTTCTCCATCCATTTTGAAAGATAGTTTTGCAGGGTACATCAATCTGGCTTGGAGGCTGTTCTCTTTTAGGGCTTGGAATATGCCACTCCAAGATCTTCTTGCCTTCAGGGTTTGCATTAAGAAATCTGCTGTGATTCTGATGGGTTTTCCTTTGTATGTGATTTGTTTCTTTTCTTTGACTGCTTGTACAACTTTGTTCTTCTGTTCTGTTTCTAGAATCTTAACAATTATATCCCTATGGGTAGTTTTTTTTGGTTAAGGCTATTTGGAGTCCTATATGCCTCACTTATGTGTATGTCGAGCTCTTTCCCCCTGCTTGGGAAGTTTTCTGCCATTATTTCTGTGAAGAGATTTTTTATGTCATCTCCACTCTCTCCTGTTTCTTCATTGAGCCCAATCAGTCTTATGTTATTCTTCTTTGCATCATCTAGCAGCTGCTGGATTGATTTCTCATGTTCCCTTATAATTTTGAAGCAATTTTTCTTTTTCTGGTCACTAATTGCCATCTTATCTTCTATATCTGAAATTCTGTCCTCACATTGGCTCATTCTGCTGTGTAGACTTTCAGTGGAGTTTTTCATGTCCTGGAAATCTATTTCCATCTGTTTTATGCATTCCATTTGTTTCCTATGTTGGGATTCCATCATGTTCCTGAGCTCCTCTCTAGATTTATTAATCATGTCTTTCACTAGGGGCACCATTTCTCCTGTTATCTGAGAAATTATTTCTGATTTCATTTTTTCCAGCTCCCCTTTTGTTGCCAGTTCAGTGGGTCCAGGTGGTTGAGTATCAGAGTGTTCCATCTCATTTCCCTTTGGGGTTGCTGTAGGTGATCTGGAAGTCTGGTTTTGAGACTTATTTACATGTTTTCTCATTTTGACTGGGGTGGGGGTCTGTTAGCGCCTGCACGGATTACCTCCTCTGAGCTGGGAGAGGTGGGACCGGGGCCAGGAGCTGCAGTAGGGATGGTGACCCAAAAGCCCTTTCCTGTGGGCTGGGAGCAGCAGGCAGGATGGTGGCCGGGAAGCCCCTCCCTCTGGGCCAGGAGTGGTGGGAGGGATGGTGGCCCGGAAGCCCCTTCCTCTGGCCCAGGAGCAGGGGGACTCTATACCTTGGTCTGGTGGTCTGGTGTCCTGTGTGTCTTTGTAGTGTGGAACCAGGTGGCTGCCTGTCTGCAGCGGGGTGATTCTGTGTGTTCTGTGTGACTCAGGACCTCGGTAGGGTGTGGGTAGAGCTGCCTGTCTGCAGCGGGGTGATTTGGAGTCTTTTGTGTTTCTCGGGACTTCAGTAGGGCGTGCACAGACCTGCCTGTCTGCAGCGGGCCAATTCGGCGTGTTCTGCGGGACTGGGGACCTCCGTAGATCATCTCTTATTTAGGTTTATAGATCCTTTCAAGTTATTTTTATGTATGGAAATAAAGGGTTGAGGTTAATTTTTTATATATGGATACCAGGTGATCTAGTGGCATTTGGTGAAAACACTATCTTTTCCTCTGCTCTTGAATTGAGTTGATATTCTACAAAATGTTAATGTTAAATAATCTTTCAAAACTCAGTGGACCATATATTTGTGGTTCTATTTGTAGATTCTCTGTTTTATTCCAATGATCTGTATGTCTTTCCTTACACCAACACTGCCTTGATTACTGTAGCTTTAGAGGAAGTCTTAAAATTAGGTACTAAATGTCTTCCAAAACTGTTGTTTTTTCTTTTTCTTTTTACTTTTCTAGGTCCTTTGTACTCCTACATAACTTTTAAATTTCAATATCCAATTCTTCATTCATATACATACATAGTATACATAGCATACATAGACCTGAATTTTTATATATATCTTGTGTTTTGTAAGCCTGCTAAATTCAAATACAAGTTCTAGGGGCTCCTAGAGATTTCTTAGTCTTTTCTCTGTAGATGATCATTTCATCTACACATAAAGATTTTACTTCTACCTTGCCAATCCTATCCTAATTGTGTCATTTTTATTCCCAGACTATTCTGGTTTAGGCCTATGTTTCAAAGTTTAATGGACAGATGAAGAGTAGGTGTATCTGCCCTTGTTCCCCACCTTAGGGAGGGAGCATTGTATCCTCTCCATTCATATAAGGCATTTTAGTTGGAAGTATGCAGTACATGTCTTTTATCTGTTGAGAAGGTTCTGTTCTACTTCTAGTCTCCTGATAGCTTTTACCATGAACAGCTGTAGAATTTATTCCAGTACTTTTTCTCCAGGTAGTGACAAGATCATACGGCTTTTTCTTTTCCTCTGTTAAAATGATGACTTTTGGGGGTGGATCTTCCAATGCTGAACCAACACTGCCATCCCTATAATAAAACCACTTTCTACATACTGCTAGATCTGACTTTTAGTAGTTTGTTTTGTTAAACAAATTTCTATCTATGTTCATACTTTTTTCTTCTATTATCTTTATCCAGTTTTAGGATTACCACAATGTTGAGTTACTAAAATGAGGGGAGAAGTGTTTCTTCTTTATTTTGCTTTAAATATTTGATATAATTTATCAGTTAAAATGTATATGACCCTGTTTGTGTCATATAGGTAGGTTTTCAAGCTAGGAATATACTTTCTTTAATATGTGCAATTCAAATTTTATATTTCCTCCAGAGTCACTTCCTTTATAATTTGTTTTCCAAGGTAATTCTTAGAAGTTGTCAAATTTATTTCAAAAATGATTTTTGTAATATGTTTTCTATATCCTTTTAAATTCTGTAAAGTCTGTGGTAATGTCCTCTAAATTTTGATATTGTAATTTCAAAAATGTATTATTGATGCCCTGTAATAGGAAGAAAAGGTCTAAAGGAGCAGGGGAAGTGGGCAGGGTAGGGGAAAGGAAAGAAGCAAAAAAAAATTATGAGAAAAGGAAAAAATGCAAACAAAGCTTTTGCAAATAGGAAGGGTGGAGGTGGTGAAGGGAGGGGAGGGGAAGGGGAAAAAAAAAAGAAACAAGATACTCATGTAAAGGTACAAGATCCCAATGATGAATATAACTGTATTTTATACCTAAAATGTACCAATAAACTTAATGAGAAAAAAACCCAAATAGATAGATCATATAGACAAAAAATTAACAATGAAATTCTAGAACTGAACCAAGCTATTGAACAAATGGACTTAATATATGTTTAAAGAGTGTTCCACCCCACAAAATCAGAATACACATTCTTTTTGGTTGCACACAGTTCATTCCCAAAAGAGACCACGTGCTAGCATTTACTTACTTAAATATTTGCTTATGTTTACTTTACTTACTTAAGCATTTACTTATATTTAAGTAAATGTAAAAGAATTGAAGTTACCCTCTGTATATTATCAGACCATGGTGCCATAAAATTCGATATCAATAACATAAGAAACTGCAAAACCCCCACAAACACATGGAAACTGAATAACACCCTCCTGAACAACCAGTGGGTCACAGAGGAAATTAAAGAAGAAATTAGACAGTTTCTATGAGTAAATGATAATGCCAGTACAACATACAGAAATCTATAGAGCACAATGAAAGCAGTTCTATGAGGGAAATTCATAGCAGTGAATGCCCATATTAGGAAAACAGTAGAACCTCAAGCTCTTAGAAAGAGAAGAGAATAACAAACCCAAAGCTTGTACAAGAAAGGAAAATATAAAGATCTGAGCAGAAATCAATGCAATGGAGACTAAGAGAATGATACAAAAAAATCAATGAATCAAAGAGTTGGTTTTTCAAAAGAATAAACAAAATTGATAAACCTTTAGCCAGCCTTATCAAAAAAAGTAAAGAAAAGGCTGAAATCCATGCAATTTAGAATGAAAAAGGTGAAGTCACAACAGACTCAGCAGAAATCCAGAGGATTATCAATACCTACTTCGAGAACCTGTACTTTAATAAAGTGGAAAACAGAAGAAATGGACAGATTCCTAGATACATACAGATTGCCGAAGTTAAATGAAGAAGATACAGAAATTCTAAACATCCCAATAACAATGAGTGAAATTGAAAATGTAATAAAAAAATTTACCAACAAGAAAAGCCCATGTCCTTATGGCTTCACTGCTGAATTCTAAAAGACATTTAAAGAAGAACTATTGCCATTACTCTTTAAACTCATCAAGGAAATTGAAAGAGAATAAAGGCTTCCAAATTCTTTCCTGGAAGCAAGTGTTACTTTGATTCCAAAACCAGGGAAAGAACCAACCCAAAAAGAGAACTACAGACCAATCTCCCTAATGAACATAGATGCAAAAATCCTCAACAAGATACTGGCAAACACAATACAGAGGGTCATCAAGAAGGTCATACACCCTGACCAAGTCAGATTTATCCCAGGGATGCAAGGATGGTTCAGCATATGTAAATCAATAAATGTAATACACTATATTAACAGAGTCAAGGACAAACGCCATAGGATAATCTCAATAGATGCAGAAAAAGCATTCGACAAAATCCAACACCCATTCATGAAAAAATATCTACAGGATATTGGAATAGAAGGGCTTTATCTCAACCTGATTAAGGCTATGTATGCAGAACCAACAGCCAACATCATACTAAATCGTCAAAAACTTAAAACTTTCACACTAAAATCAGGACCAAGAAAAGGATGCCCACTATCACCACTGCTGTTCAATATAGTTCTGGAAACATTAGCCACAACAATTAAAATAGAGAAAGAAATAAAAGGAATAAAGATAGGAAAGGAAGAAGTGAAACTGTCATTATTTGCTGATGATATGATACTTTACATAGAAGACCCAAAAAACTACCAAAAGACTTCTAGACCTAATTGACAGATTCAGTAGAATAGCTGAATACAAGGTCAACACTCAAGAAATGATAGCCTTCTTATACACAAATAATAGAGTCAGTGAGAGAGAAATTAGGGAAACAATTCCTTGTACAATAGCATCCAAAAAAATGAAATATCTGGGAATCAATCTAACAAAGGAAGGAAAAGACCTCTACACTGAAAACCACAGCACCCTGAAAAAGGAGATTGAGGAGGATATAGAAAATGGAAAGACATCCCCTGTTCTTGGGTAGGAAGAACCAATACAGTGAAAATGGCCATATTTCCAAAACTGCTATATAGATTTAATGCAATGCCAATTGAAATTCCAACAACATACTTCACAAAACTAGAGAAAACAATCCAAAAATTCATTTGGAACCAGAAGAGACCCAGAATAGCAAAAGCAATTCTAGGTGATAGAGACATGGCTGGGTGTATCACAATCCCCAACTTAAAACTATACTACAAAGCTACTGCAATAAAAACAGCATGGTACTGGCAAAAGAACAGACTTAAGGATCAGTGGAATAGATTAGAAGATGCAGAAACAACTCCAGACATACTCAACGACCTCATCTTTGACAAAGGAGCTAACCACCCTCATTGGAGGAAAGATAGCCTCTTTAATAAATGGTGTTGGAAAAACTGGATTTCAACTTGCCAAAGATTAAAAATAGACCCCTATCTTTCACCATGCACTAAATTAACATCCAAGTGGATTAAAGATCTAAATATTAAAACAGAAACACTAAACTTGCTGGAAGAAAAGTTAGGTAGAATTCTCAAAGACATTGGCATAGGAAAGGACTTTGTGAACAAATCCTCAGTTGCATGGGAACTAGCACAAAGAATCAACAACTGGGCTTGCATCTTATTGAAAAGCTCCTCCAGTGCAAGAGAAACCACCAACAGAGCTAAGAGACAACCTACAATGTGGGAAAAAAATTTAGCAACTTTACCTCCAACAAAGGACTACTATCTAGAATATATAAAGAACTGAAAAAAAATCAGATGCCCCCCAAATTCAAAGACCCAATTAAGAATGGGCATCTGAAATGAACAGATATTTCTCAAATAAAGAAGTAAAAGCAGTAAATAAATATATGAAAAAATGTTCTGCATCACTGGTCATTTTAGAGATGCAGATGAAAACAATGCTGAGATTCCATCTCACCCCCAAAAGAATGGCTGCTATCAAGAAATCAACTGGTAACAAATGCTGGTGGGGTTATGGGGAGAAAGGAACCCTTCTCTATTGCTGGTCAGAGTGCAGGCTGGTGCAACCACTGTGGAAATCAGTATGGAGATACCTCAAAGAAGTAGGACTAGAGGTCTCATTCGACCAAGCTATTCTCCTGCTGGGTATATTCCCAAAAGAATGAAAAGAATCATACCACAGCAATATATGTGCACCCATGCTTATAGTGGCACAGTTTGTAATAACTAAAGCTTGGAAACAGCCCAAGTGCCCATCCATTGGAAACTGGATAAAGAAAATGTGGGGTATTTTTTACTAAGATGGAATACTACTCAGCCATAAAGAATGAGAAACTAGAGACATTTAGAACTAAATGGATGCACATTGAGGCAATACTCTTAAGTGAAATAAATAGGACACACATGTGTAAATATTGAATAGTTTCTCTAGTGTGAGAAACTGGAAGTGTAAATAAAGGTTAAAATGATTAATACAAATAATTGATAATTTGAAATAGGAAGAAAAGGTCCAAAGGTATAGGGATGGTGGGAATGGAAGGGGAAAGGAAAGAAGGGCAAGGAAAAATTATGAGAAAAGAAAAAAAATGGAAATGAGGTCTTTGTAAATAGGGAAGGGTGGAGGGGATGAAGGGAGGACAGGCAATAGGGACAAAACAAGAACCAAGATACATCATGTACAGCTACAAGCACCCAATGATAAATGTAAATGTATTGTATTCCTAAAATGTACCAATAAAAGAATTTAAAAAAAAAAGAATCTCTGAGAAGAGTTTGAGGAACTGCAAGTTTCCATGGCTTTTTAAAGAGCCCAGGGACTCTCACTGCCAAACAAGGCACCCTGATTGCTGATCATGTTTAATAAAAGGAACTTAGCAGCAAATGCTGGGAGAGGCTTTTTTTTTTCTATTTGCATTTGTATTTCTATTTCTGCTTACAGTCTGGACCTCCAAGGAAGAAAACAATTACCTCTGATTCCTATTGTGCACTTTCATGATCTAAACTCTATGTTGAATAGAAGACTGAAATCTATCAGTACCCTCAGGGAGATTTGTCATATACCATTATCTTCTATTTCTGTCCCATAGATAATCATTTATAAGCTGGTCCATTCTGAAGGCTGGATGAACTTTGTATTAGGCAGATGTATGCTCTCCAAGCCCAAAGATTTCACCTAACAATCATTTACTGCTCCCCTACACTTTCTGTTCTCCCTCTCCCCTATACAAATGTGGTACACAAGCTGAATAACATTGGGCTGCTCGTCAGTCACACTCCTGTGGTTTCCCCTCATACTGTGATTTTCTCCTTTTTCCATTCCTATATTTAAAAATCAATATTGTAATATATTTTATATAAATCTATCAACTAAAATTTTATTTTATTAGGACATGTTGTAATACATGCATTTTACAATCATCTTGGATAGTTGGTACATGTATATGTACATGTGCATGGTACAAGCTTGTTTATTTTTTTAATCCCCTTCCCTCCCTCTCTGTCCCTATTCTTTATTTCCCTTTCCTCCTTTTCATTCTAGTTGACATACTACTCAGCTATAAAGAAAGACAAATTTGAGACATTGCAGGAAAATGGATGCACCTGTAATATATGTTGAATAAAATCAAACACACAAACTTGAATACCTATGGTATTGCTTATCTGAGTAAAGCAAAGTACAAGCTAAGAAAAATAAAGGAAGGCTAGAACAAGACAAGGGGATAGATCTGTTGCAGATGGGAAAGGGTCCAGGGGACTAAGGGTGTAGGGAAATATGTAGAGTGAAGACATACCATGTACAAGGTCCTGATAACCTCAATGAATGTGGACATTATATCCCACAAATATGAATAAAGACTAATAACATCAAGATTTTCTCCTTTTCCACACTAATGCATGCCTATGCTTTTTCTCCTATTTTATCTTTGTTAGTTTATTCCAGTGACCTTTAAGAGTGAAGGGAAATTTTTCCTTTGCATCCATACTTTCCTTTGTTCCATTCTTCTTGACTCTCTTCTGTTTTAACCTCATTGTTCTGGGTTCAAATCCACATCCTATGCTCCCAGCCCTTAGGACAAATGAGAAAGAATACACATTTTCATGAATTAGCTTAATTTTTAATTACATTGCAATTCTTGTCCAAATCACCTTGAGGTAGTTCCCTGGAAACTCTGTATAGTTCTTCTTGGCAAATGGACAAGATCATTAGGATGGCCCAACACAGGTAAGCTGGAGTGGGTGGCCACCTCAAATTTGAAACTCACATTTTTCTTGTGGACAAGAAATGGTAGTTTTGAGTTTTAACTCTTGGTGGCAGTATTAGTCAACTTGGTCTCTTTAATCTTAGGACAGGACTTTTCACCCCTGAAGGCAAATGATTGACATTTCCTTTTTATAAGTAGCCTTATAACTACCCACATGAGTTTTCATGGTTTTCTTCCCCTTGCCTTTTGCAAGATTTTGGTTTTAAATTACTTAAGAAAAACATTAACTGCCACATTCACATTTACTATAACTGTGTCATTATAGCAATACTGCATTTATGTAGTCTACGAGCAATCTCAGAAAATAGTCACAAATTGGGAAAGGAGGAAAAAGGTCTCTAAATCCTAGGAATAATTTGCTACTCAAACCAGGGTTTCTTGACATACTGTCCAGTTATGACTGAGGACTGGCCTGAGATTTGTATTTAAGTTACTGTTTACCTTAATTTATAAGCCTATGTGAACTAGTACAGCCTTCCATGGAAATTAAGATTACATTTCCCTGCATATAATAAAACTGCAAATAATAGCTTGACAAATAGGACTTCATTTCTGTCACATATAAATTTCCAGAGGCAAGGAGCCCAGCACTCATTTGAGGACTTCAAGGCTCATTAGGGTCTCAGGCATCCTTCTTTCTGTTTCATTTGAGAATCTAACTTCCACCCTCCAGGTCATTTCACATCTTTGAACTGGTGTGTTATAAATGGAATCTGATAGAACAGTGGTGCATGTGTGTGAGCAGAGGAGTTACACATAATGTCTACTAATCCTTGCTGCCCCATTTGTAGTGTTGAGGATGCTGAGTGATCAGGATTCCTATTTGCCTCACATGTGTGTGAGCTCAGTGAAAGCAACAGTAATGCAGGTAAACTGGTTACTTCTACTCTTGGAACACATGAAATGCATTGTTTTTAAATTTTTATTTTTATTTATTTTTGAGACAGGGTTTTGTGGAGGATATAAGAAGTTCTTGGGCCCTTGGATAGCCTTGGGAAGACAGATTGTCCTGATGTCTGTGGCAGACCCAGATAGAGAAGTTAAAGATAACTTCAGAAGGCTGTTTGTCAATCCCACAATGTTCGTTCCACTGTGGTCCCTTGAGACTCTCAAATATTTGCTTGGTATAAGACTAGTTAAAAGTAGCTAATCCTTTAGAAGCTTTAACTAACCAAGATGATTTAGATAAGATGCACTAAGATTAAAGGAGCATATATGGTTCTTTAGATGCTTTATGTACTTACAGATATAAATGGTGGTTAGTTGACTAGCATTGTAAATTGTTTCTTTTTTAAATATTTATTTATATATTAATTGGTATATTTTAGGTATACCATACATTTACATTTATCATTGGGTGTTTGTACCTGAACATGATGTATCTTAGTTCTTATTTTTTCCCCATTACATATGCGCCCTTCACCCCCACCACCCTTCCCTATTTACATAGACTATGTTTCCATTTTTTTTTCTTTCACATAATTTTTCCTTTCCTTTCTTCCCTTTCCCCTTCCCCTCCCGCCACCCCTCTACCTTTGGACCTTTTCCTATTTCAAATTATCAGTTATTTGTTTTAATCATTTTCATCCTTATTTACACTTTCAGTTTCTCACACTAGAGAAACTATTCGGTATTTACACATGTGTGTCCTATTTATTTCCCTTAAGAGTATGGCCTCAATATGCATCCATTTAGCTATAAATGACTCTAGTTTCTCACACTTTATGGCTGAGTAGTACTCCATTTTATAAAAAGCCCCACATCTTCTTTATCCAGTTTCCAGTTGATGGGCACTTGGGCTGTTTCCAAACCTTAGCTATTACAAACTGTGCCGCTATAAACATAGGTGCACATATATCGCTGTGGTATGATTCTTTTAATTCTTTGGGGAAGATAAAGAGTAAGGGAATAGCTGGGTCAAATGGGACCTAAAGTCCTAATTCTTTGAGGTATCTCCATACTGATTTCCACAGTAGTTGGACCAGTCTGCACTCCTACTAACAATGGAGAAGGGTTCCTTTCTCTCCACACCCCCACCAGCATTTGTTATTGGTTGACTTCTTGATAGCAGCCATTCTTTGTGGGGTGAGGTGGAATCTCAGTGTTGTTTTCATCTGCATCTCTCAAATGACCAGTGATGTTGAACACTTCTTCATATATTTAATTGCTGTTTTTACTTCTTTGTCTGAGAAATGTCTGTTCATTTCAGATGCCCATTTTTGAATTGGGTCTTTGAATTTGGGGGTCTGATTTTTTTCAATTCTTTATATATTCTCGATAGTAGGCCTTTGTCTTAGCTACAGCTGCTAAAAATTTCTTCCCATATTGTAGGTTGTCTCTTAGCTCTGTTGGTAGTTTCTCTTGCAGTGCAGAAGCTTTTTAATATGATGAGATCCCAGTTGTTGATTCTTTGTGCTAACTCCCATGCTACTGAAGATTTGTTCATAAAGTCTTTTCCTATGTCAATGTCATCAACAGTTCTACCTAACTTATCTTCCAGCAAGTTTAGTGTTTCTGTCTTAATATTTATATCTTTAATCCACTTCAATTCTAGTTTAGTGCGTGGTGACAGGTATGGGTCTAGTTTTAATGTTTGGCAGGTTGAAATCCAGTTTTTCCAACACCATTTATTAAATAGTCTATCTTTCCTCCAATGAGGGTGGTTGGTTTCTTTGTCAAAGGTGAGGAGGCTGAGTATGTCTGGAGTTGTATCTGCATCTTCTAATCTATTCCACTGATCTTGGGGTCTGTTTCTTTGCCAGTACCATGCTGTTTTTTATCAGCAGTAGCTTTGTAGTATAGTTTCAAGTTGAGGATTGTGATACCCCCAGCCATGTCTCGTTGCCTAGAATTGCTTTTGCTATTCTAGGTTTCTTCTGCTTCCAAATGAATTTTTGAATTGTTTTCTCTAGTTCTGTGAAGTATATTGTTGGAATTTTAATCAGTATTGCATTAAATCTATATAGTAGTTTTGCAAGTATGGCCATTTTCACTATATTGATTCTTCCTACCCAGGAAAAAGGAATATCTTTTCATTTTCTTATATCCTCTTCAATCTCCTTCTTCAGTGTGCTGTAGTTTTCAGTACAGAGTTCTTTTGCTTCCTTTGTTAGGTTGATTCCTAGATATTTAATTTTTTTAGATGCTATTGTAAAAATTATTTCCCGAATTTCTCTCTCAATGGGTCTGCTATTTGCGTATAAGAAGGCTACTGTTTTTTGAGAGTTGACCTTATATCCAGCTACTCTACTGAATCTGTCAATTAGGTCTAGAAGTCTTTTGGTAGAGTTTTTTGGGTCTTCTATGTAAAGTATCATATCATCAGCAAATAAGGACAGTTTCACTTCTTCCTTTCCTATCTTTTCCTTTTATTTCTTTCTCTTGTCTAATTGCTATGGCTAATGTTTCCAGAACAATATTGAACATGAGTGGTGGTAGTGGGCATCCTTGTCTTGTTCCTGATTTTAGCATGAAAGTTTTAAGTTTTTGACCATTTAGTATGATGTTGGCTGTTGGTTTTTCATAGATAGCCTTAACCAGGTTGAGATAAAGACCTTCTATTCCAATTGTCTGTAGCATTTTTATCATGAATGGGTGTTGTATTTTGTCAAATGCTTTTTCTGCATCTATTGAGATGATCATGTGGTTTTTGTCCTTGACTCTGTTAATATAGTGTATTACATTTATTGATTTACGGATGTTGAACCATCCTTGCATCCCTGGGATAAATCTGACCAGGTCAGGGTGTATGATCTTCTTGATGACCCTCTGTGTTCTGTTTGCCAGTATCTTGTTGAGGATTTTTGCAACTCTGTTCATTAGGGAGATTGGTCTGTAGTTCTCTTTTTGGGTTGGGTCTTTCCCTGGTTTTGGAATCAAAGTAACACTTGCTTCCAGGACAGAATTTGGAAGCCTTGCTTCCCCTCCTTTCAATTTCCTTGATGAGTTTAAAGAGTAATGACAATAGTTCTTCTTTAAACATCTTGTAGAATTCAGCAGTGAAGCCATCAGGACATGGGCTTTTCTTTGTTGGTAAATTCTTTATTACATTTTCAATTTCACTCATTGTTATTGGGGTGTTTAGAATTTCTGTATCTTCTTCATTTAACTTCGGCAATCTGTATGTATCTAGGAATCTGTCCATTTCTTCTGTTTTCCACTTTATTAGAGTACAGGTTCTCAAAGTAGGTATTGATTATCCTCTGAATTTCTGCTGGATCTGTCATGGCTTCGACTTTTTCATTCTTAATTGCATGGATTTGAGCCTTTTCTTTCCTTTTTTTGATAAGGTTGCCTAAGGTTTGTCAATTTTATTTATTCTTTCAAAAAGCCAGCTCTTTGATTCATTGACTTTTGTATTGTTCTCTTAGTCTCCATTGCATTGATTTCTGCTTGGATCTTTATAATTTCCTCTCTTGTATGAGCTTTGGGTTTGTTATGCTCTTCTTTATCTAGGAGGTTGAGGTTCTGCATTAGGTTATTTAACTGAGTTCTCTCTGTTGTCCTAATATGGGCATTCACTGCTATGAATTTCCTGTGTGGAACTGCTTTCATTGTGTCCTACAGATTCCTCTATGTTGTACTGACATTATCATTTACTTGTCAAAACTAATTTCTTCTTTAATTTCCTGTGTGACCCATTGGTTGTTCAGGAGGGTGTTATTCAATTTCCCTGTGTTTGTGGGTGTTTTGCGGTTTCTTATGTTATTGATCTCCAATTTTATTGCACTATGGTCTGATAATATACAGGGGATAACTTGAATTCTTTTACATTTGCTTAGATTTGCCCTATGAGCTAGCATGTGATCTATTTTGGAGAATGACCTGTGTGCAGCTGAAAAGAATGTGTATTCTGATTTTGTGGGGTGGAACAATCTATAAACATTTATTAAGTCCATTTGTTCAATAGCTTGGTTCAGTTCTTGAATTTCATTGTTAATTTTTTTCCTAGATGATCTGTCTATTTGTGATAGAGGGGTGTTGAGTTCCCCCACTACAATTGTATTAGTGCTTATTTGGTTTTTCATGTCCATTAATATTTGTTTTGTATAGTTGGGGGCATTCATATTTGGTGCATAAATATTTAGAATTGTCATCTCTTCCTCTTGGATTGTTCCCTTCACGAGTATGTATTGACCATCGTTGTCTCTCTTAATTAGTTTTGGTTTGAAATCTACTTTGTCTGAAAATAAGATTGCTACCCCTGCTTTTTCCTGGGATTCTGTCACATGGAGAACTGTTTTCCATCCTTTTACTTTCTGTCTATGAATTTTCTTTTGAGTTAGGTGTGTTTCTTGTATACAGCATATTGCTAGGTTTTGCTTCTTAATCCATTCTGTCAGTCTGTTTCTTTTGATTGGTGAATTGAAATCATTAACATTGATAGTTATAATTGAGAGATATTGAGTCATTCTTGCCATGATGTTTTATTGTTTTTGGCTCTTTTCTTATTTTGCTCCCTTTCCATTTAGTGCCTTACCTTGCGCGGTGTCTTCTCTCTGTTGTCGCTCATGAAATTGTGGCCTTTATTGTCTTTTTCTAGGATATTGCATAAAATTGTTTGGAGTGCTGGTTTGGTGTTCATGAAATTTCTCATGTTTTCTTTGTTGTGAAAGTATCTAATTTCCCCAACAATTTTGAAAGATAATTTTCTGGATACAACAGTCTAGGTTGGAAGTTATTTTCTTTTAGGGCTTGAAATACTTCACTCCAGGCTCTCCTTGATTTGAGGGTTTGTGTTGAGAAATCTGCCATGATTCTGATAGGCTTTCCTTTGTAGGCAATTTGTTTCTTTTCTCTAACTGCCTGTAGAATTTTGTTCTTCTGTGGGGTTTCTTGGATCTTGACTATTATATGTCTAGGCATAGATTTTTTTTGATCGTGGCTAGGTGGAGTTCTATATGCCTCACTTATCTGTATGTCCACTTCTCTACCTCTGTCTGGGAAGTTTTCTACTATTACTTCTGTGAACAGTTTTTTATGTCAATTGTACTTTCTCCTGTTTTTTGTGTACTCCTATCAGTCTTATGTTATTCTTCTTTGCATCATCTAGCAGCTGTTGGATTGGTTTCTCATGGTCCCTTACTATCTTTAAGAAATCTCTGTTTTCATGGTCCTTAACCGCAATCTTGTCTTATGTTATATTCTGTCTTCAGATTCACTTAGTCTGCTCTGCATGCTTTCAATGGAGTTTTTAATCTCCTGACTATCTGCTTGAATCTGTTTCATGGTTTCCATTTCTTTCTTATGCTGGGCATTCATGGCTTCCAGTATGTTTCTGATCTCATCTATTTTCTTATTTGTTTCTGCTGTAGAGACTCTAATCATGTCTTTCACTCTACTCACCACCTCTGTATTTATCTGGGAGATTATTTCTGCTTTTAATTTTTCTAGAGCCTCATGTATCTGCTTTGTTACTTCCTGTGCTATCATTTCAGGGTGTACAGGTGGTTGATTATCTGACTTTTCCACCTCATTTCCCCCATAATTTCCTTTTTGTGGTGTGGAAGCCTGAGTTTGTGCCTTGCTTAAATGTCTTCTCATTTTTGTTGTTTGTACTGTCCTTGGTTTTATTCCTGGGTTGATATTTCAAAATTGCTTAATGTAGGTATCTTTATTGCTTGTGTTTAAAACCCTTGTGGAATGATTGCTTTTCAGAAGTGTCTTCCAGATATGGCTTGTGTTTAGGTTTTGAGGCTCTAATGACTCTGAGGCAATTTTATTTTCCTTATACCAGGAAGGAAAACTGAGTAGATCAATCACAACATGTTAGGCCAAATGTTACAATCAGCAATACCATAGCATCAAGCACAGCTTAGAAAATGACAATTTGTGGTAGTTATTAGTCTATCACATTTAACTATGTGAAGTATAATCCCCTGTGCCTCTGTAGTGTGGGACCAGGTAGCAGAAGAGCCTGGAGGTGGGGGGATGGTGGTGGTGGAATTGGGCCTTGCACACACCTGCATGACTAAGAGGAGCACTGGTTGAAGGTATGGCTCCAAGCTGCTCCTGGTACCTCACCGTGCCATGGGTAGGAACCGAAACACAGCCAAGGAGCCTCAGGCCACTTGGCCCACCCTCAGAGAGAAGCACAGGGTGAAGGTGTGGCTCCAAGCCTCTCCTGGGACCTCACCATGCCATGCCATGGCCAGGAACTGGAACACAGCCCTGTAAATTGTTAATGATTGATGTATCCTACAGAAAAATGTATAAAAGAAGAATATTACCAATAAACCTGACCTTAACTCCTAACAGAGCTCTTTTCCCCCATGTCCTTCATTTTATAAGTTTTGTTGGATACTGTCTTCAGGTTCCAGTCTCCCACCGAGGAGACTCCAACAGGGTTTCAGTATATAATCAGACAGGCCTTGAACTCACCATGTAGCTCAGGCTAGCCTCAAATTCTTGATGATACTCCTGCCTCAGCTTCCCAAGTGCTGGGATTACAGGTGTGCACCACCTGCATGTATTTTCTTAAGAAAGCACAGGAATATATTGTTAGTTATTAAATGTGAGACCAGGAGATACAGGAATAACAGACAGGTAAGAGACCTGAGTAAACCAAGATAAGCCCTGGAAAAATTGGAATGCATGGAGAAAGACCCACATGAAATTGCCCCCAGGAAGCTAGAGGTTGAGGGAGAAGTCTATGCTACTAACATCAGAGGCCTAGCTAAAATACCACATTGTTTCAAAGGAAGGACCAGGGCTTTGGTAAACTGAGATAAGCCCTGGAAAATTGGGGTGCAAGGGAAATCTGCTCCTCCTGACCTCAGAAACCCAGATAAAAGCAGCAACCATATTGTTTCACTGTCTCATTTTTGCATGCCCACCAAAATAGCCCAAGAAGTGCATATAAAGCCGTGAACTTGGGTGCCTCCTTGGCATTCTCCCTTGGAACCCCTCTCAGTTAGCAAGGTTTTTTTTTGTTCTTTGCAATTAGCTATACTTGGTTTGTTCCCCACTGCTGTGTCCATGGACTTCATACTTCAGTTGTCTTTATGACAAGAGCCCAGGGGGAGGAAAGAATTAGTTACAAATATATAAAACTTATTCCCACTAGTGAATTTCCATAACTCCAATGAAATCTTTAAGATTTGTAGACAAACATGATGGATATAAAATCGTATTAGCAAAAAAGAGTTGTGTACTTGGATAAATGAATGATGGTTTCAGTTTATGGGGGCCTTTACGAAAGTGCAAACTCAGGATACATTTACATCATCAAATGTCTGGTGAGCTTTGAATTCAGGAAGATCTGAAAAGGAGCATAGACCCTAAGAAGCTATAGTAACCTTGGAATGACAGAGACAAGTATTGGATCTGCCTAGAAACCCTAGTATCTTTCTAGTTTAGTAAAATTACATAGCCCTTTTCTCCCTTTTTTTTTGTGGTGTCCACTCCCAGTCTTTGATCAGTGTCAGCCTTCTGTTTTCATGGAAGGGGTAAGAAGCACCTTCCTCAAAAGGAAATCTATGCTTTGCTCTTAGGCAGATGGGGGGGGCAGAGAACTCTTCTTGCATTTATTGATTCTTAATTGCTTTTAGTTTAAAATAATCCTATGCCAAAGAGATATATTTTGGGGTGACATTTTCTGATTCTCTTCAGAGATCAGTGTAAATTTCCATTGCGAATTACCTTAAAGAATGTAGAGGATTTCAACTGACAGAGATGAATGCAAATTGTGGTGGATTAATTAATAGTAAACTTGGAACACCCAACTGAACTGAGTCAGTGTGATTCTGGGTATGGAAGACCTACCTGAGAATTGTTGCCAATGGCATAAAAGGAGGACAGAAAGGGAAGGTTGTGTGCTGTTGATTTTCCTGGAGAAGCTTGCTGTGGCTGGTTTTCCCGATATGAACTTGGCTATTCTCTTCATCAGAGGAGCTTGGGTCCTTGCTGTCACTGGGGATGGCTGATGGCTGCTGTTCTCATCAGGGGATCTCTGGTCTTCAACTTGAGCATCACTTCCTGGCTCCGGTTCAGATCCCTCAGCCTGGTGGCACAGATCCTTCACCCCACCTGCACAGACTTTCTAGATTCCACCACTGGCCTTTGGGCCTTTCCAGTGCAGATCCTTGATATAAACTTGCACGAGACATTACTGTAGGCTCTAAGCCTCTGGCTGGACTTGTGGAGGACATTGTCTTGGGCTCTAGGCCTTCAGCTGGACTTGTGTGGGATTTGGGCCCTTGGCTGGATTCTTCAGGTCTCTAGCATGCAAGACAATCTCTTGTATTCCTCTGCATTTGACATTTTGGTTGACTATTATAAAATAATCCTATAAATTTTGTGTCTTGTATTAAATCTATTCCCTTGCAAACCCTGACTGCAGCATAAAGTAACCCCAAATAGAATAAAGACATAAGCAGAGAAGCACAGATAAGGTGAAATATGCAGAGTAGGTTCCTAAATATTGTTCAAGTTTTAAAGCTACAGAGCCCAAGATCTCTAGGTCCTTCTGTCTGAAAGCATTCACTAGGCCATTTGTCTTGGCCTTGGAATGAATATAAAAGTGTGAGTGACCAGCTGGAAAGATAAGAATGCCATACTGTGGGATAGTATGCAGTCATTATTTCAGGTCTGGGTGACCAGGCCTTCCATGTGGACTTTAGTAAGCAATGGAGCATTATGGGGCAGAGTTGAACACAAGAAAGCAAGGATTCCTTCAAGTGTAAGAATAGATTATTTTATGTTTAAATCTAGAGGAAGTTCTCCAGTGCCAATTTAGATCAACAATAATTTGCTAAGCACCAGCTACAAATACCAGGTGCTAGGTTAGGTGCTCTAGAGCTACACACTTAAATACTTACCCCTGAAAAATGGCAGAGTGGTGAGTGCCAGCAGCCTAGCTTCTCCAAGACCAACTGCCCAGAATCTGGAAATCAATAGCCTGGAGACCAAAAAAAGGGTGTAGAGGTCACACGGGAACCACAAGGGAACTAACAGAAGAGCAGAAGAAAATAGGATCCATTGCCGCAGAAGAAATAGATTGCTACTGCAGACTGGAGAACATGTGATCTGGTGGAACAGCTGTGTACCTGCCCCAGTGGGAAGGCAGTGAAACAACTTTCCAGCTTACTGCAGAACAGAGACTGGATCTGGATTGAGAGTCTTGTACAGTTGGAGGCAGCCATGAGAGAGTGAGACAATATTCCCTGAGCAGCGCCCCCCCCCCCCCCCGCAAGAGTTAGTAAGTGAGGTGGAATGGCTTGTGTGGAACAGCATCTGGCAGGTGGGGCTGCCATTTTGTTTAGAGAGGTTTGGGCTTGAACACTGACAGTAGAACAGCAGAACAATCCCAGAGTTGTTTCAGTGCCCTGAGACAGGGGAGGGAAGGGTGATACAGTCATGGTAGACTGCTGGCAGTTAGACAGCAGATTGAGGGAAGATATGTTGAGAAGTAGCAACTGGGGCCAGCCAAACTCTGTTCCGAGGACCACCAAGGGCTGCTAAGATTGGCCCTGAGTACAAAGGACTGGAGGCATCCCCACTACTCTAGGACCAGAGATGCAGACAGGTAAGTGGTGTTGGCTGGCAGTGGGAAGGGGCCACTTCCTTCCTGCACTGCAACCATGGACACAAGCAAACAAAGGACCCTAGCCTATGACAGGACAAGGGCCCCCCGCCTTCAGCCTGGCTCTAGCTGAGGACACTACAGCAGCTGGGAGAGTGAAGTGGAGACAGTCACAGTGGGGAGAAGTGGGGAAGACACCTGACAGACATCTGGAAGGCTGCTGCCTGGGGAGGGTGCCCAGCTCTCAACTTTGGAAGCCAGAAACAGCCCCACTATCCAATGTTGATCTTACTGAAGACCTGGTGGGACTGCACAGTGCATTTATAGGTTCTGTCTTGGACACTAACACAAAACTGCAGACACCAGAGGAATTTTAGTGTTTTTATTATTTTTCTTTTTCCTTTTTGTTTTAATCATTTTTCTTTCTCCATCTGGTTGGGCTTTTTGTTTACATTGTTTAGGTTTTATACATTTATTCTTGTTCTATTCTATTCATCTTCTTTCTCTTCTCAACAATCTCTCAGCCAGGGATTTAGCTCAGCGGTTTTGCTGCCTGCTGTGCAAGCACAAGGACCAGAGTTCGATCCCTGGTACCAAAAAACAAAACAAAACAAAACAAAAAACCCCCAAAAATCTCTCTTGATTTTATGATATTTTCATGTGAGTGAACATTATCTCTTGTCTCTCTGGTTCACTTCAATATTCCATTGCTTCCTCCTTCATTCTTTCTCTCCTGCCCTCTTCTCCAGTTTCTCAAAGCTTGGGTGTTCATCCTTTGCTCTCCAGCACTGCTTCTCCTATATTTCTCTTCATTTATCTGTCTGTTTTGTCTCACATTCCTGTTAAATTTCCTTCCCACAGGATACCTCTCATTCTTAATAGATTAAGAAAGCAGGATCTTGGGATAGACAAAGACCAAGAACCACCTACATCTAGAAGATATCTCTGAGGAATAGGTATTTCCTAGAGAAGCCTCTATATTAGTGATAAAGCTATCTACTATAAGAAATCTACAAGCAACAACTCAGAAAACAAAATAAAAATTAAAAATAGAAAATGACAAGACATAGAAGCAAAATGCAACCTCAGATGTCCAGCCTACCCAGGACAAGTCCAGGGGATAACAAGATAGAGGAAATTGGAAATGACCTACCTGAATTATCAGCAGAAGTAAATAAACAGATGAGGCTTTAGAGAAAATAATCTTTCAGGTCAAAAAAGAAATAATGGTCAAAATGAAGGTTATGCTCAATGAATCTACACTAGAAACAGATTTTAAAAAATAGAAGAGTTTAGGAAAATGATTAGAAACCACAAATAGCCAACATAGGAAAGAAATGGAATCATGAAAGAGATTCAAACAGATATCCAAGAGATTAAAAATTCCATTGAAAGTATGTGCAATCATTTAAACCAAGGTGAAAACAGAATTTCATGTCTGGAAGACACAATTGTGGTTACCGATGATGAAAACAAAGACACCTTAAAAATAGCAAGAAGCTATAAAAATCAATCCAACAATTACAAGATGATGTAAAGAAAAACAATATAAGGTTGTTCAGAGTAAATGAAAGAGCAGGAGACAGTGAAAATACCACAAAAAACCTGTTAACAGATGTAATGTCAGAAAACTTCCCAAACATAGAAAAAGAATTTGACATACAAATAAGTGAGGCACAAGAATTCCAAATACCCATGACCAAAATAAACCTAGGCATATAATAATCAGGATTCCAGAAATTCAGCACAAGAACAGAATATTACAGCTGTTAGATAAAAGAAACAAATTGCCTATGAAGGACAGCCCATCAGAATCACAGCAGACTTCTTAACACAAACCCTTAAGACAAGGAGAGCTTCAAGTGAAGTATTTCAAGTCTTGAAAGAAAACATCCTCCAATACAGATTAATGTACCCCACAAAACTATCTTTTAAGATCAATGGAGAAATGAGATAGTTGCATGATAAAGAACATTTGAAGAAATTCAGGCCAAACCAACTATACAAAATCTTCTGAAGGGCGTTTTACAAAGATATAACAACAACAACAACAACAAAAACCACAATTCCAAGAATACCATTAGAAAGAAGCCACCAGGCAGGGCAAGTAATTAAAGAGAGGAGAAAGACAGAGAGCCAACAGCAGGAAAATAATATGACTAAGATAAGACAATACACATCAGTTATAACCATCAATGTAAATGATCTCAATTCACCAATCAAAAGAAACAAACTGGCAGAATGGATCAAGAAACAAGATCCAACAATATGCTGCATACAAGAAACACATTTAACTCAAAAAGAAATTCATAGACTGAAAGTCAAAGGATGGAAACCAAAATTCCATGTAACAAGAACACAGGAAAAAGCAGGTGTAGGTATCTTATTTGCAGACAATGTGAACTTCAAGCCAAGATTGATCAAAAGAGACAAAGAAGGTCACTACATACTTGTTTGGTTTTGGGGGGTAACAATTATGCAGATGCCATTTATTTGGTCCATAGTACAGTATATTCATTAATTTTAGTTTTACAAAACATCAAATATAAATAACCTGAAATTGTAACAATACACAAAAATTGGCATCTTACATAGACATGTCAGGCAGTAAAAACTGAAAATCTGAGTAAATTAACATTGTTTTACATTAATAAATATAACACCATTTAACATTTAAAAACAGGTTTCAATGCCTAGCACTTGATATTTCTTTGAATCTGTCTCAGTTAAGAGTATGAAAATGGTTAGAGCTAGGCTAAAAATAATTCTTCTAGCCAAAAATAAAGGCATAATATTTATAACCAGGTATCAACTTTACTAAACCACAATATTTTTAAACTATTAAATGATACCCTTAGGTATCATTTTACAGTAAAAAGGTAACATGAATTGTGTTATTTTATCTCATAACTGGTTATGCACACAATCTGTTCAAAGGGTTTAAAAACTATATTCCTACTTTCAATACAGCATACTGCAATGTTTCTGATAGTTCTAGCAAAATGAATGCTTTCAAAGGAAGCAGAATCACTTTCAAATCCCTGGTGTTAGTTTTCCCTTTGGAAAAAGGACATAAAAAATGATCTTGTGGTGCCCAGATGAGCTGACAGAGTAAGGGTTTTTTGTGTTCGATCTAATGCTATGACATAATCAAGCTCTTCCCTCTATTCCATATAAGACCTCTTTGCACTAATATTCTCTTTCTCATCTAATTTCCTCTTGCGATTTCTTTAATCTTCATTATTGTCAGCATTATTTCAAGGATCTTCTTTGTCTGAGTCAACTATGAGCACATCATCTTGCTCTTGTGCTGTGAAGGTGGAAGGCTGGGCTCCATCATTGCTGCCATTGGTTATGCTTTTGGTGGCATCTTTGGCTTGTTTGGGTCCTACTTTATCTGGGGCATCACCCACAACTTTGAATTTAACATCCTTCCCTAGGTCTTCACTATGAAGAATGTTGATCAATAAATTGTAGTCCTGAAGGAAATCATATGCTTGAAGTCAGCTGCCATTTCCAATTCCAAATTCTGACAACTTCTTATGATTATTAGCTTCTGTCTCTCCTTCTTCTGAAGATATTAGGATCGTTCCTTTTCCATCTTCAATTTGAACTTATGGTGCAACCATAGCAAATTTCCCTTTCACTATCTTACCTTGCAAGGTGCGAACAGTCACTTTCTGGATGTTCAGCTATACAGTCACCTCTGGCTTGCTGGCACATACATAACAATTGGGGTTGGGAGGATCCAGTGCACAAGGAACAAGAAGCTTCTTTCTTGGGTTTGGTTGCTTATTAAAAAAAATTGTTCTACATTGAACTATTTTTCATGATAAAATCTTTAATCCTTCTAATACTATCAACCCAGCAATCACTGCATTAATAGTAGCAATAGCAGAAATAATGTTTCCTGACAGTGATTTTATATCAAATCTGCTCTTCATATTCATACTGAAAATATACACCTTGAGGTTTGCCACAGAGGTGACAAAATCCATTGCAGATGGGTCATTCTTATCCCATATGAGCTCAGCTCCATCCCCTTTTTCAGCTAAGTGAACTCTCAAAGTCTCAATGCTCTTTGAGAAAAGATCTGCATAGCTCTTCACATCTCTAGAACCTGGTGGTCTTTCAGACCTAACTGAGGTTCATTTTATTGATCTGATGTGTTGTTTTCCTCTCCTTTATTTTGTACTTCAGCCCAGTCCGATGGAATTGGAGGTTTCCTTTTAAGCCACAGTTTGTCCATTGTCAATAGATACTTGATATCATCTTTAAAAAGCATAGTAAAAAGTTTAACTGGATCGTATCCAGTTGATTTAACCCATTTCTTTGTGGAAATACATTTGATGTCACCATCTTTATTAGATGCTTGAGCTCTGGCCTCAGCTTCTGTTGGTTCCCAGGCAGCTTCAGGGTCAGCTCTTTCAGGGGATACTTCTTGATCAGCATCTTCTTCCCCAAACAACTGGTTGAACAAATATTTTGCACACATGATGCAATGAATGGTTTCTGAGGGTGTATTATGAATTGTACAGCCAGGAAATGTTCTCTGGGTTGGCTTAGGGTGACATTCATAATACTCAGTCACACCCTTTTTGATAGTAGTTATCTGTCCAAGGTAATGAGCATTCCCACGCTCAATAAGATTGACATCAGCTGCCAGACACATCCTATTAACATGGTTTCAGGCAGCTCTGTTATCTAATGCATTCATAACCAATATGAACTGTTGAAAAATTTCCACATTGTAGTCAGGGTTCATGATACTATCATGATAAGCTGCAATATTAGCTTTTGGGTAAAACTGTAGTACACTTCCTTTGGCAACTTGTGCCTTTGATCTTCCAAAGTGTTTCTTTTGAAACAAAAACTGCCTGTTGAGGTTGCTGACATCAATAGTATCCAGATCAATCAGGTCGATGTGGGAGAAGCCAGTGAGCATGAGGTTCTTCAGGAGCTCGCAACAAATGCCACCCATGCCCAAGACCAGCACCCAGCCCCCGGCCACAACCTCAGACAGCTCCTGGGGGACAGCCTCCAGGACAGTGCCACAGTGGGACTTCCATGAGCAGCAGCAGAAGCAGAGTCACTACATACTTGTTAAGGGAAAACTTCAAGAAGAAAAGATAACAATTATAAATATATATGCACTAAATATTGGTGCACACAAGTGTATAAAGCAAATATTTATGGACATGAAAAATCTAATAAGTACTAACACAATTTTAATGGGAGACTTTAATACCCCATTGTCACAAACAGATCAATTAGACAAAAAAATCAACAAAGAAATAGTAGAACTGAACCATACTTGTGAACAGATGGACTTAGTAGGTATCTATAGAGGTCTAACTCAAACCTTCAGAATATACATTCTTCACTGCTGCACATGGGATATTCTCCAAAATAAGTCACATACTGGCCCATAGAACATGTTTAGGTAAATGTAAAGGAATTGAAATTATCCCATACATATTATCTGACCATAGTGCAATGAAATTGGAAATCAACAGCAAAGTCCATATACACATGAAAATTAAATAACACCCTTCTAATCAACCAAGGGGGCACAGATGAAACTAAAGAATATATTATGTGATAGAAGCTGAGCTGTCCCAGCACCCAGAAGGAAGCTCCCCCACTGCCATCCCAAGTTCCTAGGGCAGAGAAGCTGAGCTGGTCCCAGCACCTGAAGGAAGCTTCCCCGCTGCCAACCCAAACTCCTAGGGCAGAGAAGGTGAGCCCCTCAGGTGCCAGAAACACCCCCGCCCCACCGTGGAAATGAGAAGACATGTAAACAAGCCTCAAAAACAGACTTCTGGATCACCTAGAGCAACCCCAAAGGGAAACCAGATGGAACAATCTGATACTCAACCACCTGGACTCTCTGAACTGGCAACAAAAGAGGATCTGGAAAAAATGAAATCAGAAATAATTACTCAGATAACAGCAAAGATTTTGCTCATGGTGCAAGACATGATTAATAAATCGAGAGAGGACACAGATAAAAAAATAGAGGTTCTGAGGAACATAATGGAATCCCAACATAGGAAACAAATGGAATCCATAAAACAGATGCAAACAGATTTCCAGGAGATTAAAAACTCCATAGAAAGTCTGCACATCAGAATGAACCAATGTGAGGATAGAATTTCAGATATAGAAGAAAAGATTGCAATTAGTGACCAGGAAAAGAAAAAATGCTTTAAAATTGTAAAGGAACATGAGAAATCAATTCAGCAGCTGCTAGGTGATGCAAAGAAGAATAACATAAGACTGATTGGAGTCAATGAAGAAAGAGGAGAGAGTACAGATGACATAAAAAAACTGTTCACAGAAGTGATGGCAGAAAACTTCCCAAGGAGGGGAAAAGAACTTGACATACAGATAAGTGAGACACATAGGACACCAAATAGCCTTGATAAAAAAAATCTACACATAGGCATATAATAGTTAGGATTCCAGAAATCCAACAGAAGAACAAAATTCTACAAGCAGTGAGAAAAAAGAAACAAATCACATACAGAGGAAAGTTCATCAGAATCACAGCAGATTTCTCAATGCAAACTGTCAAAGCGAGAAGAGCTTGGAATGATGTATTTCATGCCCTAAAGGAAAACAGCCTCCAACCCAGATTGATGTACCCTGCAAAAGAATCTTTCAAAACGGATGGAGAAATAAGATACTTTCATGATAAAGAGCACCTCAGGAACTTCATGAATATCAAACCAGCACTCCAAAAAATTTTAGACAATATTGTAGGAAAAGACAATGAGGATCACAACCCCAGGAAGCCCAGCAGAATGAATCCACTGGGCATGACAAATTAAACGCAAAGGGGGAGAATCCAACAAAAAGAAAAAGTCATGACAAGGCTTTTAAAACTTTTAACTTCATCTCCCTAATGAGTGTATAATTCAATCTTGTTATTGTACTGATTAGTATTTTTCTGATTCTAGAGTCACACACCTTTCCTTGTGCTATACTGGCTATTTATCATCATCTTATGTCTACTTTTTAATAGGGTTGTCTATTAATGAGCTGTAAGAGTTCTTTATGTATTCTGGTCAGAGGTTAAATGCATTGTACATATGGTTTGTTTAAGGACTACTTTTCATGTTAATGATGTCATTTAAAGTTTTAAATTTTGATGGAATCTCATTTATCAGTTTTTTTTCTTTTATACATCATGTTTTTGTATCCTAGGCAGTTCTTGCCTACCCTGAATTCATAAACATTTTCCCTTATAATTTCTTCTTAAAATTTTATACTTTTAGGCTTTCATATTTAGGTTCATAGATCCCTTCAAGTTATTTTCATGTATGGAAATAAAAGGTTGAGGTTAATTTTTTATATACGGATACCAGGTGTTCTAGTGCCGTTTGCTGAAAACACTATCTCTTCCTCAGCTCTTGAATTGAGTTTATATTCTATAAAATGCTAATGTTAAATAATCTTTCAAAACTCAGTGGACCATATATGTGTGGTTCTATTTCTAGATTCTCTGTTTTATTTGAATGATCTATATGTCTTTCCTTACAGCAACACTGCCTTGATTACTGTAGCTTTAGAAGAAGTCTTGAAATTAGGTACTAAATGTCTTCCAACCCTTTTTAAAAAAAATTTTCTAGGTCCTTTGTACTCCTACATAACTTTTAAATTTCAATGTCCAATTCTTCATTTATGGCAAGTATACACAGACCTGAATTTTTATATATACCTTGTGTTTTCTAATCCTGCTAAATTCAAGTACAAGTTCTAGGGGCTCCTAGAGATTTCTTAGTATTTTCTCTGTAGATGATCATTTCATCTACAAATAAAGATTTTGCTTCTGCCTTGCCAATCCTATCCTAGTTGTGTCATTTTATTGCCAGACTATTTTGGTGGGGACTAGGTTTCAAAGTTTAATGGACAGATAAAGAGTAAGCATATCTGCCCTTGTTTCCCACCTTAAGGAGAAAGCATTGTATCTTCTCCATTCATATAAGGCATTCTCACTGGAAGTATGGAGTACATGTCTTTAATTTCTTGAGACGGTTCTGTTCTACTTCTAGTCTCCTGATAGCTTTTACCATGAACAGCTATAGAATCTAGTCCAATACTTTTTCTCTAACTAGTGACAGGATCATATGGCTTTTTCCTTTCCTCTGTTAAAATGATGACTTTTGGGGGTGGATCTTCTAATGCTGAACCAACACTGCCATCCCTATAACAAAACCACTTTCTACATACTACCAGATCTGACTTCTAATAGTTTGTTTTGTTAAACAAATTTCTATCTATGTTCATATTTTTTTCTTCTATTATCTTTATCCAGTTTTAGGATTAGCACAATGTTGAGTTCCTAAAATGAGGGGAGAAGTGTTCCTTCTTTTTTCTGCTTTAATTGTTTGATATAATTTATCAGTTAAAATGTATATGAGCCTGCTGTTGTCATATAGGTAGGTTTTCAAGCTAGGAATATACTTTCTTTAATAGGTACTATTCAAATTTTATATTTCCTCCAGAGTTAATTTCATTAGTTTGTCTTCCACGTTACTTCTTAGAAGTTGTCAAATTTATTTCAAAAAAGATTTTTGTAGTATGCTTTCTATATCCTTTTAAATTCTGTAAAATCTCTCATAATGTCTCCTAGATCTTGATATTGTACTTTTAAAAATGTATAATTGATACCCTGTAATAGGAAGAAAAGGTCTAAGGGAGCAGGGGAAGTGGGAGGGGTAGGGGAAAGGAAAAAAGGGAAAAGAAAAAATATGAGAAAAGGAAAAAAATGGAAATAAGGTCTTTGCAAATAGGGAAGGGTGGAGGGGGTGAAGAGAGGGCAAGGGAAGGGGAAAAATAAGAACCGAGATACTCATGTAATGGTACAAGATCCCAATGATGAATGTAACTGTATTTTATACCTAAAATGTACCAATAAACTTAATGGGAAAAAAGAATATATTATGCGTTATCTACAATTAAATTATAATGCTGACACAACTTACTGCAACTTATGGGACACAATGAAAACAGTCCTATGAGGGAGATTTATAGCAGTGAAATTTCACATTAGGAAAATTGAATGAGCTCAAATAAACAGCCTAACATTGAACCTAATCTTCTAGAAAAAGAAGAATAATTCAAGCCCAAAACTCATATAATGGGAGGAAATTATAAAGATCAGAGCAGAAATTAATGCAACTGAGACTAAGAAAACAATACAAAAAAATCAATGAATCAAAGAGTTGATTCCTTGAAAGATAAAAATGAGATTGATAAACCATTAGCCAAACTTATTTTTTTTTAAAAAGATTCAAATACACACAATTAGAAATAAAATGAGTGGAATCATAATGCATTCTGTGGACTTCCAGAAGATCATCCATACTTAAAACTTTGAGAACTTTAATAAGATGGAAAACACAGAAGAAATGGACAGAGTCCTAGATAAATATGAATTACCAAAGCTGAATCAAGAATACATAAAAATTCTAAATAACTCAGTAATAGTCAATGAAATTGAAAAAGTAATTAAAAACTTACTAACAAAGAAAAGCTCAGATCCTGATGGTTTCCCTGCTGAATTCTACAAGAAATTTAGAGATCTAATGACAGTTCTCTTCAAGCTTTTTTTTTTCCATTTAGTTTATTGGTACATTTTAGGTATACAATACAGTTATATTCATCATGGGGATCTTGTACCTTTACATGATGTATCTTGGTTCTTATTTTTACCCATTCCCCTGCCCTCCCTTCACACCCTCCATGCTTCCCTATTTACAATGACTTTGTTTCCATGTTTTTCCTTTTCTTGTATTTTTTCTTTTCCCTTCGTTCATTTCCCCTTCCCCTCTCACTTCACCTATTCCTTTAGACATTTTCTTTCTATTTCACAGTATCAGTCATACATTTTGATTCTTTTTATACTTTTAGTTGTTCACACAAGAGAAACTATTTGGTATTTATACATGTCTCCTATTTATTTCATGTAAGAGTATGGCCTCAATGTGCATCCATTTAGCTATAAATATCTCTAGTTTCTCATTATTTATGGCTGAGTAGTACCCCATCTTACTAAAAAAAACCCCACATTTTCTTTATCTAGTCTCCAGTTGATGGACAATTGGGCTATTACCAAGTTTTAGCTATTATAAACCATGCCAGTATAAACATGGGTGCACATATATCACTGTGGTATGATTCTTTTAATTCTTTTGGGAAGATACCCAGTAGAGGAATAGCTAGGACAAATGGGACTTCCAATCCTAGTTGTTTGAGGTATCTTCATATTGATTTCCACAGAGGTTTCACCAGTCTCCACTCTCACCAACAAAGAAGGATTCCTTTCTCCCCAAAACCCCACCAGCATTTGTTATTGGTTGATTTCATGATAGTAGCCATTTTTTCTGGGGTGAGGTGGAATCTCAGCATTGTTTTCATCTGCATCTCTTGAATGACCAGTGATGTTGAACATTTTTTCATATATTTAATTGCTGCTTTTACTTCTTTGTCTGAGAAATGTCTGTTCATTTCAGTTGCCCGTTTTTGAATTGGGTCTTTGAATTTGGGAGGTCTGATTTTTTTGAGTTCTTATATATTTTAGATAGTAGACCTTTGTCTGAAGAATAGCTGGTAGAAACTTTTTCCCACATTGTAGGTTGTCTTTTAGCTCTGTTGGTGGTTTCTCTTTCAGTGCAGAAGCTTTTTAAATTAGATGTGATCCCAGTTGTTGATTCTTTGTACTAGTTCCCATGCAACTGAGGATTTGTTCATAAAGTCCTTTCCTATGCCAATGTCTTTGAGAGTTCTATCTATCTTGTCTTCCAGCAAGTTTAGTGTTTCTGTTTTAATATTTATATCTTTAATCCACTTGGATGTTAGTTTAGTGCATGGTGAAAGATAGGGGTCTATTTTTAATCTTTGGCAAGTTGAAATCCAGTTTTTCCAACACCATTTATTAAAGGGGCTATCTTTCCTCCAGTGAGGATGATTGGCTCCTTTGTCAAAGATGAGGTAGTTGAGTATGTCTGGAGTTGTTTCTGCATCTTGTAATCTATTTTACTGATCCTAAGGTCTGTTTCCTCGCCAATACCATGCTGTTTTTATCACAGTGACTTTGTAGTACAGTATCAAGTTGGGAATTGTGATACCCCCTGCTGTGACTCTGTTACCTAGAATTGCTTTTGCTATTCTAGGTCTCTTCTGGTTCCAGATGAACTTTTGGATTGTTTTCTCTAGTTCTGTGAAATATACTGTTGGGAGTCCAATCAGGATTTTATTGAATCTGTATAGCAGTTTTGGAAGTATGGTCATTTTCACTATATTGGTTCTTCCTGCTCAGGAACAAAGGATGTCTTTCCATTTTCTTATATCCTGTTTGATCTTTTTTTTCAGAGTGCTGTACTTCTCAATGTAGAGGTCTTTTCCTTCTTTCATTAGATTGATCCCTAAATATTTCATTTTTGGGGATGCTATTGTGAAAGGGATTGTTTCTCTAATTTCTCTTTCATTGAGTCTGTTATTTGTGTACAAGAAGGCTATCTATTTTTGAGTGTTGACCTTGTATCTAGTTACTCTACTGAATCTGTCAATTAAGTATAGAAGTCTTTTGGCAGAGTTTTTTGGGTCTTCTATATAAAGTATCATATGGTCAGCAAATAATGACAGTTTAACTTCTTCCTTTCCTATCCTTATTTCTTTTTATTTCTTTCTCTTGTCTAATTGCTGTGGCTAATGTTTCCAAAACTATATTGAGAAAGAGCAGTGATAGTGGACATCCATGTCTAGTTCCTGATTTTAGCATGAAGGTTTTCAGTTGTTCACCATTTAATATGATGTTGGCTGTTGGTTTTTCATAGATAGCCTTTATCATGTTGAGATACAGACCATCTATTCCAATTTTCTGCAGGGTTTTTTTTTTTGTACTAGGGATTGAACTCAGGACCTTGCACTTGCAAGGCAGGTGGCAAAACCACTGAGCTAAATCCCTGGCACTCTGCAGGGTTTTTATCATGAATGGGTGTTGAACTTTATTGAATGCTTTTTCTGCATCTATTGAGATAATCATATTGTTTTTGATCTTGGCTTTGTTAATGTAGTGTGTTACATTTATTGACTTACATATGTTCAACCATCCTTGCATCTCTGGGATAAATCCGACTCAGTCAGGGAGTATGATCTTTTGATGAGCCTTTGTATTCTGTTTGCCACTATCTTATTGAGGATTTTTGCATCTATGTTCATTAGGGAGATTGGCCTGTAGTTCTCTTTTTGGGTTGGGTCTTTCTCTGGTTTTAGAATCAAAGTAACACTTGGTTGCAGGAATGAATTTGGAAGCCTTGCTTCCCTTTCAATTTCCTTGATGAGTTTAAAGAGTATTGGTGATAGTTCTTCTTTAAATGTCTTGTAGAAAGCAGTGAAGCCATCAGGACCTGGGCTTTTCTTTGTTGGTAAATTTTTTATTACATTTTCAATTTCACTCATTGTAATTGGAGTGTTCAGAATTTTTGTATCTTCTTCATTCAACTTTGGAAATTCATATGTATCTAGAAATCTGTCCATTTCTTCTGTGTTTTCCATTTCATTAGAGTAGAGGTTTTTGAAGTAGCATTGATGATCCTCTGAATTTCTGCTGGATTTGTTGTGACTTCTCTTTTTTTGTTCTTAATTGCATGTATTTGAGCCTTTTCTTTCCTTTTTTTATAAGGTTGGCTAAGGTTTTAATCACTTTTATTTATTCTTTCAAAAACCAACTCTTCAATTCAGTGATTTTTAAAAATCCTTTTCTTAGTCTCCATTGAATTGATTTCTGCTCTGATCTTTATAATTTCCTCTCTTGTACAAGCTTTGGGTTTGGCTTGCTCTTCTTTTTTTTTTTTTAGGAGCATAAGATTCAGCATTAGATTGTTTATTTGAGCTCTCTCTGTTTTCCTAATATGGACATTCACTGGTATGAATTTCCCTCACAGAACTGCTTTCTTTCATTGTGTCCCATAGATTCCTGTATGTTGTGTTGGCATTATCATTTATTTGTAAAAACTGTGTAATTTCTTCTTTAATTTCCTCTGTGAGTGATTGGTTGTTCAGGAGAGTGTTATTCAATTTCCATGTGTTTGTGAATTTCTTGTGGTTTCTTATGCTATTGATCTCCAGTTTAATTGCACTATGGTCTGGTAATATACACAGGATAACTTCAATTCCTTTGCATGAACTTAAACGTGTTCTATGAGTGAGTGTGTGGTCTATTTTGGAGAATGACCCAGGTCAGCTGAAAAGAATGTGTATTATGATTTTGTGGGGTGGAACACTCTGCAAACATTTGTTAAGTTCATTTGTTCAAGAGTTTGATTGAGTTCTAACATTTTGTTGCTTATTTTTTTTGGTCTAGTTGATCTATCTATTTGTGACAGTGGGATATTGAGGTCCCCCAGTACTATTTTGTTAGAGCTTATTTGATTTTTCATGTCTGTTAGTATTTGTTTTATGTAGTTGGGTACACTAGTATTTGGTACATGTATGATTGTCATTTCTTCCTCTTGAATTTTTCCTTTACAAAGATGTAGTGTCCTTCTTTGTCTCTCCTAATTAATGTTGGTTTAAAATCCATTTGAGGATAGCTCCTCCTGCTCTTTTTCAGGTTCTGTCACATGGACTATTGTTTCCAGCCTTAAACTTTCAGTCTATGAGTTTCTTTTTGAATTAAATGTGTTTCTGGTATGCAGCATATTGTTGGATCTTGCTTCTTGATCCATTCTGCCAGTTTATTTCTTTTGATTGTTGAAATGAGACCATTAACATTGATGGTTACAACTGATATGTATGGACTTATCCTTGTCATGACCTTTTCTTTTTGTTCATTCTCTCCTTTTGCATTTAATTTCTAGTGCCTGATGAATTCATTCTGCTGGGATTTCTGGGGTTGTGATCCTCATTGTCTTTTCCTAGGATATTGTCTAAAATTTTTTGGAGTGCTGGTTTGGTATTCATAAGTTCCTATGGTGCTCTTTGTCATGAAAGTACCTTATTTCTCCATCAATTTTGAAAGATAGTTTTGCAGGGTACATCAATCTGGGTTGGAGATTGTTTTCCTTTAGGGCTTGAAATATTTCACTCCAGGCTCTTCCTGTGTTGAGGGTTGTGTTGAGAAACCTGCTGTGATTCTGATGGATTTTCCTTTGTATATGATTTGTTTCTTTTCTCTCACTGCTTGTAGAATTTTGTTTTTCTGTTGAGTTTATGGAGTCCTATTATATTCCCAGTAGTAGATTTTTTTTTTTATCACTGTTAGTTGGAGTCCTATATGCCCCACTTGTCTGTATGTCAAGTTCTTTTCCCCTCCTTGGGAAGTTTTCTGCCATTATTCTGTGAAGTTTTTTTTTAAATGATGTTTGCACTTTCTCCTCTTTCTTCATGGACTCTGATCAGTCTTATGTTATTCTTCTTTTTATCATCTAGGAGCTGCTGGATTGATTTCTCATGGCCCCTTACTGTTTTCAAGAAATTTTTCTTTTCTGGTCACTAATTTCAATCCCATGTTCTATATCTGAAATTCTGTCCTCACATTGGCTCATTCTGCTGTGTAAACTATTAATGGAGTTTTTAATCTCCTGGATATCTGTTTGCATCTATTTTATGGATTCCTTGTGTTTCCTATGTTGGGATTCCATCATGTTTCTCATCTCCCTTATTTTCTTATCTGTGTCTTCTCTAGACTTATTAATCATGTCTTGGACTATGGACACTATCTCTGTTGTTATCTGAGGAATTATTTCTTATTTCACTTTTCCTTGATCTTCTTTCATTGCCAGTTCAGGGATTCCAAGTGCATTAGTTACTTTTCTCTCATTGCTGAAACAACATACCTGACACCAAAAGTTGGAAAGGAAGGGGTTTATTTGGTTTAAGTTTGCTCAAGTTTCAATCCACAATCAGCCAACTCCAAGGCAGGGATGCCCAACAGGCATAGCAGAGCAGAAACATGGTGCACACAAGGCCGAAAAGGCAACAAGAGAGAGAGCTAACAATGTCTCTCTGCCCCTTTTATCTCATTCAGACTACTTATGGTGGGTATTACTCACACTCTTAATCCTAGTGCCCTTGAGCCTAGCATTGCATCATGAATCAATTCCACCTTCACACACTCTAGATCAAGCCTATAACCACAGGAGGCTTTGAGGGGACATCTAGACTGAAACCATAACACAGATTGTTCCATCTCGTTGCCCTCTGGGGTTGCCTTAGGTGATCTGGAAGTCTGGTTTTGAGACTTGTTTACGTGTTTTCTCATTTCAACAGATGCTGCCTGCTGTGCCTTTGTTGAGGCGACTTTTTGCTTGCCCAGTGGTCTTCAATTCGCAGAAAGCCACCCAAAGGCCTTTTCTCTGATGCTTACCACTGTGACAATTCCTTGGTTCAGAATGGTGGCCTTCTGGAGCACTGCATTGCCCTGTTGTCTAGGTGAGGTTCTCAATGGGGCCTATGCACACTTGGGGTGGTATCTGGGCAGGCCTCTGGCTCTTTCTTGTGCTCCTGTGCAGGTCTTTTCCAGGTGGACCTTTGGCTGGGGCCTGTGGGCCCAAGCTGCTTGGATCTGGGTGGGGTCCTGGCTGGGACCTATGCACACCACACAGCTCTACTCCACCTTGGGCTTCTTGATGGGATCCTGAAGTAGTTCTTTGCAAGGTGTCAGGAATGTCTTCATAAGGTGTGACAAAATATGGAGAATACTACTGCCAAGTGCCATCCAATGGAAAGGCAGGCTAATAAAACCATTACGGTGTGTCCTCTTCCACCTTATGACAAGACACCTTTAAATATTCACTGTATTTTTTAGTGCATGCATGCGGGGAATTGGTGTATTACATAACACATCTCAATTCTTTTTTTCTTTTCTCCCTCAACCTACCCTTTTGGCAGCATCAGGATCATTTATTTATCTTATAAGTCCTTATAAAATTAATTATCATACATACAGATTAACAACCAGACTAACAGGCCAAAAAACATGTAAAACACATAAGACAATTATACTAAAACAAGGTACACTATTAGATACATTGTCCATGCTGGAGTACAGTAATGCTTTTGTCTTTTTTTTCCCCTTGTGTGTCTTTTATTTTGCACTTTATTTATATATTGCATTTATCATATAAGAGAAATTATGTAATATTTAAGCTTGTATATCTGATTTACTTTACTTAAGTTATAATCTCAAGGTACATCCATTTTCCTAAAAATGGCTGAAGTTTATCCTTTTTATGGCATAATAGTACTTCAGTGTGAATAAATACCACATTTTCTTTATCCATTCATCTGTTGATGAACATACAGGTGGCTTCCAAGATTTAGCTATTATAAACTGTGCTACTATATAAATGGGTATGTATACATAACTATGGTGTGATGTCTTCTACTGTTTCTCAAAGATACCTAGAAGGGGAATAACTGAGTCAAATGGTATTTCTATTTTTAGTTTTGCAAGGAATCTCCATACTGATTTCCACAGTGGATATACAAGTTTATACTCTCACCAACAATGAAGAAGGATTCTTTTCCCTGCCACCAACTTCTGCATCATTTGTTATTGGTTGATTTCTTGATGAAAGCCATTATTTCTGGAGTGAGATGGACTCTATTTTAATTTGTATTTCATGAATGGCATGTGGTGAACATTTTTTTTTATGTATTTATTAGTCAATTGTACTTCTTTATCTAAGAAGTGTCCACTCATTTTAGATGCCTGATTTTGGATTGGCTCTTTAAATTTTGGGGGTCTAATTTTTTTGAGTTCTTTATATACTCTCTATATTATTTCTTTGTCTGAAGAGTGGTTGTTAAAATTTTTTTTCCATTCTGTAGGTTGCCTCTTCACTCTGTTGGTTGGTTCCTTTGCTGTGCAGAAGCTTTTTAATTTGAGGTCATCTAATTTGTTGATTATTGGTATTATTTCTTGTTTTTCAGAAAGTATTTGCCTATACCTATGTCTTCAAGAGTTTTATCTATTTTGTATTCTAGCAGGTTAAGTGTTGCTATTTTAATATTTAGATCTTTGATCCATTTTTATTTTAGTTTTGTGCATGGTGAGAAATATGAATTCAGGTTAAATCTTTGGCAGTGGATAGGCAGTTTTCCAAGTGTCATTGGTGAAAGAGGCTATCTTTCCTCCAGGGAAAGTATTTGACACCTTTGTTAAAGATAAGGTAGCTGAGTGTGCCTGGAGTTGCTTCTGCATCCTCTATTCTATTCCACTGATCCACAAGTCTGTTTTTTTTCTTTCCAATACCATGCTGATTTGCCCCTGTAGTTTTGTAGTATAACTTTAAGTCTGATACTGTGATACTCCTTCCTTGCCCTTGTTGCCCAGAATTGCTCTTGCTATTCTAGGTCTCTTCTGGTTCCATATGGATTTTAGGATTTCTTTCTCTAGTTTTGTGAGGAATGCTATTGGTATTTTGATTGAGATTGTGTTAAATCTGTATAACAGTTTTGGAAGTATGCTCATTTTGAATATATTGCTTCTTATTCCTATCCAGGAATAAGGGATATGTTTCCATTTTCTGATAGCCTCTTTGACCTCTTTTTTCACAGTACTATAGTTTTCATTGTATAGTTCTTTCACATATTAATTCCTAAGTATTTCATTTTTTGGATGTTATTGTGAAAGGTATTATTTTCCTAATGTCTCTCTTGGTGAATGCATTATTGATGTACAGGAATGCTGTTGATTTTTGAGTGTTGACATTGTCTTCTACTAAGCTACTGACTTTGGGTATGCTTTAGACTGGCATTAGATCTTCTCTAAGTTTCTAATAGAGTTCAGCATTATCCTGAGTTTTTTTTTTACTTGATAGTTTGTTTTATTACTTCTTCAGTGTCATTGACTAATATTGGATTATTCAAGATTTCTGGGTCTTCAAGATTTTTATATTTTCTTGGTTCAGCTTTGGTAGTTCACATGTATCTAGGAATTTATAGAGTACAGGTTCTCAAAGTAGTTACTGATATCTTCTGGATTTTGGGAGAATCCATAGTTAGGTTACCTTTTTCATTTCTAATTGCATTGTTTCCTTACTTTTGCAAGATTGGTATCAGTCAATGCTTACCATAGAAACAGATTTAATGCAAGATATAAAAAATATAAGATTTTATAAGATTGGCTTACAGTGACCAACCACAGAGTGAAATGTAGAAGAGTGTAAAAGATTTGTCTGTGTGCTGGAGATCCAAAGGATCCAGTTGAAGACCTGGAGCCCACCCTAGTGCCCCATGCATGTTGGTATCAGGAGCCTAAAGGGACTGCACTGGAGGCTGAAGGGTCTGTGCTGGAGCCTGAAGAATCTATGCTACAAGGCTAAAGATGTCCAAGGAGAAGGTGAAGACTGGAGCTCCTCCAAAGAAACAGAAGTGATCCTTCTTTCTTCATTTCCCCTTTGTACCATTCAGGTGACAAGCCGCCCTAGGGTGGGTCTTCTGTGTTCAATAAATCTCCTCAGCCACAGTAAATCCTTTCAGCTACACTCACAACTCTGCTCATCCAATTTAATTGGGTGTTGCTTACTCAAGTTGACACAGTAAGTTAACTGTCACAATTGGCTAAGGGTTTGGATATTTTGTTTAATCTTTCAAAGAATCAACTTTTTGCTGCATTGATTCTTTACATTATTTTTAGTCTCTCATTAATTTCTGCTCTAATCTTTATAATTCCCTTCCTCATACTAGCTTTACATTCAGGGTGTTCTTGTTCTAGGACCTTGAGGTGCATCATTAGGTTATTTGAGCTCATTCTGTTTTCCTGTTGTGAGAATTCACTGCTATAAACTTCCTTCTTGGGACTGATTTCATTGTATACCACAAGTCCCTGTATGTTGTACTGGTATTATTGCTGGATTATAGGAACTCTAATTTATTTAATTTCATCTGTGACCCACTGATTATTGAAAAGGATACTATTTTATTTCCATGTGTTTGCATAGTTTCTGTGGTGTTTTTTGCCATTAATTGGTAATCTAATTGCACTATGATCTGATAATATGCATGGGTTAATTTTGATTCTTTTTCATTTAAGAGTGCTTTATGGTTGTGGTCTATTTTGAAGAAAGTAGCTTGTGCTGCAGAAGAGAATGTGTATTCTGTTTTTTTGGATGGAATACACTGTGGATATCTATTAATTCCATTTGTTGGACAGTTTGGTTCAACTCTGATATTTCTTTGTTGATTTTTATCTGGTTGATCTGTCCAGTTGTGACAGTGGGATATTGAGGTTCCCCATTACAATTTTATTGGTGTTTATCTAATTTTTCATGTCCATTAGTATCTGTTTAATGAAGTTGAGTGCACTGGTATTTGGTGCGTATATATTTATAATTGTTATCCTTTCCTTTTGAATTATTCCCTTAACCAATATGTAGTGACTTTTTTTGTCTTCTGATAAGCCTTGGCTTGAAATCCACTTTGGCTGAGATTAGAATAGGTACTCCTAGTTTTGCTTAGCTGGTCATCCCACTAGGTATATTCATTCTTTTTTACTTGTTTCTTTCTAGAATATCCTTAAGAAGTTTTTTGTAGTGCTGTTTTGGTGGCCATGAATTTTTTGAGGTTCCCTTTGTCATGGAAATAACCTTATTTCTGCATCAAATCTGAAGGAAAGTTTTTCAGGATGCATAAATTGGGCTTGGAAGTTGCTTTTTTTTAAGGGAATAAAACATTTCACTCCAAGCTTTCCTGGCTTTTAAGGTTTGTGTTGAGAAGTCTGCTATAATTCTAATAGTTTTATCTTTATATGTGATTTATTGCCTTTCTTTAACAGCTTTTAAGATTTTTGTCCCTAAGGTGGACTTCTTAGACTTGGAGTATAATGTGGTGTAGAGATTTTCTTTTAGTTGTGGCTATTTGGGGTTTTATATGACTCACTTATCTGTATGTTTACTTCTTTCCCAATATTTGAGAAGTTTTCTGTCATTATTTTAGTGAACAGATTTTTTTGGTGCCATTTGTGCTGTCTTCTGATTTTTCACTTATTTCAGTTATTCTTTTTTTTCTCCTTAAATTCTTTTATTGGTACATTTAGCTATACAATACATTTACATTTATCATTGGGTGCTTGTATCTGTATATGATGTGTCTTGGTTTTTATTTTTATCCCCATTACCTGTGTGCATTTCATCCCCTCCACCCTTCCCTATTTACATAGACTTCGTTTCCATTTTTTAAATTTTCTCATAATTTTTCCTTTCCCTTCTTTCCTTTCCCCTTCCCCTCCCACGAGCCCTATACTTTTGGACCTTTTCCTATTTCAAATGATCAATTATTCATTTTAATAATTTTAACCCTTATTTACACTTTCAGTTTCTCACATTAGAGAAACTTTTTGGTATTTACACCTGTGTGTCCTATTTATTTCACTTAAGAGTATGACCTCAATATGCATCCATTTAGCTATAAATGTCTCGTTTCTCATTCTTTATGGCTGAGTAGTACTCCATTTAATAAAAAATAACACATCTTCTTTATCCAGTTTCCAGTTGATGGGCACTTGGGCTGTTCCAAGCATTAGCTATTACAAATTGTGTCACTATAAACATGGGTGCACATATATCGCTGTGGTATGATTCTTTTAATTTTGGGGAGAGGTTACCCAGGGGGAATAGCTGAGTCAAATGGGACCTCTAGCCATAGTTCTTTGAGGTATCTCCATACTGATTTCTATAGTGGTAGCACCGGTCTGCACTCCCATCAGCAATGGAGAAGGGTTCCTTTCTCCCCGCACCCCCTCCGGCATTTGATATTGGTTGATTTCCTGAGAGCAGCCATTCTTTCTGGGGTGAGGTGGAATCTCAGTATTGTTTTCATCTGTCTCTCTCAAATGACCAGTGATGTTGAACATTTTTTCATATATTTATTTGCTGTTTTTACTTCTTTGTCTGAGAAATGTCTGTTCATTTCAGATGCCCATTTTTGAATGGGGTCTTTGAATTTGGGGAACATCTGATCTTTTTCAGTTCTTTATATATTCTAGATAGTAGTCCTTTGTCAGAGGTAAAGCTGCTAAAATTTTTTTCTTACATTGTAGGTTGTCTCTTAGCTCTGTTGGTGGTTTCTTTTGCAGTGCAGAAGCTTTTTAATAAGATGAGATCCCAGTTGTTGATTCTTTCTGCTAGTTCCTGTGATGCTGAGGTTTTGTTCATAAAGTCTTTTCCTATGCCAATGTCATTAAGAGTTCTATCTAACTATTCTTCCAGCAAGTTTAGTGTTTCTGTCTTAATATTTAGATCTTTAATCCACTTCAATCTTAGTTTAGTGCATGGTGACAGGTATGGGTCTAGTTTTAATCTTTGGCAAGTTGAAATCCAATTTTTCCAACACCGTTAATTAAATAGGCTATCTTTCCTCCAATGAGGGTGGTTAGCTCCTTTGTCAAAGATGAGGTAGCTGAGTATGTCTGAAGTTTTTTCTGCATCTTCTAATCCATTCCACTGATCCTCAGGTCTGTTCTTTTGCCAGTACCATGCTGTTTTTATCACAGTAGCTTGGTTTCAAGTTGGGGATTTTGATACCCCCTGCCATGTCTCTGTTGCCTAGAATTCCTTTTGCTATTGTGGGTTTCTTCTGGTTCCAAATGAATTTTTGGATTGTTTTCTCTAGGTCTGTGAAGTATATTGATGGAATTTCAATTGGAATTACATTGAATCTATATAGTAAAGTATGGCCATTTTCACTATATTGGTTCTTCCTACCCAGGAACATGGTATGTCTCTCCATTTTCTTATATTGTCCTTGATCTCCTTTCAGAGTGCTGTAGTTTTCAGTGTAGAGGTCTTTTCTTCCTTTGTTAGAATGATTCCTAGATATTTCATTTTTTGAATGCTATTGTAAAAGGAATTGTTTCCCTAATTTCTCTCTCAGTGAGTCTGCTATTTGTGTATAAGAAGGCTATTGTTTTTTGAGTGTTATATCCAGCTTATATATATATATATCTTATATCCAGCTTCTCTACTGAATTAGTCAATTAAGTCTAGAAGTCTTTTGGCTGAGTTTTTTTGTGTCTTCCATGTAAAGTATCATATCATCAGCAAATAATGACGGTTTAAATTCTTCCCTTCCTATATTAATTCCTTTTATTTCTTTCTCTTTTCTAATTGTTGTGGCTAATGTTTCCAGAACAATATTGAACAGGAGTGGTGATAGTGGGCATTCTTGTCTTATTCCTGATTTTAGCATGAACATTTTAAGTTTTTGACCATTTAGTATGATGTTGGCTGTTGATTCTTCACAGATTGCCTTAATTAGTTTGAGATAAAGACATTTTATTCCAATTTTCTGTAGGGTTTTTGTCATGAATGGGTGTTGGATTTTGTCGAATGCTTTTTCTGGATCTATTGAGATGATCCTATGGTTTTTGCTCTTGACTCTGTTAATGTAGCATATTACATTTGTTGATTTTATGAATGTTGAAGCATCCTTGCATCCCTGGGATAAATCTGACTTGGTCAGTGTGTATGATCTTCTTGATGACCCTCTGTATTCTGTTTGCCAGTATCTTGTTGAGGATTTTTGCATCTATGTTCACTAGGGAGACTGGCCTGTAGTTCTCTTTTTGGGTTGGGACTTTCCCTGGTTTTGGAATCAAAGTAACACTTACTTCCAGGAAAGAATTTGGAAGCCCTGCTTCCCTTTCAATTTCCTTGATGAGTTTAAAGAGTAATGGTGATAATTCTTCTTTAAATGTCTTGTAGAATTTAGGAGTGATGCCATCAGGACATGGGCTTTTTTTGTTGGTAAATTTTTTATTACATTTTCAATTTCACTCATTGTAATTGGGGTGTTTAGAATTTCTATATCTTATTCATTTAACATTGGCAATTCATATGTATCTTGAAATCTGTCCATTTCTTCTGTGTTTTCCATTTTATTAGAGTACAGGTTCTCAAAGTAGGTATTGATGATCCTCTGGATTTCTTCTGGGACTGTTGTGACTTCACCTTTTTTGTTCTTAATTGCATGGATTTGAGCTTTTGCTTTCCTTTTTTTTGATAAGGTTGGCTAAAGGTTTATCAATTTTATTTATTGTTTTGAAAGACAAACTCTTTGATTCATTGAGTTTTTGTATCATTCTCTTAATCTCCATTGCATTGATTTCTGATCTGATCATTATACTTTCCTCTCTTGTACTAGCTTTGGGTTTATTATCCTCTTCTTTTTCTAGGAGCTTGAGGTTCTGCTGTTTTCCTAATATGGGCATTCACTACTATGAATTTCCTGTGCAGAACTGCTTTCATTGTGTCCCATAGGTACCTGTATGTTGTACTGGCATTATCATTTACTTGTAGAAACTGTCTAATTTATTTTTAATTTGCTCTGTGGTGCATTGGTTGTTCAGGAGGGTGTTATTCAGTTTCCATGTGTTTGTAGGGGTTTTGCAGTTTCTTATTTTATTCATCTCCAATTTTATTATTGCACTATGGTCTGATAATATAGAGGGGGTAACTTCAATTCTTTCACATTTACGTAGACATGTTCTATGAGCTAGCATGTGGTTTATTGGAGAATGACCTGTGTGCAGTCGAATAGAATGTGTATTCTGATTTTGTGGGGTGGAACACTCTGTAAACATCTATGAAGTCCATTTGTTCAATAGCTTGATTCAGTTCTTGAATTTCACTGTTAATTTTTTGTCTAGATGATCTGTCTATTTGTGATAGTCGGGTATTGAGATTCCCCAGTACAATTGTATTAGTGCTTATTTGGTTTTCATGTCTATTAATATTTGTTTTGTATAGTTGGGGGCATTTGTATTTGGTGCATATATATTTAGGATTGTCATCTCTTCCTCTTGGATTGTTCCCTTCACAAGGATGTAGTGACCATCTTTGTCTCTCTTAATTAGTGTTGGTTTGAAATCTACTTTGTCTGCAAATAAGATTGCTACACCTGCTTTTTTCTGGGTTCCTGTCTTGTGGAGAACTGTTTTCCATCCTTTTAATTTCAGTCTGTGGATTTCCTTTTGAGTTAGGTGTGTTTCTTGTATATAGCTTATTGCTGAATTTTGTTTCTTAATCCATTCTGTCAGTCTATTTCTTTTGATTGGTGAATTGAGGCCATTAACATTGATAGTTATAATTGATAGATATTGACTCATCCTTGTTATGATGTTTTACAGTTGTTGGCTCTTTTATTACTTATTTTTGTTGTTTTCCACCTTTCCCTTCAGTTTCTTACTTTGCCTGGTGGCTTCCCTCTTTTGGGGCTTATGGAGTTGTGACCTTCATTGTCTTTTTCTAGGATATTGCTTAGAATTGTTTGGAGTGCTGGTTTGGTGTTCATGAAATCTCTCAGGTGTTCTTTGTCATGGAAGTATCTAATTTCTCCGTTGATTTTGAAAGATAATTTTGCAGGGTACAACAGTTTAGGTTGGAAGTTGTTTGCTGTTAGGGCTTGAAATACTTCACTCCAGGCTCTCCTAGATTTGAGAGTTTGTGTTGAGAAGTCTGCTGTGATTCTGATGGGCTTTCCTTTGTAGTTGATTTGTTTCTTTTCTTTAATTGCCTGTAGGATTTTGTTCTTCTATTGGGTTTCTGGGATCTTGACTATTATATGTCTAGGTGTAGATTTTTTTTGATCATGACTAGTTGGTGTTCTATATGCCTCACTTATCTGTATGTCCACTTCTCTACCTCTGTCTGGGAAGTTTTCTACTATTACTTCTGTGAACATTTTTTTAATGTCAATTGTACTTTCTCCTGTTTTTTTGTATACTCCTATCAGTCTTATGTTATCTTCTTTGCATCATCTAGCAGCTGCTGGATTGATTTCTCCTGGTTCCTTACTACTTTTAAGAAATCTCTGTTTTCATGGTCCTTAACTGCAATCTTGTCTTCTATATCTGATATTCTATATTCAGATTCTCTTAATCTGCTCTGCATACTCTCATTGGAGATTTTTTTCTTAAATTCTTCTATTGGTACATTTTAGGTATACAACACAATTGGATTTCTCATTGGGAACTTGTACCTTTACATGATGCATCTTGGTTCTTATTTTTTCCCCGTTCCTAACCCTCCCTTCACACTGTCCACCCTTCCTTATTTACAAAGACTTTGTTTCCATTTTTTCCATTTCTCATCATTTTTCATTTCCCTTCTTTCCTTTTCTCTGCCCCTCCCACTACCCCTACCCCTTTGGACCTTTTCTTCCTATGTTGCATTATCAATTATTCATTCTAATCATTGGTACATCTTAGGTATAAAATATAATAATATTCATAATTGGAAATTTGCACCTTTACATAATCTCTCTTGCTTCTTATTTTCCACCCTTGCCAAGCCCTCCCTTCAACCTCTCTATTCCTCCCTATTTACAAAGATTTTGTTCCTATTTTTCCATTTTCTCATATTAATTTCATTCCCTTCTTTCCTTTCCCCTATCCCTCCCACTTCCTTCCCCTTTGCCCCTTTTCTTCCTATTTCACATTACCTATTATACATTTTAGTCCTTATTTACACTTTCAGTTTCTCACCCCAGAGAAACTATTTGGTATTTATACATGTGTGCCCTATTTATTTCACTTAAGAGTATTGCCTCAATGTTCATCCACTTAGCTATAAATGTCTCTGATTTCTCATTCTTTATGGCTGAGTAGTACTCCATTTTATTTAAAAAACTACATTTTCTTTATCCAGTCTCCAGTTGATGGGCATTTGGGTTGTTTCCAAGTTTTAGGTATCACAAACTGTGATGCTAAGAACATGGGTGCACATATATCATTGTGGTATGATTCTTTTCATTCTTTGGGGAAGGTCCCCACCAGTGGAATAGTGGGGTCAAATGGGACTACCAGTCCTAGTTCTTTGAGGTATCTCCATACTGATTTCCACAGTGGATGCGTCAGTCTACACTCCCACAAGCAGTGGAGCAGGGTTCCTCTTTCTCCACAGCCCTGCCAGCATTTGTTATTGGTTGATTTCATGATAGCAGCCATTCTGGAGTGAGGTGGAATCTCAGCATTGTTTTCATTTGCATCTCTCGAATGACCAGTGATGTTGAGCATTTTTTCATGTATTTATTTGCTATTTCTACTTCTTTGTCTCAGAAATGTCTGTTCATTTCAGATGCCCATTTTTGGATTGGGTCTTTAAATTTGGGAGGTCTGATCTTTTTAAGTTCTTTATAGATTCGAGATAGTAGACCTTTGTCTGAGGAAGAGCAGATGAAGATTTTTTCCCACATTGTGGGTTGTCTCTTCACACTCCTAGTGGTTTCTCTTGCTGTGCAGAAGCTTTTTAATAAGAAGAGATACCACTTGTTGATTGTTTGTGCTTGTTCATGGGGAACTGAAGTTTTGTTCATAAAATCTTTTCCTACACGAATGTCTTCAAGGGTTCTACCTAATCTCTGATCCAGCTGGTTCAGTGTTTCTATTTTAATATTTAGATCTTTAATCCATTTTGATTTTATTTTAGTGCATAGTGAGAGATATAGGTCTAGGTTTAATCTTTGGCAAATTTTTCCAGCACCATTTATTAAAGAGGCTATCTTTCCTCCAGTGAGGGTGTTTGGCTCCTTTATTGAAGATGAGATGGTTGAGTGTCTCTGGAGTTGTTTCTGTATCTTCTAATCTGTTCCACTGGTCCTCAGGTCTGTTTCTTTGCCAGTACCATGCTGTTTTTTTTTATCACAGTAGCTTTGTAATATAGTTGCAGGTTGAGGATTGTGATACCCACTGCCATGTCTCTGTTACCCAGAATTGGTTTTGCTATTCTGGGTCTCTTCTTGCTCCAAATGAATTTTTGGATTGTTTTCTCAAGTTCTGTGAAGTATGCTGCAGGAATCTCAATTGAAATTACATTGAATCTATATAACAGTTTTGGAAGCATGGCCATTTTCACTCTATTAATCCTTCCTACCCAGGAGCAGGGGATATCTGTCCATTTTCTGATATCATCTTCAATCTCTCTTTTCAGAGTGCCATGGTTTTCAGAGAAGAGGTCTTTGATTTCTTTCGTTAGGATGATTCCTAGGTATTTCAGTTTTTTGGATGCTATTGTGAAAGGAATTATTTGCCCTATTTCTCTCTCAGTGAGTCTGTCATTGGTGTAGAGGAAAGCTATTGATTTTTGTGTGTTGACCTTGTAACCAGCTACTTGACTGAATTTGGTTATTAAGTCTAGAAGACTTTTGGTGGAGTTCTTGGGGTCTTCTATATAGAGTATCATGTCATCTGCAAATAATGACAATTTGACTTCTTCATTTCCTATCTTTATTCCTTTTATTTCTTTCTCTTGTCTAATTGCCAAGGCTAATGTTTCCAAAACTCTATTGAACAAGAGTGGTGATAGTGGGCATCCTTGTCTTGTTCCTGATTTTAGTGTGAAGGATTTCAGTTTTTGACCATTTAGTATGATATTGGCTGTTGGTTTTTCATAGATGGCTTTTATCAGTTTGAAGTAGAGACCATGTATTCCAAATTTTTTAGGGTTTTAATCATAAATAAATGTTGAATTTTGTCAAATGCTTTTTCTGCATCTATGGAGATAATCACATGGTTTTTGTCCTTGGCTCTATTGATATAGTGTGTTACACTGATTGATTTGTATATGTTGAACCATCTCTGCATCCCTGGGATGAATCCCACTTGATCAGGGTGTATGATCTTCTTGATGATTTTCTGCATTCTATTTGCGAGTATCTTATTAAGGATTTTTGCATCTATGTTCATTAGTGAGATTGGCCTAGTTCTCCTTTTCAGTTGGTTTTTTCTCTGCTTTGGGGATCAAGTTGATGTTTGCTTCCAGGAATGAATTCAGGAGAATTGCTTCCCTTTCAATTTCACTGAAGAGTTTAAAGAGTAGTGGCAGTAGTTCTTCTCTAAATGTCTTGTAGAATTGAGCAGTGAAGCCATCAGAGCTCGGGCTTTTCTTAGTTCATAAGTTTTTAATTACATTTTCAATTTCATTGGTTGATATTGGGTTGTTCAGAATTTTTAGGTCTTCATTCAACTTTGGAAATTCATATGTATCTAGGAATCTGTCCATTTCTTCTGTGTGTTCCACCTTATTGGTGTATATGTTCTGGAAGTAGGTATTGATGATCATCTGGATTTCTGCTGGGTCTGTTGTAATTTCACCCTTTTCATTCCTAATTGCATGTATTTGGACCTTTTCTTTCCTTTTTCTGACAAATTTGACTAAGGGATTGTCAATTTTGTTGATTCTTTCGAAGAACCAACTCTTGGCTTTATTGATTTTTTGTATCATTCTCTTAGTCTCCATTGCATTGATTTCTCCTCTGATCTTTATAATTTCCTCCCTTTTATGAACTTTGGAGTTGTTCTGATCTCCTTGTTCTAGAAGCTTGAGGTTCAGCATCAGGTTGTTTACTTGGGCTCATTATGTTTTCCTAGTATTTGTATTCACTGGTATGAATTTCCCTTGTAAGACTGCTTTCATTGTGTCCCATAGATTCCAATATGTTGTATTGTCATTGTCATTTAATTGAAAGAACTGTCTGATTTCTTCTTTAATTTCCTCTGTGACCTATTGCTTATTCAGAAGTGTGTTGTTCAATTTCCACGTGTTTATGAAATTTTTTGAGTTTCTTTTGCTATGGATCTGCAATTTCATTACACTATGGTCTGATAATATACAGGGGATAACTTCAATTCCTTTGCATTTGTTTAAACATATTCTATGTGTGAGTATGTGGTCTATTTTGGAGAATGACCCATGTGCAGATGAGAAGAATATGTATTCTGATTTTGTGGGGTGGAAGACTTGGTAAACATCTGTTAGGTTCATTTGTTCAAGAGTTTGATTGAGCTCTAGTATTTCATTACTTATTTTTTGTGTAGTTGATCTATCTATTTGTGTCAGTGGGGTGTTGAAGTCCCCCACTATTATTGTATTAGTGCATATATGACTTTTCATGTCCATTAGTATTTGTTTTATATAGTTGGGTGTACTAGTGTTTGGTGCATAGATAATTATGATTGTCATTTCTTCCTCTTGGATTCTTCCCTTTACAAGGATATAGTGTCCTTCTTCATCTCTCTTAATCAGTGTTGGTTTGAAATCTACTTGATCTGCAAAGAGGATAGCTACTCCTGCTTTTTTTTGGGTTCCTGGTGCATGGAGTATTGTTTTTCACCCTTTATCTTTCAGTCTATCAGTTCCCTTTCGAATTAAGTGTGTTTCTTGTATGCAGCATATTGTTGGATTTTGCTTCTTGACCCTTTATACCAGTCTATTTCTTTTGATTGGTGAATTGAGACCATTAACGTTGATGGTTATAACTGAAATGTATTGACTTATCATCATCATGACTTTTTCTTTTTGTTGGATTCTCCCTCTTTACATTTAAATTCCTGTCATGGCAGATGGGTTCATTCTGCTTTGCTTCCTGGGGTTGTGATCCTCAATGTCTGTTCCTAGGCTATTGTGTAAAATTCTTTGGAGTGTTGGTTTGGTATTCACGAAGTTCCTAAGGTGCTCTTTGTCATGAAAGTATCTTATTTCTCCATCCATTTTGAAAGATAGTTTTGCAGGGTACATCAATCTGGGTTGGAGGCTGTTTTCTTTTAGGGCTTGGAAAGTGTCACTCCAAGCTCTTCTTGCCTTGATGGTTTGTGTTGAGAAATCTGCTGTGATTCTGATGGGCTTTCCTTTGTATGTGATTTGTTTCTTTTCTCTGACTGCTTGTAGACCTTTGTTCTTCTGTTGAGCTTCTGGAATCTTAACAATCATATGCCTATGTGTAGTTTTTTTTTTTTTTTTTGATCAAGGCTATTTGGAGTCCTATATGCCTCACCTATCTGTATGTCAAGTTCTTTTCCCCTGCTTGGGATGTTTTCTGACATTATTTCTGTGAAGAGTTTTTTTATGTCATCTGCACTCTCTCCTCTTTCTTCATTGACTCCAGTCAGTCTTATGTTATTCTTCTTTGCATCGTCTAGCAGCTGCTGGATTACTTTCTTGTGTTCCCTTATAATTTTGTAGCAATTTTTCTTTTCTTGGTCATTAATTGCAATCTTATCTTCTATATGTGAAATTCTGTCCTCACATTGGCTCATTCTGCTGTGTAACCTTTCAATGGAGTTTTTCATCTCCTGGAAATCTGTTTGCATCTGTTTTATTGATTCCATTTGTTTCCTATGTTGGGATTCCATCATGTTCCTGAGCTCCTCTCTAGTTTTATTAATCATGTGTTGCACAAGGGGCACAATTTCTTGTGTTATCTGAGAAATTATTTCTGACTTCATTTTTTCCAGATCTGCTTTTATTGCCACTTCAGTGTGTCTAGGTGGTTGAGTATCAGAGTGTTCCATCTCATTTCCCTTTGGGGTTGCTGTAGGTGATCTGGAAGTCTGGTTTTGAGACTTATTTGTTTTCTCATTTCACCTAGGGGGCCGGGGTGGGGGTGGGGTGTGCTTTTGGTGCCCGCTTGGCTCACCTCCTCTGAGGTGGGAGAGGTGGGACAGGGGCCGGGAGCAACAGTACAGATGGTGGCCCAGAAGCCCCTTCCTCTGGATCAGTAGCAGTGTGACAATGTCTCAGAAGCCCCTACCTCTGAACCAGGAGCGGCGGGATGGATGGTGGCTGGGAAGCCCCTTCCTCTGGGCAAGGAGCAGTGGGACAGAAGGCAGCCCAAAAGCCCTTTCCTCTGGGCTGAGAGTGGCAGGCGGGATGGTGGCCGCGAAGCCCCTTCCTGTGGAGCAGTAGCAGTGCGACTGTGGCTCAGAAGCTCCTACCTCTGGGCCAGGAGAAGCAGGATGGATTTCTCAATGCAGTTTTAAATCTCCTAAATATCTGCTTGAATCTGTTTCATGGATTCCATTTCTTTCTTATGTTGGGTGATCATGGTTTCCATTTCTTTCTTATGCTTGGCATTCATGGCTTCCAACACGTTTCTGAGCTCATCTATTGTTTTACTCTGTTTCTGTTCTAGATCCTCTAATCATGTCTTTCACTCTGCTCAACATCTCTGTAGTTATCTGGGAGATTATTTCTGCTTTGAATTTTTCTAGATCCTCATTCATCTATTTTGTTACTTCCTGTGCTATCAGTTCAGGGTGTCCAAGTGGTTGATTATCAGACTTTTCCACCTTGTTTCTCCCAGAGTTTACCTTTTGTGGAGTGGAAGTCTGAGTATGTGACTTGCTTAAATGTCTTCTCATTTGTGTTTTTGGTACTGTCCTTGGTTTAGTTCCTGGGTTGATGATTTGAAGTTGCTTATTGTAAGTATCTTTGTTGATTTTGTAGAACCCTTATGGAATGACTGCTTCTCAGAGGTGTGTTTCAGATATGCTGGTCTTTAGGTTTTGAGTCTCCAATGACTCTGAGGGTAACTCATTTTCATTATACTGGGAAGGACAACTGATTAGATCAATCACAACACCTTAGCCCAAATGATACAATCAGCAACACCATAGCATCATGCATAGCTTAGAGAATGACAACTTGTGGGAGTTATTAATCTATCACCTTTAACTGTGTGAATTAAATAAAAATGGAGAATCAACCCTACATATTTATAATGGATAAACTCTTCAATATTGCAACTTTACCCTTTGGTATGGGGAGTTAGAAGGAGTTGGGGAGGGAGGAAAAGGTAGGTAGAAGGATAGGGGAAGGTTAGCAGTGAGGCCAGAGGGTATAGGCAAGAGAAGGAAAGAGAAAAAAAGATGAATAAGGAAGAAATCTGAATTAGTGCCAGAACTTGAACACAAAGGGGAGATGAAGAACGATGTGGGGTAGCAAAGGAGTGAGGCAGAGAAAGAGAGAAAGAAAAGAGAAGAGAAAGAAAAAAGAGAAATAAAAATTTTTAAAAAGTAGAAAAAATTAAAAATCACAGCAAATAATAGTGGTAATTTTGAAAATAACAAAAAAATACAAATGAAGGACCTCCTTCAGGGTATGTCTCTGCTGTCACAATAGACAATGTGGGCAGCAGTGTGCATTCATAAGTCAATGAGTCTCAGTAAGCTAGTTACAGACCAGTGAGATTCAGGCAGATTTCTGGCTGCAAGTCCAAGTTGAGCTCCCTGTCCTCCTGTAGGGTTGCACTTTGCAAGATTCTATTACATGTTCCAGCTGCCTTTCCTCTTAAGGTAGTCCAGGTTCTTCTGGGAGGTGATGATTTATCCAACTTACCAAGCATGGTGGTCTGGTGTGCCTTTATTGCAGAGATTCTCTTCACTTTTCCAGTGGGCTTGTTTTCATCAGGGAGACCGAGAGAGGCCCTCTCTCTGTTGTTCACTTCGTGTCCTGGTTGGAAGTGGGCAGAGCAAGCTGGTTGCAGTCAGCCTGCAACCACTCTGCCCATGTGGCCAAGCTCTATTTCAGTTATTCTTAACTAGTCTTCTTTGTGTCATCTAACAGTTGTTGGATCCATCTTTCAGATTCTCTTGTTGTTTTAAGGTGTCTTTGAGTAGTTCATCTTTGAAGGTATCAGTCTTCTAGTTCTGAAATTTTGTCCTTACATTTGTCAGTTTTCCTGCCCATAGTTTCAGTATGATTTTTATATCCTGGATTTCTGATTGAAACCTTTTCATGAACTCTAATTCTTTGGTAACTGGTCATTCATGTTTTGTATCTTTTTGTTTAGCTAATCTAGCTTTTTTTTTGGTGTCTTCTGAGAGGTCCTCAGATGTTTTGGTTCTTACTTCCATTATCTGTTTAGTTACATCTTCTCTGATCCCACTGAGTGCCTGTTTGATCTGTTTTCTAACTTCCTCTTTTATCCTTTTGGTTAGTTCAGGAATATGTCTTATGCTCTTCTGCTTCTTGGTACCCCCTGGATTGGCTTTGGGAAAGTTTTGAATTTTAGAAGGCATTTTATTGCCTTCTCATGTTTCTATTGTTTTGTTTTGTGCTGAGTTTTGTGGATGATTATAATCTAAAGCCTTTTTTCTAGTATAGAGATCTCTTTAGTTGCTTTTCAGTGATGTTCTTTGGGCATGGATAATAATAATAATCCATTGCTATAGCCCCCAAATCTGACTATCTTCATTAATTTTGGAGTTGAGGATGCAGTGTAGTTAGCTCAACAGCTAAGTTCTCTGGGAGTGTACTATAGTATTATTGATATCACAAAATTAATCTGACAGTTGGCTTACAGAGAAATAGTGACAAGTTTGCAACCCTGTTAATATCAAGTATTATTGTCCAAGGCAAATTGGATATTAACATACCATAAGAAGCCATTATATACCACTCTTAATCCTATAGAAGAAATTGTCATTGATGATGTAAACATTAAGACAAACCAGGTATTAATGTGCAGCTAATATGACTAAATGCATCCACTATATCCCTGTTAATTGTGGAAAAGAATTCAAATAATTATACAGAGTTAACTATCAAACTATTAATGAAAATTTATGGTCACACTATTAAAGAAACAGTTTTTGGCATTGGGAGAAAGCAAGAGGAAAACTTGGAAACTTGAAACTATGATATGAGAAGGAGGAGAGAGATGATACAAAGTGTTTTATTGTGGAGTAAAAGGATTTTTATAGAATTAGGTAAAAATAAGAGAAAAAACTGATGAGAAATAAAAGGCAAAAGCAAAAGAGGAAGAAAAATAAATAAATTATATAGAGAATAAAATAAGATAAAAATTAAAGAGAGAAAAATTTAAACGGAGAAGAGGAAAAATAAATAAAAGAAAATTAAGAAAAAAAAAAGCAAGAAAGAAGAACAAAGCAAAATTTTCCAAGCCCCAATAAACTGGTGAAGAGGAAAGGAGAAAAGGAAAGGAGAGAGAAAACAACAACAACAACAATACCCAATAAACTAAAAAGAACACACATGCAAACACAAAAACAAAAAAGAAAACCCCAAAATTAAAAAAAAGAAAGAAATTTCTCTGTGATTTTGAACATGTGATTTTCTTCTGGGATCTATAATTTTGCAACAGTGTCCAAGTCAAGATGCATCCCTGATCATGCTGGTAAATACGGAAGGCAGTCAAGACTCCAGAACTGTGCTGGATGTAGGCACTAGTAGGAAGTAGGATTAGGGCATGGGTGCCATTTCTTTGGCTTTCAAGTCTAGAGTAATTCAGGATGAGCCTGGCTTCTGGTTGTAGGTTCATGGCCTGTTCTTCAGTTTAAACCCCTCAGGGGCTCTCTTGCCAGCTTGACTGTGGCTTCCTGGCCATGTGGCTCTCTCTCACCCAGTCACTGTGGGAATGTAACACTGGGAGCCCTGAACTGAAGCCATCTTATCACTGTTCTTAGTCCCAAATTCAAACAATCAGCTCCTCTCTGGAATGTAGTCCAAGCATGCATTCTCTTCAGGGGATATAGTGGCCACCTGAAGTGAAGATATGTACCAGCTGTTGCAGGTCATAGCATCCACAGGTTTGTTCCACCAATGTGATTTTAGAATAGCCTGGAAAAACTTTATTGGAGAAACAAAATGGATGTCCTTTGCCTTAAAGATGACTGCTTTGAAATTGTCTTGATAGAGATGTTTATATTCTTTCGTATGTTCTGTCTCGCTTACCTTCTTCAGTGCTTCTTTGAGTTGTTTTTTAATATGTAAATCATTAATATTTTTATTTTATAAGCTTTTTGGGCTTTCATTGTCTGTTCTTCAATTTGCCTTAGACGTTCCATTAGCTCTTCCTTTTCACGTTCTATTCTTCCCTTTCCTTTTTCTGCTATTTCTCTTTTCTTCTTTTCATTCTCTAACTGTGTCCTTTCCAACTGCTTCTGGTGTTTCTCCTCCCTAGCCTGAGCCTTCATCTGTTGCACTTCAATAGTATCAGGCTTCCTCCTTCGCATGTATAGTTCATGGTTTCCCATACATAAGGCCAAAATCCACTTATTGATTCTCAAACGAGGTGCATAAAAAACAAAATCAGGTGCCTTTTTGTCTATTGGCTTTATAACACATTTTTTGTTATTAAATGAAATACTTCTGATTTCACTCCAAGAAAAGCCAATTTTAGCTGTTAACTTGTCATCATGTTCATAAATATTCAGACCCAAAGCATCAATGCCTAGCCACAATTCAGTACCCTTTGTATTGTTTATTTCAAAATAGTTGACACCATACATTTCTAGATCTTGCGCAATCTTCAAGTATTCCATCATAGAATCTTCCCTTAGCATTCCCCTATGTTCTTCATGCCAGCCTTGTATTCTTTCTTCCCACTGTTCTTTTGTCAGTTTGTGTTGTTCCAAAACACGCTGGGGTAGTAGTCTATCATTAGCCAGATAGCCTGGTTTATGAATCTCTTTATTATAATCTCCATACTTGGCTTGGACAGCATAGGACGCCAAAAGAACTGCAGTTTCTGGTGGGCAATATATCTCATCATTTAAGATGGCTTCTTTACAAACTTGCAAGAAGAAAAGCCTTTGGGTTATTTCTTGAATTAATTCTTCAGAAACATCTTCAGGAAAGAATTTAGCTCTGAATTTGAACTGTAAGGGATTCTCTTTTTTAACATCTTGCTGTGTCACCTTTTTATTTAGTTTAAACCATGTAGAATGACCACTGCTATCAACATACTGCAGCCCAAAAAACCATATCTCACGCAAACCAACTGTTTTTACCACCTGGTCAAAAAGTTGTTTCCCAGTTGTACTGGGTTGGATGGCAAATTCCAACTCAGCATCCATTGTAGTTACTCTTACACTGATTGGTTTCGGCATTTTTCCTTCTCTTTTTGTTAGTCTTTTAAAAAAAAACTTCACGTATATAAATCCTGTTGTCACCTCCGAGAGCGGCGGCTCCTGCCCGCCCTCCGAGCGGCTGGAGCGCTGCGCCTTTGCGCCAGGGGTCGTGCCTGGGGCTGGGAGCGAGAGTCGCTAGTACGAGCGCAGGACCGCGGGAGAGGAGAGGCACTGCCGCCCGCAGACAGCTCCGCAATATGGCAGCTCGGCGCCTCCTGGGGTGGGGGTGGGGGGGCTGCCCCGCGCAACCCCCCCCGCCCCCGCCCCCTCTGCCGGCGGCGGGTGTTCCACCAATGTATTTCTCCCTAAAGTCCTCTGGACTCCCTAAAGTCCTCCTGCACTTTCATTTTGTCTCTGTAATTCAGTCTTTTCCCATGAGCCATGAGCCAGGAGCTGAAGAGAAAGTACAGACTATCCCTTCCCTTCTCTACATTGTGTTCTTTCTTTTCAATTTCTGTATAAGTTTTAAATTTCCTGTAAGATTATTCCTGGTTCCCAGGATCTACTACCCTTTTTTTTCTCTTCCTCAAATTGTTATTTTCCAGTGTGTGGATTCTGAATCTCAGACATGCTGAGTTGTTGTTGCTTATCACTCCACCATTTTCCTTAAGTCCTTCACACTATTTTTTGACCATGCAATGTATGTTGGAACCTAACATCCAATGTGATAGTACCAGGGGGTAGGAACTTTGGGAAGTGATTAAGTCTTCAGGTCATAAGTGCGGTCAGTGACCCTAGAAAAGAGACCTGAGGGAACTTGTTTGCCCCTTCTACCATGTGAAAACACGTAGATGGTGCCATCTATGAGGAACAGTTCCTCACCAGACACTAAGTCTGCTGGTGCCTTGATTCTGGATTTTCTGGCCTCTAGAACTATAAGCAATGAATTTCAGCACTATTTTGTTATTAACAGCCCAAATGGACTAGTCAGTAGGCATATATAGTGATGTCTCCCCTTTATCTGCAAAGGATACATTCCAAGACCCCCATTAGATGTTCAAAATCATGAGTGGCACCAAATCCTATAATTTCATCTTAAATAATCACTGTGGCCATACTTTTGCAGTTTGAAATATGACAGCAAAACTAGAACAATTTTCTTTTCCTTCTTCACAATTTTGCATGTAAAAAATTTCTTTTCATAGATCTTAGCAACCTCAGCATCTAATTTAAAAGTAAGTTGAGAAATTTTACCTTTTCATTTGCCTTTCCTTTTAAAGGAAGCATTTTACAGGTTTGCTTTGCATAGCTAAATTACAGAGATCTTTGTTTTGTACTTTGTGGACATTATTAAGTAAAATGAGAATTACTTGAACATAAGCAGTGTGATATTTTGACAGTCAATTTGATAATGAAGGTAATTATTAAGGGACTAATGGGTGGTTAGCATGTTAGCACATGCAATGTGGATACACTGGTCAAAGGGATGATACATCTTGGGAGAGCAACATACAATTTAAACCTTGTAATTGCTTACTTCATGAAATATAATGAAGAAAGAGAAGGTGAGTGTGTGTTAACATGAATACATTCAAAATTTTTTGTTTTAGTTGTACATGTTTGCAGTTCATGTAGTTTACCATCATCTTGGGGCTGGTTATATGTACATATTACAGCTTGTTTCTTTCTTTTTAAAATCCTCTTCCCCTTCCCTCCTTCTCTCCTCCCTCCTCCTCCAGTTCCTCTATCCCATTTTCATTCCTGATATTATTTGTCTTAGCTCATGTTATAGCCTATAATATTTACATTAATTGGGCTTATTAGGTTCCTATACATGGCATATCTTTATTCTTCTTATTTCCCTTTCACCTGCTCCTCATCCCTCACCCTTGTTTCTTTGGACCACTTCCCTATTCCAAGAGCTCCATCCCTTTGTACCTTTCTATCCATCCTTTATCATTTTCTTTGTTTGTACTTTACCTCACTCAAATGAGAGATACCATACTGTATTTAAGCTTGTGTGTCTTTTCATTTTCTGATATCCTCTTTAGTCTTCTTTTTCAGAGTACTGTAGCTTTCTTTGTACAGTACTTTCGCTTCCTTGCTTAGGTTAATTCCTAGGTATTTCATTTTTATTGAAGCTGCTGTGAATAGTATTGTTTTCATAATTTCTTTCTATTTCAAAACCACCAGCCCAGCAGCTCTAGCTTGCAGGTTGAGGAAAAGCAGGTGCTGAGAAGCCAATTTGGAGGTGCTATGGTTTGGGTGAATGTCACTGAATGCCCATATGTTGAAGTCTTGGGTCCTAGCATGGCAATACAGAGAGATGGTGGGAACTGTGAGAGGTGAGGCCTAGTGGGAGGCCCTTAGATAATTGGGGACATGTCTTCAATGAGGATTTTGGTCTCTCCCTTTACCTTTCTGCTTTCTAGCTCATGATCTAAGCAATTTGCTCCACTGTGTGCTCCCCCATCCTTGCATCTAGTAGACTTAAAAAAATAATGGTGCAGCCCAATATTTGGCTGAAACTCCAGAACTATGAGCTAAAATAAACTGTTGCTCTCTGCAAGTTAGTTGTCTCAGGTATTTTGTTATAGTGACGTAAAGGTGACTAATACTGAAGGTGACTGGTGTTGTCTGGGTAAGAGTTGATAGCAGCAGGAGTGAAAGCTGGCCCTGGAACTGGACAGAGTGGTTGCATTTGAGATATATTTTGGAGATAAAGAGGGTGAGGAGGGATTAAAGGCTGAACCTTAGACTTCTGGCTGAGTCACTGCATGAACAGTAGTGTCATTTTTACATGTATAATTCAAGAAGAGGTGTAAATCTGGCAGTGAAAAGGAAAGTCATGAATTTGAGGTATTTTGAGGCACCTCCATTGGGAGAAATCAAGAAGAGAGTTGTACCTGTGGAGCTCAAATAGATCTGTGCTAGAAGTTTAAATTTGAGAGTCATTTGTGTTAAGTAGAGATGTGGAAATAGATGAGATTGCTTAAGGAAAGTGAAGAGTGAAAAGAGAAGATTGTGCAACACCTGAGAGGAAGCCTAAGGTTTCCTTGACCTTGATTAATCCTCCTCCTTGTTTTTTAAACTTACTGATCTACGCTCTCTCCTCTATAAGAGCAAAACAAATTCAAGTGGAAATCAGAAGGATAAACACATGGAGAAAATACTATAATGGACTGAGTTAACTCTTTGAACACCTTCACTTGTTTCCTCTCATCAAGTTTCCTTGTAAAAGGAAGCAATTAATCCAGCAATTCTATTATGCTTTAAACCAGTTAATGTCTCCTTAATAGTAAAAGCATTTTCTGATTAAAATGAATAATTGATAATTTGAAATAAGAAAAGGTCCAAGGGTTTGGGGATGGTGGGAGGGGAAGGGGAAAGGGAAGAAGGGAAAGGAAAAATTATGAGAAAGAAAAAAAGATGGAATCAAACTGTGTGTAAATAGGGAAGGGTGGAGGGGGTGAAGGGTGCACAGGTAATAGGAGAAAAAATAAGAACTAAGATACATCATGTTCTGGTACAAACACCCAATAATAAATGTAAATGTATTTTATACCTAAAATGTACCAATAAATATATATATATAAATGAAAAAAATAGTAAAAGAATTTTCTCCATAAATTTATAATTTAGACTAAGCACACCTAGAAAATAATTTGCTAGATAATGTTCTTAAAGGCTTGGAGGAATTACTGCAGTTTCTAAAGGAGATTGTCTTACAGATATGGTATAACTTGTGCACTCAAGAGAGGTGGATTCTTGTTTTATCAGTTGTGAATACAGGAATTATTGTTTCATCATAGCCTGCTAGGCACTGTACCAAGGAAAAATACACATCTGGGTCTTGGAGCTTCTATACATACTACAATTTAAAGAGCCCTGGCAAGGCATTTATCTAACAGGATAATTTTCATGAGATAAAAAAATCAAAGTTTTAAAGAAAAACAAATAAAACTTTTAGTGTTGGGAATAAAATTTTATTATTTAAATTCACAGGGAAATTTCTTTCTCTTTCCAACAGGTATTGTGAAATAACTGAGCAATGCAGAGATGAAACTAGAAAGGCAAGCAGGATGAGCCATCCAATAGTTCCTGAACCATTATTATTCACAAAAGAAATAGTTATACCTCCAATTTTGTGACCTTCTGGGTTTCATTTATTAAGAATGAATAAAGTGAGGTACACATCTCAGCAGGAAAGTGGACACTCAAATTAGGATAATCTGATTAGGTAAATGAAAGAGACTATTTACAAAATTGTGGAAAGAGCATGGAAGAATCACACGGAAGAGCCCAGTATCCTGTTATTACTTGCAGGCATGAAGGAGTGAGGTGAAAGATGATTAACAAAACTTGGAAAAAGAAACTCAAAAACCTTTTGTGGAAATGGCTTCCTTGAGAGGAGGTGTGACCTTGCTGGAGAGACATGGCCATCTTTAGATGACACAGCATGGAGGCATTCAACAGAGTAAATATCTTCACTTCTTGTTCCTTCCTTCTCCTCCTCATAGACATCCACCTCCAGGTCAGAGAGAAGGATGAAGAAGGGAGGGGATGAACTAGAAGCATGAGTGTAGGGCAAGGAGCACAAACAAGAAGACAGACAGTTTCATCAACTAAAATCAGTGGACAGAAGTTGCTAGAATGGGAGAAGGGGTGGGGTGATGGTGCTGGTTTTATATAAGAAAGCCCAAGAGGCTATCTTGAGATGTGACACAATAGTCTTATGTGCCCATCATGCATATAGTAATATCAATTCTAAACCAGTGGAAATCATTGGTTTATTTCCAGTGATAACCTGGGAAGCAGGTTATTTTCAGATTTCTTTTAGACTTGTGCAATAGGATCTTGTATTTGTTGAACATAAAGTCAGGTAAAGTTAATGTCTTAGCGAAGTAGTAAAGACAGATATGGAGTTCTTTACTTTGTTTTCTTTCTTTTTAGTAAAAGATATTGGAAAACACATTGGCAAATAGAAAAAAGTTACTATAGACAAAAATATTCATCATAACAGAGAGCAAAATGGCAGATGAAACTTCATTTCTAACAGTAATGGAATAGTTAAGCAAATGACAGGATAGTATGTTTTTTCAATGCAATCTTTTGCAGGATCTAGCAATTATAAATCCAAGGAACTATGGGCTAGGCGTTTGGTTTAGTGGTAAAGAACTTGCCTTGTATGTGCAAGATCCTGGGTTCAATTCCCTGCACCCAAACCATCAAAACAAACAGATTAGGAAGTATGAAACAGAATAGAAATGTGTATAATGTAAGGTTAAAAAAGCAGGATTCAAAATTTTACATGGCTTCTGCTCACAATTTTTAAAAAGTATATGACAGGAATAAGTCAGTATCTGTCAGTACTAAATCTCAGTGTGATTGGTCTCCATTCTCCCCAATCAAAAAACACAGACTAGTAGAATGGATCAAGAAACAAAATCCAATAATATGGTGTATATGAAAAAAAACAAACTCAGAATAAAAATCAAAGGATGGAAAACAATATGTCCTGCAATTCCCCTCCCCCCAAAGCAGGTGTAGCTATCCTATTTTCAGACCAAATGGACTTGAAGCCCAAAGGGATCAAAAGAGGCAAAGAAGATCACCACATATTGGTTAAGGGAACAAAACAACAGGAAGAGATAAATTTAATTATTATGTACTGTAAACATGCACTAATAAAAATAAAATAGTAAACAGTAAAAGAAGATACACTGCCATTAATCTACCTAAAAATACTCAAAATACTCCCTCTCACTTCAAACATACTTATCCTTTCATTCTTTGTAATGTGTTTTATATTGTAATAGGTTTTAATTATTTTATTTTATTTTTTGGGACTGGGGATCGAACTCAGTTCCTTTTACTTGCGAGGCAGGAGGTGGAACCACTGAGTTAAATTCCCGGCCCTGTTATAGGTTTTCGGAAAAATTTAAACATTCACCATATCTTTTGGTCACCCCTTGTACAGTCCTGAGTCAGATGTGCTTCCTGGTTTTGCTTCTTTAAAATGCTAGGGCTCAGGGCTGTGTGTGCAGCTCAATGGTGGAGCCTATGCTGTTATATGTGAGTCCCTGAATTTGATCCAACACTGCAAAAAACAAACAATAAAAACAAAAACAAAACCAAACAAAAAACCTAGATCTCAATTGAAGTTGTTTTTCTGTTTAAAGTTCCAGGCTGTTGAGGTCCATTTTTAAGTTTTTAATCAGAGTCTATCTAATATCTGATTCTGAATAACAACCTCTTCCAGCAACCACTTGACTGGAGATACTTCCTGATAAACTGGTTTGTCCTAATTAAAACAAAATATAGAAGGGTTCAACATGGCTGAATAGAGGAGTAGCCATGTTGGAGCTACTCAGAGAAAATCAACAAAAACACAGGTAACTGGAAAAAAGGAGGGATGTACATCCTGATGCCAAAATCAGTTTGAAATAAGAGACGTGTAAATCAAACAAAACACAGGGATCGGACTTTATAAAATGATCGTCCAGCCCACAGGGGTGCCTGTGGGTCTACCACTTGCACAAGGAGCAGGAACCACCATTCCTGGGAAGCACCCCTCCCCAAAACACACACACACACACACACACACACACACACACACACACACTGCAAATGTGTGGCAAACTCAATCCACACAGGATAGATCTGAGATATATGGCCCCTTACCTCTTTTGCTTTCCTGCAAACAAAGCACTGGGCAGTTTAGCAACAAATTTTGCCAGCACATACAGGGGTGAGTGACCAGGAAGCTGCTCCATCCCTGTCAGGCTGCCTTTTTATTTTTTTTTCTGCTGTGAATCACAGCAGCTAACTGGAACCTCTAGTGACATCAAGGTTAGGGACTAACATTGAGAATAGCTAGTGGAACAACATGACCCCTCCTGCCCTACACCTGGTGCAAGAGAGGGGCTTGGACTGTGGACACAGCTGAGACCAAGCAGCCTTGGGCCTGGAAGTCAGCACTCCTTCCAACTTGCAGCACAACTATCCTTGGCCCTCAGTGGCAGGACAAGGAGGGCAGCATGTGAGAGGAGCCAGCAGTGTGGAACAGAGGAGGCTGTGGAAGGTCCAGGAGAGGCCAACTGTGCATGAGACTGGGAGCAGCCCCGGGCTGTCTCTGCAGACACCACAGCAACTGGGAGAGCAATGTAGAGACAAAAGGGCAAAGAGATGTGGGTGGGCCATCCAGAAAGTTGCAGGCTGCAGAATGGCCCCAGCCCCTATATCTGGAGGCCAAGATCAGCCTTGAACTCAGCAATATTACTACTGCAGACTTGGTGGGGTTACCTAGCACAGATTTGGGCTCTGACTTGGATACTACCACAGAACTGTGAGCACCAGAGGAATTGTTTTTCTTTCTTCTTTCTCTCTTTATTAGTTTGTTTCATTTTCCTTTTTCTGTTAATTTTTTAGGTGAAGGTAGTTATTTAGGTTTTGACTTTTACTGTTTGTTTTGTTTTGCTCATCCTGTTTCTTTTTTGATATTTTCATGTGAATTAACATTGTTGCTAGTCTTTGTGGTTCACTTCAATATTCCTTTGCTTTCTCCTTCATTCTTCCTCTCATGTCCTCTTCTCCAGTTTCCCAAAGCTTGGTTGATCATCCTCTGTCCTTCAGCCTTGCTTCTTTTTTTGTTTTGTTTTGTTTTTTGGTATCAGGGATCAAACTTGTGTCCTTGCACTTACAAGGCAGGCGGCAGAACCACTGAGCTAAATTCCTGACCCCCTTCAGCCTTGCTTCTAATACATTTCTCTTCAGTTATCACTGTTTTGTACCCTATCCTTCTTAAATCCTGCCACACACACAGGGTAAAATCATTCTACCAAGGGGAAACTCACTGCATACAAGTTCCTGTTTTATTTTGGATGTTGTTATATAACTATAGATCTTTCTCCTATGGTTAAAAGTATCAAATTAGCAGTTTACCATAGTTTGTCAGTTTCTAGCCTGTGCTTGATGATATTGTTATTGCTAATTGTACTACTTTAGCCAGGATGCCATACATGTTGTAATCAGATGCTCATCCTTGTATGACAACACTGTGATTGTCTGGGATCATAACCATCACCATACTCTGGTACCAAAGGACTAAGTGCTGAACCAAATAGATACCAACTTCTCATTCCTAGTAAATTGGGAAGGTAGGATCTTGGGACAGACACAATGACCAAGATACAGCTACTCCTAGAAGACATCTCTGAGGAGTAGACATTTCCTAGGGAAGCCTTGATACTAGTGATAAAGGCAACTAACATAAAAAAATTTACAAGGACCCACACAGAAAACAAATTAAAATAAAAAAATAGAAAATGACAAGATGCAGAAGCAAAATGCAACTCCAGACCTCCAGTTCATCCAGGACAAGTCCAGGGGACAATGAGATAGAGGAAATCAGAAAACACCCACTGAAATTTTCAGAAATGATAGTGGTACAAGTAAACAGTTGAATGAGGCTATAGAGAAAATCAGAGAAGAAATAATCTCTCAGGTAAAAAAAAAAAGAGAGGTCAATCATAATGAAGAACCTGCTCAGCAAATCTAGACATAGATTTTTAAAAAGGAGCTTAGAAACATGATGGAAATCATGAATGTCCAACATAGGAAAGAATTGGAACACATGAAACAGATTCAAACAGATATCCAGGAATTAAAATTTCCATTGAAAATTTACAAAGCTGAATGAATGAAAGTGAAAAAAAATATCAGACTGAGAAGACAGGATTGTGGTTAGACATCATGAAAAGAAAGATATCTTAAAAATAGCAAGAAACCATGAAAAAACAATCCAACAGCTGCACGATGATGGAAAGAAGAAAAACATAAGTTTGATTGGAGTTAATAAAAAAGCAGGAGTCAGAGCAAAGGACATAAAAATTCTATTCACAGACGTAATGGCAGAAAACTTCCCAAGGATGTAAAAAGAATTTGACATATGAATAAGTAAGGCACACAGAACTCCAAATATCCATGAGCAAAATAAATCTATACCAAGGCATATAGTAATCAAGATACCAGAAATTCAGCACAACAACAGAATATTAAAAGCTTTTAAAGAAAAACGAACAAACAAACAAATCACCTATAAAGGAAAGCTCATCAGAATAACTACAGACTTCTCAACACAAACCCTCAAGGCGAAGAGATCTTGGAGTGAACTATTTCAAATCCTGAAAGAAAACAACCTCCAGCTAAGATTGACTTAGCCTAAGATATTTCCATGACAAAGAAAAACTGAAGATATTCATGACCACAAAATCAACTCTACAAAATGTTCTGAAAGCTATTTTAGAAAGAGATAGCAAAGACCAAAATTCTAAGAACATGAACAGAAAGAAGCCACCAGGCAGGGCAAGCAATTAAACAGAGGAGAAAGACAAGGCACCAATAACAAGAAAATAATATGACAAGGATGAGCCAATACATATCAGTAATAACCATCCATGTAAATGGTCTCAATTCACCAATTAAAAGAAGCAGACTGGCAGTATGGATAAAGAAACAAGATCCAACAATTTGCTGTATACAGGAAACACATTTAACTGAAAAACAAATTAATGGACTGAAAGCCAAAGGATGGAAAACAATGCTTAGTATGACAGGAACCAAGAAAAAAAGCACGTTCTATTTGCAGACAATGTGAACTTCAAGCCAAGATTGAGCAAAAGAGACAAAGAAGGTCACTCCATACTTGTTAAAGGAAACGTCTTCAAGAAGAAGAGAACAATCATAAATATATAGGAACCAAATACCAGTGCACACAATGTTATAAAACAAATTGCAACATATAAGAAAAATCAAATAAGCACTAACACAGTTGTAATGGGAATCCTTAATACCCCAGTCATAAATAGACAGATCAACTAGAAAAAACTAGAAAACTAGAAAAAAAATCAATTAGAAAATTAAAAATTAATCAAAAATAGAAAATTAAATAAATAGAAAATTAAAAATAGAAATAGAAATAGAAAATTTAAAAAATCAATTAGAAGAACTGGACCATACTTGTGAACAAATGGACTTAGTAGATGTTTCCAGAGTATTCTACTCCAAAATATCAGAATACACATGCTTCTCAGCTGCACATAGGACATTCCCCAGGATAGAACACACAGTAGCCCATAGAACATGCATAGGTAAATGCAAAGGAATTGAAATTATCTGAGCATAATGCAATGAAATTGGAAATCAATGGCAAGAGAAACCACAAAAACTTCATAAGCATGTGGAAATTAAATAACACCCTCCTGAACAACCAATAAATCACAGATTAAATTAAAGAAGAAGCTAGACAATTTCTACAATTAAATGATAATGCCAGTACAACTTACTGCAACTTATAGGACACAATTAAAGCAGTCCTATGAGGGCAATTTATAGCAGTGAACTCTCATATCAGTAAAGCAGAAAGAGCTCAAATAAACAACATAATGTTGAACCTCAAACTTCTAGAGGAAGAAGAGTGAGTCAAGCCCAAAGTTCATACAAGGGAGGAAATTATAAAGATTAGAGCAGAAGTCAATGCAATCAAGACAAAGAATAAATGAGTCCAAGAGTTGGTTCTTTGAAAGATTAAACAAATTTAATAAATCCTTAACCAACCTTATCAAAAAAAGGAAGAAGAGACTCAAATTCATGCATTGAGGAATGAAAAGGGTGAAATCACAATGGTTCCTGCAGGAATCCAGAAGATCATCAGCACCTATTTTGAGAAACTTTATTCTAATAAGATTGAAAACAGAAGAAACGAACACATTTTAATTACCAAAGCTGAATCAAGAACATATAACAATTCTAAATAACCCAGTAAGAGTCAATGAAATTGAAGTGATAAATAAAAACCAACCAATAAGTAAAAGCCCAGGTCCTGATAGATTCACTGCTGAATTCTAAAAGAAATTTAGAGAAGATCTAATGCCACTACTCCTCAAATTCTTTAATAAAATAGAAAGGGAATCAATATTCCCAAAGTCATTCCTGGAAGCAAGCATTAACCTTATACCAAAACAAGAGAAGGATCAAACCAAAAAAGGAAACTACAGGCCAATCTCCCTAATGAGCATAGACACAGAAATCCTCAATAAGATACTGGCAAATGTAATGCAGCAAATCATCAAGAAGATTATACACCATGACCAAGTAGGATTCACCCCAGGAATGCAGGGATGGTTCAACACATGAGATATATACATACTTCTTCTCAGATGAAGAAGTACAAATGGCAAAGAAATATATGAAAAAATGTTCAACATCACTGGTCATTGGAGGGATGCAAATTAAAACATTGCTGAGATTCCATCTCACTCCAGAAAGAATGGCTATTATCAAGAAAGCAATCAATAACAAATGCAGGAGGGGCTGTGTGGGAAAAGGAAACCTTCTCTACTGTTGGTGGGAGTGCAGCCACTGCGGAAATCAGTGTGGAGATTCCTCAAAAAATGGACTAGTGGTTTCTTTTGACTCAGCTATCCCCCTTCTTGGTATCTTCCCAAAAGCATTAAAAGCATCATACCACAGTGATGTATGCATAGCCATGTTCATAGCACAGTTTCTAATAGCTAAATCTTGTAAACAACCCAAATGCTCATCAACCAATGAATGGATAAAGAAGATGTGGCTTTTTTACACAATAGAGTACTACTTAGCCATAAAGAAGGATACACTTGAGACATTTATAGCTAAATTAAAGCACCTAGAGACCACAGTCTTAAGTGAAAAAAATCAGACACACACATGGAAATATCACATTGTTTCTCTGTTGTGAGAAACTGAAATTGAAAATAAGGACCAAGATGTATAATAGATGTTGTGAAATAGGAAGAAAATGTTCAAATGAGTAGGGGCCCAAGGGAGTGGGGAGGGAAACAAGGGAAAAGAAAAAAAATGAGAAAAGAATGACGAAATGGAAACAAAGCTCTCATAAACAAGAAGGGGAAGAGGGATAGAAGGGAGGGGAGGGGAATGGGAAAAAATAAGAATCAAGTTTTATATAATGTATAGGTACAAATTCCACATGATGAATGTGATCATTATGTATATCTAAATTGTACCAATAAACTTAATTAATGATAAAAAAGAAAATATAGACCTGGGTGTGGTGGTGCAAGCCTGTAATCCTAGCACTCAGTTGGTTAAGGAAGGAAGATCCCCATGAATTTGAGGCCAGCCTAGACTACATAGTGAATTCAAAGCCAGCTTGAGCTACATAGCTCAAAAAAAATAAACAACCCCCCCCCCAAAAACAAGCAAATAAGTAAATTTCTGCAATAGTTTTTGTGCACAGCTTAGTTTTCTATGACCTTTAATATCACTCATTTGGAGATGCAATGTGTCAGTGTAAAGTGAGAAGCATTATATAATTTCTCAACTACACTGTTGGCATGGCTTCCACTGTTGGTGTAAGATTTCATTACTATAGCATGTCAGGCAAGTCACTTACTTTCCAGTGTTTCTCATTTTTCATGATCATCACAGAACATTTTTAGAGATTAATTAATATTGCTTGAAGTTTCTAAATATGTCAACTGCCAAATTCGCTTCCCTGATTTCTTTTTAAAGCAAAAGCATTATATAATATGTGGGATACTATTTAATCCCTTTTTAATACTTTAATAAATAAAATATAATTAAATGTCCATTTGTTTTTGGTACCAGGGATTGAACTCAGGACCTTGCACTTGTGAGGCAGGCAGTGGAACCACTGAGCTAAATCCCTGGCCCTTAAACGTCCATCTTTTTAATAAAGCCATATTCTATATTATAGAGTTCATGATTGCATCTGGGATACTTTTCTGCTTCTAACAAGCAGATTCCTGGACATAACCTCCAGGGTCACATTTAATAAGTGTAGGTGGGACAAAAGAATATGCATTGTTAAAATATCCCCAAAGACTGAGGCAGAAGGACCTTGGATTATACTTTTCCAAACACAGCCTGTGGTTCTCCTATGAAGGCCTTGAGTGAGATTAATCAGCCACCCCCGGAAGATCACACCCACACACACCCAGACACACACACATACACACATGAGCAAAGGTCACACTGATAAAGCCCCAAGATTGTGCTTGAGCAGATTTCAGGATATGTAGTGGACAATCTCATATTCCTGGGCTCCATTTCACCCCAAAGCAGAGCCATGACTCAGGCTACATGGTGGCCTTGTTAGTCAGCACAGCACTGGAGCAAGAGGTGGATAGAACTCTATCTTCATTTGTTAAACAAAGAACAAAGGCTCAATAGAATATTTTTAAATTCTTCAGAAGATTCTGATTCCTTCTATCCATAGCATTCTATAAAGACTTTTAAAGATTCTGAAAACTTAGTGTTCAAGGTGGTGGAAGACCTTTGTGAATGAAGGCAAAATGTTTGAATCCCCGAAACTTTACCATTTAATGCTGGAATCTGTGTACAGAGTCCCCAGCGAATGGACCATGGGCTCTGCTTCTGCAGGGGGATCTGTTGTAATGGAAAACACAAGAGAGAATGGAGGCAGCTTGTTTTCTCTTTGCCCTAATTATTAAAGTTCTGTACTGCCAGGGGGAACTTCAGTCTGTATATTGGATGATTTTTTTTCCTGGCTCCTACCCACCGTAAATATTTGAAAAAAATAGTATTCTATACTCGAAGTCTCTCCTTTCCCAAGCTAAACTTTCTGGTTCCTTCAATTATTTTTCATGTATCATGTTTTCAACCTTTCTCAACTGATTACCAGCTTTTAAATATTGTCAGTATCTATCTCTAAGTATCACTCATGGAATAGAAGATGAAGCCTACAGTGAAGCAGAATGTGTGACTGTCATTATTGATCTTCTGCAGCCTTCTTAGAGGAGGTATGGGGAAAGAGAACAGTTCTCCCTAATTTATGTAGTTATCATCATCATTTATTATTTATTCACAGGTGTAGGAATTGTATATCAAGCATAAATTGCTAGGCTGGATGTTGGAGATTATTTTTATAAAGAAGACCAAAGGAACTCCACTTGAGACAGCAGGTAAGAAATAATGATGATATAGAGTGGAGAGGGCTACCATAAGGGTAAACACAGGAAATGATAAGAGAGCGGAGTGTAGGGAAATGTGAGAGCAGGGAAGTCTTCCAGGAGAGAGGACAACTAGAAAACTCTTATGTATATTAGTTGAGTAATCATTTCATACATATATGCAATTGTATCCGTTCTGATAGGTTTAAATCATAACCCTGTGCAAATTCTCTGGGAGATAGAGAAGTCTGAACAGGCCTAAACTAGAGCAAATGAATGCCCAAAACTCAAGTTTGTTTGCTCACAATAGTAAATAGTAAAGGGAAACTTAAAATAATGCCATGACTCCTCCTCTTTTAAGTGAGTAAAAGCCAATTCAATTAGTTTAAATTAAAAAGAAGAGTGGTTGGCATAATTAAGAAATTTCAAGGAGTGAAGATCAGGCAAAGTTTGACCCAGGCACTCAAGTGGTGCAAATAGGGCATTGTCTTTGTCACCAACTACTAGGCTCTACTTTCTATGTTGGATTCACTCTCAGGCATCTATGCGGTAGCCTCAAGCAACATGATTCCAGTATAGCAATCTCAGTAGAAAGGGCTTACCCTAGTCCCAAGATTGACTCCTTTGTCCCAGCTTGGGTTGTGTGCACATCTCTGAACCCATCGCTGTGACCAGGAGAATCTGTTGCTCTAGCCTGGAAGCAGTTCAACTTTTGGAGCCAGGGAGTAGATCTAACTTAATATGAATTACATGACAGAATACTAGGAAATAGTATTCTTATCTAACCTCCCCACCCAGGAAATAAGAAAAATAAATTTTAATTAAATACAAAAGGAAAATGAACAGGAATAAACATTTGCCTCCACAAAAGCAATCAAAACAAAACTGTTCTCCAATACACCGAAGTGAAGAGAAAAACCCATTCATGCTTTTTGGTAACAACCACTGGACTGCTCAACTCAAGGTTCACTGGGTTCTGAGAACTGGTTGCTGCAGAAGACACAAAAATAAGCAAGAGATTACCCTACTCTTAAGAAGCAATTGTCAAAAAGTTGGCTCTCAAATTTTACTATATATAAGATCACTTAGGGCTCTTGTTTAATATGTAGATTCCTGAGCTCTGTTCTACACATATTGAATGAACTTTTTGGCTCTGACAAGAATCTTCATTGTTTTATTGATTAATGGATTGCCATCATTCATATTTTTATTATTTTATGGTTCTTTATATATTTTTCTTTATTGTTTTAAACAAGCAATTCTAACATATGAGATCCTTGTACAATATGTTTAGAAACATGCATCTAGAAGGTAAAATAAAATCTATATACATAAACCAGGTGTGTGGTGCATGCTTATAATAGCAACTACACAGGAGGCTGAGGTAGGAGGGTCACAAATTTGACACCAGCCTGGGCAAAACAGTAAGACTCTATCTCAACATAGAATTTTAAAATTTGGCTGGTGATGTAGAATGCTTGACTAGCATGCGTGAGGCCCTAGGTTTGATATCCACTACCACAAGGCAAATTATTGAGTTTCTAATTATATGCAAGCAGGGTTTAGTCTTAGCTGTTAGAGGAAGATTTGAGGGACATAAAGAAATAAAGGGATAAATTAGGCCTCTAAGAAGCAGATGAAAGAGCAAAGCATTCTAAGTTAAGGAAATAGTGTGAACTAAAGCACAGGACCCCCAGGAATTCTTCCCAGGAATTAGGTCAAGGATAAGAACTGCATTCTTAGCAATAAGGTTATAAAAATAAGTTAACACTGAATTATACACTAAAAATGGTTAAAATGGTAAGAGTAAGGGTGTAGATCAGTACTAGAGCACATGCTTAGCATGTAGAAGGTTCTGGATTCAATCCTCAGCATCAAAAAATGACTGTAATAGTGAAAACTTAAAAAAATATTTTTATTAGTTTCTATTAATTTTATAAAATATTAGGCTTTAATGTGGCATTTTCATACATGAATATAACATATTTTGATCATATCCATCTCATTACCTTCCTTTACACCATTCCCCACTCTTATTTCCTTTGTCTAGTCTAGTAAAAATCTCCCTTGTACTTTAATGCCTCTTTCTTTCTTTCTTTCGTTCGTTCGTTCGTTCATTCATTCATTCTTGACTCCACATATTAGGGAAAACATGTGACACTGGTCTTTCTGAGTCTGGGTTATTTAGCTCAACATGATGTAGTGAGAGTTATCTTCCAAATGCTAGCCAAAATAAGTCTATCTTATGGTGGATCCCTGCCCTGCCTAGCTGCACAGAGGCCTACAAGGTCCTTGGAAAGTGGTCCTGAAGGTATGTGCAGCCTGCAGCATTACAAAGTCATCCATTATTATGGCTAGACCGAGCTGGCTAAGTCCAGAGAAGTTCCTTCCTAATAAGGGTGGAAGGGAAGTGGAGTGCACACAACTTTTCCCATGGACTCTTCTTGCTTTTACAATTCTAATTAGAGCCCTATAAAACCAGCAGTTAAGCAAAAAGGGGAGTAGTGACTTCACTTTGCCAGTGGTGCAGTGGGCAGATTGTCCACTGCTCTGTAAGTAATTACGAATACTCAGTTACTCAACAAGCTGGACTTGTCAGAGTCATTCATTGGACTATCTGTTTCCCCTCAGTTTGGAGGCAGATGTTTCTTTTGCACATCGCTGGGAAATTTATGAAATATATGGCACCTAAACACGGACAAGGCAGATCCAAACATGAGTTAGGGAAGAGAATCTGCAGGGGAAATTGAAATCTTGGGGGGGCCCATCCTCCTCCATGTGGTATGTAGTAACTGCCTCTTAGATGAGTGTGGGCCCCTGTGTAAGTATGGGAATGCCCTAGAGATGCCTAATGGCATTTTGCAATCCCTGAAGGTAGTTCTTGTGGGATGAGATTGCAGGAGAGCTGTAGCAGATGATGTGTAGGCTTTGCTATGGGTGATGAGACCCGAGGCTGAGCTATGTGGCCAGCAAAGATCCTGGGTGGCCATTTCCATCCACGGGGAGTGGTGGTGACTATTATGGATGCCTGGAAACCACCATGTAAGTATGAGGATGCCTTGAAAGCACACCCCCCAAACTGGAAATGTTGCCATTTGTTAATGAGCAGTATGATTTAAAGGGACAAAAGAGCTGTGTAAGAGCTGTGTGAGCTGGGATGGCCTCATAGGAACAGCATGAAGGCTGATCTCCAAGTCCGGGACTGATCCCAACAAGTGCAGGAGGGAGAGAACTGAAATAAACGGTTGAGGTGCTGGTGCTGGGGGTGAACATCACTGAGAATGTGAAGATGGTCAAGGATCTGGGCCACCAGACTGAGTTCAAGCTAGAGACCAAACCCACACCTACCAGCAACAGGTCCAGCTGCAAAGATGGATGTCTAGTGGAATGAGTGGCTCTCAAGGCTGCACCAGGTCCTGGTGGGTAGTGGGTCTGGGGTTGACTGCAGTCTTGGGATGTCAGGGGAGCAGGAACAAGCCTTCCTGTCAACCTGCAAGGAGTTAATGAGGGCCCACTGGAGCACATCTTGGCTGATTGATAGATTCACTTTTGGATTCCAATTTGAGTTGATATTTTTTTGTCTAACTGGCATGTCTAAGACATTTCTTGTGAAGAGAATTGGGATAGATCTTAAACTGCTATTACAGAGTTAACTTGCTCTTCTCTCTGCTTGCACTAAGATAATTTTGTTATTCAAGTTTAGTTGGAAGTCTAACTCAGCCAGTCCTAATTAAAATGTAAACATCTGGGAGTAACTCTGCCATGAGAAAAAAATTTACCAGGAGCATTTTAAAAAAACAAGTGACCGTGCGGCTGTGAAGTAAGGGAACCAGTCAATAAGACAAAGAAGGAAATGTAAAAAAGTTATAGATATGAGGACTTTTGGTAAAGAAAGATTTTATATGGTAAGATTTTGCCCTACCAAAATGAAAAAAAAAAAAAAGAAAAAGATGGAGATAAAACCAGAAAAGTTTTGAGTAATTCAAGAATGTTTTGTGGAGGCTGAAGCTTATGAACGGAAATTTGTCTATTTGGCTGTTCTAAGATTTTTGTTTTTGCTCTTATTGATTTTATTAGGCCTAAGAGGTACCCCTTCCAAAGCTCCTTGTTGCTCAAATGTGGCTAAAAGGGCTACCACTGACTCTCAATTATTAATTCCTTCCCTTTCAACACTGGAGTACATAAGACTGAGAACCAGAGCAGCATTCAGGCAATGAGAGGCAGTGGAAACAATGATTGATCAACAATGCCTTCAGAGAAACTCTGACAAGGACAAGAGGAGAATATAAGGAACCATTAGAGTTGTGAAAATCATGACAGAATCACTTGTGTCAGTCTTACAAAAGAGTAAATAGACCCAGGAAGTTGTAAGGAAGGGTTCTTATGCATGAGTACCTGATGATAATTATCCCAAAGGACTCTGCCAAAGTCATACATTTGTCCTGAGTCAACTTGAGCCTAATCTAACAGACCTGCCATTGGAGAATACAGATCTTGAGATGTTCACAGGTAAAGAAGACTAAACTTATAGTAAGGATGGGCAGCTATCCCAACCTCTGGGAGTATACTGTTTATATCCTCCACAACCCCCACAGAGAACATACTAGGGGTGACTTGCTAAAAGGGCTCATCCTGCACTCCACAGTTGGAGAATTCCACTTGGGGTGCAGATTGTAAAGAAAGTTATGTGAGGCTTGGCAGAGTGGGAGCCCTGAGGGTGCCTGCCCATGCAGGCTAGTCATACCAATCTGGGAGGATATGCAGAAATCAGTCACCACAAGGAATTAGGAAAGGTAGGAATTGTTCCTCCAGCAAATAGTCCTTTTAACAGTCCTATATGGCTGCTTAAAAAGCCAGACAGCTCATGGAGAATGACTGTGGGTTACAAGAAATTAGGTAATATGATGCATAAGAGAAAGACAAATACCTGAATCAAAAGGAGGTTATTATTATAAATAATATGTTGGAAGACCTGTACAGTCAGAAAGCATGAATACATTTTGTAGACCAGAAAAGTAGTAATAATAAGTATCACAATTATATGAAATCTTGTGTCCTTCAATGTAGTTTGGTACATTTTAAGACTACATTTGAACAACCTAGACAGTTCCAATAGAGCTCTGGTCCCAGTCATGGCAAGGGGTAGAAGTCTGGTATATAGCACCAGGGCAGCAGTTGGTGGCCATATATAAAGCCCTGCAGGAGGTGGAATCTATCACTGGATCTGCTTTAATGACAATAAAAACAGCATATCCAGTAAATGACTGGGTTGAAGGGTTTTGGGGCAAGGTCCTTTCTATGGTGGTGCAAAACTAAACTTTGCAAAAGTGATATGCATACCTGAAGCAGCATGGAGTCTTATCTGTTGGCCCTGTGAGAAATTCCATACAGGCCATATGGACTGATTGCCTCTCTAAGCTATGAAACTGCTTCCAGTTATTGAACCAATACCTAGGCCAAATAAAGTGCTAGAAAAGACACATTGCCTGTCCTCAAAATTATCTGGTACACTGACGGTACTTATTGGGGTACTAGCAGGAATAGGCAGCAGTAGCAACACAAATTAATACAAATACAATTCTTCACAGAGAACGGGGATAGGTTAAACAGCCAGTGGGATGAGCTAAGAGCAGTATGGATGGTAGTGATTTATGAGAAATGGCCACTAACTATCTGCACAGATAGCTGGGCAGTCTTTAGAGGACTGATCTGATAAATGGCACATGGGGAAAGAGTACTGGCAGGTGCCTGGTGGACGACGATGGGATGACAGATGTGGAGGGAGTTTTGTGAAAGAATACAAAAAAAAAAAAATGAGTCAGAGCCACTCAGGTCTTCCATGTGGCTGCCCATAGCCTGCTAGGTCCCTCAGGTAATTAAAAGGCTGATCCCCTCACAAAGATCCAAGCTATGTGTTCCAGACCACCTGGAGAAGCCACTCATTGGGTGTATGTAGAATCTGGGTACAAGGTGGCCAATAGAAGCTGAAAGATAACAAAGTTGGAGGTATTCCCATAAAGTGAGTATTTTGACCTTTTACATGCTATACAGGTAATGTGAGATCTGCTTTCACCTATGACCTGGAGAGATAGATCCATTAGCAGCAGAGGTGCATACATAAGTCCAGCAGGGGATTTGCAGGTGGATTACATTAGGCACCTGTGAGTGAGGTGGGTAATTATGCCCTCACTTGTGTGGATACCGCCACAGGCTTCTCACAGACTTTCCCCTGTAAACCAGCCACTGGGTAAGCTACTGAGGCCTCACTCAGCTCAGTGTTATATACAGAGAATTGACGGGCCACTCATTTCACCGACAGTGATAGAAAAATTGGGCTAGGACAGGGAAGTGCAATGGTACTTTCCCCATGAGAAATGGCTAGATTGAAAAGAAAATGTGTTGTTAAAACAATAGTTAAACAGTTTAAAGTCAGGCTGTCTGTGTGAGAGACATAAGGTTGCTGAATGAAAATTCCAGTGCCATGGATGGGCTACCTCCCTAGGGAGGTTCTAGAGGCCTCTCATACCATACACACCATTGCCACTGCAGTTTATTGCATGCCAGAATTAGACAATAAGTTCATATTGCTGAAGACATCACATGCTTTAACTGCAGGTCATGGAGAAAGCAAACTGGGACTGAATTGGAAGATTCCTTGATACTTGCTAGCATTTGTAGTGCCGGATAATGCTTTGCAGGTTGAAGGAGGTGAGGGGATTGTCACCACCAGTCCTGCATGGCTATTGGCTGAGAGTGCTACAGTATTAGCACATCAGGCAGGACGTGTGTACTGGTGCAGTAGTAGTACAGCTGTTTTTCATGCAACCAGTCACCTGATTTGATCTTAAGTCTGCTACAAGGGAGGGGCCCACATTTGGTACTGCAAGCTAGGACAAAGACCTGTGGCTGGGCAATCATACACCCCATCAGAGAATCCTCTACTGTTGTTTTGTTAAATGGGTATGATGTGCCAGTGAAACTGCCATCTAAATATTTGTGTGTGTACCCACAGATTACTGTTCTTGTTAGGGAGAAGAATTTCTTCTTGCAGCCAGCAGTGACCACAGCAGTAACCCACAGTCCAACTATTGGGTGTGTGGGATCTTTCCCTTCTCCAGTCAAGTGAGCCTGCCCTGGAATGTACTGCCTTTATCTCCCTGCAAAATTGAACTCATTTTATGGGGACCCCAGAGTAGAAATGGGGCCTTTTTAAATGAGACATAATTAAGGAAACCTGTAAATGAATCCTGATCCATGTGTCCTTAATTGTGGATATATACTCTTGATTGGTGCTTGCATTATTCTAGAAGTGAGTGTGTGCTGTTGCAGTCTGTACTGATGCTGTGACACAAGCCCAGTGCACAGTTTTCAAAGGAGGTAACAACCCTCTCCAAGGCTCAGGGAGCATTGCAGAAGAGGGGTTGGAAAGACTGTAAGAGCTTGAAGAAGGGGTGGAATGGAATGAGAATCCTCTGAACCCTAGTCAAAGTAACCTTATGCCTTGTGCCCCACTCCTGCCAAGTCTAGGAGTTCAGAGGGCTTGGGGTCCCTGCCAGGTGCTGCTGAGGCTGTGTGCCAGGATGTAGTATAACAAACTCATCCATCACTGTGCTAGACAGAGCTTGCAAGGTCCAGAGGAGTTCCTTCTTGATAAAGATGGAAGGGAGTGAAGTACACAAAACTTTTCCCATGAACTCTTCTTGCTTTTGATCCTGCTTTTGTTGTTCTAATTAAAGGCCTATAAAACCAGTAGCATAGCAAAGAGTAGGGTACTGACTTTGGTAGTTATACAGCCTACAAGTCATTACTGTTCTAGAAGTATCCCCTAGTAAACTCAGTTACTCACCAAGCTGAACTCAGAGTCATTCTTTGGACTGTCTACTCTCCTCAGTTTGGAGACCAGTTGTTTTTATGTCTCTCTGGGGAATTCACACAATACATGATTTTCTCCAGTTCTATGCAGTATTCCTAAAAATGACATCATTTTGTTCTTCTTTATAGCTGAATTGTGCATATACATCACATTTAAAAAATCTGTTCATCTATTGATGGGCACCTAGACTGGTTCCATATCATTGCCAGTGTGAATCATGATGGAATAAATATAAGTATGCAGGTACTCCCTACAGTCTGCTGACTTTAATGGCTTTGGGTATGTATACTAAGGACTGGTATTGCTGGGTCATATAGTATTTCTATTTTAGTTTTTCTGAGGAATATTCATACTAATGTCCACAGTGGCTGTACTAATTTACATTCCCCCTACAATGCTAAAATAATTTAATGTATATTTTACCACAATTTTTTTTCAAAAGTAAGTTAAGACTGATATGTAGAGGGGTTCTACAATATTCTGGAAACTGGAGTTGAGTCTGGAAGCCTTGATGGTTGGAATCTTAACAATATTTAAAACATGGCAGGCAAATCATCTGGGTCTACATAAGCAGGCGTAAGATACACATTTATCACTACTTTGGCACAATAATCAGAAAAAATGTGGGGAGGTTCCTTGCTGTTCCACTTGTTGACCTTTTTGTAAGATCACAGGAGGTTCAGTGGGCTCCAGGAAGGGGAGGGCAGCCAGGGCAGTGAAAAGGGACCTCAGAGCTCTGGGGAGCCACTTCACCAATACAAGTGAAGTTGTTTCAGTATTATCAGAGCTGATATGACTTTAGCAATATATATTTTCTGAATACCAACAACACCCATGGCTTTGTGTGTGTGTGTGTGTGTGTGTGTGTGTGTGTGTGTGCAGTGCTGATGACTGATCCATGGCCTTGTCCTTGATAAGCATGTGCTTTACTGCAGGGCTGCACCTTCAGCCCTTCATAGATCTCATTGTGCACTACATTCAATTCAGCATTGGTTTAACTGTAGGAAAAGATTTTTTTTTAAATAAAAATTGCCTTTTTTCATTTTATCTTACAGAAATGTCTCTCCTCACTAAGGTTTCCTTCTTCCTCCTCTAAAACCGTCCTACCTGCCAGCCATCTCCATATTCATACCTCTAGGCACCCAGTTCCCAAGATAGTACCCTGATTTCCTTCAACATCATATCCTGGACATGATCCATGGTTTACTTATGTCCCCACATCAGTCCTGTAGCATTTCTTACACTGATACCAGCTTGAAAATAACTCCTAAAGGAATTTGACCTGATAAATTAGGGTGAAGAGTTACACTTTTAGATAGAAATAAGTATCTTTGGTCCAGAGTGGTAAAAATATCTTTGTTGCTATAAATTCAAGGAGAATGGTTGATGGGGTAGATGCTATTTTTGAGAATGGAGTCAAGTCTAACATCATTCATTTCTCAAATCATACCATGAGGATTTTTACTCAGATGACATTTGGTATAGTCACTCCTCAAATACCTTTGCCTGAAAGATGTGGGATGACAAAGAATCCTAAAACTCCAACATTTGCAATTGCCTCTGAGGTAGATCAGCATGTGTTCTGTTTCTAACTCCATCCCCTTCCCAGCCTTTCATGGAAAGGTGATTAAACGCTGAATTTACAAGTTGAAGCATCTGGGGTTGGGGGAGCAGCTAGCTAGTTAAGTGGTAGAAAGATTGTCTAGCATGTGTAAGGACCTGGGTTGGATCCCTGGCACCACAAAAAAAAAAAGTTAAAAGAAGGAAAAGGTAAAAAAAGTAAGTAGCTAAATACTATTAGGGATCTTGAATTAAATTTTGGGACAAAAAAGAAACATTAATGGAAAAACAGATAAAATCAAAATAAAATCCATAGTTAATAGTATTGTACCAATGTTAATTTCTTATCTTTGAAAAATGTACAATAATTATACATGATTATTTGACATTAACATTAGGAAAGGTAAAATACATATAGGAATTCTCTGTACTATCTTCACAACCTTTCTGGAAATCTAAAATTATTCTAAAATTTAAAATTTACTTATATTTAAGAAAGGTGAAGAAATCAATCATGGTGGTACATGTTTGTAATCCCAGCACATTGAGAGGCTGAGGCAGGAGATTAACAAGTCTGAGCTCAGCTCAGGCAACTTCACAATTTAGAGACTCTCCTTCAAAATTAAAAAAAAAAAAAAAGAAAGAAAAGGATTGAGGTTGTAACTCAGTGTGTGAAGGCCCTGGATTCAATCACCAGTACTGAGAAAAGAAAAGAAAAGAAAAGAAAAGAAAAGAAAAGAAAAGAAAAGAAAAGAAAAAGAAAAGAGGGTGAAGACAAAAAGAGAATCTAGGTCCTAATTAATCTATTCATAGAATGATCGCATTCCAGTGACACCACTGACTCCCTATATGTGAAACATCCCTCCAGCTCATTCAGAACCAGGCCAGTTACATACTAGTATTTTAATGTTTCACTGGACATAATTATTTTAAATGTTCCACAAAAAAGTAACTTGAAACACACAGATTAAAGACAGTGAATGAATTAATCCGGTGGGAGAAATTTCCAGGCAGTCCAGTGTTCAGGTTGTGGCACAGGTAGTTCTTTTAGCCATGTTTATCCTAAAAGTCAGAAGCAAAAAGCCTCTTTGAAAAGTTTTTAGTTTGGTAAAAAAAAGAAGCACCTGCAAAGGCAGTGCAATGGAGAGTGGTGTTACTTAATATTAAGAAGAGGACAAATGTTTTACATCAGGACAATAGGAAGGATGCCTGAGGGCTTCCCAGAAAACAGCAAGATCTTACCCTTCACATTGCAAAAGTGAAAGACTTCTTTTTGGGAAGAGTGGCCTAATGTGTTTCTGAGTCAAAGAGGAAAATATGTTTCCCAGAGTTTAGCTATCTACCACATTTCCTCCAAAATGAGATCTAACCAGAAAATAAGTGCTACCCCAAAATAAGGCCCACTTAAGATTGTCAGCCAGATGAATTTAGTGTGCCTGTTGCAACACATAACAGACACATTGAATTATAAAGTAATATTAATATATAATTAAATATAAATCAATATTGTTAACATTAATACTTAAAATAAATGGTAATGTAAATTATAACTAAGTGTTCATAAATACTCAAGCAGGCACCTTTGGAAGAGAGGTAAATGCCCATGGAGACAGATGCACTTGAGATTTATTACCAAATGATCAATCAGAGTACAAACTTAATTCATGAATAATGTAGAAACTTCATAACAAACAGATGTGGTTGTGCCTAATATGAATCTTCATAATTCAATATATTGTGTATTGTAATGGACATACTTAATGCATGTGTGTGAAATAAAGGGAGGTTTTTTGAATTTTGGTGCCTGTAATTTTTTGTCACTTTTGTGTGGACCATTATTTTTAACTGTCACCATTTTTGCTGCCACTCCTGTCTTGTAAGTCTTCAACTAACATTTGATTTAATGGAAGCTCTGGGGAGCCTAGCCTGGAAGACATCTTGACTTGAGTGAAGAAATCATGAAATAAAATCAATGATAGCTGTGTTGCCAATGTACTACAAGCAGGCCGTATGGACAAGAAATGCTCATTTAAGGAGAGCTGTATTGCCGGACATGAGAGATTGGGGCCAATGTTTTTACAGGAAATGAAGGTGCAAGAAATTCAGGTCAGGGGCCAGGGATTTAGCTCAGTGGCACTGCACCTGCCTTGGAAGGGAAGGTCCTGAGTTCAATCACCAGTACCAAATAAAAAAAAGAAAGAAATTCAGGTCAGAATTTGAGGTTTGGAGAGTTATGACAATGTTCCACAAGAAGATGATGTATTTGAACAAATGTAGGGCTGGGGATTTAGCTCAGCAGTTCTACTGCTTGCCTTGCCAAGGTCCAGAGTTCAATCCTCGGTACCAAAAAAACCCAACTATTGAATAAATGTAGATTTTTATACATGAGTAAATGAATAAATGTAGATTGTTGTACATGAATAAATGTAGATTGTTGTACATGAAAAAATAAGACATTCCCTGAAAATAAGCCCTATTGTGTCTTTTGGAACAAAAATTAATATAAGACCTAGTCTTATTTTCAGGGAAATATGGTAGGTGCTCAGAGGCCTCTGCAGCCATTATTCAAAGGGTGCAGCTACCGTTCAAGCTGGCGGCAGACCTTGGCATCATCCATGTGGTGCTGGTGTTACAGGCATGCAGAGTGCGAGAGTTGTGGAGTCAGGAAGACTTCCACTCAGATTTCAGAAGAAGGACTGTAATGCCAGGCAATGTGCCTCTGAGAGGACAGTATGTGAAGCTATGAGAGTGAAGCTGACAGTGCAGTTGGAGACCCCAGGAAGTTGGGAAAGCTGGGCATGTGAAACATCTATGAAGTAAGGCCACAAGCAGTGAGAAAAACAAGCCCAAGAGAGAAGCTATGAGAGCTGTAACAGGCAATACTATAGGGGTGGAGCTCCCCAAGCCCTTTGAAACTCACATCTTTGCTCCAGGTGCTGGGCACAGAGCCACAAGATTTAATGTTTACCCTGCTGGGTTTTGATTTTGCTTTGGGCCCATTCCTTTCTATTCCCCTATTTTTCTATTTAGAATGAGAATGTTTACTCTGTGCCTTATGTTGACAGTGTTTAAATTTCTCTTTTACTTTTACAGACACCAACAGCTAAGAGTTTGACTTACATTTCAGAGGAGACTTAGGAATTAGACTTTTCAGTAATGCTGACACAGTTGAGACATTGGCAACTCTTTTTTTTAAATGTATACATATATATTTATTGGGACATTTTAGGTATAAAATACATTTACATATATCATTGGGTGTTTGTACCAGAACATGATGTATCTTAGTTTTTATTTTTTCTCCCATTACCTGTGCACCCTTCACCCCCTCCACCCTTCCCTATTTACACAGAGTTTGATTCCATTTTTTTTCTTTCTCATAAATTTTCCTTTCCCTTCTTCTCTTTCCCCTTCCCCTCCCACCATCCCATAACCCTTGGACCTTTTCTTATTTCAAATTATCAATTATTCACTTTAATCATTTTAACCCTTATTTACACTTTCAATTTCTCACACTAGAGAAACTATTCGGTATTTACACGTGTGTCCTATTTATTTCACTTAAGAGTATGGCCTCAATATGCATCCATTTAGCTATAAATGTCTCTAGTTTCTCATTCTTTATCGCTGAGTAGTACTCCATTTTATAGAAAAACCACATCTTCTTTATCCAGTTTCCAGTTGATGGGCATTTGGGCTGTTTCCAAGCTTTAGCTATTACAAACTGTGCTGCTATAAACATAGGTGCACATATATCGCTGTGGTATGATTCTTTTAATTCTTTGGGGAAGATTCCCAGTAGAGGAAGAGCTGGGTCAAATGGGACCTAAAGTCCTAGTTCTTTGAGGTATCTCCATACTGATTTCCACAGTAGTTGCACCAATCTATATTCCCACCAACAATGGAGAAGGGCTCCTTTCTCTCCACACCCCCGCCAGCATTTGTTATTGGTTGATTTCTTAATTAGCAGCCATTCTTTGTGGGGTGAGGTGGAATCTCAGTGTTGTTTTCATGTGCATCTCTCAAATGACCAGTGATGTTGAACATTTTTTCATATATTTACTTGCTGATTTTACTTCTTTGTCTGAGAAATGTCTGTTCATTTCAGATGCCCATTTTTGAATTGGGTCTTTGAATTTGAGAGGTCTGGATTTTTTTCAGTTCTTTATATATTCTTGATAGTAGACCTCTGTCTGAGCTACAGCTGCTAAATATTTCTTCCCACATTGTAGGTTGTCTCTTAGCTCTGTCGGTAGTTTCTCTTGCAGTGCAGAAGAATTTTAATATGATGAGATCCCAGTTGTTGATTCTTTGTGCTAGGTCCCATGCTACTGAAGATTTGTTCATAAAGTCTTTTCCTATGCCAATGTCATCAACAGTTCTACCTAACTTATCTTCCAGCAAGTTTAGTGTTTCTGTCTTAATGTTTAGATCTTTAATCCACTTTGATCTTAGTTTAGTGCATGGTGATAGGTATGGGTCTAGTCTTAATTTCTGACAGGTTGAAATCCAGTTTTTCCAACACCATTTATTAAATAGGTTGTTTCCTCCAATGATGGTGGTTGGCTCCTTTGTCAAAGATGAGGTGGCTGAGTATGTCTGGAGCTGTTTCTGCATCTTCTAATCTATTCCACTGATCTTCAGGTCTGTTCCTTTGCCAGTACCATGCTGTTTTTATCACAGTAGCTTTGTAGTATAGTTTCAAGTTGGGGATTGTGATACCCCCAGCCATGCCTCTGTTGCCTAGAATTACTTTTGCTATTCTAGGTTTCTTCTGCTTCCAAATGAATTTTTGGATTGTTTTCTCTAGTTCTGTGAAGGCTATTGTTGGAATTTCAATTGGCATTGCATGGAATCTATATAGTAGTTTTGGAAGTATGGCCATTTTCACTGTATTGGTTCTTCCTACCCAGGAAAAAGGGATATCTTTCCATTTTCTTATATCCTCTTTGATCTCCTTTTTCAGAGAGCTGTAGTTTTCAGTGTAGAGGTCTTTTGCTTCCTTTGTTAGGCAGATTCCTAGATATTTCATTATTTAGATGCTATCGTAAAAGGAATTATTTCCCAAATTTCTCTCTCAATGGATCTGCTATTTGCGTATAAGGAGGCTATTATTTTTTGAGTGTTGACCTTGTATCCAGCTACTCTGCTGAATCTGTCAATTAGGTCTAGAAGACTTTTGACTGAGTTTTTTGGATCTTCTATGTAAAGTATCATATCATCAGCAAATAATGACAGTTTCACTTCTTCCTTTCCTATCTTTATTCCTTTTATTTCTTTCTCTTGTCTAATTGCTATGGCTAATGTTTCCAGAACAATATTGAACAGGAGTGGTGATAGTGGGTATCTTTGTCTTGTTCCTGACTTTAGCGTGAAAGTTCTAAGTTTTTTGACCATTTAGTATGATGTTGGCTGTTGGTTTTTCATAGATAGCCTTAATCAGGTTGAGATAAAGCCTTTCTATTCCAATTTTCTGTAGCATTTTTATCATGAATGGGTGTTGTATTTTGTCAAATGCTTTTTCTGCATCTATTGAGATGATCATGTGGTTTTTGTCCTTTACTCTGTTCATATAGTGTATTACATTTATTGATTTACATATGTTGAACCATCCTTGCATCCCTGGGATAAATCCAACTTGGTCAGGGTGTATGATCTTCTTGATGACCCTCTGTATTCTGTTTGCCAGTATCTTATTGAGGATTTTTTCATCTATGTTCATTAGGGAGATTGGTCTGTAGTTCTCTTTTGGGGTTGGGCCTTTCTCGAGACATTGGCAACTCTTAGAGACAGACTAAATGCATTTTACATGAAGAGATGTGCATGATTCTTTGGAGGGCCGGAGAAGGAATGTTTCAGTTTTAATCAAGACTGTCCCTCAAGAGCCTCATGTACTCAGAGGCAGGGCTTTTTCAAGGTGATTGAATTATGAGGGCACTACAGCTGACTTGCTGTTAGGAATTGGGTCCTAGTTAGAGGGGGGTGACTGAGGGCATGACCTGGAAAGGTGTATATCTCTCCCTGGAACCTCCCTTCTCTTTCTGCCACCTTTACAGGAGCAGCTTTCTTGGGTCCAAGCCTTTCCACCATGCTGCTGACCATGCAAGAACTGAAACTTTTGAGACTATGACCCAAAATAAACCTCTCCTCCTTTTAGTTGTGGATGTTGGGTATTTTGTCCCTGCATTGAGAAAGTGACTGACACACACTAATTCAAAACAGTTCAGAGAACATAGTTGTCATGATATAGATTACACACATACTTTAGGAGGGTAAAGGTACCACAAGAACTTCTTTACTTTTGGAAACACTTGTGGATTTACTCAAACTTACTTGAGGTTACCTTGGGAAATGGGACCAGGCAAACATGGGCTTCTTTTTAAAAATTAAAATAAATTTACATGGTTAGGTGTTTAGCTCAGTGATACAGTGCTTGCCTAGCATGCATAAGGCCCTAAGTTTGATTTCCTCCCTCAAAAAAACCCCCAAACTTTTCTTTTTGACCAATACATAGAAACACAAAACTTGTGTGCTGGGAGAGGAGTTGCACAGCATGTGTAAGACTTTGGGGTTGACACCGAGCACTCCAAAAGACAAACATCCTCACAAATTGTACATATTAAGGAGGTACCATGTGTTGTTTCAATACATGTATACAATGTGTAATCAGATTAAACATGTTTATCTCCTCAAACTTCTTTGTGGTAAAAACATTGAAAATCCTTTTTTTTTCTAGCTTTTTGAGATACTTCTTACACAATTGCTATCTCTAATCACCCTCCTATGCACACCAGATCTTCTTGTTCTTATCTAACAGCATCATAATACATTTTGATTAACCTCTCCTCATCCCTCTGTAACCCGTGCTACCCCCAGCCGCTGGTAACCACCATTCAATTCTCAATTTCTATGAGACCAACTTTTTTATATTCCATAAATGAATAAGATCCTACAGTAGGTATCTTTCTGTGCCTGTTTTATTTTACTTAATGATCTGCAGTTTCATTGATGTTGCAAACAATAGGATTTCATTCTCCGTTATGGCTGAGTAGGGTTCCATTGTGTATATGTATCACATTTTCTTTATCCATTCATCAGTTGATGAACACATAGGTTGTTTCTATTTCCTGGCTATTGTGAATAGTGCTCCAATGAACATAAAGTACAAATAGCTCTTTGACATACTGATTTCACTTCTTTTAGATATATTCCTAGGAGTGTGATCACTGGCCCATGTGGTAGTTTATTTTTAAGTTTTTGAGACAAGGTTTCTTTGTGTTGCACAGGTTGTTCTCAAACTTCTGGCCTCAATCCATCCTCCTGCCTCAGTCTCCCAAGTAGCTAGGGCTAGAGGTAAATGCTGCCATACCCAACTTATTTTTAATTTTTTGAGAAACCTCCATCCTGTAGAAATCATATACTATTGACTTTATGTACATTTTTACTGTAAGATTATAACAAATTGAGATGGATGTATTATTTTTATCATTTTTAATTGAAAAAATTTTAAAATAGCAGATTGTGTATCATGTAGGTGAAATAGTTGTGTTTGAAATAGTTGTGTTTGAAATAGAAAGACAGCAACAATTGTACTTATAAGATAAAAGAAATGTAGTAATAAAAAATAAAGTAAAAGAGGGAAATTTGGAGAGGAATACATCCTCAAATGTTCATGATTCTTAGGTATGATAGTAAGATGGGATTTTTAGCTTCTGCACTTTCCATTTTCTATGGTCAACATGTATTCTCATAATCATGAAAAAGTAAAATGATGTTTACATACACTTAGTTACCAAATATTTTCTATATAAATTGCATATTCCTAAATGGGTAATTAAACTCGAGGAAGTGGCAATTTCCAAAGACTATCAGATACTATTTTCAGAACAAATTTCATTAAAAAAGAACTCAAGACTTTGGCCAGTGATTCATCATTTGTTTAGTTTTCTTTTCAAAGTTATTTAGATAAAAATTGTTTAGCTGTGTACAAGGATTGCTGTCCAAAATACTAGAATAATGCCAGGAAGATGCTGTTGGAATACTCCTCTGAGGTGTCTGGAGCCAAACATTTGGCCAACAATTTCAACTGAGGTTTCTTTTCTCATCTTCATTTGAGTGGCCCCTCCTTCAAACAAAACAAGCGCCAAATCAAATCCAACACCTTAGCTCCTTCATGTCTGAGACTTCTGTTTCTTCTCCCATCTCCCCCCTGAACTGAAAGCAGTTCTCCATTCTCTCTGGGAAAAGCAGTCTGATCTGGAGGGAACTTTACTTCTCCTATGAGAGTGGTGAGCCAGGCAGTCACAGTGTCAGAGCTAAGTGGACAGGGACTGTGAGGTAGAGGGAGGAAGCACACAAGGAGAGCTACACACACACCAAGGGCCCTGGGAGCTAACTTTAACAGCCAGGGTGAGAGTAAATTGGGGAAGGGAAATATGTTCAAAAGGTCTAACCACGGGAAAACCTAAAAAACCCTATAGGTTTATTTGCTTTTAATATCATAATTTTGGAGGTTATACAGCTGGGTCATGAATTATTAGTCTGCTACTAGCTTTGTTATAGATGACACTCTAACTGAAGCCACCTAACAGGTTAAAAGTGTTCTCTAACAAAATTTGCTTTCTGCTCTCCTCCCCATTCTGTATTTTAAGCTACAGGATTAACTATTCCTGGGAAAAGAGACTACAAAGACATGAGTCATAAAATGTAAACAATCGGTGACTTTTCTCTAGATTTATAGTATCCAGGGATTCTGATGATGTTCAGGTTACATCAGAATGGATCTTTATCTCAAAGCCTGCTAATCCTGTTCTTTAACTAAAGATGGAAGTACAGATAATGTTTATCTTACAGGAAGTACTGTGTTTATCTGAACAATTACAGGGACTGGTCTAGGAGATGGTTGATTATTACTACAAGAATGTTCCAGCAGAAAAAAATCCTCACCTAAATGATGCAGATGGTTGTTGAGCCTGGATGTTTGACTCAGCACAGTCTTCCTGCCCACTGCTACCCTGCTCCTCTTTTCCCTCCGCATCAAAGCCCTTTCACACACACCAAAGTTCACTAAGATGGTCTTTGTTTAGGGGATAGTAGTCTTTCCACATCTTCTCAGAGTGTCAGCCCCTTAAGTAAACTTGATTCCTTCCTCCAATGTTTGTCCCATGTATATTGGCTTTGAGGAGTGAGCAGATGGACTTGGGTCTGGTAACAAGGGGATTTGTTGGAAAGTTTGATTTGTGATGTGCTGCATTCCTCAGCCCCACCCCATAGCACTAGTCTTCTAGTCCCAAAACTTCTAATAAACAGTACAGTAGCCTTTCCTCTGCTGCTGCATTGCTTTCTAGTTTTAGTTAACTATAATCAATAGTGATCCAAAAACATTAAGTGGAAAATTCCAGAAATCAACAATCATATGTTCAAAATTGTGTTCTGTTCTGAGTAGTATGACAGAGGCTTGTGCCATACCATTACATCTCACTAGTACCTGAGTCATCTGTTTATCCAGCAAGTCTACGCTGTATACCCTACCCACTCCACAACTCATGGAAGTAGCCATCTTGGCTATCATAAAGACTGGCAGAATCACAATTCTTGTGCTCAAGGAAACCTTATTTACTTGAAAATGTCCTTGAAGCACAATAGTAGTGATGGTTGGCAATTTTGTTACACAACATTGCTATAATTGTTCTATTTTATTGTTGCTAATCTCTTACTGTGACTAGTATACAAATGAAACTTTATAATAGGCATGTATGTATAGGAAAAAACAGTACACATAGGCATTGACTAGGGGTCCTTTCACATATTCCCATGGATAAAAAGGGGGACTGCGGTATTGAGACAGACTGCATGTATGCCAAACCTGACTCTACACTTACTGGCTGCATGGCTTTGGGCAAATAAATTTACCTCTCAGTTTACTGAGCTGATTCACTCATCTGTAAATAGGGACTCTAGTCTTGCCTATCTTATGGGGTTGTTGTGAAGATGAACTGAATTTTAATCCATTTCCATAACTGAAACATTGCCTGACTATTGTAAGAACCACATAGCCATGAATGAGTGAGCTACTATTTTTCTATGTCTTTTGAGGCCAATTGATTCTTCTTTGAATGTACTCTGAGTAGACTGGCTCACTAACAGTCTTGTAGAGTTTGGTATACTACTATATTGGCTGTCACCACTATCCACTCAGTCACTGAATCACTCCTTTGTCCCCAAATTTAAGCAGTCACCAATTTGTGTTAATTCGTCTCCCAAATCTCTTTCTCTCTTTTCTAGTGCCTTAAAAGATTTATTAATTCTTGCTTAGATATCTGCAGTAGCTACCAACTTGTTCTTCCTTTCCTCAGGATCTGCTCGGCTGACATCCTTTAAAATGGTACCAGACTGTTCCTCTAAAATTCAGACCCACTTGCGTTTCTCCAAGCTTAAACCCCTGGAGTATGGCCAATATGCATTCTTCATTTCCAACTCAACCTGTCATCCTCAAGTCTTGCCATTTCCCACCCACCTACTCCATCACTGTCAATGTAGCACTTGCCCTGCTATGACTTTAGGCCTTTCTCCATGTGTCCTCTTTCCTTTCTCAGGGTTGATCTACCTATGATTCTTTAATAAATCGCTATTTTACCTGTTAAGATACTAATAAAAAATGTTCTCAGCAACCTCAGGTAAGGTTAGTCATTTCTTCCTTTCCATTTATTAGCACATTGTCCTGCCTTTGCATGTTAAAAGTTGTGCTGAAATTATAAATTCATGGGTCTTTCTCAATAGACTGTGATCTCCTCAATGAAAGGGACTGTGACAATTTCTTTGTTTGCCGAAAGCCATGCCCACATTTCTGACACATCAAATATGCTTAATAGCTATGTGACTAGTGCATGAGTTAAGAAATGAATGGAACAGTAAAATGCCTCTGGTGACCTGGACATTGGTAGGAAGATAAACACAGTGAAGGAGAGACAAATGGTTGCTAGGATCCACTGGCTGTGAGACAGAGAAACTCCTCAGTGTCTGTGCTAAATGAGTAACAATAATACCTTGAGATTTATGTTAGGATGCAACTAATGAATAAATAAGAAGTGCTTAGAAAAGTTTCTGGTGTATAATAAGCGTGCTATATGTATTGGTCATTGTCAATGTTGTTTTAGAGAGGACTGCTATAAACTGCGAGACAAGGACTCTGATTTGAGTTACTATTGAATTCCTAACATTTGTGGCAGAGTTTCGTATTGAATAAGAATTTGATAAAGATTTGTAGAATCAATAAGAGTATAATGAAAAAGTAAACAGAACCAAATGAGAAAAGGACTTCATGGAGGACAAACAGGGATTCAACTGAGAGAAAGTACAAAGCTATCACTGGCAGGACAGGGGTGGTGGTGGTGCTGGTGGTGGTGGTGGTGGTGGAGAGCGTGCGTGCAGTCACAGCACTGGGGAGGCTACAGTGAGATGATCACTTAGTTCAGGAGTTCCAGATCATCCTAGATAACATAGTGAGACTTCATTGCAAAAAAAGACATTGGTAGGTCACCTCAAGGGTGCATCACCTCTGAGATGGAGACGAATAAGGGGTCTTGGAGCTTCCAAACTTGTCATTTCATCCTCATGAAAACTTTGACTCTGCCCACCTCAAACAATGTTCTCTCTGTTTCAACATATGAATTTGGGGGACACAAACTTTCCATAGCACAATGCAAATGATAACTGTTAAGAATACTCACACACACTGGGCATGGTGGTGCAAGGTCGTCTGAGCCCTTGGGAGGATGAGGCAGGAGGGTTGCCATGAGTTCAAGCCCAGCCTGAACTACATAGCAAGATCTTGTCTCAAAAAAAAAAAGAATATTCAGGGCCGAGGATTTAGCTCAGTGGTTCTGGCACCTGCTGAGCAAGTGCAAGGTCCCGAGTTCAATTCCCGGTACCAAAAAGAAAAAAAAAAGAATATTTGCTCAAGCTGTGTGGTACCATGTGCCTTAAATGCCATTTACTTGAGAGGTTGAGGCAAGGAGATCACAAGTTCAATGACAGCCTGAGCCACATAACCCAAATCGAAACAAGACAAAGCAGAACAAAATAAAACAACAACACAAAAATTCACATTGTAAAACTCAGCAAAATTTCTCTACTTAGCTCCATAATTTCAATGTAATTCTAAACACCCTTTCTTTAGAGATCACTTATGTTTTAATTTACTGGGTAATCATTTGTTGGATATCATTTGCCAAAAAGTGATTGGATGGTTAGTGTTTGATATTTTGGGTGTAAAATGCATTTCCTCTGCTGATTGCAGTTACCAGTTCAGTAACTTCTCAGGGTAGTGTCACATTACCTCTTTGCCTAGATTAACAAAAAACAAAACAAAACAAAACAAAAACAAGAACAAAACAAAACAAAAAACCACCAACAAAAAAGAGCTCAATGCTCAGGTTGGAGGTTTTAGTAGAAAGTTACATTTAATAATCTTGTAGCCATGGCTTTGTCCACTTAATTCTTTCCTTAAGTTTTCTCACAAATAGATAACTGTTAAAATTTAAGTGCAGGTTTGTCTTTTTATCCATAAAATATTTTTTAAATACAGAAGTAAGGGGAATAGTACAATAGATTCGAATGTACCCATCACCCAACTGCAACAAATGCCAACTCAGGGCCACACTTGTCCCATCTATATCCTGATGTATTTTCCTCCGGCTTCTCACCATAATGTTTTGAAGGAATTCAAGTTATCATAAGATTTCACTCCTATTTCAATATTTATCTCTGAAAGATAAATTTTAATATAGGAACATTTTACCACAGGTTTAATTAATTAGACATAATACAAAGGGTCCGTGTATTTTTGTTGTTGTATGTTACTAAATTGTTACAGAAGTGTCGACAATTTACCCTCCCAGTCCTTTACAGCGGTGCCAGCACTGACACTATAAATCTTTTTCATATCTGTCATTCTGTTTCTCAAAGATGATGTCTAAAATGACAGGTGCTTGTAATCCTAGCCTTTTGTGAAGTTGTTTGATTTCATATTTATTTGTTTATTGACAGAATCTCACTATGAGTTCAGGCTGGCCTTGAACTCACAACAAACCTCCTGCTTCAGCTTCCTGAGTTCTGCAGTTATAGGAATGTGCCACCACTTTTCTGCAATTAGGATAGCAACTCCAGCTTTTCCTGGTTTCCCTTCACATGGAATATTGTTTTCTATCCTTTGACTTTTAATCTGTTAGTATCTTTTTGGATTAAATCTGTTTTTTGTATGCTGCATATTATTGGGCTTTCTTGTTTTTGTTTTTCTTTGGCTGGGGACCTTGTGCTTGCAAGGCAGGCGCCAGAACGACTGAGCTAAATCCCCGGCCCTGGGCTTTCTTGATCCATTCTGCCATTTTGTGTCTTTTCATTAGGGATTTGAGACCATTCACATTGATAGTTATTACTGAGAAGTACTGAGTTACTCCTGTCATTGTATTATTTTCTTGTTACTGACTTCCTCATTTTTTTATTCATTAATTTTATTGGTACATTTAGGTATACAATATGATGACATTCATCATTGGGAATTTGTACCTTTATATCTTAGTTCTTATTTTTTTTCCAATTCCCCTGCCCTCCCTTCAACCCCTCCCTATTTACAAGACTTTGTTTACATTTTTTCCTTTTCTCATATTTCTTTCTCTTCTTTCCTTTCTCCTACCCCTCTCACTTCCCCTTCCCCGTTGGACCTTTTCTTCCTATTTCACATTATCTTTTATACATTTTGATCCTTATTTACACTTTCAGATTGTGACACTAGAGAAACTATTCAGTATTTACACATGTGTTCTATTTATTTCATTTAAGAGTATGACTTCAGTGTGCATCCATTTAGCTATAATTGTCTCTAGTTTATCATTCTTTATGGCTAAGTAGACTCAATTTTGTTTTTAAAAAACCCCACATTTTCTTTATCCAGTCTCCAGTTGATGGGCAATTGTGCTGTTTCCAAGTTTTAGCTATTACAAATTGTGCAGCTATGAACATGGGTGCACATACATACATCACTGTGGTATGATTCTTTTAAGTCTTTTGGGAAGATATCTAGCAGGGGAATGGCTGGGTCAAATGGGACCTCTAATCCTAGTTTTTTGAGGTATCTCCATATTGAATTGCACAGTGGTTGCAACAGGCTACACTCCCAATAGTGGAAAAGGGCTCCTTTTCCCCACAACCCATCCAGCCATTTGTTATTGGTTGATTTCTTGATAGCAGCCATCCTTTCTGGGATGAGGTAGAATCTCAGCATTGTTTTCATTTGCATCTCTCAAATAATCAGTGATGTTGAACATCTTTTCATATGTTTATTTGCTATTTCTACTTCATTGTCTGAGAAATGTCTGTTCGTTTCAGATGCCTGTTTTTGGACTGGGTCTTTAAATTTGGGAGGTCTGATGTTTTAAAGTTCTTTATATATTCTAGATAGTAGACCTTTGTCTGAGGAACAGCTGGTAAAATTTTTTCCCACATTGTGCATTGTCTCTTCACACTGTTGGTGGTTTCTCTTGCTGTGCAGAAGCTTTTTAATAAGATGAGAAAGCAATTGTTGATTCTTTGTGCTAGTTCAGTTGTGACTGAGATTTTGTTCATGAAATTTTTTCCTACTCCAGTGTCATCAAGAGTTCTACCTAACCTCTCTTCCAGCCATTTTAGTGTTTTTGTTTTAATATTTAGATCTTTGATCCATTTTGATTTTAGTTTACTGCATGTGAGAGATATAGGTCTAGTTTTAATTTTTGGCAAGTTGAAACCCAATTTTTCCAGCATCGTTTATTAAAGAGGCTATCTTTCCTCCAGTGAGGGTGTTTGGGTCCTTTGTCAAAGATGAGGTGGCTGAGTATGTCTGGAGTTGTTGCTGCATCTTCTAATCTGTTCTATTGCTCCTCAAGTCTGTTTCTTTGCCAGTACCATGGTGTTTTTATCACAGTAGCTTTATAGTAAAGTTTCAAGTTGGGGATTGTGATAGCCTCTACCTTGACTTTGTTGCCTAGAATTGCTTTGGGTATTCTAGATCTCTTCTTGTTCTAAAAGACTTTTTGAATCATTTTTCATGGTCTCTGAAGTATGCTACTGAAATTTCAGTTGGGATTGCATTGAATCTATATAGCAGTTTTGGAAGTATGGCCATTTTCACGATATAGGTTCTTCCTACCCTGGAGTAAAGGACATCTTTCCATTTTCTGATATGCTCTTTGATCTCTTTTTTCAGAGTGCTATAGTTTTCAGAGTGGAGAGGTATTTTATTTCTTTTGTTAGGTTGATTCCTAGGTATTTCATTTTTTGGATGGTATTGTGAAGAGGGTTGTTTCTCCAGTTCCTCGCTCAGTGAGTTGGTTGTTCATGTACAGGAAAGCTATTGACATTTGTGTGATGACCTTATATCCAGCTACTGTATTGAATTTGGTTATTAAGTCTAGAAGACTTTCGGTGGAGTTCTTACGGTGTTCTATATAGAGTATCATGTCATCTGCAAATAATGACAATGTGACTTCATTTCCTATCTTTATTCCCTTTATTTCTGTCTCTTGTCTAATTGCTGTGGCTAATGTTTCCAAAACTATATTGAACAGGAGTGGTGATAGTGGGCATCCTTGTCTTGTTCCTGATTTTAGTGTGAAGGATTTCAGTTTTTGACCATTTAGTATGATATTGGCTGTTGGTTTTTCATAGATGGCTTTTATCAGATTGAGGTAGAGAACGTTTATTCCAATTTTTCGTAGGGTTTTTATCATAAATGCATGTTGTATTTTGTCAAATGCTTTTTTTGCCTCTATTGAGATGATACGATTTTTGCCCCTGGCTCTATTGATATAGCGTATTACATTTATTGATTTGCATATGTTGAACCATCGCTGCATCCAATCAAACTTGGTCAGCGTGTATGATCTTCTGGATTCTGTTTCCAGTATCTTATTAAGGACTTTTGCATCTATGTTCACTGGGGAGAATGGCCAATAGTTCTCTTTTTTGGTTGGGTCTTTGTCTGGTTTTGGAATGAAGGTGATGCTTGCTTCCAGGAATGAATTTGGGAATATTGCTTCCCTTTCAATTTCATTGAAGAGTTTAAAGAGTAATGGCAATAGTTCTTATCTAAATGTCTTGTAGAATTCAGCAGTGAAGCCGTCAGGGCCTGGGATTTTCTTTGTTAGTAAGTTTTTAATTAAATTTTCAATTTTGCTGATTGATATTGGGTTGTATAGAATTTTTAGGTCTTCTTCATTCAACTTTGGTAATTCATATATATCTAGAAATCTGTCCATTTCTTCTGTGTTTTCCATCTTATTGGTGTATAGGTTCTCAAAGTAGGTATTGATGATCCTCTCGATTTCCACTGGGTAATTTGTAATTTCACCCTTTTCATTCGTAATTGCATGGATTTGGGTCTTTTCTTTCCTTTTTTGGAAAGGTGGCTAAGAGTTTGTCAATTCTGTTTTTTCTTTCAAAGAACCAACTACTCTGTGCTTTATTGATTTTTTTTGGTATCATTCTCTTCATTTGGTATCATTAGTCTCCATTACATTGATTTCTGCTCTGATTTTTATAATTTCTTCCCTTGTATGAGCTTGAAGTTTATCTTGCTCTTCTTTTTCTAGAAACTTGAGGTTCAGCATTAGTTGTTTATTTGAGCTTGCTCTGTTTTCCTAATATGAGTATTAACTGGTATGAATTTCCCTCATAAGAGTGCTTTCATTGTGTCCCATAGATTTCAATATGTTGTCGTGGCATTGTCATTTAATTGTAGAAACTGTCCGATTTCTTCTTTAATTTTCTCTGTGACCCATTGGTTATTCAGAAGTGTGCTGTGTAATTTCCATGTGTATATGAAATTCTTGTGGTTTCTTTTGGTATTGATCTCCAATTTTATCATTATGGTGTGATAATATACAGGGGATTACATCAATTCCTTTGTACTTACTTAAACATGTTCTATGAGCAAATATGTGTTATATTTTGGACAATGAGTTGTGTGCAGCTGAAAAGAATGTGCATTCTGATTTTGTGGGGTGGAACACTCTGCAAACTTCTATTTAATCTATTTGTTCAAGAGTTTGGTTGAATTCTAGCATTTTGTTGTTGATTTTTTGTCTAGTTGATCTATCTATTTGTGACAGTGGGGTACTGAGGTGCCCCACTACTATTGTATTAGTGCTTATTTGATTTTTCATGTCCGTTAATATTTGTTTTATATAGTTGGATGCACTAGTCTTTGGTGCATATGTTTATGATTGTCATCTCTTCTTCTTGGATTGTTCCCTTTACAAGGATGTAGTGTCGTTCTTTGTCTCTCTTAATCAGTGTTGGTTTGAAATTTATTTTGTCTGCAAAGAGGATAGCTACTCCTGCTTTTTTTCAAGTTCCTGTAACATGGAGTATTGTTTTCCACCCTTTAATTTTCAGTCTATGAGTTTCGTTTTTAATTAAGTATGTTTCTTATATGTAGCATATTGTTGGATTTTGCTTCTTGACCCATTCTGCCAGTCTATTTCTTTTGATTAGTGAATTGAGACCATTAACATTGATGATTATAACTGATATGTACTGACTTATCCTTGTCATGACCTTTTCGTCTTGTTGTATTCTCCTCCTTTGCATTTAATTTCTTTTCTTGCCTGATGGATTCATTCTGGTGGGCTTCCTCATTGTCTTTTCCTAGGAGACTGTTTAAAATTCTTTGGAGTGCTGGTTCATAATTCATGAAGTTTCTTAGGTATTCTTTGTCATGAAAGTATCTTATTTCTCCATCAATTTTGAAAGATAGTTTTGCAGGGTACATCAATCTGGGTTGGAGTTTGTTTTCCTTTAGGGCTTGAAATACTTCATTCCAGGCTCTTCCTGGTTTGAGATGTCTGCTGTGATTCTGATGGGCTTTCCTTACTTTTCTCTAATTGCTTGTAGTATTTTGTTCTTCTCTTGGGTTTCTGGAATCTTGACTATTGTATGCCTAGGTATGTATTAGTTTTTGATCATGGCTAGTTGGAGTCCTATATGCCTCATTTATGTGTATGTCAACTTCTTTTCCCCTGCTTAGGAAGTTTTCTGCCACTACTTCTGTGAACAGTTTTCTTATGTCATTTGCACTCTGTTCTCTTTCTTCATTGACTCTGATCAGTCTTACGTTATTCTTCTTTGCATCATCTAGCATCTGCTGGGTTGAATTCTCGTGGTCCCTTACTATCTTGAAGAAACCTTTCTTTTCCTGGTCACTAATTGCAATCCTGTCTTCTGTATCTGATGTCCTCACATTGGCTCATTCTGCTGTGTAAATTTCAATGGAGTTTTTAATCTCCTGGATATCTGTTTGCAACTGTTTTATGGATTCCATTTGTTTCCTATGTTGGGACTCCATCATGTTCCTCAGCTCTTCTATTTTTTTTTTTTAACTGTGTCTGCTCTAGACTTATTAATCATATCTTGACTATGGACACAATCTCTGGTATTATCTGAGAAATTATTTCTAATTTCTTTTTTTTTGAGATCTTCTTTTATTGCCTGTTCAAGGAGTGAGTCCAGGTGATTGAGTATCAGATTGTTTCATCTCATTGCCCCTTGGGGTTGCCTTAGGTGATCTGGAAGTCTCGTTTTGAGACTTGTTTAAATGTCTTCCCATTTCAACAGTTGCATCCTGCTGCACCTTTGTTGAGGGAACTCTTTGCTCATCCAGTGGGCTTCAATTCTCAGCAAGCCTCAGAGAGGCCTTCTCTCTGCTGTTCCTTACTGCACCAATTCCTGGGTTCAGAATGATGGATTTCTAGATCCCTGCACTACCCTATTGTCCAGGCAGGGTTCTGGCTGGGGCCTGGGTACAGTTAGCAATGGTATCTATGCGGGCCTCTGGCTGGGGCCTGCTTGTGTAGCTGTTGTCTGGTAGGGCCTTTGGCTGGGGGCTGTGTACTCGAGTTCCTGGAATCTGAGCAGGCTACTGGCTGTGGACTGCACGTACTTATCAATGATATCTGGGCAGGCCTCTAGCTGAGGACTGCACACCTGTGCAGCTGTTGTCTAGGTGGGCCTTTGGCAGGGGCCTGTTCACTCATGCTGCTCGTGTCTGGGTAGGCCCTGGTTGGGGCCTGAGCACCCCCACTCCTGCTGTCCACATGAGCTTCTCCTCATTTTTTTCTTTTTATATCTGCTCATCCTGCCAAGTGTATTCATTATTTTTGACCTGTTGACATTGTTGGCTTCATTGTCTCTTTCTAGGATATCCTTGAGAATTTTTGCAATGCCCTTTTGGTAATCATGAATTTCTTGAGGTGCTCCTTGTCATGGAAATGCCTAATTTCTCCAAAAATTTTAATGGACAGTTTTTCAAGATACAAAAGTCAGGGTTGGAGGTTGTTGTCTTTTAGTGCTTGAAACTTCACTCCAAGCCCTCCTGACCTTTAAGGTGTATCATCTGCTGTGTGATTCTAATGTGTTTACCTTTGTATGTGATTTGTTGCCTTTCTTTTTTTTTTATTAAATTCTTTTATTGGTACATTTTAGGTATACAACACAATTACATTTCTCATTGGGAATTGTACCTTTACATAATGCATCTTGGTTCTTATTTTTTCCCCATTCCTAGCCCTCCCTTCATGGCCTCCACCCTTCCCTATTTACAAACACTTTATTTCCAGCTCTTCCATTTCTCATCATTTTTTCTTTCCCTTCTTTCCTTTTCTTCCTATTTTGCATTATTGATAATTCATTCTAATCATTGGTACATTTTAGGTATACAATATAATGACATTCATCACTGGAAATTTGCATCTTTACATAGTCTCTCTTGGTTCTTATTTTTCACTCTTGCCCAGCCCTCCCGTCAACCCCTCCAATCCTCCCTGTTTGCAAAGATTTTGTTCCTATTTTTCCATTTTTTCATATTAATCCCATTCCCTTCTATCCTTTCCCCTAGCCCTCCCACTTCCTTCCCCTTTGCCCCTTTTCTTCCTATTTCACATTACCTATTATACATTTAGTCCTTATTTACACTTTCAGTTTCTCACACCAGAGAAACTATTTGGTATTTATTCATGTGTGTCCTATTTATTTCACTAAAGAGGATCGCCTCAATGTGCATCCATTTAGCTATAAATGTCTCTAATTTCTCATTTTTTATGGCTGAGTAGTACTCCATTTTATAAAAACCCACATTTTCTTTATCCAGTCTCCAGTTGATGGGCATTTGGGCTGTTTCCAAGTTTTAGCTATTACAAACTGTCCTGCTATGAACATGGGTGCACATATATCACTGTGGTATGATTCTTTTAATTCTTTGGGGAAGATCCCCAGCAGTGGAATAGCGGGGTCAAATGAGACTTCCAGTCCTAGTTCTTTGAGGTATCTCCATACTGATTCCCACAGTGGCTGCACCAGTCTACACTCCCACCAGCAGTGGAGCAGGGTTCCTCTTTCCCCACAGCCCCACCAGCATTTGTTATTGGTTGATTTCATGAGAGCAGCCATTCTTTCTGGGGTGAAGTGGAATCTCAGCATTGTTTTCATTTGCATCTCTCGAATGACCAGTGATGTTGAACATTTTTTCATGTATTTATTTGCTATTTCTACTTCTTTGTCTGAGAAATGTCTATTCATTTCAGGTGCCCATTTTTGGATTGGGTCTTTAAATTTGGGAGGTCTGATCTTTTTACATTCTTTATAGATTCGAGATAGTAGACCTTTTTCTGAGGAAGAGCAGGTGAAGATTTTTTCCCACATTGTGGGTTGTCTCTTCACACTGCTGGTGGTTTCTCTTGCTGTGCAGAAGCCTTTTAATAAGAAGAGATCCTGCTTGTTGGTTTTTTGTGCTAGTTCACGGGCAACTGAGGTTTTGTTCATAAAATCTTTTCCTACACTGATGTCTTCTGTTGCCTTTCTTTAACAGCTTTTAAAATTTTATTCCTGTGATGGACTTCTAGAATTTTGAGTGTAATGTGATATAGAGTAGTTGTCTTTTGGTCCCAGTTATTTGGTGTTCCATATGCCTCACTTATCTGCATGTTTATTTCTTTCCCTATTTTGGAAAATCTCCTGCCATTATTTCTGTGAACAGTTTTTTAATTCTATTTGTGTTGTCTTCTGATTTTTCACTTATGCCCATTATCCTTAAATTGGTCTTCTTTGTACCATCTAGCAGTTGTTGGATCAATTTTTCATTTTGTCTTGTTGTTTTAAAGATGTCTTTGAAGGCATCATTGCCTTCTAGTTCTGAAATTCTATCCTCACATTGGTCTGTTCTGCTGCTCATACTTTCACCATGATTTTTTTTTTTTTTTTTTTGGTACCAGGGATCGAACTGGGGACCTTGCACTTGTGAGGCAGGCAGTGGAACCACTGAGCTAAATCCCTGGCCCTCACCATGATTTTTAATCTCCTGGATTCCTTTTCTTTTTTTCCCATTAAGTTTATTGGTACATTTTAGGTATACAATACAGTTGCACTCATCTTTGGGATCTTGTGCCTTTGCATGATGTATCTTGGTTCTTATTTTTTTCCCCATTCCCCTGCCCTCCCTTCACCCCCTCTACCCTTCCCTATTTACAATGACTTTGTTTCCATTTTTCCTTTTCTCGTATTTTTTCTTTTCCCTTATTTCCTTTCCCTACCTCTCTCACTTCCCCTACTCCTTTAGACTTTTCCTTCCTATTTCACAATATCAGTTATACATTTTGGTTCTTATTTACACTTTTAGTTTTTCACACCACAGAAACTATTTGGTATTTACACATGTGTCCTATTTATTTCACTTAAGAGTATGGCCTCAATGTGGATGCATTTAGCTATAAATGTCTATAGTTTCTCATTCTTTATGGCTGAGTAGTACTCCATTTTATTAAAAAACACATTTTCTTTATCCAATCTTCACTTGAAGGGCAATTGGGCTATTTTGAAGTTTTAGCTATTACATAATGTGCCACTATAAACATGAGTGTGCATATATCACCGTGGTATGTTTCTTTTAATTCTTTTGGGAAGATAACCAGCAGAGGAAGAGCTAGGTCAAATGGGACCTCTAATTCTAGGGGTTTTTTGATTTTTTTTTTGTACCATGGATCAAACTCTGGTCCTTGCGCTTGTGCAGCAGGCAGTGAAACCACTGAGCTAAATCCCTGGCCCTAATTTTAGTTTTTTGAGGTATTTCCATATTGATTTCCACAGTGGTTGCACCAGTATGCACTCCCATCAGCAATGGAGAAGGGTTCCTTTCTCCCCACAACCCTACCAGCATTGTTATTGGTTGATTTCATGACAGCAGCCATTCTTTCTGGGGTGAGGTAGAATCTCAGCATTGTTTTCATCTGCATGTCTAGACTGACCAGTGATGCTGACCATTTTTTAATGTTTAATTGATGCTTTCACTTGTTTGTCTGAAAAATGTCTGTTCATTTCAGATGCCCATTTTTGAACTGGGTCTTTATATTTGGGGGGGGTCTGATTTTTTTGAGTTCTTTATACATTCTAGATAGTAGTCCTTTATCTGAGGAACAGCTGGTAAATTTTTCCCCCCACATTGTAGGTTGTCTCTTGGCTCTGTTGGTGGTTTCTATTGCAGTGAAGAAGCTTTTTAATTAGATGAGATCCCAGTTGTTGATTTTTTGTGCTACTTCTGTGCAACTGGAGTTTTGTTCAAAAAGTCTTTTCCTATGCCAATGTCTTCAAGAGTTCTACCTAACTTATCTTCCAGTAAGTTTAGTGTTTCTCATGGTGGAAGCCATGAATACCCAGCATAAGAAAGAAATGGAAACCATGATCGCCCAACATAAGAAAGAAATGGAATCTATGAAACAGATTCAAACAGATATTCAGGAGATCAAAAACTCTATTAAAAGTATCCACAGCAGATTAAGGGAATCTGAAGATAGAAAATCAGATATAGAAAACAGGATTGGGGTTAGAGACCATGAAAATAGAGATTTCTTAAAAATAGTAAGGGACCACGAGAAATCAATCCAACAACTACTGGACTATGCAAAGAAGAATAACATAAGACTGATAGGAGTCCATGAAAAAACAGGAGAAAGCACAATTGACATAAAAAAAACTGTTCACAGAAATAATAGTGGAAAACTTCCCAGACAGAGGTAGAGAATTGGACATACAGATAAGTGAGGCATATAGAACACCAACTAGCAATGACCAAAAAAAATCTACACCTAGACATATAATAGTCAAGATCGCAGAAACCCAACAGAAAAACAAAATCCTACAAGCAGTTAGAGAAAAGAAACAAATCACCTACAAAGGAAAGCCCATCAGAATCACAGCAGACTTCTCAACACAAACCCTCAAATCAAGGAGAGCCTGGAGTGAAGTATTTCAAGCCCTAAAAGAAAATAACTTCCAATCTAGACTGCTGTATCCTGCAAAATTATCTTTCAAAATCGATGGGGAAATTAGATACTTCCACGACAAAGAACACCTGAGAAATTTCATGAGTACCAACCCAGCACTACGAGCAATTTTAAACAATATCCTAGAAAAAGCAATGAAGGTCACAACTCCATGCGGCCCAACAGAGGGAAGCCACAAGGCAAGCTAAGACACTAAAGGGAAAGGGGGAAAAAATAAGAAATAAAAGAGCCAACAAAAGTAAAACATCATGACAAGGATAAATCAGTATCTATCAATTATAACCATCAATGTTAATGGCCTCAATTCACCAATCAAAAGAAATAGACTGGCAGAATGAATTAAAAAGGAAAATGCAACAATATGCTGTATACAAGAAACACACCTAACTCAAAAAGAAACTCATAGACTGAAAGTAAAAGGATGGAAAACAGTTCTCCATGCCACAGGAACCCAGAAGAAAGCAGGGGTAGCAATCTTATTTGCAGACAAAGTAGATTTCAAACCAAAACTAATTAAGAGAGACAAAGATGGTCACTACATCCTTGTAAAGGAAAAAATCCAAGAGGAAGAGATGACAATCCTAAATATATATGCACCAAATACAAATGCCCCCAACTATACAAAACAAATATTAATAGACATGAAAAACCAAATAAACACTAACACAATTGTAGTGGGGGACCTCAATACACCACTATCACAAAGAGACAGACCATCTAGACAAAAAGTTAACAAAGAAATTCTAGAACTGAACCAAGATATTGAACAAATGGACTTAACAGATGTTTACAGAGTGTTCCACCCCACAAAATCAGAATACACATTCTTTTCAGCTGCACATGGGTCATTCTCTAAAATAGACCACATACTAGCTCATAGGACATATCTAAGTAAATGTAAAAGAATTGAAGTTACCCCCTGTATATTATCAGACCATAGTACAATAAGATTGGAGATCAATAACATAAGAAACCACAAAACCCCAACAAACACACGGAAACTGAATAACACCCTCTTGAAAAACAAATGGGTCACAGAAGTAATTAAAGAAGAAATTAAACAGTTTCTACAAGTAAATGAAAATGCCAGTACAACATACAGGAATCTATGGGACACAATGAAAGCAGTTCTATGCGAGAAATTCATAGCAGTGAATGTGCATATTAGGAAAACAGAGAAAACTCAGATAAATAACCTAATGCAGAAGCTCAAGCTCCTAGAAAAAAAGAGCATAACAAATCCAAAGGTCATACAAGAGAGGAAATTATAAAGATTAGGGCAGAAATCAGTGCAATGGAGACTAAGAGAACAATACAAAAAATCAATGAATCAAAGAGTTGGTTTTTTGAAAGAAAAAATAAAATTGATAAACCTTTAGCCAACCTTATCAAAAAAGGGAAAGAAAAGTCACAAATACATGCAATTAAGAATGAAAAAGGCGAAGTCACAATAGATCCAACAGAAATCTAGAGGATCATCAATATCTACTTCAAGAACCTCTGCTCCAATAAAATGGAAAACACAGAAGAAATGGGCAGATTCCTAGATACATATGAATTGCCAAAGTTAAATGAAGAAGATATAGAAATTCTAAACACCCCAACTACAATGTGTGAAAATGAAAATGTAATAAAATATTTAAGAACAAAGAAAAGCCCAGGTCTGGTAGGCTTCACTGCTGAATTTTACAATACATTTAAAGAAGAACTAATGCCATTACTCTTTAAATGCATCAAGAAAATTGAAAGGGAAGCAATACTTCCAAATTCATTCCTGGAAGCAAGTGTTACTTTGATTCCCAAACCAGGGAAAGAACCAACCCAAAAAGAGAACTACAGGCCAATCTCCCTAATGAACATAGATGCAAAATTCCTCAACAAGATATTGACAAACAGAATACAGAGGGTCATCGAGAAGATCATACATTCTGACCAAGTCAGATTTATCCCAAGGATGCAAGGATGGTTCAACATTCGTAAATCAATAAATGTAATACACTATATTAACAGAGTCAAGGACAAAAACCATAGGCTCATCTCAATAGATGCAGAAAAAGCATTCAACAAAATCCAGCACCCATTCATGATAAAAACCCTACAGAAAATTGGAATAGAAGGTCTTTATCTTAACCTGATTAAGGCTAACTATGAAAAACCAACAGGCAACATCATACTAAATGGTCAAAAACTTAAAATATTCATGCTAAAATCAGGAACAAGACAAGGATGCCCACTATCACCACTCCTGTTCAATATTGTTCTGGAAACATTAGCCACAGCAATTAGAAAAGAGAAAGAAATAAAAGGAATAAAGGTAGGAAAAGAAGAAGTTAAACTGTCATTATTTGCTGATGATATGATACTTTGCATAGAAGACCCAAAAATCTCCGCCAAAAAACTTCTAGACTTAATTGACAGATTCAGTAGAGTAGCTGGATATAAGGTCAACACTTAAAAAACAATAGCCCTCTTGTACACAAATAACAGACTCACTGAGAGAGAAATTAGGGAAACAATTCCTTTTACAATAGCATCCAAAAAAATGAAATATCTAGGAATCGATCTAACAAAGGAAGCAAAAGACCTCTACACTGAAAACTACAGCTCTCTGAAAAAAGTGATAGAAGAGGATACAAGAAAATGGAAAGTCATCCCTTGCTCCTGGGTAGGAAGAACCAATATAGTGAAAATGGCCATACTTCCAAAACTACTATATAGATTCAATGCAATGCCAATTGAAATTTCAACAATATACTTCACAGAACTAGAGAAAACAGGGCAAAAATTCATGTGGAACCATAAGAGACCTAGAATAGCTAAAGCAGTTCTAAGCAACAGAGACATAGCTGGGGGTATCACAATCCCCAACTTGAAACTATACTACAAAGCTACTGTGATAAAATCAACATGGTACTGGCAAAGGAACAGACCTGAGGATCAGTGGAATAGATTAGAAGATGCAGAAACAACTCCAGGTATACTCAGCCACCTCATCTTTGACAAAGGAGCCAACCCCCATCATTGGAAGCAAGATAGGCTATTTAATAAATGGTGTTGGAAAAACTGGATTTCAACCTGCCAAAGATTGAAACTAGACCCATACCTATCACCATGCACTAAACTAAGATTGAAGTGGATTAAAGATCTAAATATTAAGACAGAAACACTAAACTTGCTGGAAGATAAGTTAGGTAGAACTGTTGATGACATTGGCATAGGAAAAGACTTCATGAACAAAACCTCAGCAGCACGGGAACTAGCAGAAAGAATCAGCAACTGGGATCTCATCTTATTAAAAAGCTTCTGCACTGCAAAAGAAACTACCAACAGAGCTAACAGACAACCTACAATATGGGAAAAAATTTTTAGCAGCTGTACCTCAGACACAGGACTACTATCTAGAATATATAAAGAATTGAAAAAAATCAGACCCCCCAAATTCAAAGACCCAGTTCAAAAATGGGCATCTGAAATGAACAGACATTTCTCAGACAAGGAAGTAAAAGCAGCAAATGAATATATGAAAAAATGTTCAACATCACTTGTCATTCGAGAGATGCAGATGAATACAACACTGAGATTCCACCTCACCCCAGAAAGAATGCCTGCTATCAAGAAATCAACAAATAACAAATGTTGGCAGAGTTATGGGGAGAAAGGAACCCTTCTCCATTGCTGGTGGGAGTGCAGACTGGTGCAACCACTGTGGAAGTCAGTATGGTGATATTTCAAAGAACTAGGACTAGAGGTCCCATTTGACCCTGCTATTCCCCTGCTGGGTATCTTCCCAAAAGAATTAAAAGAATCATACCACAGTGATATATGTGCATCCATGTTTATGGCGGCACAGTTTGTAATAGCTAAAGCTTGGAAGCAGCCCGAGTTCCCATCAACTGGAAACTGGATAAAGAAAATGTGATTTTTTAATAAAATGGAGTACTACTCAGCCATAACGAATGAAAAGCTAGAGTCATTTATAGCTAAATGGATGCATATTGAGGCCATACTCTTAAGTGAAATAAATAGGACACACATGTGTAAATACCGAATAGTTTCACTAGTATGAGAAATTGATAGTGTAAATAAGGGTTAAAATGATTAAAATGAATAATTGATAATTTGAAATAGGAAAAAAGTCCAAAGATGAAGGAGTGAAGGGAGGGGAAGGGGAAAGGAAAAGAGGGAAAGGAAAAACTATGAGAAAAGATAAGAAAAAAAAAGGAAATTAAATCTATGTAAATAGGGAAGGGCAGAGGGGGTGAAGGATGCACAGGTAATGGGGAAAAAAAATAAGAACCAAGATATATCATGTACAGGTACAAGCACCCAATGATAAATGTAAACAAATTGTATACCTAAAGTGTACCAATAAAATGTACTGATAAAACTTTTTTTAAAGTTTAGTGTTTCTGTTTTAATATTTAGATCTTTAATCCACTGATACCTCATCTTTGACAAAGGAGCCAATCATCCTCACTGGAGGAAAGATAGCCTCTTTAATAAATGATGTTGGTAAAACTGGATTTCAACCTCCCAATGATTAAAACTAGACTCCTAACTTTCACTCTGCACTAAACTAAAATTGAAGTGGATTAAAGATCTAAATATTAAAACAGAAACATTAAACTTGCTAGAAGATAAGTTAGGTATAACTCTCAAAGTTATGTGGCTTATATTATTCTACCCCTTGAACCAATTGGTTTCTGAGGATTTGGGCGTTTTGGAAGGCTTTTTTTTTTGGCCTTTCTTCCTATGTTTCTATTATTTTTGTTTGTTTTGTTTTGTACTGTGTTTTGTGGATACATATAATCTAAAGGCTTTTTTTACTACTACAGAGATTTGTTTAGTTGCTTTTCAGTGATGTACTTTGGGTGTGGCTAAGTATAATTTTTTACCACAGCCCCAGTATTTGGTGACCTTGATTATTTTGAAAAAGGAGGATGTAATGTAGTTAGCCCAGCATCCAAGTTCTCTGGAATGTGCTTTAATATTGTTAATGTACAAAGACAACCTGAGTGTTGGCTTACAGAGAAATAGTGACAATTATGTGACCCCGTTAATACCAAATGAAACAGCTACAGTAGTTCTGACCAAGACAAATTAGATATTATATATCATAAGGGCCAGTTATGTGCCACTTTTCATCCTGTAGAAGAAGTCATCAATGATGATGTAAACATTAAGGCAACCCAGGTATTTACCTACATCTAATATGTACTAAATGCAACAGCTGTATCTCTGCCAATGGTAACAAAAATTTAATGGTAATTTTACATAGTTAACTATCAAAACTATAAATGATTAACAACACTTTATGGTTACATCATTAAAGATTTAGGGCTTGGGAACAAGGGGATGCAAAAGGGAAACTTTGAAATCTTAAACTCTGTGATATGAGAAGGAAGAAAGAGGAGTGGTGTAAAGGATCTTATTGGGGAGTAGAAAGATATCTATAGAAGTAGGTAAAGGTGGGACAAAAACTGGTTAGAAACAGAAGACAAAAGAAAAAAGGGAAAAAAGAAGGAAATTGTATATAGTGAAAAATAAAAGAGAAGTATTTAAGGAGAGAAAATTTAAAAGAAAGAAGAGGCAAAAATAGAAAAATAAAAGAAGAAAAAGAGATTACAAGCAAGGCTGAAGGACAAGGAAGATTATCCAAGCCTGAAGAAAGTGGTGAAGAATACAGCATGCAAGGGAAGAAGAAAAAACGAAAACAAGAACAAAAGAAAACAAAACTAGAAATAATGTTATCAAAAAAATAGAAATAATAAAACAAAATTTCAAAACCCAAATGAAAATAAGAATTTAAAAAAGCAAAGAAAAATATTACTCTGTGAATTCAAGCCTGTGGGTATCCTCCAGAGTCCACAGTTTTGTGCCTGTGTCCAATTCAAGGGATGATTCTGTTCTCTCTGGAAGACAATGGAGGCAGTCAGAGCCCAGATTCATGCTGAATAATCACCAGAAGCCAATTTAGGATTAGGATGGAGTGCCAGTTCTGGGACTTTCAAATCCATGTAAATTCAAGCTGGCCCCAACTGCAGTGGTGGGGGCCTAGTTGTTTAGCTTATAACACTTTGGATGTCTCTTGCTGTTCTGACCATGGCTCCCTGACCATGAACATCTCCTGTGGTTGATGCTCACCCAGCCACTGTGGGGGTTTAACACTGAGAGCCCTGAGATGAAGCCAGCCCATGGATGCTCTGAGTCTCATGTTCAGTTGGTGCCTCCCTAAAATGGCATCCAACCAAGCACTCTCTCCATGGGATATGGCAGATGCTTGGACTAGAGTCACTCAGCTGTAGCACATAGAATCCACTGCTCCTCCCCAGTGGTGCGTTTCTCCCTGAAGGTCTACAGTCACCCACTTTCACTGTGTCTCTGTAGATTCTATCTTCCTTTCTCATGTGCCAGGATCCAGGAGCTGGGGAGAAGGTGCAGATTGTCCCATCCTTTTTTTTGTACTGTGGTCTGTCTCTTTAGTTTCTCTGTAGGCTCCAATTTTCCCATCAGATCCTTCCTGTGTCCTATGGATCCACTTCCCTTCTTTTCTTCTCCAAGTTGTTATTTTCCAGTGTCTAAATTTCAAGGAGAGGCTGATTTGTTGCTGCTTACCACTCTGCCATCTTCCTGGAATTTCACAGTGACTGTTTTTCTAAAAGACATATCAGGAGTGGCTCTCATAATTCAAAAAGTCTGCCAGTGATCTATCTTTAGAAAACCACCTCACTTTTGTGTATAAGAGAAGATGTGTGTGCTCTGTGTCCATTGCCTCACAGAACTGTGTGGACAGATGTGAGTTAAGGGAATGTACTTTAATGTGGTTGATAATTTTAATCACATCCTGCAAAATGTTGTTAAGTTCAGGTGACATTTCTTGATGAGTCAGCATTTCTCTGTGAATGACATAGTGCATAGATTCACTTTCAAAAGTGACCTCTTTGACCGAAATAAAGAATCTAGAAAGCTGTCAGTTATAGTGGACAATCCTTATGCATACCAACACAAAATGACTGGCTCAATTTTCCTCATATGTAATCATTCAAAGACTTGAATATTTCTGCAGCTATGGTGTTGGTTGGCAACAAAAATGCACATAACATATCCTCATTCACATCCTTCTGAAAAATATGTCACACAAAAACAAGCGCGGTTGCCTTGTAGTCAATATTAGGAGACTTGGCAACCTAGATTCTGTACAGTGGTGACTGAATAATACTCTCTAACATGTATGCCTCAATATCCTCTTCTATTTCATCAATTTGTCAGTTATAATGCTAGCTGAAAGAGGAACACATACTACTTTTTGAACTGCAATCTCTCCTAAAAGTTCATTACAAATGTCCTTAGCATTAGGCAGTATCAATTCTTCACCATTAGTAAAGGGTTTTGTAGCTTTAGTACTGCAGTTAGCCACTAAGAATTATGCTCTCAGTGCAAACATGTCTGATGAAGTGTTGGCCATCAATAATTGCTTTTGTTCTTTGTGTTCACATTTCTTCTTTTGAAAAACTCCAGGGCTTGTCTTTTAATTCAGAGTGCTTGGTCTCCATGTGGCAAAGCAGTTTTGAAGGTTTCATGGCATTGTTGGATCACTACATATTATACAAAGTGGGCATGGAGAATGTGAATTACTTGTTGCAATGAACTCATAATATAAGTAAGACTCTTGGTATTTTCTTTTAAATGCAGCTTTCTTTTTGTTGACCATCTTAGAGTCTTCTACTGTCTCATTATTGAATCTTTCCTCTTCATAGAAGTTCTCCAGTGACATGTTTTTTACAAATTTTGGCAAAGGTTCACTCATGGACCCAACAAAACTATGACTGAGACAAGTGCATAGTGCAGGAAAGAGGCATGAATGCAAGTGGTAGATAAAATAATGGGCATACTATGTGCAGACTGATATAAGTGTTGGATTCTGACTTAAAGCCTGCCATCTGATGCAGCTTGTCACTTGCCACTCACTAATAGGGGTTTGATATGAATCTGTAAGCAATTGATTTATTATAGTCTTTGTGCAGTCAATCTCTGTTAATGTTCTTCTGTATCTGAAGCTACTCCCCAAGTGCTAGCATCACTGCCTCAACTTCACCTCACATCACCAGACATTAGATTCTCATAAGCAGTGTGCAACCTAGAACCCTCATATGTGTAGTTCACAGTAGGGTCTGAACACCGAGGAGAATCTAATGTCATCACTGCTCTGAAGGGAGGCAGAGCTCCAGGGTAATAGGAGCCATGGAGTGTGGCTGTAAATAGAGACAAATTTTGGCCACTGGACTGCCACTCACCTCCTGCTGTGTGGCCCAGTTCCTAACAGGCCATAGACTGGTACTATGGCCCAGGGGTTGAGACCCTGGTTAATCCATTGATGAGGTTAGTGCCCTTAAACCCAATCACCTCTCCAGGAGTCTCAGTCCAGGCAAGTTGACAACCAAAAATAATGTATCCCCTGGGTGGGTGATGTTGGTAGTGAGAGAGGCTGTGTGTGTTGGGGGGAGAGTAGGTAAATGTGATCTCCTTATACTTTCCACTCAACTTTGTTTTGACCTAAAATGGCTCTAAAGTAAAGTCTATGTTTTAAAGCATGTTTTGACACGAACAGCTGTCTATTTTGACATCTGTTTATATTAACATGAAATGTTATCATTATCTATTGAGCAAAAACAAAAGAGAATATGCTAATAATATATAATTGGCAAATAAAATAGTATATAATTGGCACATAAATATGTATATTTTTAGTTGTATAAAAATAATTTGTAAAGACAGTTGATGCATTTATTAGACCAATTTTCTGAGAAGTTAAATGACATAACAAGACTATTCAGCTATAAATAGTGAAGCAAGGATATGCAGCCAAGTCCATCTGTCATGAAGCCCAGTTTAGTGCCTTTAACACTAGGCAGAAAAGCCTGTAAGGGAATGCCGCCTGAAGTCATTGGTAGAGTGATGCAAAGAATGAGGTTGGGAGATACACAAACGGGAAGTTGGTTTCATGGAAGCCATGATACGTAGCTAGGCTGACTAGAAAGCTGGGGCATACCGAATGCCAGTGTGGAATCAATGGTTCAACCTCAGTTTATACAAAACCCACTATTTTCAGTTTCAGAGAACCAAGGTTCAAGTTCTGATTTGGACAAACCACCCTCTGGCTATTGACTTTTAAAAGAATAAAGAAACTTTAGGCCATCTTAGGATGTAGCCATGTGTAGGTGGCCCTGGTCCTTGGCCCCATGCTGGGGTGCCACCTGTAGCTAGCTCACCAGGCTGGCCTTGCTCAGGGTACCAGAGCCACAACTTTGTTCTTCCCTGATGCGGGCGGGGGGGGGGGCACGAGGATGAATAATAGAGAGACACGCAGTCAGCTCAACATGTGGGCAGCCAGGGCGGCAGAGGCAGAGGCGTCCCCAGTATTTGGCTCACTTTGCTTTTATTCACCTAAACATGGGCACAAGCAATAAAGGTAACACAGAATTCATCTGCTTTCCAGTATCCATTTAGACATTCTCTGATAAACAACTTAACCTCAGTCTTCTTTACTTTTCCTTGACATGCAATCACCCCTGAGTAAGCCTTTCTCCTTTGTGAAAGGAGAAGGTCAATTAGGCCTCAATTCTCTGGTCCTCAACAGCCATAGTCTTTCAATATCTGTTATCTTATTGATAGAATTGTTTTGGCTTATCTGACTAAAGGTTATGTAATAAAACCTCTTATCTACAGCAGTAATTTCTTTGCAGTTTTATAGATGGAGGCCTTTTGATCTTCTCTAGCTTCATATATCTTTTGTGACTTAAAGGAAGGGGAAACTTTAGGCAAAAGGCTAAAATTGCCACTTGACTGAATGGGTTTATTTCAATGTATTATTGCAAATTATATAGTTTTGTATAAATATATTTTTAATTTATGGGAATATTATTTTTCCTTTTTTATTAGTACATGTTTGCAGTAAATAATATTTACATTTCTGTGTGAAGTTGGTACATGTACGTAACACGTCATTTTTAAAAATTTCAACCCCTTTCCTTTCCCTCTCTTCCACTTCCCTCCATCTCTTGTTCTTCTATGGGAATGTTACTGTAGTATATATCTCTTTCCAGTTTTTACATTTTCCCACCCAGGGCTGTATACTTAAGAGGCTTCCTTGCTGCTCTGGCTACATTTAACCTGGTGCTACTCACTAAGGCATTAGGTTTTAACATAAGCAACCCCCCATTTTATCTGCCCACCCTCCATGGATAAGCACCTTCATCATGCCTAGCTCCCTGCTGCCCTGAGCTGTAATGTGGAAAATATCTACACATGTTCCCAAAGGTACCTGTGTGAGAATGCCTTTGCAATATTCACCAAGAGTGGCATTGTTGTCTTATAGAATATGTTTGCTTCATTAGGTTAAATCTTGCTGGATCACCATCCAGCTGTACCATCTTAGATGCCCACCAGCCGTGGAGGATAGTGTGTTCCTCTTTTTTCATAAGGGTCTCCCAGTCCTTGGCATCATTCAAACTTCAGATTTTTTGCCAGCCTTAAAGGTGTAACATGATATCCTTATGAAGGTTTTAGTTTGCATTTCTCTGATTACTAATGACTCATATTTATAGTAAACAGTTCACCTTTAGTAAAGTTGATTCATCAAGAAGGATCAAGTAGGGGCCAGGGATTTAGCTCAGTGGTTTCGCCACCTGCTGTGCAAGCATAAGGACCCAAGTTCGATCCCTGGTACCAAAAGAAGGATCAAGTTGATCCTTCTTGAACAATTTGTTCTGTTCTGTTCTCTGGGAGATATAGATATAGATGATATAGATATATAGATAAATATTAAATTATTAAATGTAATTCATATGCACTAGAAGTCACTCATTTAAGTTGGAAAATTCAGTGGCTTTTAATATACTCAGAATTATGTCACCATTACTATTTTAGGGCAATTTAATCAATTTTAGGGCATTTTAATCAATTCCAGTACAAATCCCATATGCATCTGCATTTACTTGCTGTTCTTCCCCAAACTCTCATATTTTTCAGCCCTAGGTAACAATGAATCTGCTTTCCGTCTCTACATACTTTTATACTCTGAACATTTTGCATAAGTGATATCATATGTAAGACTGGCTTCTTTTGCTTAGCATAATGTTTTCAAGGTTCATTCCTATTACAATACTTCATTCCTCATTATTGTTAAGTAGTAGTCTATTGTATGGCTATACCACATTTTCTTTATCTAATTATCAGTTGATAGACATTTAGTTATTTGCATTTTTGGACCATAATGTCATGTTGCTATATATATTTATGTACATGTATGGATCTATTTTAATTTCTTGATATTACTTAGGAACTGTTGTGAGGTATGGTAACTCTATACTTAACATTTTATAAAATTGGCAAACGTTTCTCATAGTTACTGTATCATTCTATTCATATTCTTACCAGCAATGCATGAAGTTTCTAATTTTTCCACAGTCTTACCTACACTTGTGTAAAGAGAAAAGAAATATTTTTTCTCTATATTCAAATAAACATCCAACACAGAACACTACTGTGGCCAAGTATGTGGGAGTATTTCCCCATATAGCAAACAGTTCTCCAGCAGACATCGGGTGGGCATCCTAGAATGTAAATTCAGTTCTGATAGCATCAGAGCTATGGGTTAAGGCTCAGTTTCACGAGACCGCCCACCACACATCCCATGATGATCCAAGATAAGTTTCCAATTGATCTCTTTCTTTCTCCTTCCTTCCTTCCTTCCTTCCTTCCTTCCCTCTTCCTCCCTCTCCCCCACTTTCTCACTGGGAATCAAACCTAGGGGCCCTCTACCACTTAGGTACATCCCAAGCTCCACCTCCTTTGTGAAAAAAAAAATTTCCTTTTGAGACAGGGTCTAGCTATATAGAGTCTGCCAAAAAAAAAAAAAAATCTATCCACACTTCAGCAGTTTGCCATAAAAATAAATGTCTGGAAGATAATGGCCAACACTTTGAACACTTCTTGTAGTTGTAGAGGCCAAAGGTAACTTGTATGAATTTAATGAGGTCTCAATAATTTAGAATTAAAATATTTAACAAATTTTTCTTTTCCTGATGCATACATTTTTTGGCAGACTCTAGCTCAGGGTGGCCTTGAACTCCTATACTGGCCAGGCTAGCTTTGAACTCTTGGTGATTATCCTGCCTCAGCCTCCAGAGTGCTAGGATCATAGCCATGCACACCTCCAAGCCCAGCTCCCGCTTCTTTTTTTGAGATATGGCCTTGCCCCAGGCTGTTCTTGAATTCACAGGAAGTTCCTGGGGTAGACATGGATTGCGCTGAAGAGAGGGAGTGAAAGAAAGGAAACAGGACCCAGATTGGTTATCAATCCAGTTTAGTTCATTTCCCACATGAATGAAACTACATGTGTATGAACTGTTTTAAACCCATAGAGGAACTATGAGACCATTCTGATCACAGTGTAGACAGGTGAATGGAGACTGTTAACATAAAATGCCAGAAGCAGGATTATTTTCTGTAATTTCAGTGTTTCCAAGGCCCAGCTAATGTCCAGCACAGTTGCTACTCCACAACTATTTCCTTGGTGTAGTTGAACTGAGATAAGAAAGTAACGATGTGGAATAAATCAGAAGTCACAATTTACACACATTTGTTAATACCATCTAGAATCAGCCCATGAATTTAAGTAAGGACAGAAGATGGGGGGGGGGGATGAGAAAGACAATCAAAGTCTTTCATAACAAACCAAAGAGTGCAGTGGTAAAATAAGGGAAGCCTGGAGAGGAACATGCTTCCAAGAGTATCGGGGCAGCTCTTTCTGCACCACCAGTAAGCTTCAGTGGATCTGAGGTTGTCTATCAGGCCCAGTGTTCTGTGCCACACAGTGTTGGAAGCAAAGGACAGTAAACACTGAAGGGTAAAAAAGCCCCAGTTTCCCTCTCAGTACTAAAAAGAGAAGCAACAGAAACCATGCTCTGAACTGAAAGAAGTGTTGGGGTTAACTTTTTTTTTTTGGTGCCAGGGATTGAATGTTGGGGTAATTTTAAGTGTTGTTTTCTGTTTTTACGCCTTGGAGGTGGGCCCTGTAATGTCCCTTGGATTTTCTTATAGCGGCCAGCTTTGTGTGGTGTTAATGATGTAATTTCCCAAGAATAGTCAACCATAAAGCAAATTTCTCAATAAAATAGAGGATTCTTCATTCATTCTTTCACTCATACATTTAAGAATTTACTGAACACTAAACTTAGAGGTTGTCATCCCCCTACCTCTTTTTAGCTAAACTAGGAATTAAATGCAGAGCCTCATATATGCTAGGCAGGTGCTCAACCACTGAGCTACAACCTCAGCCCTTTAAAAAATTAGTATTTTGACACAAGGTCTATCTAGATTGTCTAGGTAGGGCTTGAACCTATGATCCTCCTGCCTCAGTCTCTCAAGTGACCTGGTACCACCAAGCCCAGCTATCCTTACTTCTTATGTGGGCTCTTTGGCTGGATCTGGAACCAAATTAATGCAAGAGCTGATTAACAAGAGAAAAGTATACAAGTGTTATTAATTTTACATGTACATGGGGATCTTCACAAAAGAAGATCAAAGAAGTACAAAGAAATGACCAAAGCATGAAGACTTTATGCTTTTTAGATAAATAGCAATATATTTTTGAGGGAATGACAGGACAAATGGATCTCTGGGATAGCAGAGTAAATTCTAGGGATGCTGCTAAGAGTTATTGGAGGGGTAGAGAAGCTAATGGAAGAAAAAGATTACTTCAAAAAGTCTGTGTAGATTCAGTGAAGCCCTGATAGCCAGTCTTTGGGGGATCAAGGCTATTTTTCAGCTTTGTTAAAAAAGGACATTCTTCTCCAAAGAATCAATATGGTTTGTTGTATCTAAGAAAATACAGACTGATTTTTTTTTGGTACCGGGGATTGAAATCAGGACTTTGTGCTTGCAAGGCAGGCACAGTGCCACTGAGCTAAATCCCCAGGCAGACTGCTTTGAAAATGGCCTTTTTTGAAGTTACAGTTCCTTAAGTAATTTCAGCTTGAAATAATCATAAACAAATTCAGCCAGACAAAGAGGTACATATAGCAATTTCCAAAAGAAGGCCAGGCATTTCTGTCCCTGGGGAGTCTGGGGTCCTATTGTTCCCTTCAAGGGTACTCCTGCCAAAACCTGAGAACGTCCCACAAGGCCCCTCCCTGTAAAAGCAGTACCACTTGCCAATGGCAACACCCTAGGGACCAGGCTTTTAACACTTGGGCCTTAGGGGGACACTCACCCAAAGCAGAATAACTTCACATACACCAGTGACTATTTGAGTACTTTGTTACATAGCGATAAATAACTGATAAACATGCCAGTTTCCATAGGCAAATGTTTGCAAAATAAAGAGAATCTTATGCTTTCTGTGTGTCTGTGCATGACTATAAGTCATTTTGAGAGCTAGAGATGTAAATCAGAAACAGAGTGCTCGCCTAGCAGGTACAATGCCCTAGGCCTGATCTCTACCACTGCAAAAATACAAACAAAACCACATACACAAAAACATCAAATAAGAAAAAACAGAAACAAAATAAACCAGAGTTACTTTGAGAGAGTCATTTAATTAGATGCAACAGAAGAAACCACTACATTTTAAGAATATAATTAGTTTCCTCTAAAAGCAGCACTTCTAGAAAGTGACACTATCATTACAAATGATGACACTTATTCATTAGATATATATTGAGAGACTAATATATAAGATACTTTGCTAGGGACTGTGGCATCTATAGTGATAAATAGCATATTTGCTATGATTAGGTTTGGCACAGGCAACAGAAAGTCCCAAACTGATAGTGACTTAAGTGTATAGCTGTTTCTCTCTCTCATATGCAAGAAGTCCAAAGGTAAGGATTCCAGAGCTGTTATGGCTGCCCAGTATTTGCCAAAGACCCAACTTCCCACTGTCTGACTGCCCTGCCATCTCTACCAGGTCAAGATGATGCTCAAGTTCCAACCATCATGTCCATATATATAGGAAAGGAGGGTGACAGAAGGCAATACTCATTTCTTCAATAGCAAGTCCACACAGAGTGAATTAACAGCAACAACATATTAGTTATAAGGAAATGTGCCAGTTTTCAATTACTAATTAGTGGTCTTGGAAGATCTCTTCCTCTCTCAGGGATTACATTTAAGATTTTGCAAAATGAAGAGGAAAGGAAGAGAGGAAAATGAGTTCAAAGGTATCTTGCAGCTCTAAAATTCTTGAAACAGGTGCATGCTACATGCACGTGTGGAAATATCACACTGAACACTATTAATGTTTAAAATTAAAATGTGTTAATGCAAAATTTTAAAACTAAGACTCTTGGACCACACTGACTTCAGGACAGAGATTTTGTGTCTTCAGTTTCCCTGGCCAACATTTTGTCAGAGAGTTTAGAAAAAGGTGATAGAAAGGCCCCATGGTGACAAACACTGGTCTATTATGATTCTCATCTGTAGAAAACCTGCAGCATGAGCTGCCTTCTCCTGGGCCCCATCTGGAAAACAAGTCTCCTTCTGGAACAAAGCTTTCTACAGTAGTTGCTTAAATAGATTGAAAATAAATTCATCTAACTCCAAGGTAACAAGCCAAAGTTGCAAAACAGGTGATTTCTATCTTATATTTGCCTTCCTCCTGGAAGCTTTTGCCAGAAGGCAAGTGTTAGTCAAATTCACCCTGATGGAATCTAGCTGCTCATTTCTTCCTACTTCCATGCCTCAGGAGCAGTGAAATGATTTCCCCTTAGTTTTTCTAACCACAGCTGCTCCCACTATGTGACTATCTCATCTCCACCAGGTAGGAGGAGAAAGTCTTTGTTTTCTTTCTTTTTTAGTTCCCATATGCTTTAGTTACAGTCTATGTTTTTTCTTTGGACAAGAAATAGTCTGAAACTTATGCTCGTTGGTACAGTATATTTTATTTGTGGCATACATTAAAACAGGAAGACAACTTTTGTGGCTGGCTAAGGTTTTCAAAACAGAAATTAATAGGAGCATCTTTAAAATGTTTAACATTGATGAAATATGTACAGAGAGGCAATGTAGTAAGAAGTTGTGCTTTGTAGACCGGCCAGGGCTCAAATCTCTTCTGCTCTATTTTGTGGCCTAGGGGAAGTCTCTGCGCTTCAAAATCTCCTCATCTGTAAAATCCAGATAATATTCCCTACATTGAAGGACTATTGTATAATTGTATGGACATGTAAGCTTTCTGTAAAAGTTGACATCTAATAGATACTACTGGAAGGCAAAGAAAGTTGTTTATGCGAGGCAGTGGGCAAAACATATAGTATCAATAAGTTCAGCTTTTCTTTTCTTTTTTTGAGAGGGAAGTAGTACTGTAATTAAGAACATTAACCTTGGAACCAAACTACAAGCATTCAAGTCCCAGGTCAATCATTTACAAGCAAAATGAGTGCAGGCAAGTTACTTAACCTCTCTCTGACTCCCATAGTAAAATGTGGGTGACAATAGTAACCCTTTCTTACAAGGTTGTGAGGATGAAATGAATCAGTATATGTAGGACATTTAGAATAGTGTATGGTTAGCATAAGCACATGTTAGCGTTAGTGTGATGGTTAATTTCCTGCATTAATTTGTCTAGGCCAAGGTACTCAGATACTAGGTAAAACATCAGTCTAGGGATCACTTATGCTATTTTGTGGTGTTACCTGATTCTAGAATTTAGATCTTAGGCAAACAAAAACACATTAGGCTCTCTGTGGAGGAATTTTTAAATAGAATTACATTTAAGTCAGCAGAGTTTAAATAAAGCAGATTCTTCTCCAGAATGTCGGTGGCATTCATCCAATCAATTGAAGGCCTTAAGACAAAAAGACAAAATTTCTGTGAGGAAGAAGTAATTGGGCCTCCAAATTGCCTGCAATATCAACTCTTCCCTGGGGCTCCAGCCTGCTGCTGCCCCACCCTACAAAGTTTGAAATTTCCAGCCTTCTCCCATCTCTCTCCCTCTCTCATTTTCCCCTCTGGAGAATTCTAATACAGTTAGCAACTATTATTTCTGTTTCCAGCATAAAGCAATACTGTTCATCGTAGTTTTTCATTAAGTGCACAAGGAATCAGTAATTACATGGCAATCTTTCACATTAATCCTCTCAACTCTGAAGATTCAGGAAAATTAAGGTTTTCCTTGAAAAGACACAAAGAGGCAAGAATGCTCAGAGCAGGCTTGGAAATGAAGAGTTGGAGTGAAGTAAGAATCCATTTAGGGAAGTAGTGGGACATAGGTTGGTTAGGGATGGGAACAGCCCAGAGAAAAGTTTGAATACAAGCTTAGATGTTTAGGATTTATTTTTCCCATTGCAAATGGGGAGCTAGTTAAGGCTGGTGAGACAATGCAATATGAAAAAGTATCAATAGGTATAGGATTAATTATAATTAGGAGGAGAAAGAAACCAGGGAAAGAGAGAACATGTAGGAAGTGTATTCTTGAATTATGCTGTTACATACATTGAAGAGGAAGGAGTATGTGTACATTAGTCACATTTCAGACCACATGCGGCAGGCTGATGTCCCTCTGCAGGTCCCTTTCTGACTTCCTTTGGTGTTACTTTGCCTTCAGATCCTGGCGTCCAGTCTCTTCCTATGGTCTATGTGAAGGTGGGTTGGGGTAGGAAACAGCATTTTTGTTGCCCTTTATTACCTAAGTCTTTCCTGGTTTCACTGTGGGAGGATGAATGTGGATTCTTACTTTCTTTATATTAACACATCTTCAAGAAATAGACCTCTCTCACAAACTTCTCAGAGAATAACTAATGTGTGCTGTTCATTTATTTGCACTTTAAAAACTTTTTTCTGGAGTATTTTTTACATTTAAAAAGCTCGATAACCCAAAGCCACAATCAAGTACAAAACTAATCCTTGTTTTAAGGTCTATATTTAAAACTGCTGAGAAAAAAACATAGTTGGTTACCTTCCCAGAGTATCCTAATTAGCTGGGAAAAAAATAATACTTTCTTTTCTGCCATTGGAAGAAAAAGTGACCAATAGAAAAGCAGCTCAGCACCAACACCCACTTTATGTAGAAAATAAGGAAGTGTTATGCCTGCCAAGGACTCATGCCTAGGTTGCTTGACAACCAGTGAAAAACATGCCTTTCATCACCTCTTACAATGTTACCTTGAGATCCAAACTAATCCAAATGAGATTCAGCATAGAGCAATGAGTTTAGAAAACTAGATATCATTTCCAACAGCTTAGAAGTGCATAAGCTTCTAACATTACAGATTTTGAAGACAAGGGCAGTTTTTCTAATGACAGTTTTCCTAATGCTGTGTGCATTTTTCTGTTGGTATACACGTGGATTTTCCCCTGGTTTCTTCTTCCAAATTATCTATACATTCATTTCTCTGATAAAAAAGTATTTAATATTTTTTATGAGGATCACAAGGGGATTTTTTGGCCTGTTTCAGCCATAACCTAATGGCATACCTTAGCACATACTACTGGATAATAAATACTGAGTTTTAGATCCTCAAAGGTATAATTTTTATTGTGTAATTCTGTACCATTTCCTATAGCAAGAAGGGCATATTAATTTAAATTTGTTTGTCTGTTACTTAATAGGGTTTCCAAGAATTTTCATTATTCCTTAAACTGCATATTTATAGGCTCCTCCGATGCACTGTAAAATCTTCAAAGAACATTAACACTGCTTATTTTTATGGGACACATATTCTCTACCTATTTGAATTCTTGCAGCAATTATCATCCAGGGGAGGTTATATTTAGTGCTGTTTTACAGATGATGAAACAAAGGCCACAAGAAGTAACTTACTTGCTGGAAGCCCCACATTGTTCAAAAGTCAGCATGGAGTCCTCCAGGGGCTCAAATATGTGTTCTCAAGAGTTAGAACTTATTTCCTCCTTCTTCATTCTTTCTTGTACTCTTGTATAATATTTGACAGCTGAATAATAGCATTATACTTTGCCAATTGCCTATTGTTTCTTTTTGTTCCCTTTCAGTTGTCACAAGAACGGAGACCATGTTTACATTGTTCATTCATTGCTATAAACCTAGAGCCTAATATACTTCATGTAGTAAGAACTTTGTGAATATTTACTGAATAAATGAATGAAAATTTATCTTGTAGTATGTGAGAAGTTCTTGGTTTGGTTCAATCTCCAGCATGGAAAAAAATTTTTTTTTCCTCTAAGACTAAATTGCCATGAGAAAAATTCAATTAAATGATTTTATGTTGGAGTTAATATATGTATCAGTTGAGGTGGATGAAGTCATAAAACAGCATCAAAATATTGGTGTCTTTAAAGAAATGTTTCTTGTTCACGCTATCTTGAGCTGGCAATGAAATCTTCTTCATAGTCACCCAGGGACCCAGACTGAAGGAGCAGCCATCAACTGAACCATCATCTGTTACAATGACCAGGCAAAGTAGCCTTTGGAAGGTCTTGAATAGCAATGTTAAATGTTCCAACTCAGAAATGATCCTGTTAATGTTCATTCACAATTCCTGACCAGAACTAGTCACAGGCTTCTGCTCCCCCCAGCACTATGCAGAAAGAGGCTGAGAACTGCTTGAGTCACATATATTTTTTTTTTGGCAGTATTGGGAATCAAACTCAGGACCTTGTGCTTCTGAGGCAGGTGTGGTGCCACTGAGCTAATACCCCAGTCCTATGACTACCATATTTTGATTTTGAGCTTTTTGCAGGTACACACACCTGTAATCCTAGTTATTCAGGAGGCTGAGGCAGGAAGATCACAAATTCAAGGGCAGCCCTGGGGAATTTGGCTGACTTAAAACAAAAAATAAGAAAGGCTGGGGATGTAGTCCAGTGGTGGGGTACTTGTTTAGGATGTGTGAGGCCCTGGATTTAATCCCGAGCTCTGCAAGGGAAAAAGCAAAGTAATTTTTTAAACCAAACCCCAAGAATTAGGTAACAAGAGGAATTCTTGTTTGATCCTACAAAATACATTTACAAGATACAATTGTCTTCACAACAGCTCTAATGAAGAATTGATCATTAGTGAAATTAAATACTTAAGTAAAATGAGATAATTATCAAAGAGAGGTAGAAATGGAAAGAGAATTCAAATCTGTACTGCTGGTAGTGAATGAAACTTATTTGTTCCACGTTTATGGAGATAAATTACATGGGGGTGCAATAAACATATTTTAAAATAAAATCATTGCTGCAAGTTTAATAGGATCCAAGGACAAGATTAAAAATTCTATGTATCAGTGCCTTGGCAATTATTTTAGTGACACACAGAAGGGGCATCTGGGCTAGTAACAGCCTGACAAAGACTGAACAGCCTGAACCAGAGAAAAATATATTTGAATAACGCACGCCAGTGTTGATTTTTAGCATACAAAAATATTGATTTTGGATCTTTGTCATTACTGGGGATTAAACCCAGAGCCTTTACACTTATCTCCATTTCCAAACTTTTTTCTAAACAAATATTTTGAGCCAAGGTTTTTTTGCTAGGTCGCTTAGTTGCCAAGGCTGGGCTTGAACTTGTGATACTTGGCCTCCGTTTTCCCCAGAGTTCTGGGATTACAGACTGTGTACCACTACAACCAGCTTGCTTTGTCTTCCTCTTCCTCTTCTTGTTTGCCTTCCTCCTCCTCCTTCCCTTTCCCACTCCTGCTCCCCCCCCCCGCCCCCGCCTTTTCTTCCTAGTCTTCCTGTTTTCTTTTTTGCACTACTGGGGGTTAAACACAGGGAGTGCTGAGCTACATCTTCAGCTCCTTTTATTTCCTGATTTTATTGAAACAGGGTCTCACTAAGTTGCCCAGACTGGCCTCAAATTTTTGCACCTACTCCTGTGTAGCTGGAATCACAGGTGTGCACCACCGTCCCTAGCTCTCCATTTCCAATTTTTAAAATAAAAAATAAATCGAGTCTTCACTAGTGAATATTAATAGAATTATTAATTATTTATTGTATAACATTTGATTTCCACAGGGCTGGTAATTACTCAAGAAAACTTGTAGAATTCCATTCCCTAGTTTACATCTCAAATGGCTTACTAAATCTCACTGATCCTAATTTTTTATTTTTGATAAGCTACCAAATTTCAATCTAGCCAAAGCTGTACGAATTGTTTGGGATATAATTTCCTGTAGTCAATTAATTTTCAGTAAATGATTTTTCAAAATAAAAGCTGAAAAAATAAAGAATTCAACTTAATGGAGGAATGGAATGTTATATCCATTTGATTAGTTTGGACATAAACTACTGGCTTTATTCCTCTTTCTTTATTGTGCTGGGAAGGGGACCTAGGTTCTATACCCTCCGGCCTAGGAAGTCCTTTACTACTGAGCTACACTTGAGTCCCCTTGGCTTTATTCTTAATCAGCTGTAGCAGGGTATGGAGTGATATGGTTTTCAAATGTAGTTCCAACGACTGTATTAACATCAAAAATATTCTTTAGGACAGTCTGATTTTGCTTATCATATGACTATTATGACTATTATGTAGGCTGTTATTAAAAGGATGTAGCAAAGTCATGATGTTCTCAAATGTTAGACATGCAGTTTGCAAGTGCTTAAAAAGAAGGTCAAAGTTCCGAAGATAATTAAAAATAGTTTGTACTTGAAGCATAAAATTTGCTACATCAACAGTTCCTTGTTGCAGAAAAAGTCACCTTTATGAGCAAAAAAATCGTTCATTCTCTGCACTAAAATTTGATCCAAATATTTGAAATATTGCAATGCATGGTATTACATTGTTGATGAATAGATTAAAACATCACTTCACTGTAACTCAGCTATCAAAATTCTGTTTCAAAAGAAAAGACCATCACCAAGGAAATGTGCTAGAAATTTTATGGTAGCACTACTTACTATAGTTCCAAACTTGAAATTATCTTAACATCCATCAGAAGAATGAATTAATAAATTATGGTATAATTATAGAATGAAATAAAATGATGTGCAAGTATATATAAGTAAAATGTTGAACTAAAGAAGCCAAACACAAAAGAATGCATACTTTATGATTTCATATATCTCAAGTGTAAAGGCAGAAAAACTGATCTATGTTGTTGCAAATCCACAGAGACCCCATGCTTGGAAGGAAGCAGGAACTAGAAGGCAGAATGCTGGGGCTCCCAGGTGTTGATAGCATTCTGATTTTTGATCTGGGTGGTGAATACAAAGATGTGTGTAGGCTGTGAAAATAGTTAGAGCTGTATACATATATACTAAGATTATGTACACTTTTCTGTATGTATATTATATTGCAATAATGACTTTTAAAAAGAAAAAATCCAGGAAGTCTAAAAGAATTGGCTGTCAACCCAACATAATCCTCAAGGTAATTACCAGAATTTGAGTCATCCATATGAGCATCACTCTCTAAACAGACTACTAAGTACACTGGATTCAGAACTCTTGTCCCTAGACCAGAATACCTAAAATATCAAAACAAGTTAATCATTTGCCTTTAAACTCTCTACTCTGTGGATTTTCTGTAACTTCAGGGATACCACTGTTGTTTAATCCATGGCATCTTCTACTTTAAATCTCATGTGTTGTAATCTCTTGATAGTCTCCCAATAGCCTATTTTGCTCTCCACACATTAACCAAAGTGACTTAAAGTCTAAACCACATCCTTTCACTCATTTGCTTCAAATACCTCAATAGAGACCCACTGAATCTAAAATGTAGCACAAACTCTAAGGCTGAATTTTCTTCACCTACTTCACAGCTCGCTGTTCCTCTCCCTCACTGTACTACACTAGAATCACATTGGCCTTGTTCTTCCAAAACCCGGGTTGTTCTACTCTACCTCAGCACCTTTGCTGTGGTGCCCCCAGCGCCCAGAACAATCGTCACTTCACCGGTTCCAGTGACTCATTCCCTTCTCACCCCAGACTCGGCTTCAGTGCCGTTCTAGTTATCATGTGACAGCCCCACCAACCCCGCACTGCTCTCAATATGCATACTTTGTATCCTCCCTTGACAGACTTCTTATTTTGCGTTTATTTATTTGATAGTTTTCTTCCCTTCTTTGTTAGACTGCAAATCCTAAGGGCAGCACTAATGCCTCTCTGAGTTGGATTTGTCTCTCCAATGCCTAGCAAGTGCCTGACACACACAAGGTCCTTCATAAACATAGGAACACTCGGCTAATGAATAGATAGTCCCAAGCGATCTCGAGATGCCTGTTTATTCAACCACGAAGAGCGCTACACTGTGAATCTGTTAAAGAACAACCAAGGAAAGCCGATACCTTCAAGCTCTAAGCCCAGCAAAGTGCCCTTCTCGGTTTCCTAGCTGTCACAACCACTCCCAGGCCCAAAGCGACACGCCCCCTCCTCGCCGACTGGCAGGGTACCAGGTCCGATGGCCCCGCCCACCGCCTGGGCGCGCCCCCTCCTTGGCCTCAGCTCCTCAGAGCGAGGGCGGGACGCCGCCTCGAGCTGCCACTGGTCCAGGTTGACGTCGCCCCGCGCCATTCAGTTCCTGAGCTCCGAGTCAAATTGCAAAACTGGAGGCTCGTTCCTCTAGGGATCCGTGATTGGATGCCATCGAGGGTGGACACACCGCTTCGCCGAGCGCCGATTGGCCAGAACTGCAGTCAGTCAACAGGATCAGCCTTGCCTCATCTCCATCTACCCAGGAGCGTGTTTAAATTTTTCGAGAATTTCCTGGAGATGAGGCGGAGGCTGCTTTAGTTGCTTGCTGTGGAGATCGGAGTCAACGGGGAAGGCAGTCTTATTTACCGGCCAAGAGAACCCCCTCCCCGCCCTCCGATAGCTTAATTTAAAAATCCTGGGAATACAGCCACCACTAGAGGTAAGCGCCGGAGAGGGCAGTTCATTTACTTCTGTGGGCTGTGTGCGATGCTATTTATGGGCGACCTGGAATGAGAGTGAAGGGAGAAGACTTCCTGGGAAGGTGCTGGAGGAAGGTCGTTAGTTTCTCCAGCCTCTTGGGACCGCGCCCGGCCTTGAACCTGACTGCAGGCTGGAGGGCCGGGGGTGCCGAGCTGCGGGGGGGCTCTGGAAGCGAGGATGCTACAGGGTCTGTGTTGCTGCCCAGGAGAAGCACATGTGACAGAGCGGGATCCGAACGCCCAGAAGGAGGCTGGAGTCAGTGTCCGGAGGCGGATGGTGTGGGGGAATCCAGCCTTCTGCACTGCTGCGCGGGCGGGAAGGTGCTCTCCTGCCAAGTGTCACACGCGCCACTCATCTGTCACGGTCAGCAAACAGAGCCCGGGATCTCGACCTGTCCAGTGGAGAGCTTTTCTGGAGATCGGTAGAGAGAAGGATGCAGAGCTCGGGTTGGATTGGATCGGACGACTTGGGTTTTGCTTTGCCAGGAGAGAATTGAAAACCAAGGCCTAGTGGCTGAGGGTGCCAATCTTTGTAGCTGCGAATTCAGGAGAGATGACAAAAGAGGCGGCTCTGGGTGGAGACAGCCAGGGAAAACGAAATCTCTTAAGAGCCTCTGGCCTTTCCTAGCTTCAAACTGGAAATGTGTAGCAAGGCCTCGTTTTTGCTCCTTTTGCCAGGACAGAGGAAATAGTGAGGTTGTTGAGCAGTTTCAGAATGAGCTACTCAAGCGACAGATCAGAATGGTCTTGAGAACAGCCATGATTAGTGGTGTTCTAGTTCCGCTGCTACAGCAGGAAGGAGCGAAACGCGAGCAAGTGTGTTGAAGTGTACGGAAATTAAGAACAGATCCACCACTGTGTAATAAAATACCTTAGTTATAGTTTTAGGGTCATGAGTTCTAGCTAAGGATTTTTTTCTTGCAACTTAGTCACTTTCTGTTGATCATACAGGCACCTCCCTTCATTGGAATCTTAGATAAAAAGGAAGAGTGGGAGGTGCTGGTGATGTAATATAGAAGAAAGGAAAATTCTTCCCAGATACAAAGTTACAGGCTTGGAATGTGATCTGTGATTTGTGTCTTTAGTTTGAAAAGATATCTACAGAAAGAGTAATACTGCTCCAATGTTTTTTTTCTCTATTTGCACATCTAAACCTATGTTCACATCCTAAGGGGATGGAGTTTTGTTGTTGTTCATTGTTTTCTTTTTTCCCTAAGGTAGATTAGTAAATTTTCTTTCCTTCTAGCTATAAATAAGAAAAGATAAAGAAGGCTATAGGGTCCTGGAAGTCTGTTATTTTAGTTTATTGGAAAGCAGTGGTTTTTTACCCCCTAAAGGTCAGTAAAAAGAAAAAAAATATCTTGTTTTAAGAATATTAAACATTATCTGTGTTTCCATTGTGGAAAGATATTTGTCACTTTATAATAGAACAAATACAATTTTTAATACATTTTTAATAATAATTTTAAAATAATTTAAAATTTTAATTTTCATATTTTTTTCTAGAAGGATAAAATCTAAGCAGCTATCATAGTACTGATCTTTACAACTCCTGGGTGATTTTGTCATGTGCTTAATAAACTGCCCTTCTGACCTGGTTTCATCTCTCAAGAATACTTTATCTCAAATCCAAATCCTGTCAGAGGCAGCTTCTCCCTTTTCCAGAAATGAATACGGGCAGCTCTAAGGTGTTATACCACCAAGGGATGAGAAAGGGCAAGTAATATGAAAGAATAATAAAATTGGCATGGCAGTTTTGTAGTTGTATATATAGCTTTTCTTCACTTCTATTTCCTTTTACTTGTAAATCAAATATGTGCATAAAGTTACCATTGCTGAGCTGGGGGTGCAGCTTGTCAGTAGAACTCTTTCCTAGCATCTGCAATGCCCTGGATTCTAACTCCTGCACCACACACACAAAAGTTTAATAGAAGCCAAATGTACTTCTTACCCTTATTGATGGTTTTGACCTGAGATTTGCTCTTGGGATATGTGTTTTTCACAGATGGTCTTGTGTGGAGTACCACTGTCAGTTAGATTTTTATTTTTATTTTTTTTAAGAAATAGAATTGTTTACCTGGGGGCCAATCTTGTTCTCTAGTCACAATTCTATTTCAGTCTTAAAGTATCACACCGAGAGGGCCGGGGATTTAGCTCAGTGGTTCCACTGCCTGCTCCGCAAGTGCAAGGACCCGAGTTCAATCCCTGGTACCAAAAAAAAAAAAAAGTATCACACTGAGGAGGAAGATGGGGAAGGCTTAGTCAAACTAATTACTATGGAAACGATGGAAAAAGAAATATTTTCAGGAAGTTATGTGTTGACAATAGCTAGAATATATAAGATATTGTGTGTACTCACACATTTAACATATTTTTAAGAATTCATATGGTTAATTCATAAAGTAAATTGTGACCCATAGCTTTATAAGGGGAGATACTTTGGATTAAACCCAGGGCCTTGTGCATGCTAGGCAAGCACTCCACCACAGAGTCACACACCCCCAGCCCTTTCTAAAATTTTTATTTTGAAATAGTGTCTCCCTGAGTTGGCTGGAGAGGCCTTAATCTTGTGATCCAGTAGCCTCAGCCTCCAGAGAGGTGCAGTTACAGGTATGTACCATCACAAGTGGGAAGCCATGCATTTTTGTTTTAATGAGGAAATAAAAAGGAAAATAGTTTAATCTAAGTAGATGATTGTCTGTTTTTTTTCTTTTTGTATGTGACCATTAACATGTTTTAGATTGATTATGCAATATATTGTGTAGCTAGGAATGCAATAGTTCATCTTTACTTTCTTGCTTAGCATAATCTTTAGTTTATTTTTGCCAGTATGATATGTATGCCTTCTTGTTGTTTTGGTTTTTTTTGTACCGGGGATTGAACTTGGGACCTTTTGCTTTCGAGGCAGGTGGCACCGCTGAGCTAAATCCCTGGCCCATGTGTATGTGTTCTTATGGTTTTTGTTTCTTTAACTTTTGCTCTGACATACTTCTGTGTAATTCAGAGGGACTTCAAGTTGAACTCCTTCTTTTACTATTTTGGATGACTTGGCTTCCAAAGCTTGAATTGTTAAAATGGTTTCTAAAAATAAACTAGCCTTGATTTCCCATCAAAAGATTGATATAGTTCTCCCCTGCCTACTCAAAAAGATTGTCAAGTAACTGTTTTTTAGTTGGTAAATGATAAACTTATCCCAATTCATAATTGCTGAATGAAGAGAATTCTTAGGTGTCTGACAATCTGTATTCCACTCTTTGCTATAGAAAACATTGATTTTTTAAAAAGAGTTTTGAACTGGGAATGGTGGTGCATATCTAGAATCCCAGCAGTCTGGAAGGCTGGGGCAGGAGGATGACAAGTTGAAGATCAGCCTGGGCAATTTAGTGACTTAGTGAGACACTGCCTCAAAATTAAAAATAGAAAAGAAGCTGAGGATGTAGCTTAGCATGAATTTCCTGGATTCAATACCCAGTACAAAAAAAAAAAAAAAGAAGGGGGTTGTTGTTTTGCACATCTCAAATTCTACTCCCCTTGCCTGTTGTTCAGTGCATAGTTATTTCCGTGAGGCAGTTTATGAGGTCAGTTTCCAAGTCTGAAGCTGTGGAAGAGACATTTCTTGATGTGTAGGGTGTTTCTGTTTGTTTCTTTATTCTTGGCTTTCTGTGTGTGTGTGTGTGTGTGTGTGTGTGTGTGTGTGTGTGTATGTGTGTGTGTGTGTATGTGCTGGGGATTGAACTCAAGACCTTGTGCATGCTAAGCCTAGCTCTACCACTGAGCTATGCTCCCAGCCTTTGTGTTGGTTTAAAGTTGTTACTTAACAAAGGTTGCCTTTTAGTGGTTTCCCAAGGAATCTGGAAGGGATTAGTATAATTTAGTGTTATTGCAGATGGAGAAAGAGTTGAAACTCCTGAAAGAAAGTCTCTTGCTGGCCTAGTTGATATGATGCTCACCTAGCTTTGTAGTGTTGGTAAGTCAGCTGCATATCTGACTTACAGTTAACCTCTGACAATAATGTACCTTCAAGTAGATGTTTTTCTATAGCTATTTTATTGAATTTTTGAGAAAATTATGCAGGAAATATGTAAGAATGAGGCCAAGTTGATGATTGATTTCAATCTACATAGGCTTTAAGAAACTGACCAACTTGCCTTTTATTTTATTATTTTTTTAGTATATATATATTTATTAGTACATTTTAGGTATAAAATACATTTACATTTATTGTTGGGTGTTTGTACCAGAACATGATGCATCTTAGTTTTTATTTTTTCTCCCATTACCTGTGCACCCTTCACCCCCTCCACCCTTCCCTATCTACACAGAGTTTGATTCCATTTTTTTTTTCTCATAATTTTTTTCTTTCCCTTCTTCTCTTTCCCCTTTCCCTTCCACCATCCCCAAACCCTTGGACCTTTTCTTATTTCAAATTATCAGTTATTCATTTTAATCATTTTCATCCTTATTTACACTTTCAATTTCTCACATTAGAGAAACTATTTGGTATTTACACATGTGTGTCCTATTTATTTCACTTAAGAGTATGGCCTCAATATGCATTCATTTAGCTATAAATGTCTCTAGTTTCTCTTTCTTTATGGCTGAGAAGTACTCAATTTTATAAAAAAAAACCACATCTTCTTTATCCAATTTCCAGTTGATGGGCACTTGGGCTGTTTCCAAGCTTTAGCTATTACAAACTGTGCTGCTATAAACATAGGTGCACATATATCGCTGTGGTATGATTCTTTTAATTCTTTGGGGAAGATTCCCAGTAGGGGAATAGCTGGGTCAAATGGGACCTGTAGTCCTAGTTCTTTAAGGTATCACCATACTGACTTTCACAGTGGTTGCACCAATCTATATTCCCACCAACAATGGAGAAGTGTTCCTTTCTCTCCAAACCCCAGCCAGCATTTGTTATTGGTTGATTTCTTAATTAGCAGCCATTCTTTGTGGGGTGAGGTGGAATCTCAGTGTTGTTTTCATGTGCATCTCTCAAATGACCAGTGATGTTGAACATTTTTTCATATATTTACTTGCTGATTTTACTTCTTTGTCTGAGAAATGTCTGTTCATTTCAGATGCCCATTTTTGAATTGGGTCTTTGAATTTGAGAGGTCTGGATTCTTTTCAGTTCTTTATATATTCTTGATAGTAGACCTCTGTCTGAGCTACAGCTGCTAAATATTTCTTCCCACATTGTAGGTTGTCTCTTAGCTCTGTCGGTAGTTTCTCTTGCAGTGCAGAAGAATTTTAATATGATGAGATCCCAGTTGTTGATTCTTTGTGCTAGGTCCTGTGCTACTGAAGATTTGTCCATAAAGTCTTTTGCTATGCCAATGTCATCAACAGTTCTACCTAACTTATCTTCCAGCAAGTTTAGTGTTTCTGTCTTAATATTTAGATCTTTAATCCACTTCGATGTTAGTTTAGTGTGCAGTGATAGGTATGGGTCTAGTTTTAATTTCTGACAGGTTGAAATCTAGTTTTTCCAACACCATTTATTAAATAGGCTATCTTTCCTTCAATGAGGATGGTTGGCTCCTTTGTCAAAGATGAAGTGACTGAGTATGTCTGGAGTTGTTTCTGCATCTTCTAATCTATTCCACTGATCCTTGGGTCTGTTTCTTTGCCAGTACCATGCTGTTTTTATCACAGTAGCTTTGTAGTATAGTTTCAAGTTGGGGATTGTGATGCCCCCAGCCATATCTCTGTTGCCTAGAATTACTTTTGCTATTCTAGGTTTCTTCTGTTTCCAGATGAATTTTTGGATTGTTTTCTCTAGTTCTGTGAAGTATACTGTTGGAATTTCAATTGGCATTGCATTGAATCTATAAAGTAGTTTTGGAAGTATGGCCATTTTCACTATATTGGTTCTTCCTAACAAGGAACAAGGGATATCTTTCCATTTTCTTATATCCTCTTCAATCTCCTTCTTCAGAGTGTTGTAGTTTTCAGTGTAGAGGTCTTTTGCTTCCTTTGTTAGGTTGATTCCTAGATAATTCATTTTTTTAGATGCTATTGTAAAAGGAATTATTTCCAAATTTCTCTCTCAATGGGTCTGCTATTTGCATATAAAAAAGGCTATTGTTTTTTTGAGTGTTAACCTGGTATCCAGCTACTCTACTGAATCTATCAATTAGGTCAAGAAGACTTTTGACTGAGTTTTTTGGGTCTTCTATGTAAAGTATCATATCATCAGCAAATAATGACAGTTTCATTTCGTCCTTTCCTATCTTTATTCCTTTTATTTCTTTCTCTTGTCTAATTGCTATGGCTAATGTTTCCAGAACAATATTGAACAGGAGTGGTAATAGTGGGCATCCTTATCTTGTTCCCAATTTTAGTGTGAAAGTTTTAAGTTTTTGACCATTTAGTATGATGTTGGCTGTTGGTTTTTCATAGATAGCCTTAATCAGGTTGAGCGAAAGACCTCCTATTCCAATTTTCTGTAGTGTTTTTATCATGAATGGGTGTTGGATTTTGTCAAATGCTTTTTCTGCATCTACTGAGATGATCATGTGGTTTTTGTCCTTGACTCTGTTAATATAGTGTATTACATTTATTGATTTATGGATATTGAACCATCCTTGCATCCCTGGGATAAATCCGACTTGGTCAGGGTGTATGATCTTCTTGATGACACTCTGCATTCTGTTTGCCAGTATCTTGTTGAGGATTTTTGCATCTATGTTCATTAGAGAGATCGGTCTGTAGTTCTCTTTTTGGGTTGGGTCTTTCCCTGGTTTTGGAATCAAAGTAACACTTGGTTGTAGGAATGAATTTGGAAGCCTTGCTTCCCTTTCAATTTCCTTGATGAGTTTAAAGGTAATGGTGATAGTTCATCTTTAAATATCTTGTAGAATTCAGCAGTGAAGCCATCAGGACCTGGGCTTTTCTTTGTTGGTAAGTGTTTTATTACATTTTCAATTTCACTCATTGTAATTGGGGTGTTTAGAATTTCTATATCTTTTTCATTTAATTTTGGCAATTCATATGTATCTAGGAATCTGCCCATTTCTTCTGTGTTTTCCATTTTATTAGAGTACAGGTTCTCAAAGTAGGTATTGATGATTCTCTGGATTTCTGCTGGATTTGTTGTGGCTTCGCCTTTTTCATTCTTAATTGCATGTATTTGTGACTTTTCTTTTCTTTTTTTGATAAGGTTGGCTAAAGTTTTATTGATTTTATTTACTCTTTCAAAAAATCAACTCTTTGATTCATTGATTTTTTGTATTGTTCTCTTAGTCTCCATTGCATTGATTTCTGCTCGGATCTTTATAATTTCCTTTCTTGTACAAGCTTTGGGTTTGTTATGCTCTTCTTTTTCTAGGAGCTTGAGATTCTGCATTAAGTTATTTAACTGAGTTCTCTCTGTTGTCCTAATATGGGCATTCACTGCTATGAATTTCCCGCACAGAACTGCTTTCATTGTGTTCCACAGATTCCTATATGTTGTGCTGGCATTTTGATTTACTTGTAGAAACTGTCTGATTTCTTCTTCAATTTCCTCTGTCACCCATTGGTTATTCAGGAGGGTGTTGTTCAATTTCCATGTGTTTGTGGGTGTTTTGCAGTTTCTTATGTTATTGATCTCCAATTGTATTGCACTATGGTCTGATAATATACAGGTGATAACTTCTATTCTTTTACATTTACTTAGATATGTCCTGTGAGCTAGCATGTGATCTATTTTGGAGAATGACCCATGTGCAGCTGAAAAGAATGTGTATTCTGATTTTGTGGGGTGAAACACTCTGTAAACATCTTTTAAGTCCATTTGTTCAATAGCTTTGTTTGGTTCTAGAATTTCATTGTTAATTTTTTTCCTAGTTGATCTGTCTATTTGTGATAGAGGGGTGTTGAGGTCCCCCACTACAATTGTATTAGTGCTTATTTGGTTTTTCATGTCCATTAATATTTGTCTTGTATAGTTGGGGGCATTTGTATTTGGTGCATATATATTTAGGATTGTCATCTCTTCCTCTTGGATTGTTCCTTTCACAAGGATGTAGTGACCATCTTTGTCTCTCTTAATTAGTTTTGGTTTGAAATCTACTTTGTCTGCAAATAAGATCGCTATGCCTGCTTTCTTCTGGATTCCTGTTGCATGGAGAACTCTTTTCCATCCTTTTACTTTCAGTCTATGGATTTCCTTTTGAGTTAGGTGTGTTTTTTGTATACAGCATATTATTGGGTTTTGCTTCTTAATCCATTCTGCCAGTCTATTTCTTTTGATTGGTGAATTGAGGCCATTAACATTGATAGTTATAATTGATAGATATTGACTCATCCTTGTCATGATGTTTTACTGTTGTTGGCTCTTTTCTTATTTTTCCCCCTTTTGCTTTAGTGTCTTACCTTGCGTGGTGCCTTCTCTCTGCTGGGCCTCATGGAGTTGTGACCTTCATTGTCTTTTTCTAGGATATTGCTTAAAATTGTTTGGAATGCTGGTTTGGTTTTCATGAAATTTCTCAGGTGTTCTTTGTCGTGGAAGTACCTAATTTCCCCATCGATTTTGAAAGATAATTTTGTTGGATACAACAGTCTATGTTGGAAGTTTTTTTCTTTTAGGGCTTGAAATACTTCACTCCAGGCTCTCCTTGATTTGAGGGTTTGTGTTGAGAAATCTGCCGTGATTCTGATGGGCTTTCCTTTGTAGGTGATTTTTTTCTTTTTTCTAACTGCCTGTAGAATTTTGTTCTTCTGTTGGGTTTCTGGGATCTTGACTATTATATATCTAGGTGTAGATTTATTTTGGTCATGGCTGGATAGAGTTCTATATGCCTCACTTATCTGTACTTCCAACTCTCTACCTCTGTCTGGGAAGTTATTTACTATTATTTCTATGAACAGTTTTTTTATGTCCATTGTACTTTCTCCTGTTTTTTCATGGACTCCTACGAGTCTTATGTTATTCTTCTTTGAATCATCAAGCAGCTGTTGGATTGATTTCTCATGGTCCCTTACTATCTTTAAGAAATCTCTGTTTTCATGGTCCTTAACCGTAAACCTGTCTTCTCTATCTGATATTCTGTCTTCAGATTCTCTTAGTCTGCTCTGCATGCTTTCAATGGAGTTTTTAATCTCCTGAATATCTGTTTGAATCTGTTTCATGGATTCCATTTCTTTCTTATGTTGGGCGATCATGTTTTCCATTTCTTTCTTATGCTGGGCATTCATGGCTTCCAGCATGTTTCTGATCTCATCTATTTTCTTATCTGTTTCTGTTCTAGAGCTTCTAAGCATGTCTTTCACTCTGCTCACCATGTCTGTATTTATCTGGGAAATTATTTCTGTTTTGAAATTTTCTAGAGCCTCATGCATCTGCTTTGTTACTTCCTGTGCTATCAGTTCAGGGTGTCTAAGTGGTTGCTTATCAGAGTTTTCCACCTCATTTCTCCCAGAATTTCCTTTTTGTGGCATGGAAGCCTGCATTTGTGCCTTGCTTAAGTGTCTTCTCATTTTTGTTGTTGGTACTGTACTTGGTTTAATTCCTGGGTTGATATTTCAAGATTGCTTAATGTAGGTGTCTTTGTTGCTTGTGTTTAAAACCCTTGTGGAATGATTGCTTTTCAGAGGTGTCTTCTAGATATGGCGTGTGTTTGGGTTTTGAGACTCTAATGACTCTGGAGCTATTATATTTTTCTTATACCAGGAAGGAAAACTAATTAGATCAATCACAACATGTTAGCCCAAATGATATAGTCAGCAATACCATAGCATCAAGCACAGCTTAGAAAATGACAATTTGTCGTGGTTATTAATCTATCACTTTTAACTATGTGAGTTAAATTAAAAACCAAGGACCAACCCAACGTAAGTTTATAATGAATAAATTCTTCAATATAGCATCTTTCCCCTTTGGGGTGGGGAGCTAAAAGGAGTTGGGGAGGGAGGGACAGGTAGAAAGAACAGGTAAGATTAGCGGTGAGGCTAGAAGACACAGAAAGATCACACAAACTCTAAGAAGTTGGTAAAGGCAAAAGAAAATGGCAGAATGAGAGAACAAAGATGTGAATAGAATCACCTAACAGCAACAGGCAAGCTAGATACCAAATTTACTTTCCTGTAAACCTAATGATAATCAAGAGAAGGTAAAAGAGAAGAAACAACAGTAAGGGAGAAATCCGAATTCAGTGCAGAAAGGAACAAATGGGGAGACGAGGGGCAATGTGGGACAGTGAGAGAATGAGGGAGAGAGAAAGAAAAGATAAAAGAAAGAAAAGAAAAGGAAAACTTTGAAGAGTAGAAAAAAAGTAAAAATTAAGAATTAAAAATAAGAAAAAATTTTTTTTCCTTTTTTGCAAATAGCAATAGAAATTATGGGCCTCCTTCAGGGTATGTCTCTGTTGTCACAGTAGGCAACATAGGAATCCCTGTGCATATACAAGTCAATGAGTCTCAGCAAGCCAGCAGCAGACCAAGTACAGTGGTCTGGTGTGCCTTTATTGCAGAGATTCTCTTTACTTTTCTCCTGAGCTTCAGTTTTCATTGAGGGGCCTCAGAAGGCCTCTTTCTGTTACTAACTTCTGCTCTATCTTGTGGCAATCAGGACAAGGGTCTTTATAATCTCCTGTGCCTCTGTAGTGTGGGATCAGGTAGCAGAAAAGCCAGAAGGGGGCGGGGGGGGGGGCGGGACGGGACTGAGCGTTGGAGGCGCCCGCGCGGCTAAGCAGACGTCACCGTGCCGTGCCGTGGGCGTGGCCCGGGACGGCTGCCTCAGGAGCTTCAAGCTGCTTGTCTTGTCTTACCCGGCCGGTCGCCACATCTTTGAGAGCGTCGGGTGGGGGTGGGGCTGCCCTTTTATTTTATTCTTAAATAATGTTTCCAGTGAATATATGTACTCTGATGAGAATGCAGTTGCATTTTATCATTTTAAAAAATTGGGAGGGTTATAAGTAAGAGGAAAAAAGGACAAGAATATCCTAAGAGAGTTGCAGAAAAACCTTGATATTCATTTGATTGTAATTCTACAACTGTTCTTTAGGTACAGGACTGCCAAGTAGGCCGAGGCTAAATATGGCATGGATGGCTTCACACTGAAGCCAAAAAACCAGTACTTCACATAACATTGGTGCATTCTTCTTGTGTGTATGTGTGTTTTTTGTTTTTTTTGGCACCGGGGATCAAACTCGGGTCCTTGAGCTTTCGCAGCAGGCAGCGTAACCGCTGAGCTAAAGCCCCGGCCCTTGTGTATGTTTTTAATAGATGCTTTTATTGATAAAGTTTTATTTTTTTTTCTATATGGTATAAATCTGCTTTGGGAATTATCTCTATTAATAATTAGTACTTCTACTATTTACTAGATTGCATGATAGTTTGAAATTTCTCCATGAGTTGTCACCTATATTGTTATTGCTGGTGAATAAAATGTGACCTCTGAATTATTGTTTTCGGTTGCTTTAACAAAGTTTGTCAGTCTGGGTAACTTCATAAAGAAAAGGCTCAAGGACACTGCACTGGCATCAGCTCTGGTAGGACCCTGTGGCAGATGACATCATCATGGCAGGAGAACTTTCCTAGAGGGAGAGATCACATGGCCAGAGGATCACATGGCCAAGAATTATGTCGGGGGTCAGGCTCAGGCTTTCCTAACATTTTTCTGTGGTGAGAACTAAATCAAATCCCAAGAGAACTCCCTTAACCACGTCTGGTGGGGTACCCACTAATCTATGAAATCCCTATTGCCCCCCCTTTTAAGGATTCTACCACTTCAATACTGCCACACTGGGGACCACCTACTAACACAGGAACTTTTGTGGGGCAAACTCCATCCAACCCACAGTAACCTTTAATCAGAAGCAAAGGATCAAACACTTCTTTCGATAGTGGAATCTGTAACTTCTCTTTGATAACCAGAGATACTGTGTCTCTCTCCTTTCCTCAATAGGTCATAAAAAGAAGCAAATTGCAGTGTTTATTGCACAATCTTAGCCAAAATGCCAAGAAGGGATGATTTTCTACATCTTTTGTGATTCATTAATGGATTTGTGGCCATCTTTATCTTAAATTCTGTGAAGGCAGGACTCAAATATTATACATTGCTTTAAAAATCTGTATGAGTTTTCTAGAAGAACAGGGACATTAGAATATATAACTATAAGAGGGGATTTATTAGATTGGCTTACATGATCAGAGGCCAGATAGTCCCACAATGGCCATCTGCAGACTGGATAGCTGGGGTAGCCAAGAGCTGCTCAGTCCAAGGAGCTGGAGCCTCAGAATCAGAGGGGCCAAGAATACAGTCCCAGTCTGAGACTGAAGTGCTGCAAGCCCCCAGAGAGTCAGTGATATGACGAAGAATTGGAGTCTGAGGTCAGCTGACCATGGCAGCAGCTCAAGAAGAATGGGATTGGACATGTGTGAGAGGTCTCTCTTCATCTGCTTTTTGTTCCGGGGGCCCCCAGCCTTTTGAATGGTACCTCCTACATTCAGAGCAGGTCTTCCTCCTTCAGTTCACGGATCCACATGCCAATCCTCTCAGGAAACTCTTCACAGACACATCCAGAGGTCAAGTTACCATTTTCTGGGCATTTCTCAGTCCGGTCAAGTTGACAACCACGTTAATCATCACAATATCAAAGGGTATCCTTTGGAATCTCATTCATTTTTTTAACTGTTTCACCCTCCATACTCAGCTGACCTGATTTCCAAAAATTTACTTGCAAGTGATTACTTGAAATCTGTAATTTATTTTCACATAGGTGCACTCCAGCTGGTGTGTGTGTGTGTGTGTGTGTGTGTGTGTGCGCGCATGCATGTGTGTGTGTGCCTTTTGACTGAAAGAGTTTTTTCCAAGCTCATTTTTGTTTATTGTGAATTCATTTGAGAATAATATAACACCCAAGTCTGGCCCCTCTACCAGCATTATGAAATCTTAACATTATGCCATCCTTTCCAGTTAATTTTTAACTTTCAACCTAACGACTGGTGATGTATGTAGTTCAGTGGTAGAGTGTTTGGCAAGCATGCATGACACTCTGAGTTTGGTCTACAGCACTGTAAAATGTATAAGTAATCAAAGTAAAAGAAGGAAAAAAAAGAAAGATTACTATGGAGATGCATTTCTGCTTAGAACATTTATATTGGAAAATGACCGGAGACAGCCTTCCTTCAGGGCTGTCAGAATTCCCCCTGGTAATACCCTGTAATGCCAAGACAGGCTTTAACTGTGCACTTAAGTAGGTGTGCACAGTAATAGTTCCAAGGAAATGCAGTCTCAAGCTATTATTATAAGCAGTCTATTACGTAGTTGTTTTTTCTCTTATTTCTCTCTCTTAGGAGACGTTGCTGTTTTTAATATTTGCCCTTTTCTTTGGAACAATAGAATTAAAGAAGGGGAAAATGTTACTTGCATATGTGTTCCTGCTACTCAAAAGTGTGACCTGCTAGCTTTGTTATCACCAGGGAGCTGGTTAGAAAAGCAGAATCCCCAGGCCCACCTCGTACCCCATCTCATATCAATTGAATCAAAATAAATAAGTAATAAAGAAAAGCTATTTCATTTATCAAGACCCTGGAGTGATTGCAGGTTAAAGTTTGAGAGGCACTTTAAGTATGTTCTACCTTCATGCGTACTATCACATTTTTATAGAATTTAAATAGTGTAAATTGGGTAGGTAAGTAGAGTCACTTCTAATTCACTATTCTTAGAAGTAGTCTGTTGAGTGTGCCTACCCAATACATAACATAAATATATATTTTTCTGGCAGATTCTTTGTGGCTTTCATTTTTTGTAATGTCTGATAATTTACTAATTATATTCAGAATTATTGACTGAGCCTCTCTCTCTCTCTCTCTTTGCAGTTGTATTATTTCTTTTGAAGACATTTCATTATTGTTCATTGACTTTTCCCTCATTACTGAGGCCTTTGGAGTGGAGTTATGTCAGCTGCAGCCTTGATTACTTTGGTTAGAAGTGGTGGGAACCAGGTGAGAAGGAGAGTACTGCTAAGCTCTCGCTTGCTTCAGGATGACAGGCGGGTGACTCCTGTGTGCCACAGCTCCACCTCAGAGTCTAGATGTTCTCGGTATGACCCTGATGGTAGTGGGCGTCCAGCCACCTGGGATAATTTTGGGATTTGGGATAACCGCCTTGATGAGCCAATTCTACTGCCACCCAGCATTAAGTATGGCAAGCCAATTCCCAAAATCAGCCTGGAAAAGGTGGGCTGTGCCTCCCATATTGGCAAACGGAAAGATAACGAAGATCGATTTGACTTTGCTCAGCTGACAGAGGAGGTCCTGTACTTTGCAGTGTATGATGGACATGGGGGACCTGCAGCTGCAGATTTCTGCCACACCCACATGGAGAAATGTATTATGTATGTACATTTGCCTTTCACCTTTGATTTGACAATTCCCCTTTGTTTCCGGTTTAAACTTTTATCTTTTGGCTGAGATGTCCATTGTAAACTAAGTAACTTGAGAAGTTTCACATTGCCACCCTATGAATGAGCAGTAGTTTATGCATGCAATTTATTACTCATAATTAGTACCACTTCAGAAATGTGTGTCTTAATAACTCTCTAGGAAAGCATAGACCAGAATGTACAGTACTTTATTTGTGACCATTTCCCATGAATTAGCATAAAATATATGAGATAACCTATCAGGCACATTTACTCCTGTTAGTGCAGGGTATGTAATAAGTGCTTCAATAGATGGTACTCTTTCAAGTGGTATGAATAGCTTTGAATACTGTTTGAAAAGAGCTTTGGACAGTGCCATCTGTGTGGAGAAAATGCATTTAATGTGGGAGTTTTGAGGCTCTTTAAAATTTTATGTATTCCTATTATTATTGCTGTTTTGAAAATCACTATTGCTAGAATTAAAAGAGGGGGAAAACATCACAGAGTTATGACCATATACTACTTCTTATCTTTCTAAGTGTATAGTTAGCTATACTGTTTATCAGTTGATTTATGTATCATTTACCTCATGCCACAAAATAACTCAGTAGTTTAACCTATTTATTTTTTAATTTTTGCAGTACTGGGGATTGAACTCAGATCCTTCACACTGAGCTACAGCCCCAGACTTTTTAAAACTTTCTCTGAGACAGGGTCTCACTAAGTCACTAAGCTAATCTTGGATTTAGACTTGGGATCCTCCTATTTTAGACTCTCAGAGTGCTGGGATTACAGGCATACACTACCTAGAATAGTTCAGTAGTTTAACTTAATATGAAGAAATTCTTGGTCTCACAGGGTTGTAGTAGTGAGAATTAATTCTTTTAAGAATAGGCACTTGTCACGTGTCTGTAGCACTCTGGGAGACTGAGGCAGGAGGATAAAAAGTTTGAGCCCAGCCTTGGCAATTTACCAAACCTGTCTCAAAATAAAATATAAAAAGAGTATGGGGACAAGCTCCTGGGAAGGCCTTGCATTTAATGCCCAGTACCTCAAAAAATTGATTGATTAATTGATTGATTGATGCTAGGCAAGTAGTTTACCACTGGACTGTGTCCCCAGGCAGACTTTGATTTTCCTACCCTTAAAAGCTTATCACATGCATGAAGCTCTAGGTTCCATTCTAATACCACAAACAAACAAACAAACAAACAAATAAGTAAATTTTTAAGAAGTCTATTGTGTGAAATGACTGCTGTATAGAGTGATCATGAAGAGAGACACTGATAGTAAAATGATTGTTTGGGGCTCTCTTTCCTCTCTTCAAAGGGATTTGCTTCCTAAAGAGAAGAACTTGGAAACTGTGTTGACCTTGGCTTTTCTAGAAATAGATAAAGCCTTTGCAAATCATGCCCACCTGTCTGCTGATGGTATGTAAAGCAATCACGTTTCTCAAAGTCTTAGGAAGGTGGGAGTATAAAGGAAACAGCCTAGCTATGAGGGATTTTAATGTATGTTTATTTGTAAGGAAGCTTATATAGAAATGATTTTATATATGCTATTTGGAACCCAAACTAACGTCAATACCTCACTTTTTTTTTCTCCTTAAATTCTTTTATTGGTACATTTTAGGTATACAATATGTTTACATTTATCATTGGGTGCTTGTACCTGTACATGATGTATCTCGGTTCTTATTTTTTCCCCATTACCTGTGTGCGCTTCACCCCTCAGTACCTCACTTTAACATAAGAATTTTTCAGAAAGGGAAACACCTAATGGTTCTGTTATTAGATATTTTTTTAATTTTAAGAAGATTTAAAAAATGTTTTTATCTGTTTGATTTCTTGCTTTATGAACACGATATCCATACTTTGAGAATATTTTCCCACCAATAGATCTGATGAGCAAGGGCTAAAATACTTGAATAATTATATCTAGAGAGGATGGAGATTGTTCCAATAAGAAAATCACTAATAAACCTTAAAATAGGAAAGGAAATTGCTAATATGCACTAGTTTGTATAATAAATATATATATATTTTTTGGGGGGGGATACTGGGGATCAAACTCTGGTCCTTCTGCTTGCGAGGCAGGTGGTGGAACCACTGAGTTAAATCCCCGGCCCTAGTTTGTATAATCAAAAGGAAGATATTTTTCTCCTGCCTTTTAAAGCTCAATCTTGCAGCTTTTCTGTGTTATCTAGTGATTTTTTATTTTTGTTAAATATTAGAGCATGCCAACTGAATTGAAAAATGTGTGTACAGTATGGCTGTACATTTTGAAAGTAAAATGTTTCTGGTTTTGACTAGATTTATCAAAACCATTTCAGGGGGCTGGGGATTTAGCTCAGTGGTTTTGCCGCGGTTTCGCTGCCTGCTGTGCAAGCACAAGGACCCGAGTTCGATCCCCGGTACCAAAAAACCCCAAAACAAAACAAAACCAAAAACAAAACCATTTCAGGAAAATATAGCCAATGTTTTCTAGTTAGCTGCCTAAAATCTTTTGCTTATAATGTTAACCCTGAGAATTTAAGCAGCAGCCATAGGATGTATGCCTCAAAATTGATTTGAAAGTGAATCATGCAATAATATTAATCTGTATTTGTTTCATCCTTTTCTTTTAAAAAATGTATCACAGAAATGTCACTTTCACATTTTTCAGTTGGAGTGCACAGGGATAGAAATCTCCATTTCACAGATAGGAGCTGAAACTCAGAGGGGAAAAGGTCAGTTCAGCTTAGGGCTGGAACTTTCCTGCAACCCAGTATGGCCTCTCTCACATGAGTATTTAATGATGAGGAGAGGAGAAGGTAACTAAGGGATGGCTCTATTCACCATCTTGAAAGGTATTTCCTGCTCTTCTCTGTTCTTTTTTTCTTTGCCTTTTCTTTTTCTTTTTGCAGTGCTGGGTATCAGACCTCCCACTTTGAGCATGGTAGACAATCACTGCTCCACTGAGCTACACCTCAGCCCTTTGCTGCATTCTTTTGAGAACCTTACTGTCATACTCTTTAGAAAAGCATTATAACCTGCTCTCCCTTTGTTCTATTTTAGTTTGTACATTATTCAGGCCCATTTTCTTCTCTCCATTCCTTTGAACAAGCTTTATGAAGATAGGAGGTGAGAGAGGATAAAGTTTTTGCATAAGATTGAGCTCTTGTTCCAAATGGGTAAAACACATGAAGAAGAGAAAATAAATTTGTTCGATTTTTATAACCCTGAATTTTGGTATGCTCTTAGTTTACCTATTCCCAGACCAGCTGTGAGTCTGGCTGCATCACACACCACGTTGTTTATGGGCAACACTGTTGCGCCTGTGGTGTGTACCAGCTGTCCCACAAACAGCTGCAGCTTGTGAGGTCTGAGAAAGGAACAGTCCAGAACCATGGCATGTGGCCAACAGCCAAACACGGTCAAGGTGCAGTCAGCCTTTCTGAAAAGGATCCAATCAGTGTTGATGATGAGGATAATTGCTATTAGATTTGGTGTATAACTTGAAAGGATGTCTTTCATTTATTAAGTAATAAATTATAATTCAAGGGAATTTTGAACTTAGAGTATTTATTTAACGTGTGTACCTTAAAAGAAACTTTCTATAAATCACTTTCTTAATATAGTCCAACAGGTGTATAGGGAAATTAATCATAAACTGTAATTCATTCCTAATAATGAAATTAAAATATATTGTTTAGTTCCTCTGTCATACACTTTAAGATATTGGCCTTAGAACTTTATAAAGATATTTTAAAATTTATTTTTTATTTAATAGATATTTGTTTGAAAGTATACTAGACCAAGATAGAATAATGTTTAGAATGCTAGTAAAAATATAACATTGTCATTAAATGTTATTATGTACATATTCTTATAGTTTATTAGTCTGCATTTTTAAAAATTAGTGTTTTGAGAATATTTAAAAATTTTATTCTTCATAAGTTGCCCAATCTTTCAAAGATGCAAAAATTATCTTCTGGTACTGGGACCTATTTTATCGAATACATTAAAGTCACTAAACATAGAATGCTGTATGTTAACTTTTCAATTTTTGGAGTGAAAAAAGAAACCTATCTCATTATAGATTTCGAGGTTATTTAAATTGAAAAAAAAAAGAAGTTTTTAGCAAGAGCTAAAGCAGTATCAGTATTATAAGAGTGGAGAGCCTAGAAAAAGTCTGTGGTTCCATAATTTTCCCTGTCTACTTGTTTTCCACTTTTCTTTTGGCATTAGGCCCATTTTCACAACTTTTGAACCCTTCTGGTTCTGGCTTTTTTTTTTTTTCATTTTTTTCTTTTAAGTACTGGGTCTTGCAAAGTAATCTACTACTGAGCTACACCCCAGCACTTTTTTTTGTGACCAACTTTGAATTTTTTTGTATTCAATTTATAATAGTAATGTGTATTTTTATAATTATTAAACCAGCCAGTAAATTCAAATGATATCCACTGCCTTGTTGTTTATAAATAGCCACTTAAAACAAACTAGATAGTAGAAAACTTAGATTATAATCCTGTGTATTTTATAAACTCTTCAAAGTGCTTGTAGGTTGCTTAGCTTTGAGAGCAGCAGAGCTCCCCATTGGACAAATGGATCAAAAGGAGAAAACTTGCTCTGACACAGAGTGAGAGACACGAATGGAGGCACAGCTTGTCTCATGGGAAACATTGCTGCTTTTCATATTATGACTTATTTATAGAAAAACTAAACTAAAAAATAACCAGGGACGTTTTTTGTGTGGTGTTGGAGATTGAACTCAGGCATTTAAACATATGACCACTGAGCTACATCCCCAGCCCATACAACTTTTTTCTCTTCCAGTACTGGGGATTGAACCCAGGGTTTTCTCATTGAGGTACATCTCTAGCCCCTTAGAAGAATTTTTTTTGAGGCAAGGTTTAAGTCGCCTAAGTTTCCTAGCTTGGGCTCTAACTTGCTATCCTCTTGCCTCAGCCTCCCAGAGTCGTGTGACTATGGACCTGTGCAACCATGCCCAGCCCCTGTGCAACATTTTTAAATACCCTTCTGCTAGGAATCACCAAACTGGAAAAAAAAAAAAGTAGGGACAACACTGAAGAGAAGTTCTTATTGTTCTGCTACTGCTTCAGCTCATTACTTTGGTTTTGGTGTTTGTGAGTATACATGTCTAGAACACCCATTTTTAATATGTATGAAGACTATTGATTTATAATATTATTTATACTACACAGTTTTATAGTTATTGGGGTTGTTATACTTTGAAAAGTACAGCTTTTACCTTTATGTTGCTGTTCAAAATTGTGATCATTTTTCTTCTGTTGTGTTGACCTGCAACACTGGGGAAAAGAGAGAGCTGCAGAAATTCCCATCTTATGAATTATATAAATTATAAATATGTGTTAGTGCTCAAAAGCCTTACTAGGATTTATTTAAACCATGGATCAAAATTAATCATTGTACTAAAACATGGTTTCTAGATACTAAATCCTTGCATTGTGCACCATTAACAAAAATGTTAAGCCTGTGTCTGGCATAGGAGGTGCCTTGATTCCTTCCTGGTAAATATTTAAGTCCCAGTAATTTGGTGGTATACTGTAGTTCACATCCTCTGCCTGTGTACTGCTTGTCTGATACAGATTATTCAATGCAGTCCCTGGGAATTTACTCTTTTGTTATTGGAACAACTTTGATGTTGTTACCAAAACAAATTTACAGTACATTTTTTCTAACTCAGTTATTGTACTTATTTACTGTGTTCAAAACCAATCATGTAAGCGTGTGTGTGTGTGTGTATGTGTGTGTGTGTGTGTGTATGCAGATGTGCATGTGTTGTTACTATTATGTTTTGGTATAGATGCATTTGCATATAATTTTTTCCTGACACAAAACTAAGAAAGAAGTATTAATCTGTGATTTAAAAAAAAGACTCAACTACAAAATACCATCCACTCGAGCAAGTTCAGTTTTCATTAATTTGGCACTCCTGGAATATGATATAATTTGTTAGTGAAATTTTCACCAAAATAAAAACCCTTCCCCTTATTTTGCAGCTCTTTCTCTGCTCTCCCCTGTGTTGCAGGTTTGTAATGTTTGAGCACAATTCCTGGGTGAATTTCCTATTTGCCTCTGTGCGTGTTATTTGTGGCAGAGAACTGTACGTGGTCACCAGCTCTAGACCTGGAGCCCGTGGACACTATATGCTGGGCTTCAGTGGAAAGAGGGATCTGCTTAATTTTGTCTCAGGTGAAGGAGTCCAGCGGTTCCTAGCCTGGACTACTGGAAGGTTCCCACATCCTCTTTGTCCCATTAGTTGAGATGACTTGCAGTATAAATTGTCCAGTGAGTGTTAAGAACTTATTGAAAGATGTCTTAGTTTTATAGTTTTATTAGGACAGAAAAGTGAGAATTTTTACTTCCATGTTAAATGACAATAAATGCTGATTTACTATTTATATTCTTAGATGGTTAGCAAATCAGAATCAACAGTTAGTTTTGAAACTTTTCCCTAACCCTGGGATTTTGGAACTGTGAAGTTGGATTGATAAAAACTCAAACTCTTTTAAATTCCTAAGTGGCAGAGCCATGAATTAGAAACCTAAACTACTAAACTTTCATTTATCAAATTTTAACTCTTGTCATAGCCAGTTAAAGATAACTTTAAAAAAAGCTGTTACTTACAGTTAAAAAAATTACCTGGATAGGTAACATCTGAATAAATGCCTGAGTTCCCTTGCCTGGCTGTTTAAATCATTTGAAAATAAGAGTTGCTTTAAATGGTAAAGATTCCATTGCTGTGTAAAAATTTCATCATTGTGTAATATCTGGCTAATCTCAAGTTAAAAGTTAACATTTGTAATAGAAACATCACTGATACATATTTTACAATAATATGACTTTGACATAACAGTTCCAAAATCAAGAGGTAAACGGGAAGATAGTGCAACTATAAATGCTGTTTCTCAATAAAGTAAATTCAGCATGACTATGAAAGATTAAGTAGAATTTATTGATGCTTTTCCATTTTACTTTTCCAATTAAAGCAGGCATTTTAATATACTGACTTGAAAAATCTATCTATTTATGGATACATATATAAAAATCTATTTATATATCTCCTTGCAAAATATATTACTGATGAAGTTTTTGAAATTGTCTTTAAGAAAAAATTCTTGGAAATATTGAGTCTCAATCAATAATACCTCTTTCTCCCTAAATTTACCTTTAAAATCAAAATCAATTTTGGATGGTCATCTGAATATGTTTAAATGCTTTAAAAGAATTAATAATGTGGGCTGGGGATTTAGCTCAGTCCCGAGTTCAGTCCCCACTACCAAAAAAAAAAAAAGAATTAACAATGTTACTAGAGATAATACCTGCTTTAAATGTTATCCTTTTCAATTTCTTCCACTTTGCTCTATTTTTTAGCTCATAATTTTATAGTATTTCACTTTTGGCAAGGCTCAATGCACCTTGAATTTTTTTTTCAACAAGTTTTGGTAAAGATCTTAGGGCAGACACTGTTAGAATAAATCAAAGAAAAATGTAAAAATGCAGTTTGATTTGGATGGACTGAATAGTGGCAATCTCAATCTCAGAACATCGAATTTTATTTGATCTCAGTCAAACAAATTTAGTATTTTTGGAATGCTCTGGGTTAGGACACAGAAGTAACAGTTGGCAGTACTGTCCTGCATTTGAATACAGGCTGTTAGATCCTTCTGGAGCTAATAGTGTTAACTACACCAAATTTATGAGAAATTAAAAAGAATTTGATTCTCAGCCCCTCAAATCTTCTGTTAACATAATTATGGCTGTAACTTCATTTAATGTCTAGGGAGAACAAAAATGAAGAGAAAAATATTTCAGCCTCCTACCATTTTAGAATAATTTTTGGTGATGATTTATGAAATTAAAACAATGTAGAAGGAAAGAAAATAAAATATAGCATTGAAGAGCAAATAGTTGAGCCAGGCATGGTGGTGCAGGATTGTAATTCCAGCACTTGGAAGGCTTAGGCAGGAGTCTGAGGTCATACACAGTGAGCTCAAGGCCAGTCTGAGCTACGTAGCAAGACCTTGTCTCAAAAGCCACCAAAAACCAAACAAATAAAGAGCAAATGGTTGGCCTTTTCCATCTTTCAGCCTATTAACATACCTTATTATACTTTGTGGAGGAGAAAAATCTAATCTGATGATTGCAAAAAAGTCAGGTTGCCTGAATGGGCTCAGCAGATCTAAATTATCCTGTCACAGCAGCCAGCCTAATTAAAGTACTTTAGTTTTGACACCTGACTTACATACAAAAGTGTCATCAGTATAAGTTTGATTCCACTCTACTTTATATGAAAAGAAGCCACTTAGGAGAAAGTAATGCATTATTTACCAAGTTAAATTAGCAACTTCTTCTGTTTGCATGGAGCCTTGTTATTATTGAGTTAAATAATTGTTTCTCAGCATGCTGTTACTTACATAGCTCATTTGCATTTTATTTGCATAGCTCTAGTTAAATTTAAATGATACATCCCAGAATTAGTTTATCATGTTCATGTTTTATTTTGTAATAAAAATTCTATATCCAATCATTTGACTCTCACTAACTCATATTCTTTTTTATAATATTTGTAGCAACCCTCCTGACCTCTGGGACTACTGCAACAGTAGCCCTGTTGCGAGATGGCATTGAACTGGTTGTAGCCAGTGTTGGGGACAGCAGAGCTCTTCTGTGTAGAAAAGGAAAACCTATGAAGCTGACCATTGACCATACTCCGGAAAGAAAAGATGAAAAAGAAAGGTACTGCCACCGTGAATCATGAATCATTCTATGAGGATGCTGTTTATAGTTCAAGAGGAAATAAAGTATTATGTATCTATTCAATACTGAGGACTGATCCCAAGGTCTCTTACTAAGCTAGATAATCATTTTTTAATTTTTTATATTGAGACAGAATCTCATTAAGTTGCCCAAGATGGGCTTGAATTTAGGATCCTCCTCACTCAATCTCCTAAGTAGCTGGAATTACAGATGTGCACCCCCCCACACACAACTAAATGAAATTTTGCACTTTTTTTGTGGTGCTGGGGATCAAGCCTAGGGCTTTATGCATGCTAGGCAAGCATTGTTCCATAGAGCTATACTCCCAGCCAAAGTTTTGCATTTTAAAACTGATGTTGTGCATAAAATTAACAGAGGTATAGTTTTCTGCAATTGTATCTTTAGTGTTTTAACATTTTCTTGATCAGGATCAAGAAATGTGGTGGCTTTGTAGCTTGGAATAGTGTGGGACAGCCTCATGTGAATGGGAGGCTTGCAATGACAAGGAGTATTGGAGATTTGGACCTGAAAGCCAGTGGTGTGATAGCAGAACCTGAAACAAAGAGGATTAAGGTAAGAAAGGACTTGAAAACACTTGATACAGATACAAAGAATGAATAAGCAGACTTTCTTGGAAGATGTAACTGAGCCAAAATGACTTTTCAAAAGGGATTAATTTATGGAAGGGTAGATAAACTTTTCAGATAAAATAAGACACTATTTTCCTGACCTGCTATGCTGTGAAGTATTTGGTTTTTGTTTAACTCTAGCTGTGGTATTCTGCTAGAGTGGCTCTGTTGCCCTTTCTTTCCTACAACTGATCATTTAGTGTTTTTCCAGTGTGGAGCTGCCCTTGACTTTCATTTTCCACCAAGCTGAATAATTGCCTACCTACCTCTATTTCCATGGCCCACTGCCCTCATTACCCTACACTGTCCCAGGGCACAGCCTGTCTGTGATCTGAGACTTCCTTCTCAGAAACCCTTGAGCCAACTTAAACTTAGTACTTAATGGCTTCCAATAATGGCAGCAAATGTTTGTTCATTAATTGAGCGTGGTTTTCCTAGTAGACCTCTCATTTTATTTACAAATAACATGGGCTTTGCTATGTGCCAGGTTCAGTTCAAAAGAGGTACTACTATCCTCATTTTACAAGGAAGATGAATTAAAGCATACAGAGGTCTGAAGCATACAAAGGCTCACACTTTTAGGGCTGAAAAGTGCACACTCAGCTGAAAAATAGGATTTAAACTCTGGCTACCTCAGCATTTGGCTATCTGGCTTTTTCCTTTATGGTGTTACTAAGTAAATGTTTGGTTTATCCTTGGTGGTTGTTGATGCTTCTTACATTTCTGCTCTTTGCCTACAAACAGATGACCACTCAGCAGAACAGATAAAATCTTCTAATTGTCAGAATTATTCTAAGTTTGAGTCTAGTTTGTGATTGCATGCATTTGGTTCTAATTGCAGCTACATCATGCTGATGACAGTTTCTTAGTCCTCACCACAGATGGAATTAACTTCATGGTGAACAGTCAAGAGATTTGTGACTTTGTCAATCAGTGCCATGATCCTACTGAAGCAGCTCGCGCAGTAACTGAACAGGTGACATGGCAGAACTTTTGCTAGGAAATTCCCAAGGAGGGAGGGGGTGCAGAACAACCCCAGGCACATGGTCTCCATGCAGCCTGGAGTGGCTACCACCAGCTTCAGATTTCTTTGAAATCTTGTGTTTTAGCTTGAATGTCACAATGAATTTCATACTTGATTCCATAATATTTCCAACTAGCAAATTTTTACAATTTTCTCAAGTAGTTAAGTAAAACTAATAGGCCAGAGAAATGCCATGTTGCTTACTTTTCGACTTTGTATATACTTTGAAATGATAGTGACAGCAATAATCAATGATAATAATAGTAAATTAATATCACTTTGTGACAGACATTATTCTTTTCACATAATTCAAGTAGTGATCACAATAACCCCAAGATTGGAGCTTTTCCCAGGGAGGGAAATATGAGGTACAGAGCCCATTTTGCAGAGCTGGGCTTCAAACCTAGCCAGTCAACGTTCCCAAGTCAAAGCACTTGACCATTGAATTAGACTGCTCTAATAAAATATACAACTTGAGAAACACTGCAGCATGTAATGGATGAGAGATAATAGATTATAAGGCCAGGTCAGGGATAGGATACTGTCTTTGGGGAGGGTAAGGGTGGTTAGGCTTGAGAGGGATGTTGAGTGGTTGTTGGGATGAAGCTAGGGATGGGGTGGAAGTGTTCCAGACCTGGGTTTGAGGTGAGAGGAGGTGATGTGAGCCTCAGGGAGGGGCAAAGATGGAGACAGTAGGGCAGCTACAAGTGTTGGCTGTGTCCCAGGAATGGTCAGAGTGACTGACAGCTTAGCTAAGATGTCTTACCCTAAAAAGGGAACAGAACAGGTGGAGATGACTAAAAATGAGCACAGGAAAAGGTGCTGACCCAACTGACACCAAATTGGGGGAGTTTTTAAAGGTCTGAAGTCTTTGCCATCAATATCCATAATAGTAGTTGGGACCAGAGAGACTGGTCCTTGGAAAAAAGAAAGGGTGGAATGGCTAGCAACCATATTGACCAGGAGTGGGATGGACTTACTCTCCACCATAAGAGTTACCTGGAGTTCAGTGTCTGAGATGGGCCAGGGGGCCTCTGTGGCCTTCAGATGGTGTCAGTCCTCAGTGGCCAGGCCAAGAAGATCTGGGAAGGAGCTGGTCAGTGCCCCCTGGGGTTGTGACCCAGAGGTGGCTGCCAGTTCTGGGCAATCTGACTTCCAGCCACAGGAAGGACATGGCTTGGGAGGGATCCCAGGCTGTGTGCATTCCCTAGCCCAGTGACTATTCTGGCAGCATTTGAAGCACAGTTCCGGAGATGTGCCTTATGTCAAGGGCACCTTTGATCCCTTTGTGGTTAACTCAGTGGTTGACTTCAGTGGGTTTCTTATGGCAGAGGCTGGCAGCTGCAGCTCAGAAATGTGCTGCTTTTGGGCATTCTCATCTCTATAACTGAAGACCTTGAAGACCAAATTGATTGATCTTGCTGTGAGGTTTGAGGGCCAGTCCCCAGCTTTTATAGTTTATTTTTTTTAAATGTCTGAGGCAGACTGAATAATGAAGTGCATCTTAAGGATAAATTGCCTCTCCGGTGTTTCTGCATCTAATGGTGTATATCACCTAAGAGCAGGGGCTAGGTGGGCCATAAATTGGGCTGGATTTTCATCTCTGGCCTGAGTGGTCTCTGAGATTGTCACAATTAACTGCCTTATAGGCCACCCTATGAAGGCCCTCTACTGGGTAGTCAGTCATGCCATGTCAGTTGGCTAAGTTCCCTGATCCTGCCTGATAATTCCAGTTTGGATCCTACTGGGGAACAGCTGCATTGCCCATTGGAAGAGTGGCTTGAGTAAGGTGGGAATTGTCCCCATAAGATTGGGTTAGGGAGATTACTTGGTCTTGCTCATTCAGGGAGCATGTGGAGGTAAGGATAATATTTAAATAAGCCCAGGTAAGGTTATATGACTGAGTTGGATATTGGAACTTTTGCATATATTGGGTAGGGTCTGAAGAGAAGGAGCCTAGATGCTGGTTAATTTAGGAAAGGTCTGTCAGAGAGGAAGGAACATGAGCCCTAACTATTCCTTCTGCCCTGGCCACCTCTCGGAATGGGAATTGAGGAGCAGGGGTAAGTGTCTGGAGTCAAAGGAAAAGGTGAAGGGTGAGCAGCCAAACCGTAATCTGGACCAGGTATGGGGCAGGGTAGGGCTGGGTACAGCATATGGAGGGGAGTTAGAGTTAAGGGGCAGTGTTGGATAAATGGGAGACCTGGCAGGAGACTAGCTGGGGAGAGTGGCAGAGGGCTCAGGGGAAGGGAGGGAAGTGGCTGCAGTAGTCAAGGCAGTAGTCAAGGAAACCCTGGGGGGAGGGGGGAAGTGGCTGTGCCTGTTGTGGTGGCTGGAGTCTTGGGGGCAGGGGAATGGTGGTGTCTGCAGCTGGTACAGAAGGCGTGGGAAGTTTCCAGGGAAGAGCAAAGTCAGTTGGATCTGTTGTCAGGGGGGGGTCTGAATTGGATGGGGCTGGAGGGGGTCCAGAGCACAGCAGGGAAAGAAGGAGGATTTGAGAAGAATCACAGGAAAAGCATAGGGTAGAAAGACTATGGAGTGTAAAGAATGCCTGAACATAGGGTAACTTAGACCATTTGCCCATTTTTAGGCAATAATTATCTAAGTCTTGCAAGATGGAAAAATCAAAAGTGCCATTTTCTGGCCATTAAGAGACACTTTTAAGTTGATATTGTGGCAAGACAGCATTACAAAAAAATATTAGGTGTTTGGGGTTCAGATCAGGATAGAGACAGAGAGGTTTCAGGTTTTTTAGGAGACAGGCTAGGGGAGAAGAAGTGGGAATAGAGGGAGGGAGATTCCCCATGGAGAGCAGAGAGAGATAATGTAAGCAGCAACCAGGTCCACAGTGGGCATCCCCAATTGAGACACAGGGATGTAATAAGACATGGGTGGGTGATCAAGGCAGATGTCTCTGCAGTTGGCCAGCCACCAAGGGAGGACAGTTCCTCCTTGGAAGTGTTCCATGACCAATGTTGGATTTAAGAAATACAGAAAGTAGAATGAGTCTCTATCTTTATGGATAAGGAGTTAAAGAAAGAACTGACCACTGAAGGGTTCAAAAGAGGACAGTCTCAGCTTGTGAAGGGAAGTGGAAGGAGGAGAGGCTGTGGGATAGCAGGTACAGGGAAATGGAGCCAGGTGGGAGGATAAAGTGAAAGTTTCTCACTGGGTCTGAGGTAGTCTAGGCATCTGGCAGGAACTGTCTGAGATGGAGTCTGAGGAATGGCTTCTATCAAGTGGTCTCATCAAAGGCTCAAAATAGGGATGGAAGTCCTCCAGGGAGGTTTACCCTATCCCAGGTTTTGGCACAAAATGTAACAGAGGCATGGAGAGTAGAGAAACCGCTTAGGTCTGTCTTAGGTGAATAAACGAAGCCGCTTTGTTCAGTGCAAGCAAACAGGCGGACTGGCTCTGAGCAGAACCAGCGTAGAATGAGGGGAGAGCATAGATGTAAGTAGAGAAGTGATTGCTAGGTGGTTACCAGGCATTAGTCAGAAGATTTATTGTCTTGAGGAATCTAGGGGTTCTTGATAGGGTGGTCTGTGCCCCAGGTAGCTGTACAGATATTTCTTGAAATTGAGGGCTGGGACATTATGGCCTTTTCCCACTGGTGCCAAGCTTGTCTGTAACAGCTCTTCCTGCAGGTAGCTAAGTTTCCCACCTAGGCAAGCTCAGGGGGTGCAGGTGATGGTGGCCTGGCTGTGCCGAGTCCTCAGGCATGACACAGCATACTTAACTTCTGGATATTAAAGATGGCTATGAGAAAAAGACAAAAGTACAAATAGGGATTATGTGTCACTCAGGGCTAAAATTTGAAAGTTGGGTAATATATAAAATATATAAAAAGAATATATAAAAGTTGCTTTGTGTTGTTTAATATTCTTTTCTGATAGCAATTTTAAGTTATAGCCATTCCTGATCATGCTTTAACTCAACAGTTATTCTTGCATTTCTAATATGTACATTTTGATTGAAAGTACAAATTCAGCTCAAACTGTTAAGTGCTACTACTTGTAATTAGGACAGAAGATTAAAAATTATTTGCTTGAAAATAGAGGGGCAAGCATAAACATGAATAAATTACTCATTTGGTTACTATGTTGTCTACCTTTAACCAATAATAAAAAGAAGCTTACAAAATTGAAGGAATATAAAAAAAATAAAAATTGTGGGAATAGGCCCAATTCCGTAGAAATCTTTCTTTTTTTTTTTTGTACCGGGGATTGAACTTGGGTCCTTGCACTTGCGCAGCAGGTGGCAAAACCACTGAGCTAAATCCCCGGCCCCATAGAAATCTTTCTTAATTCAACTTCTAATTTTGTAGATGTATGTTCTAATTCACAAAGGCTGTGATATTTGTAATGACTGCATTATATTCTGTCTTATTTGGGTAACACATTTCATTTAGCAGTTCTCCTAATCAGCAAACTTAGTTGATGTTAACTTTTCCATATTATAGAGGACAGACTAATACACATTTTTGTATTTATTCATGCATATGTATCTTTTTCAGTTATATTTTCTTAGGTTGAATTCTAAAGCTCTTAGTAGTATGTCTAATCTCTCTCTAGGAAGAATGTATCAATTTACACTTTCATGAACATGTGCTATACTTTGTGTTTCTTAAAATTCTCATAAGTTTTTTTTGTGTGTGAGTTTGGTAGGTGGAAAAAACCAAAAATTTTAGTGTTTAAGTGAGCATTGTTTTGTTTAGTGGAGTTAACAATTTGCGAAGTTTTTTAGCCATTATGTAACTTATTTTTTCCCTTTGCCTATTATTTTATTTTCATTTTAAGCACTTTCTATACCTTAAGTATAGCAGTTCTTCAATACTATAAGTTTTTTGTCTTTTAATTTGTTTGTAAAACTTTTTCATTTATTGAAGCATTTTACAACAGATACTTTCATCATTCCTTTCCTTTACAGTTTTGGCCTCAGGATATGAGGTGTTTTGAAATACATTTGATGTTAAGTATATTTCAAGGACTATTCCAATACTGACCATGTCATTTGCTATTTGAACTACTTCCTAAAACTGATTTACATTTCTCTGCCTATGGGAAATTAGTTTATCCTCACTTTTCCATTTTGTAAGGAGCATAATAAACAATCCTGTAGTAATATTTTTATGCACATAATTTCCAAGATTTTTCATTTCTTCGGCTAAAATTCTAGAAGCAGAATTGCTGGCAAGAACTGTTAGTTATCAAGTCTACTGTGCGTTAGGTCTCATAGTACATGCTTAGCATTTATCTTCTTCAGGAGCTGCATAATGTCCATGGTGTTTCTATTATCAAGGTAACTACAGTGGAATGTAGTACATGTGGTTGTTTTGGGTCATCTCTTATTCCATATGCAATTTGATGAACTTATGGGACATGGATAACAAGGTGAAAGAATCACAAACCATGGTTAAATAATTGTATTTACTAACTGTATGTAAAACCAGCTTGGCTTCCCAGAGGATGCATGGTTTGTCTTTGTACAGTCTCTGGACTTCAGTGTTTTTCTTTTCCTTCCTGGAAAACCTTGCAGGCAATACAGTATGGCACCGAAGACAACAGTACTGCAGTAGTGGTGCCTTTTGGCGCCTGGGGAAAATACAAGAACTCCAAAATCAACTTCTCATTCAGCAGAAGCTTTGCCTCCAGTGGCCGATGGGCCTGATGGCTGGCCTGGAGCTGGAGTTTTCTGTGCAACAGTGTTTGCTGAATTCGTCAAGACACTGATAGATCAAAAGATTCACCTGTGCCAGTGTGACCCTGTGACTGATTAGTTCAGTACTCAAGTCAGTGTCAATAACCATATATTTACCTAACAACTTTCTTATAAATACTGTACTCATTCTATTTATGTTCATCCATCCATGCTTAGTATAAATACATGTGCAATGAAGTTATTGTGAGTCTCTGAGTGGACAAATGAGGATGGTTTTGGTATACTTGATGTTTGTTTTGTTTTTGTGGTGCTGGAGATTGAGCCCAGGAGTTTTCATATGAATTTCTAATTTTTAAGACTCCTAAACAACTGTGGTTTCTTCTGATAATTTTTGGGTTTTACTCATTTAAACAAGTTCTTCAAGTTTTTCTGAATTTTGGCAGCAATTCAATATGTTATCTACACATGTCTTCCTTCCTTCCTTCCTTCCTTTCTTCTTTCCTCACCTTTCTTTCATTTTTCTCCCTCTCTTCCTTCTTCCCTTCTCCTTTTTGTGAGAGGGTATCTCATTGTATTGCCCAAGTTGGCCCTGAATTCCTGACCTCAGGCAATCCCCCTGCCTCATCCTCCCAAACAACTGGGACTACACAGGGGCACTATGCCTTGCTTACAAGTGTTTATAATTAATAACTGTGCCAAGGAGTAAATGTGAAAACTGGGTTTTTGTTACCACATTTTGTGTTCTGGGCCACTTCCTGGTAAATGTAACCATGCAAAAGAAATTCAGATAATAGACCATTGCTAAATTGTATACATATTTATAGACAGCATACTTGTGTATTTCAACTATTACCAGGACCCTTTCCATTTATTTCTATTTTTCTGTAGTTAAGTATGGTCTATAGATGTGACTATTCCTTAATATCAGAAAAGAATGTGTGGGATAAGGGTCTTTTGGTCAGAACAATACAAAGTTATGTATTTTGTATAAAATTTTCATTTGTTGTCTCTAAATCTTGTTTGTATGTAATATGTTCATATCACTTTTTGTATAGAGTAAGCAAGTTGGATAATTTGTTAGTAATAATAATACCACATGGAGTGATGCTGATGTAGACAGCTTGAGGTTTATGTCTCTGTTTTGCTCATTTCTAAGACTATGAGAAATAATAAGTCTAAAACATGCTAAAACATTCTGTTTCTCAGCTGGCTATGTAAATTAGGAATGTAAGATGATACTTCTTTTCACTTGCATGAAGGTTTGTTGTTCAACTGTGAGTCTGTAAATGTGTGGTTGGAATTACATCTGCAGTTAATTTTCAGACTATGTAAATTTGTTATGTATGTGGTATGTGTATATATGTATATTTTGAAGTAATATAAAATTAAAGGGAACAATCTTGTATAGGTAATTCATCAGTTAACTTTAAATTATTGATATATTTGTCTCTAAAGATGCTTGACAAAGTGAGGGCAGTTTTCCTGTAATGGAGAATCTAGTTATTGGCAGATAAGGAAGTAGATTAAGAATGGCTGTAGGAAACATTTTCTGTTGGGTAATTTATCTGGATAATCCAGGGACAGAGCCAGCATGTTGAACTACATTGCTGTGTGGTACTTTGAACACAAAATGAGATTTGAGAATACTGAATGTTAAGTATGACATGGAAACAAAAGAAAAAGAAACCAAAAAAGAAAAAAAAGGTTGATGTATATAACTTTAACTGTCAGTTTTCAGGACTGATTTTTTTAAAAAAAAATTTTAAGCTTTACTTAAAGATTTTTAGAAGAAAGAGGGCCAAGTGTAAATATTCACATCTCACTTTTGAGGGAACAGAAGAAAATGAATCTTGAATTCTCTTACCTATATTAATCAGGAATTGTCTTTCGAGAAACAGGGCTAACTAAATATTTCAGGGTTTTTTTCAAGTAAATTAGTGCAAAAAGGACAGCATTACAGGAAAGAATATAGTCTGCCGTTCTTTGAGCAGAGAGGAACCAAAAAATAGACTAGCAGAGTTGGGAAACTTTCTTGCTTTTTCTGAGTCAGGTCTTGGAACAGAGATATTTTTACATTTAGGAACAAGCAGAATTTCCAAACGAATAGGTAAAACAAAACCTCATAAAACAAAACTAATAGGTAAAGCACAAAAATGACACTCTAAAGGTCCAGATTTCATTTTGTTTTGAATTCTTCACATTATTAGTCCTCTCTTTGTTAAATTTAAAAACTAAAAGAGAGTGATGTTGTCAAGTTCAAATGCCTGAAAGTCATTGGCAGAAGGAGGTAAGTTGCCAGGTTTGACAAAGAGGAATTTGTACGATAGTGGCCTTGGGTGCACTTGGCTGTTTTACCTGGAAAAATTTTAAAACCCTAAGCCAGTCATCCTCGACTAAGCATAAAATATACTGGTATTTATATTTTTCAAGCACAATATTAAAATACATTTAAAATGTAGATTATTATATAATCCATAAAAGAAAAACATGTATTAGGCCTCTAAAGCTTGTTACAAGAAATCATGCAAATACTAGTAAAAAAGGGAACTGTTCTAAATATAGTTTTTAAGTTATAACTGTGAATTTGTCATGTGGGTATAGATATGGTGTAAATTAAATAATACAATAAAACATATCAATCATATGTTTGCCTTTTCTGTGTTGCTTTTTCTGTATTGTCAGAGTATTTGCCAAAATTTATTTGGTGAAATATTCTTAAATTATTTTGATATTTTGTAAGCATAAGCTCTTAGTACCCCAAATATTCAAAAGTAAATGCTGTTATCTCCATCAACTATTTATTAAAGATCTTTGAGTTTCTTAAGTGCTTCAGTTTGTTTTTGCATTTTTTCTGGAAAAAAAATCCACTTAGGAGAAATCAGTTTTGATTCTTTGTATTCTGTGATAGGAACTTTCCCCAAATTCAACATTCAAAAAAAATTACTTTGAAGTGTTAGTAGCATATAAAGCATAGAAATAATTTTTTTAAAAAGTGAAATCCTGGCCTGGGGATTTAGCTCAGTGGTTTCGCTGCCTGCTGTGCAAGCACAAGGACCTGAGTTCAATCCCTGGTACCAAAAAAAAAAAAAAAAAAAAAAAAGAAGAAATCCTTTTTTAAAGGGTTTTAGCAGAGAAGAATAGGCTTCTAACTCTTCAATGTTATTTAGTTTCCTTGCTAAGAATGAACAGGGATTTAACTTCATGGTTAAAGGACAAAAAGAATGTGCCTCAAGATAGGGCCTGTGGGGTTAAAGTTTAGCATTAAACAGTTAAACACAAGTATGGACTTGTATCTCCTTTAGTTCCTCAATAGTTCTATACACCTATTTCTGTGAAAAGTGACAAGAGATTTGAGTTGGGTTACATTTTATTTTATTTCATAAACTTACTTAAATAGATGGATTAGGTAGAAATAATAAGGCATGCCTTTACAAGGTGATTAAACCAAATTGTCATGGCCTTCTTGTTGTTTTTGGCATCTGTGATGAGACCAGTTGATTCTCTGGTTGTCAGATGGTTGAAGTGGTCCATTGCTGGTCATTGGTTCTGGCTGTGAGCTGATAGTGGTACTCCACTTCCAAGAATAACTTATCTGCCATTAGATTCTAGTAGAGAATTTAACTGCCTGGTGTGTCCCAAATTAATTTCTACTGAAGGGCTCTGGTGTACTTTACAATTTTATTTTATAATTTACCTAAGTATTATTTGGTGTATAGCGCCTCCTACAGTGAGTTGATATAAGTGCTGATTTGACTGTGTTACAATGACTGAGCAGACTATAATTGCATATCTTGGTGTTGAATATATCATTCTAATAAAATATGTGCATTAAATACTTTCTAAAATTCCACTGTCTTTATTTGACATTCATGCTATCCAAATTGTATTATGCATGTGATCATGTGAATATAATAAAAGGATATGAGCCATGCATAGTTGATATTTCTTTTAGTAGCCAAATTCTTGCTGTTTTCAAATGAACATGAGGAGGCTTTGGGGGGAAAAAAGGCTACACTCACACCTTTTCAGATTTTTTGCTTTTTATCTAGCGCAAAATTCATTTCTTGTTTTTATCTTCCAAAATATTTGATGGTGCATCAGAGCAAACAGGTCATGATAATTTCTGTAATGCATCTGCAGCTTCAAAATTTTGTATTATATTTCCCACTAGCATATTCAAAATATAATAAAAATTAGAAACAGCTCCTTGGCAGTGATACTACAGAATTCAGCATTATGCATTTAACACAAGCGGTTTTAAATGTCCTGTCATTGACTGAATTAAGTGTAATAGTTTGTATTCTATAGGCAAAAGGACCTCTTGTAGAATGTGTCTCCTGTAGGTAGCTTGGTAAATTTACCTGGCAGTTTCTATATGTTTAGCAATGAGAAACAATCATTAGTGTTTGTTAAATGAGTAAATTAATGAATTGAATTCTACTTTGATTTCTTTTATGTTAATAGTGAAGCAGGCATTAGTTACTTTGAATAATTAAGCAAAGAGCCAATAATTAAGCCAAGATATTTGTATAAAGGGATGACATTTCACCTCCACTGGTGTTTACTGTATGGTTCAGAATCTCATTCTGAAACTCATCCAAAGAAAGTCAATACCTAAACGAGCTGTGCTGCATGGATGAGTCTAACCTTGTTTTTTGAGAAAGTGGAGAAGGAGAAATGAATATTGAAGGTCTTTTATGTGCCTTGTTCTCATTTTGTTTGTTTGATTTGGTTTTGGTTTTCTGAGACAGAACCTCACTATGCAGTCCAGGATGGCCTTGCATTTGCTATGTAGCTCAGGTTTGTAATCCTGCCTCAGTCTCTCTTCTGCTGACATTACAGGTGTGTACCAGCACATCTGACTGAGCCATGCTTTTTTCTCCCCACATATTTCATTCTTCACAACAACCACAAGGGGGAAAGCCTTTGTAATTCTCAATTTTATAGATGAGATAAAGCATTGGTGTAGCTAATATGGGTAAGATCTCAGGTCCAATTCAGATCTCTTTGGCTTCAAAGTCTAAGTTCCTCCTACTGTGTCATACTTCTGTTATTAGCAAAAGCAAAACCAATTCAATACCCACATCATCTATTAAGTATCCATCTGTGCTGGGCTTAGTGATACACATCTGTAATCCTAGCTACTCAGGAGGCTGAAGCAGGAGGATCACAAGTTCAAGGCCAGCCTGGGAAAATTACTGAGATCCTGTCTCTTAAAGGATGGGAGCCTGCTGGGGGCGGTAATTAAGTGGTAGAGCTTCCCTATCAATCCCCAGTACTACATACACTCAAAAATATATCCATCTGCAGAAGGATCTATGATGGACACAAGAAAGAATTATGAATATATGAACTGAAGGACCCTAGTTAGCAAGACAGACTCCATATTGCTGCTTGACCCACCTGCCTGCCCTTTAGATGAACTCAGAAGGAGGAAGCTTAAAAACCTCCTCCCCTTAGAAAGTCTCTTTAGAAATAACAATTAATCAACTATTGTTTTACAAATGTTCTAACAGCAGGACGTTCTGCTTCTGTACCTTTTGCTTGCTTTACTAATTCTATCCCATAGGGGGGCCTAGGAACTGTTGGCCTCAAAGGTGTATAAAACTTGTTTGTCAACCCCCAGTCAGGGCTCGAGTCTGATGCTTGGCTCGGGTCCTGGCCGGTAATAAACTCCTGTGCGGATTTAATATCGGTCTCTGGTTGGTTCTCTCTCACTGGGTGTAACATGAACCAGCAACTAACTCATTGGATGAATGAACATGAGAGATGGTAACTGAGGACATATTACATAAATTAAGGTATAAAACTAAATTCTATGCAAACCAAATGAATAGAACAGGGGAACAAATGTGAATAAGTATACAGAATTGCCACTTTAAACAGCACTGAAAAGGACAGCAGAGAATCAAATAACTCAGTATACCAGTGACAAATACTGAGAACCCAATGTACATTTCTAAAAAAAAAAAAAAAAGATTTGCAGGTGGGTCTAGTAAAGTTTGGGGAAAATGGGAGTTATCTTCCTAGAGTCCCCACTAGACACAGAAGTGAGGAAAGTTACTTGTGTCAGAAAGACAGCTATGTTTACCTGAAAAGATATAGCAAATATAAATATGTTGGGGGCAGCAAGAGAGATCTACAGAGCCTACAGAGCCTTTGGTCACTTATAAAGGGTAGGTCTTTCACGGACCAAGAGACCTGGTGAGAGGAGAATGGACCTTCATTGCCCCCACACTGACTGGCCATTGGATGTGACTGTGCTTGGGAAGAGGATATAACTGTGAGCAAGGAGAGATTCCCCTTCTAACAGGGGAAATACCTGAAGAGGATGGCAGATGAGAGCTGTCCCCTCAAAGTGCTCCTAGCACAAAGAGGAAGAGTTTCTTCAGCTCCAAAGGTAGCACAACATACCAGCCACTAAATTTTACCTCCACTCTGCAGATAAGAAAGAAAAGATTGAGGGAGTTGTCCAACATCCCATACAGATCCCTGTCTGGCTCAAACTCTCATTCCCAGGAACTGTCCCTTCTTCTTGGTCTTGCTTACATGTTTGGCCTGGGCGGCTATTTTTGCACCGACAGTATTTGGACCATATATATGGTCTTGAATAGATTCCATTTTGGCTAGTCAACAGTCAGACACTTAAAAATGTACAGTGGATCCTTGACTTACAAACTTGCTTGGTTCCCGAGGGAGGGTTGGTTATAAATTAATACAGCCGAGATCTAGATGTTTACCTGGGTACATGTTATAGATAAAAAGAGGCAGATGAATCTTCCATTAACCTAATTAACCCAAGTTGTTTGTATGTCAGGCTGGTTGTAACTTGAGGGCCCATTTTATACTCAGTGAAGTTGGATGTTATTAGACAAAAGGAAGGGAGTAAGAATGGAAGGGGAGGATAAAGGAGGCTAATGGGGGCAGGTAACATAAAAATATGTTTTATACATGTATAAAAATACCAACCCAATAAAAATACATCTTTGAAAATGTATGTTAAGGGTTGGGCAGGCTTGGCAGCTATGAAATGGGAGAAGCTAGAATTGAGAAAGCAAGTCAGACTCTGGCCTTTCCTAGAGAAGGTACACAATGTGCAGAGAGAGAAAAGCAGAGATGAGGGCAGACACTTTCTGGCCCCAGCAGTCTCTGGTCCTAGGCTAGGCTCATTTGAGAGGATTTCTGAGCAAACAAAAACTCCTGCATATATCAAAAAGAAAAATTAAAAAGTGTGGGAGACCAGATGGGAAGATTGAGGCCTAATTGGCCTCCACAGTGAGCACTAAGAACTAAGCAGCAAAAGGACATGCGGGGATACTGACATGCTGCAGGGCAAAGTAAAAACACCTGAGATACTTTTGTTTACCTGGATAATACCATGGAGGGAGGGAGACAGATGAATCCTGTGGAACTCTAATTGCTTGTACCCATATCTGAGTGAATAAAGTCAAGGTGCACCAGTTACTTGGGGCTCTGTGTCGAAGGGAGACCTATCCCCTCTTCCCCCCACCCCCATGTTTTAACCTGATTCTGTGCCTATTTTTTCATCCTCATTACCCTTTGGTCAGGTTCAAGCTTGTAGGCTGATTCCTAAAAAAGAAAGAAGGGAAAAGCAACTATGTGAGTGTTCTGGCAAGAGATTCAATCCCAAGCATATCTCATTCCAGAGTCAGTAGTTTGCCACTACAGAAGTTAGACCTGGTTACTAAACACTTACACATTAATAATTAAATGAGAAAAATTCCACAGAGAACCTGAGAATGATGCAGCTGTTCCTGGCAACCAGGAAGAACCAAATAACTGGAAATTGTATGCGGGCAAGGAGAGAATGCTGAAGAAGCAAACCAAGTCCAAGGCCAAAGCCACCAAGTGACCAAGCTGACATGTGCAACTGCAGTGATGCTCCCCCTTCCCTACCTCTCATTTACTTCTCAATGCACTGCATCTTTCCCCATGTGACCCCACAACACCAAGAAAACAGCCATATCAAAGGTTCACAATGGCCTCCTGCTGGGTAAATGCAATAGTTCCTTTTAGTTTTAACTTATCTGACCTCACCCACACCCCTCACCGAAACAGTCTCTTAGTTACTTTTCACCACTTTACCCCTTCTAAATACCCACAGCTGCATCTAAGTCTCCTACTCTTTGATTGTCAGTGTTCCTAGGTCTCCTGTCAGCATTCTTCCAGTTGTGTGAAGCTTCCTTATAGGAGGTAATGCATCCACATGGCTACAACTGTCACCTGTACTCTGATGACTTGTGACTGTACACTCAGGCGAGAGTTCTCTCCTGAGTGCCAAATCCAAATCGTCAGCCACTGAAAATGCCCACTGGGAGGGCCTGTAGGCACCTCAACATCAACATATCCAAAATGGAACTCCCACCTCCCACTCAAGCCTCTTCCTCCTAAATTGCCTATCTTGAACAATAATGTTGCCCACTCAGACCTCCAAGGCAAAACCCAGGCTACCTCCTTCGTGTTTGTAATTCCTCCTTTTCTTCTTCTTGTTTGTAATTTGTCTCCTCTGCTTCATCCTTTCTATGATACTGTAGTTCCTCAAGTGATGTCCCTGCATCTAGGGCTATCTTTTGTTCATTTTGTACATGTGATCAAAGTGCAAAGTGCACTTCTGGCTACTTTTGTTCAGTTGCATCTTTTAGGCAAAATTGTATAAAAGATCTTTGTTTCATTGTCTGCCCCCTGCTACTGCTCCAGAGTAATTTCTATTTCCAGACTTCCTACTTAAACTCAGTTCTGGTCTGAGTCCCCCTGTCCTCCACTTCCCCAGCATCATTTTTAAAAAATCATGTTCAGTCAGTTCTAGTAAGTTATGTTGGCACAACTGAGAAAGGACCAAGGCAAAATGGTTCTTGAAGGAAGAAATAATGCTAATGTTGCAAGAAGACACAAATCTAAGAATCCTCTCAGGTTCTGCCAAGAAGGTCTCAGCCTGCTCTTAAAGATCCAAGAAATGTGAGCAGCGTGTTTAACCTAAAGCCTAAACCCAAGCTCATTAGAAAGAATCCCTACTCCAAAGTTCCTACTAGAAAGTCAGAGAACAGTAGAACTGGATTTTCTAACTGAATCCCTTCTTTCAAGATTAATTTGTTAAATGCCAGACCAGTAAACAACTTCCAATCTCTCTCCTGCAGGTCAATTTTGTGTGTGTGTGTGGTTCTGGGGATTGAAACCAAAGCCTCATGCATGATAAGCAAGTGTTCTACCACTGACGTATATCCGCAGACCTTTCAAAATTTTATTTTGAGACAGAGTCTTGCTAAGTTGCCCTTGTTACAGTTTCAACTTTTTAAAAATAGGAATGATCATAACACCATATATGGTCATTGTGAGGTACAAATACACAGGAATACGTCCCTCTTTCTGCCACTAGGTCTTGTCTCTATCATTTCTTTTTTTTTGCAGATGTCTCTATGGTTTTTGTTTTCTTCCCCCATTATGTGCCTTTCTTTTCCTCTTACTGCCTTTCTACATCCCTCCCCCCTTTTTAACTCTTTCCTGGTAGACTGAGCATCTTATTATTCTCGTGCCGCTCCCTCACTCAAACATTGACAGCTAGTAAAATACAGAGCAAAAAATCTAAATAGTGACTATTAAAATCCTATTTTTTTTCCAAATTAACCTCTGATATATGCCATGTTCATATGTACTACTTTTTTTGCATTTCAAAATCAGGGGCTGGGGTGCAGCTCAGTGGTAGAGCACTTGCCTGGCATGTGTAAGGCCCTGGGTTCAATCTTTAGCACTGCAAAAACAAAACCAAACCAGTAAAGACATTCATGTTATTTTAGTTTTGGTTTTCTTCATCTAATAGACCTTCATATGTATGTCATGTATCAATATAGACCATATAATAGTTAATTTTTAGAAATATGATCTCATATGCCAGGTGATGCCATATTTCCCTTGTTAGGGGCATAGCAATTGTTTTTAATTTCTTTCTTTCTTTCCTTTTTGGTGGTGCTGGGGGTGAAACTCAGAGCCTTGCTGTACCACTGAACACATCCAGGCCTAATTTTCATTATTTTAAAAATCTCTCCTTACTGATGCTATTTGCTGTTGATTTCTCTGCCATAAAAGATATAAACAAATATACCAAAGCATCATTATATGAATATATAAAATTTGCTGTATTTTTTTGGTCTAAGTCCTCAGCTTTGTGAAAAGCAAACACAAGCACTACAAGACAGTGCTGCCCTCCATAAAGTCCTCACTCTCTTTCAAGTTGATCTCGGCAATGGTCATCAACTTTATTGTACCTAGATATCTTAGACTCCAAACAATACCTGCACATATTTTCCTGGCAATAAAGGGTTAGTAGGGTTAGTCTGTCTAATAAAAATACTTGCTTTTATTTGGTCTTCTATGAACTAGAGCTGCTTGACCCACCAGTTCAGTACAAAGCAAGTCTGAAGTTAACAGGGAAGTCTTTTAGTTATTAATGTTCTCTTCTAGTATTTGGCATTTAAAATTCAGAAGAAGCCACTGAGATACATTCAGCATTTCAAAGTTCTGCTACAGGTGTGTTTTTATTTTAAATAATGTTTATAGGCTCAGTGATATTTTAATTTGGTTTTTAATAGGACTACAAGGTCTTTAAATAATTCCTATGTGAACAATACTATATTATGGGGCTACAAAAAGCTTAAGATCTGGCCCTTAACTTTCAGAAGTTCATAACATAGTTGGCAAAACTAGAAGCTCTACAACTTGTCAATAATGAGTCTTGTTAATAAAGATATGGCACACAGATTTTTTTTTTTTACTCAGTAAAAATTGCTAAGACTTAGGGTTTATTCCAAGCCTAAAAGAAAATTTGGAACAATTTTTCCAGACCTTGAATTTATATGGATTTATTCTCCAAAATTCTGAAGAGAGAACAAGTACTATAGGATATGAGAAAAGGCCCTTTGTTAACTTTTAACGTGCTAAGAAGTGCTCTCTATTGCCTTGAGTAATGGCTAAATCAGACTGGGAGAAAAGGATTGCCAACATATTTGCCTGGCGACTTCTGTCCCACCTCCCCACCTTGGTAATGTGAGGTGGCTTCCTCCTTCCTATGATGCCCCTGATTGTGATAAACAACCTCAGCCTCAAGTCAGAGGACCTTAGTGTGCTTTGAGGCTGGGGGTAAGGGTTTAGCTGGGTACTTAAAACTTTTCTTACTCCTCTGTTCAAAGAATTAAATATTTGCTCAAACGAGAGTCAGGATTAATTTCTTAATCTACATTCTTAAGATTACACGTTTTTAAAAAAAGAAATAAAGGAGGCCTCCTGGAATTAATAAACATGATTTCTGCTGCAAGTGTCCTTTGGTGCTGTCCTTCCCTGGTGAGAAATAAGGGAACTTCATTGCTGTCTAGCCTCTATAAAGAGAGAGCTGGGGTTTCACAGAGGTTCCTAGGACCAGCTGGTTTATTCTCAGTTGTTCAAAACATAAATGTTCAGGGTAAGGTAGAATGCATTGGGTGGTCATAGATGTAAATCAGCGTGAGCTCTATCTGAGTTAGCTGTGAGCCAGAATGCTGGAGTTCCACACACATACTGTTCTAACATTTTGTTTGTGATTGTTGGTTATAATTTGATTTATAGTCTGATTTTTAAAAATATAGAAATAATATATTAAGATATTCTTGTGAATAAATGAAGTGAAGAAGGCAAAATAAAAATCCAGCTGGGAGTGGTAGAGCACTCCTGTAATCCCAGCATTCAAAAGGCTGAGGCAGGAGGATTGCTGTGAGTTTGAGGCCAGCCTGGGCTACATAGTGATCTCAAGACCAGCCTGAACTGCTCAGTGAGACCCTGTCTCAAAAAAAAAAAAAAAATCCATGCACTCATAAAGACTATGTTCTAGTGGTAGGAGAAAAGCAAACATAATAAATAATATAATACATAATATGTTTGAAAGTGATTAACACTATTAACAACAAATAAGCTGAGGGAGATCAGGAATGCTAGTAAAGAGAATTGCAGTTTTAAATTAAAAAGTTAGAGTAGAGTAGACAGCACCAAAGTTACCATTTGAGGAAAAATTTGAAAGAAATGAAGGAATGAGTGACATAGATTTGTGACACTGCTCTAGAGCAGTCTAGTCAAAGGAACAGCCAGTGTAAAGGCTCAGAGGTGAGTCCATGTATGTTAGATGTATAGTAAGCAGATAGGTCTGGCTACATTACTAAAGGGGGAAGAAAGTCAGAGAAGTGGAGCTGGAGAATACAGATTGTGAAGGTCTTTGGCTTTTATTCTAAGAGAAATAGGGAAATATATGAACATATGTTGGGAAGTCTTTAAATAGCAGAGATAACATATTTGCATTATCATCTTCTAATAACATGCTTCCCACAGGTCATTGCCATTTTGGAGTCCATCTTTAGAAATGTTTCTATGTGATTACATACATAAATGAATACCTACAGAAATACATAGTTTTGCTTTGTGAAGTTGTGTATGTCTGTCTGTATGCATGTTTTAACATAAATGAGTTTATGTACCCTGTGTTAATTAACAATTTACTATTTTCTTTTTTTGAAGTTAGAAGATGACCAATTAGAACTCAGCTATTTTCAATTAATATGTATTGGAAATCCCTGTCACACAGTACTTATTTTTCTTTTTATATTTCAATATTTTTAAAATTTGCCCAGTGCTGGGTGGGGTTTGATTCCAGAACTTTGTGTAAGTTAAGCAACTGTTCTACCACTGAGCTACACCCCCATCCCCAGTGCACATATTTCTAGATCTCATAATTTTAGTAACTATTCCATAATATTCTACTAGATGCCCTTCCTTCTTTCTTTACCTCCTTCCTTTTTTACTTCCCTTTTCCCTTCCCTCCCTCTCTCCTTCCTTCATTTTTCTTGTTTAATTACAACTCTCTTAACAGTATATTTAATTTCTTGAGGTAGAACATTACATTTATTGGGGAGGAACCCTCTTTAGGTTCCCTGGCTGGACCTAAGAAACTGACATAAAGGTGAGGGTCTTCATGAGAGAATGAAGAACTGAAGTGACCAGAGCAGAAAACTTTTGTACCATTTGGAAGAGATTTGGACTAGGGGTAATAAACTATGTGGAAGTACCTAGGTACTCCCTAGGAATTCTGCTAGGTACGTGGGGGTGGGGGCTAAAATGAATGCTTTGATCAGCATAAATACAGTACCATCTCACATGTAATTCCTTAGGGACCCTGCTTGGTTACTCTCCTGGAGCTGTATCTGATTTTATTACGTTTTCATCTGACTCCATTGGGGAGTGGGATGATTTTGCTTTTGTTTCTTAGCCAGGAATTGCTTGATCTGAGTGTTGAGGGAAGACAGGGGAATAAACAAAGTCGAGCTCCATTGTGGTGAAGAAAAGGGGAGAGGGATTCATGCAGAAGGTGCCACAGGGGGTAGAATTTAGAGGTGACTACACGTGCAGCCCAATCATCCAACTCATGCGCTTATCGGAATTTAACTTCATTTCAATAAATATTTATTGAATGACTAATTTGATGTAAGTGCTGTACAATAGAACAAAAAAAATCACGATGGTGACTTAAGTGTAAAGAGAGTTTACATACAGCATGGCAGATTCAGAAAGTGGCATTTCGTGTATCTCATGAAATCATCATGACAACTCTGGGAAGATCTTGCTGTTATCCCTGTTTTATACTTGGAAAGCTTGATTTAAAACCTTGTTAAGGCCAGTAAGAAGTGGAACCCGTACTTAGTGAATGTTATTTTTTCAGACTATGAAATGCTTATTTAATATAGTTGTTGCACTGTTGAGACAAGAGGTCTCTGAAATAAAGGGTTTATTAAGCTACTAGCTAAAAATAAAAGATACTGCTAGCTTAGGGAATTTGTCTTGGAACAAGGTTAGAAAAATCTTGAAGTTAAGAAATTCCACTCTTCCATTTTTATACATTTGTTTTATTGTGGTAAAAAAATATATATATAGCTTAAAAATCTCTTGATTTAGCCATTTTTAAGTGGCATTAATTACATTACCAACTTGTTCTGGGACAAATTCTCTAAGCTTCCAGCACCATGCCAGATAGCAGTCGGAAAAATATCCACAGGATTTAAGGAGTGGGGTGTGGCATGATGAAAATGTGGGGAGAAGAAAACATAAATTGTTTACATGGAACCCACATCAGTTACAGATAAGAAAAGTGGGACAACATGAAGTGGGCCATGTCCTGGGAAAGGAGGTTGGTCGATGAAGAGAAGTTTTTGCTGTGTCTAGGTTGGCTGGTTCCAAAGTAGAACATAATATGGCCTTGATGGCTAATGTTCAAAATCCTGGGAAGAAATGTGGAACCATTTGTTGTTGATTTAGCTTGAAGCTGTGAGTTAAAATAAACTTTTATTTTACCGGGGATTAAAAAAAATTTGAGACAGTGCTTTGTTGCCTAGGCTGGCCCTGACCTCCTAAGGCTCAAGAGATCCTCCTGCTTCATCCTCTAGAGTAGTTGACACTATAGGTACACGCTAGCAAGTCTGGCTTTATTTGAAGTTTTTAAAATATTGAATCTTTCTGACTTTCAGTCCTATCATTTTTTTCTTTTCTTTTGCTTTTTTTTTTTTTTTTTGCTTTTAATAAAGTCAGCCTCCAAATTGGAGAATTACGAAGCTCATAGTCCAGGCACTGTGTTAATAGACTTCATGGTACCAGAGGGCCAGAGCTTCTGACAAGCTCCTCGACAGCTCTCCAGAACACGGCCGGGAGAGAAAGAGAAAACTGTGTCTTCCCTTAAGATTCAGGCAATTTAAAATCTTAGAGCTTTCTTTCTTAATGCTTGCAAATATCAATACTTTCCATGATTTGAACATTTAAGTAGGAAACTTGTTTTGTATGAAACCCCCTTCTCTACAAGTAAAACTGATCTTTTGTTTGGGAGCAAGTGTATTTTTTTCATACAGTTTGATGATTTGCATAGGTTTGAGGATACTGGGGAGAAGGTGGGGGCTGTGCTGCTTTTTATTGGTTATAAGAAGGCTATGCCCATTAATGCTTATATTAAAAACCTGAAAGGGACTTACTAACTGACTAACTGAACATTTTCCCCCTTAGTTTTGACAATATGCAGTTATGAAGCTAGATTACAGTGAAGCAACATCAAGTTGTATTAAACTATATTTTCCTTTCTGTCATACTGTTATAAAGTCTGATTATTCTCAAAAAAGTAAAAAAACTCCTCTTATCTCTTTCCCCATTCCATTCTCTGGTCTGTGACTTAATTTAGGTTATCTTCTTTTATCACAGTCTTAAGGTCCTCTTCTATTTCTGGTCTAGGAAAGGATAGCTTTAGAAGGATAACATGTTTCAAGTCTGCTTCTGTTTCCTCTTTAAACCTCTGCTGGGCCTTCGCAGTGAAACCTAACCCTGCTTTAGCTTTGCTTTCCTTCCTTTCCTTTTCAAATCTGTTGCATCTTCCGCTTGTGCTTGTTTTTTTATACTAGAAGGCAGAGCCTATGAAAGGAGCCCACTGCTTGCTTCAGGACTAGCAAAGACAGGAAGTTTACGCAGAGAAAACCTCTTGCTATAATTGGTTTCGGCCCTTCTGTTACCAAAATAAAGTTTCTGTAAATGCTGGAGGTGCTGTCATCGGGATTCTGTTGCATAAAGAGCAAGATATAAAAAGATCTCTCTGATGTGAATTTTCTTTTTTAAAAAATTCCTCTGTTAGGAGCAGCAGGAAAGGTTGTTAAGCTGATTGGGGGCAATAGGCTGTCTCTGGTTTGAATACTAGTGGTTGAGAAAGAAACTTGGTGATAACCAGATAACGGTGGAGAGAAAAGGAACTTAAGTAACTAGGAGAACTCTTAACTTTAGCGTGGATATTTCCTCAAGGCTGGTTTGTTTGGAAAGGCTCACAGCTTTCTGATAGTTGCAGGATCCACGTTTGGGCCAACAAGTTCTGAGTGTTTCTCCTGCCCTGTGAACCGGCAGGAGGGGAAACTACATTGGTTTGTGTAGCAGGCCTGGCTGGATCAGTCTCTCTTAGAAAACCTCCAAGAGTAGAAATCTGGATATTGCCACTGCCTTTGTACTGAGGTTTGGGCTGCTTTGCTTCCAACATCACACATCATAATTGAGGTGAGTTGTCAGTTTTTGTTATTCCATATTTTGCACTAGTGGGGATTAAACCCAGGGCCTCACACATGTTCTCTCTCTCTCTCTCTCTCTCTGTGTTAATCTTCATGCTAAATGGAAAATCTTGACCCATGTGAATCACCTGGGGGTCTGATTTAAAAATCAAAGCCTGGAAGTGTAGCTCATTGGTACGGGGGTTGCCTAGCATGTGTGAGTCCTTGAGTTTAATCTCCAGCACTACAAACAAAACAACAAAACAAAACACACACATACCAAATAAACCAGGTCTAGGTGGGCCTGAGATTCTAAATTTCTAATCTCCCAGCTAATGGCAATGCTGTGGTCTGGCCCATACTTTGAATAATAAAGGCTTAACCCTTCTGGATGTTTTGCTTTTTTAGAAGGGGTTTGTGGGGAGGAGGGGAGTGCAAACAAAAACATGAAGGTATTTGGTTAAGCATATGATTTATGCAGAGCACCTGACAAGAAATCAGACATCATCCTTACCTTGGTCATAGCTATTTTGATGGCCTGGCTTTAAGTTTGGGGGTTTGTGGTAAACAATTCCTACATGTGGCAAGCCATGTAACTCTGAGAACAGATGTTGAGCTTTTACTTAGATTATATGGACCACTTTGAGTAGAGCCAGAACTTTCTTCGTAACTGTAGAATTAGCTGTTCATATTATAGTTTAATGGGTGTAGCTAGTGATCACTTTGGTTTTTTAATTTTAATGTAATGCATGTAGATATTAATAAAGAAAATATAAATATCACTCTTCTTATTTCTATGAAAAAAATTTAAAATTTCATAAAATAATTAGAGTGGGCCAGGGATTTAGTGCAGTGGCACCGCATCTGCCTCATATGCGAAGGTCCTGAGTTTGATCCCCAGTACAGAAAAAAAAAAAATTAGAGAATAACAATAGTTAATACATTGTGTATCACAATCTTAAAAGACTGACCAAAATGATACTCACAATAGAAGTCATAGACAAAAAGTACTCTCTTACAAAGAAGATAATTTGGGAATTATTTGAACTTCTCCCTGTGTCCTATTTATCCATCTTCTCTTTTGTTCTCTCCCTCTCTTTCTCTCTCTCTTCCCCCCTCCCCCTCTCTCCCCCTCTCTCCCCCACTGTCAAATTTCCCCATAAGGTCAACATTGAACCTAACCATTGAATTTGATTAGATTCTCATCCAATTTGGTTTGCAATCAGAATCAAGGAAAAAATTAAGTTTATGAACCAAGGTGTGTGTGTGTGTGTGTGTGTGTGTGTGTGTGTGTATATATGTATGTTATTTTGAGTTTTTCATATAAGAGAAACAGGATGAGGGTATTACATTAAGCATATGATTTATGTAGAGCACCTGACAAGAAATCAGACATCATCCTTGCCCTGGTCATAGCTATTTTGATGAACTGGCTTTAAGTTTGGGGATTGGTGGTAAACAATTCCTACAGGTGGCAAGCAATATTTAAGCTTGTGTGTCTGACTTATTTCACTTAACATTATGTTCTCAAGTTACATCGAATTACCTATGAATGCCTCAAGTTTATTTTTCCTTATGCAAAGCAGTACTCCATTGTGTATAAATACCATATTTTCTTTATCCATTCATTTGTTGATGGGCCTATATCCAAAATTTAGCTATTATAAACTGTTCTGCTATAAACATGGGTATGTATGTATCCTTGTAATGTGATGACTTTAACTCTTCTGGGAAGATGCCTAGAAGGGGGTTTGCTAGGTCACATGGAATTTCTATTTTCAGTTTCTTGAGGAATTTCCATAGTGAATGTACTAGATCATGTGTTTTTTTTCCTTCTGTTTATGTGATAAATTACTTTTATTTATTTGCATGTGTTGAACCATCCTTGCATCCCTGGGGTAAAACCTACTTGGTCTTGGTGTTTGATCTTTTTGATTATTTGTTTCATTATGTTGTCCATATTTTGTTGAGGATGTTTGCATCTATATTCATTAGAGAAATTCATTAGTTCTCCTTATGGATAGATCCTTGTCTAGTTTTGGGATTCATGTAATGCTAACTACCAAGAATGATTTTGGGATTACAGGCATGGTGGTTCATACCTGTAATCCCAGCACTGGGAGGCTAAAGCAGCAAGATTGCCATGAGTTTGAGGCCAGCCTGGGCTACATAGTGAGTTCAAGGCCAGCCAGAACTACATAGTAAAACCCTGTCTCAAAAAACCAAAAGGGGGGAGGGGAAGAGGGAGGAAATGGTTTTGGGAATATTCCTTCCTTCTTAATTTCATTAAAGATTTTGAGGAGTATTGATGTTAGGTCTTCCCTGAAGTCCTTGTAAAATTTGGCAGTGCATTCATGAGGTCCTGGGCCTTTTTTAGTTGGTAGGTATTTTATTATTGCTTCAATTTCATTGCCTGTTATTGGATTGTTCAAGATTTTAAAATCTTGGTTCAATTTTGTTAATTCATATGTATCTAGGAATCTATTTCACCATATAGGTTTGCAAAGTAGTTGCTAATAATTTTGTAGGTTTTGGAAGTGTCCGTTGTGATTTCATTTTTTTCATTTCTAATTGCATTGATGTGTGTCTTTTGCCCATTTTAGGGGGTAAGAGTGGCTAAGGTTTTATCTATTTTCTTTATTCTTTCAAAGAACCATCTCTTCAATTCTTTGATTGTTTGTACTGTTTTTGAGTCTCCTTTTCATTGATTTCTACTCTGATGTTTATAACTTCCTTCCTTGTTCAAGCTCTGGGATTTGGATTATTCTTATTTTCCTAAGACCTTGAGGTAGGCCATTAGGTTATTTATTTGGACTCATTCTGTTGTTCTGATGTGGTCATTCACAGCTATACACGTGCCTTGTAGGACTTCTTTCATTGTGGTCATAAATACTGGCATCATCATTTAATTTTGGGTACTGTCTTGTTTCTTCCTTAATTTCTTCTGTGACCTATTGATCATTCAGGAGTGTGTTATTTAATTTACATATGTTTCATAGCTTTGTGGCTTCTTTTGCTATTGATTTCTAGTTTCATTTCACTGTGATCTGATAATATGCAAGGTAAAATTTTGATGCTTTCGTATTCACTTAATCATACTTTATTAACTAGTATGGTCTATTTTGGAGAAAGTATGATGTGCTGCTGAAAAGAATGTGTACAGTGATACCTCAGTTGTCAAACTCAATTCATGCCAAAGTCATGTTTGAACACTGAAAAGTTTGATAACTGAACATATGTTTCCATAAGAAAAAAATGGAAAACAAAATAATTGGCTCCAAGGCTGCAAAATTACACTTACCCATTTATTTTTCCAGGACTTTAATAAATTTCACAATGATTTCTTTCTTTAACTTTATTATGGTTCTCACAATTTTCCTTTTAGTTTTACTGCTGGTATCACTAACTTTATTTGGAGCCATGGTTTTGATATTTTATGCAAATAAAGTGCAAAACCCCCCACAATGACAAATATTTTAAGGCACTAACACAAGCACAGTATGTCGTCTGGGTCAGAGTGACACTTAGACTGATGTGTCACCCTTTTGTGTCTATGGTAAGACATAACATAGGACTCACTCTCGGCCCATACAGATTTTCTCAAGTCAGATTTTCAGTTGAACTATTGAGCAAAGTTGCAAACACCAAGCAGACCCTTTTTGAACTGTTCTGTTTGAGTAGTGGAAAGTTCGAGCTTGGAGCTGTTCGACAACTGAGGTATCACTGTATTCTGTTGTTGGGAGGAACACTCTGTAGATATCTATTAGGTCCGTTTGCTTGAAGGCTTAGTTCAGCTTGATATTTCTTTGTTGATTTTTTGTTTTGTGATCTGTCTACTTGTGATAGTGGGGTATTGAGGTCCTCCATTATAATTGTCCTGATGATTATCTGATCTTTTATATCTATTAGTGTTTATTTTATGTAGTTGGTGCACCACTGTTTGGTGCATATATGTTTATAATTATTATCTCTTCCTATTGAATAGTTCTGTTAACCAATATATAATGTCCTTTTTTGTCACATTTGACCAGCTTTGGTATAAAGTCCATTATGTCTGAAAATAGGATAGATACTCCTATTTGTTTTCAGGTTCCTGTTGCATTAATATAGTCTATGCTTTGATTTTTAGTCTATGCATTTCTTTGTGTGTTAGATATCTTTCTTGTATACAGCATACGGTTAGATTTGGTTTCTTGGTCCATTCTACTACTCTGTATCTTTTGATTGGGGAATTGAATCCATTCACATTGATAGTTATAATTTATATGTATTGATTTATTCCTGTCATTGTGTTACAGTAGTACCTTGGTTCATGAATGCTTCTGTTTGTCAACAGAAGCATTTGGCAGGGCTTTTGCTTCTGTTTGCAAATATCACATCAGGTGACAAGACTGTGGCCATCTTTCCTGCATGAACACAAATGCAGCCATCTTCCGCACTCTGACACATAGTCATGGGTTCCTCTAGTTGAGATTGTAGTCAGAGACAGACCTGTGTACACTTTCTGTGAAGCTTTTTTGTATGCTTTAAGCACATTCACTATTGTACAATATTATTCAATCCAGAATGGCTCTAAAGAAAGTGCAGAGGGGTAATGAAAATGACAAGAATGTGCAGAGCAGTAATGAAAGTGACCAGAATGTTCAGAGTGATAATGACGGTGATCAGAATGTGTAGAGAAATAAGTAAGGTAACAAGAAAGTGCAGAGCAAGAGTGGTAAGAATAAGGTTTTGAAGAAATAACCATTGAATTGAAGAAGGAAATTATAGAAAAGCATGAGTATGGTATTTGTGTGACTGATCTGACCTTGGAGTACAAGATGGCAAAGTCAGCAATCTTGAATATTTTGAAGAATAAAGATGCCATCAAAGGAGCTGATGTGGCAAAAAGAGTAATGATATTAACCAAGCAGAGGACACAAATGCTGGAAGAGGTGGAAAAATTTTTGTTAATGTGGTTGAATGAGAAACAACTGGAAGACAATAGTGTTATTGAAGCTATGATCTGTAAAACAGCCAGGAAATTGCACAGTGATTTAGTGCAAGAAAGCCCCTCTATAAGCTCAACAAGTACAAGTTATAAATTTAAAGCCAGTAGAAGGTTGTTTGATAAATTACACAAGAGAAGTTGCATCCACAGTGTGATAAGACATGGTGAAGCTTCCAGTTCTGACAAGGTTACTACAGAAGCCTACCAGAAAGAATTGATGGAATTTATGAAGGCAGAAGGATATATCACTCAACAAGTGTTCAACTGAAATGAAACAGGTCTCTCCTGGAAGAAGATCCCAAATAGATCCTATATCATGCAGAAGGAAAAGGCACTGCTGGGGCATAAGCCCATGAAGGACAGATTGACTCTTCTGCTGTGTGTGAACATAAGTACCAATCTGAAGATTAAGCCACTACCATTCCAAGACTCCTTGTGCATTCAAGGAACAGAACGTGAACAAAGCCAGACTCCCTGTTACATGGAGGACCAATGCAAAATCTTGGGTCACAAGGCAATTGTTCATGGAATGGCTGCATGTGGTGTTCTCACACACTGTTAAATATCTTTCAGACAACCAACTGCCTGAAAGGTTGTTTCTTCTGATGCACAATTCTCCAGTACACCCTCTAGCCTTGGTGGATGATATGGACACTATGACTTCATAAAAGTCAAGTTTCTCACCCTCAACATGACACCTCTTCTGCAGCCTATGGACCAGCAAATGATCTGCAACTTTGAGAAGATGTACACAAAGGCACCTTTTACCAGTCACTGAATGTCACTGAAGAGAAGTCACTGAAGAGATGTCCTTGACTCTCAAAGAGTTCTAGAAGAAATATTTCAGTTTCCTCCACTGCATCAACCTTATTGACAAACCCTGCAAAGATGTCACATACCAGACCTTAAACAGCCTAGATGAAACTATGGCCAGAATGTGTCATTGAACGTGATTTTGAAGGGTCTGATGCACAGGTAGTGGAGGAGATTGTGTGTATGGGTAAGAGTATGGGTCTATATGTCAGTGGTGCAGATATAGAGGAGCTTTTTGAGTACCATAAGGAGGAGCTGACAATGGAAGAACTTGCTGAACTCTAGAGTGAACAGCAAAGGTTACTTGTTGAGGAGCATTCCACTGAGGAAGAAGACGACAGAGAGGAGGTTGGCAGTGATGTAATAAAATCCATTATGGAAAAATGGAATGAATGCCAGGATTTCTTTTAGAAGCACCCCCCACCAACATAACCGTGTAATGAACAGAGTGTTGAATCTGATGAACGATAATATGGTCTCTCATTTCCAGAGGATTATGCAGTGCGGGAAAAAAAATTGGCATTACAGATTTTTCATCAAATTGACCCTATAGCTGAGACAAAGAGGAGATGAAACCCCTGAAGATCTCCCCAATATCTTTACAGTGGGGACTTTCCCTCCAAACAATAACATCTTCCTCACCCACCTTCCTGTCCTCCACACCAGAAGTCACCCCAAGCAAGGTTAGTGTTCACTCTCTTCATACTATACTGTACTTTGTTTCATATTTTTGTGGTTTAAAAAATATATATGGTTCAGAACAGATTAACCTTATTTACATTGAACCTTATGGGAAAGTTTGATTCGGTTCACCAAAATTGGTTTGAGGCCACATTTGTAGGGGTAAGAATGAATTAACCCTGTTTACATTGAACCTTATGGGGCAGTTTGATTTGGTGTGTGACCAATTCAGTTTGTGGCAAGAATTGTGAAACGAATTGAATTAAGTTCATCAACCAAGGTATCACGTATTTACTTGTTGTTTTGCTTTCTTTCCCTTCTCCTTAATTGCTAGCCCTACCTGATGAATTCATTATCTCTTTCTAGGATGTCCTTGAAAATTTTCTGGAGTGTTGGTTTAGTAGTCATGAATTTCATTAGGTTCTCTTTATCATGGAAATATCTTATTTCTTCATAAATTTTTAATGATAGTTTTGCAGGTTATATAAGTCTGTGTTGGAAACACTTTATTCCAAGTTCTCCTTGCCTTTAAGTTTTGTGTTGAGAAGTCTTTTGTAATTCTGATGGTTTTCCTTTCTAGGTGATTGGTTGCCTTTCTCTAACAGCTTTAAAGATTCTGTTCTTGTGTTGTTCTTGCAATTACTAACACAAATTATGCAGCCAGAATCCCTGGGTATGAATATTAGTGCCATCACATGTGCAAGCTGTGAGATTCTGGTGAAGTTAACTCCTCTATGACTCAGTTTTCTTATCTGTGAAATGAGAATAATGGATCTAATTACTTAAAGTATTTGTGAGGATCAGGTGATTTAATAGTATTGGGTACAGAGTATCTCTGTGTGAATTTGTTGTTATTATAAATAAGTCTTGCTCTATTCATAATTATACCTTACATTAGAAACACCAACCATAAGAATTCACAGAGATATTAAATGTTCTTCTTTGATATAGGTGTTACCCTAAGTTTAATTATAGTCAGACATGTTCTTGTGTGTGTGAGACAGAATAGGTCTTGGGATATTATTAGCACTTCCCATGAAGGGAAGAACAGTTGATGACGCTGACAAATTGGCAAGGGCATAATTATGCAGAGCTTTGTGTATCATTCTAGGAGATTGAATTTGGTTCTGACAATGATGGAAATCTATCTACATAGTTGTAAGCTGCAGCGTGAAATCAGAATTGCATTTAAAATACGTTGTTTGAAATAGGAAGTCCAAGGGGTTAGGGGAAGTAGGAGGGGAAGGGGAAAGGAAAGAAGGGAAAGGAAAAATTATGAGAAAAGGAAAGAAATGGAAACAAAGTCTTTGTAAATAGGGAAGGGTGGACAGGGAATGGGGAAAAAATAGGAACCAAGATGCATCATGTACATGTATAAGTACCCAGTGATGAATGTGAATGCATACCTGAATGTATACCTAAAATGTACCAATAAAAGAATTTAAGCACAAAAAATGTTTGCTATAATTTGGAGGCTAGTTTGGAAAAAAAGTGAGCTAGAAGTAGAAACTTGCTGGGGCTGTTGCAGTAGTACTAGGGAAGAATAATAAAGACTTTTGAAATAAGGCAGTGGGACAAATTACTCAGTTAATGGAAGGGGCACGTGCCATAACTCATAAATGAAATACTTATATGGTAGTGTTATAAAAACTTCTTTCCTCTGTGGTGCTGGGGGTTGAACCATGTGGTCTATGCACATGCTAGTCAAGTGATCTACAAGTGAGCTATATTCATAGTTTAAAACTTCTTATTTTCTTTTTTTTATATTGAAACCTTTTGGGGTCTAAAACTGAGGCTGTTCTGTAGTCCCAGCCCCCAGCTCCTAGTAAGTCCCTGCTAGATGTTTGGTGAGTAACAGGTAGAGTAGAATAAATCAAATCCTCCTGGATTTGTGGTCTACAAAGTTCTGTGTGATCTGGATTCTGCTTCTCTCTTCAACCTTGTTGGCTTCTTTTTACCACTGTTCTTATCACACTGACTTTCCTTTAAGTTTTTGAAAATGTTGAACTGTAGTCCAAACTGGACTTGTAGTCCAGGGGCTGGCAAATCTATCCTGCCAACTGTTTTTATTAATAAAGTTTTATTAGAGTAGATATATGTCCATTTGTTTGTGCATTGTCTTTGGGTGCCTTAGTGCTACAACAACAGGCTAGAATCATGTGACCAAGGAGACAGAGACCAAATGCTTCCAAAGCCCTTTATAGAAAGTTTGATCTTGTCCTTTGAACTTGTTGTAACTTCTAATTTAGAACTCTACTCTCAAGAAAGTTATAATAATCAAAATGTGTGGTACTCTCAGAAAGATAGACATACAGGTGAATGGAGTAGAATGATGAATCCTGAAATAAACCTTCACATGAATGTTTAAAAGGTTTCCAGCAAGACTGCCAAATCCATTCATTGGAGGAAAGGATGGTCTTCAACAAATGATGCCAGAAAAACTTATGCTATATGTAAAAGAATAGTCAGACTCTTACCTCTCTCCATACACAAAATTATCAAAGTACTGAGCATAAGAACTAAAACTATAAAGAAGAAAACATAAAGAAAAGCTTCATAACATTGAATTTGGCACTGAGTTACTGGATGTGATAATGGAGCACTAGGCACAGAAAAACAAAGTAGATAAGTAAAAATTAAAATTTTATGCATCGAAAGATATTTTAAAGAGAGTTAAAAGATAACCCACAGAATAAAAGAAAGTACTTATAAATCAAATATTTAATAAGGAGTTATTGTCCAAAATATAAAATGAATTCCTACAGTTCAATATCAAAACCCCATCCAATTAAAAAGAACTTGAATAAACATTTCTTCAAAGATATACAAATGGCCAGTGCATACAAAATAATGTTCAACATCATCTGGAATTAGGGAAATACAAATCAAATTCATCATGAGATACTAGTGCACATCCATTAGGATAGTCCTTATTAAAAAAAAAAAGAAAAGCACACACAAAAACAAATGTCCTTTAGGATGTGGAGAAATCAGAACCTTTGTGTGTTGTTGGTGGGACCATAAAATGGTGAGGCTGCTGTGGAAAAGTAGTACTGGAGTTCTCAAAAAAATTAAATCTAGACTTATCATATGATCTAGCAATTCCACTCTGAGTATTTACTCAAAAGAGTGAAAAAAGGGGCTTGAACAGATATTTGTACACCCATGTTCATAGCAGTGTTATTTACAATAGACAAAATAGAAGTAACCCAAGTGTTCAATAACAGGTGACTAGATAAACAAAATGTGATATACCTAAGGAATGGTATATTATTCAGCCTTAGAAAGAAAATTTCTAACATATGTTACAATATGGATGAGCCTTGAATATGTTATAGGTGAAATAAGACAGACATAAAAAGGACAAACACTATATGTTTCTATACCTAGAATAGTTGAACTCATAGAGACAGAAAATACAATGGTTGTCATTGGGAAGATGATGGAGTGAGAAATCATTGTTTAATGGTTATGCAGTTTAAATTTGGACAATGAAAGACATTCTGGAGATGGACGGTGGAGATGGTTGCACACCAATGAGAATGTACTTAATGCCATGAAAGCACCCTTAAAATTATTCAAATGATCATTTTATGTTATAAATATTTTGCCACAATAGAAAATGTAACAATTTAGACTCAAGTATTTCCATGACTAACTCCTACTTATTTATCAGCACTGAAATAAAAAGTTTATGGATTTTGGACAGGTTGAATGCACAACCTATATTACTTTTGGGTTGTTATCTTGGTAGACAGAAAGCATGAGTGGGAGGGCAAATCCCCACTTCCACCACATGTCACTACCATCACAGCTGTCATACATGTGGGGTTCACCGTTAGACTGACTTAGGCCAAGACTCCATCTCTCTGATTATGTTCATAAATTACTACTCTGCATCTTTGAATATTTTTTTGTGTGTGTAGGACTGTAATTTCAGAGGAAGTATGTAATAACCCCCGGAACTGTTGACTATTTACTTTCCCCATGTGTTTATTTATGTGGAAGATGTATTTGGAGCAGCATAAGTCAAGGTGTGTTCCTGGATTTGAAAAACCGGCATCATCTGGGAACATATTGAAAATTCAAATTCATGACCTTTAGTGCAGTCCTATTACATGAAATTCTCTAGGCATTGGGTACCAGGAATCAGTGTATAAACAAGATTTTTTTCAGCAGAAGATTGAGAACCAGTGATTTAGATCATTAGTTCTCAGGAACATACCATATTTACTATAATTTCAACACTTCTCATGATCCAGCAGAGAGGAATATTTATTTGTATTTACAAGATGACACAGAACAGAACGCAGAACATCCTGTCATAGAGTAAGGAAATAGAAGATGGGACTTAATTCCAAGTAGAGATACTGTCTTTGACTTTAGAGAGGAATATAGGCTCCTCTAGGTTAGAGGAATAGGAGAGAAGGCAAAGTATTCTGACAGGTGAGCAGTTATGGTGACGGGGACCTGAAAGTTCTCCTTTGCTTTGCTTCAGTTTTCTCAGTAAAGCAGGAAATAAGGTTATAAATAATGTTATCATCCAAGAATGACTATGGGAGGGAGGGAATATGAGAGAGTGAGAGAAAGAGAGAGAGAGAGACAGACAGACAGAGAGAGAGAGAGAGAGAGAGAGAGAGACAGAGAGAGAATGGCAATTTCAAAACAGGAAAATAGAGGAATGAATGGATAGTTTAGGTTGGACACACCAGTGATGATCCTGGCATTGAGATTCTTTATAATGAATTTAAAATCAGATGAATCATTGTTCCTATATGTTTTTATTCTCCCACATTCAACTGGGCTGTAGGCAAAAATAGGGAAGGCATGAGTATAACTACAATTTGTAGTTTTGCTAGGAGAATGGGAAAGCAAAGGAGGAGCAAAGGAGCTGAGGGTGTTTGCGAAGACTTGATTATAGTGAATGATCATGGAGTTTGAGGGCATGGAGACTAAAGAAGACAGCATTTGGTGAGGCACTGTGAAATATTGTCATAATTAATGGGCTGTACATCCTTGTGGGGTTCAAAGGGTTCTTGGAGTTCAGTTACTGAGGGAGCCAGGTGAAAAGTGAATGACTTGTATAAAATGAGGTCATAATGACAAAGTCTACAGTGTGATCTGAGAGTCAGGGCAGAGAGCAACATAATTGGAGGAGAGATATTCGATGTAGTCAGAACCACAGTACTGGGAAGACCATCTGTCTGTATACGGAATCACACAGAATTAAGACAGAAGTAGCGTGACAGAGAGTGATAGTGTACTGGGAGGTAAAATTACTGATAAATGGGAAAGAGAGTCTTGGAGTCAGAAAATGGCAGCAACCATGAGGTGTAGTCAGAGAGAGTTTAATGACATGATGACATGAAATTCAAACGAGATCTTTTGGGGGAAGTTAGTGGTTGATACACTTTGTGATGTTCATCTTTTGCAATGGTTTCTCCTCTCTGAATATGTTAAATCAGAGTGTGAAATACCCAATGTATTGATAGCCTCAAAAGTTAGTTTCCATAAAGACTTTAATCACAAGAGGGAGCCAGAGTCCAGAAAATGATTATTATTTTCACCTCAAGCTGGGCCAACAATATTTACTTCAGAGTGAAAAGAGATACTATTAATAATTTTTGAGGGGCAATAATATGCAAACTGGGATTGTCCCCAAATGAAGCAGGATGTGTTCACACCATGTCCTGCCAAATCTGAGCCTGGGAAATTTAACAATGAGCCAGCTTGGCACAAAAAACTCTAATTCCTGTAATAGTTTTGACAAACAAGCAGGTAAGAAGGGTAAAGCTATCATCTCAAAGAGAAAGTGGAGGCTTTGCATTTCATTTTACATCCCTAATTATATTTATCCCCAATTCCATTATCTCCTCAGTGCAATCCTAGTGTCTTCAAATAAAAATAATTGCTCAATCCCTAAAGTATCATGGTCATTCTGAAACAGTCAAAAGTGTTCTCTAAATTCCCTAGTTCTACTTACGGATCTTTTATCTTCTTCATTACATGGGAGTTATGTTTGTATTTGTTTTACTTCATTTTTTAAGACATGTTGAAAATGTTTTTTCCTAAGTCCTCTATTTGTCACACTTATTTTTTAAAAAAAATTAATTTTATTGGTACACTGTAGGTTTACAATATAATGAAATTCATCATTGGAGATTTGTACCTTTACATAATATATTTTGATTCTTATTTTTGCCCCATTCCCCTGCCCTCCCTTCAACCCCTCCACCCTTCCCTATCTACAAAGACTGTTTCCATTTTTTCTTTTTCTCATATTAATTCCATTCCCTTCTTTCTTTTCCCCTACCCCTTCCACTTCCCCTTCCCCTTTGCACCTTTTCTTCCTATTTCACATTATCTATTTTACATTTTGATTCATTTTCTCACACAAGAGAAACTATTCAGTATTTACATATGTGTGTCCTATTTATTTCACTTAAGAGTATGTCCTCAATGTGGATCCATTTAGCTATAAGTGTCTCTAATTTCTCATTCTTTATGGTTGAATAGTGCTCAATTTTATAAAAAAACCCCAAACAAACCCACATTTTCTTTTTGCAGTCTCCAGTTGATGGGCAATTGGGCTGTTTCCAAGTTTTAGCTATTATAAACTGTGCCACCATGAACATGGGTGCACATATATCGCTGTGGTATGATTCTTTTAATTCTTTTGGGAGGATACCCAGTAGGGGAATAGCTGGGTCAAATGGGATCTCTAATCCTAGTTCTTTGAGGTATCACCATACTGATTTCCACTGTGGTTGCACCAGTTTACACTCCCACCAACAGTGGGAAAGTGTTTCTTTTTTCCCTACAGCCCTGCCAGCATTTGTTATTGGTTGATTTCATGATAGCAGCCATTCTTTCTGGGGTGAGGTGGAATCTCAGCATTGTTTTCATTTGCATCTCTTGAATGACCAGGATGTTGAACATTTTTTCATATGTTCATTTGCTATTTCTACTTCTTTGTCTGAAAAATGTCTGTTCATTTCAGATGCCAATTTTGGATTGGATCTTTAAATTTGGGAGGTTTGATTTTTTTAAAGTTCTTTATAGATTCTAGATAGTAGACCTTTGTCTGAGGAATAGCTGGTAAAATTTTTTTCCCCACATTATGGGTTGTCTCTTCATGCTGTTGGTGGTTTCTCTTGCTGTGGAGAAGCTTTTTAATAAGAAGAAACCTACTTGTTTATTCTTTGTGCTAGTTCATGTGCAACTGAGGTTTTGTTCATGAAATCTTTTCCTACACCAATGTATTCAAGAGTTCTACCTAACTTCTCTACCAACCAGTTTAGTGTTTCTGTTTTAATATTCAGATCTTTAGTCCATTTTGATTTTAGTTTAGTACATGGTGAGAGATATAGGTCTAGTTTTAATCTTTGGCAAGTTGAAACCCGATTTTTCCAGCACCATTTATTAAAGAAGCTATCTTTCCTCCAGTGAGGGTGTTTGGCTCCTTTGTCAAAGACGAGGTAGCTGAGTATGTCTGGAGTTGTTTCTGTATCTTCTAACTTGTTCCATTGGTTCTATGTTCTGTTTCTTTGCCAGTTCCATGCTGTTTTTATCACAGTAGCTTTGTAGTATAGTTTCAAGGTGGGGATTGTGATACCTCCTACCTTGTCTTTTTTGCCTAGAATTGCTTTTGCTATTCGATGTCTTTCTGCTTCCAAATGAAAATTTGGCTTTTTTCTCAAGTTCTGTGAAGTATGCTGTTGGAATTTCAATTAAACTGACATTGACTCTCTATAGCAGTTTTGGAAGTATGGCCATTTTCACTATATTGGTCCTTCCTACCCAGGAGCAAGAGATGTCTTTCCATTTTCTTTCTTTTTTTTCCACTTTGTCTACTCTCCCAGTTGAGCTTTATTCCAGAACAAATTGTTTTACAACAAAGCAATTTTCAACAGCACTTTTCCCACTGATGACAGAAATAGCGCTATCTTCCTTAACCCACAAACCAAGCAAGCTACTGCTTGGCTGTGAGTCTGGCATCAGCCACATGGAAATGCGGAGCCAGGCAGGCAGTGGTCATGATTCAGCCAAGCCTCCTGCTCTGCTGACAGGGAGGATCCAGTGACCCCACAGCCTGTGACCCTGGGTGGGAGCCTTAGCTGACAGCTGTTAGTGGGGGTGTGGTCATGCCCCTCCCTCCCTGACACTGTGCTGTCATCTTCTGGCACACAGTAGCAGGACACTGATGAGAAGTGGCACCGGAGAGCCAGAGACCATGCCTGCAGGTAACCCTGAACTTCTGTGCTGCATCCCACACTGGCCGGGACCCCTCTGTGCTATCCCCCACCACAAGGTCAGCGTGTAGGCGTGTAGGCCCCTCAAGGGCCAGCAGCCCATTCATAAAGTACAGGCCGGGCACTGTTCAGGCAAATGGCCTTTAGTCTCCTCCCCACCCTACGGGGGAGGCTGTGCCATTTAACACATGGGGAAATGGCTGGGGGAAGTCACAGGCTGGCCCCAAGTCTCAGTGCCAAGTGTCAGAAAAGATGGGACTCAAGAAACTTGTGTGATCAGACCTCTTGGTCATTTTGGCACCCCAAAACTGCTCCTTAGGAAATGATTTCAGAAATTTTCAGAAATGAATCTAAAACGCAGTGGTCACAGTAACCACCAATCAGAGTTAAGGCAGCACCACAAGAGGTGTAGGGACATGAGCTGCACACCTGCTGCGGCAACAGACACTCTGATTCCGGACACCGGTGGCCCTGCTCTTAAGAGGCCGGGTACAGCTCTCCTGAGTCCACAACTTAACTCAAACTACTGTGTGGTTTCCCAGGCTTTGGCACAGGGGAGCCTCATGCTGCGTGGTGATGGGAATTCCTGATTTGGGTCACAATAACTATGTCAGTTCCCATTCAGAGCTTCTCTGCCCGCCCTGCTCCCTGCACTGTACCCAAGGACTTCTGATGCCAAGCTTGGGAAGGGGCCAGCTCCCCTGTGAGGCATGGACTCTGCTAGTCCATTCACCTTGCAGGGAGGGGACAGGCCTCGAAGGGGACCAGGTTCCTATAGTAGCAGTGGCCAGTTTCAGCATAAAGAAAGGGGACAAACAAGGCCTTCTCTTCCACTTTAGAAAGACCCTGGAGGAAGAGGTAAGTAACAAAACCAGAATTCCACCCTGTCACTGATCTGACGTAAGGGAGCTCCAGGACACTGACCACCTGGATGCCATGTGGAGAGCCTACTGTTGCTTCCCTGACTACTGCCACCTGCCAGGTCCAGTCTATAAAGTGTCATTAGTAAAACCACCGGAGTCAGAAGAATGAACTTCCAACAACCCTCGGAGAGGGCTGCACTGTGGGTACAGAGGACACATGGTGCCAGCAGCTCTGGCCCTGGGCACCAGGCAACATCCTGCCTTCCCTGTCCTGCCCAGATGTACCGTCCAATGTCCCCCTGCCCGAGCTTCCTCCTCAAGCCTCCTCACTCTCACTTCCTTCCATCCTGCACCTCCCCTGTTCCTGCCCCGGTGCTGGAGGCCAGATCTTCAGGCTAGTACTGGTCCTCCATGTAGTGTTCCATGTCAGTGCTGCTGTTAGGCTCCCTGTTCTCGGGGTGCGACCACAGGCTGCTGGCTGCCTCCTGCTCCCACCTGTCTTCCACCAGCTGATAGAGTTCCATGACAGTGGCAGCATCTTCCACGGATGAGTGCCCATGTTGTCCCACCTGGATCCTCTTGTGCAGCAGCTGCAGGGCCAGGTCCTTCAGGGAGACTCGGCCTCTGGTGTGGAGGTCAGGCTGGCCAAGTAGGCTCGGGACGCATGTGGTGTCTTGGGTCTGGCTCCGGGGATGGATGTACTTGAGGGCCTGGAAGTCATTGTGCAGTGCGTGTCACACCACAACCTTGCCCTTCAGGAGATTAAGGATCTCTTTCTGGACCACCTGGAAGGGGATGGCTTTGTGCATGTGCTGCCGCGTGATGCCACTCCAGCGAGTGCGGTAGTCAACAATGGGCATCTCAGGTCGGATGTACTTGTCATAGAGGATGTCACCATGATAACTCACCACAGAGCAGCAGGCCAGCTCACTCACACACCCTCGGGGTCCCATGCCCACCATCTCACAGTCAATAGCCACGAATTTGCTGGACGAAGGCCCTGAGGCTTTCCTGGGGGCTGGCCTTCTGCCCTGGCCACCGTCACCAGATCCAGCCCTGGGACGCTGCCTCTCGCCACTGGCAGCTTCAGAGCCTGGCAGTGCCTCTGATGGCAAGGAGCCTGACTCTGGCAGCATGTTCAGCAGCCCCTGCTCCTGCAGCAAGGCCATCCAGGCCATGAAGTGCTGGTACTGTCGGGTCCTCTTCTTGTGCCTTCTCTGGAGCACATCCTTAGTGTTTGGGGCTGGTGTTGGACAGGCACTGAGGAGACCCAGGGCCTCCCCCCCTGTACCATGCCAGTCAGTTCACAGCCTGCAGCAAGGGATGCCAGGGAGGCGGTCTTTCCTCGGGGCAGCATCCTGAAGCCCCGCGCGTCTCTTCCGGCCCGCACCTGTCGCAGGCCGCCAGCAGCTCTCCCATGCCCCAGCAAGCTCGGCTCCAGCTGCCCGCCTATTGGCTCCTCCATTTTCTGATATCCTCTTCAATCTCTTTTTTCAGAGTGCTATAGTTTTCAGAATGGAGAGGTCTTTGATTTCTTTTGTTAGGTTGATTCCTAGGCATTTCCTTTTTTTGGATGCTATTGTGAAGAGAGTTGTTTCTCCAGTTCCTCTCTCAGTGAGTCTGTTGTTCATGTAAAGGAAGGCCATTGATTTTTGTTTGTTGACCTTATATCCAGCTACTCTATTGAATTTGGTTATTAAGTCTAGAAGACTTTTGGTGGAGTTCTTGGGGTGTTCTATGTAGAGTATCATGTCATCTGCAAATAATGACAATTTAACTTCTACATTTCCTATCTTTATTTCTTTTATTTCTTTCTCTTATCTAATTGCTGTGGCTAATGTTTCCAAAACTATATTGAACAAGAGTGGTGATAGTGGACATTCTTGTCTTGTTCCTGATTTTAGTGTGAAGGATTTCAGTTTTTGACCATTTAGTATGATATTGGCTGTTGGTTTTTCATAGATGGCTTTTATCAGATTGAGGTAGAGACCATCTATTCCAATTTTTCATAGGGCTTTTATCATAAATGCATGTTAGATTGTGTCAGATGCTTTTTCTGCATCTATTGAGATGATCATATGGTTTTTGTCCTTGGCGCTATTAATAGAGTGTATTATATTTATTGATTTATGCACGTGGAACCATCCCTGCATCCCTGGAATGAATCCCACTTGGTCAGGTTGTATGGTCTTGATGATCTTCTGCATTTTATTTGCCAGTATCTTATTAAGGATTTTTGCATCTATGTTCATTAGTGAGATTGGCCTATAGGTCTCTTTTTCAGTTGGGTCTTTCTCTGCTTTGGGGATCAAGGTGATGCTTGCTTTCAGGAATGAATGAGGGAGTATTGCTTCCTTTTCAATTTCGTTAAAGAGTTTAAAGAGTAGTAGCAGCAGTTCCTCTCTAAATGTCTTATAGAATTCAGCAGTGAAGCCATCCAGACCTGGGCTTTTCTTAGTTGGTAAGTTTTTATTTTTTTTGATTTTAATTTTTATTTATTTATTTTTGTTAAATTCTTTTATTGGTACATTTTAGATATACAACACAATTACATTTCTCATTGGGAATTGTACCTTTACATAATGCATCTTGGTTCTTATTTTTTTTCCATTCCTAGCCCACCCTTCCCTATTTACAAAGACTTTATTTCCATTTTTTCCATTTCTCATCATTTTTCCTTTCCCTTCTTTCCTTTCCCCTGCCCCTTCCACTACCCCTACCCCTTTGGACCTTTTCTTCCTATTTTACATTATCGATTATTCATTCTAATCATTGGTACATTTTAGGTATACAATATAATGACATTCATCATTGGAAATTTGCACCTTTACATAATCTCTCTTGGTTCTTATTTTTCACCCTTGCCCAGCCCTCCCTTCAACCCCTCCATTCCTCCCTATTTACAAAGATTTTGTTCCTATTTTTCCATTTTTTCATATTAATCCCATTCCCTTCTATCCTTTCCCCTAGCCCTCCCACTTCCTTCCCCTTTGCCCCTTTTCTTCCTACTTCACATTACCTAATATACATTTAGTCCTTATTTACACTTTCAGTTTCTCACACCAGAGAAACTATTTGGTATTTATACATATGTGTCCTATTTATTTCACTTAAGAGTATTGCCTCAATGTGCATCTATTTAGCTATAAATATTTCTAATTTCTCATTTTTTATGGCTGAGTAGTACTTCATTTTATAAAAAAACCACATTTTCTTTATCCAGTCTCCAGTTGATGGGCATTTGGGCTGTTTCCAAGTTTTAGCTATCACAAACTGTGCTGCTATGAACATGGGCGCACATATATCACTGTGGTATGATTCTTTTAATTCTTTGGGGAAGATCCCCAGCAGTGGAGTAGCGGGGTCAAATGGGACTTCCAGTCCTAGTTCTTTGAGGTATCTCCATACTGATTTCCACAGTGGTTGCACCAGTCTACACTCCCACCAGCAGTGGAGCAGTGTTCCTCTTTCCCCACAGCCCCACCAGCATTTGTTTTTGGTTGATTTCATTATAGCAGCCATTCTTTCTGGAGTGAAGTGGAATCTCAGCGTTGTTTTCATTTGCATCTCTTGAATGACCAGTGATGTTGAACATTTTTTCATGTATTTATTTGCTATTTCTACTTCTTTGTCTGAGAAATGTCTGTTCATTTCAGATGCCCATTTTCGGACTTAGTCTTTAAATTTGGGAGGTTTGATATTTTTAAGTTCTTTATAGATTCAAGATAGTAGACCTTTGTCTGAGGAAGAGCAGGTGAAGATTTTTTCCCACATTGTGGGTTGTCTCTTCACACTGCTGGTGGTTTCTCTTGCTGTGCAGAAGCTTTTTAAGAAGAAGAGATCCCACTTGTTGATTGTTTGTGCTAGTTCATGGACAACTGAGGTTTTGTTCATAAAATCTTTTCCTACACTGATGTCTTCAAGAGTTCTACCTAACCTCTGTTCCAACTGGTTCAGAGTTTCTATTTTAATATTTAGATCTTTAATCCATTTTGATTTTAGTTTAGTGCATGGTGAGAGATGTAGGTCTAGTTTTAATCTTTGGCAAGTTGAAGCCCAATTTTTCCAGCACCATTTATAAAGAGGCTATCTTTCCTCCAGTGAGGGTGTTTGGCTCCTTTATCGAAGATGAGATGGCTGAGTGTGTCTGGAGTTGTTTCTGCATCTTCTAATCTGTTCCACTGGTCCTCAGGTCTGTTTCTTTGCAAGTACCATGGTGTTTTTATCACAGTAGCTTTGTAGTATAGTTGCAGGTTGGGGATTGTGATACCCCCTGCCATGTCTCTGTTACCTAGAATTGCTTTTGCTGTTCTGGGTCTCTTCTTGTTCCAAATGAATTTTTGGATTGTTTTCTCAAGTTCCATAAAGTATGCTGCTGGGATCTCAATTGGAATTGCATTAAATGTATATAGCAGTTTTGGAAGTATGGCCATTTTCACTCTATTAATCCTTCCTACCCAGGAGCAGGGGATGTCTGTCCATTTTCTGATATCATCTTCAATCTCTCTTTTCAGAGTGCCATAGTTGTCAGAGGTCTTTCATTTCTTTTGTTAGGATGATTCCTAGGTATTTCAGTTTTTTGGATGCTATTGTGAAAGGAATTATTTGCCCTATTTCTCTCTCAGTGAGTCTGTCATTGGCGTAGAGGAAAGCTATTGATTTTTGTGTGTTGACCTTGTAACCAGCTACTTGACTGAATTTGGTTATTAAGTCTAGAAGACTTTTGGTGAAGTTCTTGGGGTCTTCTATATAGAGTATCATGTCATCTGCAAATAATGACAATTTGACTTCTTCATTTCCTATCTTTATTCCTTTTATTTCTTTCTCTTGTCTAATTGCCGTGGCTAATGTTTCCAGAACTCTATTGAACAAGAGTGGTGATAGTGGACATCCTTGTCTTGTTCCTGATTTTAGTGTGAAGGATTTCAGTTTTTGACCATTTAGTATGATATTAGCTGTTGGTTTTTCGTAGATGGTTTCTATCAGTTTGAGGTAGAGACCATCTATTCCAATTTTTTGTAGGGTTTTTATCATAAATGCATGTTGGATTTTGTCAAATGCTTTTTCTGCATCTATGGAGATAATCATATGGTTTTTGTCCTTGGCTCTATTGATATAGTGTATTACATTGATTGATTTGTGTATGTTGAAACATCCCTGCATCACTGGAATGAATCCCACTTGATCAGGGTGTATGATCTTCTTGATGATCTTCTGCATTCTGTTTGCCATTATCTTATTAAGGACTTTTGCATCTATGTTCATTAGTGAGACAGGCCTATAGTTCTCCTTTTTGGTTGGGTCTTTCTCTGCTTCGGGGATCAAGGTGATGCTTGCTTCCAGGAATGAATTTGGGAGTATTGCTTCCCTTTCAATTTCATTGAAGAGTTTAAACAGTAGTGGCAGCAGTTCCTCTCTAAATGTCTTGTAGAATTCAGCAGTGAAGCCATCAGGGCCCAGGATTTTCTTAGTTGATAAGTTTTTAATTACGTTTTCAATTTCATTGGTTGATATTGGGTTGTTTAAAATTTTTAGGTCTTCCTATGATAATTCATATGTATCTAGGAATCTGTCCATTTCTTCTGTCTTTTCCATCTTATTGGTGTATAGGTTCTGAAAGTAGGTTTTGATGATCCTCTGGATTTCTGCTGAGTCTGTTGTAATTTCACCCTTTTCGTTCCTAATTGCATGGATGTAGGCCTTTTCTTTCCTTTTCCTAATAAGGTTGGCTAAAGGTTTGTCAATTTTGTTGATTCTTTCAAAGAACCAACTCTTGGTTTTATTGATTTTTTGTATCATTCTCTTAGTGTTCATTGCATTGATTTCTCCTCTGATCTTTATAATTTCCTCCCTTGTATGAGCTCTGGGGTTGGCCTGCTCTTCTTTTTCTAGAAGCTTGAGGTTCAGCATCAGGTTGTTTACTTGGGCTCATTCTTTTTTCCTAATTTGTGTATTCATTACTATGTATTTCCCTCACAAGACTGCTTTCATTGTGTCCCATAGATTCCGATATGTTGTATTGTCATTGTCATTTAGTTGAAGGAACTGTCTGCTTTCTTCTTTAATTTCCTCTGTGACCCATTGGTTATTCAGAAGTGTGTTGTTCAATTTCCATGTGTTTATGAAAGTTTTCCAGTTTCTTTTGTTATGGATCTCCAATTTCATCGTACTATGGTCTGATAATATACAGGGCATAACTTCAATTCCTTTGCATTTGTTTAAACATGTTCTATGTGTGAGTATGTGGTCTATTTTGGAGAATGACCCATGTGCAGCTGAGAAGAATGTGTATTCTGATTTTGTGGGGTGGAAGACTCTGTAAACATCTGTTAAGTTCATTTGTTCAAGAGTTCAATTGAGTTCTAGTATTTCATTACTTATTTTTTGTCTAGTTGATCTATCTCTTTGTGACAGTGGGGTGTTGAGGTCCCCCACTACAATTGTATTAGTGTATATATGACTTTTCATGTCTGTTAGTATTTGTTTTATATAGTTGGGCACACTAGTGTTTGGTGCATAGATATTAATGATTGTCATCTCTTCCTCATGGATTCTTCCCTTTACAAGGATGTAGTGTCCTTCTTCATCTCTTTTAATTAGTGTTGGTTTGAAATCTACTTGATATGCAAAGAGGATAGCTACTCCTGCTATTTTTTGGGTTCCTGTTGCATGGAGTATTGTTTTCCACCCTTTAACTTTCAGTCTATGAGTTTCCTTTTGAATTAAGTGTGTTTCTTGTATGCAGCATATTGTTGGATTTTGCTTCTTGACCCATTCTGCCAGTCTATTTCTTTTGATTGGTGAATTGAGACCATTAACGTTGATGGTTATAACTGAAATGTATTGACTTGTCATTGCCATGACTTTTTCTTTTGGTTGGGTTCTTCCCCTTTCCATTTAATTTCTTGTCATGCCAGATGGGTTCATTCTGCTTTGCTTCCTGGGGTTGTGATCCTCAATGTCTGTTCCTAGAATATTGTGTAAAATTCTTTGGAGTGCTGGTTTGGTATTCCTGAAGTTCCTAAGGTGCTCTCCAATTTCATTACACTATGGTCTGATAATATACATGGAATAAATTCAATTCCTTTTCACTTACTTAAACATGTTCTATGAGGTAGTATGTGATCGATTTTAGAGAACGTCCTGAGTGCAGCTGAAAAGAATGTGTCAGTCACACTTTTTCTTTTTTTTTGTTTTTGTTACTGAGGATCAAACTTGGGTCCTTGTACTTGTGCAGCAGGCGGCAAAACTACTGAGCTGAATCCCCGACCCACTTATTCTTAATTAACTATTCTCACTTCTTAAGTATAAATAAACAGCTCTTGTTTATGTTATCCCTTTAAAAGTTGTATGTATGTATGTATGTATATATGTATATCTATCATCACATGTTTAACCATCTGGGGGCTTATTTCTGTCATACGTTTTGTATTGGAGCAAAGTCCTCCATCTTCACTTAATGTAAGAAGTAGTTCAAGAAAGAAGCAGAAAAATAAGGCTTTCTGGGAGAGCATTTCAAAATAAATGAGAAATGGATTTTACGGTTTGTTTTTGTTTCCTTCAGCTAACACAAAAACATTGGATTATCAAATTTTTACTTAATATCTAGTTCAATCAAGATATATTTACACATTTGTACACAAATTAACATTCTAAACCACTAAAGAACACACTTAAAGTGATACTTTTACACAAGCTGCCTAGCTCATTGTAACTATCTCTGCTTGTAATCCTTTGGTTTAGCACTCTATGTAGCTGAATCAGCCTCCTGTCTGCTCTCCCCTTGGCTGCCTGGTTGGGAGGTTAATGCTAATGGAAAGAATTATTAATTATATTATTAAGGTATCACAATGTTGACATGAATTTATTGAGGTGGAAAAGTGTCTGCTACACTCTGTTGAAACAGCAGGTTACAAAAGAATATATGCCAATTTTTTATTTTCAAAAGTGCATTAATGTATAGAGAAATCAAGAAATTGCACTGGGCATGGTAGTGCACGCCTGTAATCCCAGCACTCAGGAGGCTGACATAGGAGGGTGACTGCGAGCTTGAGGCCAGCCTGAACTACATAGTGAGACCCTGTCTCCAAAAGAAATGCCTAAAGTGATATTCACTTGTTTTAATATCTCTGGTAGTGAGATGATGAGCATATTTTTTTTCTTGAGTATTTTTTTGATATTTTGTTTGATAAAATATATTTTATATTTTGACATGTGCTGCTATATAATATTTTTAACTGGAGGACATTTTACAATGTATATGGATCTCATAACATGTATACATGAAATATAAATGATTTTGTCAATTATATTTAATTAAAAATGCTGTACATCTTGGGCCGGGGATTTAGCTCAGTGGTTCTGGTGCCTGCCTTGCAAGTGCAAGGTCCCGAGTTCAATCCCCGGTACCAAAAGAAAAAAAAAATGCTATACATCTTAACATATATACCATAAAATTAAAAAAAAACCAGTTAATGTAATCACATCAAGAAGCTAAAGAAGAAAAATCACATAATGATATCAATAGATGTACATTTGACGAAATTCAACATGTATTCCTGATAAACACTCAGTAAAGTAGAAATAGAGAGAGGAACTTCCTCAATTAACCAAAGAAAATCTATGGTTAGTAGCATACTTGATCACGAGAAACTTAAAGCTTTCTGCTAAGAAACAAGTCAAAGATGTCTTGCTTCTTTTTGGGTTGACAAAAACCTCTATAACTAATAAGTGGTTATAGCAAGATTTCAGGATACAAGTCAATATATAAGAATCAATTGTTCTATATAATAACAGTGAATGAAGGGAATTTGAAATTGAAAACACAATAGCATTTATGTTAACCCCCCCCATGAAATGTTAGGTACAGTATAAATCTAACCAAAATATGTACCAGATCTATATAAGAAAAAATAATTTTGGTGGATTTTTTGGGTATTGTAAGTAGAGGATCATGTCATCTGCAAATAATGATGTTTTAACTATATATCTCTTTTATTTCTTTCTCTTGCCTTATTGCTCTAGCTAATGGTTTGAGCACTACATTGAACAGGAATGGCAATATTGGTCATCTTTGTCTTGTTCTTGATTTTAGAGGGAAAGTTTTCATTTTCCCCCATTTAATGTGGTATTAGCAATAGGTTTGTGATAAGTGGCTTTTATCATATTGAGATAACATCCTTCTATACATATTTTCTTCAGTATTTTAATCATGAATGGATATTGGATTTTATCAAAAGCATTTTCTGTGTCTAATGAGATGATCATGTGATTTTTGTCCTTGCTTCTGTTCATGTGATGAATTAAATTTATTGATTTGCATATATTGAACCATCCTAGCATCCCTGGGATGAAACCTTCTTGGTCATGGTGTATGATCTTTTTGATCATTTGTCTTATTCTGCTTGCCCATAATTTGTTGAGGATTTTTGCATCAATGTTCATTAGGGAGATTGGCCTGTAGTTCTCTTTTTTGGTTGGATCTTTCTCTGATTTTGAAATCAAGGTAATGCTAGCTTAGAGGAATGATTTTGGGAGTATTTCATCCCTTTTAATTTCACTAATGAGTCTGAGGAGTATTAGGGTTAGTTCTTTCCTGAAGCTCTTGTAGAATTCAGCAGTTAATCCATCAGGATCCTGGGCTTAGTTGATAGGTTATTCTGCATTAGTTGGATTATTCAGTATTTTTAAGTCTCCTTGGCTCAGGTTTGGTGATTCATGTATATATAAGAATCTCCATTTCTTTTGAGTGCTCTAATTTATTAGTGTACAGGTTTGTGAAGTAGTTGGTAATAATATTTTAGATTTCAGCAGTGTTTGTTGTGATTTTAGCTTTTTCATTTCTAATTGCTTTGATTTATGTCTTTTCTCTCTTTTTTTGGCAAGATTGGCCAAGGATTTGTCTATTTTATTTATTCTTTCAAAGAACCAGCTCTTCAATTCATTGATTCTTTGTATTCTTTTCAGACTCTGTTTCATTGATTTGTACTCTGATCTTTATTATTTCCTTCCTTGTACTAGCTCTGGATTTGGATTATTCTTGCCTCTCTAGGACCTTCAGATAAATCATTAGGTTATGTTTTTGGGCTTGCTCTGTTTTTCTCTGTGGGCATTCGCAGTATAAACTTTCACCTTAGGACTGCTTTTCATTTGCCCCATAAGTTCTGGTATGTTGTACTGACATTATTATTTAATTCTATGAGGTGTATTATTTCTTTCTTAATTTCTTCTGTGACCTACTGATTATTCAAGAGTTCATTGCTTAATTTCATGTGTTTGCATAATTTCTGTGGCTTCTTTTGTCACTGATTTCTAGTTTCATTACACTATGATCTGATAATATGCATGGTAAAAATCAGTTATTTTACATTTACTTAGACAAGCTTTGTTTGTTAACATGTGGGATATTTTGGAGAAAGTTCCATGAGCTGCCAAGAACAATGTGAATTCTGTTGTTGGGTAGAAAATTCTGCATATATTTATGAAGCCCATTTATTCAAGGGTTTGGTTCAACTCTGATATTTCTTTGTTGTTGGTTTTTTGCTTAGTTGATTTCTCTATTTGTGATAGTGGAATATTAAGGTACCTCACTATAATAGTACTGAAATGGATCTGATCTTTTATTTCTAATTCTGTTTTTTTTATGAAGTTGGATGCACCATTGTTTGGTACATATGTTTATAATTGTTATCTCTTCCTGTTGAATGGTTCTCTTAATATGCAGTGACCTTCTTTGCCACTTCTGATCAATTTTACCTTAAAGTCCAGTTTTTCTGGAAATGGTATAGCTATTCCTGCTTGTTTTGGGGTTTCTGTTGCATGGAATATTGTTTTCCATCCTTTGACTTTCAGGCTATGAATTTATTTTTGGGTTTATTATGTTGTATACAGCATATTGTTGTATCTTGTTTCTTGATCCATTCTGCTAGTCTATGTCTTTTGATTGGTGAATTAATACCATTCACATAGATGGTTATAATTAATAGGTACTGTCTTATTACTGTATTGTATTATTTTCCTGCTGCTGATTTCCTTTCTGTTCCTTGTACTTAAATGTTCACCCTGCCTAGGGGATTCATTCTCTTGGGCTTTCTGGCCTTGTTATCTTTAGTGTCTCTTTCTGTGATATTGTTGAGAATTTTTTAGAGTGCTGATTTTGTTGTCCTGAATTTTTTAGATGCTCTTTATCATGGAAATATCTTATTTCTCCATCAATTTTAAGATAATTTTGCAGGATATATCAGTCTGTGTTGGAAGTTGTTTTCTTTTAGGGCTTAAAACACTTTATTTCAAGCCTTTAAGGTTTACACTTTACTTCCTTGCCTTTAAGGTTTGTGTTGAGAATTCTGCTGTAATACTGATAGTTTTCCTTGATAAGTGATTCATTGCTTTTCTCTAACAGCTTTTAAGTTCTGTTCTTGTATTTGATTTCTGATATTGTGACTATGATATGTCATGGAGTTATTCTTTTTTGATTATGGCTATCTGGGGTTCTGTATGCCTGACTCATCTGAATGTTAAATTATTTTTCTGTGTCTGGAATGTTTTCTGCTATTACATTTATTAGCAGATTTTTAATGCACTTTGTGCTATTTCTGATTATTCATTAATTCCAATTAGTCTGAGGAACACAGAATTTTTAGAGCAGCAAAACTATTCTGTATGATGCTACAATAGTAGATACATAGCATTATGTTTTTGTCCAAACCCATAGGTTGTATAGCATCCACAGTGAAGCCTAGCAGAAACTATGTACTTTGGGTGATAGCGGTTTGTCAATGTAGGTTTATCAAAGCAAATGTACTTCTTTGGTGGGGGATGTTGATACTAGGGAGGCTGTGATGGGTTCAGGGGACAGTGAGTATATGGAGACTGGTCTCTGCTGTATGCTACTCTGAATGTAAAACTGGTGCACCTATGGTCCCAGTGGTGCACCTATAGTTCCAGCCACACAGGAGGATGAGGCACAACAACAACCTTGTATAAAAAATGTATTTAAAAGGGAAAAAGCTAAAAGCATTTAATGGAGAGACATGTACATGGGTAGGTATAAACAGCACCATAAAAACTAGTGTAATACACAAATGATATGACAAGAGTGCCAGGCTTCAGATCCCAGTTCTACTATATCCCACTTATGTCACCTTGGCTGAGTTCCTCAGTTTCCTCTTACATCAAACATAAGACACCCAACCTCCTAGATTGCTAGGAGGACAAAACAGATTAAACCATGTAACTGTTAAGAAAAGTATCTGGCATAATAAGTACACAGTAAGTCTAAGCTATTAATATTAATATTAAAAGACCCCAAAAGATATCATATCTTTCAGCTCATAGGGAAAAAAAAGTACAGTACAGATTTTCTCAATATAAGTGTGGGCTCTAAAATATGGTGGAAAACAGCACAGTGTGACAAACTATAATCAATAAACCACATGGTCTCTTTTGTTGTACTTAAGATGATTGCCATTGCTTTAAGTAGTCATTCTAAAACAAGAAACACTATGAGGCTCAGGTTGAGTGCAAGACTATTAAAACCAAGGGAGATAGAGATTAACACATAACAGGAGTCAAAGTGAAATTTTGTAAGTAAAATGTCAGATAAAATTGTCTCTGCTACTCCAGAGAGATATGGACTAGGATGTTTTACAGGACATTCCTGTCATAAAAACCATTCTTCTTTTTTAAAATTAGGTAATGCATTTTGTACATCCAATGTTAGACTACACTATGATTCCATTATTTTCATTTTCTTCTGGTATTTGAATTCTAGGACATCAGAAGGTACAAAAAGAAAGAATGAAAGGTAACAAGGAAGCTCTCACAATAGACAGGGCCATGAGATTAGATAGCTAAGGTCAAAATTCCTACACCAGTGGTACTTTTAGCTTGATGTACATTAGAATCACCTGGGAAGCTTAAAAAATAAAAACAGCCAGTGGCCCCAGGACTTTGAAGTGGGATGGAATCTGAACTTTTGTAATTTACAAAATTCCCTGGGTGATTGTAAAAGGGATCAAAGTTTGATATATAGACCATCTATCCAATTTCTCTCTTGCTATTCAAGGATCAGGGAGAACCATCATGGGCTTCACCTGAGAGCTGATTGGAAATGTGGAATCCCCTGCCCACCCCCAAAACTACACTCAGAATCTGACTGTTCATGGAGTCCACATGTAATCCATGTGCATTTTAAATGTTGACAAGCACTGACCCTCAAGCTATCTGCACATTGGAATCTCCTGGGAGAAAGTCTGATGTAGTAGTATGGGTGTGGTGTGGCCTGGACTTTGGAATTTTTAAAACATGTATTTTTATTTCTAATTGATGCATGGTAATTGTACATATTTATGGGGTATAATGTGACATTTTAATACAAGTTTACAATCTGTAGTGGTCAGATCAGGCTAATTGGCGTATCTATCACCACAGACATGTATCATTTCTTTGTGTTGGGGACATTTAAAATCCTCTATTAGCAATTTTGAAATATTCAATTAGTTGTTGTCAACCATAGATATCCTACTCTGATATATAGAAACAAGTGACACATGCCTGTAATCCCAGCTACTTGGGAGGCTGAGGGAAGAGGATCACAAATTTGAAGCCAGCCTGGACAATTTAATGAGACCCTGTTTCAAAATAAAACTGTTTAAAAGGCGGGGATGCCGGGAATATAGCTTAGTAACAGAACCCTTCCCTAGCATGTGCAGGGCACTAGGTTCAACCCCCAGTGTTGCACAAACAAGTTATTCATCCCATCCAACTGCACCTGTGTGCGCCTTAACCATCTTCTCTCCATCCCACCCTCTGATAATCACTAATTGGTTCTCTACTTTTTTTAGCTTCCAAGTTTAAGCAAGAACATACAGTGTTTGTCTTTCTTGGACTGATTTATTTCATTTAACACATCTCCCAGTTCCACCCATGATAGGTATATATCTCATATTTAATCTATTTATTCAATGTTGAATGCCTAGGTTAATTCCATTTTTATTGTTGTAACAGTGCTGCAATAAACATGGGAGTCCGGGTTTCTCTGACACACTGATTTCAATTTCTCTAACTAGATACCTAGTAGCTTGATGTGTGCAGCTCTTTTTCTGATTTTTGAGGACTCTCCATACAGTTTTTTCATAATGACTGTACTAATATACATTCCTACCAGTAATGCATAAGAGTTCCCATTTCTTTGTATTCTTGCCAGCATTTGCTAATTTTTAATGTTAGTCATTCCAATTGGGGTGATATTTTATCTCATTGTGGTTTTGATTTGCATTTCTCTGGTGAGTAGTGATGTTGAGCATTTTATCATGTGTTTGCTGGCCACTTGTACATGCTCTTTTGAGAAATGTCTAGACAGGTCATTTGCCCAGCTTGTAATTGTATTTTTTGTTTTTTCTGTTGAATTAAATTCCTTATATATTTGGTATATTAATCCTTTGTTAGATGAACAATTTGCATATATTTCTCCTATCTTGTAGGTTGTCTCTTCACTCTGTCGATTGTTTCCTTTGCTGTGTACAAGTCTTATGTAATCCTGTTTGTCAATTTTTGCTTTTATTTCCTGTGCTTTGGAGATAATATAAAAAATCATTGTTCCCAGATCAATATCCTGATGCTTTTCCCTTATTTCTCTTCTAGTAGTTGCATAGTTTTGGATGTCACATTTAAGTCTTTGATCCTTTTTGAGTTGATTTTATATATATAGGGGTTCTGGATTCTTCCTTTTGCATGTGCTTATTTGTTTTTTCCAGCATCATTTATTGGAGAGATTTTTCTTAATCCCATGTAGGTTCTTGCTGCCTTTGTAAAAAATCACTTGATGTGTATATGTGGATTTATTCCTGGGGTCCCCATTTCATTTCATTGGTCTGTTTTTTTATTACAGTTCCATGCTGTTTGGGGCATTATAAATTTACTTTAGGATTTTGAAAAACTCCTCAGGATATTTAAAATTTAGGTCTTGTTCAAAGGGCATGATGTAAAAATGTCCAAAAATCCCCCCAACAAATTTGACAGATTATATTTGTAAAAATAATTTGTTCAGTGGTAGTTTTGGATTTCATATTTAGAATAGGTGGATTCTGCATGGAAATAGGCTTCAAACCAAATCTTATATTTTCTAGTTAAATACAAAACATGTTTGCAAATCCTACAAAACAGGAAAATTGGGCTGGCTTATACAATGTTGCTCAGTCACTTGAATACAGCCAATTTTTAGTCTTCATTTTGTTTTCTTAAAGCTGCTTCCTCTTTGGCCAGGGATTGTTCGCTTTTTCCTGAAACACATCTGCCAAGAAACACATTATGTCCAAAGAATTCCTGGAGTTCTGATTTTTTCAGCTTCCACTGGCAGAGAACTTGACAGCTTGTTCTCTTTCTTCTCTGAAATATAATTAATAAAGATGTCTATTTTTGGCCTCGTTACTAAAAAAATCATTGAAAAGTCAAAGACTCCAACAGATTATAACATATCACTTCACAGGATGCACATTATCCCTTTACATATGGATATGGCTCTCTAAACCTGATACTAATTTTTAAAAGCATAAGAATTAAAGGGTATGTACAGTGGACCCTCAAGTTATGACCAGCCTGACATACGGACAACCTGGGTTAATGGAAGATTTATCTGCCTGTTGTTATCTATAGAGTGTACCCAGGTAAACATTCAAATCTCAGCTGTATTGACTTACAACAAACTTGAGTTACAACCAGTCCTCGGGAACTGATTGAGTTTGTAAGTCAAGGATCCACTGTATTCCAATTATGTTTTGAGTTGCAGCCATTCTTTTCTTCTTTGAAAAAATAGGAATCAGTCATTTCACCCTGTCTTTCTCCATATACACTGATTCCAACTCAGTTGGTATTAGAAAGACGAAAACTAAAAATATAAATGACCCATAAAATCACACTGCATTCTAAGAATTAACCCCCCTCTTCTGCTTTCATAAAGGTATTTTTATCTGTGTATGTGTTCACTAATCCCATCAGTTCTTCCTTCCCAATGGTTAAAGAATCTGCCTCTTTTCATAACCGCTGCCCACCTTATCTCAGCCCTTTATTTTTGTGTGTCTGAACTGTTTTCTAACCCAATCTCTGCCAAGAACATTCCCTTCTCTAAACCAGTTAAACTACTTTACATTTATTCCCAAGTATAATCCTTATTCTACAACTAACAAACTCTTTATATCGTGGCTTTTTGAAAATTGTTAATTCTCCTCTCTACTAAAAGAATCAAGCCCCAACTTCAGAGCCTGAAAGGAAAGGCCTAAGAAGTCCTTCCCCACTCTTGTAAGGCAGGAGGCTATAATGCAAATCATCTCATTACCATTTCCTCACCTCTATTCCTTTTTCACACTCTTTCTTCTCGTGCCTTTCCCCATTCTCACACTTTCAAATCCTATTTTATTTGACACCAAGATTCAAGTCAGCCTCTTCCACAAAGTCTTCCTCTACAACTCTTGCCCACAATACTCTTACCCTACTTTAAATTCTTAACATTTCTTATCACTTCCATTCCTTTGGTGACTTATCACTTACTGTCTCCTGTATGTCTCAAAAACTATTATCATATTATTTAATTTTAGAGATGTGTAATTATATCCCCTCAACTAGATCATGATGTCTTCTACTTATTCAACAAATATATTCCAGGCTTACTAAATGCTAGGTAGAATACTAGGAATGGGCAGGAAGTCTCTGTTTTCACTGTAATCTGAAGTTATCAATACAAGATTTTTTATGCACAACAACTAGGTTTTAGGCGTGACAGCTTTGATTGAGATCTCTGCCCCATTCTCTATCATCCAATGAAGAAATCTGGCAAGGACATCAAAGATTATTAAAAGACTAATGGCCTATAATCCCAGCACTTTGTGAGGATGAGGCAGCAAGATCATAAGTTTGAGCCCAGCTTGTACAACTGAGCTACCTTAGGGAGACCTTGCTCAAAATTAATAATAATAAAAAATGACTGGTTGGTGCTTGAGATACTTTTTTAAGTTATATGGAAAAACGTTTAAATGCTTTTCAGGTTTGTTTTGGTTGAGTTCTACTGTGTTTGAATATTATTGTGTTTTTTTCCCCTTGCATTGTTCTTCTTTGAATGGTTTTAATTTTGTGTGTGTGTGTGTGTGTGTGTGTGTGTGTTTGATAATAAAGCTATTTTTAAAATTTTAAAAAAATGGCTGGGGATGTTGCTCAGTGAGAAGGCTTTGGGTTCAATTCCCAGTATCACACACACACAAAAAGAATAGTGTTTATTAACTTTTCCTGGGCCTTTAACATTATGGAGTTATCATTGATTACATGAGTTCACTTGGGCTCTTTATGTACCGATGCTTTTGAAAAATCACATTTTAGATCACTGACACAGATGTTGTGATATGATATTTTTTATCAAGTGATATCAACAGAGCTGAACTCTAGACTTCTTTTTTAACTAAAATCTTAATGAATGAAACTGTAGTGGATTTGAACAAGTGCCCTTATGCCATTGGGATTAGGACAAAAAACCTGCTACATACTGGTGACATATATAAAATTTGAGGTTTTCTAATTTTCCTGAAAGATATTTTTATGGGCTGAAAAGCCTATTCAAAAGTTTATGTAATTTTTAGAAATTAATACTTGATGATAAAAATTACAAATTCAAGACTTGTTTTTCATAAACTTGCAAATTCAGTTTATAAATGTTATTGTTGTATTTACCAGTCCAGTAAATTTTAGTATCCACTTCTTAATCTTCCATAATCTTTAAATTATAATCTTAAATATTTCTGAACACTTTAGATCACACTGGGAAGTTTAAAGTATTCAATTTCCTTAGTGTGTTGGGGGTGCCTTATTCAATTTCCAAGTACAGAATCACTGGAGCAATTTGTAGAATTCAACATATAGTTGTACTCACAGGTAATATTTATTATGGAAACACAGTGCTGACATACAGGCTGTCTGGAAGAGTATACCTGTGGGGTCCTTCGTGTCCTCTCTTTCCCATGAAGGTCATGGAGTAATGTTCTCCTCCAGCAATGAAAATGGAAGATGTGGGCAATACTTTGGCCCAGGGAAGCCCACTATGGACTTGGGATGCAAAGATCTTATTGGGGCCACCATGTTGGCATGCTCTACCTAGTATGTACCAAAATATTCCAGGCATCTAGAAGGAATGTAGTGCTCAGCACAAACCACTGTGTTTTCCAAACAGTCCAAATACAGTAAACCACCCTTAGCACTTAACTGAGGACTAGGAACACTGAGCCAAACTCCAGAAGCGCACTAAGAGGCAAATATCATCCTATTAAGGATGATAGTCTCACAGCTGCTCTGCTAACATTTTTTTCTGTATACTAAGGTATTTCCCTTTTCTAATTTAAAGAAACCAAACCTTCCCAAGTGTTCAAATACTGATATAAAGTAAATAATTTGAAATCATAAATGTAGCCAATCCGAGTTCTTTTCAGTGTCCTGATTATTTTCTCCAAACTTGTATGACTTCAACTTTAAATCAAAAGCTTACATTAATTATTTAATTATATATTTGAAACTGGACCAATAAAATTGTGTTACATTTTAATAGGTCAAATTCTACTAAATAATCTAAAGATAACATATAGCTAAAAGTCTTCAGTATAGAAGTATTAACATGGATTTATTATCTTAAACTTCTCTATGATTAATTCCAAATTTTCCTAGAATGAGAAACGTTTTTCCCACTAAGGAAACTGTATGTCATCGCTAGTACTTTTGGCAGATGTCTTAGAAGCTGGCTGAGCTAATGTGACCCAAGAAACTAGAGACTGTTTTTCGGGGATTGATTTCTTGTCCTGGCCTCACTGTGGTTGGTAGTGTGATTTTAAGATGTGCTACTGGATAACACTGGTACATATTGCACAATTGTGATTGCTGACCAAAGTCTGTAATTTATTGTAGGTCAAGTATTGGTTAATACTGCTTTTTTTTCTCACCAGTGCTGAGGATTGAATTCAGAGCCTCATGCATGTCAGGAAGCACTCTAGCCCTAAGCTCCACCTCCAGCCCTTTTTATTTTGAGTTAGTGTCCCACTAAATTGTCTGGCCTTGAACTTGCAGAATTTCTGCCTCTGCCTCTGGAGTTGCTAGGATTACAGGTGTGTGCTATCTTGGCCTAGCTTGGTTTAAAAAAAAAAAAACAATTGAGAAAAGAGGATCTTAATATAATTGTCATTTTGGTCTTAATGTTAAGCTTTTGAACTTAATGAGATCCTTTATCCTTTCATACTTTTACCATCGTTTTAGGAATATATAATTTTGTTATATAAATCTTAGTGGGAATAGAGCCAATAGATAAAATCATCAGCATATCTGTCTATATATGCTGATGATTTTATGTATTTATTGGTTATTATTATGGTTATATAGTGCTCATAATTCTCAAGGACACTTTTTATTTCTTTTTTAAAATATGCTCTATAAAGCCTGGGTATATAGCTCAGTAATAGAGCACTTGCCTAGCATAAAATTGTCCTGTGTTCAATCCCTAGCACTTCGAAAAACAAAACAAAGAAAAACAAAAAATCTTTATTTTTCAGAGGAATTTTAAGCAAAATGAAACAGATACTACCAAAACTACTCTTTACACCCCTGCCTGCCCACCCACTACAAATAGAGCCTCCACCACTATCACATCCCCACCAGATTGTACACTAGTTACAATCAGTGAATCAACCTAGATACTCCATTACCACTCAAAATCCATAATTTGCATTAATGTTCACTCTTGGTGTCATACATTCTTCTGTTTTGGCTAAGTGTATGATGACAAGTATCTACCATTGTAGTATAAAAGATAGTTTTACTGCTCTAAAAATTCTGTGTTCCATCTATCCATCCTTCTCTTTCCTAACCCCTAGCAACCACTGATCTTTTTTTTTTTTTACTAACTTCAGTTTTGCCATTTCTAGAATGTCTTTGAGTTGTAATTGTACAGTATATAGCATTTTCAAATCTACTTCTTTTACTCATACATATTTGTTTCCTCTATATCTCTTCAAGTCTTCATAGCCACCTCCCTCCTTTGAAGTGTTGAAGTGTGTTCCCTTTTTTAACTTTCCATGGTTTATTTATCCATTCACCTACTGAAGGACATCTTGGTTGTTTACAAGTTCTGGAAATTATGAATTAAGTTGTTTAAACATCTATGTGTATGTTTTGTGTGGACGTGAGTTTTCAACTCAACCAACTAAAATAAATGTTGAATTATTTGGTAAGAGTACCTTTAGTCTTCTAACAAACTGCTAAACTTCCAAAGTGGATATGCCATTTGGCATTCTAATCAAAAAGGAATAAGAGTTCCTATTACTGTACATGCTTGGCATCATTTGGTGGTGTCAGTGTTTTAGATTTTGGCGTCTAGTGGTATCTCATTGATGTTTTAGTTTGAAATCACTAATGACATATGATGTGGAGCATCCTTTCATAGGCTTGTTTGCTATGCCTATATCTTTTCTGGTCAGGTATCTGTTCAAGTCTTTGGCTCATTTATTAATCAAGTTGTTCAATTTTATATTGTAAGGGTTTTAGCATTCTTTGTATATTTTGTATAATAACCCTTTACCAGAAATCTTTTTTTTTTTTTTTTTTTTTTGTACCAGGGATTGAACTCAGGACCTTGTGCTTGCGAGGCAGGTGCCAAGAAATCAGTTTTATAAGTATATTTTCCCAGTTTTTAGCTTGACTTCTTGTTCTTTTTGCTTTTTTTTTCCAGTGCTAGGGATCACCAACCTCTCATGTATGTTAGCACTCAACTATACTCTCAGCCCATTGTCTTCTTATTCTTGAAAGTCTTTTATAGAGCAGAAGATTTTAATTTTAGTGAAATCTAGTTTATTAACCGTTTCTTTCATTGATTCTTCCTTTGGTGTTTTATCTAAAAGGTCATTGCCATAGCCAAGGTCACCTAGATTTTGCCTCATGTCCTCACTTCTTTAAGAAGAACTGTTGTTGGTGTTTTTCAGTTTGTTAATTTTTAAAATTTATAATTAGAATGTAATGGTGACTTCCAAGCTTCTTTCATGCTTGGTCAGCAACCAGAAGTCTGCTTGTTCTTCTCCTTTTGAATGCCAATTTCTATCCTCAACAGTAGTAGAAAACGTTTTTGTTTTAATGACTAAATTCATGGTTGAATGATGAGTTGTGGACTAAATAGCAATATTTGGTACTTTATAAGCTGCACTTAGGTAAGCTCAAACTAGTTAGGAGGGTGGGGCTCACCTATGTGGGTCCACTGATCTTTTCAGTGTATTTGTGCCCATGAGGGCCAAAATTGCTGATTAATAATAAACTCAGAAGAAATTAAGGTATGAATCAGAATGGTAATTAGTTGGTTTTCTTATGGGACTTTCTTTTCTATAATTGAGATACTCCATGTCTCTTACACAGGCACTTCCAGGTATCAGAGTAAAAAAAGTAATGTAGATTTGAGCTTTTTTGTCCAAGTAATAGAATATACTTGTGAAATCTGCCTCCATCCATGACACAGAAACAAGTCTTTAATACCTGGACATTTCTTATAGCTTTGATCCAGTGATGTAGTTAAGAATCTCAAGTTGTGATTAATAATAATTAAGACACCATTCTGTGCTAGGAACTATGCTAAGCAATTAATTCTCATAGCATTTTTGGAAATTAAGATGATTACATCTTGATAGAATAGAAAAGTGCAATGATTCAGTCACAGTCACTAAAGCCCAGAGGTAGGGTCAAATGCAGAGGTCTCTGAGCCAACCATATACTCAGTGGTTCATAGTGTCCATATGTACCAAACAGATGCTTTGTGCTAATACATTCTTCATTTTGATATTATTACAAAAGTTATAAATAATTCAGTTTTAGCTTTGGATGGTTAATAAAAGTGACTGTATGAGCTTTATATGAATTTTATAATTGAGAGTATTTTAAATATATGAAAGAAATATAGAGAATATTGAAACAAATATTTTCTCACATGAACATTTTTAAGCATTAGCATTGGTCAAGTTGCTACAAAAGGTTATTTTAAAATATAAGCCAATTTGGGTATTTTTCTTTTCAGAATTCTTTGATGGCTTCTCATATCTCAATAAAAGCACAACCAGCTATGATAGCACACAACCATAGTCCTAGATACTCAGGAGGATGAGGCAGGAGGATTGCTTGAGCCCAGGAGTTTGAGGCCAGCCTGGTCCTGTCAATGAAGTGAAATGAAATGAAAATCTCAGAGTCCCTATGAACTTCTAGACCCTATACTATCTGACTCCCCATTAGCTCACCCTATCTCTGACCATTTTCCACCTATTACTTATACCTAAGCCACATTTACCTCACTGTGACTTGCTATGTGAAGTACTTTCCTTCCTCAGAACCTTTGTACCTTCCAGTCCCTTTATCTGCAACACTCTTATCTCAGGATCCTTTAGCTCTAAAATAGCTGCTTAAACAATACAAACATCTATTTTTCATGTCAGAGAAATTCAGAGGTAGTCACTTCAAAGATAGTGGAGTTGGCCTTCCATATCTGCAGGGTCTTCAATCTAGGGTTCAATCAATTTATAATCAAAACTATTCAGAAAAATAATTGTATTGGGCACAGGCTCTTCTTTTTATTATTCCCTAAGCAATATAGTACAATAAACTACATAGCATTTACATTTTATTAGGTGTTGTAAGTAATCTAGGGATGATTTAAGGCACAAGGGTTATATGCACATAGACTATAAATACTACACCATTCTATGTGAGGGATTTGATCATTTATGAATGCTATTATCCTGGGGTATCCTGGAACCAGTCCTCCACTGTGCAGCTATTCATGGTTTCAGGAACCTGCATTCCTTTTCTCATGTTGCTTTTCTGAGTGTTGGCTTTCATTCTAAAGGTCATTTCACAAACACATAATAGCTACAGGAATTCTAGCCTTCTTTTTAAATTATAGCTAATAATAATAATAGGAAAGAGGAAGAGGCAAAGAGCACTCTCTGTTCCCATGAAATGTCAGGTGAAGGGAGAAATGGAACATCTGACTTCCTAAAAATGGTTTTATATTGAACCTTTGCTATATGAAGTAAACCTCACCTACTACCCTCATGGTAGCCTTGAAGCATACTAATAAGATATTCTTTTGAACTGAAATTGTCGCTTACTAGTAAAAATGTTGACCTTGATCTTTTTGTGCTACTTATGAACCAGGAGAATTTGGATTTTTTTTTTGTTTTAGAAACAGAACCCTTTTTAAAAATTAAAAATAATTATACAATCCCAATATATAAAAATATATCTAATGATACAAGTGTATATGCTAAAATTGATAATGCTTATTAGAAAGTTAGTCAATGAAAACTGACAGTATTTTTAATGCATAAAATTATGAAAAGGAATTGTGATTTATAGCTGAAAATAAATATATCTGAAATAAATTTGTTTCTCCATTTGTTTTGGTTGTACAGAATTGAGAAAAGTTTGATTTGTGGACTGGTGGTCAGAAATGGTTTCAGATTTTTGTAGTGTTTCATTCATTTTATAATTTTACATTTCTCTGATTAAACAGAGATGAACAGAGAAGATATATTCTGAGACACATATAAAAATAAATTAACCTTTAGGTTTTCAATATGTTAAGCTTTACCATATATAGTATACAATAGGATGTGGTAAATATGTGTATAATTTCTTAAACATTTTAATGATATATGTCTACATATATATAGAAAGGATACATTGCTGTTTATTGGTTTTCTAAAGGTTACTTTATTGTTGGGCTGGGAATATAGTTTAGTGGTAAAGCCCTGGCCTAGTATGTGTGAGGTCCTGGGTTCAATTCCTTGCACTTACTCCCAAAAAGCTTTATTAAAATCTAAATCCCATATATTTCACCATTTTATTTAAATATTTATTTTGATGCTAGGGTTAGAACCCAAGGCTTCATGCATACTAAGTATGCCTTCTACCATTGAGCTATATTACCAGCTATTTCACCCATTTTAAGAGTACAAAATACGAATTTTAGTAAGTGTATAAAATTATGCCACTACCAATTCAGTTTTAGAGCATTTCTTTCATATCACAAAGATTGTATTTTTTGTTTGTTTGCTTTTTGAGATAGGGTCTTGCTATGCAGTTCTCCCTATGCAGTTCAGGCTAGCCTTGAACTCGTGGTGAGCCTCCTGCCTCAGATGCCCAGCCATGTCAGAGTGATTGTGCATGCTCTCTTGTATCCAAGCACAGATAACTTTGCCTTTCCCAGCATTTTATTAAAATAGGATCCTATAACATTTTGTCATGCCTTCTTTCATTTAGCATGTTTTTGAGGTTCATCCATCCTGTGGGATAAATCAGTATTTCATTCTTCTTTATTGCTAAACAGGATTCCATCATATAGCTATACCATATTTCATTTATCTATTTACCAGTTGATAAGCATTTTGGTTCTTTCCATTTTTGGGCTATTATGAACAATGCTTATCCTTATAGGACTTTTTATGAAGACATGTGGTCATTTCTTGGAAATGGATACATTTCTAGGTATTTGCTGAATTTGCTGAATTATATGTTAAAACTATATTTTGCTTCTCAAGAAACACCAGACTGTTTTTCAAATTGATTGTATCATCTCATATCCTCACCAGCATTGTATGAGGATTCAATTTTCTCTATATCCTCTTAACAACATGCAATACTGTGTTTTATAAAAGCCATTCATATATCTTTGATGAAAAGTTCACTTAGATCTTTTTCCATTTTAACACTGAGTTGTCTTTTTGTTATTGAGTTGTAAGGGTTCTCTATATATTCTGGATGCAAATTGTTCCTCTATCTTGAATATTTAAAAAGTTTTACATAATATTTATATTTTAACTTTAGTCATACAATGGAGCCAAAGGGCATCATGTAACATATATTTGTATATATATATGTCATATATATAATTTAACATACTATATGTAACTTTTTGGGGTAGAATCCATGCTACGGATACAAGTTATTTACCAGATATTTAATTTGCAACTATTTTCTTACAGTCTATCATTTGCCTTTTCATTTTCTTAGTGCTTGAAATATATTTTAAAATAATACTTACATAATAAGTTTGCAGTGTCCTTGAAATTTCTGTTTAGTACCCGAAACTTATACCACAGTTTGAAATCTACTGCAAGTGACCATTTCACTGACATTTAAACTCAGCAAAAGAATACATCTTCAGCAAAATGGTGGACTTGTAGAGCTGGAAGGAGCTTTATACTTAATCAGATGCCCGTTTAATTTTCCAAATAAATTTGTGCATGTTTGATAACTTAATTGCAATTCCCACAAGCAAAGTTTGTTTGAGCATTGGAGGCCTGGCATGGATTTGAGGACAAGCAGAGACATTAGGACTAATGTTTGGTTCAGGCAGGAGTACAGAGTGAGAATGTAAGTATTTCCTGATGATGTTAGGCATTGATTTGCTGGCTAAAGATAAAGAGAATTAGGATCAAAGAAAAGGAAGGAAGAATTTTGAATTCTGTACAAACAAGGCTTTAAAGATAAAAATCCATTGCAAAGACAATTTGTTGCTTTAAAAAGAAAATACACAAAAATTCACACAGGGAAATTGTATTGTACTCAGTGGATAAAGATTGATTTGCATATTTACCTGAAATTACCCCCTGCCTCCTTTGCATTTATGATTTGTGTACATTTTTGTATATCCTTTAAAACTAACCTCATGCATTCATATAACAATTTATTAAATGAGTTTATTTAACAATGAATTTATTGAGTATCTACTATAAGGCTAGACATGGCTTCAAAAGTAATTCTCACTCTCATGAGGGAAACACAAATAAGTAGTTACAAAATTATGGACAAAGTACTATAACATTTTATAAGTTAGTTTACTTTCCAGTATAAAAATAATACCATGAAATCAAAGTTATTTCTTTGGAAAGATGAACAAAGTTGACAAACTTTTATCTAGATTGACTAAGGGAAATAGGCAGAAGACTCAAATTACTAAAATCAGAATTGAAAGTGTAGACATTACTCTAATTTTATAGAAATAAAAAGATTTTAAAAATATTATAAACAATTTTCTATAACAGTATATGTATATAACCTACATAAAATGAACAAATTCCTAAAACATGCATTCTACCAAAACTGACTCATGAAGAAATAAAAAATCTGAGTAGGCCCATAACTAGAATGGAGAACAAGTCTACTATTATAAACCTTTCAACAACAACAACAACAACAACAAAAAGGACCAAAAAACCTTCCCAGGTGAATTCTACCAAATGTTTAAAGAGCTGACACTAATCTTCCTTGTTCCAAAAATACTTTGATTCGGTGAATACAGCATCACTCTGATACCAAAACCAGTCTAAGAAACTACAAAAAAAAAGCAAACTACAGACTACTATTTTCCCACATAAATACTGATGTAAGAACTCTCAAAAAAACCTAACAAAACAGTCAGCAATATGTTAAAAGGAATATACAACAATCAAGTGAGATCCAGCTACAGAATGTAGCTGTAGAGTGAGAATGGTTCAACATACAAAAATCAACTAATGTAATACACCATTTAATAGAATGAAAGAAAAAAGTACATGATAATCTCAATTGACACATAAAAAGTATTAGAAAAAATTCAATACCCTTTTATGATTAAAAACTCAAAAGATTAGATGTAGAAGGAAATTGTGTCAGTGTGATACAGACTATATAAGAAAAGCTGACAACTAACATCATACTCAATACTGAAACACTGAAAGCTTTCCCTTAAGATCAGAAGTAAAACAAAACTGCTTGCTTTTGTCCCTTTGTATTCAATATGGTATTGGAAGTCTCACCCAAAAAAATTAGAGAAGAGAAAAAAGAGGCGTTCAAGATGCAAACGAAGAAGTAAAAGTATTTTTGTTCAAAAATGTTGTGATCTTATTTGTAGAAAACTCTAACACACACACACACACACACACACATGTGTTTGATCTAATAAAAGAATTCAGCAAAGTAGCAAGATATAATACCAGCACACAAAAATCAGTTGCATTTCTATACTCTAGCAATGCATAATCAATCTGAAAAGGACATTAATAAAAAATTGTACTTAAAATAGAATCAAAAAGAGTAACACATTTAGGAATAAATTTAACCACAGAGGTAAAAGATTTTTGTATTGAAAACGTTGCTGAAAGAAATTAAAACATAAATGAAAGACCTCCTGTATGGATGGACAGGCAGACTTAAAATTGTTAAGAGGATAATACTACCCAAAGTGATCTACAAATTCAATGCAATCCCTATCAAAATCTCGATGGTGTGTGTGTGTCTGTGTGTGCTTTGCAAAAATACAAAAATATATCCTAAAATTTATATGAATGTCAAGCAATCCTGAATAGCCAAGGTAACCTTGAAAAAGGTCTCACCATCCTTGATTTCAAAATTTACTACAAAGCTATCATAAAACAGTGTAACACTGGCATAAAGAAATGATGTCCCATAGACAAATAAAGAGAATGGAAAGCCCAGAAAGAAAACTTTATATATACCAGGAATTGACTATCAACAAGCATGCCAAGATCATTGACTGAGGGAGAAAAAAGTCTTTTCAACTAATATTGCTGAGAAAACTGTATATCCAGAGCAAAAGAATACATTGAGACCTTCACATTATACTACTTATAGAAAACTAATACAATACAGATCAAATGCCCAAACGTAAGAGCTAAATCTATAAATTCTTAGAACAAAACATAAGAGAATATCATTATGGCCTTGGCTTTGACAATGATTTCTTGGGTATTACACTGTTGGCTATTTTATGGAATGTTTTTCATCCTATGGACACTAAAGGTTAGTAGCAACCTCAAGCATTATGACCAACAAAAATGTTACTAGACATTTCCAAACGTCTTCAGTGTGAAGTATGTACTGCCCCTAGTTAAGCCAATACAAGATTGAAACTGTGTGTGTGTGTGTGTGTGTGTGTGTGTGTGTGTGTGTATTTTCAGACATGGGACAGAAAACCATGTGGTAGAGTCTTCTCTGCTCATTATCTTTGGTACAATTACTTGAATTAGCTATTTACTACTTTGGAAAGTTCACTTATTTAAAAATTTATTCTTTTTCAAAAGAATATTACATCTCATTTCAAACAACTCAATGTAGAAATATTTTAAGACATGGGTAATTGAAATAATAATTTGAATGTTGAGTGTCATGGCCAAAAATTTCCCCCCAACAACAACACTTTCTGATTTAACTCAAGGCCATGATAAATGTTTGGAGCTTGCATGCATAATTTTTAAATTTTCTTCATTTCCCCTTCCCTTTCCCCTCCCTCTTCCCTTTTCTTCCTTTTCCCTTCTATCCTCTTCCTTTGTTTTTTCAGTTAATTTCCTTTCTTCCATGGTCAAAAATACTTGTATAACTTTATATATTTATACTTGTTTTTCTCGCAGTGCTAAAGGTTGAACTTAGGGTGTTATGCAGCCCAGGCAACAGTTAGTTCTACTGTTGAATTACACCACACCTTCCAAGTTTCTAGCTTTATAACTTTATGTAGAAGTAAATTGTAGAAGAATAAGATGAATTATACTATGGAGATGTGTTCATACAGAACACAATAATCTAGTTTCTTAAGTGTTATTCATTTTCTAGGGCTCCCATAACAAAATTCCACAGACTAGGTGACTTGAACAACTGAAATTTACTTCCTTGGAGTTCTGGAGGCTGGAACTTCAAGATCCTAGACTAGTCTCAAACTCGTAGTGACCCTCCTGCCTCAGCCTCTTGAGTGCTGGGATTACAAATGTGCACACTACACCTAGCTAAATTTCCTCTTCTTATAATGGTGCCAGTCAGTTTGGAGTAAGCCCCAACCCAAAGATACCATTTTAATGTAATCACTTCTTCAAAGACCCTACCTCAAAATACAGTCACATCCTAAGTTATTGGGGGGTAGGACTTCAACAAATGAATTTGAGAGGGGACACAGTTCAGCCCACAACAAATTACAAGAGGGTAATATACTGTGTGTGTGCGGGATTCTATCAGTTAAGAGTCTATGAAACACATCAACCAAATGTAATATAGACATTATTTGGACTTTGATTTGAAAATTATAAAAACATTAAAAATCATGAGATAATCGGGGAAATTTAGTCAATGACTAGATACCTGATGATATTAAGAAATTATTAAGCTGGGAGTGTAGCTCAGAGGTAGCATGCTTGCCTAATATGTACAAAGCCCTGGGTTCAGTCCCTAGCAACACACAACACACACACATGAAAAAGGAAATTATCTACTGCTAGGTAAGATATTAGTACTGGCATTTTGCTTAAAAGATACTGAGAGGAGGATACCACCCCTCTGTATGGAATTGGGAAGATATGATTTAACTGTATTATTGGGCAACTATGGGTTACCTAGGTAACTTTGGTCTTTGTAGAATGCACCTGAGTAACTATGACAACTTCTGTAATCTGTCACGGAAGGAATTTAACAGACTCAGAAAGTCCTGCCAGAACTTTTGCGCCCTCCCAACCCCCATTGCTCTGCTTTGTGTAAATCCTGCTTGTTATATTACCAGGGAAACTCCAATGAAATTAAGCTTCATAGATGTAAAAAGAGGTATGTAAAGAAGAGCAAACTTCTATTTGGGGCTCTAGAGACTGACAGGAGTTACTTGCTGAGCTGCTGGCATTAAAAGCTACTTTTTGCTCCTATCTCCGTGTTAAGAGTACTCTGTCTGGGGTCCTCACAGTTTCCTGCTTCAATACAATCATATCTTTTTAAAACATACCTTAAAATATTTATGAATAAAATTAGCTCTCTAAAATTTGTTTCAAAATAATCTGTGGGAAAGGGGAAGGAAAGGTAAGCATTAGTGAAACACAGATTGATCACTAGTTGATGATTGGTACAAAGTGGTTCATTATAGCATTTTTTCTACATTTGAAATATTTTGATATTTTTACAATAAAGGAAAAGTGAAAAAAGATGACACATTTGAGGACTTCTATTTTCAGCAACATTGTAGTGGTTGGAGAACCAGAAACCACCTAGATACACAGAATTTTAAAATAGTTGATAAAATAGCTAAACCTACTTTTTAATGATTGGATGAATCCACTAAAGTTAGTGATGCAGCAGTGGAGATCAAGCAGATAAGTAAAACTTCCCACAATGATCTTTAGAAACTAAACTTCAGTATTAAGAAGGGATAGGAGATAAAGCTTATACTTATGTCTAATTCAGACCTAGGAGAGATATGCTCTCAGAATAGGCAAACTAGAAAGGAAAGCACTCAGCACAGGTAGGCCAGGAGAAAACATATCCATCCTGGGCTAAGCTATGAATAGAAGTTTCAAAAAGGAGGGGAAAAAAAGCCTCCAATGAGAATTTGCAGCTACTAGCCAGACCCTAAGTGGTTTGGGACCTGATTTTACATTCTTTGTGTTTCATAAAAACCACAGTCTATAATACAAAGACTGTCCAGACAAGCAACATCCTCAGGTGTCCCAGATTGGCAAAAATACTGTTTTCCAGATGAATGAACTCTCTCTCTCAATACTCAAAGAATTCCTGCAGATAACCAACAAAAATACATAATAAAGTATCATAAGAAAAAAAATTATGAGGTCAAGGAAGCTACAATGGAACCAGGTTCACAGTAACTTCACATACAGTTTTCAGAATCAAGATAAAATTAATTATGCTTGAAATGTTTTAAAATGGGAATAGACATTGAAAACATGATTAAGAATAGGAAATAACGTAATATAAATTACTATTGAAATATTCAGTAAATGTTTAAATTTTAAAAATTTATTACCTGTACAGTAAAAGATAAATTGGCATTAATCTCCCTCAAAATACTCTCCCCTGTTTCAAATAGACATATTGCATTGTTCTTGCCACTTTCTGAAGCAGTACTGAAAGTGCACTTTTGTGTTTTAATTTTTTATTTTTCAAATTAATTTTATTGGTAAACAATATAATGACATTCATCATTGGAAATGTGCACCTTTACATAATCCATCTTGGTTCTTATTTTCTCCCCTTTGCCCTGCCCTCCCTTCAACCCCTCCATCCCTCCCTATCTACAAAGACTTTGTTTCCATTTTTTCTTTTTCTCATATTAATTCCATTCCCTTCTCTTTTTTTTCCTACCCTTCCATCTTCTCCTTCCCTTTTGCACCTTTTTGTCCTATTTCACATTATCTATTATACTTTTTATTCCTTATTTACACTTTCAGTTTCTGACACTAGAGAAACTATTCAGTATTTACACATGTGTGTCCTATTTATTTCACTTAAGAGTATCACCTCAATGTACAACCATTAGGCAATAAATGTCTCTAATTTCTTGTTCCTGACTAATACTCCATTTTATATTTTTTAAAACACCACATTTTCTTTATCCAGTCTACAATTGATGGGCAATTGGGTTGCTTCCAAGTTTTAGGTATCACGAATTATGCTGCTATAAACATGGGTGCACATATATCACTGTGGTATGATTCTTTTAATTCTTTGGGGAAGATACCCAGCAGAGGAACAGCTGGGTCAAATGGGACTTCCAGTGCTAGTTCTTTGAGGTATCTCCATACTGATTTCCACAGTGCTTGCACCAGTCTACACTCCTACCAGCAGTGGAATAGGGTTCTTCTTTCCCCACAGCCCCTCTGGCATTTGTTATTGGTTGATTTCATGATGGCAGCCATTCTTACTGGGGTGAGGTGGAATCTCAGTGTTGTTTTCATTTGCATCTATCAAATGACCAGTAATGTTGAACATTTTTTCATGTTTATTTGCTATTTCTACTTCTTTGAGAAATGTCTGTTCATTTCAGATGCTCATTTTTTGATTGGGTCTTTAAATTTGGGAGGTTTGATTTTTTTAAAGTTCTTTATAGATTTTAGATAGTACATTTTGTCTGAGGGAAAGCTAGTGGAGATTTTTTCCACATTGTGGGTTGTCTCTTCACATTGTTGGTGGTTTCTCTTGCTGTGCAGAAGCTTTTTAATAAGAAGAGATCCCACTTGTTGATTGTTTGTGCTAGTTCATGGGCAACTGAAGATTTGTTCATAAAATATTTTCCTACACCAATGTCTTCAAGAGTTCTACGTAACTTCTCTTCCAGCTAGATCAGCATTTCTGTTTTAATATTTAGATGTTTAATCCATTTTGATTTTAGTTTAATGCATGGTGAGAGATATAGGTCTAGTTTTAATCTTTGGCAAGTGGAAACCCAATTTTTCCAGCACCATTTATGAAAGAGACTATCTTTCCTCTAATGAGGGTGTTTGGCTCCTTTATCGAAGATGAGATAGCTAAGTGTGTCTGGCATTGTTTCTGCATCTTCTAATCTGTTCCACTGGTCCTCAAATCTGTTTCTTTGCCAGTACCATGCTGTTTTTATCACAATAGCTTTGTAGTATAGTTTCAGGTTGGGGATTGTGATACCCCCTACCTTGTCTTTATTTTTAGTACTTCTTTTGCTATTCTAGGTCTCTTCTTGTTCCAAATGAAATTTTGAATTGTTTTCTCCAGGTCTGTGAAGTATGCTGCTGGGATTTCAACTGTGATGCCATTGAATCTATATAGCAGTTTTAGAAGTATGGCCATTTTCACTATGTTGATTCTTCCTACCCAGAAGCAAGGGATGTCTTTCCATTTTCTGATATTCTCCTTAATCTCTTTTTTCAGAGTGCTATAGTTTTCAGAGTAGACGTCTTTGTTTTCTTTTGTTAGGTTGATTCCTAGGTATTTCAATTTTTTGGATGCTATTGTGAAAGGAATTGATTGGCCCATTTCTCTCTCAGTGAGTCTGTTTTTCGTGTACAGAAAACCTATTGATTTTTGTGTGTTGACCTCGTATCCAGCTACTTTACTGAATTTGGTTATCAAGTCCAGAAGACTGTTGGTGGAATTCTTAGGGTCTTCTGTATAGAGTATCATGTCATCTGCAAATAATGACAATTTGACTTCTTCATTTCCTATCTTTATTCCTTTTATTTTATTTCTCTTGTCTAATTGCTGTGGCTAATGTTTCCAAAACTATATTGAACAGAAGTGGTGATGGTGGACATCCTTGTCTTTTTCCTGATTTTAGTGTGAAGGATTTCAGTTTTTGACCATTTAGTATGATATTGGCTGTTGGTTTTTCATAGATGGCTTTTATCAGATTGAGGTAGAGACTATCTATTCCAATTTTTTGTAGGGTTTTTATCATAAATGCATGTTGGATTTTGTCAAATGCTTTTTCTGCATCTATGGAGAGAATCATATGGTTTTTGTCCTTGGCTCTATTAATATAGTGTATTACATTTACTGATTTATGTATGTTGAACCATCACTGCATCCCTGGAATGAATCCCACTTGGTCAGGGTGTATGATTTTCTTGATGATCTTCTGCATTTTATTTGCCAGTATCTTATTAAGGATTTTTGCATCTATGTTCATTAGTGAGATTGGCATATAGTTCTCTTTGTCGGTGGGTCTTTGTCTGCTTTTGGGATCAAGGTTATGCTTGCTTCCAGGAATGAATTTGGGAGTATTGCTTCCCTCTCAATTTCATTGAAGAGTTTAAACAGTAGTGGCAGCAGTTCCTCTCTAAATGTCCTGTAGAATTCAGCAGTGAGGCCATCAGAACCTGGGTTTTTCTTAGTTGGTAAATTTTTAATTACATTTTCAATTTCATTGATTGATAATGGGTCGTTTAGAATTTTTAGGTGATCTTCGTTAATGTTTGGTAATTCACACGTATCTAGGAATCTGTCCATTTCTTCTGTATTTTCCATCTTATTTGCATATAGGTTCTCAAAGTAGATATTGATGATCCTCTGGATTTCTGCTGGGTCCATTGTAATTTCACCCTTTTCATTCCTAATTGGATGGATTTGGGCCTTTTCTTTCCTTTTTCTGATAAGGTTGGCTAAGGGTTTGTCAATTTTGTTTATTCTTTCGAAGAACCAACTCTTGACTTCATTAATTTTTTGTATTGTTCTCTTAGTCTCCACTGAATTGATTTCTGCCCTGATCTTTATAAGTTCCTCCCTTGTATGAGCTTTGGGTTTATCCTGCTCTTCTTTTTCTAGAAGCTTGAGGTTCAGCATCGGATTGTTTAATTGGGCTTGCTCTGTTTTTCTAATATGTGTATTCACTGCTATGAATTTCCCTTGAAGACTGCTTTCATTGTGTCCCACAGATTCCAATATGTTGTATTGGCATTGGTACTTAATAGTAGGAACTGTCTGACTTCTTTAATTTCCTCTGTGACCCATTGGTTATTCAGAAGTGTGTTGTTCAATTTCCACGTGTTTATGAAATTTTTTGAGTTTCTTTTTCTATGGATCTCCAATTTGATCGCCCTATGGTCTGATAATATACAGGGGATAACTTCAATTCCTTTGCACTTACTTAAACATGTTCTATGAGTGAGTATATGGTCTATTTTAGCGAATGACCCATGTGCAGCTGAAAAGAATGTGTATTCTGATTTTGTGGGGTATAAACATGTTTTAAGTTCATTTATTCAAGAGTTTGATTGAGTTCTAGTATTTTGGTGTTTATTTTTTGTCTAGTTGATCTATTTTTGACAGTGGGGTATTGAGGTCCCACACTACTATTTCATTAGTGCTTATATGATTTTTCATGTCCATTAGTATTTTTTTATATAGTTGGGCATACTAGTGTTTGGTGCATAGATATTAATGATTGTCATCTCTTCCTCTTGGATTGTTCCCTTTACAAGGATGTAGTGTCCTTCTTTGTCTCTCTTAATCAGTGTTGGTTTGAAATCCACTTGATCTGCAAAGAGGATAGGTATTCCTGCTTTTTTGTTTTTTTTTGGTTCCTGTCACATAGAATATTGTTTTCTATCCTTTAACTTTTAGTCTATAAGTTTCTTTTTGAATTAAGTGTGTTTCTTCTATGAAGCATATTGTTGGATCTTGCTTCTTGACCCAGTCTTCCCTTCTATTTCTTTTAATTGGTGAATTGAGACCATTAACATTGATGGTTATAACTGATATATATTGACTTATTCTTGTCATGATTTTTTGTTGGATTCTCCCCCTTTGCATTTAATTTCTTGTCATGCCTGATGGATTCATTCTGCAGGGTTTCCTGGGGGTGTGATCCTCATTGTCTTTTCCTAGGATATTGTCTAAAATTTTTTGGAGTGTTGGTTTGGTATTCACGAAGTTCCTAAGATGCTCTTTGTCATGAAATTATCTCATTTTTCCATCAATTTTGAAAGTTTTGCAGGGTACATCAATCTGATCTAGGTTGGAGGTTGTTTTCCTTTGGGCCTTGAACTACATCACTCAATGCTCTTCTTGCCTTGTGGGTTTGTGTTGAGAAATCTGCTGTGATTTTGATGGGCTTTCCTCCATATGTGATTTGTTTCTTTTTTCTAATTGCCTTTAGAATTTTGTTTTCTGTTGGTTTTCTAGAATCTTAACTAATTATATTTCTATGTGTAGATTTTTTTTGATCATGGCTAATAGGTGTCCTATATGCCTCACTTATCTGTGTGTCAAGTCTTTTTCTCCTGCTTGGGAAGTTTTCTGCCATTACTTCTGTGAACAGTTTTTTTATGTCATCTACATTCTCTCCTGTTTCTTCATTGACTCCAATCCATCTGATGTTATTCTTTGCATCATCTAGCAGCTGCTGGATTGATTTCTTGTTGTCCCTTACTATTTTTATGAAATATTTCTTTTCCTGTTCACTAATTGCCATCCTATCTTCTATATCTGAAATTCTATCCTCTCATTGGCTCATTCTGCTGCATAAACTTTCAATGGAGTTTTTAATCTCCTGGAAATCTGCTTGCATCTGTTTTATAGATTCCATTTGTTTCCATATTGGGATTCCATCATGTTCCTTAGCTCCTTTTTTTTTTTTTTTAATCTGTGTCTGCTCTAGATTAATCATGTCTTACACTATGGGCATAATCTCTGCTGTTCTTTTAGAAATTATTTCTGATTTCATTTTTTTCAGATCCTCTTTTGTTGCCAGTTCAGGGAGTCCAGGCGGTTGAGTATCAGATTGTTCCATCTCATTGCCCTTTCAGCTTGCCTTAGGGGATCTGGAAGTCTGTTTTGATACTTACTTATGTGTCTTCTCATTTCAACAGATGCAGCCTACTGTGTCTTTGTTGAGACAACTTTTTGCTCACCCAGTGGTCTTGAATTCTCAGCAAGCCCCCAAGCAGCCTTTTCTCTGCTGCTTGCCAGTACATCAATTCCTGGGTTCAGAGTGTTTGCCTTCTGCTTCCCTGAGCTGACCTGTTGTCTGGATGGACATCTGGTCCTGTGCACACTTGGGATGGTATCTGGGTGTGCCTCTTGCTGGGGCCCCTATATAGCTGTTGTCTGGGAGATCCTTTGGCTGGGGGCTGTGCACCGCAGTTCCTGTTGTCTGTGCAGGCTTTGGCTAGGGTCTCCATGCACTTATCAGTGGTATTAGGGAGAGCCTCTGAGTATTGCTTGTGTGCCTGTGTAGCTGTTTTCTGGGTGGGTCCTTGGCTGAGGCCAATGGTATGGTGGGTGTCTGGCTGAAGCTTGTTCACCTGTGTAGCTCTTTTCTGGCCAGGCCTTTGGCTTGGGTGGGTGTGCAGGAACCTCTGAGTTCGGGGCAGAGCCCTGGCTGGGATCCGCCTGCACCTGTGCAGGTCTGGGCCTCACAGCTGCTCCCTGAGATCTGCACACACTTACTCATGGAATGGCCAGCCTCTCTTTTGTGAGTGTTTTTACAAGGTGTGATAAAAAATCCAGTGATTGCTGCTGCCAAGTGCCCTTCAACAGAAAGGCAGGCTGATAAAAACATTACAGTGGTCTTCATCCACCCAATTCACCAGATCTGGTACCTTGTGACTCCTGGCTCTTTCCCAAAGTCAAAATGACCATGGAAAGCAAATGTTTTAAATCATGGAGATCATGGCAGCCATGATGGCACAATCAAAGACATTCAAGTGAGGATTTCGGTTGCTGATTTTTTAAATTTTCCTTTTAGACAGGCCTCACTATGTAATTTAGGCTGGGCTAAAACTTGAACTCTTCCTACCTCAGCCTCCCAAGTGCTAGGATTACAAGGGTGTACCACTACTCCCAGCTGCAAAATAGATTTTTGTTTTCTTTTGTTTCATTTTGGTTTGTTTTCAGATCAGGTGGGTAATGTGCCAACCTCGTAACAAGGTTTGAGGGAGGCACATCTCAGGCATACAGCATGAACACCCAATCATCATGCTCATGAACTGAAGGATCTGCGAAATAGATTTTAATAAAACCTTCCTACAAACATCATTTTGAAGAATAAATGAGATTTAGAAAGTAAACCTAAAAGTTCTGAAACACTGCCTGCCAAGTACTCAACAAATAGTAGTGTAATTCTTGGCAATACATAAAACCTGAGATTATATTATGCTTCCCAAACTGATATTATTTTATTATTATTCAATCCTGTGAAATAGGTATTATGACCTAAATTAAGGTAAGAAATAGAGGCATTCAATGTCAAATACTAAAAATTGCAGAGATTAGATGAAACTCGAACCACTCTAGATTAGCTCATAGCTTTGTCACATGTAGAGTAAGTAATGTGTAATTCTTCTAAACATAGGGAAGACTAAAGTATAGATGTGAGTGAAGCCAGAAGCTTTAGCTTTGTTGGATTCATCTATTACAATATTAAGGATAACAACCAGATATGAAAATGATCTAAGACATTGTGTAATGAATCCTAAGCATCACTTAATGCTCATTACACTTCATTTGCCCCACAAATAAACATTTATCTTTAAATGTAATAATAGGTTTATTAATCAGAAATGTGCCAAAGGGAAGAGACCAGGCTTTCATGAAACTTTTCTCCATTGGTACAACATGTCAGATTTGTCTGGGCCTGGTGGTGTATGTCTGTAGTTTAAGCACTTGGGAAGCTGAGGCAGGAAGATCACCATGAGTTTGAGGCCAGCCTGGGCTACATAGTGAGTTCAAGGCCAGCCCGAGCTATATATCAAGACCCTGACTCAAAAAAAAAAAAAAAAAAAAAAGAAGATGGTGGGCATGCTGGTGCACACCTTTAATCCCAGCACTTTGGAGGCTAAGGAAGGAAGATTGCTGCAAGTTTGAGGCTAGCCTGGACTACATAGTGAGTTCAAAGCCAGTCTGAACTATATCATGAGGCCCTGTCTGAACCCCCTCTCAAGAATGCCCCAAACCATGGAAGATTCAGGTCAAAGTGGATAGGCCCCTGAATTACAGAAGATAAAGACACTTGCATTACTTAGTCAACAAATATTTATCAAGTATGTGTTGTATTCAAAGCACTGAACTAGGTAATATGTATGAGATACAATGAAGTGTAAGACATGCTTTATATCTTTGTGGTTTCCATTTATGATACTATAAGTTTTTCTGAAATCAGTTCTAGCTAGCTTCTTTGTCTCTGATCTTTAATGTTTTTCATTTACAATTTTTTTCATGCCTTTTTCCACAGTTGTTTCCTTTGCTCTAGTTGAATCTTCATTATTTTCATTTCCAGACTGATCTCTGACTTCCCATATCCCTTCATACAGTCTATACGTGAATACTACTTTGACGGTGTTGATTTCCTCTAGTAAGCTAACTCTCCAATAGTTTATAACCCTTAAGATGAATCTAAACCATTTGGTGTGTCATCCAAGGCCTTCATAATTTTCTCTCATATTTCCACTAGTATTTTGTAGAGAATACAACATTTGAGATGCTTCTTCAGTGATAGGTTCCATGGCCAAATGCTGTATAAAATTCTGCAACAGAACCTATTAATCATCTTATTTTAATCTAGCATTTTCCCATATTTCTTTTTTCTAATACCCATTGTAGTATGGAAGATAGAAATAATCTTTCCATCAGTTATTTATTTACCATATACTGAATATCTATGACATGCCAGGGACAAATTATACCATATAAGACAGAATGTGGAAAGTGCTACATAGATGGAAGAGAGAATAGGGAATGGAAAATGATGTAACTTTACAGCAATCAGGAAAGACCTTGTCAGTTTCCACCACATGTTAATTACATACACCATAGTGCAAGAATGAGTGCTGCTAGTGGGCATGGTGGTGCATGCCTGTAATCCCAGCATTAGGGAGGCAGAGGCAGGAGGGTCACCATGAGTTTGAGGTCAGCCTGGGCTACATAGTGAGCTCAAGGCCAGCCTGCACTACAAAGTGAGACCCTGTCTCAAAAAAATAATGAGTACTGCTAATTCATGGACAACAGCAACAATAAAAACAAAACCAAGCCCCTCCAAAAGAAAAAAAATTTATTGTGGCAATATGTATATAAGTTATGGAAAGACTGACAAAAATGTATATATCAGGGAAAGAAAAACTTGTATAAATATTTTAATACTAAATTTATTGAGACATCATGAAATCAATACAAGTTACCATTGGCCTCTACAATTACAACAGGTGCTCGAAGTGGTGGCCATGAGCTTCCAGACATTTATTAGTATGGTGAACTACTGAAGTGTGTATACATGTTTTTGGCAGACTCTATATATGCATATGATTCAGTGGCATTTAACTACATTCATAATATTGTGTAACAATCATCACTATCTGTATCCCAAACTTTTCCATCACTCCAACCATCCAGGAATTTCAAACTTCTGTGCACACTAACCTCAGATGTTTCCTTTCCTTCAGTCTTCATCATCTGTGATCCTCATCCCCAGACATACTTAGTCATACCCTTCATAGAACGATTATGGACACTTTGCCTACTATGTTCACTGTGTTACCCATGTAGATATTGGTCCTCTTTTTTTCTGTGTGCCTTTTCTCTTCCTCAGTGCCAAATATGAGACTTAATGCAAGGGAGTCTTTGGGAAAATGTTCAGTAGGGGTTGGATGACATCTGCTGGAAGGAGAAATACAAGGCTTATTTGTTCATGGTCTTCTACAGCTCTGATCCTCGGTTCTTTTTCTATTTCTCTTTGTTCTCTTTCAAGTATAATCAGAGGGAGATAATGTCATGTTTTGGAGTACAATTTGTGCCATTATAGTGGGCGATGGGTTGGTAGACTATTAGAACTCTTTCTCAGTCTAATAATTTAGGGGTATATTATAAAACTGGAAACAACCCAAAGATGCATCAATAATAGATTGATAAATGGCAATATATGTATACAGTGGAATGCTACACAGAGGTCAAATGAGTAAGTCTTTACTACATGCAAGATATGTGGATGAATGTCATATAAATAATATTGAACAGAAGGATTCAGGCTCAAAAAATAACTGCTTTATTTATATAAAGTTTAACAACAGACAAAACTGATGTACAGTGGTAGAAGAATAGTGGTAATAGGGATAATGACTAACATACAGAATTTGAAGGAAATTTCGGGGATATTGTTAATATGGTTAATATGCTTTGTAAAAGTCTGGATCCCAGATATATAGGTATCTTCACTTTGTGAATATGCATCAAAGTGACTAATTAGACTTTTTGTATTTTTTTCTTTTATTTAGTGAGGATATTAAACCCAGGTTTAGCTACTGAGTTACATGCTCAGCCCTGTAGTGTCTGTCTGTCTATCTATCTATCTATATATAAACTTCAATAAAAAGTTTACTTAAAGGCTGTGTGTGTAGTTTAGTGGTAAAGCACTAGCCTAACATATGCAAGGTCCTGGGTTTGATCCGCAGTACCGAGAGAGAGAGAGAGAGAGAGAGAGAGAGAGAGAGAGAGAGAGAGAGAGAGGATTTTATGGCTAATGAAATTTACTATGGTGAACTCTCAACATTTAGCCTTTTACCCTATGATGCAGGGGCAAATGTTTTATCTTCTACTATGCTATCTGATTCTGCCAGTTAATAATTCCTAATCAGATGTATTTTTCCCTCTGTACTCTATAGGGCTTCACTACCTGTGAACTTCATAACCAAGTGAATTATTTCTTATTGGTATCCTGTCTGCTGTATAAAGCAAATTATTTGAACCAATGTTATCTGGCACCAGCATCTGCGCTCTTAACACCCCCCCCCCACACACTGCCTCCTTCCCAGTCCGTATGCTGCCTCTTCCTGTGTTAATCATATATCTACCTACTGTTTCCTTTCCCAATCAGTAAAGAATGTCAGCATTTGGTTCTTGGTTTTTGGCATTTTGCTTCTCTCCACGACCATAACTATCTTGGCAATTTTTATGTTCATTTTGAAGATCAGCCTATCACCCTAGCTTCTGTGCTCTTTGATCTTCTCAACTTCACCTCCAAGTTAGACAGGATTCTAGATACATTCCTCTCCCACAGCCTCTGAGATTTCAATTATCATCTGGTTATTTCATTAAACCCTAATCTAGGGACTGATTTGGAGAATTTTAATAATTTTGTCAGGAGACAGGGTCTCTCTAACTTGCCCAGACTGACTTTGACCTTGCAAGTCTCTTGCCTCAACCTTACAAGTAGCTGGAATGACAGGCATGTACTACTGTGCTTGGCTTGATCTGAGGGATTTGATAATTGTAACTAACGTGCCAAAATCAGTTGACTCTTAAAATGGTGAGATAGTAAATGTAGACCTGATTTAATCATAGGAGCCCTTTAAAAAGCAGAAGGAAAAATAAGAGATTCAGTTCGAGAAGAACTCAACCTGCTTTGAAGATGGTTGCTGTCACATGGGAAGAAATAATGGCAGACTGAAGGAGCTGAAGGGACTCCAGTTGATAGCAAGAACACAGGGATCTCAGTCCTGACAACCATAGGAACTGACTCTGTTTAGAAGCAGATTATCTAGGGATAGCCTTCAGCTAAGAGTTCAGCTGCTTGAAATTTTGATTTGGCCTCGTGATACCTTGAGTAGAACCTAATCTAATCTAAGGTCATGATCACCAGACCTAGATGGTAGTGAGTGTTGTTTAAAAACACTACCTTAGTAGTAGTCTGTGATTGGGTGATAGAAAAGAAATATTCATCCCTTTCACTACCATAATCCCACTCTCATGTCCAAATAATGGCAATGACCAAAACCCAGAATGCCAGGGATTAAATGCCAGTATCCACAACAGTGACCTAATCCTCTTGCCTCAGCTTCTTTGCCTCCAAGAGATCCCTCCATATGACACTATCATTTTTTCAATTTTTATTTTTATTAGTACGTTTGCAGTATGTAATGATTTCATTCCTCATGAGGAGTTGATACGTGTAGCTAAGAGATCTTCATTCTTTGCTTTTTTTCATCTCCTACCCCCTGTCCACCTCTCTCCACCTCTTGGTCCCTTCCCTTTTGTAAAAGACCTATCTCCCCTTTTCCTATTATCTATCTTTTACTTTGCTCTTTATTTATATTTTAACTTCCTCATATAAGAGGAACAATGATTTTTAAACTTGTATATCTGATTTATTTCATTTAACATTATGGTCTCCAGGTGCATCCATTTTCCTGCAAATGACTCAAATTTATCATTCTTTATATATGGCAGAGTAGCACTTCACAGTGTATAAATACCACATTTGTTTATCCTTTCATCTGTTGATGAACATATAGGTCACTTCCAAGATTTAGCTATTATGAGTTATGCTGCTATAAACACTGGTATGCATGTATCTCTATAATAAGATGTCTTTAACTCTTATGTGAAGATACCTAGAAGGAGATTAGCTGGATCCAATAGAATTTCTAGTTTTAGTTTTTTGAGGAAAGCTCCATACTGATTTTCAAAGTGGTTTATGAGATTAAATTCCCACCAACAATGTTAAAGTGTCCATTTTTCTCTGCAGCATCATCAGCATTTGTTATTATTTAATTTCTTAAATTAAGAATGATGGCCATTCTTTCTGGGGTAAGATAGAATCTCAGCATTGCCTTAATTTGCATTTCTCTAATAGCCAGCAATGATGAGCTTTTCTTCATGTATTTATTAGTCATTTGTACTTCTTCTGTGAAGTGTCTATTCATTTCAGTTGCCCATTTTTTGATTGGTTCTTTTATTTTGGAGGGTCTAATTTTCTTTTTTGTTTTGTTTTTGGTACGGGGCATCGAACTTGAGTCCTTGCGCTTGCGAGGCAGGCAGTGGAAACACTGAGCTAAATCCCTGGCCCTAATTTTCTTTATATATTCTAGATATTAGTCCTCTGTCCAAGGAATAGCTGGTAAAAAATTTTCTAATTCTATAAGTTGTTTCTTAACTCTGTTGGTTGTTTCCTTTGCTGTGCATAAGTTTTTAAATTTGATATGATTCCATTTGTTGATTCTTGATGATATTTCCTATGCAACTGGGGTTCTGTTCAAAAAGTCCTTGCCTATGCCTATGTCGTCTAAAGTTTTAGCTATTTTGTCTTCCAGCAGATAAAGTGTTTCTGTTTTAACATTTAGATCTTTGATCTATTTTTATTTTAGTTTAGTACATGGTTTGATATATGGATCTGGGTTAAATCTTTGGCATGTGGATATCCAATTTTCCCAGCATCATTTATTAAAGAGGCTGTTTTTCCTCTAATGTATGTTTTTGGTGCCTTTGTAACAATAACCAGATAGCTGAATGTGCCTGGGGTGGTTTTTTCACCCTCTATTCTGTTCCTTTGATCCTCATGTCTGTTTTTGAATCAGTACCATGCTTTTTTGTCACTGTATCTTTGTAATATAGTGTCACCTTAAGTCTGAGATTTTTAATGTCTCTCTTTGCTCTGTTGCCCAGGATTGCTTTTGCTATTCTGGGTCTCTTCTGGTTCCACATAAAGTTTAGATTATTCTCTGTAGCTCTGAGGAACGCTATTGGTATTTTGATTGGGATTGCATTAAATCTGTACATCAATTTTGGAAGTATGCCCATTTTGAGAATCTTGGTTTTGCCTATCTTTCAGGATATCTTTCCATTTTCTATTTCTTCTTCGATCTTTTTTTTTTCAGAGTCCTGTAGTTTTTATTATAGAGGTCTTTAACTACAAAGGATTTTCCTTAGGTTAATTTCTAAGTATTTAATTTGTCTTAGTGCTATTGTGAATGGTATTATTTTTCTAATTTCTCTCTCAGAGAGTTCATTATTGGTTTACAGGAACAGAATTGATTTTTTGAGTTGATTTTGTATTTAGCTACACTACTGAATTTGGTTATTAATTCTACGAATCTTCAGATGGAAATTTTTGGATTATGTAGAAGATCATGTGATCTGCAAATAATGATAATTTGACTTCACATAACCTACACATGTCCACTTTTTTTCTTTCTCTTCTGTGCTTGACCTGGGTAATGTTTTGATTACTATATTGAACAGAACTAGTGATAGTAGTCATTCTTGTGTTTTTCCTTTTGTTTTTCCCCATTTAGTAAGATTTTGGCAATAGGTTTGTGATAAATGGCTTTTATCCAGTTGAGATAATGTTACAGCTAGATGTCCCCCCAAAGCCTCATGCAGTCACAGGCATGGCTTTTCAGAGGTGGCTGGATCTAGAGTGTGTGATACTGGGATTAAGAGTATGAACCTGGGATCAAGGGTGTGTGATTACTAAATTAGTCTGTTGATTGGTTTGGCATAGTTCTGGGTGTAGATAATGGGAAGGCTCACCCTCGTTGTGAGTGCTACCTGCACTGAGGGTGTGTAGCCTTGATAGTTTATAAGGGACAGAAAGAGGGCTGCTGTCATCACTCGCTGATTCACTACTTTGTTGCTTGCTGCCTTGCTGCCTGACATGAACTTTTTCTCTTCTGGGATGGCCCTCTGCCATGCCACTCAGCTTTGAAGTCAACCAACTATGAACTGAAACCTCTACAAACCTCTACAATAAGCCTGTTCCCCTTTAACTTTGGTGTCAAGTATTTTGTCTCAGCAATGAGAAAAGTAGCTAAGATAAATAAGGTCTTTCTATACCTATTTTCTTTCAGGTTTTAAAGAAAATCATGAATGCATTTTGGATTTTTTCAAAGGCTTTTTCTATGTATTTTGAGATAATCATGTGATTTTTGTCTTTGATTCTGTTTATGTGATGTCCTACATTTATTGATTTGTAATCTCTGCATGGGATGTATGATCTTTTTGATGATTTGTTGCATTTTGTTTGCCAGTATGTTGTTGAAGATTTCTGTATCTATGCTCACTAAATAGATTGGCCTGTAGTTCTCTTTTTTGGTTGAATCTTTGTCTGGTTTTGGAATCAGGGTATGGTAGCTTCCAGGAATGAATTTCGGAGTACCCCTTCCTTTCAATTTCACTAAAGAGTTTGCAGAGTATTGTTGTTAGTTCTTTGTGACATTCTTGTAGATTCAGCAGTGAATCTACCAGGTCCTGGGCTTTTCTTGGTTAGTTTTATTTAAATTACTGCTTCAATTTCATTGCTTATTGTTGAATTATTCAGGATTTTATATCTTCTTGGTTCAGTTTTGGTAATTTATATGTATCTATCTACTTCTTTTGAATTCTTCAATTTTTTGGAGAGTAAGTTTTTGAAGTAGTCACAATCTTCTCAATTTCAATGGTGTCTATTTTGATTTCACATTTTTCATTTCTAATTGTATTGATTTGGGTCTTTTCTTTCTTTTGGGGGGGCAAGATTAGCCAGGGTATGCCTATTTTATTTATTGTTTCAAACAACCAGATCTTCATTTCATTAATTCTTTTGTTTGATTTTATTGGTACATTTTTTATATACATAACGATCACTTTCATCATGGTGAATGTGTACCTGTACATAATATATCTTGATTCTTCTTTTGCCCATTCCCCTCCCTTCCCTTCAACCTTTCTTCCCCTCTTACTTACAAAAGTTTGTTTCCATTCTTTCCTTCTATTCTCTTTTTCTTTCTCTTTCTCTTCCTTCCTTTACTGTATCCCCTCCCTTCTTCTCATTTGAGCTTTTTCTTCCTATTTCTCAGTATCTGTCATCCATTTTGGTCCTTATTTATACTTTTGGTATCTCATGTAAGAGGAAAAAAATGTGATATTTAAACATGTGATAAGGTGGCTGAATGCATTTGGAGTTGTTTCTGCATCTTCTATTCTATTCCATTGATCTTTGGGTCTCTTTTTTTTTTCTCAGTACCATGCTGTTTTTATCATGGTAACTTTGTAATATGACTTCAAATTGAGAATTGTGATGCCCCCTAATTTGCTGTTGTTGTCCAGAATTGCTTTTGGTATTATAGATCTCTTCTGGTTACATATGACTTTTAGGATTATTTTCTCTAGTTTTGTGAGGTATGCTGTTGGTATTTTGATTGGGATTGCATCAAATCTGTATAACAGTTTTGGAAGTATGACTGTTTTCACTATATTGGTTCTGCCTAACCTAGAACAGGGATATCATTCTATTTTATGATATCCTCTTTGATCTCCTTTTTCAGAGTACCATAGTTTTCAGTGTATAGGTCTTTCACTTCCTTTGTAAGATTGATTCCTAAGTATTTCATTTTTCTATGCTATTGTCAAAGGTGTGGCTTCCCTAATTTCTCTCTCAGTGAGTTTGTTATTTGTGTACAGGGATGCTATAGATTTTTGAGTGTTGAATTAAATTTGGTTATTAATTCTGGGAGTCTTTTGGTGGAGTTTTGGGGGTGTTCTCTGTAGAGTATCATGTCATCAGCAAATAATGATAATTTAACTTCATCCTTTCTTATCTATATTCTTTTTATTTCTTTCTCTTGTATAATTACTCTGGCTAACATTTCCAGAACTATATTGAACAAGAGTGGAGATAGTGGCCATTCTTGTCTTGTTCCTGATTTTTAAGTGAAAGCTTTCAGTTTTTGACTATTTAGGATTATGTTGGCTGTTGGTTTGTCATAGATGCCTTTTCTCAGATTGAGATAAAGACCTTCTATTCCAATTTTTCTGTGTTTTTTTAAAATCACAAGTGGGTGTTGGATTTTGTAAAATGCTTTTTCTGTGTCTATTGAGGCACTCATGTGATTTTTGTCTTTGTTTCTGTTATTGTGATATATTACATTTATTGATTTGAGTATGTTGAACCATGCCTGCATCTGTGGGATGAATCCTACTTGATCATGGTAGGTAAACTTCTTGATGACTTCTTGATGACTTGCTGTATCTTTTATTTTTTTTATTCATTAACTGTATCAGAACATTTTAGGTATGCAATATGGTGACATTCATCATTGGGAATTTATACCTTGAAGATTTCTGTATCTATGTTCATTAAGGAAATTGGCCTGTAGTTCTCTCTTTTGGTTGGATCCTTCTCTGGTTTTGGTATCAGGGTAATGCTTCCTTCCAGGGATGAGTTTGGGAGTATTACTTCTCCTTCAGTTTCATGAAAGAGTTTGAGAAGTGGCATTAGATCTCTAAATGTTTGTAGAATTCAGCAGTGAATCCATTGGGATCTGGGCTTTTCTTTGTTTATAGTTTCTTAATTACACCTTCAATTTCACTGGGTGATATTTGGTTATTTAGAATTTTTATAGGTTCTTGATTCAGCTTTGGTAATTCATATATATATAGGAATTTGTCCATTTCTTCTGAGTTTTCCATTTTATTAGAGTACAGTTTCTCAGGTATTGATGATCTTTTATGGATTCCAGTTATTTCCTATGTTGGGCATTCATGGTTTTCATAACTTTCTGAAAGGCCTGTACTTTTTTATTTGTATCTACTCTAGATTCACTAACCATGTCCTTCATTACAGTCATCATCCCTTTAGTAAACTGTGTGATTTTTTTTTTCTAGAGCCTCATTCATCTGCTTTGCTATATTTCTCCTGGTACCATTTCTGAAATTTCAGGTGGTGGCTTTTGATTTCTTCTACTTCAATGCTC